>NC_139383.1:175898500-177149000 GCF_054392235.1 Sus scrofa
CTGCAGCTATCGGCCTACACCACAGCCATAGCAACAGTAACACCAGATTCAAGCCGACTCTGCGACCTACACCACAGCTCATGGCAGCGCCAGATCCTTAACCAACTGAGCGAGGCCAGGCATCGAACCCAAATCCTCATGGATACTGGTGAGGTTCATTGCTACTGTGCCACAGCGGGAACTCCAGGTGTTACGTCGCCCTGACAGTTAACGAGAGGTCAGTTTCCCTGAGAGGGAAGCGGCAAGAGGTGGCAGGAACAGCACTGTTTTCCCCACCCTCTCCCGCAGTGGCCTGGGTTTGAATTTTGGCCTTGCTCTCATGCAGGTTATATGACCTTGGGCAAGCCCCTTAGGTTCTCTGAGCTCGGCGAAGCCACTGTGGTGGTCCAATTTCATGACTGTCACCCAGTAGCAATGTGCCCAACACATAGTTCGTGCTGTGACTAGATCTCGGTGTTTCTGGATCTTAGGTGCTCTGCTCCCAATCTTCTCCTCAGCCCCCATGTCCACGTGCCCTTGTGTTTCATGTCGGCCCCCACATGGCTGTGGGGCACAGATCACTGGTCACAGGGATATGAGTGGCATGTGGGCCCCCGCCCCGCCTCTCCACCCGGAGCCCTCTGCCAGGCTCCACCTCACATCAGCTTTGGACTCCGGCATGTCCACATCCTTGGCTCTGGCTCCCAGCACCATTTTGGGACACTTTACAAGGGCCCACTTGGAGCCAATGGGAGGAAACCTAATTTCCTGCCACAGGAAATGGTTCGGCTGGTGAAGAATATATTTAAGGAATAAAACCCTTGTCAAAGGAGCTTGAGAGGGCTGGTGAAGAAAGGCTTTTGGGGGCTGCTGGGTGTTGGGTGAGATCTGTTATAAACAGGGGGGAGGCCCAAAGGCAGATTCCTGGGACAGTACCCTTAGTGCCAACAGCTGGTCTTGGGCTGTGACAAGGAAGGGCTGGGGCGGGGAGAGGGGCGGCTCATAAATAGACCCTTTTCTGCAGCTGAGCCTGTTTATGGTCACATCAGCTCAGAATGAAGACTTATTTATTGGATCTACTTAAAGCGGGCCCGGTGCCCTGCAAGGCTGAGGAGGGTGTGTACCGGACACATCGGCTAAATTAAATCCAGCAGCTGAACCTCGCAATTCACTGTTATTCCTTTGGTAAGCACGGGTGTGTATTTTGAGTGGGACAGAGGGAGAAAGAAGGAATACTACCAGGGCTGGGCAGCCCAGACGAGGAACCAAAAGGAGTGGTAGGTGACGCATCAAAGGACGTGAATGGGATGCCCTCCTTGTCACGAGGTTAGGGATTGTACGGCCAGAAACAGGGGGCCTAGACCGGGTGACTTTTGGAGGATACTGCAGAGCCACCCTGGGGGACCTGTGCTTGTGAGCTGACAGCACGCCATCTCTTTGCCCTTGGGCCAGCCTGGCAGCCAGGAGAGCCGGCCTGTAGCTGCAGCCCGGGTGCAGACTGCTGTGTGTGATCCGAGGAGGAGAGCCATGCCTCTGATGGAGGTAGCGGGTGCACGGTGAGGCGGGACCATTACGAGACTTGCCTTATTACCTGAGTGCTTCCCATTGGGGCTGCTCTGCCATAAGGAGCACAGAAGCCTCCTGAGAACCCGAGACACCAGAGCAGCCCCAGACCTCACTGTGATCCTCAGGGCTGAGCCCTCTGATGCCCCGGGCAGGGGAGGGGCCTGGTGTTTTTGGTGCTCCTGCTGAGTGCATTACCAGGCACTGTTACTGCAGTCATAGTCATACCATAACGGCAGTGGCTTGGTACCAGTTCCTATGTCCGAACGATGTGCTCATAGGCTTTCTGCATAGAATGTCATTTAGTCCTCTCCACAATACAGTGAAGGGACTTCTGGCAGATGAAAAATAATTAAGACCAAGTTATTAAGCAATCTGATCAAGTTTATACAGTTATTGACCACAGATCTGTATTTGACTCGAGGTTTAGCCAAATCCAAAGCCCCAGAGCCCTTGCCTTTTTTTTTGAATTATGGTGTAGTTGACATACAACAAACGGCATGTAAGGTGTCCAATATGATACATCTTGACGCATGTCTATGCCCGTGAAACCACCACTATCATCGAGCTGGCAGACACGGCCTTTCCTCCTTGCTAAGCCCCCTCCCCTCCTCCCACCCCCATCCCCCAGCAGCTGCTCATCTGCTGGCTGTCACCTTGGGTAAGTTTACTTTGTTCCCTGACTTTGAATCACACTCTATAATGTTACACACACAGAATCATGCTTGGCTTCTTTCACTCAGCATGACTACTTTTATTTTTTGTCGGTATGTTGTTATTTTTAAAAATCTTTTTAAAATTATGGTATGGTTGATTTATAATGTGTTTCAGGTGTACAGCACAGTGATTCAGTTTTAAATATTCTGGAAAGACTATTTTTCAGATTCTTTTCCCTCATATGTTATTACAAAATATCAAGTATAGTTCCCTGAGCTATATAGCAAGCATGGTTGTTACTATTTTTTGACCACGTCCGCAGATACATAAGTTCCTGGGCCAGGGATTGACAACAGTGGTGGTTCCCAGTCCTTAACCCACTAGGCCACCAGGGAACTCCAAGCATAATTACTTTTATCCATGTTTTGTGTATAAGTAGTTCATCCTTTTTTGTTGCTGTGTAGTAGTCCTTTGCCTGGCTGTCTCACAGTTTGTGTATCCATTCACCTGTGGAGGAACACTGGGTAATCTCCAGTTTGGGGCCATAGTAGATACAGATGGAATAAATATTCATGTACATGTCTTTGTGTGGACAGATGCCTGCATTGCTCTTGGGTAAGCACGTTGGACTGGGTTGGGTAGATCATAGGGTCGGTTTATGTTTTTTTTTTTTTTTTTTTGTCTTTTTGCCTTTTCTAGGGCTGCTCCTGTGGCACATGGAGGTTCCCAGGCTAGGGGTCCAATTAGAGCTGTAGCCACCGGCCGATGCCACAGCAACATGGGATCCGAGCCGCATCTGCAACCTACACCGCAGCTCATGGTTCCTAGTCGAATTCGTTAACCACTGTGCCACGACAGGAATTCCTATGTTTTGAACTTTTAAGAAATATCCTATTTTCCAAAGTGGTTGTACCATTTTACATTCCCATCAGCAGCGTATGATGTCTCAGTGGCTCCACGTCCTTTACCAGCACATGGCACAGTCTTGTGAACAGCAGCCGTTCTAATGACAGAGTGGCATCTCATGGCCATTTGAGTTTGTGCCTCTCTGATGCCTAGGGATGTCGAGCATCTTTTCCTGAGCTTGTTTGCCATCTTTATATCTTTCTGTGTCGTGTCTACTCAAATCATTTACCTGTTTTGTTTAATAGTTGAGTTATTTGTTTTCTTCATAGTGAGTTCTAGAAATAGGTCTTTTACCAGATACATACTTTTGGCAAATATTTTCTCCCAAATTGTGGTTTATGTTTTTTATTCTCTTATCAGGGTCTTTCAAAGATGAGAAACGGAAGCTTTGCTGAAGTCCAATTTTTCAGCTTTAAAAAAAAATGGAGGTGGTATCTTTTCCCATCCCAAGGGCACAAAGATTCTTTCCTGTCTTTTCTTCTGGAGCTTGTGTAGTTCTGGGCTTTCTATTGTGACCTGCTTCAATTAATTTTTGTAGAGGTGTAGAATGCAGTTCATTTTTCTTACATGGGGGACAAGTTTTTCTACCATTTGTTGAAAAGTCTATTCTTTCTCTACTAAACTATCTTTTGACCTTTGTTGACAGTCAGTTGTCCATATAGATGTGACTATTTCTGGACTCTAGTGAGTTGCTCTGCTCTGTGTATCAGTCTTTTTGCCAACACCACCTTGCCTTAGTTACTGTACCTCCCTTGCTTTTTAACAAGATAGGTTATATTATCAAAATAATTCATGAATAGCATTGAAAAGCTCAAGAACTCCTTTAAAAAAAACTCAGGATGTTTCTCTAGAATTTTTAATTTCTATTCTGATTTTTTATTTCCAAGTTTTTATAGGTAGTCTGTAAATGTCCCTGCTTTAGGGTTGCAGTAGCCTCTGTCCAAGAGTGGTTTTTGTCTCACTCCGTTTGGAAGTTTTCTTCTGTTTGCTGCATGGTCTCAGACTTCTTCTTTCTCCCCACTGATTTCCATCTCTGTGTCTCCTGTTAGATTCTTTCTTTAAATGGCTGGGGATTCTGGCTGCGTAGTCACATTTGGGAGTGTGGCAGTAAAAAGCTGGTTGCCGATCCTCTGTGTGGGTATGGAAGGGACCCGTTGGCACAAGGACTGCCCTATGGGGCGAGCTGGCAGGAACAGGGCCCTTCGTTTGGGGGAGCCACATGTCAGTACTGCAGGGCTCTTCTTGTGGGCTGGGCTGTTTAATTCCTCCTTAGGTGAGGGCTGAAGGCACAGGTCTGCCTGTCCATGTCCTAGGTGCCGAGTGAGCACAGGAGATTCCCACAACCCTATTTCTAGCCCCTGTCTGATCTTCATGCCCTGCTGTGCCCTGGTGGCCCGTCCAGAGCCCCTCACTCTCAGGTTCATTTTTTGCAGAGTGCAGACTTGTCTCAGGAGGATGGAGGAGGTCCTGTTTGTGGGAAGGCTTGGGGGAGAGGAGCTGCAATCTGCCTGCCTCTTCTGGAGCCTTTCAGCCCATCCTCCCATTCTCAGCCTCATCTGGAGACATGTGTGCTGCCTCCAACTCCTGAGTCTTTGAAGGTTCTGAGGCCCAAGTGAAATCACTTTCGTTGGCTTCTGCTGATAGGCGCTTGCTCTCAGCTCACTCCACTCTGCTAGGTCTGTTCCCATTGGGCCATCTGCTTCCCAATTTTGTCTGCTCTCCTCTCCTGCTCATTGTCTTGGGCAGGACAGAGATAAATGCATCCCTTCAGTTTGTTGTATTTGACCCAAGGGCTTTCTTAGCCTCTCCCGCCCCCTCCTCCACCTTCTTCCCCCCCACCCCCCCACCTTCCCTCCTTTCTCTCTCCTTTCCCCCCTCCCCCTCCCTCTACTGTCCACCACTTACCCCCTCCCCTCCCCCCTCCTCTCCATCTTCCCAAGGCCTCCTCCCATCCCCCCATCCCTGGTCCCCTCTCCCTCCTCCCTCCCACCCTCTCCTACTCCCTCCCTCATGCCCCTCCCCCTCTCCCTGCTCCTTCCTCTTTGCCTGGAGCTTTCTCTGCCACAGTTCTTCCGGTTGACAGCCAGGTTCCTCAGGCTTGAGAGGAAACAGCCCGGGTAACACAGAAAGGGCTGAATGAGGAATCAGGACACTGAAGTCTGTGCCCCCAGATGTGATGACGCTTCTGCCCACCCCACTACCTCCTGGACTTTGCTTCTCATCCCTCCACTACAAAGCCCATACATAAGGCCACACCATGCCCAGGCCCAGGCCTCCGTTGTGTAGCCTGTCTGAGCTTCATGGGTCCCGAGGTGTTTGGTTTCTGTGCCCTCTGTCCCCTTGCAGGTCCCCACACCAGTGTGGGCCCAGGGTCACTCTGGGCTGGCCATCCTGGTCCTGGGGGTTTAGGGTGCTAGGGCTGTGTGAGAGCGTCCCTTGGCATCAGCAGTGCCCAGGGCGTCCTATTCACACACTCCCCTCTCGCCCACTCTCTGAGGGCCTGTGCCCCATGGAAGTGGGGACCCTTCTTTTGTGTTGTCCACCACCACTCCTCCTCCCTCGCTGCTGGCCTGAGCCTCTCCAGGGCCTCCCCACTGCAGAGGCAGCTCCAGATGTCCGGCTGCATCTTTGTTGGGGCTTTTTCCCACTGAAGAGGGAATGTGGCCATGTCCCTATCTGTGGGCACAGGGTAGGGTGGCTTTGCAGGAGAATGGCAGCAGTGGAGTCCCTCTGTCCACTCATCACTTCCCGCTCCCCCTTTTCTCTCAGCCCCACAGCTCACCCCATTCATCCAGGGCCGGGTTTGGAGAGTGGCCCTTGGGATGTGGAAGAGAAAGTCCTTGGCGCCTCACAAAACACTTTCGAGTGGATGCTGGGCCACGTGAAGTCAGGGGCAGCCTTGGGGGCAGAATGTCCCCATATTGCAGATGCAGTGGCTAAGGGTCCCAGAGACCTCGGGACTTGCCTGCCTCACAGCTGCAAGCGTAGAGCCTCACCTTAACCCACAGATCTCATGACTCCACACTCGGCTGTCTGCCTCTGCATCTCAGGGGCGAGTTCCAGGCTGTCCTCTCTTGTTCTGCCTGCTAATTACTGTTTGGGGTTTGTCAGGGTTCCTTGGTCTGGGGCCCCACAGGAGGGAGGTAATTACATCCGTGGAGCCGACCTTAGTCAGCAGCTCCCCGTCGGTCCCTGTGCCCAAGCCCAATCTGACCTCTGTTTCTCCGTCCCCCCTCCACTGGCAAACGACTTGGAGAGTTTCTCTCTTTGGTTGGTGTTTCTGGTGGCATCTGGCAAGCTCCTCCTTCATAGAGTGTCTCTAAATCCCGTTATTCAGGAAAATGAGTGCCCTTGGTGTATGGGGGTAGGGAGGGAGAGCTTCAGCTGTGTCTCCGCCAGTCTTGCCCACTGAGCAGTGAGTGGGGTGCTAGGATGGGCCTTCTTGTAGAAAGAGCAGAATGGCCACTGGGTGCCTCTTTATTTACAAGTGTCTGTCTCATTCTCTCTGACTCAACCACCCCTGCCCCCAGTGGGCCTGTCCCCGCAGCCAGATTTCTCATGGGGCCTGTCTCTTTCACACACGTGTACACACACACATGTGCACACACCCTGGGCTCACTTAAACATCTCAGAGGCTTCCTATGGCTTGTAGGACAAAGGCAGACCCTCCTATGGCTTCTGAGACCCTGAAACGTCACCGTGCCTGTGCTCCAGCTATCCACCTCTCTGACTTTCTTGTGGGTCTCCTTCCTTACTGTGTCTTCCACCTTCCCAGGGCCTTTGCACATGCTCTGCCCTCTACTCGGGATGCCCTCCACCCACGCCCCTGTGCCTGCTTAGTTCTTACCCTTTAGACTTTGAACCATCACCTCCTCAGGGATGCCCTTTGGCCAAGCAAGGTCCTGCCCTTTGGCCAAGCAAGGTCCCCAGAGTCTTAATATAGTCATCAGATAAAGGGTTCTGTGGGAAATTCACATCGGTTCATGAGCCTCCTGCCTCCTCCTTACCCCTGGTGGATGGAGCTCCTGCCGCTTGAGCTCACCAGTTGTCATGGCTGGTGGCATTGCTACAACTTTCTTGTGGTGCAGATCCCTGAGGCGGCGGGGGGTTGGGGGGGAGGTTATAAAGTGGGAGATTCTGATGTAGTAGGTTGGGGTAGGTTCTGAGATTCTGCCTTCTTGAGAGGCTTTCATGGATCCGTGCTGCTGGTTCCCCCAGGGAACAACCTTTGGCCTGGGATGGGGCTGGGGCAGGTGCCAGGTCACAGTCGCTCAGAGGCCAAGTCACCACAGAAGACATGGTTTGCACAGGAACAGGGCACTGCCCTGGATGGTGTGTTGGCCCAGCCAGGCTGGGGGCAGTGGCAGTACCAAGCCTGGCGTGGAGTCGCAGGCTCTGCTCACACACGCCACTTAGGCCTCAGCTCCTAACTGGGAGAGAGCTGTGCATGGTGACACGTGGCATGGCCTCCAAGCAGCGCTCACACCACATGCACCTCCTGAGACTTCTGCAGTGTGGTCTCTGAGCAGGTAAAAGTCCTTTGCTTTTCCCTCTCTCCTTCCTTGCCTCATCACAAACACTGACTGAAAAAAACGTGTTTTGTTTTGTTTTTTCTTGTTTTCCCCTGGGGGAGGGAGGAACTGGGTGAGTGGAGAGCATGATCAGAGATGGCCTGTGCGCTCTGTCACCTCGTCGGCCACCCTGTGGTCCTCACACCTGCACCTGAAGAACTCCCAGCCCTGCCCCCTCTGCACACCTCCGCCTGGCCTGGCCTTTTCAGCACAGATTCAGCGCTGTTCCCTTCATGCAGGGTGGGAGAACTCACCCCAGGGCTCTGCCAACCCCCGAGCCCTGGGCTTTCCTTGTGGGCTGCTGTGCTCTGCTCCTGGACCCCTTTCTGCACAGCAGAGAAACAAGCCAAGAGGAGCTTTCTGAGTCTCTGCAGCGAGCTCGGAGGGGAGCCCAGCAGGCTGGGCCTGGGAGAAGGCCAAGCAGATCCACTTTACTGTCTGTTCCCTGCAGGTCCCTGGATGGCCGGCTGCAGGTGTCCCACCGGAAGGGGCTCCCCCATGTCATCTACTGCCGCCTGTGGCGATGGCCTGACCTTCACAGCCACCATGAGCTGCGGGCCATGGAGCTGTGCGAGTTCGCCTTCAACATGAAGAAGGACGAGGTCTGCGTGAATCCCTACCACTACCAGAGGGTGGAGACCCCAGGTACGCCCTTCCGAGGGGTCTACAGCTTCCCTGCCCCACTCCTTTCCCCTGCCTCCCCCCCCACTGCTGCCTCTCTCCCCCTGCCCCCACTCCTCCTCCCAGCTTCCTCCTGAGGGAAGGCCTGTTTGGCGCACTTGGGGTGCAGGGGCTTTGGTGCCAACCTGGCATCGACGCTGACCTGCCTCTGTTCTGTCTCCTCTGGGCAGTTCTACCTCCTGTGTTGGTGCCACGCCACACAGAGATCCCGGCCGAGTTCCCCCCGCTGGACGACTACAGCCATTCCATCCCTGAAAACACTAACTTCCCCGCGGGCATCGAGCCCCAGAGCAATATTCCAGGTACGCTGGGATGGCAGTGAGGCAGGGCCCGGACAGCCCCAGCCCCCGGCCCCCGTCACCCGTCTCTGCACACACGCTGGCCCGAGGCCCCTGACTCAGAACCGCATCCCTGTTGGGAGAGGACCCATGGCCTTGGCTCCCCGCTCACTAATGATGCTTTTCTTGGCACGGAGGAGCGGCGGCGTGACCCTTCCGCCTAGCCTCGGTGCAGTCATTTATTTTGGAAGCGGAAATAGCAACGCTGTGTTTCTCTCACCACCCTGGCTGCCGGGGCTGAAGTTCAGGCAGGATCCCCGACAGTCTGGGGGCTGCAGAGGTGGTGGGGCGAGCAGGGGACCAAGGGCCAGGCGGCGTGCGGAGAGCTGGCCCTGTAAGTAAGCCCAGGGAGGGTCACGGTCTGGGAGGGCGGTTTTATTCTGCAGGGAGCCATGGGCTCCGCTGTCAGAGTGCAAATGTTTTTAGAAGCCCCTCATTTACATGCAAATAATGTGTGAATCATCAGCGCTCCGGGCGTCCAGGAAAACTTCTGGGCAGCACTTGGCCAGTCCCCGTGCAGGGACCTTGGCTGGGGCAGCGATGTACCGTCTGGTTTGGCCGAGCCTTTCCCCCTGAGTGAGCTCACTGTGCTGAGGTTGACCGCAGGCCTGTGCGTGTGGGTCAGAGCATTAAGAAGAGACCTGCTTTACAGACCCCGCCTTTCAGGTCCTTCACAGGTGACGTTGGTCCCTAGGGGGTGGATGGCCTACTGTTGATTCAGCAGAGCACAGGGAGAGCTAAGTCGGGGTCTGGGGGTCATTCAGAGAGACAGATCGTGTCTACACTCTCTGGATCCTGCATCCTACCTGGGGAGCTCGGACATCCCCTTGAGAGATGGCAAACAACGATGGCTCTGCACAGGGGCAGGTAGTAGAGCTGGGGGCAGTTTGAGGTGTTGCCCTTCAGAAGCCAGAGGCTGAGGCCAGTCCACAGCCTCCTTGGAGAGGGGGTCTTAAACCTGGCCTTGGCAGCTGGCGAGAAGTTTTGCCAGCAGAGCTCTAGGAATGGGCAGTTCAGACTTAGGTGTAGGGAAGGTGTGATCAAGGGCAGTGATAATCCACAGGAAGCAGGGAGGTGAAGGAGCATGAGGACAGCGGGATGCAGGGCTCCTAGGCTCAGACTTCCTCAGCCCAGTGGTGTGAATGTGTGACGACTTTACAGAGGGCCTTTCAGGAGCCAAACCACAGAGCCTATTTATTGAACCAACTCCCTTCTGATTCCCAGAAACCCCACCCCCGGGCTACCTGAGTGAAGATGGAGAGACCAGCGACCACCAGATGAACCACAGCATGGACGCAGGTTAGAGTCTCAGGGGCTGTGCTCCTGATCCTGAGTGCCCGGCCCCCTGTCTGTCCGTCCGCCTGCCCTCTGTCTGTCCCTCCAGTATTTACAGAGCAATCACTATGTGCCCAGTTCTGGGTTAGAGGAAAAACCGGGGTTGCTCACAGTTCTTGACTGATGAGACAACCAGTAGGCCAGCAGTCACTGTGCCATCTCATATATGCCCTGATGGAGATGCCACACGGCATCAGGGGCACAAAGCAGGGCCACCTAACCCAGCCCAGAGAGGGGTGTTGGGAGGCCGAACAACCCCTTGCAGTGTAGGTAGGTTTTTCTTGTGTTGAGTTCTGGAGGTGTACAGAGTCTGGCTGGGTCGTCAGGGCAGGTGAAGGGTGTGCCAGGCAGCCTGGTGCTGGGGTGGCCAAGAGCTCAGTATGGCTGGAGCATATGCTCCTCTGGGGCAGAGAGAGAGAGGCAGGAGGGCGTGTCACTCAAGGATCCAAGTGAGGCCCGGGGCTGTGGGAGTCGCTGCAGGCTTTAAGCAGTCAGGCCCTGTGGGTGCCATTGGCAGCAGGTTGGAGAGTGGGCTCCATCACCCAAAATAGCTCAGGAGAGTGGGAATGGAGGTGAGGTCTTCGCCAGTGGCCTTGGAGGCCCTGAGGCATCTACTTTTGTGTGGTGACCTAATGGGATCTACGCATTCCTGCTGTGAGGGCCGCAGCCCAGTTGTCTCCAGATGTTCCTGCCTCATTCGTTATGGGACCCAATTGGCTCCAGACCAACGGCTTCTTGAATTGAACCCCAGCTGCCACATCGCATGTGTACTGCGTTGCGTGTGGCTGGGTGAGAAGGAGGGAGCCAAGCAGATGTTCTCTCCGGATGACAGTGGGCATGCCTCGTACACACGGAGCTGCCAGATGCGGAGGGGCTGCCTGCCCTGCTCACCGCCCAGAAGAGAGCAAGCTCCCTCCTGAAAGAAGGATGCAGGAGACCTTCCTCTGCATTGTAAACGTGGTCACTTGACACCAGCCTGGGCATGGTGGCACTTTGGGGTGTAGCATACACACCCCCACACTGAGCTGATGCGTGGCCGACAGTGTGAACCCAGTTGGAATGCCCCGGAGACCTTCCCATGTTCCATGGCAAGTGACCGCTGTTGGCTCACAGCTATAAAGGCTGGCATAGGAAGCAGGCCAGCTAAGCAGCATCTCTGAGACGCTGACTTTCTTCTCCCTCTCCCCTCCCCTTCCCTCCTCCCTGCTCCTCATGTTGGTGGGATGACTACAGGCAAACCTCTGAGATACTGTAGGTTCGCTTCCAGACCAGGCAGTAAAGCAAGTCACACTTGCTTTGTTTCCCAGTGCATAGAAAATTATGTTTATATTCTACTGTAGTCTATTAAAGTGTACAATAGCATTATGTCTTAGAAAAATGTACACACCTCAATTTAAAAAATACTTGACCGCTAAAGAGTGTTAACCATCCTCTGAGCCTTCAGTGAGCCATGATCTTTTTTTCAATAGCAACATCAAAGATCAGGGATCACAGACCACCAGCACAAATATAGGTATAATGAAAAAGTTAGAAATGTGAGAATTCTCAAAATGGGACACAGAGACATGAAGGAAGCCAATGCATCTGAAAAAATGGTACCATTAGACTTGCTCGACGCAGGGTTGCTGTGGACCTTCACTTTGTAAAAAAGGAAGCCCCTGCAAAGCACAGGAGAGCAAAGTGCACTGTCACAAGGTCGGCCTGTATTGTTAAGTTCCTGGGCCAGGGATGGAGCTCGAGCCACAGCAGGGACCTGAGCCATAGCAGTGACAAGGAGTCCTTAACCACTAGACCACCAGGGAACTCCAGTACCCTCGTTGGTCTTGTTTCTCCCCCTTCTCTTCCTTCCTTTCTGCCCCATCGTCTCCAGCTTTCCCTTCCTCTGCTCCTTCCCTACATGTACCTGCAGGATTGTGGACATTAGTGATTTATGGAAAGTGGGCCTGGGCCTTGTGCCCTCCAGCCAGCCATGGGTGAGTGAGTGTGGTCCCTGCTCTTCACTCAAACCAGTCCAGTTGCTCATGGACTTGGCTCTCTTGCCGGCGGAGGTCTGGTAGTATCTCATTTGGGGCCCGACGATCACCTTGTCCAGCCCCGTGTCTCCCCTAACGCACGTGTCCATTCAGAGCAGTGGGAAGGTCCCACTGCCTTCCTGGGGCTCCATGATTCAGGCCAGCGTGAAATAGGAGACCAGCACTTACTGAGCACCTACTGTGTACCAGCCATGGTGTAGGCATTTTTATATGCACCGTCTCACTACATTCCCACTAATTCCACCACAGAGGGTATTATCCCCATTGATACCTGAGGGGAGAAGACTTAAGGCTCAAGGAAGTTGAACCACTTTTCCAAAGCCCCGTGGCTGATCTGCGGTGGCCCATCTGGACCCCATGGCAGATTTGGAAGCTTGGTTTTTCCATGACTCTTGCACATCCCCTGAAAAATGGGGTGCTGGGGTGACAAAGAAACCCATCCTCCTGTGTCCTCAAGGCGGTTACAGCTGAGTTGCAGAGCTGACTCCTGTTAACAGTTCAAGGCAGCATAAGCTTGAGGCTCAGCAGTGTGGACTGTCAATTTCAGGGGCTGGAGGGCTGTCAGTAAATAACTCACTCTCTGGAGCCCCGTGGGTGCAGGGACAGCGGAGGGACCAGTCCAGTGTTGCTCTGCAGAAAAGCAATCCCTTGGTTTTCTGGAAGGCCGATGCCACATGGGTTTTTCCCTTTTTTCTGGGGGTCCGCGGTAGAGTGAAGGTAATAGAACAGGAAGAATTGGGCGATTTGGACTTCTGCCCGTGGCAGCATCATGTCTTGCATAAAATGTCAATCTGGTTGTTGAGTGCTGGGCAGCGTGATGCGTTTCCTGAAACGGCGGGGTGGGGGGCGGGGGAGGGAGGGCTGCATGATATTTGCAGGTCCGGAGCAGCTGAGAGCAGGACTGGTGATATCTGAGCTGCTGCAACCTCACCTTCGCCACCCGGGGCTTCTAGCAGCTGGGGAAAGTGTCTTCTCTGCTCCTTCTGTCCCTGGGGGCTCTCAGTAAATGGGGCAGGGCAGTGGGGGGTCTGTGCATCCAGTCTGGGAACACAGCAGCCCCGTGCTGTGGGCTTGGTTAGAAGCATGCAGTCGTAGGAGAGACTCCGAGGCCATCCCTCAGCCCTTGGTTCCCCTAATGACGAAGCTGGAGCCTGGGGAAGGGAGAGCACAGGCCAGGACACGGGGTTTGGCTTTTTCCCGGCCCGGGACAGCTTAGCCCAGGGTTTTGTCCCTGCCCCACCTGGATGCAGGCGCTCTGCCATCTGATCCCCTCAGACCCAGAGTCTTTTCTGAATTCTTGCAACTGTGTCTTCACCTCGCAGGTTCTCCAAACCTCTCCCCGAATCCGATGTCCCCAGCACACAATAACTTGGGTAAGTAGCTCCTTGTCTGTATGACTTGAACCCTATTTAGCTGCAGCCCTGGCTGGTTGCTGGTGTGGGGAGGGGCCCTACGGGTGATCCGACCCCTGCCTTCCGCTCCTAGCTGCCCATCAGGTTTCTGGTTATATTGCTTCTGGAGTCACCCACAGAGCGGGAAACCTGACAAGGGACAGTGGTGGCAGGAAAGACCACCGGGTATGTAGTTCCCCTGGGAGCGGGGTGGGGGGGGGCGGTTAGACACAGTGAATGAGAAAGCCCTGGTCCGTGTGCACAGGAGACACCAGGGTCTGTGGTCGGGAGCATCTGTATGTGGTTTGCTGCAAAGCCACGGCAGCGGTGCTGACTGCAGCCCTGGCTTTTATGGACTTGCTTCAGACACACTTGGACTTGATCTGAGCACTTCATCTGACAGTAATGTCCATTTTACTTAAAATAGCACCACATAAGGAATTTGCCAAAAAAGCGGAGTTGCCCATAAGCTCCCTACCCTGACACAACTGTTCTTGTTTAATCATGGTGTGGATGTTGGGGAATCAGGCACATGCATGTTTCCCTCTGTCTTCCCATTGTTACCTTGTCAACACGTTTCCATACGTAGATGCCTCGTTGATCATCTCACATGATCTCATGATGTTTTGGAGCAGCTGGACCATCATTTCCATAAGCTTCCCTCAGATATTGGGCCTCTGGGTCGTTTTTCTGAGATTCACTTTTCTGGTCCAGGAGCATCCTTTGGCTCCAGTGTGGGGCCTACGGGAGGGCTCAAAAACAAATATTTGTTCAGTTTTTATTGAGGGGAATTTTTAATGGAACAGTCTGGTAGCTTCAGAAAAATATGAGTTTGATTTTGTGTCTCCCTGTATTGCTGGGCTGGGGTAGTTTGTGGCTCAGGAGAAGAAAGAGTTAATATCCGAGCTTGGTGAGTCAGAGTGGATTGGCCTGGCTTCTGTTCCCACTTGTTCCCAGTCCTTGAGTGATAGCATCAGATGAAGAAAGTCATCATTTGGCACATGGGGAGCTGCTTGCAAACCTTTTAATACAGGCTGACAAGTGGCAGTGTGAAATGTGACTTTGGGGGATCAGTTTTAACATCTTTGTAAAATAATAGGACTGTGAGTCCTGGGCTTTGCAGAGGGAAGGTCACGTTCCCAGTGCGAAAGGAGGATGGAGTTACTCAACACAAACTCCGAAGGCTGGAAGCTGGGTTAACCCTTGAGAGCTTAAAGGCTGTGACTGTGAGCTTGACTCTGGGCTTTCAGTTTTGGAGGCTGAGCCCCCTCCCCCACGTAGCTGCCCTTTCAGTTGACAGACGTCAGACCTGGTGCTTGACTTGGCAGCTCCACAGCCTGACTCAGTGGTTCAGACTGAAAGTGGTCCCAAGTGGGTACTCGCTGTGAATGCCCCTTGGGGTTGTGGGGACCAGGACTACAGCACGCCCTGGAACCTGGCCTCAGGGCAGAATGCCCGGGTGACACAGTTCTCCCTTTTTGCTCCCTGTTCCTCAGCCCCTTGTCTGAGGGTCAGAATCCTTAGGCCATGTCTTGCAAAGGAAGAACAGCTTCTAAGCCTAGTGGGCAGAGAAGTGGTGCCACTCTGCTGGGAAGATGTGACTTGGGGCGGGGGACGAGTCAGCTGACGAGTCAGGTTAGGACTCACGGTGAGACACGAGTGCTGACAGACCCAGCTTCCTCTCTGCTTGACAAGCCCTCAAACCCCCACTTCACTGTTCAAAACTGTTGGTAGGGACCCATACCATCCCTTAGCCTCTGGCATCATATCTGGAAGGGGATGAGAGGATGGTGGTGACGATGGCAAACTTTTCTTGAGAACTCACTGTTTACCGAGTGTGGTCCAGGGTGCTCCATGCCTGTCCACGGACTCTCCATAAGGGCTATGGAAGGTGGTGGTAGCGATTTTTCATTTTAGGGAACAGGAAACCAAGGAATAGACTGGTGAATGAACTTGTCCTGTTGGCACAGCCAGC
This sequence comes from Sus scrofa, assembly GCF_054392235.1. Lineage (NCBI taxonomy): Eukaryota > Metazoa > Chordata > Mammalia > Artiodactyla > Suidae > Sus > Sus scrofa. The sequence continues at coordinate 175,913,930 of NC_139383.1, forward strand.
AAATGGAGACGCTGGCTTGGAACTCAGGCTTTTGGCATCCAGCGCCTGTGCCCCATGTGCAGCAGGACTTGCCTTGCCAGGTCACTTAGACCAGCTCGCTCCTTTCTCACTCAGAAGAACGAGGCTCAGAGAGGGCGCTTATTAACTTAGAGCTGGGAACAGATTGCAGGTGGAGGGCCTGGTGTCCCATGTCATCCCTGAGTGAGAGCCCTGCCTGCTTGCCTGTTTCTGCCTCACTCATTCATTCCCAGGGAACTTCCTGCCCAGCCCTGTGTACCAGTCCAGGTGGGAGAGTTCAAGGAGGCGTCCCAGACCCTGACATCAGGGTGCTTTGGGCCTGGTTGGGATACGTAAGGCAGGACTATACATATTTATAAAACAAGAGGTAGGTGCAGGTAAAGTACGCTGAGGGTTCAAAGGAGGTATCAGTAGCATTCCAGTGGGAATGTCATCCAAGGTGGCCCGTGTCTCACATGTATTCATTCAGTCAACATTTGCCGAGTTCCCAGGATGCTGGGGGCCCACTGCTGGGAAGGATACACACCACACTGGGGCCGTGTCTGTCCACCGGAGATGCAGTGTGCCCCGTGCCATGGGAGCAAGCACATAGGAAGGAGGAGCTATGTATGACGAGGAGAGTGCCCCTTGGGGCACCAATCTGTGAGCTGAACCTTGAAGGACTGGTTGGGACACTGGGAGGCAGCGAAGGAGGGATGGACACAGCAGAGGGAAGGAATGGTGTGAGAGGGCTGGGTGAGCTCTAGGGACAGCTGGTGGGGTGGTTGGTCGGCTCATCAGGAGGCACAGAGGAGCTGAGGGGCTAGCGGGGTGCTGATAAAAGAGGTCTAAAGGCCACGCTGTATTATATAGCTCTGTCCTGCCTATAGGATAAGGCAGGGTAGTGGGTTTTGAGTTGGGGAGATATTTATCTGATGATGACTTTTTTTTTTTTTTTGGTCTTTTCTAGGGCCACACCCTTGGCATATGGAGGTTCCCAGCCTAGGGGTCTAATCAGATCTGTAGCTGCCAGCCTACACCACAGCCTGAGCCGTGTCTGCAACCTACACCAACAGCTCACGGCAACACCAGATCCTTAACCCACTGAGTGAGGCCAGGGATCAAACCTGCAACCTCATGGTTCCTAGTCAGATTCATTAACCACTGAGCCATGACGGGAACTCCTGATGATGACCTTATAAGGACTCATCTGGCCATTGTATGGAATTTAAATTCTTGGGGAGATTGCTGGAGGCTCCCTCCCCCACTACCCCCTGAAATAACCCTCTTAGGAAGCTGTTGTGCTGAAAGAGGTGGAGGTGAACCCTCTGTAGAGAAGTGGCGGCAGCAGGAGAGCAGAGGGCGTTGGAGAGCATCATGGGCCTGAATCAGCGGCAATTTACTGACCAGCTTTAACCAGGAAGATGCTGAAGCGTCTTCACTGAGGCAGAGCCCAGGGAGATGGGGTGGGGTTTGGGGTAGAAGAGGACAGGGAGGTGCTTGTGCTCACCTGTGTCCAGGGGATGGTCAGGAGAGAGGCCGGGGCTGGACTGCATTTGGAAACCATTAGCATGTGTGACAGCCCAGCCCAGGGTGGGGTCAAGGAGACAGGATTTTGTCATCAAGTGAGTTTTGGAAGGTCTGTACCGTGCCCCCTGCTGGGTCCCCAGGGAGCTCACAGCGTGAAGCCTCTGAGAGTCCTACGGAGTGGAGGCCTTTTTGGTGCAGCGTTTCTCATGGATCCGACACAGTGGGAACACTTCCCTTACGATGCCATTGACTGTCCCTGTAGAACTCACTTTGGAAACACAGGGACAGATCGGCTGAGGTCCAGGGCGTGGCTGAATTCTATGCAGACCCAGCTCCAGAAGGAAAGAGAGCCAGAGACAGACTCATGCCCCCCGCCCCCCACGAAGAGCCTGAGTGCTGAGGATGGGCTGGCAAAGGCCTGAGGGAGGGGAGGTGCCGAAGGACACAGTGGGCAGGTCCTGCAGAGATGCAGAGTGAAGCGTGAGAGGAGAATGCTCCAGGAGTTCAAGGGCAGCATTCGGAGAGCAGATGTGGGGAGGCATGGGGCCTGAGTTGGGCAGCCTTGGGCTGAAGGACAGATCAAAGGTGGGGGAGCGGGGGCAGCACGAAGCCGCCACCTCTGCATTTCTCCTTTGTGGCCAGCATGTCCCAGACAGTAGGATGTTGACAGGCTAACAGCAAGAGTTCTCCCTGGAAGAAAGATGGGGCATCTCAGGACACCTATTATTTCTTATAAAGAGATTATGGAACAAAAAGAAAGCAAGTATAGTGCATCTGGTTCCTTCTTCATTTCCTTCCCACTCCAGGCAAAGGAAGGAGCCACGGCCACAGCAAAGCCGCTTGTGGTGCCTTGTGGAGGAACCCGAGTGACCAAGAGCCAGCTCAGCTTCTTGCCAGCCTTAGGCTCTGGGGAGACCCCGGGGCTTTGTTTTGCAGGGAAGGGATGTGACCAGGTGATGGTGCTGTCATTACACATCACGATGGATGAGTCACCTGGAATTTCCGAAGTATTTAAGTCAAGGATTGGGGCACCTGGAGGGGAAGGAGAGGGAGGGAGGCGGGGAGAGAGGAGGAAGATAACGAGCTAGATCCTGCCCATGCCTAAGTTGTTCTTTGCTTGAAAGTGAGACATCCTGGGAGGGGCCTTGACCAGGGGAAACGAGGTACCAGGGAGTGTCCCAGGGCGGGCTGTGAGGGTGAGGTTTCCCTGAGGGCCTCGGGCCAAGGCTGCCTTCCTCTACTGCCAGGAGAGGGGACCCCGGTGGCAGGGTAGCAGGAAGAGCCCCGGCCCCCATTACAGGTCCAACCTGATCCTAGGCACCTCGGCTGCAACGTAAGGCCTTTTCTGAGGCCTCTCTGGGCTCTAATCTTCCATGAGCTGGGGACACCACAGGCAGGCGTCTCCATGGTAGGAAGTCACATTCTTGGGGGCCGATCCGGCTTAGACTTTGCCACTTTCTTGGTCTCAGGAAATCCATCCTTGGTTGAAAGGGCCTGGGGTCCTTGCTTATGTGTGATTAGGTTTGTTGGCTGATCCTTCGTGCATAGGTTGAACTTGGTGTGCAGCTGCTGGCCCTGCGGGGAACTAACCCTTTCAAGGGAAGGCCTTGGGCACACGCCATCAGATGCCACTCCAGGCTCAGACTCAAGGGGTGAGCGGGTGCTTTCACAGCCACCTGAGCTGGGCCCTGAGGCTTGAGCCCGGGCAGAGGAGAGGGATGAGCCGTCCAGGCAGAGGGCATAGCGAGGGCGGAGACATAGCTGTTTGTGCTCTTCCGTTCGCCTTGCAGCACCGGTGCTGCTGGCCTTTGCCCGCTCCCTGCTTACGGAATATGGGAGAAAGTTAATTTCCCCCTCTGGCCTCCCCCACTTTCCTTTACCGGATTTGGATCTCTTGCACATGTTTTTAATAGGCATCCCTTAATCCAAGTGTTGCCTTCTGGGTTTTATTCTGTTTTCTTTTCCTTAAACAAAACAGAAGTTCTGTGCCAGTTTGGAATCCGGCTCAGAACTGAAGCCAGCCAATGTGTTAGGCTGGCAGGGGGCCAGCCATGAATTAAGTGCCCCATGCCACTTGAGGAGTCTGGCCGACACCACACCAGTGGGGGCTGGGGGCCCGAAAACGGCTGGAGCAGGAGGTTCTTGCGTCTCCAACACCTCTGCTGCAGGAAGAGAGATTAGCACAGACTCCACAGTCTGGCCGAGAGCAGAGCTGTTTCAAGGGGAGGCCTTGGGCACGCGCCATGGGCTGCCACTCCAGGTGTGCCGAGTCCTTGGCCTGGAGAAGTGAAACCACTTTCCTTTCGGGCAGGTCACCTTACCCCTGTAGAGTCACCCTCCCCAAGGAGCCTGAGAGTGGCATATGTTCAGGTTTTTTTTTTTTTTTTTTTTTTTCCCCCAAGAAGCAACCTTAGGTAAAATTGCTTCTGCATTTGTTGGGCAACTCTTGAAACTGGGCCTGGTTGGCTGGCTGGATTGATTGATGAAGGCGGGGAGTAGCCACCTGACAGGTTTCTTTTAAGATCTAGTGCCCAAGACCAGCTTTGTTTCCCCTGAAGAACTGGTAAGAATTGTCTGTCCACCAACCAGAGACATACTTTGCTCCCTTTTGCCTTGTCTGCTAGGAAGCTCACAGCCAAGCTGAGTGCACTCTTAGTAGCTATATGACTTCATGGTTAGCCTGTTTGCAGTCTTCTCGTCTCCAGGGTCCTGACTTTTTCTTTTCTCTTGTATTGAACCGTGATGTAGATAGTTGAAAAGAAAAAATGAGGCCATATGTGCAGTTTAAAAATAAAGTGCTATTCAAGGCAGAACCCAGAGGTGGTGACCATACTTTGGTCTGCATCTCCTCTTGCAGAAGTGCCTTGAGAAGGTGCTGAGGGGTGATGGGAGGGAGAGCGGTGAAAGGCAAGGCTGACTTTCTGTTGCTTGCAGACAACGGTAAGTGCATGGCTGTGGCACCGCTCCTGTTCAGTCCTGCTTCTGAACATAGGTCAGCTCGTCCAAACAGCACTCTCTGAAATGGCAGCTTGCAGGCTCTGCCTTGGCCTGACTGCTCTGCTCCCCAAACTAGCATCTTCTTAATTATGTGTCAGGCTCCTGCCTCTGTGTTTTCCACAATACTGTTCAGTGCCTGTTTGTGAGTTGCAAGGATGTTTAGAATAAGGGCTCAGATCTGCTTGGGAGGGCCTCCTGGGCTGGGAACCTAAGCCTCTCTCTGATTCAGAGACACCTCGAAGCCCACGCTTCCCCAGAATGTGATTCCAGCCCCATGTTACCCATGAGTGGCCTGCTGGCTTTTGTTCTTTTGGCGGGTGGGTTGAGTCACTGCTCCTGGGAGCCTAGCTTGCTCTTTTCTTCCTGGACTAAGCCCGGGGGTGCTGGACAAGGCTTTACAACTTGGGGAGGAGGACTCTGTTGTGTACTTTGCTGGGGCAGCCAGAGGCAGCCCAGATCAGCCACAGTTGCTGCTTCAGGGTGCCCCATGCCGGATCTATGTGGTCTCCTTTTAGTGGCTTTCAGTACACTGCAGTCAGTGTTCAAACTGGGCCTCTGAGGCCAGAGAGGGAGGTCATGTCCCTAAAGTTGCACAGCAAAGCCTGCAGAGCCTGGTTCTGGGCAACAGCCCTTCCCCACTTCCCCAGCTTGGAGCGTGCTGGGATTTCTTAGCTGGTGGTGATGGGTGTGTGTGTGTGTGTGTGTGTGTGTGTGTGTGTGTGTGTGTGTGTGTGTGTGTGTGTGTGTGTGTGTGTGTTTTAAGGTTTCCAAAGCAACATAGCTCACATTTTAGTGACCACATTGTTTAGAATATAGCTTATCTCATTGGAATGTTAAGCATCAAGCAAAGCCAGAGCCGGATGCAGCTGATGCTGCTCAACAACCCAGCTTCAGGGACACAGACCATGGTCGCTCCTGCCCTGCCACATCACCTTCCCCATTTAAGTAGCTTGGACCCCCCGCTTTCCCTCCTCTTCCCTATACCCCTCTGGCCAAAAGAGAGAGGCAAGGACCCCTTGCCCCCCTTTGGATGGAGGTCGGGACAAGAACAGGACATTCCTATAACCAAAGTTATCACAATCGTTGTTAACACCATGTATTGAGGGCTTGATGTGTGTCCTGCGCTCCGTATGAATTATCTCAGTCCAACCACAAACAGTGCCCGATGAGAAAGGGGATGCTCCAGTCGGGTGGCCAGGAGAGGTACGGACACCAAAGCTCAGTTTGGCTGGCTTGCTCACCAGCATGCAGCAGGTCCGTGCCAAAGCCGAATGTGAACACAAGTCTGTCCAGCCTTGAAGCTTGTGCTCCCTGAGCTGGTCAAACACCCAGGACAGTGATTTTCAACTGCGGCCTATTTTGCCCCCAGAAGACGTCTCTCAGTGTCTGGAGAAGTTTCTTACAGTCACAGCTGGGAGGGTGAGATGGATGTATGTTGCTGGCATCAAGTAGGCAGAGGCTTAGGATGCTGCTGTTGCACATCCCAGAGCACGCAGGATCCCCCCACCCAAGGAAAGAATTATCGTGCCCCAAATTTGCCAAGGCCGAGACCTGATCCAAGTGCCCTCACCCTCCAGCCAACTCTTCACAGCATGTTGAGTGCAGGGGTGTCACCAGTCCGCAGCCCTTCCCCTGTGAGCCAGCCTTCTCTTTGCTCTTAGATGGGATCATGGGCGTAGACCCCAGAAGGAGATCAGGGCCATTTTGCCCTGCAGGGGAACCCAGGCCCCTCCTGGAATAGCTTCTGCTTTATTCTTTCCTGGGCTTTTATACACTTTGTGAGGTCTGGTGAGCTGAGCTTAAGTTCTCATGGGTTCTCGCTCTAGGAAGTTGCCTGGCCGGCGGTGACACGGGTCTCGGGCCAGTGCTGACTTGGCATGGCGAGCTCTCCCATCCTCTCACCAGCTTCCAGAGACACGCCTGAGTAACCATATACGCAACTCTCTATGTATATGTAAGAGCCAGAGTACGTGGTGCAGGCCAGAGGGCTAAGACCAGAATGAGAGCAGCAGACTCTGATTCACCAACAAATAGGGGGATTCGAGGAGGCACAGGGGAAGGACGTGGCCCCGGGAGCAGGACAGGGCAGAGAAGAAGCTGGAAGGGCTGGGCTGGGTGCTGGGGAGCCCTGTCAGAGGGCCGTGGCACTAGTGCAAGTGAAGAATGACGAGGAGGGACCCTGAGGTGAGAAGTGACACAGAGACAGGCAGGGGTACCTGGGCAGGTGTGGAGCCCAGAACAACTGGAGGTGACAGGAAGGCTAGGGCGTCCCTGGAAAGGGAGGTGTGGCTTCGTGTGAGGGGAAACCTCTACTTCAGGAGTTCCCACCTCTTCTGAGAAACAGAACTGCCCCCTCCCAGGACGGCAGTTACTCTGAGGTGCCCTTGACTGAGACCACAGGATGACCTCTAGAAGTTCAGAGTTTCTTTTAGGTGAGTTTGTGTGTTAGCCTCCTGGTTGCTCAACATCTGGATACACTTGGAGGATAGTTTCTATAACAAGAGGCAGGAACCGGGTTTACTCTGCAGATGGTGCCTGGCGCCTGTGTGGTCTTGGACACCAAGCGCAGCGCAGACCCCAGGGCTGCAGCAGCCTTATCGTTTCACAGGCTTGGATGCTGCTGCTCGACAGGAGTTAGCTTTGGAGGGGCGGAGATCAGCATGGGTTACCTCGGGGACCTAGGAAGAGAGGCAGGTGGCGTGGCCTGCCCGCGATAGGCACACCCAGCCTGTCCAGTGTGTCTGTCCAGGGGCTTGGCCTAGCACCTCCCTGAAGACGGCTTCAACCTGAGGCCAGGCCAGGCGGGGCAGGGCCTTTGGAAGCTAAAGCTAAATGAAAAGTGCTTCTCCTGCCACCTGAGTATTTTGTCCCGCTGGCTGCTCCTGCAGGTTTTATCCAGTAAAAGGTACGAGGGTGGGGAGATTATAATGCCCTCTGAGAGGTGGGGAACAGTCTTCCAGAGCAGCCGGCAGACCCCGTCCAGGGGCACGGGGCCTGGGGCGCCACTGACCCAGGGGCTGGCCTGTCTCCTCAGACCTGCAGCCCGTCACCTACTGCGAGCCGGCCTTCTGGTGCTCCATCTCCTACTACGAGCTCAACCAGCGCGTCGGGGAGACATTCCACGCCTCGCAACCGTCCATGACCGTGGACGGCTTCACCGACCCCTCCAACTCGGAGCGCTTCTGCCTGGGGCTGCTCTCCAATGTCAACAGGAATGCGGCTGTGGAGCTGACACGGAGGCACATCGGTGAGGGGCGGTCGAGTTTCCCCCACGACACCCCAGATCCCCAGCCCAGCACAGACCCCTCCAGAATCCGCCACCACTGTGCTGGGCCTCCCCCACCTCCACCCCTCCCCCAAAAGCTCTCTGTCACCTTATTCAGGGGCCAGACAGGTAGAGTTCAGGTTGCTTGATCATTCTCACCCAGAGACAGATATCATCTTTGAAACTTTGAAAGCCACAAGGGAAGATGCTGGACTTTCTGGAAAAAGGCAACTGTGTAATTCTCCTTAATAAAAATACCCTTAAGGGGGAGTACCCGTTGTGGTTCAGTGGTTAACAAACCCGACTAGGATCCTTGAGGACTCAGGTTCAATCCCTGGCCTCACTCAGTGGATTAAGGATCTGGAGTTGCCGTGAGCTATGGTGTAGGTTGCAGACGCAGCTCGGATCTGGCGTGGCTGTGACTGTGGCATAGGCCAGTGGTTACAGCTCTGATTCGAGCCCCCTAGCCTGGGATGCAGAGGGTGCAGCCTTAAAAAGACCAAAAAAAAAAAAAAAAAGAAATACCCTTAAAGTACTGATAAGTGGGTAAGTAGATAGTCCTGGAAAGATGATCTTTGGTTTGTTCATTTCACACAGGATTATCCTAGGAACTTAGAAGAGGTAGAGAGGCAAGTATTGCCCACTGCTGGGTACCACTGCTGCTGCCACTCTGTCTTCCAGCACCCAGCGTGCGGTAAAGCCCACTTAGTTTAGGGAAGATTGAAGCCTTGCTGTGTTGCTTTATTTGCTCATAAAATCATGCTAAGAGTATTCCCAATGTTGTGATCCAGAGTCACCTACAAGAGCCATGGGGATGGTATGGAGATGGTTGGTATTCTGAAACATTGCTCCATGTGCCCAGGGTGGCCAAAGGGGCTCCAGGGCAAACTCGGGAGCCAGGTAGGGCAGTGGGCCACATGACCCAGAGCAGCCCTGCTCTTGTTTGTATTATATCTTGGGCCTTCAGAGATGATTCATTCGGAGAGAGGATTTTACAGTTAAGACAAGTTTGGAAGCCACAGGCCTGGGCCAGGGTGCTCATGTTCCAGGGAAGACCCTGACGGACAGGCAGGGAAGGGCAGAGGCCACACAGCAAGTGTGACACAGTCAGTGGCAAAGAGTCCCTGCTGCTGAGCCTTCATCCTTCCCAGACAGCCTCCCCATTTGTTTTACTTTTTAAAAGATCCTAGATGGCATACACAGGTGTTTACTCACTCACTTTACACTTTTCTCTATTTAAAATATGTCAGAAATTATCAAAACGAGAACAAATGTTTTTGTCCTTTGGGTCTGGGTCTTTCCACCTGTGCCTCTGCCTCCTGATCATTTTTTTGGGAGGGGGCGCACCCATGGCATATGGAAGTTCCCAGGCTAGGAGTCAAATCAGAGCTGTAGCCACTGGCCTGTCACCACAGCCATGCCAGATGTGAGCCGCATCTGACCTACACCACAGCTCACGGCAACACCAGATCCTTAGCTCACTGAGCGAGGCCAGTGATGGAACCTGCGTCATGGATACCAGTCAGATTCGTTTCCGCTGAGCCACGACGGGAACTCCTCTGCCTCCTACTCTTGACTGACATAACGCTGGGGCCCTCCCTGTGGCCCCCAACTCTGCCAGCACCCGGTGTCTGTGAGACGCCAAGTCCTATAACACTGAACCAGGAAGAACTGGGGAGTGGTGGTGATGAGGACAATGGTGGGACGAGGAGGCAGGCCTGTAGTCAGTCCCCTGGTTTCCATCCCATTTGACGTTGCGCCTGTGAAATCTGGCTCCGTTCTCCAGCCCTCCAGGCCTCTCCCCCCAGGAGCGGGAACAGAGACCTTTCCAGGCAGGAGAAGAGAACATCCCCTGGCTGAGCAGAGACTCATTGTCAGAGGGTTTATGTAACCACTTGAATTGCAGAGCCAATTTAAAAATAATTCCTGTCCATCTGGAGTGGATTTAAGAGATGAAGGGAAAGTAAATGATATAAACCTATGGAATGTTTTAGAAAAATGCTTCCAGGAGAGAAAGGTACGGGGGTGGAGGGGCATTCATTAAGTCATCCCTGCAGTGAGGGGCTCCTGGGGTATCTGCTGCCTCAGGAAGAGCTCTGCAGTGACTCCGTGAATTTCTGAATCTTGGAGCGGGTCGGGACCTAGTAGTAGAAGTAGCAGGAGCAGCAGTTAATGCTTGTCAGGCCCTTACTGAGTGTCTTAACAACAACCCAATGAGGTGTAGGTAGTATCATCCCCATCTTACAGATGAAGAAACTAAGGCTTAGAGGCTGAGTAACTTGGCTGAGGCCCTGGTCAGTGGCAGGAGCTGCTGTTTAGGCTTAGCTGTGCCCTTTGCTCATCACCAGCCTCCCCAGCTTTAGGAACCCAGCATCACCCATCACTTTTGATGGGTTTAGGCTTGGGCTCTGGTCCCATTTGCCTGGTGATACCAGCAAAGAACCAGTCACCTGGAGCATTGGCTGTAGCTCTCTTCAGCTGGTGCCAGGGCCACTGTGTGAGGACCAAAGGCCTGGTCCAGACTGACCTGAGTTTCTCTAGGGCGAGGCGTGCGGCTGTACTACATTGGAGGGGAGGTCTTCGCAGAGTGCCTCAGTGACAGCGCCATCTTTGTCCAGTCACCCAACTGTAACCAGCGCTATGGCTGGCACCCAGCCACCGTCTGCAAGATCCCACCAGGTAACACCACCTACACACCTACCCCTTCCCTGAGGTCCTCTCCTCCAAGGCACATGCCTCGGATGCAGGGGAGGTTTCTTCTTACCATTTCTCCTCAGTGGTGTTTGCATGGCCAATCTGGAGGTGCTTCGCTTGATTTTTCTCTGTGGCTTGCTCTCTCACTCTGAGCTTCCTGAACCTCTGAGGAGCAGATGCAGCATCTGACAGATCTGCCTCTCACCTGTGGGTACCTGCTCATTGCCTGTGTGCAGAGATGCTCAGGTGGTGTGCTGGCTAGCTTCCCTCTTTCCTTCCGCCATTCCAGATGCGGAGCTGGAGGGGAGCAGGAAGCCCTGCTGCTATCCCCACAGACCTTACCCATCATCTCAGTGTACAAGGCAAAGATACAAGTGGGTTTAATACAAGGGAGGGTGCTAAGCACCAAGTAGGCAGCACAGGTAAGGTGCTCTTGGATCTAAGGGGGAAAACACATTGAATTATTAGGATGGATCAAGGAAGCTTCTTGGAGGAGAAGAGCTTGGGCTGGGAAGGATGGGTAAGTATTAGATGCACAGAGGGATGGGGTGGGGACCGTGAGGGCATTCAGGCAGAGGGAACATTATGGGCAAAGGCCCAGCGGTGATGGAGGGCAGGGCACGTGTGGGCAGCGCTCTGGCTGCAGCAGAGGCCCTGTAAGAGACAGTCAGGGATCATGTTTTGAAAGTTTGATGGAACCAAGCCATGGAAAGATGTGAGAAAGTTTTGTTTTTATTTGGGGGCCCTGTTGAGGGTTTTCTGAGTCGGGCTGTGAATCCCACTTGTACTCCAAGAGGAGTCAGGCTCACCCCAGACGGTGGCTTGAACAGGGCCAGGTCTGGGTAGAGGACCAGGCAGGAGGTGATCTTATCCAAATCCTTTTCACAGCAAAAGCGGAGGCAGAAAGCCCCCGCGAAACCCACTTTTCCCAGGGCGGGCAGCCGCAGAGCATGCAGTGTGCCTGACTGGGAGAGTGTGTAGCTTAGGTCGTTGCCTGTGGGTGTGTGTGTGTGTGTGTGTGATGTCTTCCTGCCTGCTAAGTAGCAGGTGATGCTGGAGAGCAGTGGGCCACTGGCAGGGTCAGCTTAAGAAGGAAGAGTCTGGGAGTTCTTGATATGGCTCAGGGGTTAAAGGCCTGACGTCTCTATGTGGATGTGGTTCAATCCCTAGCCTCAATCAGTGGGCTAAGGATCTGGGGTTGCTGTGAGCTGCAGTTTGGGTCACAGGTGCAGCTCAGATCTGGTGTGGCTGTGGCTGTGGCCTGTAGCTCCCATTTGACCCTGGCACAGAGGGAACTTCCATATGCCATAGGTGCCTTTAAGAAGACAAAAACAAAAAAAAAAGAATGCAGAGTCTGAGTTGCCTAGCGATGCTGTTTCCGGGATGTCACATGGTTGTGTTTACAGAGCACATGTCTATCTCGGGTCTCACTTAGTTCCCTCCAGTAACCCTAGCTCTACAGGGGGAGGCATGTTGAAGAGACAAGTTCAGAGAGGTTAAGCCACCTTCTAAGGACACACAGCCAGTAAGTGGCTGAGCCAGGATGAGCCTATCGCTGTGTGCTTCTTGCTGCTTGCTTGGCAGGGGGCTGGAGCCCACCTTTGACCCTGCTTCACCCCGCTTCCCCTCAGAGAAAAACGAGAAGAGGAAGCCAGGCTGCGTTCTTGACTTTGTGCCCATCCCTTCACCCCGCCCTCCTTGTCTCTGGTGAGGGCAGAGCTGGCTGTGGTGGTGGTTGTTAGCTCATGGAATGTCAGAGCTGGGGGCCTTTGAGGCCAGTCTCTCCTTTACAAGGGAGACACAGGGCTTAGAAGAGAAAGTGACCAGCCCAGAGTCACACAGCAAGCCGAGGGGCCCAGGGTGGCCCATTAGCAAGTGTCACCTCAGCTCACCTTTTGGGCATTTCCAGCATGTGCTTTTTGTCTTTTATTTTTCCGGTTGACACATTCCTGGCACAGAGGCGGCAGGACTTCAAACAAAAGATTTATTATAAACTTCATGTGTGCCTGTCTCTAGTTTTCCTGCCTGGGGAGTTAGGCATACACCTTGGCTTTGCTGCGAATGTCACCTTGACCCAGTCTTGTGCCCACAAGGCCAAATGTGGCCCAGACCTCTTTTTCCCTCCCGGCCCCGGCAGAGGTGGCTTCCTCAGTGAGGCTGGGGTGGAGGGCAGCCAGGGACCCTCTGCAGAGCTTCCTGTGGGCACGGCCTGCCTCCGGCACTCCCGCCATGCAAGAGCAGGGGCTGCTGTTGCCCAGGCTGTCCGCCACACCCCACACCACCATGGACCTTCTGTTCTCTCTGTTCCCTGGAGTCTTGCCTTGGCCCCTTTGCCCAGGGCAGGGCCACCTCTCCCCGCCCATCTCCCTTGTTCCTGGGCCCACCTTGCTAACTTCCTCAGCATTCCCACTCTGGGGCTCGGAGCCTACAGGCCAGTGTTTAACTCCCCCCTCACCCATGTCAGCTGCGTCCGCTTCAGGGCGGTGATGGCTTCAAGGGCAGGGAGTGGGAACACTCGTCCAGGTGAATGGGGGGGGCACCTTCAGCCCGGGGAGGGAGGAGCTCCAGACAGGGGTATTCTCCATGCCCACAATCACTGTTTTGTTCTGTTGGCAGGATGCAACCTGAAGATCTTCAACAACCAGGAGTTTGCCGCCCTCCTGGCTCAGTCTGTCAACCAGGGCTTTGAGGCCGTGTACCAGCTGACACGGATGTGCACCATCCGCATGAGCTTCGTCAAGGGCTGGGGCGCCGAGTACAGGTCAGGGTTGGGGCACCTGGACAGCGGAGTGGGGGCTTCCCAGAAATGAGCTAGCCTGGCCCTCACCCTGAATAGCAGAGGGGCCAGGGATCAGTGGGCAGCTGAGCCCCACTGGGTGAGGAAGGGCTGAGCAGTGCTCGCCTAGCACTTGACTTTCTCAGGCGCTGGATGCACACAGTCCCATTTCAGCCTCAGTACAACCCTGGGCAGGGACATGGGCATGGTCCCCTTCGTACAGATGAGGGAACCAAGGTCCAGGGAGAGCAAGCCACTTGCCTGAAGTCACATCATTTGTAGAAAAACTGAGCCTAGAACTGTGCCCCCTTGGTGTCTTTCTCCTAGTTGGCTTTGGGCAGCTGCTTGTACAATGACCCTCCCCGGGAAGTTGGGTCTTCATCCTGGAGTTCCTTCCCTCCTCTGTGGCTCCATCTCTGACCGGAGCGACCCTCAGGACCTAGGATATTAAAACTGAGAAGCAGGGAGGGGACGAGGAGATTTGATAGTCCTACAGGAAGATATCTTACTTGCTCAGAAATGATTTTTTTTTTTTTTCATAATTTCAGACAGTGGTTTCAACATGGCACTGGTTAGGGGTCTCCCTGGTCTGCTCTCGAGTTTCTCAGACTGTTCTGGGGTGGGCTTCAAGAATCCTATTCCTTTTCTCCCCACACCTGGACAGGAGTCTCCCAAGGGGCAGGTCTGTGGGCCCAGCCCCCTGCTCTGTGGCAGACACAGAGGTACCCACACGTCAGCTGGAGCCAGGGCCTTGCAAGTTACTCTCCCCTTCGCTTCATTTTTCCAGATGTTTGGAATCCATTTTGTTTTGCAGTCATTCTGCACCCGAGCCAAACCCATTTCAATATTGGCTCTGGGCCACCGTTTATAATGAAATCCAGATGAGCATGACTTATGGAAAGTCAGATTCTCATTAGAGGATTTCGGTCCATAAAATTCTCCTCTTTCATTTACCGTATTTCAGCTGCTGTTCCCTGTGTCAGCCCCGCAGTGCTGGGGGACGTGGCACCTTGGTCTCTGGGGTCTGAGATCTGGGATGAATGACCAGCGCAACGTTCCCACTGGTCAGCCCTCAGGAGAACTTACAGCCCAGTTATATGGCCTGAGCTGAGCCCAGGCCCAAAGGCCCAACCTGAGGGACCCTTTAGCCTTGGCTGTAATCATGTAGGCAACAAGAATTGAAAGGTTAGAAAATTAGTCTTGTTTTGAAGCTGGGGAAAGGAGATACTTAAAGATGGAATCAAGGGAAAAGAGCCAGAGGGAGGGAGGCCCAGGTGCTCTTTACCACTCAGACTGCAGTCCGGAGGGCCACACTTGGGCACCCAGGTCAGGCAGGCACCGCAGGGCTGAGCCCAGAAGCCCATTGCTAACCTTCCACTTGGGCGAAGCGTGGCCAAGCAAGGATGCTGCTGCCCTCAGGCCTGTGGTTCTTGACCTGGGTGCAGCACCACAGTGCTCCAGCTTCAAGTGCTTGAGAAGTGGCCCCTTGCTGGCAGAAGCCTTTCCCTGGGGGCACTGTGTCACCACACAGGACATACGGCCAGCACACCCAGTGCTGTGCAGCCCACGTCACTGCCACCTGGCAGCACGGTGGAGCAGCCTAACTGGCTGTGCGGCCCCTTCCCAGAACAGTCTCGCCTTCCTTCTGCCTCCTGGGCCAAGGAGAGTAAGGTTTCATCCCTTCCTGTGAGGTGGCCAAAAGCAGGGCCCAGGGCCCAGGCCTCTCACCTCCAGCTGGCACCAGCGCCTCCGGCCTCAGCAGATAGCCTTTGCTCAGGAGGCCTTTGGGAGCTCGCCTGCGAGCTGCGTCATCAACCAGCCCGAATTTAGACAAAGTGCTTTGGGGAAAAGAAACGTGTGGTGTGCCTCAGTTTTTTCCAGTAATTGTTCCATGGCTTGCTCTGCTCGTAAGATTTTCCAAAATAAGGCCATAGATGGGAATTATATCAGCACATCGGGGACCGACGGCATGTGGACTCTGTCGGCGCTTTGTAAAAAACACCCCTCGATCAGACAGACGCACGTCATCGTGGCCTGCTGGGGCTGAAGGCAGGGAGCTGTAGGTGTCTGCTCAGGACAGGGGGGCCAGGGAGACCTTTGCTTGGGCTGGAGCTTCTCCACTGGGGGCCCATCACAGCAACCGGTGGGCCTCTGGGACACCCTGGAATTTGCCTTATGTGTTTCTCTTTAAGGGCCACCTCCTTCCCCGATCTACTCGGGGCCCTTCCTGTTTGGCAGAGTCTGGCCTGGCAGTTTCAGCAAGTTACTGGCACCTCCTCCAGGGCAGGGTCCAGCATGACAGGCCATATCCCTGGCTCTGGGAAGAAGATGGTCCCAAAGCAGGAAAAGGGGTTCTGACTTGTATGTGTGGGCTTCTAGACATTCTTAAAGTCTCCCAACCCACCCCTCTCCCTATGTCTTGCAGGAGACAGACTGTGACCAGCACCCCCTGCTGGATTGAGCTGCACCTGAATGGGCCATTGCAGTGGCTTGACAAGGTCCTCACCCAGATGGGCTCCCCAAGCATCCGCTGTTCCAGTGTGTCTTAGAGACATTGGGTGTGAAGGGGGAGGGTGGGGAGGGCGGGCTCGGGGAAGATGGCTGTGGAGGAGGTGGAGAAATCAGAACTCTACTCACTGTGGTCAAGGAAGAAGACATTTTTCTCCCTCAACCAAAGTGGCACCAGCCTGTTTTCCAAAACACAAAAGCAAACCCGGAGATGGATTTCTATGAACAGCTGTGTCTGCTGAACACATCTTCCCTTTGGCCCCAGCTTGAAGGGCAAGAAATGGCTTCTGCTCTGGCGGCTTGAGCAAACAGGTGGTATCTCACCACCTGCCACCTCCCCCTGCCTCCCCCCCCCCTTTTTTAAGGACAGAAACTGGGATGTCACTGTCCAATGGGAAATGGCCTTCTGATCAGGACCGGAATGTGGAATGGGCCTTGGGTGCTCTAGGCTGGGAGAAGCCCGCAGGGGTGTGAGCACACCTCAGGTCCAGCCCTCTTCCCCCACTGAGCATTCCTGAACCCCAGCTGCAGCAGCAGACCCTGTAACCTGGGGCCTGGACTGACTTGGGGCAGGGAGGGGGCTTGTCTGTCTCTATCCATCTCAGAGCGTACTGATTACAGTGAGCAAGCGAGTGTGGTCACAATGTGCAGAGAGATGGTGGGAAAAGCTGGTGGGACACCGGTTTAAAAACACTCTTAAATTTGTCTTCACTTTCAGCAGTTGGAAAGCTCTGTTGAGGCTCAGTGCATATGTACCAGAGTTTGTATCATCAGCCTCATATGAGAGATTTGAATTACGTCAAGTGTTTCCATGAAGGAAGAGGCAGTCATCTATGATGGTGCTGGGGCTGAGGCAGCACGCTGGTACCCAGATCTCTGGTCACCTGTAAGAGTTCACTCCACATTCTCACATGCTCAGCTATATTGGTTGATGTAGTCAGTTGCATTAATTAAATGAACTTGATCATATGTTCTTTTAAACGTTTGTTTTATATTTAAAAAAAATCTGGATTGGCACATTGACTGGGACACAAGAGTGGGACCCAGCAGTTTCTCTCCCAAAGTGAAGCTTTTCCAGGTTTTGTTGAGAAGACACCTGCCAGCACTTTGGGAAGCTGAAATTAACAGAAGCAAATTCACCAGGAGGGAGAGATCTCAGGCCAACATAGGCAGATGAAAGGGCTATTAAAAATTTTTTTTTTTTTTTTACACCTTTGAATATTGCAGGCTTGGTGCAAAGAGGTCTGCCATCTTTCCCCTGGGATGGGAGATTATCTAGCTCACAGTAGAAGCTCATCAGTGACAACTCTAGCAGTTATATGGTGTAATAAGTACTGCTCCCAGTGGCAATTAGTGAGAAAACTATTATAAATTATTTCAACTGGAAAAAAAAAAGAGCCCTCTTTTTCTGGCCTGTTGCAGAATACAGCAGACGAAATTGCCACTTGCCATTGGTACTTTATTCTTTGCTGCTGTTTTTGTATGAAATGACTTATCCCATATTTTTGCATGGATTTCTACCAGGAAACATTAAGGGATTTCCTATGGAAGTCTTGTCTTATTCCAGGTGAAGGGAAGAAAGCATCTACTTTTGGCAGGTATAAACCTCAACTGTGATGACATTTCTGAAGCTATGTGGAGATGTTGGGGGGTGGTTCCTGCCTCACTTGCAGGATCCTAGGTCTGTGATGCTCTAGCCTTGAGGTTTCCAGGTAGGAGAGCTGCTCGCCAAGCCTCTGGAGGACACAGCAAGAGACAGAAGGGGCCTTTTGCCAGGCCTGGGCTGGTCTTCGAGCAGGGCTGTTGACACAGAGCCCAGAGACAACTCATAACCCCTCATTCCACTTGAAAGAGCTGGACACTGCAGGTCTGAAGTTCGTGCCTGGTGTGAAATGATCGTGGACTGCTTCTTACAGACACAGGAAATCATCTGAACCTCCTGGATGTATGTTCCTGCTCCTGGTCAGGTCTGGGGACTCATGGTATGAATTACTATCTCATTTTGGCCTGGGCCGGAGCCACTATGGTGCCCCCTCTAAACGCCAGGGGCAGCAGTCTTTGAGGGTCCATGTTCTACACCTGCCACGTGATCCCGAGGGCTTCCTATGGTGCCCAGCTGTCCCCCAGGTACGTGGAAACTGGCTTCAGGTACAGCCCGATTTGGATGATCCAGTGGTCACACCTGGCTGCATTTGGATGGTGTTGTAGAATCCTTAGTGCTCAAAGCTCCTCTCAGAAGGCACGGACTTTTAGTTCTGTGTTTTTCCAAAAGCTACTTAGGTGTCCCTTTTTCTTTCTAGGCTAGACTGCTGGAGCAGGATGCGTGAGAAAAAAGTGAGGAAACCTACTTTTAGCACCACTGAAAAGGAGTTTGGTTGTACCTAGCAGTTAGGACCCGGCTTCATTCCCATCGTAGAGGCTTCGTAAGCGGCTTTGAGTCGTGTAATATTAGTGTCCTTCAAGTCATAAAAGTAGTTTTAAAATCCTATTGCATGAAGGCGCTTATACATTAAAAAACTTAAAGGACAGTTGAAAGGGCAAGAGGCAATCAGGGCAGTTCTCGGGGGGTGACAGTGGCTGTTGGAGAGCATTTGCAGTGCAGGTGTCCAGGCTGTACTTTGTGCCTTGTTCCCCAGCCTTGGGCTCCCTGCCAGGCCACCTTCACTGTGTGGCTTGTGCTGACACTGACCTGAGAGGAGCTGTGGCGGGGGGCCTAGATCCTGGCCTCAGCACCTCCTGGGAGCCGGCTTCTATTCCCTTCCCTCTCCTCCCACTCCCTCCCCACTCCCAACTTTAGTGCTTAGAGCCTTCCAGTGCAAGGAGGTAGCCGGCCCAGTGGCTCGGGTTCCAGGCCTGTGCTGGCACATCACTCCCCTGGCCACCTTCCTGGCAGGCTGCAGAAGACCTGACATTTTGAGACAAGCCCCGAGTCAGGAGCGGGGACTTTGACTCTTCTCTTAGGAAGAAGACACATGAGGGCAAGGCTGCTGGCAGACTTTTCCATTGTCCTTATGTTGTCCATGCTGTATTTTTTTATTGACCGTGGTGATTATTTTTTTTTAAATCATTGTTAATGTATTGGAATGAGCTGTAGCACACATCTTGTGCTTAGTTTGTTTTCATCCATCTCCCTCTGGCTTCCTAGAGTTTGGACATATTCCAGGGCTCAATGCTTTTACTCAAACCGCAGAAAAAGGTTTCCTTGAAGTAATGTGTGCATGTTGTGCATGTATGTGGGTGGCTTGGGGAGAAGGCAGAGCGAGGATTTCATCCTTAGCCCCAAGCTGCCATTTCTGAGGCTCCAAGAGGGTCGCTGCAGGGCCAGAGCTCATATTTGGCCTTTTTTTGTAGCTCTTACAAGAAGGGAGGGACAGGGATCTGCAGACTGCTCACGGGACCAGTAACCAAGGGGTTACCGGTAGCAAGTGAGGGCACGAGTTTAGTTCTGGACCCTGTGTCTTACTGTGTGACTTTAAATGGCAGTGTTGGGTGCGTTCCCAAAATCCACACATCCCCACTTTGCTGGAGGAAAACCTCAACTTCGCTAAGTTGAACTGTTTTTCTTGGTGTGGCGTAGATGTTCCCTTCCAGAACCCCTTCTAATAATCGTCCTTCAGGAGCACCAGCCACTCCTCAAGTGGGTGGGAAATCAGAGAACTGTGCCCAAGAGGGTACACAGCAGTCATGAAGATGAGGCATCTTGGCTGGAAGAGCAGGGAAACGCCTCGGTATTCAGGCAAACTTTCCGAAAAAATACAGCTATCACATAGAAAAAGCTCGCCTAGAGTGTAAACTGGATTGAGAAGCGCTCTCAAGTGATTCTGTAATTTTGTTTTATGCTGAAGTAATGTACCCTCGAGCATTCTGGTGTTTTTATATTTATGTAATAATTTCTTAAAAAACATTGGAGACAGATAACTATTTAATTTTTTGAAGACAGTTGGAAGTCTCTCCTCCCTCCCAAGGACAGTGGCTGGGAAGAGCTGGGGCACAGCCAGTTCTGAACGCTGGTGGCGGGGACAGTGGCTCGGCCTCTGGAACCACCAACCCAGGCCGGCTTACTGTGCGGCAGCGTGTGAACACAGGCAGCTCTGGGTCAAATACAGGTGCTCCCGCAGGGGTCCTCTGAACCAAGCCCCTGTCCCTTCCTAGGGGTGAGAACTGTACCCAGGGACGGAGCCACCTTCCTCCAAGAACCTCCACTTACTCACTGCTGCTGTTGCCACGAGGCTGTTCTGTGCGGGACTCCTGGCTGGGTGTGCGTTTGGGTGGGGAAGGAGCGTGGAGGATGCTGATGGCCTGCCCTTCTCAGCCAGCCTGACCTTTTAATACCTTTGTAAAAAGCATGTATGTATTTATAGTGTTTTAGACTTTTCTAACTTTTTGTATCTTAAGAGCAGAGCACCTGTTTAAGCATTGTACCCATTGTTAAAGAACTGTGTCCTCTCTCCTTCTCTACCCCCTGTTAAGTGCCCTTCTAATAAACTTTTCATTGAAAAGTTGCTGGGCCGGAAGCTCGCTCTCATTCTTGCTGCCATGCCTGGGTGGAGAGGGAGACTTTAAAGGGCCCCAGGAGCTTCAGAGAAAAGGGCCTCCAAGCCCACATGCACTCTGACCAAGGAAGTGCCTGGCCACCTCCTGCCATGCCCCTGCTGCCCCTGTGTACTCACCAGGAGCAACACGTGGTGCCAGCCAGTCCCTCATTGACAGCAGGAGCCTCCGGGTCTGATGCCCCCCAGGTGGTGCGCCTCCCTTGCTTGCCCCCATCTCAGGGCTGCATAAGCCCCAGTGGTGCTGGCTCCCCACTGTTACTTGGCATTCATTTCCCCTGTACTTAAAGGTCCCACCAGGTCAATCCTGCCACAGGCACAGAGGCAGTTTCAGATTCTTAAGAAGTAGGTTTCCACACTTTCCAGCACCAATGCCTTAGCGCCGGTGAAAATCCATTTTAAATTCCAAACTCCCGAGGAGAAAGAGACTTCAAAACTCTTGCCTTGGCTGAATCATACACTGACCCCAGATGATGTGGATTAAGAAACAGGATGACATGAATAAAAAATTGGAGGAGGATGGAAGGGGGCTGGAATACTTCTCCAGCTGGGCCACTTCTACAGCAGTGCTCCGTCCCAGAGGTACAGCCCTTCCACTACCAGGGGGAGGCATGTTCCACAGGAACGGCACCTGTGTGCCTGTGGGCTTGGCCTCCATGAACCAGATCAGATTCCCACTTTAGTTATTATTTGGCCAATTCTATCCTCCTGCCCCACCTCCCCCAAACTACTTTCCCCAAGGTTTTACCTAGTTGATTTCTCAGCAAATGACTCTCGAAACCATACCTCTAACCCAGTCTGTTCCTTGGGCTCCACAACTTTCTAATGCCACTATTAAATGGGGTCCAAAACAACACCCCCTTGCCCCCGACAGGGGTCATCCTCCACCTTGCTCATGCAAGGTCCCTTTCCTGACTCCCAGGGCTTATCAGGCACCTCCCCCTGGCCTGCTGTCCCCACTCTCCAAGTTCTGAGCAACTTGATGCATTTCTCTCCCTGCTCCCACCACCTGTGCAGTAGCCCCTGCTGATCAAGTCTCCCTTTTGGAAAGGCCCTGAATGTCTGGGTTCTCCTTCGCCCTGTCACATCATCTCCTCTTTCCTCGGGCCTGTGCCTCCTCCCTCCATGCTGCTATTCCCAGACCACTGTATGCACTCTGGATATTACTCCCTGAGCGAGTGTGTCTACCCGTGTGATTTCAAGCCACAAAAATGCTAAGGACTCCCCAAATTAGCATTTATAGCCCACACATCCAGCCCAAGCCTTAGGCCCATCTCTGACAGCCTGCTGGCTACTGATACAAGTATGTCCAAACAGCTGAAAAACCGAAATTCATCATTTCCCTTAGTGAACCATGGCCCTCTCCTGGCCTCCAGCCCTGTTTTAGTCACAACCCTTTACCCATCCCACAGCCATGCAGTCACAGTTGCCACCACTCCTGTCCCCACACCTCACAGTCCCATTCCTCTGCTCTCACAGCCCTGACCTGCAGGCCCCTGGGCACCTGGACAACTGCATGGCTTCCTAGCCGCTCTCCTCACCTGCTTTCCCGTAAATGCACCATCCACACTGCACCCCTCGCCCCCGCCCCAGTGACCTATCTGACCTCAGAGGCCCTCCCAGTCCACAGTGCAAACTCTTAAGGCCTTTAACATGGACCCCGTGACCCTTACCATTTGGCCCCCACAGCTCACCGCCTCAACCCTGCTACCCAGCATCGTGTAAGCACAATTCCCTTATGTGTCACACCAGAATGGGTGACTGCTCTGCTTGGAACGGCGACTCCTCTTCCCCAGGCTACACCCCTGCGCCCACTGCCCCCTGGCCCTGGCTTGACATACCACCAGTTCTCCTGGCTCACCTTCACTAAAGGTCTGAGACTCCAGAATCTCCTCCAGGAAGCTATCTGTGAATTTCTCCAACACCAGAGTCTCAACTGTGCGTTAACTATGTAGCTCTCTAGGCTGAGTTCCTTGAGAGCAGGGTCTACATCTTATTCTTGTACCCACGGTTTCTTTCCACCACCACATATTTCCACTGAATTAAATGGATAATTCTACCTTAAGCAGTACCTCTTCCATCCATTTCCACTCTGCTATCCTATATAAATCCTTATATAGGGTTGGAGGAATAGCACCAAAATAGAGATCCTGATTACCTTTTATCACAGCTATTCCAATACTCTCCTAACTTGTCTCCCTCCCATCCAGGGATGGCAAACACAGGGTGAAACAATCACCATCCCCTATTTCTCTATCCATGGCAAAAGCCACTCATCACAGTCCTGGGTCCATCCTCAGCCTCAGAAGCCTTCTTAACACAGCCCCCCAAGTGGACAGTGCCAATCAGCTGGTGTTGGCTAGTACTGCTACCGGACTATCCTGGGATTAATTATGGTTATATGACTTTTTTGCACTAACCCCCTCGGCTCTTTGACTACCGCCTGCATAGGCACAAGGTAGTATTTCAAGGTTCTCAACATCACTCCATCCTTATCTACCCGTTTCTCTAGCTGGACTACTGGGGCTTCCTTATCTCCAGAACCTTGGGTCATGCTGTAACTTCCACTAAGAATTTTGCAATCTCCACCCACCTGCCTGCCCAAATTCTTACCCCAAAAGTTCAATTCAAGCATCACTTCCCCAAAGTCAGTAGGTCTCTAAGTGCGGGCTCTGGCCAGCAGCAGCATCACCTGGGAAGTTAGGAACCCACATTCCCAGGCCCCACCCCAGACCTACACAATCAGATATCCCAGGGCAGGGCCCTCCAGGTGATTGATTCTGGGGCTGGCTCAGGATTGAGAACCATGGCTCCAAAACATACTTCATGCTCTCCCCAATCCATTAGACTCTCTCCTTCCCATAGCAATTCAGGCGGGGCACCGACCCTACTCTTCACATTCTGCCCAGCATTTGACCTTTGATGGCCTTCCCTTGCTTGCCCCCTTCTCGCACCTCAGCTGGATGATGAGCTCCTAGGGAAAAGAACCCCAATCCTTACCCGAGTCTGCAGCCATGGCCACGGCCAGTGCAGTACAGCACCAAGAAGGCCCCCAGCCAGTGCTAGCCGCACTGAGTGCTCGGCTCCATTCTCACCAGGATAAAGAACAGGTTGTAGCTTTTTCTTAACTTTGAGTTTGAGGCATTCTAACACCACTGTGACTTACTGAGCATTTCCTGGAGTGACAACACTGATGCAGACCATGTCCTTGGGCTTCGGATGAAGAGAATATCTTCTACATTATGCTGCTATTTCCATAAAGCTCCACCCCAGGCCTCACTTAGCCTACATTTTGTAACATTAAAGTCACCTGGTGGATAAGAGAAAGGGGAGAGGCAGTGGTTGGTGACATCCTTCATAGGAGAGAACCCAGGGAGGTTTTATGCGACCCATGCCTCCCAGGTCCAGTAGTTGTGGGAGCAAGTCCTTGAGCCGATCAACAGATACACACAGATAAAAAAGGGTCTTAGAGGAAAAAAATTCTTCCCAAACCTGTGTTCCAAAGCTGCGGTTATAACCATTCAGTCCAGGTTCCAAATCAATACTTTTCCAATAGGAAACAAACTGCACAACAGTGAGAGCTGCAACAGGGCTCAGTAGTGTGCCAACCAGACTCGCACTGTTGCTATTACCTCGAGTCTTCATTCTGCAAGTCAGAGAAACACTTCAGAATTAAGGAGGACACTTCTATCCTAGAGGAACAGTAACACACTTCACTGAATAAAGACACCCAGGTTAAGAGCAAGACTTGTGATGCTGAAAACAGGCATAGGTAAATGCCCAAAACACAGAGAATTCCTAAGATCCTCTCTACCGGAGTTTACATGCCGAAGGTGCAAAGATGGATCACTAAATTAAACCCCAAGTGGAATCTAAATCAAAACTTTGGCCTGCACAGTCAGCATGATGCTTTTAGGAACATACAAATTATGGCAAAGTTAATTGTTAGGGTGTTGTTTTTAAACCAATCCTCTAAGAAGGTGGTACACTTGACCCCATCTTTCACACCTTCTCCGCCCATGGTCCTCTATAAGATTTGGTATTTAATGATAGGATGCTGTAGCTAAATTGTCCTATTTTAAAATGGGTGAGGGGGGGTGAAGGGCAACTGTTAACTCACTGCTCTTAACTCATCCAGCATTCTTTGGCACTGTCTCTGTCAATCAGAATGTTCAATGAATCAAACCTCTGACCACACTGGACACATGCTGGCTAAATTTAGCTTCGCATCAGCAAACACTCCAGCTCAGAATAGTTCAGGGAGCTCTCATCTTACCCTTAGACAGTGATTCTTCTAAGACTGTTTGCCATGGCAAGCCAAGGCAGGGCGAGGGGCACTCTGCGTGATCTCTCGATGGCCACTGTTAAGAGAGTGGCCCAAGGTTAAGGGAATCTGACAAGCCACAGAGAAATGCTTATCCCTACCTCACCACAGTGGGAATACGAAGTCAGCCATATATCACATTTCCTGTGTTATAAGTAGTTTGCAGTAATAGCCTGATATGCTCTACAGTCCTTGAACCACATCCCATATTACTCAGCCATCTAAGTCTAGCTTCCCTGAATCTCCAGCTTCTCTGAATTAGACGTGGCCAAGTTCTATAAATAGACAGCAAGCAAACCGGCTCTGTCAATCTTCTTACATTCTGGCAGGATAACATATTTTAAAATTATAAAAATATCTATGTCTCCATCACTCTAAAATTATTACATAACACATGATTTTTCTCGGGAAAGAAGTTTTATTCTTGTCTATCCCTACCTCCCAGTACTCATGGACCTTAAAGCTTTGCGATCGTAGACATCAAACTATCAAACTGAAATCCAAACCAGCGTTAAGGGCCCACTATGTGTTAGACACTGTGTGACAACACGAATAGAAAAATGTTTAAGAAAAAACAAAAATGACAACCAAAAAAAATGAGTCTCTCTCTTTTTTTTTTTTTTTTTTTTTTTTTGTCTTTTTGCTATTTCTTGGGCTGCTCCCGCGGCATATGGAGGTTCCCAGGCTAGGGGTCTAATTGGAGCCGTAGCCACCAGCCTACGACAGAGCCACAGCAACGAGGGATCCGAGCCGCTCTGCAACCTACACCACAGCTCACGGCAACGCCGGATTGTTAACCCACTGAGCAAGGGCAGGGACCGAACCCGCAACCTCATGGTTCCTAGTCGGATTCGTTAACCACTGCGCCACGACGGGAACTCCTTTTGTTTGTTTTTGGTTTTTTTTTTTTTTTTTTTGAGTCTCTTATTTTAAATCCCAGATGGACAGTCCATAATAATTTGTGGTGGCATGTACATAGGTCACTTCAGATAGACTGCAATGATCACGCTTCTTAAAATGGGCCTTTAGTAGAATACCACCAGATGCTTTATTCCCACATGTTCCCTAGAAGAGGGCAATATCCCCAGACAGCTGAGATTTTGAAGACATGAGTTAATATTATACCTGTGCATGGAGATTCTAAAATAGTGAGTTTGACAAACTCTTAGATGATTGGCTTTTTATGCCCACTCCAGCAAAGGAAGGCTTCACCCCAACACCCCCCTCCCCACTAAAAAACAACAAAATCTTAAATATGCACATAAGCAGACTTTATAAATAAATCACATTTTAATCACCTGGCTTTGTTTAATCCACAAAATCAAGTTCACAGCTTTTTCTTATCTGTTTTCCCTAACCATGTGACCTAATGTACTTTCTGAAACCTTCCTTGTTTTAAGGAAGACATCTTCCACCTTTCATTTTGCAGCACCAGAGCCAACTTCCCTTACATTCCCAATCAATGGTTGATGCAGCCACCTCAAAGAAAGCCAAGGAGAAGGATACAAAGTCATCAAGTGAGACAGCCTGCAATGTCTTCTGGAATGGCTCTTCCTGAGTGTCCCAATCACGCAAACCTTTGCTTGCTCCTCTGGTCGGCCTGGCCCAGAACCTGGGACATTCCATTCCTTCTGCTACCTATTTCAGGTTCTGCAGGGCTTAGGTGTTGCACAGGGGGGTCTGAAACTTGTTTTCTGCTGGTGACCTAAGGGGTTCACAGCCTACACGAAGCCAACAGCAGTTTTCAGCCCGTGTGTCCTGAGCCCATTTAGAGCTATGGCAGTGCCTACCACAGTATAGGTTAACAACATGCATTACACAGTGCTTACAAAAACAGAAATGAGGACTTTATTTGCTGTATTTCCCAAGCTTCCTTTGCAAACTTCCCCTTTGGTGATCAGATGCCCTGGGGCTGACCCACAGGGCCCTGGAAACAACACAAGGTACGCAGGGATTCATTGCCTAACGAAAGTTTCACATCCTTCCCTATCAAGCCCACTCCTTAGCTTTACTATTTTGGCAGTGATCTCTGGCTTTCAGAGAGGAAGAAACATGCCTTGTTTTGAGGGTATGAAGTGTGACAACACAGCTCTGACATCTTATGTAGCAGGGGAGAACTCTTAAGAAAAGCTTCTTCGGGGTAATACAAAAGTCTCGGGACATGATCACACTGTTTCAATGGCCCATACAGGGAATTCCTAAGTTTCTTTCTCTCTTATACACACACTGCCCTCTCCCTCCCCATGTCCAACAACTCGGAAGATGGGTTTACTTTATCCCTACCAGAGCAGGAAACCCTTGCATCATTTAAACTCACACTGCTTTCTCAATACTCTCTAGCATGAGCTCAGAAACTATATTTCAATTGAAGTGCCCAGGCCTTTTTTTTTTTAAACTAGAGACTAACCTGAAGGCCAGTCACTTTGGCCTATCATCTACATACTATAGCATAAATCTGCAGCTTCTTCTTTCCCGCCTATCAAAAGCATCAAATCTCAGAGCAGCATGTTCCTTGAAAGAAAAAATCCAGAATACCCAGGAAAAGGAGCACATCTGCAGTAATCAAGTGTGAACAGAAGGACTGGTACTGCAAAGACTGACCAGTAAATGGCTTGGTGGGCCTTAACTTGTGATTTAACTCCAATCACACAGGCTTTGAGCCTTAGCCCACTCCTGCTCCTAGAACAAAAAAGTATACTTCAAAAATTCTCACTCCCTACTGTCATTCTCACCCCCTTATAGTACACTGAGGGAGGAGAAGGTTCTCCTTTACCACCCCCCCAACTAAAAACTATAATTAACAGGACCCTACAAACAACTCAGGCAGCCAACACGATGATGGGAAGTTCAGCAAATGACGACTGGGTGAGTTAGGAAGGATTCTCAGGCAGAGAGAGTTAGTGTCTCTGTTAGTCAAGCCCTAGCATGAATAATTTAGTGTTCTTCATCCGACGAAAGGCCTTCGATCTCATCTCTGTCTCCCCCAATTGCCATCCAAAAGGCTTTGGCCACCTGTGGAAAGAAGCAAGCAACACATTTTAGGCAACGGCTAAATTTTGGCTGGTTTCATGTCATAGATAGAACCCCATTAAGAATTAAAATTCTACGCCTTGCCCTCCAGCACTCTGGCAACATCTACCAGCACCCTTGAACACCCTGACCCAGCAGGACTTCCACTCTTAAGCTTTATACTGAGGTTAGAATCAAATGAATAGGTGTGTACATAGGTGCTGTGTAAGGATAGGCACAGCTTCACTAGAGAATCAAAAAATGCACGTGACCTAAATGTTGAGAAGGGAACTGGATAAATAAATCATGACACATTCATTCATACAATAGAATGCCGTAAACTGTATACATTTCCTGCCAAGAACATGTTTTGTGTTGGTAATAACCAAACCAAACAAAATAATTAAGAGTTTTCCAGCCTAACAACTAGGAAGGCAAACATTCTGGGTCTCAATGTTCCATGTCACTCAACAGACACTGGGAAATCTGGGTTCGACTGCACCAACTATATTATTATTGGGTAAATATTCAATTAGTTTTAAGTTAATATTCAGCAAAAAGTTCAGAGTAAGATGCTTTAGAAGTAAACAAGTATGATTATAATTCTAACAGCACTGGACCTGTTGTAGGTACTCAATAAATACCTGACTGATTTTCTCACCTTTTCTGCATGCAACTTTCTTTGCTCGTGAGGAAGCGTCGCAGCCTTGTCTAGGGGGAAAATATATCTTAAGAAATGCATCTAATAGCACAGAAGAATCTGGAGTGTATGAATGTTCTAACCCTAGAAGATGGGAGATGGGTTTCAAAGACAGAAGTTTATGGTGTAGTCATTATAGCTGTTAGGAAGTTTAAGTCTTCCAAATTTTCCACATGGGAATGATGTGAGTAAATTGGTAGGGGTCTTACTGATTCCATGTTAATGAGACACGCTGAAAGAAACAGAGAGAGGCAAGAAAAGAAGGGAAAGAGGAAAAACAGTGAAGAGAGAGGAAAACTTTCCCCAGGGAATTTTAATAGAAGATGGCACAGTCCCCCAGTAGCTAAGTTTCTCAGATGAGGCCAGTGCATGGAATACAATCAGCAGTTACAAAGCAAAATCCTATTATATAAAACGAGAGAAGCAGCAACACGGGAACCTGTTAGACTCAAGGGATTTGGTTACCTTTCATTTCCTTTAACTTTGAAAACAGTCTTTCAAAATTCTCCAAATCTCCTCCACCTGTAGTAAGACTGGCTAGTTCTTGAATATCCAGGTCTAACATGGGATCTGAAATAAGTATTTGCCACATGTCATTCAAGTATGTACTAAATAAACAGAATCCTAAAGCAATGAATCTGACTTTGATGACAGTTACCAGTGAATGAGTGCCCACTGTGTACTAGCTGTTCAGCTCACGCTGCTTCATCCTGCACAGATGCTAGTGGTTCCTCACAAAAGAATAGTGACTCACTTTATCCTTACAACACTGTAAGGAAGTGAGGAATTCTGTTTCCATTTTAAAGAGGAAACTAGAGCTCTGAGTTGAAGTGACTTGCTCAAGGTCAGAGCCTGAGCTGTGTGACTTTGGATTCACATGTAGGTGGTTCCAATTCTAAAGGCCACACCCTCCACTAAGGTAAATGAGTCAATAAACTGAAATTTATACCATAATTTCCTAGACAACTAATATTTTCACATCTATTATTGACAACCATATATGGTGGTAAGGACAGATACCACTGTCCACAATTTACAGAAGCAACTTGGGTTTAAAAATGAACTCACCCAAAATTACAGCTATTTGGAGGTAGAGCCAATTTAGATTCCTACTTTCTTACCACAAATCCTTTACTATTTCTACCTCAGCATGTGGCCTCTTTATCAAAGTTTTTAATCAGAACTTTCACTCGTCCTCCACTCCAGGATGACCACCTCTAGTATGTCTTTCCTGACTGTCCCAGCTCTCACAGGTCTCCTTCCTTAGAATTTGTCCCACATTGAGGGTTTATAGAGCTGTCTGCCTTGCACTACTTTGTATTCTGACATCTGTCCATCATTCCTATTCACAAATACTACAGCGACAGAGAGTTTGCTTTGTCTGTACCACTGAATGCTTTAACTTCCATTTTATTTTTGCAACAGTGTTGTAAGTAAAGATTTGTTACCCCTATTTTACAGAAGGGGAAACTAAAGCCCACAGAGGCTAAATAATTTACTCAAAGTCATCTCACTACTAATAGAGCCGTGATTTGAACCCAGCTGTCCAGGACTCCAAGCCCCATGACTTTCCATTACAAGGTCTGTCTCTGCATTTTTAGACTATAAGCTCCTTCAAGACAAGGATGATAATTCTTGGCATCTACTACAATGCCATATGGATAATTTGATGTTAAAAAAAATGCATTTGGATAACAAATGTCTTTTAGTTCAACGGGCATGTAATGGTGGCAAGTGGGCATACAGAGCTAGAGATAAAAGTCTGTGATTTATCTGTATTCACAGCAACTGAACTATAGATATGGACAGAATCACTTCATGTTTAAGTATAGATTTGGAAGAGGAGTAGATGGAACACTGAGGAGCGGCAATATTTAAAGGCCAGGTAAAGGAGGGTAATCTTCCAGAGATAAAGAAGGAATTATCAGAGAGGCAGGAAGACCACAAGGAGATGTGCTGGGTGAGTCAGGAGAAGATAATATTTCAGAAAGAGATTGATCCATAACATATACCTTTTTTTTTTTTTTTTTTTGCTTTTTAGGGCCACACCCTCGGCATATGGAGATTCCCAGGCTAGGGGTTGAATTGGAGCTGTAGCTGCTGGCCTACGCCACAGCTGTAGGAACATTATATCTGAGCCATGTCTGCAACCTACCCCACAGCACAGCAATGCCGGATCCTTAACCCACTGACCGAGGACAGGGATCGAATCCGCAACCTCATGGTTCCTAGTCAGATTCGTTTCCAATGTGCCAAGACCGGAACTCCTAATTATAATATTAAATGGAGCCAAGAGGTCAAGATGAGGTCAGGAGGACATTAATTAGTCTCAGTGGCATGAAGTTACTGGAGAGCTCTTTTAGTAGAAAATAGGAGCAATAGCTAGATGGGATGAGTTGAGGAATGAAGGGGAGGTGAGGAAGGAAATTAGGTAAAGAAAGGAGGGAAATATGGGGATGAGGAAGATACGGGGATATTTTACTGTGGTTTTGCCTTTTTTAAGAATTTTGAAATAGGCAGTTCCCACTGTGGTGCAGTGGAAACAAAACCAACTAGTATCTATGAGGATGTGGGTTTGATCCCTGGCCCCCGCTCAGTGGGTCAAAGATCCAGTGTTGCCGTGAGCTGTGGTGTAGGTGGCAGATTTGGCTCAGATCCCATGTGGCTGTGGTGTAGGCTGGCAGCTGGAGCTTCAATTCAACACCTAGCCTGGGAACTTCTATAAGTCTCAGGTGCAACCCCAAAAAGCAAAAAAAAAAAAAAAGAATTTTGAAATAATTTTAGTGTTACGAAAAAGCTGCAAAGATGGTATAAGCATTCCAATACGAACTTCCCCCACCCTCCCTCAGCACTGACATCTTATATAACCATGGTACAATTATACACATCAAGAAGTTAATAATGGAAGAGTGCTATTAACTAAACCACAGACAGAGTTCATTCAACCTCCATCAGTTTTTCCACTAAGAGTCTTTTTTTCTCTTCCAGGATCCAATTCAGGATTCTATACATAATTTAATTGTCAACTCTCCTTAGTCACTTTGTGACAGTCCCTAAGTCTTTTCCTTGTCTTTCACAATTTTGACACTTTTTTGAAGAGTCCTGGTCAGTTATTTTGTATAAAGCCCCTCATTGATGTTTTCTTATTATTAGATTGAGGTCATGGACCTTTGGCAGGAATACCAAGAACTGAGTTCTCTTTCAGTGCATCTTATCAGGGGGAGGTAATGTCACGATGTCTCATTACTGGTGATGCAACCTTCATCATTGGAAGTGGTACTTGCCAGGCTTTTCCAATATAAAGTTACTATTTTACCCTTCGGAATACATAAATAACTTAGGAAAGATAACTTTTTTTATTTTTTGGCCTCGTCCTTGGCATGTGGAAGTTCCTGGGCCACAGATCAAACCTGTGCCTCAGTGGTGATCCCAGCCACTGCAGCCACAACACTGGAGCCTTAACCTGCTGAGCCACAAGAGGACTCCAAGGAAAACTTTTTGGCTATGGATCTATGTTTCTTCTCAAATTTTCATCTAGTAATTTACCATTCATGAGTGGATCTTGTCTACAATGACTATTATTATGCTGTGTAGCTAATGGTGATTTTCTACCTCCCTCAAAACTTCTACATTTATTACTTGGACTTCTTCTGTAAGGAGAAGCAGCCCCCTCTTTTTCAGTTATGTATTCAATTATTTACAAATTCATGGACAAAGGTTTTATTCTATGGGTTACAGCCAAAGTCCATGCTAATTTACTTTGCTGGTCAAATTGTTCCAGTTCTAGCCATTAGAGCTTCTTCCAGGTTGGCTCATCTGCCCTCTCAGGAGGGCACTTCCTTACTTTCTGGCACCATGAGATACTCCAGGTTCATCTTGCATGTTTTCTGCCTCAACCCTGAACCAACTACTTCTCCAAATAGCCCTGGTACCTTTTACTGGAGAATGGTATTTAGAGACTAAGATCTAAGTGCTGGGTGTGTACACTGCTAGCAGAGTGTTGATGCTTCTCAGCCCTCTCGGTGGACAGAGCTAGGAAACAGATGTGTTCTAACACATGCATACACATATCTATATTTATTTCTCTACTGCTCTAACTATATCTTTAAAAACCATGAGTTCATATGGATAACTTTGATTCTAGTCTGGTACTAAAAGGTTCATCCCAGCCTTCCCCTTTCTCTGACAATAAGAAAGCCAGCTCTCTTTATCTACACTATATCATCTCATTTTTCAACCATAATATATGTGAAATATATTTGCAGAATTTTGAACCCATAACCCTGTAAGAATCAAATTTATTAGGTAGAGTGTTGTATTTCTGTTTCGTTCTCTTTGTTTTTGGCCTCATGGTGTCCAGTCAGAATACCGTTTCCTCAAGTTTCTTATTTTTTATCTTCCCTGCCTCCTTCAGTGTGGTCAATGGTTTGTCTTCATGACAGAGACCTTACTTACAGGTTTAAAAACTGATATGAAGGGTTTAACTGAGAAGACAAGGCTGAATAAACTAGAGAGAAAAGAGATAGTGTTTAATTTTTTCTTCTTAATATGTTTCTATAACCAATCACTCGAGTTTTCTAGGTATATTATCTTATAAACAACAAAAAAAATTTTTTTTTAAATTTACTACTGCACATGGACCCTCTGTGGAATAAAGAGAAGTAGTGATGTCAGTAGTTCCCCAACAAAAGAGTGTTTATAGTTACTGTCAACTAAGCTACTTGGCTTTCTGGCTTTTGGACAACAAACTGGCTTCCAGTTTCAGTTCCAGGACCTTCTTGGACAAGTTATGAAACTGTTCCAGGCCTCACCCTTATCTCTGTAAAATAACTTCTCTGCCAAAATTCATTACCAAATGAGAATGTGGACATAAAAGAACTTTAAAAGGATATGAGAGGGCTTATAAAGAGGTGTTATTCTTGTTACCATCAATTCTGACTACTGTGAAATAGTATTAAAAAAACTGTATGGGAGTTCCTGTGGCACAAAAGGATCGACAGTGTCCCTGTAGTAGCGGGGACACAGGTTTAATCCCCAGCCTGGCATAATGAGTTAAGGATATGGTGTTGCAGCAACTGGAGCGTACGTAGCAGCTCCAGCTGGGATTTAATCCTTGGCCCGGGAACTCTATATGCAATGGGGTGGCCAAAAAACAAACAAACAAAAAAACACGAAAAAGAACCAAAAACGGTGGAATATGGAAATAGAAAGCTATTTCACCATCTGTTTCTGTCTGTTTTGGCTAAGATGATCTGAATCAAGATCCTGCTAAGAGAATCAAGAAGAAAATGGTACCTACAGGTCTGTAATGTATTTACTCTCCCTCCTTTTTTTTCTTTCTTTCTTTCTTTTTTTTGCTTTTCAGGGCTGCACCTCGGCATATGGAAGTTCCCAGACTAGTGGTCAAATCGGAGCTACAGCTGCCGGCCTATACCACAGCTACAGCAACACCAGACCCAAGCCGTGTCTGTGACCTACACCACAGCTCACAGAAACACCAGATCCTTAACCCACTGAGCAAGGCCAGAGATCGAACCTGCAACCTCATGGTTACTAGCTGGATTCATTTCCGCTGCACCACAATGGGAACTCTTCTCCCTCCTTTTTCTGACATCCGTCCACAAGGCTCACAATTCATTTGGGGTGCACTATCAATTTTCTTCCCTTGTCCGTGTTTAAAGTCAGTTCCCCCCCAGATGATTTATGCCCCGATACATGGACTATTATAAGTCCCACAGAGCTGTCACTTGGCAGCCAGAGGAGGGGCTTACCCACAATGCTATCGACCTGAGCGTCTGCTGTGTTAGATGCGCCACCTCGATGATCCAAGAGAGCTTCAGTCCTCTCTGCTGCTGGCAAACAGGGCTGCTGTTGAGGAAAACACACGCAAGCAACAATTTAAGAAGCTGCTTCAGAACTAAATCCAAAAAGGCTCACACTTCCACCCACTGGTTAGCTTTAGAGAAGTAGAAATAGGAACTAGAGACCAGGAGAGATGAAACAAGGATCAAGGTCACATTAAGAAAGGCTAAAAGACCACTAACTCAGGAGTGTTTTTCCTCAAGGAAAAATTAGCAAGTGTTGTGATTTTGCTATTGACTATTAAAACATACTGTTTTGTTTTAAGATCATGCTTTTTTTTCAAAATCTGAAAATGTGTAAGATCCTATCACAAAGACCTCAGAGACTGAGGAAGAAGGTCCTGGAAAGACAACATGGCACTGCCGAACGTGCTCATGGCTTCTACCTGCCGACCACAGCCGTCCTGGACCACAGTCCTTGAGGACAGAGGGTTGAAATCAGCTTATTAAACTCATTAAGGGCAGGTACCTTGCTTCAGGTTGTAGAGTACACAGGAAGTACTTAAAAAGAACCATTAATTTTATTTTATATTTAAAGATCTAGAGGCAACTTTATGCCTCAAGGAAATCCTGGCATATTTTTAAAAGCACTTTAGCAAAAACACATGCAACAGCACAAATTGCAAACATCTTGAAAGGGCTTACTGCTTTAATGCCTAAATAGCCTTTTCTCAATAGGTGGCAGGCATAAAAAGGGCTATTTTAGATTAGCCTTCTATCTATTTCTAATATTCTCAGTCACTTCTTAAATGGAAAGGGAAGAAATGATAAATGGTGTAAAGATTCACAATGATGAGTAGAAATTAAAGCCAAAGCAAAGAAAAGATCCAGGAAAAAAATCTCTACCTCTGAATGGCAGGTGTCTGCTGATCCAATGTTATGGTTTGCTCCAGCCAATGAGCTAAGAAGGCTAAAGCCTTGGTTCTTCTCTGAAAAGAAAAAAATACAATCACTGAAATTTTTTATTTACATTTTAAATTGTTAAAATGACTGTGACAATAACATAATAGTTAATAATAAAATTTCTAACTATAAAAAATAGTTATCATCATTTACCATACTCTCCAAATTCTGGGTAAATTTTAAATCACAGAGTATCAGTCCAGGTCAAGTAGATGGCAAGGCCATTACAACAAAGAAAAGGTTGCTCAGTGGTTCTGTTTGCAAAGATTAACAGAGCTGGTGTTCTGACAGTCATTATGAACTAATATTGCAGTGTTTTAAACAATTAAAATTAAAAAGAATCAAATACCAAGGTATTATTATCAGGTAAAAATGAACATTCATGTTTTTTTGAAATAAAGCTCTACTCGTGCAGTTATGGTTCCCAATGCTCTCGCTATTTGTATTTACAAAGGAGGACAAATCTAGAGCAAAATGTCAGAACCCAGCCCTGATTTGGTAGGGTTCCCCAAGAGTCACCTGGACAGTGACTACCCCAGTATTGAATATTGACCCTGCTTTGGACTGAGTTAGAATTTCTGTCTAAACAGAGACCAAGGAGTCTGAACTTTTAGCAAGTACTCCAGGAGAGTCCTTAGGATCAAGAAAATTGGAAAAACAAAAAACCAGTGCGCCTGAGAGTAGAAAGTGAAACCTACATCACTCAAGAGTCTAACAGTATAGAGGTCAAAGAACTCCTCTCTCAAAAAGGCTTCTTCCCACCTCACTTTCCTCTCCCTATCACTTCCCTGACTCCATTCTCACCCATCTCTCAACAACCTCCAAACTTCCTAGTCCTCGCCTCTGGTGGGTGAAACCTGTTGACAGAACCCCACAGAAAGAAAACCACTTGCAGGCCCCTCACTCCCATTTTAACTTGGGGAGATTTGCCTTTAAATCAGGATGAAGCCCAACTGTAGCATCGGGGAGGTCCAGGCCTGAGCTTTTTCCATCTCCTGTTACCATCTCCTCATGTAGTACACTTGGCCTACTTGTACAGAGGTACTAACCTGGTCGGTACCTGTGCTTGAAGGCTAGGGGGGCGCTGGGCAGTACCCAGGGTCTCTGCTGCTCTCTGCGCTTCCTGCTCCACAACCTCAACAGTGGCAGTGGGGTGAAAGGTGTGCACGTACTCCTGGAGTCCCCTTTCTTTTTTTTTTTTTTTTTTTTTTTTTTGTCTTTTTGTCTGTTGTTGTTGTTGCTGCTGCTATTTCTTGGGCTGCTCCCGCGGCATATGGAGGTTCCCAGGCTAGGGGCTGAATTGGAGCCGTAGCCACCGGCCTACGCCAGAGCCACAGCAACGCAGGATCCGAGCCGCGTCTGCAACCTACACCACAGCTCACGGCAACGCCGGATCGTTAACCCACTGAGCGAGGGCAGGGACCGAACCCGCAACCTCATGGTTCCTAGTCGGATTCGTTAACCACTGCACCACGACGGGAACTCCTGGAGTCCCCTTTCTCAGCAACCTGCCCACCCATGAGGAACTCTGCAGGCCCAAGACCTGGGGGAGCCCCATCCCAGGACCAGGCTTCAGTGAGGCAGACTGGGGAGACTCAGAGGCTGAGACAAGTGTCCCACACTGAGGGTTTCACAGAGCCTGGGGGTGTTCATTCAAACACTGACATAATCTTTTCTTGTGGCCAATGTGCTATAGGCTTTAAAGCAGTTGTATGCAGTTATACAGTATTCTGGGATTTTACATGTCAGGAGGATACATGAGAGTTCTTATAAAATACTTTAGGCTCTTTGTACAAAAGGCATTTATCTGAGTAATAGAGCACTGATGCAAGAGGGCCCTTACTTCTATTACTGGAAATAACTTGGACTTTGGGTAATTTTCAAATCAGCTCACAAATCTCTCCGAATTCCAATTCCACAGCTTATGTTTTTCCTTTGTTGGGCAGTACCTAAACTTGGCACGCCAGAGGGCAATCCCTGAAGAATAATACAAGACAATGTCAGTTTAGGCATGTTATTAGACCAAAATGGTCTATTTAAAATGCCTCATTCTTTACAGTGGCTGCCTTCAAGGAGGGGATCTGGGATGAGCAGGAGTGAGAGGGAGCTGGACTTGGCACTGTACACTGTAAACCTCTGTCAACCTTTTGACTTTTGTTCCAGGTTCATGTGTATGCCTTTTAAACATTATATGATTAAATTCTATGTGTATTTTATCACAATAAAAAAACAAAACCTGAATGTCCCAACTCTAACAATTAATATAATTTTGGAAAAGTCCAGAGAGTGGGAAGAAAATTGGGTTAGTGGTCAGAAAGTCTGGATTCCATTCCTAGCTCTGCCCACCATTATGACCTTAAGTAAGTCAATCAATCTTTCTGTGCCTCAACTTTCTGATCTTAAAAAAAAAAGGGGGGGGAGGGGATTGGTAAGGTCCTTTTTGCTCTAGATGTTTGTGATTTGATGAAGTAAGCCTCTCTTAACCATTAACTCTGAATTGGCTGGGCTTAAGTATTTCTATATAGACAGAAACAAGAATCTTAAATTGCAGAATCCTTTTAAGGTCCACAGATGACTATGAGTTTATAATCAGGTTTCAGGCTAATGACAATAAGCTGGAACAGCTTTTTCTTGTAAACAGTGGAGAATTTAGTCAACTAACATGCATTCACCATGTTCCACTGCTTATATTTTAAGGAAGTTAGAGACATACAGATTTTCACAATTAGAAAAGCAATTCATTTTTGTTTAACCGAAGCAGACTGCTTGCACATTAATGCTATTCAAAAAACCTGGATGATATTCTGTACACCCATGGTTTTTAAGGAACTCTCCATTTTCCCAAGCTCAGTGTTTAGCAAAATTCTGCCCATGTGCACCCACTGTAAAACTACTGTTTCCAGGGAGTTCCCACCGTGACTCAGTGGTTAACAAATCCGACTAGGAACCATGAGGTTTCGGGTTTGATCCCTGGCCTCGCTCAGTGGGTTGGGGAATCCGGCGTTGCCATAAACTGTGGTGTAGGTCACAGACACAGCTCGGCTGGTGGCTACAGCTCTGATTGGACCCCTAGCCTGGGAACCTCCACATGCCGAGGTTGTGGCCCCGGAAAAAGACAAAAAGAAAAAAAGAAAAAGGAAAAAAAAAAACCTACTGTTTTCATGGGAAAGAATGACCTAAATCTTTTCTTGTTTGCCTGATTTTTCTCCCCAGCATTCAGGGCATGGAAATGTCATCCCTATTAAGAAGCATTTATTTATTCTTTTAGTAGACAGTTGTTGAAATTGGCTTTAGCATCTTTGATTTTATGGATGCTACAAAACACTACACTAAGAGGGAATAAATTAATGTACCTATTCAACTGATTCTTCTGGAACTTCAGAGCTGCAGAAAGGAGAAGTTGTTAAGTGATGTAAAATAAATTACTCTAAACTCTGGTCCTACAAACACTAACTCAGTGCTGGCCATTTGCATAAAATTCTTCAAGGAAGTGTCAGAAACAAAACTATAGTCTCTAGAAATAAAGATAAGAAATGAGAAATTCTCAAGCCTTGTAGAGGAGCTCTTATTTTATTTACTTTTTAATAAGACATTTCAAGAAAACTTGAAATATATGAAAGTATTTGTGTTTTGGGGTTTTTTTAGGCCCACAGGTGCAGCATATGGAGGCTTCCAGGCTAGGGTCAAATCAGAGTATAGCTGCCAGCCTACATCACAGCCACAGCAATGCCAGATGTGAACTGCATCTGTGATCCACTCTGCACTCATGGCAATGCCAGATCCTTAACCCACTGATCGGGGCCAGGGATTGTATCCGTGTCCTCATGGATACGAGCTGGGTTCGTTTCCACTGAGCCACAAGGGGAACTCCAATTTGGATATCTCTTTACAAACCGAAAAGCCATTGTTATTTATCTTCCTTTACAGAGGATTTATTTCACTATCTTTTTCACAGTGTAAACTTTAACTGAGAGGGATTAAGTAACTCATCCAAAGTCACAAAGCTAGAACCTGAACTCTAGAAACTGTGATTCTAATTAATTTCCTTTCGATTAATTTCTATTGAGCCCAGAAGTGCCATGTAAAGAGTAAAGAGACATTCAATGCTTGGTATACAAATAATGAATATGACCCAAACTTGGGTCAAATGCAAAAAGACTTCATTCACATACAGTTCTCTTTCATCAGCAATCCTTCATTACGTTCCTGGCTTAGAATGATTTCAACGGAACTAAACTGAACAGCTAAGGACTGAATGATTAATCAGATGCCACTTCAATGCCTCTCATTAACTGATCCCAACCTTTAAGTCCTAAAGGCACTGGTCAGGTTAGGCCCCAGTGTCCTTTCACTGTCCCTCAAGTAGATGTAGACAAGCGTTTCTCAAATTCAACACTGCTGACACCTGAGACTTTTTGTGTGTGTCGAGACAAGGGGCAGGGGGGAGTCTTGTATATCCCTGCCTACACACCAAAGGCCTGTAGCACTGCCAAATGTCCCCTCAGGAGGCAAAATTGCCTCCAACTCAGAATCACTGATCTAGATCTAATTAGGACAGGAAATTTGGGGCTAAAATGCTCATGTTTTAAGTCATTTCTTGAAAGGAGTTTGTTTTTTGTTTTTTCTTTTTATCTTTTTACAGCCACATCTGTAGCATATGGAAGTTCCCCAGCTAGCGGCTGAATCAAAGCTACAGCTACACCACAGCCATGCCAACACCAGATCCCAGCCACGTCTGCAACCTATGGCAGATCCTTAACCCACTGAGCGATGCCAGGGATCAAACCCACATCCTCACAGAGACGTCAGGTCCTTAACCTGCTAAGCTGCAACAGGAACTCCTTGAAAGGATTTTCAACAGAAAAATAATAACAAAATTGAAAAGATCCAATCTACCTCCTGTCGGCATTACAAACATCCTCGCTATTCTACGATGCTTCTCTAGATGATTTCTGCTCTCTCAGTGCCATTTTCCTGGTTGTCCTACTGTGCTGGTAATAAATACCTGTCTTGAGTCTACCTGCCATCCTAAACTATATTAAACATGGCTTGCAGACAGAGACAGTAGCTAGGGGCTCTCCCACCTTCCCAGCATAGTGATTAGTGTTCAGGGGAGATGCTGAGATAGCCAATGACAACCTGACATGACTGTCAGGCAGAGGCTGCAAGCATTGGCTAAGGAGAAGGTTTTACCTCAAATTTACATGTACTGCTCACAATATTAAGGATCTCCAAGACCACACTCCCAAATGCCGAAAGTGACCTGTTACATGTTTTCTGTGTTCATATTTCAGCATTTCTTTAAAGCAGCAATCATTTAGCATCATCTTAAAAAGTTCAAGTTTTCGCCGTATTTGAGGTTTTCTTAACATCCCCTTCCTCTCCCCACAAAATATTTTTCCACCCATGTGATAAAATGACCAAACTTACTATACAACTAAGATATTTCACCTTACAGAGAAGCTGTACCTATTTTTGTGAATGATATTTTTAAATCATACCATACTATTTGCATAAAAACTTCTTTGAAGCAGTTCTCTGTCAGAAATTATTTCACTAGTATTAGGAAAATAAGAGTGTACTTTTATCTCATATTCCACTTGTTTGACATATGGAAATGAAATGTTTCTAAAATCACAGAAGAATTAGAATCGATTTATTCTCTTTTACTCAACTACTGCTTTAAAATAGGTCAAGTTTAAAGTATATTATTAAAACACAGCACTTTTTTAGAGATATAGGTTAAACAGTGTATCTGGCTCTATTATGAGCTCGGATTCAGGAAAGCAAATCTCTGCTCTCCCTCTGAAACCCCAGACGCCTGCTCACAAGTATAGAACTGTCTCTGCCGATACTAGACCATATCATGACTGTGTCCAGAAAGTAACCAGACTAGGGTGTTTTTCCCCTTTCCTTGGGGAAATGATATATTCATGGTAGAAAATTTGGAAAATAGAAGAATGAACAAGAAAATGAAATCACCAAAGATGCTAATTAACACTTCGGTATATGTCCTCTTCGTTTGTTCCATGCACACATACACAGAAATTCCTAATAAACTGAATTAAACATCAGAATGAGCACTATTTTTCCCAAAGTTGTAAAGGAAAAAGCTTTACTCTGATTCTAAATAAATGGCTCCACTGTAAGTTCTACCTCCAGAGCCTGAAGCACTCTAGAAAATCCTCAAAGGAATGTTGATAATCAAGTCTAAACCCACTCAGAACCAAGTGTTGGGAATAATCTGACTAAATGAAAACAAAACTTTACCATAAAGAAAAAGATGACTTTTCTCATGTGGTTCATAACCAGCTCCAAAAATAAAAAGAATGACTACCAAAAATCTTTTCTAAGCTAGCCACAGAAGGAGGCCTGCCATGCCTTCATGGTGATTAATTTGAAGAGATTTCCCACCATTTATTTGCCTATGGACAATGTGGGGGGTGACTTTAAAAAACAAACAAACAAACAAACAGGAGTTCCCGTTGTGGCACAGAGGAAACAAATCCGACTAGGAACCATGAGGTTGCGGGTTTGATCCCTGGCCTTGCTCAGTGGGTTAAGGATCTGGCGTTGCCCTGAGCTGTGGTGTAGGTCACAGAAAGGGCTCGGATCCTGCGTTGCTATAGCTGTGGAGTAGGCTGGCAGCTACAGCTCCGATTAGACCCCTAGCTTGGGAACCTCCATATGCCGCAAGTGCGGCCCTAAGAAGACCCCCCCAAAAAAAACACCAAAGTCTCATTATTTTACTCATACATTTATTGCCTACCATCTTCTTGAATTTTTCGCAATTCCCTCTTCCCCCTTTTCTCTTACAACACAATCTCCACCAAATTATGCATTCTAAAAAAAAAAAAATCAGTATTATATCTTACTTATTTTTATTTTTGACCACAACATTCACAAGTGAGACAACTGTCAGAGATTATTCAAATCATTTTTCTCAGTTCCACCATATTGGGCACTGGGATAAAAAAAGAGGAACAACTCACTCTGTCCCAAGGAACTCAGTTCTGTAGAATATCATGTGGCTATAATTCTGCCCCATCCTAGAGATTAGGAAACTGGGATCCAGAGACATGCCATTTTCCCAAAACCACCTAGGCAGGGGCAGATCCCGCTAGAACCCTCTTTATTTATCATTCTTCTTTTCACTAATTTGATGTTGTTTTATTTTCTGGGACGTTAAATGTAAATTTTTATCTAACCATTGCTTTTTCACTCTCTTTCAAAAAAAAAAAACAAAAATTATATCAAAGGCATTGGCCATCTACGTTCTCAAGAAAGCAGCCCAGATACCAGGTAGCCAGGCAAACCTTGTGTTTCGGTACTCATTTCTTGCCACTGCTTGGACATCAGTTGCAAATGATTCCTTAAACTGGAATCTAGGATTTCTGCCACAATATCTTGTTACCAAGTACATTCAGGTGAACATACATTAATTGAAGATCAATTCTTTTCATTTATAATAGGAAAACACAGAAAACTGTTTCTACTATTAAAATTCCACTTAATCGTTATTACCCACCTGCACCCCTGGAGATTAAACGTTGTAACAGGTAAAGTGAAAGTAAACTCTCTGAGGATTTCCCCTGCTGTCCCTCCCTCAGTGATGGTATTTGTAAAGCAAACAAACAAATCACTGAATACCCAAGAGCCCATTAACCCCCTCAGGAGACTCACTGGTGCTCAGGTGACAAAGCCTGGGGGGAAGGCCTTGGAATAAAATGTTAAACTGACACAGGACACAGTGCATCATGCTACCTTCCTATATAAAACATTGACAACTTCATCTGAACAAACCAAAACAATTCATCAGGTTTCTACTAACCAATCTTCTTTCCTTGACCTTAAAACCAAGTCTTATTTATCAAGTGCCTCCCAAGTTCAAGGCACAGTACTGAGCATCGGGCCTGGATCATTTAATGGTAACTTCACAACTAGGCAGGTGGGGAGTGGGGTAATCAATTTTTAAAAGTTGTCACATTTAGCATAAAGCATTGCCCCACAGTTTCTTTGTTCATGGTAAGAAGCCCAGTTCTAACAGGAGCTGAGGTAGGTAACTCAAGGAGGCAGCTGAGATTTTACCGACATCAACCCCCCACCCCCGCCCTTTTTTTTTTCCAAACGGCCACACCCACAGCATATTCCCAGGCTAGGGAGCTGCAACACCAGATCCTTTAACCCACTGTGCTGGACCAAGGGTCGAACCCATGCTTCTGCAGGGACCCAAGCTGCTGCAGTGGGATTCTTAACTCACAATACTATAGTGGCAACTCCTGACATCCTTTTTCTTGAGTCACAGCCAGATTTTTAGGTGGAGGAAATATAAGGCAAGACAGTACAGCGGAAAGGTTATACAGTGAGCCATGAGAGGAAGATGAAGACACCTAAAAAACTGCCAAGATATAAAGGCATTTCTAACCACTTCATTTCCTGGACTATTGGAAATTGTATCTTTAATGTATATGGTGGAAATGCTGACCTTTCTAGACGTTTGACCTTTACAGTGAATTCAATGGTATCTGGGATTCCCTCTAAGGTAGACTTTATAGTGTACAAACAGATCCTTCAGCTCAGTGTTTCTCAACTATTTCTATCATGCCCCCTAAGGAGGAAACTCTTGTTTCCTTTTCTACCCATAACCAACACTTCTGACACCAGAGGTGTGCTTTTTCCCCCAGACCAGGTAAATCTCCAGTACTTGGAGGACACCAGCTAGGTGTTCCACAACTTAACGAAATTCTGACACTGACCATCCAAAGTTAGCAAAGACAACCCCCCACCCCTCCAGGATAAGGGCTCAGTCTCACAAAACTGTCCCCCCATTCCCCCACCCCTGCCCCTACCTTCAGACACCAACTGCAAGGCTCAGGTTGTCACCTGTACTTCTGACCAACTGGGGGTCCCCATAAACCCCTCCTCAGGTTTGCTAATTTGCTAGAATGCCTCAGAGAACTCAGGAAAAGAGCTTACCAAAATTACCAATTTATTATAAAGAATATAACTCAGGAACAGCCAGATGGATGAGATGCTTAGAGCAAAGCATGCAGCATGCCAACTTCCCAGCACCTCAGTGTGACCAACCTGCACACACCCCGAACCCCACGGCTTAGTGTTTTCACTGGAAGTAAATGATTGATTATATCATTGTCCACTGGTGATTAACACAACCTCCAGCCCTTCACCCCTGCTCAGAGGTCAGTCAGGGTAGGGCTCAAAGTCCAAACTCTCTAATCATTGGTTGGTTCCCCTGGCAACCAACTCCCATCCTCAGGGGCCTTCCAAAAGTCACTCCATTATCATAAACTCCGGTGTGGTTTAAAGGGGCCTGTTATTGAATTAACCAAAGATGCTACTTCACCTTTACTGCTCTGGAGTTGTTTCAAAAGCCAGGACAAAAAAACAAATGTTAACTTATTGTATTATATTAGGAGTTCTGTGCCAGGAACTGGGAAAAAAGACACGCACTAGGGTCTTTCTAGACATTTTTTCCCTAATTATGATATACT
The DNA here is from genome assembly GCF_054392235.1 of Sus scrofa. Taxonomy (NCBI): domain Eukaryota; kingdom Metazoa; phylum Chordata; class Mammalia; order Artiodactyla; family Suidae; genus Sus; species Sus scrofa. The sequence goes on from NC_139383.1 coordinate 175,958,556, forward strand.
CTTCCAATTGAAATATTAATACCACAGATATACTGTATATATTACATACTATATGCATATCTGTGTTTTACATGTAAAAAGAATTTTTCTTTTTTTTTGCCCCAAGAATCAATTTTCACCCCTTTGAGAGTGGATAATGCCCTGTTAAGAATAAATGTTTAGTTTATGAAACAAGATGTTAGTAATGCCAAGAATATGAAACTAGGTTATTATAAGTTAACCTAAAAGTTATACTCTATATCAAAAAGATTTATAAATCTCTTTCTAGAATAATTTGCCTACAATTACAGTACTATCATTTAACCTGTTTCTTTATACAATGTGAAACTAACAAAAACATTAGCTGAGCACTTACTATGTACACATAAGTCTAACTCAAACTGAAGAGAATTAATCTGTAGTGACTCAAAGTGAACTAATTTAAAACAAACTCTTGCACTCACAAGTAATGCACAAATATTTATTTTATTAACTATCCAAGAGCCTTATCTGTACTTTGGATTAAGCTCAGAACAACAGGATAAAGTCAGTATCAACATCATTTCATATACAGCCTTTTAAAAAGGATTTATTTAAAATGCAGTAGGTAAAAAACTCCAAAAACTTCAGACACGATCATTGCTTCCTGCCTGTCTCATTAAAATCTTACTCATGCCAGCAGAACACCTCAGCCGAGGGAGTTCTGTAGGGAACGAACTCATGTGGCTCTGCCAATAATTTCCCATGCAGCCTGAGTCAATTATTTAACTCTGTGTTCGTTTCTCTAACCAGCCAATAATGTAAATCCCCACACTGTAATGGAAAAACACACAACACTCCTGGGTCAGGAGACCTGCCCTCTTGTCCCACCTTAGCTACTGACTCACTGTGTGAATATGGGCAAGTCACCTCTGTTCCCTGAGGCCTCATTTTCGCCATCCTTGAAAGGAGGACGTCAAACTAGAGGCATTCATGGAGATTCTATGTTCTAAATGCCTTCAGCTGGCTAACTCACAGACGTTAGCATACCTAACAAAACAATATGCCTTAGTAAATTCTATTAAATTCAACAACGTATAATCTGTACAGCCGGTACAAAACTTGGTAGAAAAAAATACCAAAAATATTGGGAAGAAAAACATGATTGAGCTCTAAAACAACAGTCTTTAAGAGTTTAGGCCAGGTGCCTTGCTAAGTTGAATTAGGTACAACTGTCATTCACAAGAATTAACTGTAGCCCCTTCTGAACCATTTCTATTTTCTGCCTGGATCATCTCTTAGCATAATGTACCTCCACAAATCACTTCCTGGGATTTGGAAAATCAAGTCCATATTTACCCTACACATACCCTACATTACAGATTCCAGTTAAATTCCCTTCTCAGCTTTGGTTTTTCCAAACTCATTACTTTAGACAATCTCCATTTTTTTCCCATCTCCTTGATACTTCAATAGCTCTGAGCTAAATCATTTCCATTGGTATTTTCTTCACCTCCTAGGAAGACTATGAAGAAAAGTGATAAAAATGAAAGCTAGCAACAGGGAGAAGCAAGAAAAATATAACAGAGAGAAAATTTTCATCACTGTTCTCAGCTCTGACACAAAGTAAAATATCCTTTCCCCAGGCTACCAGCCTAAGATATTCTATCTGCTGAGAATAGATAGGATTGTTCTTTGATTTCTCTATGCCATTAACTGCTTCTAGGACTGCTTCACAAAGTACTGAGGTACCTGTTATTAGAAAAATTCAACCTGGAGTTCCCGTCGTGGCGCAGTGGTTAACGAATCTGACTAGGAACCATGAGGTTGCGGGTTCGGTCCCTGCCCTTGCTCAGTGGGTTAACGATCTAGCGTTGCCGTGAGCTGTGGTGTAGGTTGCAGACGTGGCTCGGATCCCCCGTTGCTGTGGCTCTGGCGTAGGCCAGTGGCTACAGCTCCGATTGGACCCCTAGCCTGGGAACCTCCATATGCTGCGGGAGCGGCCCAAAGAAATGGCAAAAAGACCAAAAAAAAAAAAAAAGAAAAATTCAACCCAAAATGTTGCATGATCATCTGGCAAGGATGCTGAAAAAGCCATTCCTGTACCAAAAAAGAATGGACCGGCTCAAAACTTCCTAAGAGTTTTCTATCTAAATGCAGTCAGGAGATAAGTCATCCTACCAATCAACTGGTAACACTGGCTTACTCGTTAAAGTGCCTGTCAGGGGAAGCCAGGCAAACATTCCCAGAGGATGTGTGCAGCATTTGCTAAATTCTCCCCTTCTCCCTGTGGGTCTCAGTTGAGAATAACTGGATTAAATTACCTCTAAAACCTCTGAATATAAAAGCTTACTGATACTCTCAAACAGACTATATTTGAAGGCAAGTGTCTAAGACAACAGATGAGCCAACCATTCCCCAAATTCCTTCACAGGCTTAATCACTGGCTCACTGTCACTTTCTCTAATACTATTTCCATCTGAATTCTCAGCGAGTTTGTCTGTATATATATATGCTGTTGTTGGTCTTTTCAAGAACCTGATTCTTGGTTCATTCTTGGTTCATTAAATACAGTAGAGGATGTTGTCCTCTACTGTACCTCAGCCATAAATTCCCACGGTCATAGCTTAAGACCTTATTATCAACTACAACCCCTCCATAATCTCAATTTCATGCATCCCATTCTCGACCACCACCTACCCTTCCAGCTCACTCCCTTCCTTATAGCAGCTCAACCCAACTATCCTTTCATTCCACTGGGACCTCAGAACTACCACCTTCCCACTGACCCTCTCCCCATTGGGTTTGTCTCTCCCTCTCTTACCCAGCTTAAATTCCATGGTCAACCATTCTCTTATGTACATGACCTAATCCCCTGCCTCTCTCTTGTTGCGATATCCTTTCTTGGTAAAAGCACAATTGATTATTCCACGCCAGCACCCATGTAACTTAAAGCAGCTGGAGAACACCGACCACCCCCATCCCCCTCACAGGCACCTACACACACCCAGGCTGCATGGCTTCACTTTAAATTTAACATACCAAATTTCAGGTGGGCCCCTTCATGCTGTCGGGCCATCATTTAGCATTTTAACTTTATGTACACCCTTAGGTTCCTCTACCCTCTCTCTCCTAGATGACTCACATTTTCTTCCCTCTCCTCAATTTTTTTTTTTTTTTTTTGGTCTCTTTTGTCTTTTTAGGGCCACACCTGCAGAACATGGAGGTTCCCAGGCAAGGGGTCGAATCAGAGCTGCAGCCGCCAGCCTACACCACAGCCATAGTCACTAGAGATCTGAGCCACATCTACATCCTACACCACAGCTCACAGCAATGCTGGATCCTTAACCCACTGAGCGAGACCAGGGATCGAACACACATCCTCATGGATACTAATGGGGGTTGTTAACTGCTGAGTCACCATGGGAACTCCTCTTCTCAGATCTTAATGCAACATCCTTCTGCCCTCAGCTGACAGCGCGGCTTCCTACTTCACTGAGAAAACTGAGGCAATCAGAAGAAACTTCCACAGATTTCCATGCCACATCTCCCCACCTAACAACATCTACACCCACATACCCCTTTCCAGCCTCTTCCACATATGTACTCTCCCCATTCCATCCACTAGAGCCCACTCTCACCTACTCAAAGACATCACTCCAGCACCTCTCCCTTCTCTCTCCTCCATCAGTTTTTTGCTCTTTACTGGATCATTCCCTTCAGACTATGAATGTGCTGCTCTTGTTCTCATCTTAAAAAATAATAAAACTCAACCATACTCTTCTCACAAGCACCCACCTATTTCTTTGCTCTCTTTTCTTGCAAAAAAATTTCCAGAGTGGTTTATAATCACCATCTCCAATTTCTCTCCTTCCAATTTCTTTTAAACCTACACTGAAACTGTTCTCCTCAAGGTCACTGATGACCTCTACACTGCTAAGTCACAAGGTCATTCCTCAGTTCTCATCTTACTTGGCCTATGCGTAGCATCTGGCACAGCTGACCACTCCTGCCACCTTGAGAACACTCCACTTGTGCATCATTGGTTTCCTACCTCACCATCACCCTTTCTCAGTGTCCTTGGCTGGTTGCTTCTCTTCTCTCTATCCTACTCGTGTTGGAAATGTTCTGAGGCTGGGTCCCTGGTCCTCCCTTTTTACTACACTTACCTCCTTGGTGACCTCACCCTATGCTCAAGAATTTAAATGCTGTGCATATGCTTCTCTTCTCAAATTCCACACATCTAGCCAGCTGGCTGACATCTCCACTTGAAAGTCTAGGGCCCATCTCAAAAAAACATGTCCAAAACTAAATTACTGATGTGTCACCCTGCCCCTCAAAGTCAGCTTCATGTGCAGCTTCCCCATTGCAGCTGATGGCATCCTATCCTTCATACTGCTCAGGCCCAAATCCTGGAGTCCTTCTTAACTGCCCCTTCTCTCTCATGCCTCATACCCAAACCATCAGGAAATCATGCTGGCATGACCTAAAACAGACCTGGAATCTGATCTTTCCTCCCTCCTTCCACTGCTACAACTCTCATCTAAGCCAACACGATCTCTCCCCTAGAATACTGCAATCACCTCCTAAGAGATCTTGTTCTTCCTCACCTCCACCATCTATTCTCCAAAAGCAGCCAGAGTGCTTCTCTAGCCCTGAGATCAGATGATACCACTCTTCTACTCAGTGCCCTGCAAAAGCTCCCCCTTTGACTCTGAGTAAATGTGAAAATCACTTTGAAAGCTTATGGCACCCTAAATGATCTAGCCCTCCATTACCTCTCTGACCTTGCCCTCTCCTCAATCACAGTAAATTTCTGCTCTTCTTCAAACACATCAGGCGTGCCTTCTCCTCAGAGTCTATGCCTGCTCGGCTCTTCTCCCAGATATCCACGTGGCAAATGCCTCATCTCCTTCCCCAAATCTCACACTTTTAAAAAGACCTATCTTGACCACCCCACTTAATACGGCAATCCACCCAACAATCTCGATATCCCTAACCTTGCTTTTAAAAAATATAAATTATCACCTTCTAATATACGACACAACTTACTAAGTACTTGTACTATCCACTGACTATTGTCCCCTATCAGAATGAAAATTCCGGAGCTCCCGTAGTGGGTCAGTGGTAATGAACCTGACTAGTAACCAGGAGGATGTGGGTTCAATTCCTGGCCCCGCACAGTGGGTTAAGGATCTGGCATTGCCATGAGCTGTGGTGTAGGTCACAGAGGCAGCTGGGATCCTGAGCTATGGCTGTGGTGTAGGCCAGCGGCTACAGCTCTGATTCAACCCCTAGCCTGGGAACTGCCATATGCTATGGGTGAGGCCCTAAAAAAAAAAAAAAAAAAAAAAAAAAGACAAAAAAAAAGAAAGAATGAAAATTCCACAAGGACAGAAACTTTTGTTCATTTTGCTTACTGATGTGTCCCAACCACATAGACCAATGGCTGGCACATAATATAAGTAATGAATAAGTATTTTTCTGAATGAATGAACAAATAAACACTTGAAGCTGGATTTTAAATTCTGAACCAGTGACGAATTTGAGGTCAAAAGAAGAAAAATTCAAATGGTCCAGATACACCTAGGTTGTCAACTGTGCCCCAGACAGGTAGGTACTTACAAAAGCAGTATTATTTCTTTCTGATCTCGTGGAGAAATATTTAATACAAGCACTGTGACCCTGTCATACTAGCCTATAGTAGAAACAGGTACCAAGACAAGAGGACAGGACCCACTATTTTCACCTTTGGCTCTAGGTGACTCTACACTGGGCACAGTCCTGTCTCTCTCCTCTGGCTCTGTTAAGTCAGAGGAGTGACTTGTGAACACTACGTGATTTAGGAATGGGAGAAAGCCAATCAGTCAGAGGGAGATGCAGCTTTCAAAAATGCCTAGTTTACTCCCACAGATTAAGCAGACTCTTACAAGTTAGAACTAGATGACTATCATTTATGTCAGTGCCTCTCAAGCAGGGCTGCATACCAGCAGGCACTTAAAAAATACTGTAGCCACTCCTCCCCTCTAAGATAAATGGTCTGGGTAAGTCCCAGACAGCACTGGTCATAAAAGTTTCCCAGGTGATCTGACTGTGAGGCCAGAGCCAGGGATGGAGACCAACCTCATTTTCCAGATTAAAAATAAAGCCTAGACAGAACGAGCCTGCCTAAGGTCACACAGCTAAGTGGCAGTGTTGGAACAGGAAACTGCCACTAGATTCTTTAGAGAAACAGCAGTAAAGAAGGAATTTCATTACAATATAATAATTTATAAAGCTACATATTTTAGTAGTTAAATGCATGAGACTTCAAAATTTGAAAGATCTATGTTCAAATCAGGGGCTTTGATAGTTAACAGCTAATATTAGTGTTTCTCAAACTGTGCTGCATATTGTAATTACCTGGGGACAATAACCTGAAGAAGATTTTTAAAATCTCTAGGCCCAGGCCTCACCCCATATCAATTAATGCAGAATCTCTGAGAGTGCAATTCAGGGATCAGTACTTTTTTAAGTCCTCCAGGTGGTTAACATACACACACTACTATATATATAAAATAGGTAACCACCAAGGACCTACTGTATAGCACCAGAAATGATACTCAGTATTTTTAATAACCTGTAAGGGGAAAGAATCTGAAAAGGTATAGCTAGATAGATAAGTATAGCTGAAGCACTATACTGTACACCTGAAACTAACATAACACTGTAAATCAACTACAATATTTTAAAAAAGAAAATAAAGTTCCCCAGGTGATTCCAGTATGCAAACAAGTTTGCGAACTGATGACTTATATGACCTTGGGGAAATTACTTGACCTCTTTAAGCCTAACTCATGGGGATATTATGAATAAAGAAGATAATGTATGTACATAAGCAGCTCACTTTTATGTTACTACCTCACTTCCTTCCACCACCACCAGCCCTTCTACCATTTCCATCATCATCAGTGATACTATTTCCTCCCTCCCTTTGTCCATTCTTCCCTTTCTTTCCTCCCTCCTTCTTTTGACATCATTTACATATCAGAATATTCACTTCTCTAAAGTATAAAATGTTGTGTGGTTTTTAGTATATTCACAAAGTGTGTGATTATCATCACTACATAATTCCACAACAATTTCACCACCCCAAAAAAGAAACCCCATACCCCAAACTCCAAAGCCCTCCTCCCAGCCTCAGGGAACTACTAGTCTACTTTCTGTCTCTATGAATTTCACTATTCTGGACACTTAAGTGGAATCATTAAAATATGTGGCCTTCGTGTCTGGCTTTCTTCACTTAGCACAATGTTTTTGAGGTTCATCCACATTGTAGCATACATCCATGCTTAATTTCCTTTCATGGTTGAATAATATTCCATTGTACGGATATTGTTTTCAGCGATTGTTTCTAATTCAGCAGTTGTTTCCACTTTCTTGGTTATTATAAATAACGCTGCTAGGAACACCTATGAAAGTTTTTGCATTGGACATATGTTGTGGATTCTCTTGGGTATAATCCCTAGGAGTGGAATAGCTGGGTCATATGGTTTTAATTTTTTTTAGCAACTACTACTATTCCAAAGTGGCTGAAGCACTATTTTACATTCCCACTACCAGTGTATAAGGGTTCTAATTTCCCCCTATCCTCACCAACACTTGTTAGTGTCTCTTCAGATTTTAGCTAACAGGAGCGTATGAAGTGCTATCTCTCATTGTGGTTGTGATTCCCCTGATGACTAATGATGTTAAGCATCTTTTCACGTGCTGACTATCTGTGTATCTCCTTTGGAACAATGTCCATTCAACTCCTTTGCCATTTTTAAATTGGGTGTCTTTTTATTATTGAGCTATAACAGTTCTTCATACACTCTACACACTAAATCCTTATCAGATACAGTTTACAAATACTTTCTATTGATAGTTGTTGCTTCACTTTCCTAAGTGTGCTTTGAAGTACAAAAGGTTTTAATTTTGACGACGTCCAATTAAATCTATCTTTTCTTGGGTTGTTTCTGTATCATTAACTTCTGTGTGTGTCTGTGTATGTGTTTTGCATTCCATAATATATTCCCCATTTCTTGCTTTTTTAAACTAGAGTATAGTTGATTTATAATATTGTGTTAGTTTCAGCTGTACAGCAGTGATTCAGTTATACACAGTTTTTTCAGATTATTTTCCATTATAGGCTATTACAAGATATTGAATATAGTTCCCTGTACTATACAGTAAATTTTTGTTGCTTATGTGTTTTATGCAATTTGTATCTGTTAATCCTATACTCCTAATTTCTCTCTCCCACCGTACGTATCATTGACTTTCTTCTTCTTCTTTTTTTTTTTTTTAATTTACCCTACTATTTGGAGCCTGTTGGCTCCCAGATGTTGATTCCTTGCTCCAACTGCCAAGAAATGGGGTAGGCAGGGCCACTTCAGGGAATTTTGAAGGGAAGATCCTCAGGACAAGTGGTCCTGGCAGCATCTAGGACCTTACCTGAAAATTCCCCAACCTGAACCAGCTGGCCATGAGCAGCAAGGCTCCTGGCTGGCTTGCCATCTGTTACAGAGTCCAAGCTCTTAGTGCTTGCCTCAAGACAGGCCAATAAATCAAGGGATGAGCTGTTGCAGCAAGGAACTGGGACTTTATTCAGAAAGGCAGCAGGCCAAGAAAATGGTGGACTAGTATCCCAAAGAACCATCTTCTATATCATTAACTTTTAAAGAAAAGACTAGGGGCAAAATTTTATTAGGATATCCTAGAGCCAGTTAACTTGTTCAGACTCATAATAAGCGAAGAATTGAGCTGGCCATTCATTTAATTCAGTAACCCCCATTTAAGAAACACATCAACTTTATCTTGGTGGAAGGTAGGAAGGAAGCTACTCATTTCTAAGTTTTTAATTGAACTAGCTTTTCAGATTAAGTATTTGGCTTTTGAATGCCAAGCGGCCAATAAACTTCAAAGAAACAAAACTCTAGTCAAATCTCTATGTTTTCAGGGATATGGATTTTTTAAGAGTTTCAAACTATTATTTTTCTGAATCAGTACAAAATTAAAGACCAGTATGGCATAACTTCAGTTCCTTTACTTCTTGATAAATACTAAACAGATAATACACAATCCAAAATAACTGAAATTATGTAATTGGCAATGTAATAATCCCAAAGAATCAACTGTGATTTCAGTAATTTTTCTAACGAAAACAGAAAAACCAGTCATTAGTGTCCTAAAAGAGGTGGCACCACTATTCACACTTCCCTGTTTCACATTCAGTACGGTACTCACTATATTACAAATTATCAATTTCTGCTACAGGAGACCATTTCTAGTTTGTTCATAGTTTATTTCCTCCCTCCATAGAGATTGTGAAGTGTCTAAATGCTTTTTTTCCCCATTGATTACTATAATCATATGATCTTTCCCCAAAAACCTGTTAGTATAGTGATTTAAATAGATTTTCCTTCTATTAAAGAATGTTGTGTTCTTGAAATAACCCAACGAGGTAATACTGTACTATTTTTATGTATTTCTGGGTGACAGTTGCTAATTACTTTGATTAAAATCATAAATGAGATAGCCTCTAATAATGTTCTTTATTCTTACTATCTTTAGGGATTTGGATCATTTTAGACTAGCCTTAGATTGTTTTAGACTAGCTTTGGATTATTTTAGGCTAGCACTGGGTGTGCTACCTCTCTTACTATTTTCTAAAATCTTGTGTAAAAAGTTATCCTTTCATTAAATAATTGGTTGAATTTCCAGTAGAAATAAACAAAATAGAACACCTCTAATCTCTTCCTTTACTTTGTCAGCCAACTTTTTGATTTAAAATATTTTTTTGGTTTAAAAAGCTTTGAGGAGTTCCCGTCGTGGCGCAGTGGTTAACGAATCCGACTAGGAACCATGAGGTTGCGGGTTCGATCCCTGCCCTTGCTCAGTGGGTTAACGATCCAGCGTTGCCGTGAGCTGTGGCGTAGGTTGCAGACGCGGCTCAGATCCCGCGTTGCTGTGGCTCTGGCGTAGGCCGGTGGCTACAGCTCCGATTCAACCCCTAGCCTGGGAACCTCCATATGCCGCGGGAGCGGCCCAAGAAATAGCAACAATAACAACAACAACAACAACAAAAAAGACGAAAAGACAAAAAAAAAAAAAAGCTTTGAGAGAGGGACTGGGAGTTTGGGGTTAGTAGCTACAAACTCTTACACTGGATAAACAATAAGGTCGTACTGTATAGCACAGGGAACTATATCCTATTTCCTGGGATAGACCATGATGGAAGATAATATAAAAAAAGAATAAAAAAATAGAAAAAAGCAGCACATTATAAGTCAACAATACTTAAAAAAAAAAAAAAAAAGCCTGGAGTGGTGATGGCTACATGACAATGTACTTATTAATGCCTCTGTGTACATTAAAATGGTAAATCTTACGCTATGTATATTTAAATATATTTTTTTAAAAGAGAAAAATAAAAGGAGAGAGAGAAAAAGGGAGGAAATGAAAGAGGAAAAAGAAGTAAAGATGGAGACTTCTCAAAATAAATAAACCAGTTTGAGCACCAGCTGGCAACGTTCAAGAATAGCTGCTGGGGAGTCCTTGCTTTGGCACAATGGGATCAGCAGTACCTCTGGATTGCTGGGATGCAGGTTCGATCCCTGGCCCAGGAACTCCATGTGACACAGGGCAAACCGCGCTTCCCCCCCCCCCCCCAAAAAAAGAAAGAATATCCTGCTGGGAGGCAGGCACAGTTCACTTAGACCACCAGCAAACCAAGGCTCTGCAGACAGCATGAAGTAGGGCACTCCTGGAACAGTAATATGCGCCACCATATATCATACAGAGCTTTGTCTCTATCTAATCTAAGATGTTAGGATTTACAAGGAAGTCCTCTACACTTCCTACAATTTGGGTTGCAGCCAAATATCACTGTATTTCCATATCTAGGGCTCCTCCTAGAGAGAAGATAGTTAAGTTTCCTTCATATCATATAGGTCAAGATCCTCTTAAACATGGAATTAAGATAATGGCAACATTTTGGGTTTTGGTTAACAGCAAACCAATGTACCACTATTGTAGAGAAAAAAAAAATAATAAAGCAAAGATACCTCAAAACAAACAAAAAAAAAAAACATGAAAAATCCAGTGTGCCTCTTTGTTTTGCAGTTCTCTTAACTGTTTAGTGTCTGAACAGTACTTTCCTTCCAGAAAATACTTTTGTAATTCCAAAGTAATAGTGTGTTCAATCCAGCTTCTAAACATATAGCAATAAATGTAAATTACAAGACAGCACTTCTTTAATGTATATAATTGGAAGGAAGATTTTTTTCAAAAAGTGATTAAAGCCAAATAAGCTCTTTTGAAAATATTTCTAATAAATATAACAAGTACCAATTTGGAATATAATTTTATTCTGAATTGACCCAGGTTATATACCTTACCATAAACGTATTTTTATAGTGAAGATAGTCTACAGCAACCACCATGATCAATTCACAACAGGATTTGGTGAATGCATGAATGAGAAGGACCATGCCTCAACTGGAATTTGTTTGGTAACAAGGAGAGGACAACATAGGCTAAAATCTCTGTGTTTTTTTCTAGATCTGTCATGGCCTTAATTTGATTGCTACTGCAACAGAATAAAATTTAACATCTTTGCAATTCAAGAAACACACGTGAGATTGCCCCCAAAAGAACAGAGTGAGGGAGTTCCCATCGTGGCGCAGTGGTTAACGAATCCGACTAGGAACCATGAGGTTGCGGGTTCGGTCCCTGCCCTTGCTCAGTGGGTTAACGATCCGGCGTTGCCGTGAGCTGTGGTGTAGGTTGCAGACGCGGCTCGGATCCCGCGTTGCTGTGGCTCTGGCGTAGGCTGGTGGCTACAGCTCCGATTCAACCCCTAGCCTGGGAACCTCCATATGCCGCGGGAGCGGCCCGGGAAATAGCAACAACAACAACAACAACAACAAAAAAAAAAGACAAAAGAATTTGTTGTTGTTTGGAGTTCCTGTCGTGGCGCAGTGGTTAACGAATCCGACTAGGAACCATGAGGTTGCGGGTTCGGTCCCTGCCCTTGCTCAGTGGGTTAACGATCCGGTGTTGCCGTGAGCTGTGGTGTAGGTTGCAGACGCGGCTCGGATCCCGCGTTGCTGTGGCTCTGGCGTAGGCCAGTGGCTACAGCTCCGATTCAACCCCTAGCCTGGGAACCTCCACATGCCGCGGGAGCGGCCCAAGAAATAGCAACAACAACAAAGACAAAAAGACAAAAAGACAAAAAAAAAAAAAAAAAAAAAAAAAGAACAGAGTGAGAGGAAGAAGAGAGAAAGAATACCTTTCTATGCCAGAAAGAAATTCTCCAATAATGACATAGGTTGGATCAGCTCTCAGGCAAGCCAACGGGCCCCCAATCTCATTTTACACTCAAGTGTCAAATGAAAATTGAGATGAAATATTCTACTTGTACAAAACCAATCTCCCACGTGACCCTTTATCTCAGGGAAGATAGGGTGAGCTAAATTAAATATGATTTTTCTCAATCCTTTCTGTAGTGTTTCACCTAGCATAACATACCTGTTGAGGTGGCCAAGTGCTACAAAGGAGAAAGATAAAACACAACAAGTCCTAAAGAAATACATTATGGGTCTAATTGTACCCCCCGCCCCCTCAAACTCATATGTTGAATTTCTAACCTCCAGTGTCTTAGAATGTTAACCTTATCTGCAGATATAATTAGTTAAAATGAAGTCAGACTAGAATAGGGTGGGTCCTTAATTCATTAGGACTATATTCCTCATGTAAAGATGAAATGTGGACAGACAAGGCACACAGGGAGAATGTCATCTGAAGACCAGAGTTATCTTACTACAAAACAAAAACCACCAGAAGCTAGAAGACCTGGAACAGACCCTTTCCTACTATCTTCTGAGGGTGCACAGCTATGCTGATGCCTAGAGTTTAGACTTCTGGCACCTAGAACTGTGAGGCAATAAATACCTATTGTTCTAAGCCTCCAGTTAGTTGTACTTTGTTACTGCAGCCTCCAGCAAATACAGACAGTAAGAGGTTCCTGTGCACAACCAGCTTCCCCCCTTCAGACTACAGTTCAGATACAGCTTTCCACCCCATGGCTACTGCCACCATGTCGGCCCAGCCCCAGTTATGAGCTGCAGCCACAGCTGCCTGGTCTCTTGACTTGAGGCTCTACCTCCACCTGCTGCACTTGCCAAACCCACGATGACATTAACCTTTCAAAGATGCCAACTTCTCTGCATCACTCTCCTGTTTAGAAATCTCTAGTGACTCACCATGTCCCATAGGAAAAAGCCCAGATTCTCCTGCCTCGAAAACAAGCTTCTCTCTTCTAAGCTAGCTCCAACTACTAGGCCAAGGTCTCCGAGTGACCCTTGAACATACAACCATTATTCTCAATGCTACGCTTCCTCCTCTGCTTGTCACTCTCCCCCTTCACCAACAAAAATTCTGACCATCCTATGAAGACACCTGCCAAGAATACCTTTGGCCTCAAAGCTCTTTCTGTACTGGGGTTCAGGGTAAAGGTCACATCTCCAGCCTCTATGCCTCTGCTGCTTGTATTGGTCATTCTGCATGCATCAAAGACCACCTTGCATGGATACCTAGCATTTTAAAGTGTACACTTTGATTTCTCAGCTAGACTATGAGCTCCTTAACGATAGCATCCATGTTTATAAATTTAGGAGTACTTCTCAAAGCCACAGACAAAGTTGGGCATATGGGCATGCTCTAAATTCTTGTTGAATTAGCTATTAAACATATATTTTAAATTCCTAGAAATGTTACTTTGGGTTATCCCTTCAATTGCAGACTTAAATGAACAAATGTACAGATTTCTTTTTTTTTTTTTTTTTACTTTTTATGGCTGCACCCATGGCATATGGAAGTTCCCACGCTAGGGGTCGAATCAGAGCTACAGCTGCCGGCCTACACCACAGCCATGCCAACGGGGGAGCCGAGCTGCGTCTGCGACCTACACCACAGCTCACGGCAATGCTGGATCCTTAACCCACTGAGCGAGGCCAGGGATCAGCCTACATCCCTATGGATCCTAGTCAGGTTTGTTAACCGCTGAGCCATGAAGGGAACTCCTGATTTCACATGCTTCTACATATATCCAAAGAATTTAAAACTTTCAAGGAATAGGAGAAAAAAAATCCCTTAGGACATTAATCCCAAGTTACTTACCATTCTTCATCACTACATTGGACCAGACATTGGCATTTAAGGCTTGAACAATTCGCTTTATTCCTGTAGATTCTGGGAAGTCATCTAATCAGAGAGGGAAAGAATATAAATTTATATACATACTTACACATACATGCATATGTAGTCATTCCTCAGTATCCATGGGGGATTGGCTCTAGGACCGCCCATGGATACCAAAATCTGCGGATGCTCAACTCGCTTATATAAAATGGTACATTTGCATATAATCTACACCCATCCTCCTACATATTTTAAGTTATCTCTAGATTGCTTATAATACCTTATATAATGTAAATTTGGGGGTACCTTCTGGAATTTTTTTTTTTTTTTTTTTTTTTGGTTTTTAGGGCCACACCTCTGGCTTGTGGAGGTTCCCAGGCTAGGGGTCGAATCAGAGCTGCAGCTGCCGGCCTACACCACAGCCACAGCCACTCGGGATCCGAGCCACGTCTGCAACCTACACCACAGCTCACGGCAACGCCAGATCCTTAACCCACTGAGCAAGGCCAGGGATCAAACCGGCAACCTCATTTTTTCTAGTCAGATTCATCTCCACTGCACCATGACAGGAACTCCGACTTGCTGGAATTTTTTTTTTCTGAATATTTTCAATCCACTGTTGGTTGAATCTGTGGATGTGGAACCTCTGGACAGAGGGCCAACTGTATGTGTAAATACAGCCCCAAGGCCACATTTTAAAAAAACTACAGCTTAATTACCTTGCTTATTTAGTTGTTTCTTCACATTGTACCTTATGTAATAAGGAAAAAAAATTAAGCAATTACAGAGCTTAGAGTTCCTGATAAGAATATTCTAGAAACTAAAACAATAAACAGTAGAAAAGGTTTGTACAATAAAGTCAACCCTATTACCTCATCAACTGAATCCACTCACATTCCCCTGAAACTGTTGGTTTCCATCAATTATGCAGTCCTGGGACAGTACCAGAAATACCAATCTTGGTTATTTATAGACAATGAGCTTTCTGAGGGCAGGAATGATCTGCCCGGTATGCTATAAAATCCCATAAATGCCCTAACTTCTCTAAGGAACCATACAATGATAATTATTGTTTATAACAGATATCTAGAGAACAACTTCTTGATGAGAGAAAGATAGTTCAAAAGTGAGAAGTGAAATTACTTTAACCATAAGTGTAAGAGACAGGCAAAGGGTCATTTTAAAAAAAGCAATACCAACAACTTAGTTTAATTAGTTTAGTATTGGTACTACCTTGCTTTTGGAATTTAGCTGATACTACTCAAAATAACAGGGAAGTAATCTCAGTTAATATACCAACAAGAAGGCAGTATTCCTAGCTGCAATGTAGGTATGGGTGTGCACAAAGGAAATGGAGTTCCTTCAGCTAATGAGTATTTTAAGACTGCATACGGAAAGCAACAGCAGAAATAGTTTTCATATGGTTAAAAGAGAAGAGTTTATGGACCACAGTCCACACAGAACCTGTTTCTAGTGACCTGGCCTGGCCCTGGGTGGTTTAACAGAAAAAAACACAAAATTAGAAGTCAGAAAATCTAAGTGTGAACCCAGAGTCTTTAACTTATTAGCTATTTTATTAAGGACAAATAGCTCATGTTATTCTCAAAAGTGGGGATGATACCACTCAGTGCACCTCTCCTAGAGGAAAGATACACTGGAACTGATGATTTACTGATGTCACCTTCCCCTATAGACTGGAAACTCTTTGAAGGAAGGAATCATGTCTTACTGAGTACATTATTCCCACTACCTAAACAAACATGGTACTTCAAAGACAGCAGGCACTGATGAACTGATGAACCATTTAAAGAATACCAACCTACTGACTTACAGAAATATTAAATTGAAAATATTCTACAAAGATGAATTTATCACTATTGATGTTTAAATGAAAAAAATAAGAGGCTTGTTTATCTTAAGTATCAATGATTCAATTCTTGGAAGAATAACTAATACTCCAGATGATATAACCTAGAACCAAAAATACGGTCTGAAATAACTAAAAACTAGTAGATGAATTTAATACAAACAAGCCTAAGACTGTTTTTAGATTGATGTTCAAATAATATATGCCAATGAAGGACGAGGGTACATGGCTTGGGAACGGTTTGCATTAAAAAAAAAATTCTAGGAAGGTTTCAGTTACTTTACCTAAAGATGACATACTGAAATCTATTTTAAGATTAAGCTGAATTAATACAAGAACATTATGGGAACAAGGAGAAGGAGAAACACAGAAGTATAATGGAGCAGAAACTCCAAAATAAAAACAGATAAAAATAAATGACTCAAATGTTGACTCTCAAAAACAACAGCAAGAGTTCTCGTCGTGGCTCAGTGGTTAACAAATCCAACGAGGAACCATGAGGTTGCCGGTTTGATCCCTGACCTTGGTCAGTGGGTTAAGTACCCGGCGTTGCCATGAGCTGTGGTGTAAGTTGCAGATGCGGCTTGGATCCCACATTGCTGTGGCTCTGGTGTAGGCCGGCGGCTACAGCTCCGATTAGACCCCTAGCCTGGGAACCTCCATATGCCGCGGGTGACGCCCGAGAAAAGACAAAACAAACAAACAAACAAACAAAAAAAAAACAGCAAGAGGAGTATATTTTAGTGCCAGAAATAAGCAATCGCACACATCCTTATAGACACAAAACAGGGTACAAGTTTGGGGAGTCCTAGAAAAACATACAAGAGAAATTATACTTAATAATTTTCAATATTCTTGGAGTTCCCGTTGTGGCTCAGTGGTTAACGAATCTGACTAGGAATCATGAGGTTGCAGGTTCGATCCCTGGCCTTGCTCAGTGGTTTAAGGACCCGGCGTTGCCGTGAGCTGTGGTGAAGGTTGCAAACGCGGCTCGGATCCTGTGTTGCTGTGACTCTGGCGTAGGCCAGTGGCTACAGCTCCGACTGGACCCCTAGTCTGGGAACCTCCATATGCCGTGGGAGCGGCCCAAGAAATGGCAAAAAGACAAAAAAAAAAAATAATAATAATAATAACAATAATTTTCAATATTCTTAAACATGTACAGGGAGAAAAATCAGCCTTTTTATTTCATTTCTGTCCTCTTTTTCTCTAGCAGGCCTTTATTCCTGAAGGTAACAACATTTCAGAAAAATTCTAAACAAGCCAGAACATAGAAAAATACATTTTTTTTTAAATATAGGTTTCACATAGCCTTTGCGTACTTTAATTCATACTGGTTGCCCTCCTTAAAATGTCTTTTGCAACAGCTGGCATCTCCCTACCAGTTCTCTAAGTCCAGAACCTCCTCCATTTCTTCCCCATGAAGCAGTTGGAATGTGAGAGTTCACAATGCATTCTTTGAACTTGTGAAGAGAAAGAATCTCTTCTGTCTCTGAAAGACCACAGCACATATATATGTATATTACATATATATTTATAATATATGTTTATAATATTATATATATATTTATAATACTTATGATATTCCACTGGGTAATTCCATTATTTGTATGCATGTTTCATCTTTGTACCAGATTATAAGGTTTTGGTGGGCCAAAACCCACCTTATCTTGGTAGATCCCACAGCAGATAGCATAGCTGTACTTGGAAGAAGAAAAGGTGAGAAGAGGACAAGGGGTGGGGGAAAGCAGAGGGGAAGAAATAGAAGGTCCAATGTGTGGTAGAAGGCAGGTAAATGCAGAGCTACTGGTGGAGGTGGGAGGCACATTCTGGGTCTATTTGTGATTTCATTGTCTGGAAGACTTAGGAATAGTACTGATACACCCTCTAGGGTTCCTGGGATTTCAGCCTCAGGTTACTAGGAAGTCAAAATAAGAATCATAAACTTGATGTATGAATATAGATCAAACCCTCCTTTTTTAGCAGCAGAAAAAGGATAAGAGATTGAAGAGATGACTAAGATTTAAGGTAGAAATCTCTACCTTTATCCACAGAAAAATAAATATTTCGAAAGCCCTAAAATGGATGGTTAAAACTAAATAAATGGATTATTCAATTAATAGACTGTATCAATGGATTCTGCACAAATCTTTTCAAAGAGCGAGGAAAATATAATGTTTTCTGAATATCACTTTGATTCTTCTTCCCTCAATCAAAATAATATCTCATATGTGAAGTCAAATACCATGTTTTCTCCTAACACAAAACACTTACCATCCTCCTCAGGCAACTCTTCTGGATTAAGTTCTACCAATTCAAAGCCATGTTTGATACACCACTCTTGAGCTTTTTGTCGGTTTACTCCTAAAACAACATGCAAAATATTCTTCATAAGCAAAAATAAAACATGAATATTGCTGAAATAAATTTCAAAGTGTCACCTTTAATGTCAATTTTATTCTACAGGTACTGAAAATAAAGTAATATAAGGAGAATAATTTCTCAAACCTAAAGTGTCGGATCTTTTTTTTTTTTTTTAGCTGCACCCGAGGCACATGGAAGTACCCAGGCTAGGGGTCAAATAGGAGCTACAGCTGCTAGCCTACACCACAGCCACAGCAACACCAGATCCGAGCCACAGCTTACAGCAACACCTGATCCTTAACCCACTGAGCAACACAGGGATCAAACACCCATCCTCATGGATACTATGTTGGGTTCTTAACCTGCTGAACCACAATGAGAACCCCCCAAAGTGTCTGTTCTTAAACAATAAAATGTAAATATTCCAAGATTCCAAAGATAAATATCTGAAAATATTTTTGTAAAGTAATAAAATCACACAAGATGATTCTAAGTTAAGGAAACCAACATATAATTTACCAAGGAATGGCAAATCTATGTACCAACTACAATCCCATTGCAGTACCTTACCATTTTCAGACACTCTATCACAAACCAAGATCATCACCTCAGGTAACCATGCTTCTGCCAGTGGAAGCCAGGAAGAAACACTATCAAGACCAGATGTCTAAAGGAAGGGGAGAAAAAAAAATACAAGCATTAGAGAATTCACAGAAAATACAGAAGGAAAAAAGGAAGTACAAAATAATTTCTTTTTTTTTTTGTCTTTTTTGTTGTTGTTGCTATTTCTTGGGCCGCTCCCGCGGCATATGGTGGTTCCCAGGCTAGGGGTTGAATCGGAGCTGTAGCCACCGGCCTATGCCAGAGCCACAGCAACGCGGGATCCGAGCCGCGTCTGCAATCTACACCACAGCTCACGGCAACGCCGGATCGTTAACCCACTGAGCAAGGGCAGGGACCAAACCCGCAACCTCATGGTTCCTAGTCGGATTCGTTAACCACTGCGCCACGACGGGAACTCCCCAAAATAATTTCTTTTCTCTATTTTTATTTTCGGGGTGGAGGGGGATGCCTGTGGCATGTAGAAGTTCCCAGGCTAGGAATCAAACATGTGCCACAGCTATAACCAAATCCAAAGCATCCTTAACCCACCAAGCCACCAGGGAACTCCCCAAATAATTTCTTATTCAAGGTCCATGGAAAACAAAATCTTACTTGTGTGCTGTCAAAGTAAACCACAAATGCTTGGACAGACTCTGCAATCTCTGCAGTGATGAGAAATTTGTTTGGCACCACACACAGATTGATATCTGCTGAATAGTATTTATTATCAATGGTCCAGGGATAAAATCTCACAGCATCGTTGGCAGTAACTTCCACAATAACATCTTCTGTTCCAAGGATATCTAAATAAATGACACAACATTACCACAGAAAGTACAAAGCCAATACACACTGTTCAATCTTCTCAGTAAGATACCAGATTAATAAGGTACTTTCGCTGCTTCTCTTTATGCAAGGACTTCCAAGGGCCTCCCATTTATTAGGGTATTTTCTTCTCTGATCATTTGACTGTAAAAGTAATGATGACATAATTTAATTCAATTTGTTGGCTTTTTTCTTAAGAACACAAAAACTACTGTGACTAGATTGGATAGTAGTAGAGACCAAAAGAGTCATCTAACTAAACACCCAGGAAAGAACAAGTAGAAGAGAAAGGATAATAGCTACATTTTGGGGTGGGAGGGGGGGACCTGTGTCATGTGGAAGTTACCTGGCTAGGGATCAAACCCTCACCAAAGCAATGACTTCAAGCAGCTACAGTGACAATGCGTTAGATCCTTAACCGGCTGTGCCAGAAGTTAACTCCTGAATCTTTTTTCTTTTTCTTTTTTCTTCTTCTTTTTTATAGGGCCACACCTGAGGCATATGGAAGTTCCCAGGCTAAGGGTCGAATGAGCTACAGCAACGTGGGATCCGAGCCAGGTCTGTGACCTACACCACAGCTCATAGCAACGCCGGATCCTTGACCCACTGAGCAAGGCCAGGGATCAAACCCACATCCTCTTGGATGCTAGCTGGGTTTGATTCCTCTGAGCCACAGCAGGAACTCCTACAGTTATTTTATTACTTACATACTTCATAGAAACTGGAAGACTGTAAGAATAGTCAAGAATCTGTAACTATTTGATACTCACTGCAAGCTAAAAGGAAGACAGCAGCAAGGCTAAACCATTAATAAAAATGGAAGAGCTATATAAAGACCCTGAGCCAAATGCTTACACATTAATTCAACTAATGAAATAAAAGAACGGATACTGATAAATGGACATTCCACTGATATTCAGTCTTATTCAGATTCTCTGAAAGCCATCTCAAATTCTTGTTGACCAAGTCATGTCCAGCAAATTTTAATATAGAGTAGCCAAACAAATTAAATGATTTAGAAAAGAACCAAATCTTTCAGGAATCCATGGGCAGCATGGGTATAACTAATGAAATTCTTAAAGTAAAAGCCAAGTCAGTGATGAACAAATAGAGATGTGGTCATGGAACCATTGGAGCATTTTGCTTCCACAATGTCACACTATATTTAGAACTCGAAGAGACATCAGAAATTGTTCTAACCCAGACTCCCATCTCTCACCCCATACCCACAACGTCCACTGATACAGATGTGGGAAATGAGCTTAGAGAAGTAAAATGATATAACATTATAGGGTTATTATAATAATACACAGCAAAATGGCCACAAATGCCTTTTCAATGCATACTACTAAGATGAATATATAAAATATTCCTCAACTCACAATTAGCAAGACATACACAAATAGAAGCTAAATTTTAAATTTCAGAGCTGGGATTACATATTTGGAACACTGTCACAGTTTCGCCTGAACAGAAAGATATGAGGGGAGTTCCCTTCGTGGCTCAGCAGAAATGAATCCAACTGGTATTCATGAGGTTACGGGTTTGATCCCTGGCCTTGCTCAGTGGGTTAAGGATCTGTCAATGCTATGACCTATGGTGTAGGTCACAGACGCGGCTGGAATCCCGAATTGCTATGGATGTTGTGTAGATCAACAGCTGCAGCTATGACTGGACCCCTAGCCTGGGAACTCTCATATACGGCGGCTACAGCCCTAAAAAAGAAAAAGAAAAAAAAAAGTAACATTCTAAAATTTTTCACCAAAACTGTAATTGCTACTCTTAAATCAACAGAAAGGCTGCAACAATACTTGAAAATCTGAGTTTACCTTGTCTCTTTAAGAATTCAGCAATTCTTTCTGCTTAACTTCTACCTACCTAATTATCAGTCAATGCCATAGCAGCCAGCTGCAATGTCCCTTACAGAGCATTAAAAACAAGTTTGGGTAAGAAATAAGCAGGAAGAACAAATAGGTTATTAAGAATCAGGAGTTCCCATCATGGCTCAGTGGTTAACAAATCCAACTAGGAACCATGGGGTTGTGGGTTCGATCCCTGGCCTCACTCAGTGGGTTAAGGATCTGGCGTTGCCATGAGCTGTGGTATAGGTCACAGATGCAGCTCGGATCTGGTGTTGCTGTGGCATAGGCCAGCAGCTACAGCTCTGATTAGACCCCTAGCCTGGGAACCTCCATATGCCACGGGTACAGCCCTCAAAAGACCAAAAAAAAAAAAAAAGAATCAAAGATTCTGTGGTGTTCCCTTGTGGTGCAGTGGGTTAAGGATCCAGTGTAGTTGCTGCAGCAGTTTAGGGTGCTGCTGTGGCATAGGTTCGATGCCTGGCCCGGGAACTTCCACATGCCACAGGCGTCCCCCTGCCCCCAAAAGATTCTGCTTTCATGTAAATGTCTCACAGAAAAAAAAAAATTCCTAGACCAAAGTTTATGTTGCATCCAAAGCTAACATTTCAAACTTCAAGCAGGTGGCACAGCAATATGCTGATAAAAGCACATACGGAAGAAGGTAAACTAAACCAGGAGTAGCAAAAAAAAAAAAAAAAAGGAAAAATTGACTTTTTAAAGGTTAGGAGGAGCCACCATGCGGAATTGGCCTTCATTCATGGGTAATTTTCTAAAATAATGAGTGGACTATTTTTTTAAAGGGGGGGGACACAAAGAGTAAAATAATGATCTCACTTATTGTTAAGGGGGCAAGTACAAGGAGCACAGGGCTAGTACTCCTACCGGCACCACAACCAGTTCTTGATGCGGCTGTATTTTTAGAAAGTGAAATATAATTTGGGTTGGCTTTTTTTTTCTTTTTAAATCAGTGTCCTTGGTTTGTGGAGGAGGAGATAGGATTAAGACGGCGGAATAGAAGGACTGGAGCTCAACTTCTCTCCTAAAAACAACAAAATTCACAACTAAAGATGAGCACTCTTCACCCAAATGGACTGGAAACCTTAAAAAAGATACCTTACTTCAGAAGAAAAAGAGGAGGCCACATCAAGAGGTAGGAAGGGCAATTTCGCGATATAAACAACCCCATACCTCTGGGGTGGGAAGCTCCAAAGACTGGAAACTAACTGGTTCACAGAGACTCACCTATAGGAGTGAGAGTTCTGAGCAACACATCAAACTCTCATTTGTGGGGATCTGGCATGGGGAGAAAGAGCCACAGAGCATCTGGCATTGAAGGCCAGTGGGGCTTGTGTGCAAGAGCTCCACAGGACTGGGGGAAAGGGAGACCCCATTCTTAAAAGGTGCACATGGACTTTCACGTGCACTGGGTTCCAGGGCAAAGCAAAGTCTCCACAGGCATCTGGGTCAAACCTGACCACAGTTCTTGGAGGACATCCTGGGAAAACAGGGGTGAACGTGGCTTGTTGTGAGGGAAGGATACTGAAAGCAAAGCTCTCGGGAATATTCAGCAGCTGCCTTTCTCCGGAGGTGGCTATTTGGGGAAAATCTGGCCCCAGCCTTCAGTCAGCTGCTGAGAAGCCCCAGGGCAAACAACAACCCAGGTGGGATCACAGCCCCACCCCTCAGTAAACAGGCTACCTAAAGACCCCTCAGGCACACAGCTGCCCCTAAGCCCATCCAGAGACTAAGCCCCATCCACCACAGGGATAGGAATCAGCTCCACCTACCAGGGGGCAGGCATCAGCCCCCCCATCAGGAAGCCTACAGCAAGCCCCCATACCGACTTCAGCCACAGGGGGGCAGACACCAGAAGTAAGAGAGGCTACAACTCTATTATCTGTAAAAAGGTCACCACACCAAAAACCTATCAAAATGAAAAGACAGAGAACTATAACTCAGATGAGAGAGAGAGGAAAAACCCCAGAAAAACAGCTAAGTGAGCAGGAGATTCATAGGCTCCAGGAAAAAGATTTTAGACTGTTGATGCTGAAGATGATGCAAGACATTGGAAATAAAGTGGAGGCAAGGATGGATAACTTACAGGAAACACTGACCAAAGAGATACAAGATACAAAACTTAAACACGAAGAGATGCAAAATACAATAACTGAAATAAAAAATTCACTAGAAGCAGCTAAGAGCAGAATACAGGAGGTAGAAGAACAAATAAGCGAGGTGGAGGACAGATTAGTGGAAATTACGGATGCAGAACAGAAAAGAGAAAAAAGATTGAAAACAAATGAAGAGAGTCTCAGAGAACTCTGGGACAATGTGAAACGCACCAACATCTGTATTATAGGGGTGCCAGGAGGAGAAGAGAGAGAGGAGACAGAAAAAATATTCTAAGAGATAATAGCCGAAAACTTCCCTCACATGGGGAAGGAATCACTCACTCAAATCCAGGAAGCACAATGAGTACCAAGGAGGAACACCCCAAGACACATATTAATCAAACTGACCAAAATTAAAGACAAAGAGAAAATCTTGAAAGCAGCTAGGAAAAAGAAAGAACATACAAGGGAACCCCAATAAGGTTATCGGCAGATTTCTCAACAGAAACTCTGCGGGCCAGAAGGGAGTGCCATGATATACTTAACTTGATGAAAGGAAAAAACCTCCAACCAAGATTACTCTACCCAGCAAGGCTCTCGTTCAGATTTGAAGGAGAAATCAAAACCTTCTCAGATAAGCAAAAGCTGAGAGAAGTCAGCAACACTAAACCAGCCTTACAACAAATACTAAAGGAACTTCTATAGGCAGAAAAGAACAAGAAAAGGAGGAAAGAAAAAAGAGCAGCAAAAATAAATCCAAAGCAATTAATAAAATGGCAACAAGAACATACATATCAATAATTACCTTAAATGTTAATGGACTAAACGCCCCAGCCAAAAGACACAGACTGGCTGAATGGATACAAAAACAAGACCCATACATATGCTGTCTTCAAGAGACCCACTTCACTTCTGGGGACACATACAAATTGAAAGTGAGAAGATGGAAGAAAATATTTCATGCAAACGGGGATCAAAAGAAAGCTGGAGTAGCAATACTCATATCAGACAAAATAGACTATAAAATGAAGACTATTTTAAGGGACAAAGAAGGACATTACATAATGATCAAAGGATAAATCCAAGAAGATAATACAACAATTCTAAATATCTACACACCCAACACAGGTTCACCACAATATATAAGACAACTGCTAACAACCTTAAAAGGAGAAATCAACAATAACACAATAATACTGGGGGACTTTAACACCCCACTTACAGCAATGGACAGACAGATCAACCAGACAGAAAATCAACAAGGAAACACAGGCCCTGAATGATGCATTAAACCAGATGGACTTAATAGATATTTATAAGACATTTCATCCAAAAGCAACAGAATACAGATTCTTCTCAAGTGCACATGGAACATTCTCTAAGATTGATCATATCCTGGGCTACAAATCAAGCCTCAGTAACTTTAAGAAAACCGAACTCATATCAAGCATCTTTTCCGACCACAACACTATACGACTGGAAAAAAAACTGCAAAAAACACAAACACGTGGAGACTAAACAACCTGCCACTAAACAACCAATGGATCACTGAAGAAATCAAAGAGGAAATTTAAAAATACCTGGCAGCAAATGAAAACAAAGATATGACACTCCAAAACCTATGGGATGCAGCAAAAGCCATTCTAAGAGGAAAGTTTATAGCAATACAAACCCACCTCAGGAAACAAGAAAAAGCTCAAATAAACAAACTAACTTTACATCTAAAGCAGCTCAAGAGAGAAGAATGGACAAGACCTAAAGTTAGTAGAAGGAAAGAAATCATAAAGCTCAGAGCAGAAATCAATGAAATAGAAACAAAGAAAACCATAGAAAAGATCAATGAGGAGTTTCCGTCGTGGCACAGTGGTTAACGAATCCAACTACGAACCATGAGGTTGTGGGTTCGGTCCCTGGCCTTGCTCAGTGGGTTGAGGATCCAGCACTGCAGTGAGCTGTGGTGTAGGTCACAGACGCGGCTTGGATCCCACGTTGCTGTGGCTCTAGTGTAGGCCGGCGGCTACAGCTCCAATTCGACCCCTAACCTGGGAACCTCCATGTGCCGCGGGAGCAGAAATCAATGAAATAGAAACAAAGAAAACCATAGAAAAGATCAATGAGGAGTTTCCGTCGTGGCACAGTGGTTAACGAATCCAACTACGAACCATGAGGTTGTGGGTTCGGTCCCTGGCCTTGCTCAGTGGGTTGAGGATCCAGCACTGCAGTGAGCTGTGGTGTAGGTCACAGACGCGGCTTGGATCCCACGTTGCTGTGGCTCTAGTGTAGGCCGGCGGCTACAGCTCCAATTCGACCCCTAACCTGGGAACCTCCATGTGCCGCGGGAGCAGCCCTAGAAAAAAGGCAAAAAAAAAAAAAAAAAAAAAAAAAAAAAAAAAAGATCAATGAAACGAAAAGCTGGTTCTTTGAAAAGATCAACAAAATTGATAAACCCCTAGCCAGACCTATCAAGCAAAAAAGAGCGAGGACTCAAATCAATAAAATTAGAAAGGAAAAAGGAGAACAACAGACATCACAGAAATACAAAAGATCATAAGAGACTACTATATGCAACTATATGCCAATAAAATGGAAAACCTAGAAGAAATGGACAAATTCTTAGAAAAGTACAATCTTCCAAGACTAAACCAAGATGAAGTAGAAAAGATGAATGGACCAATCACAAGAACTGAAATTGAAACTGTGATTAAAAAACTTCCAACACACAAAAGTCCAGGACCAGATGGCTTCACAGGCGAATTCTATCAAATATTTAGAGAAGAGCTAACACCTCCCCTTCTGAAACTATTTCAGAAAATTGCACAGGAAGGGATATTCCCAAACTCATTCTATCAGGCCACCATCACCATGGTACCACAACCAGACAAAGATTCCACAAAAAAGGAGTTCCCGTCGTGGCGCAGTGGTTAACGAATCCGACTAGGAACCATGAGGTTGCGGGTTCGGTCCCTGCCCTTGCTCAGTGGGTTAACGATCCGGCGTTGCCGTGAGCTGTGGTGTAGGTTGCAGACGCGGCTCGGATCCCGCGTTGCTGTGGCTCTGGCGTAGGCTGGTGGCTACAGCTCCGATTCAACCCCTAGCCTGGGAACCTCCATATGCCCCGGGAGCAGCCCAAGAAATAGCAACAACAACAACAACAAAACAACAACAAAAAAGACAAAAGACAAAAAAAAAAAAAAAAGATTCCACAAAAAAAAGAAAACTACAGGCCAATGTCACCGATGAACATCAATGCGAAAATCCTCAACAAAACACTAGCAAACCACATCCAACATTAAAAGGATTGTACATCATGATCAAGTGGGATTTATCCCAGGGATGCAAGGGTTCTTCAATATCTGCAAAACCATCAGTGTGATACACCACATTAACAAACTGAAGAATAAAAACCATATGATCCTCTCAATAGACGCGGGAAAAGCCTTTGACAAAATCCAACACCCATTTCTGATAAAAACCCTTCAGAAAGTGGGCATAGAGGGAACCTACCTCAACATGACAAAGGCCATATACGACAAACCCACAGCGAACATCATTCTCAATGTTGAAAAGCTGAAAGAATTCCTGCTGAGATCAGGAACAAGACAAGGATGTCCGCTCTCACCACTACTCTTCAACATAGTTCTGGAAGTCCTAGCCACAGCAATCAGGGAAGTAAAAGAAATAAAAGGAATCCAAATTGGAAAGGAAGAAGTAAAACTACCCCTATTTGCAGATGACATGATGCCATACCTAGAGAATCCTAAAGACTCTACCAGAAGACTGTTAGAGCTCATCCACGAATTTGGCAAAGTCGCAGGATACAAAATCAATACACAGAAATCGAAGGCATTTATATACACTAACAATGAAAGAGCAGAAAAGGAAATTAAGGAAGCAATCCCATTTACCATCACATCCAAAAGAATAAAATACCTAGGAGTAAACCTACCTAAAGAGACAAAAGACCTGTACTCTGAAAACTATAAGACACTGATGAAAGAAATCAAAGATGACACAAATAGATGGAAAGATATACCATGCTTGAGGATTGGAAGAGTTAATATTATCACAATGACTATACTACCTAAAGCAATATACAGATTCAATGCAATCCCTATCAAATTACCAAGGACATTTTTCACAGAACTCGAACAAAATATTTTAAAGTTTGTTTGGAAGCACAAAAGACCAAGAATAGCCAAAGACATCCTGAAAAAGAAAAATGGAGCTGGAGGAATCAGGCTCCCGCACTTCAGACTACACCACAAAGCAACAATCATCAAAACCGCATGGTACTGGCACAAATACAGAAATATAGATCAGTGGAACGGATAGAAAGCCCAGAATTCAACCCATGCACCTACAGCCAACTAATCTATGACTAAGGAGGCTAGAATATACAATGGAGAAAGGAGAGCTTGTTCAATAAGTGGTGCTGGGAAAACTGGACAGCCACATGGAAAAGAATGAAATTAGAACACTCCCTAACACCATATACAAAAATAAACTCCAAATGGATTAAAGACCTAGATATAAGACCAGACACTATCAAACTCCTAGAGGAAAACATAGGCCAAACACTCTCCGACATAAACGACAGCAACATCTTCTCAGTCCACCTCTCAGAGTATTGACAACAAAAACAAAAATAAACAAATGGGACCTAACCAAACTTCAAAGTTTCTGCACAGCAAAGGAAACCCTAAACAACACAAAAAGACAACCCACAGAATGGGAGAAAATCTTTGCAAGTGAGTCGACTGACAAGGGATTAATCTCCAAAATTTATAAACAACTTCTGCAGCTCCATACCAAAAAAAAAAAAACAACCTCATCCAAAAATGGGCAGAAGATCTAAACAGACAGTTCTCCAAAGAAGACATAGAGATGGCTGAGAAACACATGAAAAGATTTTCAACACCACTCATTATTAGAGATATGCAAATCAAAACCACTATGAGGTACCACCTTACACCAGCCAGAATGGCCATCATCAAAAAGTCTGCAAATAGTAAGGGCTGGAGAGGGTGTGGAGAAAAAGGAACACTAGTACACTGTTGGTGGGATTGTAAATTGGTGTAACCACTGTGGAAAGCCGTATGGAGATTCCTCAGAAAACTAAACATAGAACTACCATTTGATCTAGCAATCCCACTCCTGGGCATCTATGCAGAGAAAACCATGACTCGCAAAGACACATGTACTCCAATGTTCACTGCAGCACTATTTACAATAGCCAAGACATGGAAACAACCTAAATGTCCACCAACAGAGGAGTGGATCAAGAAAAAGTGGTACATATACACAATGGAATATTACTCAGCCATTAAAAAGAATGAAATACCAGCATTTTTTGCAACATGGATGGACCTAGAAACTATCATGCTAAGTGAAGTCAGCCATACAATGAGACACCAAACATCAAATGCTTTCACTGACATGCGGAATCTGAAAAAAGGACAGACTGAACTTCTTTGCAGAACAGATGCTGACTCACAGACACTGAAAAACTTATGGTCTCCGGAGGAGACAGTTTGAGGGGTGGGGGGATGTGCTTGGGCTGTCGGATGGAAATTCTGTGAAATCAGATTGTTATGATCATTATACAACTACAGATGTGATAAATCCATTTGAGTAATAAAAAAATAAAATAAATAAATAAATAAATCCGTGTCTTTAACAGGAAATAAATCAGTGAAAAAGTCATACACTTACTGCCATTCAAGAATGTTTGGATCCATTAAGAAAGGCTCATTTTATTAATCAATGTCAAGAATACAAGAGGACAAAGCAGTGTGTTTACACAGAGCTCCTAAAATTTCAATTATATGCTGTCTTTTTCAAATGGGGAAGCTATTTCTTTCTCTTTTCTCTAAACCTGGATGAGAATAGAACCAGTAAGTTGGGAAAATGAATTTCACCTTTCAAATTTTTAGGAGCTGAGTGGCTGTTTTGTTTTGTTTTCATTCTTTGTGCTGCCTAAAACAATCTGATAGCTCAATTTAGTTATCCGATTTTTTTTTAACACTTTACATCAAATCAGATACTTTCAGCGAGGCTGCATATGGACTTTATTATCACATCTGTGCCGTATTAGAATCAGAGAAAGAACAGTGAAGACTGTCTCATTTTAGTTCTTAGCATCAATATCATAATGTAGAGTTTAATTTAAAAAATGTAAATGTCTACACTAAGTATAGCTTTTCTCATTTTTTTTTTTTCTATTTGGTTTCAAACGTTTAACAAGTTTTTTTTTTTCCAAATTAAAACAAAAATCACTCAAACACTAGTGCACATGGCTAAGAGTTTCTGGAGATAAGTTGGTACAATTGGTTCATTTCAGAGATAGAAAATTGAAGACCAAAAACAAGAAGCCACTTGCCTGATAGGAGCAGAGCCTAAAACAGAATTCAGGTCACTAGCACCCTTTCCTACTTTACTGTGGTGTGTTACACATTACAATATTTAGCCTCTGAGCTATATCACTCAAGTGTCTAATGGTCACAAGCCAAAACTAATCTAGGGGCCTATGGTATCCTCTGCCCTTTCATGAAAACCAAAAATAATAGCCACAATGAGGGCATCAGAATACATGAGCCTGTAGCACAACTCACCCATCAGAAAACTGTCTATGGGTTTCAGGTATTTATGTTTCAAAAGTGAGTCATAGTGACCTTGTAGGAGTTTTTTTGTTTGTTTGCCAGACAGACTTCCTAGAAAAACCTGCCATGGTCTCCCTTCTTAGCCCTTTGCAAAATGGAATTTTGATGTAGGCAAAATAATGTACAAGGAGTTCCTGTTGTGGCTCAGCAGGTTAAGAACCTAACAGTGTCCTGGAGGGTGTGGGGTCAATCACTGGCCTCATTCAGTAGGTTAAGGATCCGGCATTGCCACAAGCTGCAGTGTAGGTCGCAGGTGCAGCTCGAATCAGGTGTTGCTGTGGCGAGGGCTCAGCTGCAGCTCCTATTTGACCCCTGGTCTGCGAACCTCCATATGCCACAGGTGTGGCCGTAAAAAGAAAAAAAAAAAAATGATGCACAAATATGATCAAAAGCGGGTTCTCCTTCGTCCTGTGGTGGATGGTGGCCTGACTCATTCACACTGTTGGCAGCCACCTGGTGGAGCTATAATACATCATTTTTTAAGAGACAAATATTAAGTGATTAACTGTCAGGTCTGTTACTACAAACTTGGTTTCGCAGCTGAAAATAGTTAATCTGCAGTGGTTTTAGATGATAAGTTTAATGTCAACTCACTTCCAGTAGCGAGTATGACCCTTTCCCCCAGTTTTAAGTACAAGTATAAATCTCGTTGTCTGCCACCTGAGAAACTGTTTCCCACAGCCATCAATTCTCTAGCAACTTCTACTTACTTCTCACTTCCTTGGTGAATTTTTTTCCTGTACAGTGCCTCCCACATGGTAAGTTAGCGGAGAGATTCAAGAGCTGAAGAAAGCTGTAAGCCAAGGAGGCATTTCAGGTCAGTGACCCAGCCAACTCCCTCTCCCTCTTGCCCCTCTTTGTGCTACTACTGTCTATCCTGATGTTCCTTCCCTCAGAAAAACTGCACATCTGGAAAGCAAGCAAATTAAAGAAAGGAGACAAGGAGCTTTCCATAGTTCAGAATCAGTACGAGGTAATACTCTCTTTAGCCTGAACTTAGAAGCAGACTGAGGTTCCAAGGCGATTTTCCAAAACACCACAAATATCCAATTTCTCACACACACACAAATAATACTTACCTTACCCCCTCGCCTATCTATCCTAGCCAAGAAAAGGACAAAATGAATGCCTAAAGTCAGGGAACTAACACTGTTTTAGATTACTCATATCTCCTTCCGCAGGAGAATCAAGGACACTTTTAATACCAGCAGAATTAATGTAAGCTTAATTAATCATGATATATTTTGTGAAAAGAAGTTGTCCAGTGATTAAACCATATTTTCTATGCCCTAAAGGAAGTGATAGCTACCACCACTACTCAAGATGATCCTTTCAGACACCAGTACTCCTTTGAGAATACAATTGTTTGTATTCTTTCTCATAGACCTGAAACTGCCTTTACAGCCAGGTATCATAACCTCGCACCCACAACACCAGTGTCTTCTGGATACCCAGTGCCCCGGGGACCCACAGTTCCTCCCCCTTCCCTTTGTGATGGCAGCACCACTAACCAGAAAAGGTTGGAAAACAGATTCAGCACAGACCTGGGGTCAGAGGGACCTGCACTTGAATGCTGGCCCTCGGTGAAAAGGACAATTTAACCCGTGTCTCCTTTCCTCACCTGCAACAGAGGACAGAAACATTTCTCAAGCGGCTCCTTGAAGATTAAATAAAACAATGCACAAGAAGCACAGGCAGGAGCCAGGCCTGGAGCAGGCCCACAGCAAAGTTCACGTCCTCCTCCCCAGCTCAGTTCCATGCACACACACCAGCACTCCTAACTCTAAGAGGCAAGGTTACACAGCCATTGAGGAGCGTTAGTAAGAAACACTGCAATTAGGAAATAACCACCTCAAGCTGCTCTGGCCACTCCCTTCCCAGAATATGCCTTCTCACATTTTTCTTTTCCATTGTTAAGGCACAGACCAAGTGAGACAGAAGAGAAAGCAATTAGGAAAATCATAGGAAGCAGCAGTTTGACGTCAGCTGAAGGGGAAAGTAACCATTATGAAAGAAAAGAATTGAACAAAATGTGATTTAGGGGGAAAATATGACAGCCAGAGTTCTCATTAACCGGTAAAGAAAGGCAAAGAGAGACTTTCAAAAATCATACTGGTTCCATATTGACGCAACCTGTTACCATGATAGCCACAATTTCATGAGAAAGCCATCCAAGGTGGGTGCTGCTCTGTCAAAGACTCTGCAGCAGTTAGTAACTACCACATTATTCCCCAAGTACTGGGAGAAGATCACACTGCTGCGGTATAAAGGGCTTTTGGAGCCTGTGTGGCATTTCAAGGTTAAAACTTTGACGTTAGAGCTGGGACTTTACAGAGATGGATGTCACAAAACTCTTATCTGTGACGCCCTGAATAATCATCCTGCAGCCTCCTGGTGCAAGTATATGCAGTATCTGTGTATTTGTCAGATGCATCAGTGGAGCAGTATTAAGTGGCTAAGAAGAGGAACTGGACTGAGTTAAAGCAACATACCCCTGCTGTAACAAGACTACAGCAATTCTGGTCTGCTTACAACACTCAATTACCTCTTCCTCACACACTCCTCTCTGGTTACATTCTAAATTTCACACTGTCACATGCTTTGGGGCTTTTTATATCACAGAGGGAAAGTCTTACAAGTTGAAGCAGAGGAAATCCATTTCCATCCTCCTCCTTTTCCTCTAGTTCACTTTCTCCCAACAGCCATCAGGCGTTGGTTACCATGGCGTCATGTTAAAATAATTGGGGGCAGGAGAATGGCTGGGGGAGATACATGGTCTCTGTTTACCCTTAGAAAACCCCACAACACAGTGAGAGACCAACATGCACAAAAGAACATAAAGAAAGAAGCTGAGAGAGAATATGGAGAAGTGGTTTATGTGGGCCAAAAAGTAACCATCAGCCTCTAAGCTTCATGGGCTGCGTGAAAAGACCATTTTATCAATCTCAGTGGCGCAGCTGATGGACAATTCCTAGCCATATTTGGGGGAATGGGGAGACTTTTGAATTCCATTACTATTACTTACTTGAAATCATAGTTCTAGATATACAGTGGTTCTTTAGAGGGAGGTAATTTTGTCTCCCAGGAGATATGCCACCTTCTGGAGACATTTTTGATTGTCACAAGTGGGGAAATGCTACTGGCCTCTAGTGGGCAGAGGCCAAGGATATAACGCACGGGACAGCGTTATATCCACAAAACAGAGAATTACTCAGCTAAAGACATCAACAGTGCTAAGGGTGAGACACCCTGATCCAAAGCAAAGGAACTTTTGGAACTGACTTAACTGTATTCACGAAACAAAATAAAAGTTGTGGAGTGCAAAGCTGGTATTATTCTTTCTCACAGAACTAAAATTAGTGTTTTCCAGCCAGGCACCCTAACTCCTAAAACAGACATAAATGCTTTTCATTTGCATCTGATAAAATCCATCTTAACTGTCTTAATTATTTTAACCATAAAATTATCTGGAAATTAATCTTAGATGCTTTGAAAATAATTTATAAATGGTGGTTTTCTGAAAGAAAACATAAGCTGAACAGGACAATTATGAGATGAAAATAATTTTTACATTCAAATGGTAATTTTTCATAAACAAATCAGCATCAGGTAATAAAACCTCACAAAAAATGTCAATGTCTGCTCCAGTTGATAATAGTATCTGCAGCAGATGAAAACTTACTCTGAAGAAAGGTAAACATGTCTGAGATGACTTTTCAAAGACAGAATAAATTTAATGAAGAACATTTATCTTGTAGCCCCTATATTCAAATACTGAAAATAAGCTTCGGCCAACGGAAAATATACCAAAGCTAACAGATCCAACATCCCAGTATCCAAAGTATTCTTTAAGATGAGTTAAAATCATGATTGGACAACACATGGTCAAAGGATCATGGAAAAAGAAAAATCATAAATTGGACTTCATCAAAAGTTTAAACTTCTGGAGTTCCCGTCGTGGCTCAGTGGTTAACCAATCCAACAAGGAACCATGAGGTTGCGGGTTTGATCCCTGGCCTTGCTTAGTGGGTTAAGGATCTGGCGTTGCGGTGAGCTGTGGTGTAGGTTGCAGACGTGGCTCAGATCCCAAGTTGCTGTGGCTCTGGCATAGGCCGGTGGCTACAGCTCCAATTAGACCCCTGGCCGGGGAATCTCCATGTGCCGTGGAAGCGGCCCTAGAAAAGGCAAAAAGACAAAAAAAAAAAACAAAAAAAAAGTTTAAACTTTTTTCAAAAGATACCATCAAGAAAACTAAAAGAGGAGTTCCCGTCGTGGCGCAGTGGTTAACGAATCCGACTAGGAACCATGAGGTTGCGGGTTCTGTCCCTGCCCTTGCTCAGTGGGTTAACGATCCGGCGTTGCCGTGAGCTGTGGTGTAGGTTGCAGACGCGGCTCGGATCCCGCGTTGCTGTGGCTCTGGTGTAGGCCGGTGGCTACAGCTCCGATTCAACCCCTAGCCTGGGAACCTCCATATGCCGCGGGAGCGGCCCGGGAAATAGCAACAACAACAACAACAACAACAACAACAACAACAACAACAAAAAGACAAAAGAATTTGTTGTTGTTTGGAGTTCCCGTCGTGGCGCAGTGGTTAACGAATCCGACTAGGAACCATGAGGTTGCGGGTTCGGTCCCTGCCCTTGCTCAGTGGGTTAACGATCCGGCGTTGCCGTGAGCTGTGGTGTAGGTTGCAGACGCGGCTCGGATCCCGCGTTGCTGTGGCTCTGGTGTAGGCCGGTGGCTACAGCTCCGATTCAACCCCTAGCCTGGGAACCTCCATATGCCGCGGGAGCGGCCCAAGAAATAGCAACAACAACAACAACAACAAAAAAAAGACAAAAGACAAAAAAAAAAAAAAAAAAGAGTATTCTGTATATTCTAGATATAAGTTCCTTATCACAAGTATAACCTGCAAATATTTTCTCATATCCTGTGGCTTATCTTTTAGTTTTCTTTTTTTTTTTTTTTGTCTTTTGTCTTTTGTCTTTTTGTTGTTGTTCTTGTTGTTGTTGCTATTTCTTGGGCCGCTCCCGCGGCATATGGAGGTTCCCAGGCTAGGGGTTGAATCGGAGCTGTAGCCACCGGCCTACGCCAGAGCCACAGCAACTTGGGATCCGAGCCGCGTCTGCAACCTACACCACAGCTCACGGCAACGCCGGATCGTTAACCCACTGAGCAAGGGCAGGGACCGAACCCGCAACCTCATGGTTCCTAGTCAGATTCGTTAACCACTGAGCCATGACGGGAACTCCCCAGAATACTCTTATAACTCATTAAGAAAACTAACAAAAAAAAATTTTTTAATGGGCAAAAGCAAGACACAAAAACAAGTCAGTGCTCATCAACAGACAAATGGCTTAATAAGATGTGACACATATATACAATGGAATACTACTTAGCCATTAAAAACACTGAAATATTGCCACCTGCAGCAATATGGATGAGCCATGAGACTACTAAATGAAGTCAGACAGAGACAAATATGATATCACTTACATGTAGAATCTAAAAATACAAACGGAGTTCCTCTTGTGGTGCAGCAGAAATGAATCTGACTAGCACCCATGAGGGTTTGATCTCTGGCCTCACTCAGTGGATCGGGGATCGGGCATTGCCATGAACTGTGGTATACGTAGGCTGCAGATGTGGCTTGGATCCCATGTTGCTGTGGCTGTGGTGTAGGGCAGCGGCTGTAGCTCCAATTTGAGCCCTAGCCTGGGAACTTCCATATGCTGTGGGTGTGGCCCTAAAAAGCAAAAAATTAAAAATTAAAAAATAAAAAATAATACAAATGAATCTATATACAGAACAGAAACAGGCTCACAGACATAGAAAACAAACTTATGGTTAATGAGGGGGGCATAAATTAGGAGTATGGGATTAACAGAAAAATTACTATACATAAAATAGACAAGCAACAAGGATTTACTATATGGCACATGGAATTCTATTCAAAATCTGGTAATAACCTATAATGGAAATGAATCTGAAAATAATATATGTATTTATAACTGAATCACGTTGCTGTATACCTGAAAGTAACAAAATATTGTAATTCATCTATACTTCAATTTTTTCAAATGAGCAAAAATACTTGAATAGGCACTACACCAAATAAGATATGTGAATATACTATATGCACATGAAAATATTCTCAACATCATTAGTTATTAAGGAAATGCAAATGAAAACCACAAGTCACCATCTCACCCCCACTAGAATGGTTAGAATTGAAAAGATGGCCAACAAGCACATGAAAAAATGCTCAACATCACTGATTATTAGAGAAATGCAAATCAAAACTACCATGAGGTACCACCTCACACCAGTCAGAATGGCCATCATTAGTAAATCCACAAATAACAAATGCTGAAGGGGGTGTGGAGAAAAGGGAACCCTCCTGCACTGTTGGTGGGAATGTAAGCTGGTACAACCACTACGGAGAACAGTATGGAGGTACCTTAAAAATCTATACATAGATCTACCACATGACCCAGCAAATCCCACTCTTGGGCATATATCCAGACAAAGCTTTCCTTGAAAAAGACACATGCACCCGCATGTTCATTGCAGCACTATTCACAATAGCCAAGACATGGAAACAACCCAAATGTCCATCGACAGATGATTGGATTAGGAAGATGTGGTATATATACACAATGGAATACTACTCAGCCACAAAAAGAACAAAATAATGCTATTTCCAGCAACATGGATGGAACTAGAGACTCTCATACTAAGTGAAGTAAGTCAGAAAGAGAAAGACAAATACCATATGATATCATTTACATCTGGAACCTAATATACTGCACAAATGAACCTTTCCACAGAAAAGAAAACCATGGACATAGAGAACAGACTTGTGGTTGCCAAGGTGGAGAGGGAGGGAGTGGGATGGTCTGGGAGTCTGGGGTTAATAGATGCAGACTACTGCCTTTGGAATGGATAGGCAATGAGATCCTGCTGTATGGCACTAGGAACTATGTCTAATCACTTGTGATGAATTTATACATGTATGTGTAACAGGTCACCACGTTGTACAGTAGAAAACTGACAGAACATTATAAACCAGCTATAATGGAAAAAATAAAAATCATAAAAAATAATTGAAAATACAGACAATAACAAGTCATGTCAGAGAAATTGAGGAGTTCCCACTGTGGGACAGTGGGATCGGCAGTGTTTCTGGAGCCCTGGGACACAGGTGCTATCCCTGGCCCAGCACAGTGGGTTAAAGATTCGGGGCTGCCACAGCTGCAGCATAGGTCGTAACTAAGGCTTGGATCTGATCCCTGACCCAAAACTCCATATGCTGTGAAGTGGCCAAAAAAAAAAATTAAATAAAAGTGGAGAAATTGAAACCCTCATATGCTGCTTATAGGAATGGTAAAATGGTACAACCATCCTGAAAAAGTCTGGCAGTTGCATAAAATAGTACAAGAGTTTCTTAGAATGCCCATAAGAGCATTATTCATAATAGCCAAAAAGGAGAAACAAGCCAACGTCTATCAACTGATGAATGGATAAATATATGTGGTCTACCCACACCATGGGAATACCAAGTATATGCTACAACAGGGATGAATTTCAAAAATGTCAAGCTAAGTAAAAGAAGCCAGACACAAGAGACCACAGAGTATATGACTGCTTTTATAGAAAACGTCCAGAAAAGACAACTCTATAAAGACAGAAAGTATGTTAGTGGTTGCCCAGAGTTGGGGAGGGAATGGGGAATGACTGCACATAGGTAGAATGGTTTCCTTCTAGGATGACAGAAATGGGTTTCCCTTAAAACAGGTGGATTTTATGGTATTGAAATTACACCCCAATAAGGCTACTTAC
The DNA here is from genome assembly GCF_054392235.1 of Sus scrofa. Lineage (NCBI taxonomy): Eukaryota > Metazoa > Chordata > Mammalia > Artiodactyla > Suidae > Sus > Sus scrofa. The sequence continues at coordinate 175,996,870 of NC_139383.1, forward strand.
AGAATCATGGAAGCTGGGAGACAATGACCTCATTTTACAGATGAGGTAGTTGACTGAGTGAGGCACAGGTGTAGACACTGAAAATGATGGCGGCACATGCAAAGACACTTGGAAAACACTTGCCGAATGAAAAGTTAAGTCAGATAGCCAGGAGGAGGGTAGAACTTAGTGCTCAATTCACAACTTTTTCCCCACAAAAGTCCTGAACAAGCCCAGCAGAATTCACAGAGAATGACAATTCTCTCATGTCAGCTTGAGTGCACTTTATTATCAAATGACCACACATGTGCCTGCTCTAAGCATACTGACTGTTATTCAGGCACGAGAATACTCTCCCCCACCCCTGTGCAGCACCAGCCTGCAGGTCTGCGTGGAAAAAGGTAGTTACTGAACCTAAAACAACACAAAGGCTCTTTAAGAGTTTCACAACTATCCTCTCTGTCCTAACCTACCTCAATCTTGCTCCCTGGAGAAGTAATTATTAGGGGGGGTGTTTGTGGTATCTGCGTGCACTGGCAACCACATAAATATATCATGTCCAGATTATCATTCTTGCCAGACACACTTAAAACAATTTTCACACTTTAACCTTTTCTTAAAAAAAGATCAGATTTCATTATTTAGTGAGTGCCATTATTTGTTGAGGAATTATACAGGGCAAAAGCAGCAAGCTGTTTAAACGACCACTCTATACTTCCTTGTTATTTTTACCTTTGGCTACACAAAAACAAGCAGTTAGATGGCCCAGAAATAAAGGTCTGAGTCTAGATACACTCAGAATCCTCCAAGATAACACATTACACTCTGTCTCATAAATGGTTTTGTGCAACATCAGGCTGATGGGTTAACACTGCACTGCCGTTGCTCCTCCTGCTCTCCACCCTCAGTTATTGGAATGTCATTTACTGGGAAGACAAATGCCTTATAATCATTTAACTCATAACAACAGCTAAAGGATTAGTCTAAAACTTCACATAAATTCTCTACCCTTCATTAAAAAAAAAAAAAAAAAAAGGGCACCAACAGAGGACTTTTCATTTATTATTTAGCTTATGGTAGTTCATCTACTAAGGCTCATGCAAGAAAAGGTTTGAACTTATTTTGATCCATAAAAGTTCTCTGTAGTATTAAAATCTCCTGCTATAATTTCTCCTACGCCTAACTTCACCTTTAATACATACAGTTCCAGTCACCAAGAAGCTCATCATATTTCACATATATAAAAGAACTGAAACCTGGCTCCCCAACTTTTATGAGCTAAACAACCTTTAAAATCACAACCTCTTTGAGCTTTAATTTCAGACACAGACACACACTCACTCTCTTCTTCCCTCCTTCTCTTCTCTTTCCCACCCACCCGGAGAGAATGTGAACTGATATTGAATCTTTCCCCCCTCCTTAGGTTGATGACTTAACATCCCTCTTTTAATAAAGATTTTTTTTAAAAAAACTCAAGCCTTCTTTTAATGTTATGTCAAAATTTTTAAATATATTAAATATCACAGTTAAAAACAAATCCAAGTCCTCCCCCCCACCCCCATCTGAAATCACTGCTTTAGTCTGACCACTTAATGAATCACTCTGCCATGACAACTCTAGAACCTTGTTGCCAGCCCAATCTTTCTTCCTTTGAAGAAAATAAGGACTTGGAAATAAACAATCCATCAAAGGCAGGGTCCTCCTACCACAACAAAATAAGCAACTTCACTTAAGCAAAAATTATTACTTATTCCCAGAGTAAACTGAGAGGCTCCACTCAGAATACCTCAAGCAGCTACTGAAAAACACAAATTAGAAGACCCAAGCGCCTACTCCTATTCTGTTGCTAGACTGCTAGATAATGTTGGCTAAGCTGTACCATAACCCCTACCCTTGAAGTAAGAATATTCTCTTTAGTAAATTACTTTAAGATCCTTGTGTAAGTATAGGAGTCTGACAGATCTAGAAATGAACTCCCAGTCTTACAGAAGAATGAATGTTTCCCAAAGCAGCAATGTCAAAGCTGAAGGCTGGCTTCACGTGTATAATTTCCCAAAGCCTAGTTTCCCCATCACATAACTGAGCTACCTGGTTCTGCAGTTTTAGAAACCTGAGGACCAGTGGATTGTTTCTTTGGGTAAATGCATCTGAATGCCAAACACAAAATGTCAATTCTCTAATACAAGTAGAATGTCTACAGCAACTTTAAAATGGGGCTTGATTCTTTAGCTTTCAAAAGATAAACATAAAAAAATTAAGCAGCATTATATTACCTAACATTAAAAAAGAAGTAACCAACAGCATAGAATTTTACACATAGAAGAGTTGTTAGAGGTCTGGAACAACTTTTATTTTTAATGCTAATTCTACCATAGCAGGAATGACTAATATATATAATGTCTCTACTTCGAGTTCCCTCAATTGAGAAAATAAAAGTCCAGACACTATTAAAGATTATCAGGTAGGCACATGATCTTTTTAAAATACAGGTCCCCTGGACAAGGATTTTTTTCTCTTCCTTCACTCGGAATTAGGATTTCAACCATTCTGAACGGAAACATGAGCAGATTTTAAAAACTTCTTTTAGGGTTAATCTTCTCTCTCAGTTCTAATACCAATACCATCACCTTAAATTTAAATAGTTCTGACTGCTAAGGAATTCCAACACATTTCACTCACACAGCCCATGCACACAAATCCCAAGTGAGAACATATGTTCCGGCGCTTCTTACTTGAGCTCTCTGGGCAGCTCACTGAGTGCTTTCAATTCATGGCTTCTTCATTTATAAAATGGAGAAAACCCTGGCTTCATGAATTCATGGGGATTCAAGAACCAAATTGAATTATGTGAAAACATGTTTGGGAAGAGTACTGACATTTGTTATGATTACAAGATCTGCAAATTCTCACATTCACTAGAAGAAAAAAATCTGCTCTAAGTGTTCAGGTACAGGATCAAAATGGTTTAGAGTTGTTAAATTAGCATTACATACATTAAAACCAGGCGAGTCTCCAGGGTTTTTTCTATCTGAAGTTCCTTCGAGTAGAGTAGGATATTAAAACTTAGGTATCTACATTCTAATTTTTTCACAAGTGAAGCACACATTTCACCACAGCCCTCCTGAGGTCAGAAATAGTCTCTTAGTTGTCATCCCAGCTATGGTAACTGGCACAGAGACTAGCTTTGTTCTTAATATCAGAATACCCTTTTCCAGAATAAAAGGATTATGTTCATAAAACATACATGAGGTGGATAGAGGTCTGGCCTGGGGATACAGACACTTGCTCTCACACCACATACAGCATCGCACAAGCATCCTGAGCCTTGAAAAGCCTACGCTGGTAATGACCTTTCATCTGATGTCAGACATCCACCCAGGATACCGTGCAAGACTTTTAAGTGACAACATAAAAGCTTCTCACAAAGTCCATGCATACCGCTTATCCACAGTAGAGACCGGCTGATTTTTATTTCATGTATATTTATAATAAACTTTCCGACTGTTAAAAGCAATATGTCAAAGGAAAGAGAAACTGGAGGCACCTTAAAGGTTCTTCTTCCTGATGCATGGAAGGAAACCAAACCTCCCCTAAAGTAAATTTAGATTCAACCCAAAATCACACTATGACTCAATGTCACTAAATACTTAACAAAAGTCATTCATTATGGTAGTCTCCATCTTTTATGCCAAAATTAATTTGTGTCTAATTTAATCCCATCTTTAATTATGATTAAACAGAATGAGAGCTCAGCAAATACTACATTCTAATGGTATCCATAGTCACCCTACTCATTAACCTGGGAATAGATGATAAAAGCCTCTTTAACAGTTCACTTTTCCTTACTCAAGGGATCCCTTCACTAATTGCTCTTATTTTTCACTCGTAACATTAACAAAATCACAAAAGAAAGGTCATATCATTTTAACCAATACAAAAGTTATCTAAGAGGCATTTTACATATGGAAATAGAGTGCATTATTTTACAAAATTAGTTTTACTCCCAATGATGCCAATATATTTTTAAAGAACTACAGTGTTACTATTCACCAACTGTAAGTGATCAGCTCCTTCAAGGAAGTGACCACATCTGCCAATTCTGATCCTTAAAGCACATGATAGCCATAAGAAACCTTAACAAATACTTCTGAGATTGGCTTTGAAAAGACTTTTATTTATCAGTAATGTAAACCCAAATGCATGCAATTTTTTGGAAAGTTAAATACACCAAGAATCTTAAGAATTCTGACCAAATTCTATTATGTTCACTAGAGGTAAGATATGGAGACTAATTTATGAAGTAATAATAAATGAAAAATACCAGAATAAAAATTATACATGAAATAGTATGTATAAAATATATATCTTATATAAAGATATTTTTATACAAATCACACATATTAAATGTTATAAATACATAATTTTATATACTTAAATAGACTTTAAGATACATCAAATATTTTGATTCATACATACAAAATACTGAAATATAACATGTTATATATAATGTAAAAGATATATAAAATATCAGGATAAAAACTATATGTGAAATGTAATTACAAGTTTCTTTAGAATCTATGCATTGGAAAAAAAAACTGGATATAAATGCACAGAAATGTTAACACATTATTTGTGTTTGGCTGATGAGACCATGGCTGACATTTTTTCTCCACAGGCTAATAAATCTTAATAGAATATGCACTACTTTTACAACAAAACAATTTTTAAAGAGAAAAGAAAGGAAAAAAACGGGAAGGAGCACTGCTGAGAGGTATGGAAACGGTGTCATTGGAGCAGTTAGTTATTTAGCGTTATAATTAAACTTCTATTGTAGCAAGGGACTTTTTAAATGATTACAAAAGACAACTAAGTTATAGAATATTTGCATTAGAGGGACATCCTGCCTAATTCTGTCATTCAACAGTTATAGAGAGAAAGTTAGTTTATATGATGCTTTACAGTTTACAAAATGGTTTCAAAATGTCACATCATCTGTCCTTCAAAGAATTCTGTTAGGTTCATATGCCCCATTTTCAGGATCAGAAAACTGAAGGCCAGCGAGATAATGCATTTTAATCAAAATACATACGTTTTATCGAACGTTTAAGCTGGGCTAAGCACAACAATTCTGTGGAAATAATCACCATTTTACAAGAAAACTGAAGAGCAGAAGTTAAGCGTGTTATCTCACAGTTGAGAGTCACTGTTCTGACTCGAAGCCACGCACTTAAAACAGGAGTCTTGAGTTATAATCAACTTCAGAGTCCTTTAGTGAAAGATTTGAGCCTAAGATCCAATCCTATCCTCTCTCTATTACACTGGTCTCCCCTCCACGCCTACAATTCTTTTAAGTTACCTACTTTGACAAACACTATGAAGTTCCAGAGGCAAAGAAAGGGAATAGGACCAATAATAACCAAAAACTGATACAGGGAGAGGACCTAGCCTCTGGAGGAAGGCAAGACATGAATAACTGCAGAGTGGAGGGGATAAGGCTAACAAGTCTTATACGCACCAAGGGGTGGCCAAAAGGAACCACATTCCACCTCAGGAGCAGAGATGGCAACAAAAATCACTATTTCTGCTCCTAACACCCTCGTTCCTCCGTACAATTTCCAGAGCGCCTTTTCGGTTCACCTCAAAGCTTGACCGCAACAACCCCTGGGCTGGGCGGGGATTAGTCCCACTTTACAGAAAAAGCTGGAAGAAACGTCATGGCGGGCCAGACAAAGCAGAGAAGCAAGGTGTGTACGAGCTTGGGGTGGACCCCTGGGACACTGGGCACCTCGACTGCCTCCCAAGAGCACCCGCGGGACCTTGGGCCACCACGGAGGAGAGGAAGAATCCAGGGCCCCGCGGCTGGGACAGAGGCTCCCAAGGGAGGCCACAGTGTTGGGAATGTCACCCGCCAAGCCTCGGGGCGGGGCGGGGGGGGGGGGGCTTGGAATTCGGCCCAGGAGACCTTCTACTCACTTTGGACTAGCCGGTCAGCAGAAAAGGTGGACGAGCAGCTGGTGACCAGAGCGCAGGGGACACCCGCAGCCATTGCTGAACCCGCGATCCGGTTTGGTCTCCAAGCCTCTTCCGCCTTGGGCGATACCATGGCCGCTGTCGCGCAGGGGAGGCGTGCAAGGAAGGCGCGTTCTCAGAAGGCACGGCCGGCCCTGCCTCCTTTCCATCCCCCTCTTCCGCTCCCGTCGTGGACCGGGCCGCGCTGCGCGTTGGGTTGCCATGGGAACGAGCTCCCCCTGCGGAGAATTAATGTGCCTAGAAACCGCGCCTCCTCTGCGAGGTAGCCGCGCCCGGTGGTAGGCATGGCCCAGGCGCCAGAAAACCATGACCCCATCGGATCCATCTTAATCCAGGTGGGAATGGGTCTCTCCCGGCCCTACCCGGCTAAGGCCCTTCGAGCGAGGCCCAGCAGCGTCCATCCATTGGTGTCCAGCCTTTAGACTGCCTCCCAGGCGAGGGGCGGCACCGCTCGGAGAACTCCCAAATATCCGAACCCAGAACTCGCCCGGCCGCCTCACACACCTCCACAGCCTGACCCTGGGAAGCGCCAGTCATTCTGTCTCTGGTAAAACTCCACGACCATACACCCCGCCAGGGACCTCTACTTTGGAAAAAGCTATCTTTTCTTACACCGAGGCACCATTTTTAAATGTTATGTCATAAAAATTTTGAATCCATGAAGTAGGGAACTGGAGGCGATACAAATCAGACACAACGGAGAGGTGATAAAGCTGGGGAGAAACTGAAATATGTGAACTGCCTTTCTTAACCACCCCAATTTGGGGGGATCTAAAAGTCCCTTGCAAATAAATGAGTTCTGGGGACGTGAGCATGGTAATTGTAGTTAACAATACTTAGTGTGTATTTAAATTGCTAAGAGAGTAAATCTTAAAAAGTTTTCATTACAAGAAAAAAAATTGTGAATGTGTATGGAGATGGATGTTAACTAGACTTATGTTGATCATTTTGCAATATGAACAAGTATCTAATTATTATGTTGTATGCCAATTATATTGCAATAAAAGATAAATAAAATTAAAACCCCTTGCTTGGGAACATACAATAGGGAAATAAATTCAAGATAAAAGCTTACTATTCAAGTTAACAGTTTTGAATATGGAAATGTGACAAATTTAAAAACACAGGGAAGTAACTTTTTCTTTTTTCTTTTTTTTGGTCTTTTTGTCTTTTTGTTGTTGTTGTTGTTGCTATTTCTTGGGCCGCTCCCGCGGCATATGGAGGTTCCCAGGCTAGGGGTCTAATCGGAGCTGTAGCCACCGGCCTACACCAGAGCCACAGCAACGCGGGATCCGAGCCGCGTCTGCAACCTACACCACAGCTCACGGCAACACCGGATCGTTAACCCACTGAGCAAGGGCAGGGACCGAACCCACAACCTCATGGTTCCTAGTCGGATTCGTTAACCACTGCGCCATGACGGGAACTCCCGGAAGTAACTTTTTCTAATCTGAGGGCGGAATATCAATAAAATATTAACTTCAGAGTTCTCTTGTGGCTCAGAGGGTTAAGGATCTGGTGTTGTCACTGTAGCAGCTCTGGTTGTTGCTGTGGCAAAAATTTGATCCCTGGCTGTGGAACTTCTGCATGCCACGGATTTGGCCAAAAAAGGAGGAAGAAGAAAGTATTAGCTTCTCCAGCATAACTTAGCTTGTGACAATTACACTCAGATTTTTCCAAATATTAAAAGCATTTTGTTTTTTCACATTTCAATATGGTAGTTTTAAAACATTTCTACATATAGCATCACATTTAACACATATTTAGCACTATTTGACCAGGGCTTAAAGTAATTTGCCTAAGGTCACTTTATCAGGACTCTCACTCAGATCTGCAATGGGTCTAATTTTTCTTCCTGCTAGGACTTGGTCTCTTACCTCCCTTTTGGGAGATTTCTTTAAATTCACCTTTTCCAAAATACAAACCCCTAAACTCACCAATTTTACAGACTTCCCCATTATGAATCATACCCAGATAGTCTTACCTCACCTTATATTATCCTTGCTTTCACCATCACCTTAGAATGAGTTTAGCCAAACTGCCAAATCTCCACAAGACTGCCCTCACTTAGACACCAGGCACAAGTACAGGGGTCTCTAGAAGCACCCTCACTTCAGACCAGCTGTCTACACATTTGGGAACTCCAGCCGCCTCACGCTGGCTAATTTGGTGGAGCAACTCAAAAAACTCAGGAGACATTCTCCTCGTGGCTCAGTGGTTAACGAATCCAACTAGGAACCATGAGGTTTCGGGTTCAATCCCTGACCTTGCTCAGTGGGTTAAGGATCCGGCACTGCCGTGAGCTGTGGTGTAGGTCACAGATGCAGCTCAGATCTGGCGTTGCTGTGGCTCTGGTGTAGGCCGGCAGCTACAGCTGTAATTGGACCCCTAACCTGGGAACCTCCATATGCCTTTGGAGTGGCCCTAGAAAAGGCAAAAAGACAACAAAAACAAAAAACTCAGGAAAGTGTTGTGCTTACAATTATGGTGTTATTATGGCCAAAGGATAAGAATTCAATCAAGGGAAGAAAGGCTTAGGGCAGAGTTGAGGAGGGGTCTAAATGGAGCTTCCAGCCATTTTCTCCCAGTGGAGTCATGGAGCATACCACCTCCTTCCAGCTATGATGTGTGACACTATGCACAAACTACTGCCAACTAGGAAAGTGTCCCCAAGACTATAGTGTCCAGAGTTTTTATTGGGGCTTGATCACAATGCTCATTTCACTGACTTTTGGTCTTCAGCCCTTCCCTAAGAACAGATTAATGATTTCAGTCTCATTCCTCTGGAGGTTGGAACTGATATAGTGTAGCTCAAAGTCTCCATAGCATAAAGATACTTCCATCAAGCAGGGGCCTAGAGATCACCTCCCAGTGTCCAAGGCAAAGGCCAGACCCCTCTATGTGAAGAGCTGAGAATAGTCATATCCATGTTGCTGAGCACCCCATCTTGCTTAAAACAGTTACTCTGAACACACTAAATGGAAGACTATGTAAATAAAGAGAGGCCACACATTAACCTGATCACTGAGGCTCATCTCTAGATACAGTGTAAGAGTCTCCCTGGCACTATGTAGAGTACGTAGAAGGAGGACGTGTGGAAGACCTTCCCTACTTTCCCACTGTGTTCTGACTATTTGTGAGCATTCAGCAGCACCCTCGGACATGCCAACATGGATGGGTTCCACTTCTACCTGGGGCTGTGGTATCTATCTTCAGACATGCTACCAATAAGCAGTACATCTAGGGAAAAGGGTACCTGAGTGGCAGTCAGAATACTGGATCTGACCCTTGCAGATGGGTACAACTTGGGGCTAGTAATTTTACCCCTCTGGCCCTCAGTTTTCTCTTCTGTAGGATGCATAGCTTAGATTAGAACCACTTTCAGAGTTCCAGTCGTGGCTCAGTGGTTAACGAACCCAACTAGGAACCATAAGGTTGCGGGTTCGATCCCTGGCCTTGCTCAGTGGGTTAAGAATACAGCATTGCTGTGAGCTGCGGGGTAGGCAGAAGATGGAGCTCGGATCCTGAGTTGCTGTGGCTGTGGCACAGGCCGGCAGCTACACTCCAATTTGACCCCTAGCTTGGGAACCTCCATGTGCCTCGAGTGCAGCCCTAAAGAGACAAAAGACAAAACAAAACAAAAGAACCATTTCTGACTCTAAATTGACCCAATTTTCCCAAAGCTATATAATTGTTCTTTACTGGAAAGTAGACTTCCTTTACTGTTATCATAGGCAATCAAATTGTTTCTGTATGTATATACATCAAAGGATTTTTTTGCAGAAATGCAGAGGTTTGATTTCATTCAAATCTTCACTTGCTTCACTCTAATATAGTACATTAGGTCTGTGTCTCAATGACATACATTAAGCAATGCTTTAGACCATCGTTCTTAATGTGTAGTCCTAGGACCAGCATCATCAGTGCCAGCTGGGAACTCGTAAGAAATGCAAATTCTCAGACCCTACTCCAGACCCATTAAATCAGAAGTTCTGGGGGTAGGGCCCAACGATCTGTTTTTACCAGCCTTTTGGATAACACTGATGCACCCTCAGGTTTGAGACCTACTACTTTAGATTGTGCTGTGAAATATAACCATGTAAAATACGAATTCAATGAAAAAAATCACAACAATCAAAGTTAACATAGTATTTACCAGATATCATGCATGGTTCTAAGTGCTGTATATATTAAACTCATTTAACCCTTAAAACAAGGCTATCAGATAAGTACATGATTTTTTCACATTATGGAAAGGAAACTGACCAAAGATGAATATTATAGGTGGACTCATATACATAGAAAATGCCAGCAATCTTAAACCTTTTCAATCCATCAATCCTGGTATGAAAAAGAAACTTCCCTTGCCCCCTTTTGCCGCTTTAGATTTTTGTTGTTGTTGTTGTCTTTTGTCTTTTTAGGGCTGCACCCGCAGCATATGGAGGTTCCCAGGCTGGGGGTGGAATCGGAGCTGTAGCTGTTGGCCTACACCACAGCTCACGGCAATGCCGGATCCTTAACCCACTGAACGAAGCCAGGAATCAAACCCGCGACCTCATGGTTCCTCGTTTCTGCTGCACCATGATGGGAACTTCCCTTTTAGATATTTAAATTCTGCCTTTTCCACTGAACTTTCACCAACCATTAGCTTTGTATGTTTACAAATATACATTTGTATATTTGTAGATATTATATATGTACTGATTAATGGTTAGGCATAAAGGCTTTGGATTCAGATTTGAATAGTTTCACCAAAAATGAGCTGTGCTACCTTGCACAGGTTACTTTAAATCTGATTCCCTCAAGCATAAACTGAATATAATAATGTGAACTCTCTCTTAGTCTTGTAAGGATTAAAATATAGGATAATAAAGTATGACACTCCATATATATGAATTATTATTATATCTGGTCTCTTACTCTTTAATATGCTTAGTTTTGTGTATGTCCTATGTTGTGTTAAATATTAGCTTGTGTTTTATTCGAAGTTGATGAAAGAAAAGGGAAAATTAATTTTAACCCATCTTTTTCACCAGGACTACTCCATTCTTAACTAGAACTCTACAGATGTTTGCTATTTGGCAAACAAGGTTGCCTTGTTTCCCTGTTACAAGCTGATTTTCGGCATATCCCACTTGACCTGGCACAGGATTGGGCTCATAGATCCTGGGTGACTAGATAATGAAACTCAGTCTCCAATAGTTTATGTTCTGTTTAAAAATGAATGGAGCAGAAGTTCCCTGGTGGTCTAGCTGTTGGGACTTGGTGCTTTCACTTCTGTGGCCTGTGTTCAGTCTCTGATCTGGGAACTGAGATCCCACAGCAAACCTCTGCACACAACAGCCAAAAAAATTACAATAATAATGGAGCTGTATGGATATTATTATTATTTAGAAAACATAATAGATGGCACTAATTAATACTAATAGTAATGTTTTTTACAAAATGTCCAAATACTTAAGAGAGGGAGTTTCTGTTGTGACTCAGTGGGTTACAAACCCAACTAGTATCCAGGAGGATATGACTTCAATCCCTGGCCTCAGTCAGTAGGTTAAGGATCTGGCATTGCCATCTACTGTGGTGTAGGTCACAGACGTGGCTCAGATCCGGTGTTGCTCTGGCTGTGGTGTAGGCCAACAGCTGCAGCTCCAATTGGACCCCTAGCTTGGGAACCTCCATATGCCTTGGTTTGGCCTTGAAAAACAATAACAAAAAAAATTCTTTAAATACAAGAAGAGAAAAATCTTTAAATACAAATAATCAGTGTTCTTTGTGTGACTTATTAAGAAAAAAAAATGTACTTTCTACATTTGGATTTTCCAGGATAGTTCTGATTTAAAACATTCTTTCCCAATCAGATCAATCAGATCAGTATCAAAGTCCATTTTTTCTTTTTTTTCCTTTTTGTTTTTTTTTTGTTTTTGTTTTTTGGCTGCACTCATGGCATGTGAATTTCCCAGACTGGGATTGAACCCACAGCATAGCAGCAACCTATTGCAATGACAACACCAGATCTTTTTTTTTTTTTTTTTTTGTCTCTTTAGACCTGCACCTGTGGCATATGGAGGTTCCCAGGCTAGGAGTCGAATTGGAGCAGTAGGCTCCACCTACACCACAGCCACAGCAATGCCAGATTCGAGCCAAGTCCGTGACCTACACCACAGCTCATGGCAATGCTGGATCCTAACCCACTGAGCAAGGCCAGGGATTAAACCCACATCCTCATGATGCTAGTCGGGTTCATTAACCGCTGAGCCACGACGGGAACTCCACAACACCAGATCTTTAAGCCACCACACCACAAGGGAACTGCCATGTTTTCATTTTTGATTCAGGAAATATGATTACCATCCCCACATAGAGGTCTATGCGGCAGCATTTTGTTAGCTACTTCTTTCACTTTCAAGTATGTAATTCAGACCTTTAGGAGTTTAGCTGGGTCTTTCCTCAACTTAACAGAATACTGAGGTTTTACCACATTAATAATAATCATTCTAATTAAAAGAGTAGCTAGTGTTTATTGAAAGCCTGGCCCTGTTCTGAGAGCTTAGATAAATGATCTCCTAACAGCTACTCTAGTAGGCAGGTATTATTTTTAGCTGCAGTTTACAGAAGAAGAAACTAAGATACAAAGACATAAAGTAACTCACTCAAAGTAATCGAGAGGTGTGTGCTGGTCCTTAAATAGGCATGGCACATCTGTGAAACAATCTTGAAGTGTGGTGGTGACTCTGGGAAGTTTCCTAGATGCTTTCTTTTATTATTACCTCTTAGAAGCTTTGTGTTTATACTTTATCAATAAAAATGCAGGGTCTTTATATCTTTATAAATACTTGTTTGACCCAACTGTTAAACATGTGTTTGTGCAACCAAGACAACCACGTCTTACAATCAAATTAGCTTTTAAATGACTCTTGGAAATCATATTTCAAAAACCCAACAGTTGTATGTTAACACTGACCTTATTGGTTGGAAATACTGAAGCTAATTGATAACTCAATATTATCACTGTCTCTCTTATCAACACTCTGTCTGGTTTGCCAAGAGCATGCAATATAAAATTGAATGGGGAAGCTATGAGAATGACTCAGCCAAACTCTTATCTTTGGCAGAGATGAATAAAATGGAATTATGAGACTGCTTTTTGACAGAGTCTGGTGGCATGTCTTTTTTAAATTCTAGAGCAACTCTTGCCTGCATTAAGTCTTTCAAGGACTTCTTATTAAGTAGCCCTGTTCCCAAACTGTCAAAATAATAATCTTCCTCCACGTGGGAAATTATGGAAAGCAATGCATTTGATAATCACAGAAATAATGAGTGACAGAGAAAATTTCATTATGGTAGATTGGATCTATTTGAAGAAAGAATGGAGATTTAGAACTTCATCTCTTTTTACTCAGGTCTGGTGAAACATTTCCTACAGTACTTGTCTCTATTGCAATTACACAAACAGATGTGCGGTTACTAAGAGGGGAGAAGAAAATATCTGGCAAGGAAAGTAAAAAGCTCTTGAGAAAGATTAAGAGAGCAATTCAAATCAATGAACATTTACCAAGTGCCAGTTTCATGCGAGGCGTTTCACTAGGTTTTACAATTCAGGAGAAGAGAATTAACATTTGTTCAGTGCCCTCCTATGTGGCTGGCCCTGTACAAAGCACTTTATATGCTTTAATTTTATTCTTGTCACTATCCTGAGAGGCAGAATATGTATCTCCATTTTAAAGGTAAGAACACTAAGGCTCTAAAGAGTTAAGTAAGTTTGCCAATCTCAGTTTAGTAAACTAGAATTCTCATTCATAGGTTGGGTTCCAAAGCCTCTATTCATTCATTTTCATACCCATTGCCTTGTTTTCATTCCACAAGTCTGTGGAGTAATTTTTTTTTTTCTTTTACTTGGTGAGGAAACTAGAGCAATGAGGATGGTGTGCATGGACATTGTATAGAACATTGTAATCGAACATGGAATTTTGTTTATCTGTTATGTTATTATTATGTTTATCATTGTGTAGGACGTTGCATAGAACTTTGTAATAGAACATGGAATTATGTTTATCTGTTATTATGTTTATCATTGTATAGAACTTTATAATAGAACATGGAATTATGTTTATCTGTTCCAAAGCTACTACTATGTACCAGACCTATTACATACAACTCTATGAAGTCATCTAATTGTCTGTACAAAGTAGATAAAGAAATCAAGTGCGGTTCCCCAATAAATTAATCAAGTGCAGTTTTCGTTCCCACTAGCAGTTGACAGGCATAATTACAGAATGATACACAAAGCTACAAATACAAGAGCCACAAGAAGGAAATTCAGTACATTCAAAAGTTAACCCCCCCAAAAAAAAATTAAAAAAAAAAAAACAGCCAAAAAAACGACATGGACCTGGAAGTGGGCTTGCCCTTGAACGGCCTCTTTGTACTTTTGCCATGTCTTTAAAGAATAAATCAGCTTGCAGCAGTAATTTGGACAAAACAATAGAAAGAAGTACATCTTCATCCTTAGTGCCTACCAGCAGAGTAGGTGTGTTCAGATTTCAATCTGTGAGCCCTGAAGGCTCTACATGATAATTTGTGCAGAGTACAAATGACCAGATGTATCTGCCAGACTGTGATGCCCATCAGTGAAAAGATGCAAATGTTTTTTGATCTTTTGAGTACTTGGCTCCTTGGGAATATTCAAGAGTAATCGATAGCATAGGCTGGATCCATGTGTAGGTCCAGTTGTATTAACAGAGAAAAGGTAACTGTTTCAAAATGCCTTTAGCAACCCAGTCTGCAGATTGTTATTGGTGTGACTATTCCTGAAACAGGTGTTGGGCTCATAAATTTACATAACAAAATGTTTCTCTAGTGGCAGCAGCCCATACAATAATTGGTGCCATCTGTATTTATCTGTTGAAGTTTGGTTGCTAATATGAATGCTGAGAATCTTGTGCTGTCTAATTTCATAACTCCCATTTTATTCAGAAGGTACTTGATGTTGGAGAAATATTCATCATTTGCAAGGAAAAATACAAATTGAAGGAAAATGTTTTTTTTAAATGATTTTTATTTTTTCTACTGTAGCTGGTTTACAGTGTTCTGCCAATTTTCTACTATACAGCAGGGCGACCCAGTCACACATACATATATACATTCTTTCTCTCACATTATCCTCCATCATGCTCCATCATAAGTGAGTAGATATAGTTCCCAGTGCTATACAGCAGGATCTCATTGCTTATCCATTCCAAAGGCAATAGTTTGCATTAATCCCCAAATTGAAGGAAAATGTTAAAGTAATAACATTATGTTGCTGTTTCTTCATGGATCATTTTCACTTCTGACTAAACAAAATTAAGGCCACACCTATAGAACTGCTTCTTCAGAGCAGTAAGGGGAGGATCTAGCTAGAATGGAAAACCAATAGGTCCTGTCATCATATTTACAGTTCTCTTTTGAAAGGCACTGCTTTCACTAGAACCTCTATTTGCCGAAAGCTTTGTTGAAATCAGAGTTGGGCTCAAACTTCTCACTGTATCTGACTCAACTGCTTTACCACCTGAAAAAGCAGAAGCTATTTGACTTGCAATTTTATCTTGGATCCAACTTGGACAAATATGAAACTGTATGAAAGCTTAGTTTTCCAAAATCTGAAAGATAATATGTGGAGCGTCTAATAAAGTATATCTTAGAACCATAAAGACAGTCCTTTTCAATGAACACCATCTTTAGAATCAACTTTATTGTCTCTAGCAATCCAAGCAAATTACAAAACTTTAAGATAAAGAACTGTTTTAGATGGATGATGTACATATTCTTTTGTTATTTTGTGTTTTTCTACCTTTAGGTCCATGAAGACCTTTATCAACTAAGGGAGAAATTAACCAATTTCCCTCCTGAGGAAAAACGTGAGACTCTAGACATTCAGAATCTTGAAACAGCCATCAAAAGGACTGAAATGGGGTTAAAAGTAAGTAGAGCTGTAGATATTAAATAAAATCCTAGAAGGAGACAAAGATTCCTTGAGAATAAAGAACTGTGGGATTTTCACAGGCTCCTGTGTAATTCCGTTAACAGAGGCGGGCTCTGGTTGGTCATCAGCTTTTTCATCCTGATCTTTTTTTTAAAAATGATCATTATTTGTACCGTTTCTTAAATTCCATATAAGTGATGTCATATGGTATATTTGTTTCTCTGTCTGACTTACTTCAGTTATATGATAAGGTGGAGGTCCATCCACGTTGCTGTAAATGGCATTATTTCATTCACTTTGCTGTACAGCAGAAATTAACATAATGTGAATCAACTATCCTTCAATAAAATTATATTTAAAAAATGATTATTAACTGATTGACTTACATCTTGTCACATTCCATAAAGAATCTGAGGCATTGATAATATTTGATTATACAGTGTTAACCCCTAAAATGGTGTTTGATAAAAAGACTTTAGAATTTTAAAAATAACTATATTAGTCCAATAATATGCCTGACAAAAAAAGGATTCATACCAATACATTGCAGGAAGTTTCTATCAGATGCACCAGGATTCTGAAAAATCAGAGTTTACTTTTCCCTGATAGCTTAAGTATTTTGACTTTAGTCATCTTTGTAATGTTGTGATCCAGCACATAAGACTGGAAATAGGAAAGAAATCTACCAATTTTGGACCAGCGAGATACAACAAAAATACTAATGCTTGCTTGAAATATATGTGGACTTCATCATTATAGATATACCTAAGGGCATGGAAGAATCCAATCTTCAGACCAGGATCATGTTCACATATAACATAAGACTCTATCGGCACATGGGTCCAAAGAAAGACCATCTCCCTCTTCAAGACCTCGATCAGTGTCTCTGCTCTTGCTTTTGACTTTCACTTTACCCTGTTATCAGCTTCCTAGCTCAAATCCTGAGGCTATGAGAGGAGGAATATTCTGTTGCCTCATCAGACTTGCATGCCATTGTCCTACATTATCTGACAATGAGAGGGCTGGACCCAGCTGGAGTCTTCGGGTTGGCCATTTTAAATAATCTTGTTACCTAAAGGCCAAACTCTCTCCTCAGCTGCTTGCTTGAAGTTCCATAGAGAAAGACATCACTCCATGTCTGTATTGCCTGGCAAGTTTCCCTGGCTGGGGAGTAAACTGACTCTGGTGCAGTGTCATTTGTGAACAGTGCTACAGGTCACTTAAGCTTTGAGTCTAATCGTTTATTATGCTTTTTTGGATAAAGTAATTTGGCTTTGAGAGGCCTAATGATACCTTAGGCTTGTAATGAACACATAGCATGTTGTCTCTTCTGGCTTAATTACACCATTCTGAGCGTTAACCTAATGAAATGAAGTAAATTAGCTAAGTAGCTCAAGTCCACTCTAATGGCCTAAACTTTAACTTTTCTGTGACAGATTCACATTGAGAAGTATTTAAATGTTGTACACCAACACGTCTTAACAACCCCTATTAATGACAACTTATCTTCTTCTCATGCTTCCAAATGGTAAGTAAAATAGCCATTTTTGGGTCCAAATAAGTCCAATTAAATTGTTTTTCTTTAGGGCCGCACCCTAAAAAAATATGGAAGTTTCCAGGCCAGGAGTCGAATCAGAGCTACAACTGCCAGCAAATAACACAGCCACAGCAATGCGGGATCCAAGCCATGTCCGAAACCTACACCACAGCTCACAGCAATGTCAGATCCTTAACCCACTGAGCAAGGCCAGGGATTGAACCCACATCCTCATGGATACTAGTCAAATTTGTTTCCACTGCACCACAACGGTAACTCCCAATTTAACTATTTCTTAAAAATAATATCAGGTGAGGAATTCCCACTGTGGCACAATGGGATCTGTGGTGTCTTGGGAGCGTGGGGTCACAGGTTCGATCCTGGCCCCAGCACAGTGGCTTGAGTCATAGCTGTGGCTCGGGTCTGAATCCTTGCTATGGGAATTCGATGTGCCATGGGGTACCCAAAAATGGAAAAAACAACAACAACAAAACAAAGCAAAACTCAGGTGAGATGACTGTAAAAAAATTTCATTGGCTTTATTCTTATCTGTTCTACCAATTTCAATAGAAGTTTTGGGTAAGAAGTTAATGGCAGAATCTGGATATTTTTTTTTTTTGTCTTTTTGCCATTTCTTGGGCTGCTCCCGCAGCATATGGAGGTTCCCAGGCTAGGGGTCCAATTAGAGCTGTAGCCACCGGCCTACACCAGAGCCACAGCAACTTGGGATCTGAGCCACGCCTGCAACCTACACCACAGCTCACGACAATGCCGGATCCTTAACCCACTGAGCAAGGCCAGGGATCGAACCCGCAACCTCATAGTTCCTAGTTGGATTCGTTAACCACTGAGCCACGACGGGAACTCCCAGAATTTGGATTTTAATAGAGTTTATTCTATGTTACTTTTATTGTATTCTAATGCTTAACACCAGGACAGATATTTCAGGGTCCTAGTCTTGGTGTTATATCTTTTTCATTTTAGCAAAAGCATATACAAATTTCAACTCCTAAAGGAAATAGTTTAAAGCAAATCCTTTTTTTTTTTGCTTTTTTTGCTTTTTCTAGGGCCGCTTCTGTGGCATATGGAGGTTCCCAGGCTAGGGGTGTAATCAGAGCTGTAGCCACAGCCTACACCACAGCCACAGCAACTTGGGATCTGAGCCACGCCTGCAACCTACACCACAGCTCACGACAATGCCGGATCCTTAACCCACTGAGCAAGGCCAGGGATCGAACCCGCAACCTCATGGTTCCTAGTCGGATTCATTAACCACTGAGCCACGACAGGAACTCCAGCAAATCCATTTTTACCCTATTCAGATCACATGGTACTTCTATAGTTTTTAGCCTCTCATATGTGCTTTACTGTAAAGATGACTTTGGTAGCCAGGGTAAACAAAACAAATATAATAAAACTTGCTTGAAATACTCAATATGTAAGAGATCCTAAGAGATGACTTACTAAAATTAGGATTGAGTTCATGAGAAAGGCCTTTCCTCACTTTGGAGCTTCTTACATCCAGGCCTTCTGAATTTGAGTGTATGTAGATTAAGATTTTGTACTAAGCAAAAAATCCCTGTGGCCCTATTTGCATCATAAACATACAGGAAGCATAAGTGAATCATATCAGACAGCAATGTCAAGTTTAAGAGAACACACATGGAAACATGGACATCAGGAGACACAGTCAATTCCCAGCTCCCAGTGGTGGGGAGCAGAGCCTTAGGTGCACTCTGTACCTCTCTCCCTATCTCCCATCTGAAGTGCCACCAGCATCCATCCTCCCTTGGCAGAGGCAACCTTTCCTTAGTCTGTCTAGTTTTTAGTCACTTAGATCTTAGATTTTTAACACTGGGAATAACAGTATTGCTTGCAAATAGGTTAATACACATAATCTTTTTTTTTTTTGGCCATACACACACCATATGGAAATTCCCAGGCCAGGGATCAAATCTGAGCCACAGCTGCAGCAATGCCAGACCCTTAATCCACTGTGCCATAGCAGGAACTCCTACCTAATCTTTTAAAACAAGGAAGCTGGGAGTTCTCTTGTGGCACAGCAGGTTAAGGATCTGGTGTTGTCACTGCAGTGGCCGGGGTCTCTGCAGTGGCTGGTTATTTATTACTTATAAATACATAAATAAATAAAACAAAGAATCTGTAGGGAAAACAATGAAAGGGATGCTTGGAGAAGAAAATATTGGAGGTTACTTTACCAACTTATATTGACTCAATTCTAAATCAAGAGAGCCATACAAGGGCAAAGTGGGAGACCTATTCAGATGGCAGCCAGGAGATATGTAGCAGGTGGGGAATGTGTGGCCAAAGGATGGAGTGAGCAAACAGCAATAAGAAAGGGGGGGGAGGGGAAGGGGTTCCTGTCATGGCGCAGTAGAAACCAATCCGACTGGGAACCATGAGGTTGTGGGTTCAAACCCTGGCCTCACTCAGTGGGTTAAGGATCTGGCGTTGCCATGAACTATGGTGTAGGTCACAGACATGGCTCGGCTCTGGTGTTGCTGTGGCTCTGACATAGGCTGGTGGCTACAGCTCTGACTGAACCCCTGGCCTGGGAACCTCCATATGTCGCAGGTGCGGCCCTGAAAAGACAAAAAAAAAAAAAAAAAGAAAGAAAGAAATAAAAAAGAATGGAGCAGATGAAGAAAGTAAATGGAGAAGAGAGGTCTGTCACCAAATCTAATGAAAGTTCTGTCCTGTCTCCAGCTTCCTCTTTGTCCTCTCATCTTGACAAAGAACAGAAGCTAGGCTGTAGATCTGCAAGCTATGATAGCTGAAAAGAGCCAACTAAGTAGCAGAGAACCAAACGGAAAGAGAAACCTTTGGTTGTACAATTCTTCTTTCTGCCAAGGGGGTGTCCTTGATATTCTTAGGGCCTGAGAGAGTGAAGGGAGACCTTAACATGGTGTGGAGCTGGCTCCCAGAAGTGGTCCTTGGATCCTTTCTTTCCCATTTGATACAGTAATACAATCACTGGCCCTCTTATCAGGAAATGGGAGCCTGACAAGTTCATAGGAGCCCTACAAGCCTCAGGGAGCATCTCAGTCATAGCTGTGGATTTCGGGTGCTAACATGACACACAGTTTGAAAATGAAATGAAGTCACTTATGATGGAGACTGATAATGTGCGAAAATAGAATGTGTACATGTATGTGTAACTGGGTCACCATGCTGTACAGTAGGAGAAAAAAAGCGTATTGGGGAAATAACTATTAAAAAATAATAATAATAAAAGAAAGAAAATGAAATGAGATGTGCTAAGGTCAAAAACTGGAGAAGAGTCCAAATTGGGTCTTCAAAGGAAGCAGGCCCCAGGCAGGCCCTGGGAGTGGCAGTGTAAGTCTCAGGGAGCTGGCTTAGGGAGGAAGAGAAGTGGCGACAGCAGACGGAGAGGGAAAACATGAGACCAAGGAGATCACGGATGATCATCTGTGACTATAACGTTCCCAGGTAGACAGTCACACCTGGTTCTGCCCTTGCAGGGGTGCCCCAGAGACTGGAGCCCCTTGGCTTCGGAGTCTGCTATGGCCTTTCTGGGAGATTACATGCAAGGCAGATGGCAGAACCCAGAATTCCTTTGGTTCACATGTCTGGGATGAGCAGGACTGGCCAATTCATTGCATTTTTCTTTTGAGGTTCCATGACAAAGTCCTTAAAATGCCTGAGTAAGAAGGAGCTTTTTTATTACCGATGGCACGAATCACTGAGAAACAGGTTGCTTAAACTCAAAACTGATTAGGAAGTCAAAGAGGGAGACACAGATTCAGGAAAGTTTCAAGCTGGGACAAAAGCTGGTCCTGGCCCTTGCACCAGTCAAAGAATTTAGGTGTTCCCGCATAATGTGTGTTGCTTATTTCGTTATAAATATTTATCATAGAGTGAATTATTACAAAATACACCAACATAGAAGTATTTAAATAATGAGATAAAGATGAAATAAACCGTTTGAAATTGTTCACTTTATTAACAGCACAAAGCTTCCTTCTCATGTTAAAAAGGTTATTATTTATAATGTTTTGGTTTCTTTTTTTTTTTTTTTTTTTTTTTTTTTTTTTTTTTTTTTTTTTTGTCTTTTTTTTTTTTGTCGTTGTTGTTGTTGTTGTTGTTGTTATTGTTGCTATTTCTTGGGCCGCTCCCGCGGCATATGGAGGTTCCCAGGCTAGGGGTTGAATCGGAGCCG
This sequence comes from Sus scrofa, assembly GCF_054392235.1. Taxonomy (NCBI): domain Eukaryota; kingdom Metazoa; phylum Chordata; class Mammalia; order Artiodactyla; family Suidae; genus Sus; species Sus scrofa. The sequence goes on from NC_139383.1 coordinate 176,018,578, forward strand.
TAGCCACCGGCCTATGCCAGAGCCACAGCAACGCTGGATCCGAGCCGCGTCTGCAACCTACACCACAGCTCACGGCAACGCCGGATCGTTAACCCACTGAGCAAGGGCAGGGACCGAACCCGCAACCTCATGGTTCCTAGTCGGATTCGTTAACCACTGCGCCACGACGGGAACTCCCCTGTTTTGGTTTCTTAATCTTGTTAATCATGACAACTTTATATTGGTTGTAACTAATATCCCAAAACATACTCTAAATTTAGCTGTGAGTCAGCATTGAGGCTGGGTGGATGTGAGCCCATATTGTAGTTTATCTTCTGGATACTTTTTAAGTTTGGGGAGTTTTAGGGGGCTGGTTCTTCGTAAGTTTGATTGGTTGATCATCATTTTTACATTTTAATATGATTGAAGAAAAGCTCATCCTGAAGAGAAGCTAGAAGGAAAACTGTCAGTTCTTCCATTTTCTTTTTTTTTTTCACTGATGCTTGTTATCATTATCATCAAGATACAGAGTGACTTTTTGCAGGATCTTTTTTTTTTTTTTTTTTTTTTTTTTTTGTCTTTTGTCTTTTTAGGGCCACACTCTTGGCATATGGAGGTTCCCAGGCTAGGAGTCTAATCAGAGCTGTAGCCACTGGCCTACACCACAGCCACAGCAACTCTAGATCCGAGCTGCGTCTGTGACCTACACCACAGCTCATGGCAACGCCAGATCCTTAACCCACTGAGCAAGACCAGGAATCGAACCCACATTCTCATGGATACCAGTCAGGTTTGTTAACTGCTGAGCCATGATGGGAACTCTGCAGGAATCTTTTTAAGACACCTCTCCCTTTTTTTCAGGCTTAGTTTAATTAAAACTGACTAATATAATCCACAAACTAACTTCATGAGCAAACTGCAGTACATGCTAATGCTCTGAAAAAACATGTACCAATGTGACCCCACTGTTCATACCCTTGCAGTTTGAAGCTTCTAATCTCAGGAGGTATCCAGTACCAGAGGTGACATGAGCACATGAGGAATGCAGTGACAAGCTGAGTATTAAATAGTAGTATAAAGTAATTTCTTATTTTTATTTCTTACTGTATATAAATAGAAGCTCTTATATTCTTCACATGACCAATGGCATTGTCTTATGTAGCACCTGAGAGATGACATTTCAGAGACCACAGGTCTAGAGTTGAGGGTTCTTAAACTTTGGTTTGCAGTCCTCTTTCACCGGCTCCAGCTGGGGTCCTGGAATCTGCGTTTTAACAAACACTCTTGGTAATCCTCATGCAAATAATTTGTGCTTGGAATTCCTGGGAAAGCATGACTCCCTGGAATCAGTATTCTTCTAGCCAACTAGAGGACCTGCCTCTGTATGATCAAAAGCCTGGTCCTGGAAATGCTGCTACCCCATTGCTATGAAGGGTTGGAGAAAGCCTCTTGCACCAGGATTGAGCCAGGAGTGGGACCCTGCAGCCAGACTGGTAGGACTACAGTGTGTGCTTACATTGTGAGTCTGATGGTGTGTCAAAGGCCAAAAGTCCAAGGCAGCAGCTCCTGAGAAAAGTGGCACGTAAGGAGGACTACAAATCCCTGTTGCTCCTTTGACAGTAGAGCCCAGCTGCTACCAGCAACTGAGACTCAACACTGTTCAGATAGATAGGGCTTCGTTCTACAATGGAAGCCCAGGAAATTGGAAGAATTCATTCCAAATGAGTACTATCCCCGGATACACCTTGAAAAATGATGTAGAAAAGATATATAATCCTCCTCCTCCTCGTTATTATCAGTATCATGAATCATCATTATTGTCAATGTATTTATAACACGACAGTTTACAAAGGACTTTTTTTAACCTATAAGGCATATAGTTATGCTTTGCTTCTAAAGATGTGCAAACTGAGGCTCATACCTGTGTTTTAGGTCACACAGGCCATCAATAGTAAGGCCCAGGTCCAAGTTCACTCAAGTATCTGCAATCTAGTATTCTTCTCCTACACCACAGCCACTCAAAAATCAGGAAGCCAAATTTTCACAAAGAATGGTTTTCCTTTTTAACAAGCATTGTTCAAGAAAAAAAAAAAAAAAACTGGTAGTTTTGTCTAGTAGGGAAAAAAAAAAAAAACCCAGTATTTACACAAAGTAATGATAATGCATGCCAGAAAATGCAAGGTTTTCCTGGCTGTCGTTTAGAAAATAATAAGGACACTATCAAAAATGGTATATCTTCTCCAAAAAGCTCAAAGTGCTTTTGTATTGTTTTCAAAATAGGTTTCATTATTATTCCCTTTTTGGCAGTGATTCTTCTTCTATGTCAAAGTGTGGTTCTTCCTCTTATCATTGCTGGCTTGCACAGATTTTATTGCTTGTGATATCTGCTCACACTGTTCTTAATGACCATGCTTTGCTTATTGACACTAGGGGGTTACTACCATCTGTACCCACACTCTCAGAACCACACAGAAATCTTCATTTTACATTCTGCTATGCTAGTGTTTGAGGAGGAAAAAAAAAAACAAGAACAAAGCAAATAAGTAATAGTGAGAAACAGTGAGAAGGAAAGAAGCGGTTTCTGTTAAATGGTGAGTGTAGATTAGAAAGTACATTTTCACTCTGTTATTGAAGGACCCTGGAGCCAATCTGTTCTGGGTTGTTACAAAGTGGTACCCAAATCCCAGTGATACAGAATATAACTATATCCTAGTTACAGAGAGAGACAAAGCATAGGTAACAAGATGTTAACACTTGGCAATCTAGGTGAAGGCTATTTGGATGCTCATTATTCTTTCAATTTTTCTGTGAGTTTGAAATTTTCTGAAATAAAGAGTATTAAAAAGCATTATAAAATAAAAAACCAATTGGAAAAACATTTACAACATGTGATATAAAAACTGCTGATGTTCTTAAAAATAAAGAGCTCTTGCCAATAATAATAAAAAATCCTTGATATAGACAAAAGGACATAAATAGACCACTCACAAAGCTAGAAATGAAAATAACCAGCAAATAGGTGAAAATGCTTAATCTCACTGGTAAACCAGAGAAATGGGAATTAAACTATATGTTACTACTTTTCTTAACAAATTAGCAAAACAGATCATTTAAATCACCCCGATACTCATTGATGATGATGGGGCTGAAAGATAGGCATACTTTTATATTACTGGTGGGAGGTGTAAATTGTCATAAAGTTCTTAAAGGAGGTTTTTCAAGACAATTTTTTGAACTGTTATTTTTTAGCTTAGTAGTTGTATAGCAATAGCAATATATTTGCAAATACCTTAAGTGTTAACAGTCAAAGAATGATTAAAGCTATATCTATTTGTTATTATACAGCTCTTAAAATCAATATTGTAGGGAGTTCCCATCATGGCTCAGCCCTTAACAATCTGACTAGCATTCATGTGGACGCAGGTTCTATCCCTGGCCTTGCTCAGTGGGTTAACGATCTGGGGTTGCTGTGGCTGTTGTGTAAGCTGGTGGCTACAGCTCTGATTCAACCCCTAGCCTGGGAACCTCCATATGCCATGCATGTGTCCCTGAAAAACAAACCAAAAAAACACTGATATTGTCCAAGAAGTTTTTTTTGTTTTTTGTCTTTTTGCTATTTCTTTGGGCCGCTCCCGCGGCATATGGAGGTTCCCAGGCTAGGGGTCGAATCGGAGCTGTAGCCGCCAGCCCACGCCAGAGCCACAGCAACGCAGGATCCGAGCTGCATCTACAACCCACACTACAGCTCACAGCAACGCCGGATCGTTAACCCACTGAGCAAGGGCAGGGACCGAACCCGCCACCTGATGGTTCCTAGTCGGATTCGTTAACCACTGCGCCATGACGGGAACTCCTGTCCAAGAAGTTTTAATGACATAGAAAGCTTCTCATAGTACATACTGAAGGCGGGGGAAGGAGGATACAAAATTGCATCTCAATTCAAGTTCACCTCTAAATATATAATCTACAGAGGTAAAAGGACTCGTAAATATACTAAGAGTTTCAGTTCTAGGATGGTGCTGTAGATATACTTTCCCCTATTACTTCTGATAAACACAACTAGTAAAACCCCTGGATGTTATATATAAAATAAACTTGGGACTCTCCAGAGTTCCCGTTGTGGAGCAGCGGAAACAAATCAAATAGGAAACATGAGGTTACAGGTTTGATTCCTGGCCTCACTCAGTGGGTTAAGGATCTGGCATTGCTGTGGCTGTGGTGTAGGCCTGCAGTTGCAGCTCTGATTCAACCCCTAGCCTGGGAACCTCCATGTGTCGTGGGTGCGGCCCTAAAAAGACAAAAAGACAAAAAATTTAAAAAATGAAATAAAATTTGGACTCTGAAAGGTGGAGAGAAGGAAAGGACCTGATGGTGAGGTCCTTGGATTTTCTGTTTACCTCGTATGTCCCAAGTCTGACCTGTATTATTTGCCCGTCCTCTGAAGATGTTCTTTTAACATTTCTTGTAATACAAGCCTCTGGTGACAAATTCCTTTAGTTTTTGTTTGTTTGAGAACATCTTTATTTTCTCTTCATGTGTGAAGGTAATTTTGCTAAATACAGAATTACAGGTTGGGGTTTTTTTCTCTCCACACTTCAAATATTTTTGTCCATACTCTACCTGCTTTGCATGGATTGTGGAGAGGAATTCGATATGATTCTTATTTTGTTCTTCTATAGGTAAGTCTTTTTCCCCTAGTCGTCTTCTTTCAAGATTTTCTTTGTCCTTGGTTTTCCATAGTTTGAGTATTATTATGGCCAGGTGTAGTTTGTTTGTTGGCATTTATTCCCTTAGTATTCTCTGAGTTTTCTGGATCTGTGGTTTAGCATCTGACATTAATTTTGGAAAATTCTTAGCCCTTATCATTCACACGTTTCTTCTGCTCCTTTCTCCTCTTTCTGATATTTTTGTTGCATGTTACACCATTTATAGTTGTCCCATAGTTCTTGATACTCCTTTCTGCTTCGCTTATAATTTTTCTCTTTGCATTTCATTTTTGGAGTTTATATTGACAGTTCTTGAAGCTCACTGATTCTTTCCTTGGCCATGTCCAGTCTATTGATAAGCCTACCAAAGGCATTCTTCATTTGTTACGGTGGTTTTGATTTCTAACATTACTTTTTGATTCTTTCTTGGAGTTTCAACCTCTCTGCTTACAGTACCGGGTGTTCTTGCATATTGTCCACTTTATCCATTAGTACCCTTAGCATATTAATCGTAGTTGGGTTTTTTTTGTTTGTTTGTTTTTGCTTTTTAGGGACATACCTACGGCATGTGGCTAGGGGTCTAAGTGGAGCTAGAGCTGCCAGCCTACGCCATAGCCACAGCAACGCCAGATCCAAGTTGTGTCTGCGACCTATATCACAGCTCATGGTAACGCCGGATCTTTAAGCCACTGAGCGAGGCCAGGTATCGAACTCGCAACCTCAAGGTTCCTAGTTGGATTCATTTCCACTACACCATGACGAGAACTCCTAATCATGGTTATTTTTTATTCCTGGTCTGATAATTCCAAAATCTCTCTTATATCTGAATCTGATTCTAATGCTTGCTTTGTCTCTTCAGACCTTTTTTTTTTTTTTTTTTTTTTTTTTTTGTCTTGCCTTTTAGCATGGCTTGTCAGTGTTTTTGGAAGCTGGACATGATGTATTAGGTATTAAGAACTGAGGTAAATAGGAACATAGTGTGAGGTAGGTAGGCCTTTATCTGCTGGCAGTTATGCTATGTTTACTGTTTGCTGCAACTCTCGATGTCCAAGGCTTCAATTTCCCTAACTACATGTATCTTCTCTATTGTCTTTGGGTTTTCCTAGAAACGCCTGTCTGAATAGAGTCTGAGCTTTGCAGTTTTTTCATCTGTAATCCTCTGTATGCAGAGGCTCTATGACTGTGGAGTACATTGGGGGGAAGCATTCAGTAATCCTATGATTAGATCTCAGCCTTTTGGTGGGTTTATTCCCCTGGACTGTTTCCTTCACAAGGTTTTCTCAGTGTTTTTCCCCTTACGTGAGGTAGGAAGACTAGAGGGGGCTGGAGTTAAGCCAGCTGACCTTCTTCAGGTCAGATAAGGCTTTGGTAAAATAGTTTTCTCTGAGTCCTAGCCTTCATTACAGAAAATGGAACAAAGAACAGAACTATCTAGGAGAATTTTGAAATAGTTTCTTTTGCTTTTCCCCTGAAGCAGGAAGGGATTTTCTCTCATCTTCACAGGGAGAACACAATAGGACTGCTGGAGGTAAAATTCCTGGAAGTATGGGTTGTCCTCAGACTTGGCCCCTCAGAGATTTTCACTCTCAAGCTAATCCACACTGAGCCTCCAGCAATGTGTCAATTAGAATTTAAGTGTTCTTATAAGCAACTTTATGCCAATAAAATGGACAACCTAGAAGAAATGAACAAATTCTCACAAAGGTACAACCTTCCAAGGCTCAGCCAGGAAAAAGGAGAAAATAAAAATGAAGTACAGAAATTGAAACTGTGATTTTAAAATGTCCAAAAAACAAAAGTCCAAAACCAGATGGCTTCACAGGTGAATTCTATCAAACATTTAGAGAGTAGTTAACACCTATTCTTCTGAAACTCTTCCAAAAAATTGCAGAGGAAAAAAAAAAATTCCCAGGCTCATTCTATGAGGCCACCATCATCCTGATACCAAAACCAAAGATGCCACAAAAGAAGAAAATTATAGGCCAATACCACTGATGAACATAGATGCAAAAATCCTCAACAAAATATTAGCAAACCAAATACAATGGTACATTAAAAGAATCACACACCATGATCAAGTGGGATATATCCCAGGGTTGAAAGGATTTTTCAATATCCACAAATTAATTAATGTTATACACCACATAAACAAACTGAAGAATAAAAACCACACAGTCATCTCAATTTATGAAGAAAAATCTTTTGACAAAATTCAACACCCGTTTATGATAAAGAAAAAAAAAACCTCTCCAGAAAATGGGCATAAGGGAACCTATCTCAACATAATAAAGCCCATATATGACAAACCCACAGCTAACATCATTCTTAATTTTGAAAAGCTGAAAACATCTGCATTGAAATCAAGAACAAGACAAGGGTGTCCACCCTCACCACTTTTATTCAACATAGTTTTGAAAGTTCTAACCACAGAAATCGGAGAAGAAAAATAAACCATAAACAAAACAAATTGGAAAAGAAGTATAACTGTCACTGTTTGCAGATGACAAGATACTATACATAGAAAATCCTAAAGATGATAGCAGAAAACTACTCATCAATGAATTTGGTAATGTTTCAGGATACAAAATTAATACACAGAAGTCTCTTGCATTCCTATACACTACCAATGAAAGAGAAGAAAAACAAACTAAGGAAACAATCCCATTTTGATCATTGTACAAAGAGAATAAAATACCTAGGAATAAATCTATCTAAAGAGGCAAAAGAGGGAGTTCCCATCATGGCTCAGTGGAAATGAATCTGACTAGCATCCACGAGGATGCAGGTTTGATCCCTGGCCTTGCTCAGTGGGTTAAGGATCTGGTGTTGCCATGAGTTGTGGTGTAGGTTGCAGATGTGGCTTGGATCTGGTGTTGCTGTGGCTGTGGTGTAGGCTGGGAGCTACAGTTCTGATTAGACCCCTAGCCTGGGAACCTCTATATGCCACAGGTACAGCCCTAAAAGGAGAAAGAAAAAAAAAAAGAGGCAAAAGACATATATACTCTGAAAACTGTAAGACACTGTTGAAGGAAATCAAAGATGACACAAACAAATAGAGAGTTATACCATGTTCTTGGATTCAAAGTATCAATACCATCAAAATGGGTATCCACCAAAGGCAACCTACAGCTTCAGTGCAATCCTTATTAAATCACCAATGGCATTTTTCACATAACTAGAACAAAATTTTTTTAATTTATGCCAAAACACAAAAGACCCCAAATAGCTAAAGCACTCAAGAAAAAAAAAAAAAAAATGGAGCTGGAGGAATCAGGCTCCCTGTCTTGAGACTATAGCATAAAGCTACAATCATCAAAATGGTATGGAACTGGCACGAAAAAGAAATACAGATCAGTAGAATAGCATAAAAAGCCCAGAAATAAATCCACACACCTATGGTCAATTAGTCTATGACAAAAGAGCCAAGAATATACAACAGAGAAAATACAGTCTCCTCAATAAGTGGTTCTGGGAAAATTGGACAGCTACATGTAACAGAATGAAATTAGAGCATTCTCTAAGACCATACACAAAAATAGACTCAAAATGGATTAATGGCCTAAACATAAGACTAGATACTTTAAAAGTCTTAGAGAAAACATAGGTGGAACAATTTTTGAAATAAATCACAGCAACAATCTTTTTTGACCCACCTCCAAGAGTAAAAATAAATGGGACCTAATTAAACTTAAAAGCTTTTGCATAGCAAAGGACACCATAAACAAAACAAAAAGACAGCCCACAGAATGGAAGAAAAGCTTTGCAAACGAAGCAACCAACAGGGATTTATTATCTTCAAAATATACAAACATCTCATACCGGCTTTATATAAAAAAATAAATAAAAAGTGGTCAGAAGATCTGAACAGACATTTATCCAAAGAAGACAGATGGATGGCCAAGAAGCATACAAAAAGATATTCAAAATCACTACTTATTAGAGAAATGCAAATCAAAACTACAATGAGAGACCATCATCGAAAAGTCTATAAGCAATAAGTGCTGGAGAGGTTGTGGAGAAAAGGGAACCCTCCTACATTGCTGGTGGGAATGTAAGCTGGTGCAACCCTATGGAGAACAGTAGGGAGGTTTCTTACAAAACTAAATATAGAAATACCATACGATCCAGCAATCCCACTCCTGGGCATCTATCCAGAGAAAACCATGACTCGAAAAGATACATGTAATCCAATGTTCATTGCAGCACTATTTACAATAACCAAGACTTCAGGCAACCTAAGTGGCCATTGACAGAGGATTGGATAAAGAAGTTGTGGTACATACATACAATACAATATGACTCAGCCATAAATGCAAATGAAATAATGCCATTTTGCAGCAACATGGATGGACTTAGAAATTATCACACTAAGTCAAGAAAACCAAAGAGAAATATCATATGAGATCACTAATTTGTAGACTCTAATAAAAAATGATACAAAAGAACTTACAGAACAGAAACAGACTCAAAGATTTAGAAACCAAAACTAATGGCTACCAAAAGGGAAACATGGGGTGGGGGATAAATTAGGGGGTTGGGATCAACATATACACACTACTATACCTAAAATAGGTAAGTAATAAGGACCTACTTTACAGCACAGGGACATCTACTCAACACTCTAATAATCTATATGGGAAAAGAATCTGAAAAAGAATGGTTATATATATATATATTTATATATGTGTGTGTGTGTGTATACATATGATTCATTTTGCTGTACACCTGAAACTAATACAAAATTGTAAGTCAACTATACTCCAATATAAATTTTTTTTTAAGTTTTAAGTTTTCTTCCCAGTACTGGCCCCAGCTCTTGGACTTTATCCACCTCTTTCCCTAGTTTTGAAGGCAGCAGTTTTCCCTGTGATCTCAATTCTTTGATGTATCTAAGAGCTGTTTTTCAGTTTCTTCAGCTTTTTCTTGTTGTGGGGATTAGAGTGGCAACTTCTAAATTCTATAAATGTTGGAATAAATCCAGAAGTCCATAAATTGCTTTTTCATGATAATTTTACAAAAGGGAGCATCACAGTAGAATCAAGAGATTGACTCGTTGGTTGTTGAATTTAATTGACCTTAATTATGTTGACCATTTTAAAGAACTGGAACCTGCTTTCAAATTAAAAATTATAAGACCTAAATTACACACATAAACACTCATTCTTACAACTTTATTTTTACATTGCAATCCAATGGAACTGCTCACTGCTTAACAAGGAAGACTTTTAACCACCTTTGATCCTTAAGTCTTTGCGATTATACAAAATAGCGCAAGTTTAAAGACTATAAGGATGAACTGCTTAGGAATCAACATTTTGAATAAATTTACCACTGGCTATCCTGTGACTTAATTTTATTTAACAATATACAGCATATTTTTTAAATCGAGAAATGTTTTAGAGTGTGGCAATTCTGTCAGTTGTGACTCACATAAACTCAGCCAGAGAGAGCTTTTTATTCACACCAAAATAGTCATTATCAGACTTGGAAGTTCTTATGCCTGATAAACAAGTGCAGTTTTATAGTGGCAAATATGCTAAAGTTGGTCAAATTTACTATAGTTGCCAATAGAATATTTTCTATAAAATATGATGTAACTAGGAAGCATTATTTTTAAATTACACTTTGTTAAGCTGTTAAGATAGCAAATTTGATTTAATTTTTTTTTTAAACTTAGGTTGTTTCCAGCTGTAATTGATCAGAAATCATTTATTTTCCCTCTGGAGTCTGAGGTTAAACATTGGCAACCCCAGAGACAGCATGGTTCATTTCCACATGCCTTTCCAAGAGTAAAGGTAGGAATACAGAAATCCTAGAGACAGAAAGTGGATTGGTGGCTGCCAGAGGCTGGAAGGAGGAGGGAAGAGTGGGGAGTGATATCTGATGGTTGTCAAGTGTCTTTGGGGAATAATGATATATTCTGAAATTAAATACCGGTGATGGCTGCACCACTCTGTCAGTCTACGAAACACCATTGAATTCACTTCAAAAGGGTGAATTTAAAGTATATGAATTATATCTCAAAAAAGCTGTTGAAAAAAAATTTTTAAAGAGTCAAGATTGGAAATTGTGTTCTTTTTTATTCGGCCGCTCCCGTGGCATATGGGAATTCCCAGGTCAGGGATCAAACCTGAGCCACAGCAATGACAATGCCAAATCCTTAACCACTCGGCCACAAAGGAACTCCTGGAAATTGTGTTCTAATTGAGAAAACATGCCCTTATTGTTTCAGTTTTGTTCATGGCATGGTTGATTTCTATGACAAAAGAGCTTTCTTTGAACGGAGCCCTAGAAGTAAAAGATTCCAGATGGCAAGGCATAGAGCCCAAGAGGCTTCTGACTTTGCTTCCATCAGATGTGCTTTCAGTTTGATTCCTGTTCCCTCCCTGGCTTCTCCAAAGTGATAACAACTCACTTCTTCTGGGTACCAGGTGCCATTGTCAGTGCTTTGGGAAAACTAACTTGTTTAACCTCCAGAACAATCCTAGAAGGAGGTGGTATTACTATCTTCATTTTATTGATGAAAAAACTAAGAGAACATACCTAGCGTCAGAGCCAGGATCCTGAACCCAGAAATGTAGGGATCCAGAGCTGAGCGCCTAACCACTGTGGTACCCTTTTTAAGTAACAGCTTTATTGAGATACATAGCCCATAAAATTCACTCTTTAAAAAATGTTCATTCAGTGGTTTTTAGTATATGCGCAGTTGTGCAGCTATCATGTGGTACCCTTTTTACAATTGTTTGTATTAGTTCTAGGTACTTTGGCAGTAAGCATCTTTGCTGCAAGCATTTTTGCCCCGGCCATTTTTGCCATAAGCATTTTTACTGCACAACTAATTGGCCATGAGGCAATTTTGTTGGAAAAGATAAATAACAAAATATGAAAGAGGGACATTAACAAGGACATAATGAAACATGAGAAATGAATAACAAAATTTAAAAGACTATTACAAAATACAAAATATTTGAATATATTTAAAATGTATATAGATCGTGGCAATACTGTGCAAATGACTGATTTTGTTTTGTGGATTGTACCTAAGTATTTGTCTTCCAGGTCTTTCATTCATTGTATTTTATTCATTGTTTTGTCTGTCAATTTGTCTCCTTGTTCAGCATTGCCTTTTTTTTCCCTTCATTTTTGGCTGCCTCGAGGCATATGGAGTTCCTAGGCCAGGGATCAGATCTGAGCCACAGTCATGACCTAAGCCACAGCTGTGGCAACACTGGATCCTAAGCCCATTGTGCTGGGCCAGGGATTGAATCTGCATCCCAGAGCTCCCAAGATGCTGCCCATCCTGTTGCACCACGGCAGGAGCTCCCAGCACTACATTTTCTTTTTTACTAACATTTCTTCCTTCATTAAGAGAAGTATCTAGGATGCATGTTTACTAGGATGCATGCTCATACCTGAGCTTTGTATTGCGCTATGAAATCTACACTGCTGTGTATTCTTTGCATGTTTGTCACGTGTTCATTGACAGATGTTCAAAAGTTACACAGGAAACGTTGGTTCAACTCTGCACCATCAAGTCCCTTGGCCTTCTTCTCCTCCAGTGTAGTGTGTTTCAAAATAAGAAACCAGTTATAAGGACAAATCATGGTCATTGGTCATCTGGATAAATCCATCAATAATGTCACTAACTGGAAGAAATGATAACATATTTCAACCAGTGGAAACGAGACCGTCAAACCAAAACCTATCAACTAGTTAAGTGACCTTTTATGGCAGAACGGCCTTACAGCCAAATAGTTATGTAGCAAAAATGTTAGCGGCAAAAATGCCTACTGCAAAGATGTCTATATCAAAGTTGTTTATCATGAAAGTATTTCACAGATTGTATAACCATATTTTTCTTTTACTGCAATTGCCACAGTCTATGACCAGATATTGAGTTGTATGATTTTTAAAAAAATATTCGACTTCCCACTAGATTATAAGCTTAATGACGGTAGGATCCATGTCAGTTTGTCCATAGCAGTGTAATGCCAGGGGACTCTCAATACATGTTGGTTGAATGAAAAAATAAAACCACCATAGTGACTTCCAATGGTGTGCTCATCTCCATATAAAATATTCATTCAGTCTCCTCTGCACCCTCAAAGTGGCCCACTGCTACCTTTGTCATTGCATTTGTCACATTGGGTTCCTTGACCCACTGTCTGTGGAGTACTTAATGTGTGCCAAGAACTGTTAGAGGCACACTGGGGTGAACAATTCAGACCAGGTTCCCAGTCTCATAGAGCTTACATTCTAGGAGGATGGAGAAAGACCATCAACAAGAAAATATCAGCTAACAGTAAAGGCTATCATGAAATTAAAACAATGCTATGATAAAGGGAGCTTAAATGTCTCATCTTCCTTACTATTAAGTCTCTACTTTCGTTAAATTTTTATTTTTTTTTTTGCCAAGAATCTCAGGAGGATCAGAGTTGGTCTACTAGAGATCAGATTGAAGATCTCTAGTTTATAAAGACAATGAAATAAAATATATGAAATTGGAACACATAGTTGTAATTATTATTCCAGGAAAAAAAAACTATGACCAGAAATATATTTTCCCAAAAGTTAGGAAATGATTATAGACATAAGGAATCTTACATGCCTTGTATAACCCCGTGTTCTTTTACTGTGAGCATGGGTGGGCTTCATTTAGAAAGGGGCATGGACTGTTTCCCACCCTGATTTTACTTCCAGGGCCTGGATCCCTATTGTTGTTTTATACCTAATATCAGAAACATCTGCTTAAAAATGTATAACCTCTAAACACAAAAGATAGCCCTCATTTTTGCATTGTCAAGTCAATGATAAACAGGGCTGTTTTGCCAACTGTTCTGCAAGCCTACAGCACCAACTTAAAAGCTTATATTATTGACTAGTTGTGAAGTCTAACTGGATCACTATCACCTTTAATTGCCCACTGCCAATCTTTTGAACTAGGTAAACCCCAGTTTAAATTTTCTTTCTCTAAAGTGAAGAAATTATTTTTGGAATTCTATTTCACACCAAAAAACTTAAATGACAAACCATTTGGAGTTTCGTGATTGTAATTAAGAATCATTTACTCTCTTACATTTGAAAAAGCCATATTCTGATGGCTTTTTTTTTTTTTTCTTTTTAGGGCCACACCCGCCACATATGGAGGTTCCCATGCTAGGGGTCTAATCGGAACTACAGCTGTCAGCCTAGGCCACAGCCACAGCAGCGCAGGATCCAAGCCGTGTCTACAGCCCACACCACAGTTCACAGGAACCCTGGATCCTTAACCTATTGAGTGAGGCCGGGGATTGAACCCAAAACCTCATGGTTCTCAATTGGATTCGTTTCCACTGATGGCTCTTCTTTATAGTATATCTTAACTTCAAATTAACACCCTTCTTTCAGGCACCCTGGGCTATAGGCACAGCTGTACTTGTAACAACAGTCAAGGAACAGGTTTGAAATAACAAACTAAAAAGATAAGGAGGATGGAGAAGAAAAGGAGAAAAAACTTTATAGGCCAAGAGAGTATTTCATTTTCTTGTTGAGTCTGGTGAGTTAAGTCTGAAAGCAATTTCAAAATGGAAGTTACTAAACTATTCAGATCCAAGGACCTACTTAGAAGCATGATGTATCTCCTTCAAACAGGCTACCTCTCTGTGCCTTAGTTCCTCATCTGCAAAATGGGTTCTAGGACACCTGTTTTTAGGATAAACGAGTTAACATACATGTTCATAACAGTGCCCCATACATGGTCAGTGCTATGTATGTGGTCATTCTTCTTATTTGTTGATGAATACTGGTCAACCTCAATTATGTACCTGCTATGTACCAGGCCCTATTTTAGGCATCAGCCAAATTTTCTACCCTCATGGGGTATGCACTGGAGTTGGGATAAGGTCATTAGGAAAACAGAAAACAACTTGAAAAGTAAACATATGGTATGTTAGTTGGTGAGAGAAAAGTTAGGGAAGGAACATAAGGAGTGTTGGGATGGTGTCACTTATAAGGTGACACTCGAACAGAAATATGATGGACATGAGGGAGCAAAGCATTTAGGAAGAGTATCACAGGCAGAGAAGACAGAACTTCTAAAGACCCTGAGGAGCTCCCTAGTGGCTCAGTAAGTTAAGGACCTGGTGTTATTACTGCTGTGGTTCGGGTCATTGTTGTGGCATGGATTTGATCCCTGGCCCCAGAACTTCTGCATGCTGTGGGCATGGCCAAAAGAATAATAATAATAATTAAATTAAATTAAATTAAATTAAAGACCCTGAATTAGGAGTGTGAACAAAAAGCAAGGAAGCTGGAGAGGAATGTGTATGAAGGAGAGAAGTGGGAAGAAGAGTAGGGGCCAGATCATGGACACTGTTGTGAGGGCTGTGGAGATCACTCTGATTGAGATGGGAGGCTTTTCACCAGGGACTGATCAGATCTGATTTACAATTTGCAGGGGTCACTCCGGCTTCCGTGTGGGGAACATGATGTAGAAGGGCAAGGGTGGAAGTAGGAAGGCCATGTAGGAGCCTATGTTTGCCACGATGATGAAACCATATCTGCATAACATTCTGGAAGGAAGGAGCTATTGTTATCCCCATCTTACAGATGAGGATACTGAGGATGAGAGGTGATAGTAATTTAAAGCTAAGAAATGGGAGAACTGGGATTCAAACCCAGCTCTTTTTAACATTAAAGTCCTGGCTTTTCCTCACCACTGTAAAAAATACAAAACCTTGAACTCCCTCCCTGTGTTTGCCACAGGGAAATTTCCAACTGGGAAAAAGGGAAAGAAAGAAAGAGAGAGAGAGAGAGAAAGAAAGAGAGAACCAGAATAAATCCCTAATTTTGTTCACAAAGGCCCTACCCGTCTTCAGAATTATCCTCAGCTATGTCGTGCTAAACTTTCCCAAAGAACCTTCTCAATGCAGTGTTCCTGATAAAAGTGGCCTTTTCACTTTCTCATTTACTATGGTGATACTAAGGTGGCCATCATGAAGCCACATCAGAATTATTTACAATGCACTGTGATATTCTATGCAATGCCCTCTTACTGTAATTGGTTACCATTCACTTGATTCTTATTCGTATTTTAAAGAGGTTTATACTTTACAGTGTACATAAGTTATGGCTAATGGAACAGGTGATCAAGCAAGGTATTTGGGGTTATTTCTCTAAAAAAATGGGCATCAAAAATAGGCCCTTAGGATTGTATCTTCTAATAACAGTATTACTATGAGAAAATTCAATTAGCTACATATTTATGACTCATAGCACCTTTTCCAGAAAGATAAGCTATTTATTACAACTGCACTCAGATTTTATGGTATGGTATTCCATAGTTCAGTAACATTTCAAAGGTGGCACACCAAATTTCTCACTCCACTTCTCTCTGGCTTACCAAGGGATGCTAACTTCCAGGCATGCAGGGAAGGCCATTCCATGGCCACCAACTCAGGAGGGTAATTTGTAGTGAAGGAGGGAGGTCACAGAATTAGCAATTGGCCCGTGTTCCATAAAAACTGGACACAGTGTCACCTTTGGCATACACTTCTGCCATAAGCTGATGATTGAGTCACCATGGCATATGGTAAGAATAAAATGAACACAGTAAAACTAAAACTTGTTTTTCTTCACTAGGGTGCTATTTCACTTCCTCAAATATTTTGATTTTTAATGCTGCTATGTGCTAGGTGCTAGAGATGCCAATTTTAGTGTCGTAGGGGCACAGAGTCTCTAGACCAGTATTCTACAGAGTAGCGAGTGCTATATTAGAGATTGGGCAAAAATACTCTGGTAGGGCCAAGAGGATATGCTTAATGCCTGGGATTTGCTTTAGCCAGTAAATACATCATCTCCAAAATCTGTTTCAAGCACAGCAGTTTCTGATCTCTATATCATGTCTGCCATAGCTCACACAGTAGGTTTTTCCATCAACTCTTCACTACAGTGAGGACCTTCAATCCAGTGACGTCTCATTATCGATTTATAACTTTTGCCTTACTGTGCTTTTTTCTTTAGCTAGCATAGAACGCATGATTGTGGCAGAAATTGTTAGTTCCTTACCCAATATTCATTCCAGCATCTGCATTACTATAAACTGTGATTTTGTTTAGGATGGCATCATGCCAGGAGGAATAAGTTTCTTCATTTCTGAGCCTTCTTTGTAACTAAGGCTGACCATGTGTCCCAGTTTTGTCCAGTGAGAACTGCGCAGCAAGCAGTCTACAGGGAGTTGGTTCTAGGGAATGTTTTGCTTTTCTGATGAAAGCGTATAATAACAAATGCCATGTTTCTTCTCCCTTTCCTCTTTCTCCCTTGAACACAGACATGACATTTGGAGTTGCAGCAAGCATCTTGCAACCATGAAGTGATAAACCTAAGGACAAAAGGCAACACTCTTGAGGATGGTTAGAATAGAAAGGAGGATAGGGAGTGGATTCCAAGGGCTTTCCTGAGCAGCTGATTTTTAGCTAGATATATAGCTCCCCAATATAAAGACTGCATTTCCCAGAGTCTCTTGCAGTTGGACATAGCTATATGTCCAAGTACTGGCTAATGAAATGTTAGGGGTGGGTGTTGTAGAGGACGTTTTCGAAACCTTCCTTAAAAGGTAGCCAACTCATGCTCTGTAATCCTTTTCTTCTCCATTCGCTTTTCTGCTGCCTGGAATGGGGCTGTGTTGGCTGGTACTCTAGCAGCCATTTTAGACCAGGAGGAGGCCCATACATTAGGGATTGCAGAGTACTAAGCTGGAAGGGGCCTGGTCCCTAGCAACTTCTTGCACTTCCAAACCAAACTGGAACAGCCTGTCTCTGGACTTAATATACATGAAAGCAATACATTCAGTCTGATTTAAGCAATAACTCCTCCAGTTTTTGGTCACATACAGACATATTTAGTCCTAATCTTCCCATTACCAAATTCAATTTTTCCTATGTCAGGATTTATATTTTATGTCTTCTCCCCTATTAAGGCAACCCCTTTTTTAGCTTAGCTATTCCAGTTATTCCCCTCTCTTTAATCATCCATTTCTCACTCCTTCATCATTCTTAGATCTCTGAGTGACTAGCTCAGGTTTTTGTTTTTGATGCAGCTATCAGTATACTTGTCATCTCCTCAGAGAAGCTCTCCTTTACTACCTTATCTAGGGTAGCTTCACATTATCCTCTACCCCATTTTTGCAGTGTAGTTTTTTTTAAAAAAATATCTATTTTCATGGTTATTATCTAATTCCTTACATTCCTTTAAGGATGTAAGATCTATGTGGGCCAGAACTTGCTCTTGTTCACCCAGACCTCTCAATAATTGTTGGCATGAACAAGTGGAAGGATTTTGTTGGGAGCACGGAAGGAGCACTCTTCCTAAAGGAGGCGTTCAAGTCTTCCCCTAGGGTGTCCCAGAAGACACCTGAAGAGGGGAGAAGAGGACACTCCTAGAAAATGAAACAACATGCTCACTCACAGAGGTGGTGAGAACATACTAGATGTGGAGGCTGGCTGGTCACAGAGCAGCCAGGAGGAGATGGCAGGAGAGGGGGCTGTAAAGTTGGAGGGAACCAGATCATACCACCCTAAGGCAAACCGCTGGAGGTGAGAGACACATTTCAATTAGTGATCAGAGGTTCAGTTATTCTGGAGGCAGGCAGAGGAGGACTGGAGGTAAGGAGACCCATCTTAGGGGCTATTACAAAGGTCTATGTAATCATTAATGAGGGCACAGATCAAAGCAAGCACCTGTGGGGATTAGAGAGGAAGGAACGTATCTGATAGATAGGAAGCTGAATCAAGAGTGTATCAACTAACATTCCTTTGTAATGTGGCAGCATGAGATGATGGAAAGACTTTTGAAGGCAGAGACGTAAGTAAAATCCTGTCTCTCCACATTGCTCCTCATTGGTAAACTAGTGATAATATCACGTACTCCCTGTTGTCATTTTTAAGGACTCCAGTAAAGTCAGCTGAATTATGACAACACCCAATATTATGGTGCCTAGCATAAAACTGGAGCTTGAATAAATGTTAGCGCTCTCTCCCCCAGTCTTCCTCCTAGTCTACAATTCAACTCCTCCAGGAATCAGAGCATAGGATGGCACATCTGAATGGAATTAAAGTCTAAAAGCTTTGTGAACCTGAGGCAGCTTGTCCTTTTAGAAGCAGCTTGGGGCTAAGTAATGCTGTAACTGCTGTTTCCCTAGCCTAGCAGGGAAGAAGAGGGGACATCATAAAGCACACAATGTTAGACTGCAAATGACAAATTAATTAATGGTTACATTTTAACTATACTTTAATTTTAAATATAACCTTTTATTAAGAAAAATTTTCTTTGAATAGACACAAAAATAGAATGAAATCCATGTAACCATCTCCCAACTTTAACAGTTACTATAATTTCACTTTCTTTTTTTTTTTTTTTTTTTTTTTTTTTGCTGGACCTGTGGCATATGAAAGTTTCTAGGCCAGGAATGGCACTTTCACCACAGAAGTGACAACACCAAATCCTTACTACTAGACCACCAGGGAACTCCTAATTCTATCATTCTTATTTCATCTATTCCCTCCACTTTTTTTGGGTGAAGTCTTTTAAAGCAGATCCTACACATTATATACTTTTACTCTTTTTTTTTTTTTTGGTCTTTGTTGTTGTTGTTGCTATTTCTTGGGCCGCTCCCGCGGCATATGGAGGTTCCCAGGCTAGGGGTCTTCGGAGCTGTAGCCACCAGCCTACGCCAGAGCCACAGCAACTCAGGATCCGAGCCGCGTCTGCAACCTACACCACAGCTCACGGCAACGCCGGATCCTTAACCCACTGAGCAAGGGCAGGGACCGAACCCGCAACCTCATGGTTCCTAGTCGGATTCGTTAACCACTGCGCCACGACGGGAACTCCTACTTTTACTCTTAAACACTTCCGATAAAGACAAAAAAAAAAAAAAACCACCCAGATTATCACACCTAATAAACTTAACAATGCACTAGTACTCTATCATTCTCAGTCCATATTCAGTTTTCCCCAGTTGTGTTAAAATTGTTTTTCTGTTTCTTTGAATCAGGATATAAATGACTTGAAGTACAGTTGATGTACAATGATGTACAACATTATGTAAGTTATAGATGTACAATATACTGATTCTCAATTTTTAATTTTTTTTCTTTTTCAGTCACCCCCGAGACATATGGAAGTTCACAGGCAAGGGATCAAACCCAAGCTGGAGCTGTGACCTATGCACAGCTGCACCGGATCTTTAACCCATCGTTCTAGGCCAGGGATCCAACCTGCACCTTCAGAGAGACAAGCCGGATCATTACCCATTGTGACACAGTGGGAGCTCCTCAATTTTAAAGGTTATACTCTGGAAGTTCCCATGTAGCATAGAGGGTTAAGGATCCGGTATTGCTACAGCTGTGGTGCAGGCCACAACTGTGATGTGGGTTTGATCCCAGGCCCAGGAACTTCCATATGCCATGGTTGTGACCAAAATAAAAAATTAAAAATAAAGGTTGTGCTCCAGTTATAGTTATTGTAAAATACTGACTATATTCCCTGTGTTGTACAATATCACACATTGCATTTGTATCTCATTTTATCTATAAAAATTTCCTTTACTAAAAGTCACTTACACATAACATTGCAAACAAACTATACTTAAATAAAAATTTTTTTGTCACTCATTAAAAAAACCAGGTTCATTTGTCATGTCATATAGGTTCTCCACTCCCCTTAGTCTAGATTTAGCTGACTGCAATCTCACAGTGACATTTTACATGTTCCTCTGTTCATACTATTTCTTATAAACAAGTATTTTTATCTAGACGCTTGATCAGATTCAGGTAATATCTTTTTGGGGGGAATACTGTATAGCTGGTACTGTATACTTCCTTTTATAGCATATCAAGAGGCAATTTCTTTTTTCTCTTTTAATTATGTTAAGAATGATCAGTGAGTCTGAGTGTTACAATCTTGAGCTATCATATATCAAGTTACCCACCACTTTTCACCCAATGACTTTAGCAAAAAACTAATGTTTACCTAACTAATTATTTCATTAGTGACTGCAAAGTGGCAATTTTGTAACTCTGTCCTTCCCTCTGCATTTATTAGCTTATCTGAAGAACTTTCCCTTAGCAACTCTTTAATGAATCTGAAAAGGAGTGAAAGGAAAAGCAGGATAAATGTATGATTCTTCCTTTTGTATCTTTACTTTCAGATTATTAATTGTATCAAATTGGTTTTTGGGAGGGGAAGATATTATTAAGATGTCATGGATTTTTACATACTTGAAATATTTCAAAGCACTGCAGTATTATTTGGGGGTCTGTAGGATTCTGAGTAGGATCCTGAGTAGTACCTTATCACTTGTGAGATACTTAACACACATTAGTCACTTATAGCTCATAACAGCCCCATGGATGTAGGTATTACAAATAAAAAATCAAGCTCACATAGCTTGGACTAGGACTTGGTATCTATTGCTCTTTCCATTAAATATAATAATGGTTGAAACAATCAGTGTTCAGGGTGATTGGATTCTTTCTTTTTTTCTATTTTCTAGTTTTGAGATTAAACAGCAGACATCTTTAACCAGTGGGAACATGTTATTAAGCAATATACACTTTAGAAGGCATTACTTGTAGCAAACACTGTTGAGAATAATGTTATGCTGATAATACTGTAACTTAGTAAATAGCTTGTCTCAACTTTGTTTGTGAAGCATTTCAATTTTGATTACTCTGTGTGGGATCTACTTCTCAGAAATATGTCATTTTATGGTCTGCCCATGTCTGGGGAGCTGGCATTACACGCTGCCTAGTGTTTTTAATTCAGAACTTCTTCTAAAAGAAACCTTAGCCTCTTATGTTCAAGCCCTAGTTTTAATAGCATAAGCTATTTCCTTATATCGCTTTGTGGGCATAGTAATAAAATAAATACCACAAAATCACTGATGAGATGAAAATTGAGCTCCCTGCTTCTGTGCAGCCATGTAGGTAAAACAGTAATTGGCTCTGATAATAACTTTTGTTCTTACAAACCAAAGTCTAAATGAGAGTCACATTTGATATATTTGCTTGTAATTACTATCAAAAGGAGAGAATACAAAGTTTAGATTGTTTAGTGACTCAAGATAGATTAAATAAATTGCTGTCTTTTCTTGAACAATTTAAGAAAATTTTTTGAAATTATTTCCGATATTTATCATACTGTTGGTAACAAATGATCATCTTCCAGAGCATGCTTTTATGCTTAATGGAATGATTGATACTGTTTTTTGTTTTTTAAAGTCTGTAATTGTTTTTCTCAAAAAATCTTATTACTTAGTCTGATAATGCAACTTATGCTCATAAATATTTTTCTATACATCTCTATAGATGGTTTGTAAGACAAATTTAAGTTATATATGCATAGAGTAGTGATTTTCAGTGAAACCATTAGATATATTTAAATGCAGACTCAATATTTTTAAAAGGAGAATTAAATCACATGTGCTACCTACTAGTGTTTTTGGTATACACATATTGGGTGTCAAAAGAGTAAATATTAGAATATTAATGATTTTAAGGGATCTTTTTGTTGCTTTAAAAGCTAATATAAAAGCTAATATAGATTTCCTGTCACAACTGGTCATTTCTGTTGGACTCTGATATGCATTTTGATTTTTTTCCAGAAATATCTGTGTCCAGTGTCACAGAATTGTAAAAATGAAGAAAACAACTAAATTTTAATGCTATTTTAACAATGATTCTATATTCGATCATTTCCTTTCTACACCAGTCCTATAACCACACAAGTTGATGGAGCATAATAAAACTAAGAAAACTGCTATGGTCCACTGAACCAATGATCCCAGCATTAAAAAGTTCAAACAAAGCTTAGACATGATAGATGAAGCTATTATCATCAATTGTAAAAACACCCTACACACATTTAAAAAACGCCCTAATTACAGAAGTCAATATAATACATATTAGTAATTTCCCGACCCTTGGTAGAATGGAAATTATTCTGAAAGTTTAATTAAGAAGGAAAAAATTATGTTCAGGTATTAATTTCAATAAAAGAGGCACTCAGCTTCCATGCAAAAACCCTGGAGTAGTGCTGTAAGTGTGGGTTACTCACAGAAGGAAAGCCATTTATACTTAGGCACTACAGTACTTTTGTCACCACATGTACTTTAAGAAGGTAAGAGCTGTGCCTTATTTGCAACCTGTGCCCCTGCATGGGTTAAATAAAATGCATAGCTGAGTGAAGTAATTTGAAGATTTGGTTTAAAAAACTGCCTTTAAAAAAAAATAAAAGATTTGGAGGCTGTGTTAAGAAACAACTTATCTAGATAGCATGTATCCCATAGGAGTGTTTTAGTAGTCTCCCTTTTCACTTCGACCTCAGGCACAGGCTATTTATGAATGCTTATAGTCAAAGAAAGTGCTATTTCATGAGTCCGTCTGTCTGGTTCCTATAACTATGTTAACAATTATATCAGATCACCCTCAGAACTAAGACACTGAATTGAAAGGAAATCAGTGTTTCCAGTTGCTCACAACACCTTCTTTTAAAAATGTCACAAAGGCATTGATTCCATTTATCTGAAATGCCCAGGGTGAGCACGTCCAAGAGAAAGAAAGCTGATTAGTGGTTGCTGGGCTCTGGGAGGAGGCAAGAATAAGCAGTGACTGTAATACATACGAGGTTTCTTTTTAGGGTAATGAAAATGTTCCAGAACTAAGGTAGGGGTGACAGTCGTACAACATTGTGAATACCCTAGAACCCACTTAATTTGAAAGTCACAAAAGCCTTCAGAAACTGTTGATACTACCACATTCCTTAAGTGTCAATTGACTGTTTAGCCTCAAATCATAGAATGCCAAACTGGGGAGGGAGGGACTGGGGGAGTTGATAGTTCTTCAAGAGACTAAGTCTAACTCCACATTTTGCAAGTAAAGAAACTGGCTTCCACAATGGGGAAATGATTTACCCAAAGTCCCATGCAGGCAGTCCGGGGTTGAGCAAGACTGGAACTGAGGTCACCTATCGGCTGGTGCCCCTTCCCTCCACCACCGTGCTCCCTACTCCGGTGGTTTGTATTTAAGCATCTCAGCAGTAACTCATTTGAATTGTTTTAAATGAGGAACACATGGTTCAAATGAGATGTGCTTATTTTTTTAATGAAAAATGTATCATACATTTTCCCTATAGATAGCAAACTCTCTTTGAAGGAGTTGATAAGTTTGCTGTGGTAAATTTAGCAAGTCCACACTGAGACTTACCTGTAAATGTCCCTTGAGGAAAGTGGCCACATTAACAGACCAAGGGAGCCCTCTACCTGTGTAGCTGTAGTATAGATTTCATTGGCAAAATTCTTGATGTGAAAAGCTAAAAATATATCAAGACCAGGTATTCTATCCTTTGTCCACCTTGGTTGGCTTCTAGCATTATTTTTGAGAAAATGAATGGGTCCGAGGATGGATTTTTACGAGTAATAGGATACATAGAGGAAATTCTGCAGAAAATTCCTTTTCTGTGAATAGAAGACTAATCAGTCACCTAAATAAAAACCCAAATATATATGCATTTTCTTCCAGTGAGAATTACATTAAAATAATTATTCTCAAAGAACTTTATACTCCTTTGAGGATATAAAATGTTAGTAAGCATTTTTGTTCTTCCAGCATGAAAGTTTCATTGTTTCTTTGTTTCAGCAAAAGATAGGGTTGAATGTGAAAATCATGCAGGATCCTGAAAACATCCACCACAGAGCTGCTGTAAATGCGACCTATGGAATCAGTTTGCCATATATCAATCAGAGAAAAGCATGTGTAAGTAATAAGTCGTTTTAATAAGCTTTTTTTTTTTTTAGAACTGAGTCACTTTAGTATAAGATATAATGTAGATTTTAAGTGAGAATTTTGATCCTTTTGTACTTAGAATTATTTGGAAATGAAATGGAGTGGCTTTCATTCTGTTTATGATTAGAAATAATTATGAAAATGTAAACCTCTTTTTAAGAGATCTACTTATAGCTCATTCAAATTTCTCTATTTTATCTGATATCCCTAAATAACCTAGTTCTATAATTTTAACAAGAGGAAGTAATTTAGCAACAAAAAGCATACAGAGATAATAAATATTTTATTTCTTGTCTAGGATCCCACTAGAAAAACAACAGCAAAGCATGAGCTTCAATGGTGTATACTCATACAATATGCAAAATTGTAAGAACATTATTCTAAATCTGAAGAAAGCAGAGATTAATCTTTTATGTCAGCAAAATGATGAACAGGAAAAATAATGACACAGAGACTGACATTAAAGGGTCCAGGGTCTGTGCCTATTTTGCCACGGACTTGCTGCTAAGTGTCCCAAAGCAAGGACTGTACTCTTTCTGTGTTGCAGGGTTTTCTTAGGAGAATCAAAAGTAATGCTACATTTTAATTGGAAAATTATTTTGAGATCATTTTTAATACTGAAAACAATTACTGAAGTGATATCTATACATTTTTAAATATATCTTTTTCAACCTTTGGCCTCTGTCAAAAGCTCTTAAATGTATCCTTTGGTGAAATCAAAACTAAAAACAAGATTAATTTTAGAACTAAGTTACAAAACCATTTCTAACCAGCAAATAGTCTTTAGATTAATCTTCCAAATTTCCTACATAGACATTTTCAACTGCCTACACTTCATTCATGTAACCCTGAAATATATTTTTAGTTTCTTTATATGTGCTTTATGTTATTCTAACAGGCTTGGTTTAAGAGCACTTTATCATAGAAATACTTTTATAGCTGAAGAAATAGCCAGAAAGTTAGATATTTTTATTCCTGCTGAAACTTTATTTAAAATGTCACTGTGAATAATGTGAAAGAGTTTTTATCTGCTTCCCGTGAGCCCAAAGCCCTTGAAATAAAAATATTATTTCTCTGGCTGTACAGACAGAAGCAGATTTCTCTTTTGTTGTTGTTGGTTTTCGCTTTCAACCTAGAATTAATATTGGCTTAGCTGGTGGAGCGCTGAGGCTTTGTAGCCCAAGGCAATGGCAGCATTTCATGTAAACTTTTTCTGATGAGTATTGAAGTTTAAAAAGGCATACCTCTAGATTTAGAGGGGATTAAGCTTTGCTTTAATGAATTTGAGTAAAGATTCTGAAATAAAGAGGGAAGTCAAAATTATATATGAACTCTGGGTCAGAATCTTAATCATTTATTGTACATTTTTCCAAATTCCCCAACAGGATGAATGCCTTGGATATTGTGCCCCTGTCCTCTGAACACAGAGGACCAAATCCCAAAGAAAGCACTTGGCCTTGTATGACATACAGAAAATTTATACTCATTTATTGTATTTAAGATTTTTTTCTCCCCACAACTTGACTCCATAAAAATCTACACCAGAGCACTTTAAAAATGCATGTACATTACAAACTATTGGCACTTCAATCAGAATAGTTGACGCTATCATTTTATGTTGATATATGTGCATATGACGGTACTAACTGAAAAGCAGTATTTTCATTTTAGATTTGTAAAACAGAAAAATTGTGCAAAAGGTCTTATGAAAGAAATATTTCAGTTTTTGGTTTTAAACATCGTATAGACTATTTGGGAATAAATACATTTGTGATTTGCCACTTATAAAAATGTTTTTGAAAGCACTTACCCAAACTGAAGCAATGTGTCTAGAGCCATGATGTATAGTTAATTAGAAAGGCAGCATCAGGGCTAATGGCTTTTTAGAACTACTCTAAACACTCAAAGGGGATTATTATTTGGCTGCCGAGGGCCATGTGTTTCCTTACTTCTTATGAAACTTAAACAGCTTGTCAAAAGCCTGCAAATAATCTTAGACATTTTTGACAGAGCAAATTTGAATTTGTTGCTAATTTACATGACTAGTTCCCAGAAACTGGTGTTTTCTACATTTCATGAAGAGGTGTATCCTTTCTGTTAATAATGGACTGATGCAAAGATTTTAGTACACTGAAAACACACATACTCCAGATATACACACAAACACAACTGCCTTCAGAGTTGTATATCCTGTAACTCTCTCATGTAAAATCAATTTATAAAAAAAGCATTAAAAGTGAAAGTCACTGATTTTTCAATACCTTAAATTTACCAAATTAAAAACAAAACAAAACACAAAACCCTCTAATATGCTTTTGAGTAGAACCTTATTGGTTTGGAGAGGCAAGAAGAAATCCCTGATACTGTTCACACTTACTCACTGACATTTAGCTCCAGTTAGACTTTCTAATGCAATGCATTAAAACATCTACAGAAAATTTGACTTTGATTTATTTTTTAAAATAAGAAGGGTTTCTTAAAAGGCTTGAAACATGTATCTGTTACCATGAATTTTAAAAGAACGATTATGAATGCATAACAAAATAGCCAAACAAAACATTGCTTTGAATTGCTGCACAAATAACTCTGATTATAACTGTTATGACCTAGAAAAGAATCATAAAAATATTTTTCTTTTTGGCAACATATGAGTTGCTGTAGAATTATACCAGTCCTTTGGTCCCACTTTCCAAATAAATAAATATATAATGCAATGTAAACTTAGAATCTTTTATTTATTCATGAGGTTGAATTTAATACTATTATGATTTCTAGATTTTATGAGTCATATGTTATGCAGTGTTTTTCACTAACTTAGTTGGGTAGCAACCACACTTCACAAATCATAGCTTCATTCTTTACTGTTTCACTTGGGGTGTACGTAGTAATCTCTCCCACTGAAACCACATTCATTTCTGAAATGATAAAGTAATGGAAAGTGAGGCAATTGTGTTAATGTCAAATGATTAGAAGATGCACCAGAAGTAAGGGGTGGGGGTAAGTCGGGCCGCTGGGGGGTGGGGGGAGGCAGGGAGAAGGACAATTTCAAAACATGATTGTTTTTTAAGCCCACGCATATGGCCACAATTACAGTCACCACATAATTTGGCAACGGTAGCAGAATTAGATTTAAACAAATTGATGTTACACTGCAGTAATTCAGAATGAGCTTGTTGCATTTATAAACCATAACAAGAAGCAGAGTGAATTAATAAACCCTTCTTGTCACTAAAAATAAAAAAGGGAATAATTGCTGAGATGGAGTTAACAGATGACTAGAGTCAGCATCCTTTCAGCCTAGATATGGGAAAGTGAAGGTCACCCCCATCTCAGATGACAAAGAGGGAACATTTTGTTGGTAAACAAATTAATCTTTTGAAAGGTCACCATTTGTTTTAAGTTTTTATCCAGTTCTTGTCATCTGGAATCAGAGATTGACTGTCATTTCACTAGGCAGGGGTGCAGTTGAAGCAGACAAAGCTGCTTCTGTACATATCAGCATTCCTTGACAAAACTCAGTGCCTGATTGTGATGCTATGGGCTGCTGGTTTACAGCTGTCTCTGGACAAGAATGGAGGCCCACCCCTGAATTCCAATAAGATGGGCCTGCATATTCCGCCTGCTGTAAGCTGGCCCTCTGCCCACAAGTAAAATGTATTGTAGTTCAAGCCAGCAATTATCTCTCTTACTTCCTTCTGTGCTGCTTCTGTTCCTTTTTTCCAAAAACAGATGTGGGTATTCACTCAAGTTCTGCATCTATTCTATCTCACACCTGCCAGGGCAGAATTCTGACAGAGGTAGGGTTTGAGGGAGCCAGCTGACAACAATCAGACGTAATTTCTCTGAGAGCAGTTTCAAAAGAAAATGTTGATTTTTCAGGAAATGTGGAGTCAGCATCTTGGTCCCCCTCCCTTTTCCCAGGAGCATTTGGTAAATTAAATTAGTTGAACAAAAGGAAATAGCTTTAAAGACATTCAGAAATGCCATATCCTATTTATGACACACAATCATTACCCCAGGACTGTGATGGCATATACAACATCCCCACTTCTGTCATTAAAGAGAGCTTCCTCTTCAGGTTGCTTAGAAAGGATTTTCAAGAAAACAGTGATTTTTCATGTTTTTCTTGACTCATAGCCTATGAAATAGACTCCACCAACACGGTAGTGGTGGTGGCAGTAGAAGTGGTGGTGTATTGCTTTCGAATATTGCTGCTTTTGAGAATTTGAGTTCTTCCTTGGTTTGGAGTGCTGGGAAAGCTGAAGAAAATGATTTCACAAACGTCACGAGCTCACGTCCAGTTCTCTCACAGAAGTTCATTACTTTGCGAGAGGCAACTCAAGGCCATACCCTCATCAGATAACACTAGTGAAAAATCTCATTGTAGTGAGTTCTCTAACTTCTTGAGAAGGCTTATTTCTCGAGTTTCCGTGCTGAGACCTTGCATGCATTCCTAAACCAACCCCAAGCCAAACTCCAACCACTTTCTAGCTCTGAGCATAGTGATTCTAGGTCTCACTGCCTGGTGCAGATTCTTCTTAGAAGGGGAACCTCCCTGAAACAGCCTCCATTTCCTCATGTGTAAAATGTCCATACAAGAGTATGGACTTGTACTGAGATTTAAATGAGATAATCTGAAGCATTTACCAAATAAGTGCTCTGGAAATAAGGGACTATTGGCAATTTTCACATATTGTATTATGTCATGTTTTATACTGTCCTTTAAAGCTTACATTATTATAGGGGTCGAGGGGGAGAACCAAAGTATTACCAAGGTCCCTTCCAGGGATTCTGTTTAATATTTCATGAGATAATGCCTTCTTTCCCATACCAATATGAGGATAGAGACCCTGTAATCTGGTCTATGTGTTTTTCACATCCCCCACTGCACCAAGCAGTGTTTTACACATAATAGGAGAGGACTAAAATGGTCTCATCCATCCAATCCCTGCACTGAAGCTTATTACCTGATGGCGTCTAGATGTGAAGAAGTGGTTTTGCTGGTCCTCAGTAGGCTAGCGGCATAGGGCATCCTCCCACTGGGCCATCTGATAATGGAGTTTACCTAGTGAAACACCCTTGTTCCTGGATTCTTGTAACAGCCTGGCCAGTAACTAACTGTTTCCAGAAGCAAGTTACTCTAGTTCACTCATCTTTAGTTTCCTGGTGGGTAAAATGGGGAGGCTAGATGGGAGGGGGTTTGGGGTAGTAGGAAGGGTTTGGAGTTCAATGGTTCAGAATTTGAGTTCTACCTGCCATTTTCCAATTGTGTGACCCTAGGTTAGCAAATTAACATCTCAGGTCCTGCATTTCCTCTTTTGTAAAATCAGGATAATAGGTGAGGCTGTTGGGGGATTACAGATATTAACTTTGCTGGCACAAAATAGTTGCCCAATAAGGTTGTGTCTTTCTGGAAAATTAATGAATATTAAGAATCTCTTATTTCCTCTCCCTTTCTCACAACTTTTAAAAAATTTTTTACTGATGTATGGTTGATTAACAATGTTGTGTTAATTTCTGTACAGAAAGTGTACATATTCTTTTTCATTATGGTTCACCACCATTTTTCACACCTTTGTGTCCAGAAAGGGATCTGATTTGGCTCCTTTCATGCTCCAGTATAAATGAATAATAAAGTTTAATGCTATGTATGGGTTTCAAATTGTTGTGAGAATTCCAGAGAGTTTAAGGGAGTCTGCAATTATTTCATTCATATTTCATTTTTATATTAAATATTTAAACTATTTTGAAGTGTAATACAGAATAATACATACATACTTAAGTTGGATACCAATCTTTTTTTGATTGTGCCTGTGACATGCAGAAGTTTCTGGGCCAGACATCGAACTCATGCCACAGCAGTGAGCTGAGTCGCTGCAGTGACAACATCAGATCCTTAATCCACTGAGCCACATGGGAATTCCTAGATACCAAATTTTAATGCATTATATACCATTAATGTTAACTGGTGCTGTCTGGTTAACTCCATGAGCATGTGGGCACACACACATATGCATGCATGCACGCACATATGTGTGTGTGTGTGTGTGTGTGTGTGTGTGTGCATGTACATTTGAATTTCTTATAAGGGTGTTTGTTTTTATTAGATAGGGTTTATTTTTGTATTAGTCCTATTTTGAAATGCATGTCTGTTCAATACACTCCAATAATAATCATACAAGATAAATAAGTGAAGGTTAAATGAGCTAATATATGTCAAGGTCTTAAAGCAGTGCCTAGCCCCAGGTAAGCATTCCCTAAACATTAACTGGTATTAGTATTACATACAACACCTGTGTGCTCCTATCTATTAAAAGCCAGGCAAGCACATGGTTAGCACAATGTAATAGTTGTCCAGTTACACTAATGCATGTTGCATCATGATAATACAGCATTATAAATTGTTTTGCTGCTCATTTTTAGGTTAGGGTGGTTCTTACCTGATTCAAAATGTGCTACACAATCTTTGTTTGGCATTGCAGGATTGCGATGTTACTGTGTTTACACCTGCACACAAAAGGTCAGCAATAAAGCATCATCTTAAAATTTGGACTCAACATGCAAAACAAAATGAGATTGTTTTGAAACTGAGTGAATATCTGAAAAAGAAGTATGCTGAGATATCTGAAAATCTATTTAAATGGGATGTGATGAACATTTAAAAATGCCACATGGCGCATTTGAAAAGCACATTTGGTCACTCAACTCTTCAATAATAATAGTCCTCACTAGGTATGCCAGACATTCTGCTAAGTGCTCTATGTACACTGTCTTATTTCACCCTTTCACCTATAAAATAGATGCTATTTTTGTAATCATGTTACACATGAGGAAAGTGAGACTAAGATTAAGCTACTTGCGTAAGGTTATAAAGTAAGTAGGGCATTCAGGATTCAAATTATTTACAAATCTACTTGTCAAATCTCCCCAAATTAAGTACTTATCAACTAATCCTTAATAAGTAAAGCATATGAGCAGTTGTTAAATATTATTAGTGATTCTACTTTGAAACAAAAAATTCCTACTACTCTTTAAATTTCTGGATTTTTTTCATTTTTGGACGTCTCACAGCATTTGGTGTTCCCGGAACAGAAATCAGATCTGAGCTGCAGTAGCAACCTAAGCTTCAGCTGCAGCAACACCGGATCCTTAACCCAGTATCCCAGGTTGGGGATCAAACATGCAAACCAGTGCTCCCGAGACGCCTCCAGTCCCACTGCACTGCATGAACTCCTGGATCATTTTAATTGAGGAAAATCCTGAAATTATAAATGCCATAACAAACTGTTAGCTATTTGAAATTATTTATCTACTTTTGTCAGGATTTTCCGCCATCTTGTCAGACAAAATACAGTACAGAAATAAGGTATATGCTATGATGAAAGTAGATTAGAGCTATTATCTATAACTCTTGATTTTATAATTTGTCTTTATCAAAATAGCCTGCTTCTGGAGTTCCCTGTTGTCCTCATAGTTAGAGAATCTGGCATTGTCACTACTGTGGCTCATGGTTTGATTCCTGGCATGGGAACTTCTGCATGCCACGGGCACAGCACCCCCCCCCCCAATATAGCCTGTTTCCAATGTTGATTTATATGTAAATGCACATAAATATATATGTATTCTCATTTATGTATAACACAACATATAATATTACACTAAATTTGTATAAAACTTGCATTTATTTACATACCAGCATTCTATTTAAGATTGCATTTGAAAAAATAGTGTCTACTGCTGAAAATAAATTTGAAAATCTTTGGCATATAGGGTATTACCTCTCCCATGGGTTTTGCTTTTTAACAAGAATAAGTCCTCTATTTAATTAAACCAAAGGAGTTAGACTCTGTTAAGGGACTTCAAGCGTGAGTGGACAGAGAGAAGAGGGATTTGGGGGATGCAAGAAGAGAGACTTTGCACTGCCCTAGACTCATCCCAGGTCAGCAGTCACCTGCTAATTAACTAGTCCTGCCCCCTGATGTGATCTAATGTCCTTGCACTTTGTGACATGGGCTTTGGACTTGAGTTTTCATGTTTGTTTGACTTCATACTAAGAGGTTGTATTTCTAACCTCATAATTCCACTTTGAAAATATAAGTAGATGGAAGAGCCTGAGTCAGCTCTCTGATAGGTTTAATACACAAGGGTTACATAGATAGAACTGTATCTCAATATAATTGGTTTCTAATGTATATTATTTTATGAATTTATAAAAACATTATTCTAAGAAAGGATCCATAGCCTCCACCAGACTTCCAGAGGGGTTCATGACACCCCCCAAAAGTTAGAATTCTCTGCAATTGATCTTCTTTGCTTTCTTGCAAACATCTAGCATGGAGCAAAGTATGCATCAAAACGGGGAAGTACCCTAAAACTCTGTATTCTTTATGGATGAAATTGCCACTTCTCTTTGTTGATGGTGAACCACCCGTAAATGGCTATGTCTAGACTGCCACTCCACATTTTCATAAGAGTTACATCTTCATGAGTAAAAACATAAAACTTCATGTTTTTATCTAACGACTGTTGCTTTTTTCATTGCAAAGAGGAAAGTAGAACAGTTACAAAAGTGGTAATGCTTGCAACATTACAGTAAGTGGTCTGTTTAAAATGAAGCAAAGGAAAAATACTTTAGCAAGGAGCACAACAGTATTAGCCACAAGAGAAATGGGCCTAATAGAATTGTTTTTCTCATGACCCAGGTTAATTATCTCCTGAGAGGTACTTGAGATGAATAAGTACTATTGCTGTGTTCTCCAATATTCTAACCCATTGTACCTTAAACTGTACTTGAAATCAAGTATGCATTCCTAGCCTTTTAAAACCTCTATGGTGGAAGTAAGTACCCATAGATGACAGTGATTCGTCGTGTACTTCCTTTAAAAGCACAGCTTCTGAATCAGAATGTATAATATAAGCCCAGGAGATCCTTCTCATCAGACTATAAAATTGGGATACTAGAGGCCACTAAAATGCTTGATTTATATAGTCTTCTCATTCCCATCTCCATCTCCAATGATAGTCTGAATACATCTGTTTATAGTTGGTAACTAGAGGTCTGAAGGCAACCATGCACACTCTTAGTTCTGAAAATATGGATGTTTCCAAACTTATCATCTGTTTGTATTAAATGAGGAAAAAGCGGGAAAGTATTCATTTGATAGACTTTTCCTTCCTGACCTTCTCCCTCTTTTGCAAGAAGTAAAAACCCTAAGGGAGGAGTTCCTATTGTGGCACAGCGGAAACGAATCTGACTAGTAACCATGAGGTTGTGGGTTCCATCCCTGGCCTCGCTCAGTGGGTTAAGGATGCGGTGTTGCCATGAGCTGTGGCGTAGGTCGCAGACGCAGCTCAGATCCTGTGTTGCTGTGTCTATGGCATAGGCTGGCGGCTATAGCTCCAATTGGACCCCTAGCCTGGGAAATCCATATGCCGAGGGTGAGGCCATAAAAAGCAAGAGAAAAAACAAAACAAAACAAACAAACAAACCCTAAGAGAATGTCCAAAGTGCTCTCATTTAGAACAGGAATCACAGAAGTCCTCTGAGGTCAAGCAGGTGATAACGGACTGAAATGACCAGGTGGGTCTACCTTACTAGGAGGCTGAACTGAGGAGACAGGCCCTCCCTACAGGAAATAGCTGCCTCAGCTCTAATCCCTTGGCCAGGTTTTCAGAAGAAGCTGGAAACTCACGTTCACATTTTTTGTGAAATCTCCTGATTGTTAAATATTTGTTCAGATAATTTAAAGTTCAAGGAAAGTAGTCTCTAGGCTATACTTGTCTTGCAGGTCAGCAATCTGCAGCTCAGAGCCCCCTAGAGTACTATTACTTGGGTGCAGCCCAGGGTGTAACGCTCGACTTTACAGAATTAGAGATTGATTTTGTTACAGTTGATCTATTTCTTGGGTGCAGCTAGACTCACAAGAGGCTGATGTATAAACTGGAACACTACTTTGTTCATTCTAAGGAGAGCTACAATGGCCAAACAAACCTGAATGGTCAAGTCAGCCTGATATGATGAACATATTGTATCCTTATTACAAAGCTACACAGAAAGCCCAGATAGAAGCCTGCTTAGTCAACAGGGAGACTGACTAAGGGTAATTAGTTGGACTATCTTCATGTGAACAGCATTGCACACTTATAGTCTGATGCATCCATCTGTGAAACTACTCCTGCCAAAGGGATATGAATGCATCCCTGTGAAGTGAGTGCTTTATGGGCACTGAGAAATTCTGACTCTCTGATTCAACTTTTTATCATAAATAACTATTGTCTGCTTGGACTTGACTATACGAAATTATGCTGCACTGTGCTGAGCTTCCGTGACCACATCTATCCCTGCAGAATGAGTGATGTTATTCCATGCTGCTGATTAAAAAAAGAGTGCTTGGAGAAATTGCTCCAGTTATACAATTAGTCAGTGGTAGAGCCCAGAATTCAAATCCAGGCCTCTCTGATAGAGAGTCTATGTTCTTAACCAGTGCCTTCCTCTTTACTAATTTCCTGGTATAAAAGACCATTCACCTTCAGCTGACATCCTCTTTCTTTGGTCACACTAAATAGACTAAATCCTATTTGGGGCCTAGGTCTTTTAAATCAACTCCTACGTAGATGGTCACACTGATCTTCTATTTTTCCAGTTTACACTCAGGGTTTGGGACAGGGGTGGGAGAACATCTCTACATTGTCACTACTCTATACGTCCTACTCAAGGCATTGTACTACCCAGAGGAGGAAAGAAATTCTGGCTGGAAGAAACAGAATATGTATGGAAGAAAAAGATAAGATAGGAGGTGAGGAAGATCCAGCCTATAAAGAAATGTATTCTTGGGGTATTTCCTGATGAGATACCCTGCTTCCCTTAGCCCATGTTTCCAAGCCACTAGTACCACTAGAGAAAAAGAGTTCTCCTTTCCCCTGCCTTGCTGATGAGAGGCCCAGAAATGTCCAGTGATTAGGTTCAATTGTATTAATAACTCATGAGAGTTTGCCTGGGGATCTAACCTGCTTAAGATGTTTCTAAGAAAACTCTTCTCTCAGTTTCAAAATATCATTTTCTGTTTCTAATTTGTTTATTTTTTACTGTTATTTCCCCCAACACACTTTTTTTCCCCGCTGTACAGCATGGGGACCCAGTTACACATACATGTATACATAATTTTTTCTCCCATTGTCGTGCTGCGTTGTAAGTATCTAGACATAGTTCTCCGTGCTACACAACAAAATCTCACTGTAAATCCATTCCATGAGCAATAGTTTGCATTCTATTTCTAATTTAAAGGGGCCAATCCTTATGAAAGGTTATCAGGAGAGGTTGTAAAGTGACAACAGGCAATCACCTCAGAGAGGTAGCTGACCACCAAGAAAACACTGTCGCAAGTTCCTCTTCACCTATTTAAAGAAGTACTTGATACCTAATGTTGGATTTGTTTAATATAACCACAATTTAGGGGAAAAGAGGATTGAGTCTTTCAGTGAAGGGTTTTCAAAACTGTACCATTTTCATTAGGGAATTATCATTTAACCTAAAACACTGAAATCTCAGGGGAAGTACCTGTCATCATCTTTCCAGAGTTGTTTTTTGTTTGTTTGTTTGTTTGTTTGTTTTATTTTATTTTTTTTTGCTTTTAAGGGCCATACCTGCGGCATATGGAGCTTTCCAGGCTAGGGGTCAAATGGGAGCTGTAGCTGCCAGCCTACACCACAGTCACAGCAACAGGATCCGAGCTGCATCTGTGACCTACACCACAGCTCAAGGCAATGCCGGATCCTTAACCCACTGAGCAAGGCCAGGGATCGAACCTGCAACCTCATGGTTCCCAGTCGGATTCGTTTCTGCTGCACCACGACGGGAACTCTCTTTCCAGAGTTTTGGATTTATTATTCCATTTACCAGTACTTTCAAGTGTAGGATCTAGATTTTGCTAGAGGGGAGGATATTTCCCTCACAACCTCCATGTTCTAATCTGGAGCATTTACAGGACACTTAGCTATTCTTCCAGGCATAGCTGCAATCTAAGCTGAAATGTATGCTCTGCTCAGGAAACTGCATGTTAAGTAATAGCACTTCTGAGTACTTCTCCGTGTTGGGCATGGTGTTAAGTACAATATAGACAGATTATCTCATGTAATCTCACAATAACCCTGTAAATTAAATACTATTGCTACTTTTATATTTGTGGAAACTGAGGCAAAGGTTGTTAAATAACCAGAGTCACACAGCTAAAAGTCAAAGAGTCATAATTCAAACTCAGACAGTCTGACTTCCAAGTTGGCATTCTTAATCCATATTCTATACTTCCCTACAGGTAGCTTTGAGGATGGAGATTTTGACTTGCATCTGAAGGGGAGATCAGAGACCCCACCAAAAATTGCTTCCCTGATGACCAAGAAATTTGTAGATAAATTTCTCTGCCTTGGTCTGGGAATAGAAATAAAAGCTCAAACTACTTAGTGAGAAGCTACATTAACTCAAGGATTAGAAGAAGAGCTGGTACTTTTTCTCCCTAGCAATACTGAAATATAGTTGATGGATCATACTGAGTAAGTTTAAGGTGTACAGTGCAACAATTAGATGTATATACTGTGAAATGATCATGACAATAAGGTTAGATAATACTTCTGTCACCTTACATGATTACCTTTTGTGTAAGTGTGTATGTAGTGAGAACATTTAAGATCGACTCTCCAGAGCTGGTACTTTTAACACGGAAACTTCCTCCAACTAGATTGTAAACCCCTTTGAGGCAGGGACCATATTTCCGACATCAAGTACAGTGCCTGATCTTTTTTTTTTTTTTTCAAGGCCACACCCACGACATATGGAAATTCCCAGGCTAGGGGTTGAAATGGAGCTGCAGCTGCCAGCCCACGCCACAGCCGCAGCAATGTGGGATCTGAGCCACATCTGCAACCTACACCACCACTCATGGCAATTGCCAGATTCTGAACCCGCATTCTCATGGATACTAGTCAGATTGGTTTCTGCGGCACCACAATGGGAACTCCAGTAAAAATTTACTTTTAATGTGTGTATATGGTTAATGACTTCGAATAACAACTTGTTAAGGAACTGTATAATTGAGTTAGGCTGTGTCAAGTTAAGTAATGAAGTATCATGTATCTCATTTGCCTACATTTGTAGAGCTCTCCTCTTTAGGGCCATAAAAATGTCTTCTCAGATCTCTTCAGGTAGAATTAATTTTCTCATGCCTAGATCATCGTTGCATGCTTTTAAAGTCTTTACAAGCTATGCCTTGAATTTACAAAGCAGAGTCAAAGAACATTTGAATAAATAAAAGGATATATCATACTTGAAAAGGAGAAATGATTATAATAAAAATGCCAGTTCTTTCCAAATTAATCTTTATATCTAATGTAATTCCAATCAAAAATTTTATGGGTTTTATTTGGTTTGCATGGAATATTAATTATTTTCAACTTGCTAGTGTTCATCATCTTAAAAAGTAAATGAGCAGAGGGTTCTTTTTTTTTTTTCCTAAAGAAGATTAATGAAGGTGAACTTTTCATATTTCTTATTAAAATATGATGTAACTGGGAGTTCCCATCATGGCTCAGCAGTAACAAACCCGACTAGTATCCATGAGAAAGTGGGTTTGACCTCTGGCCTGGCTCAGTGGGTTAAGGATCTGGCACTGCCATGAGCTGTGGTATAGCTCACAGATGTGGCTCAGATCTGCGTTGCTGTGGCTGTGGTGAAGGCCCCCAGCTACAGCTCCATTTCCAGCCATAGCCTGGGAACGTCTATATGCCACAGGTGTGGCCCTAAAAAGACAACAAACAAACAAACAAAACATGATCTAATTGAAGTAATTATTATAGCATCCTATGGGCACAAAAATTAACAGATGGATCAATGGAATAAAAGAATTGAGGATAGATATTGATTTTAGTATAAAAATAACTTAAAATGTAATGAAGGTGTCACTGCAAGTCAGTAGGAAAGGGAAGACCTGTTAGATGGTCTTCTAACAGGTCATTTGGGTAAATATTTGGGGGAAAAGCATTAAGTTAATCCTAACCTTACAGTCTTTACAAAAGGAAACTCCAGATGGATTAAAGTAAAATTTTATATATAAAAAAAGAAAGAAAACCAAGAAAAGAACTATTTTTCAAGTTAGTTAAAGGAAGAGTTTAAAAAAATGGAAGTATAGTTGATTTATAACATGTTAATTTCTGGTGTACAGCAAAGTGATTCTCTATATATTCCTTTTTAGATTATTTTCCATTATAGGTTATTATAAGATGATTGAATATGGTTCTGTGTGCTATACAGTAGGGCCTTGTTGTTTATCTCTTTTATGTGGTGTTTATGTGTTAATACCAAGCTCTTAATTTACCCCTCCCACACTTTACCCCTTTGGTAACCATAAGTTTCTTTCCTAGGTCTGTGCATCTATTTCTGTCTTATAAATAAGTTCATTTGTACCACTTTTTTAGATTCCACATATAAGCAATATCATATGACATTTGTCTTTCTTTGTCTGACTTCATTTAGTATGATAATCTCTAGGTCCATGTTGCTGCAAACGGCATTTATTTTGTTCTTTTTTATGGCTGAGTAATATCCCACTGTATAAATATACTGTATCTTCCTTATCCATTTATCTGTCAGTGAACATTTAGGTTGCTTCCATGTCTTGGCTATTGTAAATATGCTGCTTTGAACATTGGGCTGCATGTATATTATCGAATTTCAGTTTTCTCTGAATATATGCTCAGGAGTGGGATTGCAGGATCATATGGTAATTCTATTTTTAGTATTTTAAGGAACCTCCATATTGTTCTCCATAGTGGGTGCACCAATTTACACTCCTACCAACAGTGTAGGAGGGCTCCCTTTTCTCCACACCCTCTCTAGAATTTCCAATTTGTAGACTTTTTTTTTTTTTTTTTTTGTCTTTTTGCCATTTCTAGAGCCACTCCCGCGGGATATGGAGGTTCCCAGGCTAGAGGTCGAAGCGGAGCTGTAGCCGCTGACCTATGCCAGAGCCACAGCAATGTGGGATCCAAGCCACATCTGCAACCTACACCATAGCTCACAGCAATGCTGGATCCTTAACCCACCGAGCAAGGCCAGGGATCGAACCCACAACCTCATGGTTCCTAGTCGGATTCGTTAACCACTGCGCCACGATAACTCCCAATTTGTAGACCTTTTGATGAAGGGAAGATTTTTTTTTAAAAGCACTGTTAACCTCATACAATTTTAACAATCCTCATTATAAGAAAAGTTTAGCAAAAAGACAAAAAAAAGAAAAGTTTATGTTTACATTGGGCTCCAATCCTGGATTTGTCACTAACTTCTCTGTGATTTGGAGGCAAATTACTTATACTTCTTGGGACTTAGTTTGCTCATTTGTAAACTTAGGGAACTAGATCAAATAATCTCTAAGATATCACCCAGTTCTGACAATCAAAAATTCTGATTCTGATCGAAATCTCTTTCCTTTGATTCCATTCCTTTCCCATTTATGCCCATCAGTATAGGACATGTAAAACAGGAAGACAGATCAGGTAAAGCTGTTTTCTCTTCTGACTACAGAAGTAAAATTCACAGAACGTATTAAAAATGTTTTAATTTTCCACCACTGCATTTAACAAAGCATTTACTGATGATCTATTATGTACCTGACCCTGTCCCAATGACTTTTACATGTTATCACTTTAATACTCAGGGTGTATCAGAGAGATTACTCCCATTTTATAGACAAGAAACTCAGAATTATAGAGATAAAGATATATGACCATGTCATATAATTAACATGTGGCTAATTCAGAAATTAGGCCTATATTTTCTTGACAGTCTGATTCAGAGTTTAGGGAAATTATTCTAAGATAATTTGTGCAAAAAGTACAAACTCTTAACACACAGACATACACATGGTTTTAAGGTGATCTAATTTTTTAAAAATCGGCTTCTTCACTAAATGAATAATATTATATTTTTAAATGAACCTAAGACTTAAAAATACCTGAACTTGGAGTTCCTGCCGTGGCTCAATGGTTAACGAATCTGACTAGGAACCATGAGGTTGCAGGTTCGATCCCTGGCCTTGCTCAGTGGGTTAAGGATCCGGTGTTGCCGTGAGCCGTGATGTAGGTCACAGATGCAGCTCGGATCCTGCGTTGCTGTGGCTCTGGCATAGGCTGGCAACTACAGCTCTGATTAGACCCCTAGCCTGGGAATCTCCATATGCCATGGGTGCAGTCCTAGAAAAGAAAAAACAAAACAAAACAAACAAAATACCTGAACTAGAAGCATTCCTAGACTGCTTTCAGGTTTGCTTAGGCATCTCTTCCATAGACTTTACTGATACAGCATAGAAATTATGGCAAAGCCCAGTGGAGTCATTGAAGTAAAAGTCCTAGTACTGTTCAGGAAGGGATGCCAAATTAAATAAAAAGAGCCCCAGCAGTTCTGTAGCTGTGTGCCAACCCAACTGCTGGTATGAGGTAAATGAGGACCAAACTTCTTTTCACTTGTGACCCCAGTCGGTATTTAAGCAAAAATGTCTAGAGACTGGCACACTGTTTTATAATAAGGGAATAAATAGCACTATCAAAAATAATTACAATAAATGATAAACTATTCACAAGGACTTTCTTAGATCTTAACTGAAAGGACTACAGTTTAAACTCATTGTCTCTCTGGAACTATATCCAATCACTTGTGATAAAACATGTTGGAGGATAATATGAAAAAAAGAATGTATGTATATGTATAACAGAGTCACATGGCTGTACAGCAGAAATTGACAGTACATTGTAAATCACCCACAATAAAAAATTTTTAAAAAACCTCATTGCTTCTCATGCAGTCCCTAATAAAGATTGAGGCAGTAGATTGTAAGCATCAATTTGTAATATATATAGCACTAAGTTTCCGTAAGAAAAAAAATATAGAGAGAAGGCAGAGGTACTACAGTGCTTTCCCTTCTGTGTCTTGTGACAAAGTTTGCATAGTGGTGTGGTATTTATATTCACCAACATGCAACAATCACAAGCATTAGCATACCAGAGGTTTCTGTTTGTTTTTTTGTTTTCTTGTATGAGATGTAAAGACATGCGGGTCAAACATCCCGTACTTATCATTTTCTGTTACTGTTCTAGATTTTTAAAATCTAGAGTGATTACTTTCCCAGATTTAAAAAATTTCCATTGGAATGCTACAAATAAACGCTGTTCAATATATAGAGAAAAATAGA
Organism: Sus scrofa; assembly: GCF_054392235.1. NCBI lineage: Eukaryota > Metazoa > Chordata > Mammalia > Artiodactyla > Suidae > Sus > Sus scrofa. The sequence goes on from NC_139383.1 coordinate 176,060,314, forward strand.
AACAAGAAATAATTAGATTTTTATTTGTCAGTCTGAATCTATCAAGATATCCTGAGTCCACTGTGTTTCAAGGCTCCTTCAAAGAAAAGTTTTATGTAAAATCAAGTTATCACTTATATTTTTAACTTTGCAGGATGGTCTAAAATTAACAAATTACAGCAAGTACTCTTCTTGTTAGCTATGTCTTAATCCTTTGATCAGTTTTTTCCAAAATGCATTCCAAAGAATACTGGTTCCTTGGAATGTTAATAGATATTCCATGAAAGGAGAGTTCCATGGCCCGATAAAATTGGGGAACATGAGGTTAAAGAGAGACAGGCTGATTTTCATACCATTAGACCACCTGGAGTCACTAACATGCTGATGTACATTATGAATCTTTAGGAGGAGGGTGGCCGATGCCATTAGCAATGTTTCCCAAATATCCTTGGAACCTTCTTCTGCAGAATAGCTATAGAACCATATTCAGAGGAACATACTTTGGGAAATTTTGCTTAAGCACTGAATTTTATTTTAACTATTTTTAATGGAAAAAAATTTTAGAGGATATTACATATTTTCCTTCCTTAGTCACATTTTATTGGAATTTAATATTTTCTTGAGGGCTTTGAGGCCTCATAACAAACTCCACCTTTTTTTTCAGACGGGTACGGGGCTCTCACTCAGCCTACTTTATTGACGCTACAGGAGAGGACAAAATACAGCTCCCTAAGCCCCTCCCCTTCTTCAGGGAGTCTGGGATGGAAACTACAAACTCCACTTTTTAAAATGTGATGTGCTGTTCAGGGCCTGTAAAGCGTGCAGATACTTATACCTCAGACTTCTGTGTGTTCCAGATAATATTTCTTCCGGCATCTCTTCCACAGTCAGCTCTACGTATCACATTCTTTCTGTCTGTTCACAATCCCAGGGTCACCTCTGCTACTAACTACCCTTTTATCATCCTAAGACCCTTTCCAGTTCTGAGAAGGGTGGCCCCATATGTGACTTTTCTCTTCCCCCCTCCCTTCCTCCTCCCTTCTCTTTTTCTTTTTCTCTTTCTCTCTCTTATGTTCAATTTTTTTCTCTTTCTGATATTGGTAATTTATGTTCTTTTTCTTGATTATTCTTGCTGGGGTTTATCAATTTTATTCATCTTTTCTAAGAATTACTTTGGGCTTTGTTCATCCTCTCTGTTATTTTTCTTCTGTTTCATTAGTCTCTCATATCTTTTTATTCTTTTACTTAATTTGAGTTTATTTTACTCTTTTACAAACTTTTTAAGGTAGATCTTAGATCATTGATTTTAGACCTTTCTTATTTTCTAAAATAAGCATTTACACTGATGTTTCCCTCTAAGTTTTTTTTTTAGCTACATCTCACAAATTTTGGTATGTTGCATTTTCATTATCATTTAGTTCAAAATTCCTCTAGTTGTTTTTTTCTTTTGACTGCACCTATGGCATGTGTAAGTTCCTGGGCCAGGGATCAAACCCATGCCAAAGCTGTAAGCAGAGCCACAGCAGTGATAATACTGGATCCTTAACCCTCTGAGCCATGAGGGAACTCTCAGTGATTTTTTTTTTGACCCTTGCATATTTAGAAGTGTGTTGTTTAATTGCCATATATTTGGAGATTTTTCTCATTTTTATTGAATTCTAATGTAATTCCACTGGGAGCAAAGAATATATAAGATTTAAATATTTTGAAAAAGACTGAGACTTTGTGGCCCAGGATATAATTTATTTTGTGACTGTTTCATGTATATTTGACAGAAATGTGTAGCTCACAGTTGCTGGTTGTAACAGTCTAGAAGTATCAGTTTAGGAAAGGTGGCTGTTGGTGATATTGATCTATATAGATCTTCTATATTTTTACTGATTTTTAAAATCTATTTGTCCTGTAAATTACTAAGGGAGGGGCATTTAAAAATCTTCAACTCTAATCAAAGATTTGTCTATTTCTTTCTTTAATTTGGATAATGTTTGTTTGACGTATTTTGTGTTAATGTTATTAGATGTGTATGCATTTACGATTTTATGTTTTTTGGATTAATTAAGCTTTTAACCCTTCTTTCTCTTTGTCTTAAACTCTACTGTGATATTAATATAGCCACTCCTTCTTCCTTTTGCCTATTATTTACATGGTATATCAATCTTTTTATTGTTGTTCATTCTGAGTCTTTTTGTTGATGTTGTTGTCTTTTTAGGGCTGCACCTGTGGCATATGGAGGTTCCCAGACTAGGCAATGAATCAGAGCTGTAGCCACTGGCCTATGCCACAGCCACAGCAATGCTAGATCAGAGCTGGATCTGTGACCTACACCATAGCTCAAGGCAATGCTGGATCCTTAATGGACCAAGCAAGGCCAGGGATTGAACCTGCGTCCTCATGGATATTAGTCAGATTTGTTTTCCACTGAGCCACCACAGGAACTCCCTTCATTCTGTTTTTACAACTAAAATCCATCTCTTTAGATATCATATACTTTTATCTTGTTTTTAAAATCCAGTCTGATAATCTCTGCTTTTTAATTAATATTTAGTCAATTTCCATTTAATGTAATTATTGACATGATTTGATTTAGAACAACTATTTTTCTACTTGTTTCCCATTTTTTCCCAACTCTCTTTTGCTCTTTTTTTTCTTGCCTGACTTAAGGTTATACAATTTTAAAACATTTTTAAAAAATATTTTATTGGCTTTTAAGCTATACCTCTTTGTATTATCTTTAGTGGTTGCTCTAGAGATTACAATATGCATCCTTAACTCATTAGAGTGCCCTTGGAGTTAATATGGTACCAGTTCACATACAGTGTAAAAGTCTTTATATTACCTTTATATACAATTTTTGGTTGCTGGGTTGTTTTTTTTTCTTATTAATGCTTTAAAGTTCAATTGTTTTTGATGATAAGTTAGCAATCATTCAGATCACTGATTCTCTGTATATAATGGGTCTTCTCTGCCCCCACCCACCCACCCCAGCTGCTTTCAAGTTTTTCTCTTTGTGTTGCCTTCCAGGAGTTTGATCATGACATGTCTGAGTCATTTCTTTGTCTTTATCTTTCTTCATTGAGATTCTAGGATCTGTAAATTTATGTTTTCCAGAAAAATGTGGAACGCTTTGGCCATTGTTTCTTTTTCTTTCTTTCTTTCTTTCTTTTTTTTTTTTGTCTTTTTGCCTTGTCTAGGGCTGCTTCCCACAGCATATGGAGGTTCCCAGGCTAGGGGTCGAATTGGAGCTGCAGCCGCCAGCCTATACCAGAGCTGCAGCAACATGGGATTTGGGCGGTGTCTGCAACCTACACCACAGCTCACAGCAACGCTGGATCCTTAACCCACTGAGCAAGGCCAGGGATGGAACCCACAACCCCATGGCTCCTAATCGGATTTGTTAACCACTGAGCCATGACGGGAACTCTGGCCATTATTCTTTAATGTGTCTCTGTACATCTCTACTTCTCTTAGCTTTCCAGGACTTTAATTACATACAAAATATATAACATGACACTGTTCCATAGGTCACTGATGATCTATTCTTTTTTAAAATATTTTTTTCTTTCTGTTCTTTAGGTTCGGTAACATCTAATGGTCTCTACCCAAGTTCACTACCCTTTCTTTTGCTCATTCCACTCTGCTGTCAAACCTACATAATGAACTTTTCTTTTCAGACATTTTAACCTTTCAGTTTGAAAATTTCCGTTGGTTCTTTTTATAGTTTTCATTTTTCAACCAAGATTTTCCATCTGTTAATTCATTATGGTAATATTTTTCTTACCATCTTTAAAATATGTATAATAACATTTTTAAAGGCCTAATCTGCTAATTCTATTCTCTAGATTATCTTGACATCTTTCTTTTTTAAAAACTACTTTATTAGGTATGATTGATATACAAAATCTGTACATTGTTTATACAACTTTGCCGCGACAAGCTCAGCATGTTATGGCTGAAGAACAGGTGCTGTGAAACTTAAGGAAAAAGTTAACATAAAACAAGACACAGAGACATTTATCTTAGTTAAAGGTAGGAACCAGGGGACTCAAGGTCTCAGGGACCAAGAGCACCACCTCAAGAAACCACATTGCTTTTATTGTGCTCTTTAGGATTACCTCAAGTGAGGAGGGGGCTATAGGTGCAGGATATAGTTGTTGGGTTTTTTATTATTATTATTTTAAAAGTTCTTTTATTATTATTATTTTTTTTTTTTTTTTTTTTTGTCTTTTTGCCATTTCTTGGGCTGCTCCCGCAGCATATGGAGGTTCTCAGGCTAGAGGCTGAATGGGAGCTGTAGCCACCGGCCTACACCAGAGCCATAGCAATGCAGGATCCAAGCCGCATCTGCAACCTACACCACAGCTCACGGCAATGCTGGATCCTTAACCCACTGAGCAAGGGCAGGAATTGAACCCGCAACCTCATGGTTCCTATTCGGATTCATTAACCACTGAGCCAGGACTCCCTTTTATTATTTTAAAAGTCACAAAGGTGGTAGATGGTTAAGCTTTTATTCTGACCTTTAGGCATTTAACAATCATTAGCATTTGAGGAAGCTTGGCGTTAACTATCTATGCCTATCATCTAGAGAATCATCATTGTGCTTCTGCAAATGGCATGCCTGCCGAGGTTTGCACCTCGGTTCTCCTTGCTAATGCATATCCTGCTAACGACCCCTTATAAACCCCTTGGGGCCATGAGGCTCATCTTCCTCTTATTCTTAAGAGAGCATATACTGTGCAAACGGTGTGCCAATCTGCACAGGTCCGGCATGCATAGGCCAACGCATTATGTCCTCATTCAGCTGACCACATGAATAACATGCCTTTTGGTCTTTGTTCTTAAGCTTAAGTCATTTATCAGCACTGCGACTGTTTTTCAAGCAGGAATATGGGGTAAAGTAAAGCAGGACAAGATAGAGTTTTCAGCATAGAAAATAGAAGCAAAGAGGCTAAGAAAATATTGTAGAAACATGTCTCCCAACACAACTTGATAAATGTGGTGAAACTATCACCACAATCTATGCCATAAACCTGTTCGTCACCTCCAAGGTCTGTTTCTATTCATGATTATTTCTCTTGTATTGAAAATATTTTCTTGTTTTTTAGCACATATAGTAACTTTTTATTGTTAAGGACATTATAAATGATGTACAAACTGAATTATGTTACCTTACTTTTGAATGTGTGGATTCTCTTTGAAGCAGGACATTAATTTGGCTAGACTCAAATTCTAGACTCTGCCTTGGTGGGTAGCAGCTGAAATACTTGCTTTTTTCAAATTGTTAACTGCTGTATTTTTGCTGGGCTTCTTAGAATCTCTTCCGGCATGTCATTTGTTTGCAAATTTTGCACCCCTGCCTTGCAGCTTCACCCTTTCTGGGATTCTCCTTCATTTTCAGCCTTTTTGACAGCCCTAAACTTCATCTTCTTACCTGTCTAGCCAGTAAGACTGTGGCTTTATTCTTGAATTGGAGCCACTTTGCATGGACTGAGAAGTACTTCCAGGCCAGAAGTCACAAACACAGAAACCTCAACTATAGCAGTTCCCGTCTTTCAAGATCAACTCCCCCATCTAGCTTCTGCCTGTTTTCAGTTTAACTTAGTACCTTCAAATAGTTGGTTTTTTAAAAATATATATTCAGAATTTATAATTGTTGTGTTCAGGAAGATCAGTCTGTTATAAGCTACCCTACCATTACCATACTGGTAACTAGGCCACTTTTTAGTCTTGCAATTATATTATCTTTATCAAAAAGGAAAATATTTGCTACTGATATGGTTACATTAATTGTTCTTCCCCAACAAATCTTAAGTGGTTATAGTTCTTAAAACTTTTTTGGCTCTATTTCTTCTTCAAATGAGAGAATAAGACAGAATTAGATGAGTTCTGAATTATGTAATGCCTTCAGGGTACCATACAAATACTTATAATATATGTTATAAATATAATAAAAGAGGTACAAAGAAAAGCTATAGGAACTCAGAGGAAGACGAGAGCAGAGGTGATTTCCTAGAAGAGGTTACCTTTAATTCAGTTTTTAAAAGGTGTCAGGAATTAGTAGCAGAGCCAAGAGACACAGAATGTTCCAGAAGGAACATTATAAGCAAACAAAAAAAGTAGGAGGTTGGAGGCTCAAGACTTACTGGTTATAGCTATAAACATAATTTATAACTCAAAATCAATACTTAAAAGTCTATAGTCTGAACATACTGCTATATAAAAAAATGGTAAATCTGACACCAATTTTAAAAGAAAAAAAGCCAGATACAAAAGAATATATACTGTAGTAATCCATTTATGTAAAATTCAAAACCAGAAAAATAATAATTGGTAATGGAATTCAGAATAGTATGTTAGTACCTTTGGATTATGGTAGTGACTGGGAGGGAGCATAAGAGGGGCCCCTGGGATGCTCGTAATATACTTCTTGTTCTGGAGGCTGGTTACCCACAGCGTCCACTTGGTGAAAATCTATCATTTGATGACTTTATGATTTGTGCCTTGAAAAAAATGTTATACTTCTAGAAAATGTTTATATGAAACAAAAATAAAACCCAGTTTCTGGTATGAAAAAGTTTATGGTGTGTATCTCCATATATTAACTAAATAATTCCTCACAATGGAAGATCAGTGATGCTGAATTTTATGTGAAATTGAATTATATAAATTTGAAACACTGTGATGTAAAATAATAATAAATTCTTGCTTTATACACAAAGTTTGAAATAATTCAAACCCCCCAAAATTTAAAAAAGAAGTTTCATTTTATTTCAAATCTGGTTCAATCTGCTTGAATTTAAGACATATTGAAGCTGAAGTTTCCATGGGAGTCCCCACTTGAGTAAATAAAAATACCTTGTGTTATTTAGGAGATGAGTTTAGCAAGAGAAATAAATAACAGTAGCTTAAACCTGACAATAGTTAATGTTTTCTCACGTCACAGTTTGAGCAGAGCAGTTTGCGGGTGATGTGGTAGCCCTACAGTGTCAGGTACCCACACATTTTACTGCTCTGTCCTCCTGAACAGGCCATTTTCCATCTTGTGATCTAAGATGTTTGCTGCGCTCCCACCTAAGCCCTCAGGTAATGGAAAGGTGGAGAAATTTAGAATATCCAACTCTCACGTGAAACACACTAATACCAGACAATGGGGGAGGAGATACTATATCAGAGCAAGGAAAATGTCTGGACAGAGCTGCCCAAGTATGAACAAAGGGATAAGATATGATACAGTCACTATTATATACCTGTCAGCTTTACCAACAGCTAACGAAAGAAAGGGAGGTGAGGAGGGAGGGAGAATCATGGGCTGCAAAAGACAAAGCCTAACCCAGGAAAAGAACATAACTCAAAGAACAGAAGGAATTTTTTCACAATTTCTTCACATTATAGCAGAACTTGATAGGAACATAAATTAAGTAAAACTAGAGCTCAACCATGAGATGATAAAATAGCAGAATGAGAAAAAAAGGGAGGTTGCAGACACAAGGAAATAAATTGAATACCAAAATACTTTATGGACATAATAAATAAACTATAAATAGAAAGAACAGAGCAGACACTGCTGAATATTGAAATACTGACATGAAGAAAAGACTGTAAGCACAGGAAATGCAGAGGAATAAGATAAAGGAAGTTAATTAGAAGTTAATAGATATGCATATTAGTTTGTTACAGGCTCTGCTGTAATAAAAAAGTCCAAACTATGATGACTTAAATAAATTAGTTTTTCTCACTCACGAAACAGTTCACAGGTGAGATGTCCAAGGCTGGCAGGTCCTCTTCCAGGAGGTCATCCAAGATATGGCTCTTTGTCTTGATACTTCATCACCTCCTCATTCCTGTGATTACAGAACATATGCATTTTAATGGTTGAAGGTGGTTCCTCTCCATGCTCGTGTTTCAATCCATAGGAAGGATAAAAATAGTCTAGGGCAAGTACTCTAAGGAGTTGACCCTGAGGTTACACATATCACTCTGCCAAATCTGATTGGCCACATGTCCTCATTTCGCCACAGGGGACCCTGGGAAGTGTAGTCTTTAACTGGATAGCTGTGTGCTCAGCTAAAACTCAGTGTTCTATTCTAAAAAGAACCAGGAGAGAAGGATTAGTTAAGAACCACAATATAAAAGACAAAGATGAGCCAACAGTTAAAGATAGTTATGTCTCTCACAGAGAGAACAACAGTTATGTCTCTCACAGAGAGAACCCAGCAAATGAAAGAGGAGATGAATCTAATGCTAAAATGTAAAAACATGTTCTGGAGGGGAAGAATTGACTCTGCAATGGAAAGAAAACATTAAATCCCAAGAAATTTTCATTTAGAATATTTAATATAGGAGTTCCCATTGTGGCTCAGTGGTTAACAAACTCAACTAATATTGATGAGGAGGCGAGTTTGATCCCTGACCCCACTCAATGGGTTAAGGATCCAGTGTTGCTGTGAGCTGTGGTGTAGGTTGCAGACATGGCTGGGATCTGGCGTTGCTGTGGCTGTGCTGCAGACTGGCAGCTGCAGCTCTGAGTAGACCCCTAGCCTGGTCCGTGAGTGTGGCCCTAAAAAAAAAAAGAAGAAGAAGAATATTTAACATCAAGGTACTTCTAAGTTAAATTGGACTTGAAAGACAAGGAATGTCTCAGACATCCAGGCAGAAAGAAAAATCACCTATAAGGGGTAAAAAAATCAGGCTGGCATCTAATTTCACCATATTTATTGTAGGTGACAACAGTGCAATGTCTATGGACTTTAGAGAAAAGAAAGGATGACTACAGATGTAATTCAAGTTTAAAGGTTCAGGGAAGTAAAAAACCAATGAACACTTCTTGGGAAGAACTGCTTGATAACCAAAGGCAGGCAATTACAAAATCCATCAAAATAAAAAACTCAAGAAGCATAGAGAAGCCATGACAGAAGGACTGTTGATAAGTTATATATTTACACGTATAACTAATACTAAACAATCATAGCAATGTTGGTTTCAAGACAGATTGCGAATATTATAAATCTGGACAAAGTAAAAATAATAATATAAAATTGGGAGGTGAGGGAGAGGGGATAGGAATAGCAAGAAAGCGCTAATGCTCTCAACTTTTGAAGCTGGGATATATTATCCAAAATAATCACCCATGGTGAAAAATAAAATCTAAATGCTTTTCATAATCATCTTTATTTTAAAATGGAGCAAGGGTCCACAAATTACTTCCTGAAGACAGACTCCCTGTTTTTCTAAATAAAGTTTCATTGGAACACAGCTTCATCCACTTGTTTCCATATTGTATATGGCACTTTCCAGCTATAAAAATAGACCTGCCAGCCTAAAATTTTTACTATCTGGGCCTTTAAAAAATTTGCCAACCCATGCAGAGGAATCTTTTTTAACACACAGGAACCTTGTGGTAAAGAAATATTTATTTGAGGCTTAATAAATAATTTGTTGGGTTTAATTCAGCCTTTTCCCTTCTTATTAAATTCATGTCAAATTAAGCTTAATAATGTAATATAAATCCTATTTTTATAAAGCAATATATCAATCATTCCAAAGATGTCAGGGATAATGAATCACCTAATGATATTTGGTATGGTTTCTTAAACTTTCATCTCTGTGTTTTTCTGCATTATTTGGAATCTTTATAATGACTGTATATCATTTTTACCAGAATAATAAAATAAAATGGTTTTTCTACTTGAAAACTTTGGAAGCAAATATACCAAGATATTAACAATGATTAATTCTGGCTGACAGGAATATGATTGCTATTTTCTTCTTTAAGCTTTTCTATGTTTTTTAAATATTGAAAAAAATTTAAGCTATTATGGAAGATTTTGGCATAAAGTGATAGAGTTCTGAATTATAGTTTTGGAAATAGTAATGAGAAGTACCAGATATGAGGGACATTGTTTCATTTATGAGTCTTTTATTAGTAGTATACAAATCACAAAGCATGGTTCAGCATAAAATATAAGCATGACATAAAAGAGAAGCCAGAAACAGATGATATTCGACTTCTGTTAGGCAATCAGCACATTCACTAAACTTGTTTCTTTAATTTGCATTAATTGAAACCTACTTTTCCAGTCTTATTTCTTTACCTTATCCTCTTGACATACACAACGTACTACAGCCAAACAGAGCCCTTCACCGTAAGTGAAATCTTCATGTATTTGTATGCTATTTTGCTTTGTTGCCACCATTCTTTCTACCTATAATTGCACTCTCTTCTCCACGTGATATAATTCAATGCTTCTTTTAAGATGTAATTTAAATATCACTTACTGCAATACATCTCAACCTTGGCTGCGCATCAGAATCACCTGGGGAGCTTTATAAAAATACTGAGGACCAGGCTCCAGTGCAGCTATTCTAATTTAATTGCCCAGGGTTGGGGCCCAGGCAGCAGTATTTTTAAAAAGGTCCCTTAATGATCCTAACAAACAGCCAGGGTTGAGAGTCATTGCAAAGCCTTCTGTGATACCAGCAGGCAGAGTTAATTACTCCCTCTTCTGCACTCTCATAGCTCTTAGACTTTCATTGTTCATGAAATTTAATGCTGATTGTATTGAAGTTAGTGTTATATAGTAAGTGCTCAGTAAACACTGAAGGTTGTTACCATCTTTCTCCTTCCAACCAAGCATATGCAGAAGTAGTTATCCTTACCATGGAATCCAGAAAGCAAAGTGAGTTGGCGTTCCCTATCCAGAGACCCTGCAGGATTTACTTTTGTAAACTCATCAGGATGTCAGACCTCCGTGCCCCTACTACACACACACACACACAGACACACACATACACGCACAGACACAAACACCCCTCACTGCTTTTTCAGCATAGTCCTAGCCCTTGGGTCCAGCTTTTTACAGTGTTGAGATTGAGGCAATTTAAAGAATTAAAGAAGCCAGTGTAATGAATGTGCTGACTGCCTGATGGAATTGGAATATCATCAGCCTTCCTCCCTCTCATCTGTGTCATACTTTACGTTGTGTTTTATGTTGGATCCTGCTACTTTAGCTTTCAAGAGCAGGTTGTCAGGTGTACTTTGTCAAAGGCTTTCAGAAAATCCAGATAAATGATGCCATGAGCTCAGAAACTGCCAAAACTATATTTTATACCTTCACAGTGCTTGACAATTTTAAGTGGAATCTTTCTTTCTTCCTTGATTTACCTTTGCTTCCCTGACCCTGAGATCAGACAACCGGAAATCCTTCCATTTTTGGTACTGGGTATCCTCAGCTATGTCTCCACCATGCCTGGATACAGAACACTGGGTGGTTATCTCAGCCTCCCTGATTAGGAGGAGCTCCTGAAAGCTACTCACGTCTGGAAGTGAGTAGGGGAGAGGAGAGCTGAGGATGAGAAAGAGATCAAAGCACATCAGCAGGACTGAGGTGCCATAATCATACAGTGTGCATAAGCACACTCATCAAGGCAAGACCCATAGTACTGCTCTTTCTTCTTCCAACTCACCTAGAAGGAAATGGATTACATTGACAGTCTACCCTTTCCTATTAAAGATCCGATTTGTAATCATTTTAAACTGTCTTCACCAAACACTGCCAAAGGGTTTAATGTCCATAGGACTGTACCCTTACAGTTTCCCGTAAGTACCACATCCTGGCAGTGGGGCCCTAAAATTACTGTTCACAGACACTTCTCAGCCAGTAGATATTTATTTTGCAAAGTGATTTTCTCCCAAGTCTTGAAGAAATTTTCTTTCTTTTTCTTTAAGGTCACCATGACCTTGATGAACAATAATATGTGCTACAACTGAGTCCAATGGCAAATTTCACTAATGCAAAATCAGATTAATCTTAAAATGTAATAATTTTTGCGTATCTAGTACTTTGTGTGACCTGAAACAAATTTACTAACCTTTCTGACTTTGTTCATTATTGTGATGCAAATTAATTAATGTTTGGAAAATGACTGGAAAAATTAAATCAATCTATAAATACCAAACAGTTCCATCTTCCCCGCTGAGAGGACCCAGGTAATTCATAACCTCCTATAATGAAGGTAAAAATAGTGTGCTTGTGCTATACAATTAAATGTGATTTATTTGCAACATATATAATCTTTGAAACCATTTAATAGAAACAGTTCATATTTCATAACTGTAATAAAAGCATTTAATGACTTTAGGAAAAGTAATCATTTACTGTAAGTGACCCAGAGATCATGTTGAACCATTTCTGAGATCTGCAAGAATCTACTCAGAGTTCATCCTTAATCTGTTAATGTTGACTAATGTATTTATCTTTAGAGTCTCTCGTTCTTTTTAATCCTCAGAACTCTAATATGTATTTCCTAGAAAAGGTGCCTTTTCAAAACTTTTCTGTATTCAAAACCTCCTCTGTCAAGATTTAGCACTTTTATATTATAGTCATTAAAATTGAACAAAATCTTAATAGTTCCTTTATTAACTACTATACTGACTTTGCATAGTGGAAATCACAACATGTTAATTGGATTTAATTAACTATTTTAAATTACATAAACTCCTGACAGTAGACAATAGCACAGGGTACTCATGAGCAATAAAATTGGAGCTGATATTGCTACTTTATTAAAACTTAATGAAACTATTCATAATCTTATTTATTGTTTACAAGAAGAAAACTGTGTTCATTTTGAAGGCAAAAATGTCTGCCAAAAACAAATTTTTGATCATTTGAGGATAACGATGGAAAGAATGAGCAGCTCTACAGTAAGAGTTGTGTCACTGTGTATTTGAGGCCCACTTAAAACAAACAAACAAAAAACACTACCAAACTTTTATTGAAACAAACAAAATGCATGTTTTCTTCCAGAAACAATTACAGGGCACAGAGAAGGCTCAGAAGTTAATAAAAGGATCTACCATATCCAACCTCACAGTTCTGCCAGCATCTCATCGCACAAATCCCTATTTCACCCCCGTGCCAGTCTTAGAAGTGGATGCCAGTAAAGGTTAGTCATTCAATAACCATTTTACATGTTTAGGAACGTAAGAGAAAGAGCAGTGAGGCAGGGCTGGGGGCCTGAGTTTGAATTCAGAGTCAGCCACTAAACTCCGAGGTGACGTCAGATGAGTCAGGTCTCACTCTGGCCTGAGTTTCCTTCTCTGTAAATCAGAAGATTGGACTAGGAGATTACCAGAGTCCCTTCCCACCTCTAAAATCCAAAGTTCTATCTAGAAATTTACTACTGATTTAATGTTGGTATTGTTATGTATTAAAATGTGTTTAAGTGCTATTAGTATAATTTTTCAAGCTTCTGAGCAGATTGTTTCTGATGCTTTTCTGGTAGCATTTAAAAAATTTATTTCAATATACTATTCAAAAATATTAAGCCAGAATTAACATAATGTGCATTTAAACTATCTACATATGCCTTAGTCTAAATACCAGAGTTTGTGAAACCAGTGGATTTCTTGTTTTTAAGCAAAAGGTCAAGTCATCTTTTATCTCAATATCCCTAATGATTAAAACCATTTCTAGCATTCTATAGATTCTAAATGTTAGTTGAATAAATAAGTAAATGAAAGAGTAAGTGGGTGATTAAGGACTGAGTGTCCTAAGTATAACCTTCTTTACTTCTCCCTCCTACTTAATGGGCTGCAGTGTTAAAGAATACTTAAGTAGATCCCCTTTTGTATCTCAAATATTACCAAACAAGCTGATCTTTAATTATTTCTATCTCACTTTCCATCTGTTGTCTGGGTTCTTTGGGCCTAAAATTGTTTTTCCAAGGTTCTTCTGGTACCTGAAGATGTAAAGTCTCCATCTTGTACCTCTTATATTCTTTGTCTGCTGACTCAGCAGGGGAGGTAGAGCAAAACTCAAGAGAACTCAACATCATTATTAAGTCCTTTATTTTATTAAACTTTCCATAACTCACAATTACTTTCCTAGTTATGAACCACTATTGTTCAGAAATCTTTTGACACGTGCTTTCAGTTAGTTTACATAATATTTACTCCCTGAGGCAAAACATTCTCTGACATCAACCATACAAATGCTTTCTTAGGTCAGTCTCCCAAGGCAACAGAAATAAAAGCTAAAATAAACCAATGGGACCTAATCAAACAGACAAGCTTTTGCACAGCAAAGAAACCATAAAAAAAAAAGACCATCTACAGAATGGGAGAAAATAGATTCAAATGATGCCACTGACAGGGGCTTAATCTCTAAAATGTACAAACAATTTTTATGCAACAGCAAAAAAAAAAAAAAAAAACTGAGGACCCAATTGAAAAATAGGCAAAAGACCTTAATAGACATCTCAAAAGAAGATATGCAGATGGCCAACAAGCACATGAAAAAATGCTCAACATCACTGATTATTAGAGAAATGCAAATCAAAACTACCATGAGGTACCACCTCATGGCAGCAGAATGGCCATGGTTAATAAGTCCACAAATAACAAATGCTGGAGGGGGTGTGGAGAAAAGGGAACCCTCCTGCACTGTTGGTGGGAATGTAAATTGGTACAACCACTATGAAAAACAGTATGGAGATACCTTAGAAAACTATACATAGAACTACTGTATGACCCAGGAATCTCCCTCTTGGGCATATATCCAGACAAAACTTTCCTTGAAAAAGACACATGCAACCGTGTGTTCATTGCAGCACTATTCACAATGGCCAAGACATGGAAACAACCTAAATGTCCATCAACAGATGAATGGATTAAGAAGACATGGTATACATACACAATGGAATACTACTCAGCCATAAAAAAGAACAAAAATGTTATTTGCAGCAACATGAATGGAAACTAGAGTCTCACATTAAGTGAAGTAAGTCAGAAGAGAAAGACAAATGCCATATGATATCACTTATATTTGGAATCTAATATATGGCACAAATGAACCTTTCCTTAGAAAAGAAACTCGTGGATTTGGAAAACAGACTATGGTTGCCAAGCAGGAGGGGGAGGGAGTGGGACGGACTGGGAGTTTGGGGTTACTAGATTAAAACTATTGAATTTGGAGTGGATAAGCAATGAGATCCTGCTGTATAGTACAGGGAACTTGTAATGGAATATGATAGAGTATAATGTGATAAGCAATGAGATCCTGCTGTATAGTACAGCCACTTGTAATGGAATATGATAGAGTATAATGTGATAAAAAGAATGTATGGTTGGGTCACTTTGTTGTACAGCAGAAATTGACAGAACATTATAAATCAACTATCATATATAAAAGTAAAATTAATTACTTAATTTTTTAAAAAGCAAGGGTTAAAATCATGCTCATGTTCTTTGGGATTTTCAGAGAATGAAACTCACTCTAGTAATGAAAATATACTGAATTACAAGAACCTCTGTTTTTCACATTGGCGAAATAGGCACAGTCCTTGGACATGGGATATGGTAATTATAGGTGGAAAATATTTGTGAGGACAAAGAATTAGTCTTCATATTTTAAAGCACTTAAATTCTGGTGTTATAACAATAAAAATCCAAAATACTAATTTTAAAAGAAGGCTTCTGGGATCAGTAGTTCTTAAATTTTAAGAGCACAAAAGATTGACCTGGAGCATTTATTTAAAATGTAGGTTACTGGACCCTAATTCTAGTGGTTCTCAAACTTCAATGCACAGAAGTATCTCTTAGAGGCTTCAATAATGCAGATTCCCCAGGGCTAGTCTCAGAAATTTGGACAGGTCTGGGATGAACCCCAGGAATCTCCATTTTTAATTAAAAAAAAATTCTAAAAAACAAAAATCAAAACTCTTGCTCCAAATGATTTTGCAGTAAGTAAACTGAAGATTTCTCCCTGGAATTGGTGTTTTACGATCATTTACAATCATTGTTTTGGAATTACTGTTTTCAGTGAGGTCTTCTTCAGCTTTCCCATACCTCAGCGATCATTCATTCTTCTGAATTACTGTAACACTAGACTTTAACATTCTGAGGGTGACATAATAGAGTCCTTAGAGGTCATAAGGCAAATGAAAACAATATTTGTCCCTCTTAGACTATGTGCCAATTTCTTCAACCTAGTCCAGCTTAGAACATGGTTTTTTTTACTTAGATTTCACTGAAACCCAGAGTTCTTTCTTTCTTTCTTTTTTTTTTTTTGCCTTTTTTTAGGGCCGCACTTGCAGCATTTGGAAGAGCCCCTGGCTAGGGGTCAAATCCGAGCTACAGATGCTAGCCTATACCACAACTTACAGCATCCTTAACCCACTGAGCAAGGCCAGGGATCAAACCCACATCCTCATGAATACTAGTCAGGTTCATTACCACTGAGCCACAACGGGAGCTTCCAAGATCCAGAGTTCTTTACTTTTCTTCCTATTACCTGGAAGCAACAAGAAGCTGAAGTCCTATCACATGTCTTTGTCAAGTAATCCCTGAGCTTCTGGGTTTCTGGCTTCAATACAATAGATCCACCTTAATGTGAGTTTCGTCCTTGAACAGCAGGCTTTGCTCAATTATTCATTTACCCATTAATTTATTCATCTGTTTATTTGTTTAAACAACATCTCCTATCCTTCAAAAGCCTTGGCAGCAGTTGTACTAACACAGTATGAGTTCTAGGAATTATAAATTAGTTGCATTAATACCAACCATGTTGCCTAGTTACACTAAAATAACCTATTTGGATATTTACATCTTCTAGTCACATGAGAAGTATCTAAAAAGAACTTTTTTAAAATAAAATATGAAATAAAATATGACATTGTAACAACAGAAGTATGGTTTCAAACACACCAATTTTCTTTCAGAAGCAAAGATCTTCTTACTGACTGTGTACTTGATTTCTCTGAATTTTAAAAGAATAACAATATTATCAATAATTGAAAATGTCATTAAATATAAAGAAGTTTTAGTTTGCATTGAAATTATATTTCTACCTTAAAATGAAATTATCATAATACAAGTTTGCTTCATAGTACCCCTATTAGATATGCCATTTTTCTTGGGTTAGAATAAAGAATGTATACTATAACTATTTTCTTCATGCAAAGGTTTAAGGCACTAGATTTACTCCTACAAATAAGATGATGAAGACAGTGAGTTATATCTGTGAAATGTATAGAGTTTAGACTTTGCTGAAATGATTGAAGTTAAAACTCATTCTTCTAACCTTCCTCTTTAGGGATTTTAAGTATGATAGAACGAGGACTGATCCCACCAACAGCCAGAATAACCTTTCAGAATCCACCCATTATACCCAGAGCGGCTCCTCTGCATAGTTTCGATGAAGCCCGGAAGATTACAACTACTGGTAAGACAGTCTCGCCTGTATGCTAAGCTGGGGATACACAGAAAATTACCCAAATCTAATCTTCTAGCATCCAACTTTTATCTTCAATAACAGGACAGGATGTAAGTTGTAGTAATTCTGAGTTTTACTTTACTAATAAATAAAGTAACTTTAGTCTCTTTGTGAAATACCTACACAGGGCCTGTGTTCTCTATGTGTTAGAAAGTTGGTATTTTCAAGGGATTTGCAATTTGGTTGGGAAAATAAGACAGATATAATAAAGGTAAATAGCAATACAAAGTATTACAGAATAAAAACCAAATGGATGTTAAAGTCTAGTACTGCAGGTATTCAGAGGAATGAGTGCTGAGCGGTGAGATAATAGAAGACGTCAAAGAGTAGGCTAGATGAAATAGGCTGTTGGAGAAAAGCACCGACCTAGAAATGCACTAACTAGTTGCAGAACCTCAGGCAAACCATCTACTTTCTCTGGGCCTCAGCTTTCACAGTTATAAAATGAGGAGTTTTTGGCTAAATTAATCCATCTGTTCAACAAATATTTGTTGAATGCTTACTTTACCCAAGGTAGCTGGGGATCTGACAGAAAATTAGTCAGACAGAATTTCTACTTTCATGGTACTTACATTCTTGTGAGAGACACTGAAAATAAACCCATAAGTAAATGGAAATTTAAGCTAGGGATAAGTGCGAGAAATAAAATAGAACAACATGGATCAGAGAGTGATAAGGAGGTGATTATTTTGCTTGAGAGAGAAGGGTCAGAGAATGCATCTTGGAAGATGTGGAGATCCAATCATGTAAAAATCTATGGAAGAGAACCTCAGATGGACAGCACAGATATAGTGGCCTGGGGGACTAAGGAGGGAATGAGCAAGAAGGCTAATGTGTCTGGAGAGCCAAGAGAGAGGGAAATGAGGCTGGAGAAAGAGAGAAGATTGAAAGCTCCTCTGATGTAGCCTACTATATTCATTCTTCCTTACTTCCATAGTAATAGAGTCATGGGTGGGCACATGTCAGCTTGGCCAAAGACAGCATTTCCTAGTCTTCCTTTCAGCTAGGTGTGCTGTGTGCCCAGGTTCTGGAAAATGAGGACGTAAGCGAAGTGAAAAGGGAAACTTCTGGCTTCCTCTTTTAATTTTTCTATCTCTGACTAGCTGGGATGCAGGTGTGATAAGCAAGCACTTTGGAGCCAAAGAAGGAACTCTGGATTGAGTCTGGCAGAGATACCCTGCCAGCCTGGGGACTATCTTCCTTTCAACCACTGTGTGAGAGAGAAATACTCTTAATTTTTTAAGCCACTCAGTATATCTTAGGATCTTTCTTTTTAAATACCTCAGATTATAGCAGAACCAGCATGGCAGCCTTTCAAACCATGATGGAGAGTTGGATTTAATCCTAATTACATTGGGAACTCACTGAAAAGTTTGAACAGGGGGATGCAGCAATCTGATTTATGTTTTAATAATACCATTATGACTATATTACAGATAATGAATCATAGGAAAGCATGAGTGGAACTAGTTAAAAGGCTATTTTGGTAAACCGATTGAGAAATAATGGTAGATTTGAGGAGAATGGTATCAATGGACATAAAGAGAAGTGAACAATTCAGGATATATTTTGGAGGTGGCTGATGGATAAGAGTGGGGGAAAGAGAGGCATCATGGATAAACATGTATGAATGTACCTCAATTTTGTATCCATTCTGCTGTTGAAGACAATTTCAGTGGTTTATACCATAGAGCTATTAGGTATAATACCACTATGAACATTTGTCTATATGTCTTTTAATGCAAATATGTAGGCATTTCTGTTGTATACATACCAAAAAGAAGAACTGCTGAGTCACAAAGTATACACATGCTCAGAGTTAGTGGCTATCGCCTAAACCATTTTCCAAGGCGGTTATAACTGATTTATTTAGCTACTAGCAGTGCATGAGAATTCCAGGTAATATATATTTTGTCAACACTTGATATTTCCTTTTCTTTCTTTGTTTGTTTGTTTAATCCTGAAGACTCTATTGTAGTACAATATCTCTTTGTGGGTTTAGTTGCTATATCCCTGATGACCAATAAAGTTGAGCAGTTTTTAAGTATGGTTATTGGTCATTTGAATATATTCTTTTGTAAAGTGATTTGAAAGTTTACCTTTTTTAAAATGTCATCTTTCTTCTTCTTGGTTATTTACAGGAATTATGTATGTATTCTGGGTACTAATCTTTTATCTGTTTTATGTATTACAAATAATTCTTCCTATTCTGTAGTTCGGCATTTCATTCCCCACTGGTGGTGGTGGTTTTTTTTTTTTTTTAACTAACCTTTTAATTTTGAGATAACTGTAAATTCACATACAGTTGTAAGAAATCATACAGAGAGATCCTTTGCACCCTTCACTCATTTTTCCCCAAGAACAACATATTGCTAACATATAGTACAACATCACAACTGGGATATCGATACAACCAAGATACAAAACATTTCCTTCACCACAAGGTTTCCTCGTGTTGTCCTTTTACAGTTATACCCACTCCCCCTCTCACCCCACACGCCTTTAAACCCTGGCAACCATTAATCTGTTCTCTATTTCTATAATTGTATCATTTCAAATATGTTAGATAAATGGACTCATACAGTGTGTAACCTTTTGGGATTGACTTTTTTCACTCAGCATAATTATCTGGAGAGTCATCCAGTTTGTTGCTTATAGCAGTAGCTTATTTCTTTTTATTGCTGACTAGTACTTCATGGTATGAGTGTTCCACAGTTAAACCTTTCACTTGTTGAAGGACCCATAAGGTGTTTCCAATTTCGGGCTACTATGAAAAAAGTTGCTATAAACATTTGTGTGCAGGTTTTTGTATAAACATATGTTTTCATTTCTTTAGGATAAATGCCCAGGAGTATAATTGCTGGATCTCATGGTAGTTGCGTGCTTATGTCCTCTACAAACATTTAGAACCATATCAGACAACATTATAATTTCTGTTTTAAACATCAAATATAATTTAGAAAATTCAAGAGGAAAAAAGAAGTCTATTGTTTCTAACCCATATTTTTGCTTACCATGTTCTTTCTTCTTTTCTGGTGTTTCAAGATTCCTAGTTTTATCATTTCCCTTCTACTTAGCAAATTAGTCATTGTTGAGGGCTGGTATACTGGTGATAAATTATCTTCATTTTTCTTCATCTTAGCAAGTCTTTTTTTTTTTTTTTTTTGTCTTTTGTCTTTTTTTAGGGCTGCTCCCGTGGCACATGGAGGTTCCCAGGCTAGGGGTCTAATTGGAATTATTGCTGCTGGCCTACGCCAGAGCCATAGCAACACCAGATCTGAGCCTCGTCTGTGGCCAGGGATCAAACTCGCAACCTCATGGTTCCTAGTTGGATTTCCACTGCACCACGATGGGAACTCCTTTCTTAGCAAGTCTTGATTTCCTCTTTATTCCTAAAGGATATCTTTACTAGATATAGGATTCTGGGTTGACAGTGTTTTTCTTTCAGCACTTTAAAAAATAAGACATTGTGCCACTTTCTTTTCGTCTCTGATTAAAAAATCCACTCATTTGAATTTTTCCCCCTGTAGGTAAGGTGTTGTTTTTCTCCTGCTGCTTTCAGGATTTTTTTCTGTCTTCGGTTTTCAGAAGTTTGAGTGTATCTTAGTGTGGATTTCTTTGGCTTTATCCTGTTTTGGTTTGGCTCATCTTCTTGAATCTGTAGGTTTACATATTTTGCCAGATTTTGAAAGCTTTCAGTCACTATTTCTTCAAGTACTTTTTTCAGCTTTGCTCTCTATTGCCTCTCTTTCTGGGCTACAATGACATAAATGTTAGATCTTCTTTTATAATCCCATAGATTCTTAAGGTGCTGTTCATCCCTCCGCCCCCCCCCCCCCCAGTCTATTTTCTCTCTCTTGTTCAGATTGGGTAATTTTTGTTTTCCTGGTGTCAACTTAAAAAATATGCACAACTTAAAAAGTTGAGAGTTTAGTTTTATTTGGGGCAAAATGAGGACTACAGCCCAGGAGGTAGTATTTCAGATAGCTCTAAAATATTGATACAAAGAGGTAAGGGGGAATGTCAGTATATATGTGATTTTGGTGAAGGGGGAGGTACATGCAACAAAGCACACATTTTACAGAAGTTTGCTGCTAGTCTTGTGAAGGTTACTGTTAGTCACTAGAGGCAGATGTCATCATGAAGGATTTTAGTGCTTTTCTAGATACAAGGAGATATAAAAATTGGGCTCATAAAATCTGAAAATATCTAACTATCTGAAGATCTGTTCTGCCAGTTTTCCCAGATCACTGTGCCTCACTCTTGATTCCCACCCTGAGCTCTTTCCAGTGGTGTTGAGGGTCGGTAGCTGCAGTGGGTCATGATTCAATCTGTGTAGAGACAGATGGCAAGTGCCAATCTCCAGTTCACACTGTCTTCTAGTTCACTGATTCCCCTGTTTCTTACATTCTGTTGTTAAGCCATCCACTGGACTTTGTATTTAGATGACTTTATTCTTCTGTTCTAAAATTTCAACTTGTTAAAAAATGTACACTTAAAAACAGTTAAGATGGGAGTTCCCATCATGGTTCAGTGGTTAACAAATCTGACCAGCATTCATGAAGATGTAGGTTTGATCCCTGGCCTTGCTCAGTGGGTTAAGGATCCAGCATTGCTGTGAGCTGTGGTGTAGGTCACAGACACAGCTTGGACCCAGTGTTGCTGTAGCTGTGGCATAGGCCAGCAGCTACAGCTCCAATTAGACCCCCAGCCTGGGAACCTCCAGATGCCAAGGGTGTGGTCCAAAAAAAAAGAAGTTAAGATGATAACATGTTATGTGTATTTTAACACAATTAAAAATTTCAATTTGATTCCTCTTTATACGTTCTATTTCTTTGTAGAGACTTTCTATTTCTTTGCTGAGATTTTTTTTTTCATTTGTTTTAAGTGTTTCTGTAATTGCTTGTGGAGCATTTTTATGATGGCTGCATTAAAATTTCTGTCAGGTAATTCTAAGATCTCTGTCATCTCAGTGTTGGTATCTATACCTTGTCCTTTTTCATTTAGTTTAAGATCTTCCTGAATCTTGGTAGGTGAGTGATTTTCAAAAGAAACTTTGACATTGTGGGTATTATGTTATGAGACTCTGGTTCTTATTTAGGTATGTTTTAGCTAGTTCTTCTGATATCCCTATTAATTCTTTACAGATTTAAGGAATGAGTCAAATTAGCTGTGATATGTCATCCTGTTTATGTATTGCTGGATTTCATTAGCTAATATTTTGTTTACAATTGTTGTTCATATTTGAAGCTGTCCTAAATCTTTCCTTTCCCATAATGTTTTCCTTAGGTTTTAGTGGGGTTAGTCTTGCCTCAATGAGTAATAGGCTATCTATTTTTATACTCTCTGGAAGAGTTTAGATAAAATTGGTAATATTTCTTTGTTAAAGAAATAATTTCAGAAGAATTTACCAGTGAAGCCACTTGAATTTGTAGTTTTCTTGGGAAGTAGGTTTATTATTATGGGTTTAATTTCTTTAACAAGCATAGGACTTTTGATTATCTCTTTTGTCTAGGTCAGTGTAGTAAATTAGCTTTGCCTAAGAATATGTCCATTTTATTTAACCCTTCAAATTTATTGGAATAAAGCTGTTTATAATATCTTCTAATTATTTTTGTAACATCTCTAAAATCTGTGGTGATGTACTTTTTCATTACTGATGTTGGTTATTTCCCCCTTTCTCCTTTTTCTTGATCAGTGTCTCTATGAATTTATCGATTTTATTATTATTTTCAAAGAACCAAATTTTGACCTTATTTATTCTTTCTACTGTATCTTTATTTTCTATTTTATCGACATCTGCTCTCGCCTTTATTATTTCTTCCTTCTTTTTACTTTTTTGGAATTTAACTTTCTTATTTTCTTAACTTATTGGTATATACACTTAGTTCATATATTTTCAACTGCTATTTGTTCCTAATACATAAACTGAAGGTTACAAATTTCACACAAAGCTCTTCTTTAGTCAAAATCCCTAAATGTGTTATATCATATTGTCATTATCACTTAATTCAAAATATTTTCTAATTGCCATTATGATTTCTTCTTCAAACCATGGAATATTTAGAAGTATATAAATTTTAGTACTTTCTAGTAATCCTTTTCGTTATTGATTTTCAGCCTAATTCTCCTGGTCAGAGGACATACTAAGTATGCCTTCAATTATTTGAAAGCTTACTTGCTTCTTGGTCCTTGCATATAATCAACCTAGATGATCTGCATTTGTTAGGTGCAGTGTTATGAATATATTCAATTAAGTCAATTCTATTATTCTAATTTATTTGAGTTTGATATATTATTAATATCTCTATTAATTTATGGTCCATTTATTCCATCAGTTGCTAAGAGCAGTATGTTAAAGTCTCAAACTATGGTCTATTTCCTTTTATTCTTTAGTTTGTCGGTTTCTTCATATCACACATATTTTTTTTTTATATGTAGTTTTATTTATTTATTTATTTTTTTATTTTTTTTTTGTCTTTTTGCTATTTCTTTGGGCCGCTCCCGCGGCATATGGAGGTTCCCAGGCTAGGGGTCGAATCGGAGCTGTAGCCACCGGCCTACGCCAGAGCCACAGCAACGCGGGATCCGAGCCACATCTGCAACCTACACCACAGCTCACGGCAACACTGGATCCTTAACCCACTGAGCAAGGGCAGGGACCGAACCCGCAACCTCATGGTTCCTAGTCGGATTCGTTAACCACTGCGCCACGACGGGAACTCCTAAAACAAATCTTAATAAGTCTAAGACAACTGGAGTTCCTGTTGTGGCTCAGTGGGTTAAGAACCCAACATAGCCATCTGTGAGGATGCAGGTTCGATCCCTAGCCTCGCTCAGTGGGTTAAGGATCCGGTATTGCTGCAAGTGGTGGTGTAGGTCTCAGATGCAGCTTGGATCCGGGATTGCTGTGGCTGTGGCAGCTGCAGCTCTGATTCAACCACTAGCCCCAGAACTTCCATATGCCACAGGTGAGGCCATAAAAAAAAAAAAATTAAAACAACTGAAATCATACCAAGTTTCTTTTCCAACCACAATGGTATGAAACTAGAAATCAATTACAAGAGGAAAAACTGGAAAATTCACAAACATGTGCAAATTAAACAACATGTTCCAGAACAACCAATGAGTAAAAGAAGAAATCAAAAGGGAAATTTAATAAGATCTTGAGACATGGGAAATAAAACATACTAAAGTTTATGAGACACAGCAAAATGGGTTCTAGGAGAGAAGTTTATAGCAATAAACAGCAACAATAAAAAAAAAGAAGAATCTGAAGTAAACAACCTAACTGTACATTAAGAACAAACTAATCCCAAAGACTCAAGAAAGAAATAACAAAGGCAAGAGTAGACTCATTTGGTAGGGAAACGCCTCCAAAATAACAGATATTGTAGGGAGTAGGGAAACACTGACTTCAGAATCAGACTGATTTGGATTTTA
Organism: Sus scrofa; assembly: GCF_054392235.1. Lineage (NCBI taxonomy): Eukaryota > Metazoa > Chordata > Mammalia > Artiodactyla > Suidae > Sus > Sus scrofa. The sequence continues at coordinate 176,085,009 of NC_139383.1, forward strand.
AATCTTTGTTCTACAATCCCTGCCTATATGATACTGAGTAATGATTTTGATTCCTTGAATCTCAACTGAGTCTTTGGCAGCTTCTTCAAAGGAGTACCATGAGGATTAAATAATATCCTTTATGATTGAGTATACCCCTATATAAATTTGGCACTTAATAAATATTGATATTATAATTATTACAAATGGACGTGAAAGAGCATTAAACTTGGAATCTGGAAAAAAAAGACTAGAGTGGAAATAAATGTTCTAGAGACTAAAAAGACAAGAGAGAATATCAATGAAACTAAAAGCTGAGTTTTTTTTTTTTTTAAAGATAAACAAAGAGACAAGCCTCTAGCTATCCTAAGGAAAAAAGAGAAGACTCAAATATATAAAATCAAAAATGAAATATGAGATATTACAACACAGATATTAAGAATCATATAATAATTATATACCAAAAAAATTACACTGTCCAGAAGAAATGGATAAATTCCTAGAAACATAAATCCATCAAGTCTGAATCATGAAGAAAGAGAAAATCTGAACAGACCAATTACTAGTAGGAAACTGAATCAGTAATCAAAAACCTTTCAACAAAGAGAAGCCCAGGACTAGATGGCTTAACTGTGAATTCTACCAAGAATTTAAGGAAAAATTAATACTAATCCTTCTCAAAATTTTTCCAAAGAGTAAAATAAGAAGGAACACTTCCAAACTCATTTTATAAGGCCAGCATTACCCTCATACTAAAGTCAGACCAGGACACTAAAAGAACAGAAAATAACATGCTAATATCCCTAGTGAAGATACACGCAAAAAATCCTCAACAGAATATGAGCAAACTGGGGGAGCTTAGGGTTAATAAATTCAAACTATTGCCTTTGGAATGGATTAGCAATGAGATCTTGCTGTGTAGCACTGAGAACTCTGTCTAGTCACTTATGATGGAGCATGATAATGTGAGAAAATAGAATGTACATATGTATGTGTAACTGGGTCACCATGCTGTACAGTAGAAAAAAATTGTATTGGGGAAATAATTAAAAAAAAAGAAAAGAAGAAAAAGATACAAGCCCCCCCCCAAAAAAAAGAATATGAGCAAACTGAATTCAATTCAATAACCCTTTAAACAAATCGTACAGCATAATCAAGTGGGATTTATTTCTAGGATGCAAGGATGGTACAACATATGCAAATTAATAAATGTGATACACCACATTAATGAAATGAAGGATAAAAAAATCACATGATCATCTTAGTAGATACAGAAAAAGCATGTGACAAAATTCCACTTTCTTTCACAATAAAAATCCTCAACAAATTGAGTATAGAAAAAACATACTTCAATCAACATTATAAATGCCGTATATGACCGCTCACAGCTAACACTATACTCAAGAGTTAAAAGCTAAAAGCTTTTCCTCTAAGATCAGAAATAAGACTAAGAAGCTACTCTTGCCACTTTTGTTCAATACAGTCATGGAAGTCCTAGCGAGAGCAATTACACAAGAAAAATAAATAAAAGTCATCTAAATAAAAAAGAAGTAAAATTATCTCTGCAGATAACATAACATTATATATAGAAAACCCTAAAAATGCCATCAAAAAATAGTTAGAACTAATAAATGAATTCAGTAAAGTTGCAGGATACAAAATCATCATACAAAAATCAGTTGCACTTTTATACTCTAACAACTATCAGAAGGAGAAATAATAAACACTCCCATTTACAATAGCACTAAAAAGAATAATATACTTAAGAATAAGTTTAATCAAAGAAGTGAAAGATTTGTACATTGAAAATTGTAAATATTGATGAAAGAAGTTGAAGAAGACATAAATAAATGGAAAGATATTCTTTGTTCATGGACTGAAAGAATTAGTGTTGTTAAAATGGCAATACTGCCCAAAGCAATCTGCAAACTCAATGCAGAAATCTCAGTAGCATTTTTCACAGAAATAGAAAAACTTCTCCTAATATTTGTATATAACCACAAGAGACCTCAAATAGTGAAAGTAATCTTGAGAAGTGAGACAAAACCTGAGACATCACACTGCCTAATTATAAACTATATTATAAAGCTATAGTAATCAAAACAATGTGGTACTGGCATAAAAACAGACATGAAGAATTATGGAACCAGAGAACCTAGGAAAAAAAGCCTGTATTTTTATGATCAATTAATTTTTGTTAAGGATTCAATAATATACAATGAGGGAAGGTTACTGGGAAGACTGGACAGCCACATTAAAAAGAATAAAAGTGGGTCCCTATCTTATACCATATACAAAAATCAAATCAAAATGGATTAAAGAATTGAACATTTGAGCTGAAAACATAAAACTCCTAAGGAGAAAGCATAGTGGATAGGTTCTTGGCAATGATTTTTCTTTTAACTTGACACCAAAAGCAAAGGCACCCAAAGCAAAAATATACAAGTGAGCCTACATACAAATTAGAAAGCTTGCACAAAGGACTATTGTACATAGCACAGGCAATATGTATATATGTGTAACTGAATCACTTTGTGTGCTCCTGAAGCAACACTGTAAATGAACTAGATTTCCATAAAAATTTTTTAATTAGAATTTTTTATAAAGCTTCTGCACTGGAGGAAAGAATATACAATGAAGAAAAGACAGACCTTTCAATAAGTGGTGCTGGGAAAACTGGACAGCCACAAGGAAAAGAATGAAATTAGAACACTTCCTAACACCGTACACAAAATAAGCTCAAAATGGATTAAAGACCTAAATATAATATCAGATACTACAAAACTCTTAGAGGGAAACATAGGCCAAACACTCTCTGATATAAACCACATCAATATCTTCTGAGATCCACCTCCTAGAATAATGACAATAAAAACAAAAATAAACAAATGGGACTTAACTAAACTTAAAAGTTTCTGCACAGCAAAGAAAACTCTAAACAAAACAAAAAGACAGCCCACAGAATGGGAGAAAATATTTGCAAATGAAGCAACTGACAAGGGATTAATCTCTGAAATTTATAAACACCTCCTGCAGCTCAATACCAAAAAAACAAACAACCCCATCAAAAAATAGGCAGAATATATAAACAGACAAATATCCAAAGAAGACATACAAATGTCCAAAAAACACATGAAAAGATGTTCAACATCACTCATTATTAGAAAAATGCAAATCAAAACCACTATGAGGTATCATCTTTCACCAGCCAGAATGGCCATCACCAAAAAGTCTACAAACAATAAATGCTGAAGAGGGTGTGGAGAAAAGGGAACCCTACTACACTGTTGGTGGGAATGTAAATCGGTGCAACCACTGTGGAAAACAGTATGGAGATTCCTCAGGAAACTAAAAATAGAATTGCTATTTGATCCAGCAATCCCACTTCTAGGCATTTATCCAGAGAATACCATGACTCAAAAAGATACATGCACTCCAATGTTCACTGCATCACTATATACAATAGCCAAGACACTGAAACAACGTAAATCTCCATGGGCAGAGATGTGGTACATATACACAGTGGAATATTACTCAGCCATTAAAAGGAAAGAAATAACGGAATTTGTGGCAACACTGATGGACAAAGAAATTATCATGTTAAGTGAAGTTAGACAGTGAGACAGCAACATTATATGCTATTATATGCTATCACTTACATGTGGAATCTAAAAAAAGGACACAATGAACTTCTTTGCGGAACAGATACTGACTCATAGACTGTGAAAAACTTACAGTTTCTAAAGGAGATAGTTTGGGGGGTGGGGGATGGCCTGGGGATATGGGATGGAAATGTTATAAAACTGGATGTGATGATCATTGTACAACTATAAATGTAATAAAATTCATTTTAAAAAAAGCTTCTGCACAGCAAAGGAAGCTATTAACAAAATGAAAAGGCAACCTGTGAATTAAGATAAAATATTTGCAAACTGCATATATCCATTACAGGATTAATATACAAAATATAAAAAAAATCCATACAACTCAATAGCAAAAAACAAAAAAACAAACAAACAAAAAAACTGACCCTGGAGTTCCCGTTGTGGCTCAGCAGGTTAAGAACCCAACTAGTATCCATGAAGATGCGAGTTTGATCCCTGGCCTCTCTCAGTGGGTTAAGGATCCGGCATTGCTGTGAGCTATGGTGTAGGTCACAGATGTGGCTTGGATCTGGTATTGCTGTGGCTGTAGTGTAGGCTGGCAGCTGTAGCTCCGATTGGACCCCTATTCCGTATGCTGCAGGTGTGGCCCTAAAAAAAAAAAAAATGTTCTCACTAACAAAAAGCAGACAAAAATATAAGATGAGGGATATGTTAATTAAATAGATGGAGAGAATCCTTTCAAATATACATATGTATGTGTGTATATATATATATGTGTGTGTGTGTGTATATATATATACACAATGTATACTTTAAATATCTTACAATCTTATTTGTAAAATTATACCTCAATAAAGTTGTACTTTTAAAAAAGGGAAGGCATAAATAAATAATATTAAAACTAAAAAAGGCAGATAATACAAATAGGTAGAATTTTTAAAAACATAATTTACTGCCAATACATTTTTAAAAACAAAATGAGGAGTTCCCGTCGTGGCGCAGTGGTTAACGAATCCGACTAGGAACCATGAGGTTGCGGGTTCGGTCCCTGCCCTTGCTCAGTGGGTTAACGATCCGGCGTTGCCGTGAGCTGTGGTGTAGGTTGCAGACGCGGCTCGGATCCCGCGTTGCTGTGGCTCCGGCGTAGGCCGGTGACTACAGCTCCGATTCGACCCCTAGCCTGGGAACCTCCATATGCGTGGGAGCGGCCCAAGAAATAGCAACAACAACAACAACAACAAAAGACAAAAAAAAAAAAAAAAAAAGAAAAATTTCCTAGAAAAGTGTAAATAACCAAAATTAACTCAAGAAAAAATAGGAAACTTAAAGAAAACAATACCACTAGGTAATTTGACCTTATAGTAAAAAATATCTGTCTTATACACAGACATATGCACACAAGCACACACACAAAAATATACAAAACTAAACAAAAAAAGTCCTCAGGCCTCTTATAGGCAAGGCAAGTTTCACCAACTTTAAAGGTTCAGGTAATTCTTATAATAAACTATTCCAAATTAAAGAAGGAAAGCTTACCAAATGATTTTATGAAGGTACTGTAACTCTGATACCAAAACTGGATGAGGATAGTGCAAGAAAAAAATAGAGATCAATCTCAGGAACATAAAGGCAAACATTCTAAATAAAAGTTAGCAGTATGTTTTTTACATTCATCATGATCAAGAAAGAATGTGAGGAAGATTCAACATGAAAAAAAATCTAACAATATAATTCACCTCATTAATAGATTAAGAAAAAACCCTATGATCAGCTCAAAATTTAAAAATTTAAAAATCATACATTTCAACATTAATAATAAGAAAAAAAACTTCTGGGCAGAGCAGAAGTAGAAGATAATTTTCTGAACCTGATCATTGTCTTCAACTAAAATCCCAGAGCAGACGATGCACATCGGAAACTTTTGATACATTCTATTTCCTCATTAAAAACAGACAGTTCAGGGATGACTATTACTGCCATCACTATTGAACATTGTTCCTGAGGCCCTAGCACAAGCAATAAGACAAAGCAATGAAAGGAGAGAAGGAGGAGGGGTAAGGGAGGGATACCAGTCAGGAATGCATGTGACTGCAAGTATCAGAAACCCTAACTACCAGTGGTTTAAACAATAAGGAGTTAATTTATCTTGTGAGAAATCAGAAAGTAGGGAGTCTAGGGCTGGTAGTGCCCATTGGCAGGGTTGTAACAATTCTCTTTCTGCTTTACCTTTTTTAGCAGTTTGATTTCATCCTTGTGCTTGCCACCTCACAGCTCTAAAATGACTCCTGCAGATTTGGGCCTTAAGGTACACCTTCCAGGCAGGAAGAGGAGAAAATAGTGGTTCCAATATCTTTCCAGAAGCCTCTGGATGGAATTCCTTTCACATGTCACTGGTCATGTGGCCACTGTTAGGTACAAGAAAGGCTGAGAAAGTGAATGTTCAGGGATAATATTAAGGCTACGATTAGGATTTGGGACATACTCATACTAAATACTTAGTATGATAAATTATGCTTGGTCTAATCCATTGATGAAATTCAATTCTTTGTTGGATATTAAATATATTTAATATCAGGGGCATACCTATACTAAAGTACAAGTTACCTGTTTATCTAAAGGCTAAATTTAACTGTGTGCCCTTAATTTTTGTTTTGTTTTGTTTTGTTTTTTGCTAAATCTGGAAACCGTAGGAGCTGGGGATGTTGTTACCCTGAAAAAATTGGGCTTCTAAAATTAGCAAGGAGAAAAGGGGGATGGCCTCTTGGGAGACACATATCAATAACTACCACAGAAGCATACAAGCTTCTCCAGAAAGACAAGATTTTTTTCCCCCTTGACACTGACATTGGTAAATTATCTTACAGATTTTTCCAGACAGGAAATTGAGTAGCAAAATAGGCAGTGCTTTAGGATGCAGACACATTCTTCAAATGCATGTGTCCCATAAAATCCAAGCCTAGATGAAGTTATAAATTAGTGATAGGACTTCTGTGAATAACAAAGAAAAACTTTAAAAATTTTAGAGATGTCATTAAGTGTGAAATTACAAATGTTTTAGTTTTTTAAAAAAATCATTGGCTAATCTTTTAGATCTTTATCCTACCAAATATCACTGAAATTTAATAAATTCCTTTAAAAATCTGCCTACTTGTAAACTTCTCAGCTGCTATTTTGTTTCATTATGGGAATTTAACCATAAATCTCATTTGTCTACAGACAGAAAGTATAGTGAGCTTGCAGATGATATTAACAGACTTTTTGGATGAATCTGTGGATTCACAGTAGCCTAGGTGTACTGTGTGAGCTGACCTTCAGAAGACGGAGGAGGACCAAGTCCAAGCATTTAACAGGGTTGGAGAGTACAGAGGTCAAGGCAAAAACTTGGAGGCTTAAAATGGAGTCTTTACACACTATAGTTGTCCTTCATTATCCTTGGGGGATTTGCTCCAGGACCCCCCAGTGGATACCAAAATATGCAGATGATCAAGTCCCTCACATAAAATGGCTTGGTTAGTCAGTCGGCTATCTGAGGGTCCCACATCTACAGATTCAAACAACCACAGATGTAAACTGGTTGAATCTGCAGAAGCAGAACCCACGAATACAGATGACTCACTGTATAGGCAACTGCCCAGGCTTAGAGTAGGTGCTGGGCAGTGTAATAGTCTGGGATGATCATTGGAAGCCCATGAAATCAGAAAGGTGGTAAAAAATGGGTTGTTCCAATGCAACAAAACAAATGCCTTTTGAGGAGGTGACTGTTAGTGCTAAGACTCTGAATCTCTGCTACTTTTTAAGAGATGGCTAAAGACACTTCTTGCAGCGTATTTGAAGCAGTGTGAGAGAACTGATTCTTCAAGGTCAAATTCTAAATTCTACACTGATGTGCTGTACTTGATGGACATTTCTCAATTCTTCCCAAGATTGTTGTTATAGAACCGACAGAAAAGGGGTGAGCTAAGGAAGTAAGTTGAAAGAAGCCACACTTCGATGCAATCAACTATTTAAACAAATAGTTTGTCCTCTTTCTTGGAAAGAGTAGTATAAGGGTTTTCCTCTCCTGAGAATGTCAGACTTGGGCTGTCTGTAAAGGATAATTGGGTTTGCTGCCAAGCAACAAGAGAGATGCAGTTTCTCTTGCAAGCATTGTCTAGCATGTACGCTTACCCATCCACGGACTAGATGTGTTCTCTTGTTTTATTTACTTGTGTTTTCTTGTTTTATTTATCCAAAGCCATTTAAATTCTTTAGAATCATCTTTTTTAATAAACACAATAGATTAGTTCATCATAATAGCTATATTTATTTACCTTTTAAATGAACTTGGGAATATGGCTATTTAAAGAAATCTTACAGCAAAACATTTTATAAGACAAAGATTATTCTCTAACTTGCTTGCTTTTAAATTTTTCCTTTTCCTCTAGGAAGTCTGTATAAGGGGAGCTGACCTTATGTTCTTATATTCTGATGGAACTGTTCCCCTTCTAAGTTTTTTGCTTTCCCTTTGAAGTCAATGATCACAAATATTTCATTGAATTGATACAAGAAAACAGGTAGCGAACAGTGAACCGGTAACAGAGCCATCTGACGTTTAAGGCGCAAACCCAACAGCATCAACCCACTGAATCAGTCTCTTTCTGGAAAAAGTAACATTATATCAACTCCATCCACAGCCCCTTTTGCTGCACCCCAGAGACCACAGTTGATCACAAAGGAAGTGAAGAATCTCACTCTCGAGAGACAAAGATCAAAGGTATTCATATTCCTAACTAAAGAAAATTGTTCTGATTTACAGTATTCTCAATGAGATTTTTGGTAGTATGCACATGTTATAGAGTTGTACCTTTCACATAGAAATAAAGTGTTTCAGCTGCTACTGGAATGCATTTGATTTTAAAAGGAAAGATTGCTATGCCAGTAAACTCTTCTATAACAGCATCAGTAGGATCTTTAAAAATCAATCATGTTGCATTATTTTGAGATTAACTAAATGACTGAGTCAATCTGTACTGCTAGCAAGTTAAGGGTCCAGGAGTCTGGAATACAAATCTGTTGCTTTATATCCAAGTTTGTGGTGCATAGGGTGTGTTATTGTGAGGTTTCATTCATCTTTAAGCATAGAATAAAAAAGCAAGCTCTCCAATTTTGCACAGATACCTTAATTCAGAAGGGAAAATAATTCTGTATTCTCTAATATTAGGACCTCACCGTGCAATGTACTCATTCTATGGACATTCTCCTGGTTTAAAGGTGTACTTTTTTTTTTTTTTTTTTTTTTTTTTTTTTAGGGCCACACCTGGGGCATATGGAGGTTCCCAGGCTAGGGGTTGAATCGGAGCAGTAGCAGCCACAGCAACTGGGGGTCCGAGCCACGTCTGGTACATACACCACAGCTCACGGCAACGCTGGGTCCTTAACACAATAGGCAAGGCCAGGGATTGAAACTGCATCCTCATGGATGCTAGTCAGATTCGTTTCCACCGAGCCACGACAGGAACTCCAAGGTGCTGGACTTTTGTAGCTTGCTTTCTTATGTGTATGAGCCACAAACAGACTTGCAATAATTGAAATTTTTCATCATAGATGGAGACAGCTGGCAGTGTTTTTTCTGGGCTTATTCTATGTGGTCCCGTTTACAACTGCTCCCACTTAAACACAGAAAGAAAGAAAGAGAAATTGAGTGGCACAGAAGAAATTAATACTACTGTGTCTGCATAGTAAACTGTTACCTCTTCTCTCCAAACCCTCATCTTTTAATGCCCACATCTTTCTTAAGATGTTTTCACTGTATTTGCAGCACTGGTGGGCTATTTCCCCTTAAGAGATTTCCACACTGTTTATGTAGCAGCATGTCATGTGACACCCCAGTTGCCATGGCAAATATTTGTGTTTCATGAAAAACATGGGTAAAAAAAAAAAAAAATCAATGTAAATGGCTGAATCCCAAGACAGACAGGCCTTCAGGCTAGTGTTTTGCCTGCACCACAATTGTTTCCAACTCAGCTGTTTAACAGGCTGTGCGAAGGCCATGGGCTAATGTGCATATGGGGTACAGGCGAGGGCACCTGTTTTGATTCTCACCGCATTAGAGGTCTCAGGTCCCAGTTTTTAGATAACAGATCTACAGGTAATCCAAATATGGCTATGTTTTTATGGAGTTGCTGTCATGGCTCAGCGGTTAGCGAACCCGACTAGCATCTAAGAAGACATGGGTTCAATCCCTGGCCTCGCTCAGTGAGTTAAGGATCTGGCATTGCCGTGAGCTGTGGTGTAGGTCGCAGACGTGGCTCGGATCCTGCCTTGCTGTGGCTCCAATTCAACCCCTAGCCTGGGAACCTCCATATGCCGCGGAGGCGGCCCTCAAAAAAGACCAAAAAAAAAAAAAAAAAAGACAAATGTGACTAGGTTTTAGCCAATAAGCGGCCTACCTCAGAAAAAAATTTTTTTTAAAATACCGAAATCTCCTGAGTGCTAATTAACCTTGCCTTTAATTTCCTTTCTAGTCAATTCACGAAGTTCTCCCCTACTGCTAGAAGCAATAATATTTAAAGACTCTTTCCCATGGTCCCAAACTGGTATATTTCTGAATTGACTCTTCAACATTAAACAAAATCATTCATGTTGTCTGTGGAAAGGGTCCAGGAAGACTGTGATATGACCGGCCTCATGATAGAGCCAGTCAAAGCTTGGATCAGTCCCCACCACTAGGCAGTGTGGTGCCACACGGAGAAACCCTTTCTTGTTTCACACTTCACGTGTTGGGCAGAAGTAGGACTTGGCATCTGATCATAGTTGTTTTTGTAAATATTTACTTTGTCAAACTCTTTCTTCAAAGCAAACAGGGCTGTTGCCAAGCAAAGCATCACTGTCTGGGGTGGGAAAGGTCTTTCTAATTATTAGCTCCTGCCTGTCTGGAAAGAGTGAACAGGCTGGCCCAGCAGGGGAAGCTGGAGAAGTGGGGGAGGGGAGGGGAGACTCTGTGCTTTCCACTTGTTCTGTAAAATTGCCCATGAGAGTCATTTTGATTTAAACTGTATCTCATTCTTCATTGTAGGGGAAAGGCAGAAGGGCAAGAGGATATCATGATAGAAAGGTCTGTAATTTGCGTGACTAGTTGAAATTTGGGGGTTGTCACCTGATATCCCTTCCTTATGCTGCAGGGCAAAAGTATGGGAGATGGGTTTGACAGCTGGAGATGACAATAAAAGTTCTGCTCTTCTTTTATAAAAGAAATTAAATCGTGTTTTCAGAAAACAAAACAAAACATAGTTCATTTAAAGTGAAAAATCCCCCCCCCCCGTTGGGATTGATTTATTTCTTAGGCTGCAATCCAAAAAAGTGATTTAGCATAGTCAAATTTGGCTGAATCACATTAGTCTTCAACCTATAGCTAAGCTTTTCATCTTTTAAAAGTACACTTAAAAAGAATAAAACATGAAAAAAACCCTCAATTGTCCTTCAGCATATGATTATATGTATGTGTAAACACACATGCACATGTGCACACTGCATCTATGATGTAATAGGCAAGGGTAAGGGACTCAGAATTAAGTTGACTAAAAGAAACAAAGTGACCAAAAAGTTGGAAAAATAAAACCCACAATGGTTAAGTACACGCCAGCAAGGAACATTCCATACAGCCACGAAAGGGTAATAAAAGTTCTGAACCTCCAACTAGTCAGTAAGAGAGCTAGAAAGAAAGAGCTGGATTCTCTTCTTACTAATAGAGGAACTTTGAACAAGTCACTTAAATTTTCTATACTTCACTTTCCTCCTTTGATAAATGGGGATAATACCTCCTTTCTCTAGGGTGGCTGTGAAGGTTAGAGGTGATAATATGTGTGGAAGTACTTTGGAATGATAAAGTGCTTGTTCCATAATGCACTAGTCTATTTTTAAGAGCATCTTCTAGGCCTCCCTATCTTGGTGATCTTACCAGAAAAATTTCAAAAGGATTTAGTCACTCCTTTGCAAGGAAAAAAACCCCCACCTTTTGGGTCTCCTTATCCTCCCGCAGAGCTGAGAGCAGACAGGGCTGTATTTACAGAAGAGTGCTCCTAGAGAAACTAATCAATGCAATTCCATCCACTAGGTTCCCTTGACTTCTTGCTGTGAGAAAATTGTGAGTTTGCTTCTGCACTTTAAAACTAGGATGGGCTTTAACAATACGAAGGCATGGAGTTCCCGTCATGGCGCAGTGGTTAACCAATCCGACTAGGAACCATGAGGTTGCGGGTTTGATCCCTGCCCTTGTTCAGTGGGTTAAGGATCTGGCGTTGCCGTGAGCTATAAGTCGCAGATGCGGCTCAGATCCCACGTTGCTGTGGCTCTGGTGTAGGCTGGCAGCTACAGCTCCGATTCAACCCCTAGCCTGGGAACCTCCATATGCCTCAGGAGCGGCCCAAGAAATGGCAAAAAGACAAAAAAAAAAAAAAAAAAAAAGAGGGAATACTAAGGCATTACTTACCTGGACTATTTCTAACAGTTAATGTTGAATATGTCCTTAAAACAAGGCACTAAGCACCTTTCATATCCACTGAATGCTCACAGCAGCCCCAGAACCTCTATACTGTCATTGTCCTAGGGCCCATAAAACTAGTAAAGAGGTGTAGAGGATCCAGATGACATAGTAAATGCTCCAGAGTTTGTGCCCTCTCCACATACCAGGTTGTGAACTCTTCCACATGGGCTGATTTTCCAAATATTACTGCTACTACTACCACCACCACCAGCAACTGGCCTTGTATGCTTACTCCGTGCTGGACACTATTCCTAACACTTTACAGGGAACACCTCACTACATTTTCACAACTTCTTTACACAGTAATAATAGTAGGCATTATTATTATTATTCCCATTATATTGGGAAGACTTAGATACAGAGAGATATGAAGGTCATCCAATTAGTGCGTTTGCTTTTGGGAACGGTGGAGGAAGAGGAATGAGCTGAAAAGAGATATAGAGAGGATTTCAATTGTACCCAATATGTTTCTTTCATTTAAATACATATATACATATACAAATACTTTAAATATATCTAAATGTTATAGTATAAATAATAAGTATATAAAATGTACTGTTCATTTAAATACATACATTTTGTCTTTGCTTCATATGTATATATTATTATTTTGTCTTTTTAGGGCTGCAGCTGTGGCATATGGAGGTTCCCAGGCCAGGGGTCTAATCGGAGCTATAGCTGCCCTACGCCACAGCTCAGAGCAATGTGGGATCCGAGCCACGTCTGCAACCTACACCACAGCTCACAGCAACGCCAGAACCTTAACCCACTGAGCAAGGCCAGGGATTGAACCTGTATCCTCATGAATGCTAGTAATATTCATTTCTGCTGAGCCACGACAGGAACTCCAACTTCATATATGTATTATATAGATATCTGTTGTTTATATTCTGTATTATCTAACATTAGGACCTCACCATACAACATAATTCATCCTCAGGGAGATTCTCCTGGTTTAAAACTATTAGACTTTTATAGTTCACTGTCTTGTGTTTATGAGCCATGTATATATATATTCACATATATATATATGTCAAAGACAAAAGATTAGCATGTCTCCATGATAGTCTTTTTTGTATTATTCTCTATACTTTTCTGTATTTTCAATACTTTTTCCAAATTAAAGAAAAAAATAGAAGAAAGTCCTATTTCCTAAGTCTGTTGTAAAATTTCCTCCGGTATAGAAAGAATAGGTTTGGGTAATAACACTGGGGGTGTGTGTAATATTTTAATGTCAAAAATGGGGGCTTACTTCTCTTAGTCATTTTGTTATATTGCTACTTTCTTTAGTATTTACCCAACATATGCTCTTAATCTTCTTGTTAGGAAACTGATTATTTTACAAGTCAGTTGAACAATTTTAATCAAGCAACACATGCGACACTGAACATATCACTGCCCCATCCAGTCTCCTTCCCCCTCTGTCTCTAGAAAGAGGAGATTAGACCAGGTCAGGGTTTTTAAAGAGCTTCCACATCCCCTATGACATTCACCCCAACACCCCCAGGGAAAGGATAAAAGCAGAAGCTCCTCATACATGGGACTTCAGGCCTCCCACTCCCATAGCAGCTGTGTTACTGTTTGACCTCTTTATTATCAAATTATGTTGTTTTTAAACAAAGTGTTACAGGCTTTAAAATACCTACTTTGGGGAGTTCCTGTTGTGGCTCAGCAATAACAAACCTGACTACTATCCATGAGGATGCCAATTTGATTCCTGGCCTCTCTTAGCAGGTTAAGGACCTAGCGTTGCTGTGAGCTGTAGTGTAGGTTGAAGACTCTGCTCAGATCTGGAGTTGCTATGGCTATAGTGTAGGCTAGCAGCTACAGCTCTGATTCGACCCCTAGCCTGGGAACTTCCCTATGTCACAGGTGAGGCCCTGAAAAACAAAAAAAACAAACACTCAAAAAAAAAAAAAAAAAAAAACCTACTTTGAAAACTACTAGGCGATATCTACCAGCAGTTTCACTTTGATGTGTCATGTACAGTGGATGAAGAAGCCTCTTCTTTCCTTCTTTCCTTCTTTCCTTCTTTCCTTCTTTCTTTCTTTCTTTCTTTTTCTTTCTTTCTTTTTGCTTTTTAGGGCCACACCTACAGCATATGGAAGTTTCCAGGCTAGGGATGGAATCTGAGTTGCAGCTGCCGGCCTACACCACAACCACAGTAATGCCAGATCAGAGCCTCATCTGTTATCTACGCACAGCTTGCAGCAATGCCAAATCCTTAACCCACTGACCAAGGCCAGGGATCGAACCCACATCCTCATGGATACTAGTCAGGTTCTTAACCCAATGAGCCACAACAGGAACTCCAAGAAGCCTACTTCTTGAAGAGTGCACAGTACCCCCCTAGTTGGCTTTGTGTTTCCAGCACAGTTGGTTTTCCTTTCTTGTACCGCCCTAACAGTTTAGAGGATGAGGTATGTACTTTGACAAGCCTCAGAGCTCTGCAACCTGGAGCTACAAAATGAGATTCAAAGGGAAGAGCAAGACTAATTTTTTTTCTTTTAGACTCACTTTCTTCATGAGAGCTCATTTAATTCACCATTTTAAAGGAAAAATAGAATTTAAAAAATCTGAAAACAAAAGAAAAACTGTAGCATCTTTCAAAACCATTTTCTGTTTTCTGTAATTCATTAGAAATTGTCACCCTCACCTATGCATTTTTGGCAGAAAGTTTTCAAAGTGAATTAAAATTATACAGTTTTATTTGCAAAACAATTTTTCTTGCAAGAAGTCATTGGCAAGAAAAAGTTTTTATAAAATTATTTTTACTTCTCTTTACAGGATCATCTAACTGTAATTTTTACTGCATTTGATTAACATTTTTTCTTAAATATACCAGAAAAAAGGTTATCAATAAGCCATAAGATAATCTTTTTTTGATATGTCTCTTTTCATTTATCAAATTATGACTGATCATCCATAGAAACTTTAAAAAGTTCAAGTGCAGAAAGGAGAAAAAAAAAAGCCAAAATATGCAAGAAAAAAGTTTTTCATAATACCACAACACTTTGGCATTAAACTTTGGCATATTCCTTTGTTGGTATCATACTGTATATGAGTGATTTTACACTTTTCACCTAATAACTTATCATAAGCATTTACAGATATGGTTTAGAACTTTTTATTCTTTATTTATTTGGGCCACACCCATGGCATATGGATGCTCCTGGGCCAGGGATCGAACATGTGCCAATAGCAGTAACCCCAGCCACAGCAGTGACCATGGTGGACCTTAACCCACTGAGCTACCAGGGAACTCCTAGAACTTTTTATAAAACATTTTAAAAATTATTTTTATTTTTTTATGGCTGCATCTGCAGCATATGGAAGTTCCTGGGCTAGGGGTTGAATTGGAGCTACAGCTGCCAGCTTATGCCATAGTCATAGACAAGCTGGATCTGAGCTGCAGTAGTTTGAGGCAACACTGGATCCTAACCCACTGAGTGAGGCCAGGGATCAAACCCACGTCCTCACAGACACTAGGTCAGGCTCTTAACCCACAGAGCCACAACAGGAATTTCTCATTCAACTCTTTTCTTAATCTTTTAACATGGGCCAGGTAGTATAATAGGCACTGGGAATACAGCAGTGAATAAAACAAGACTTTGTCATCTTGGGATTTATATTCTAGTGAGGGAGGCATAAAATAAACAGATATTTAATATAATATCAGGTAGTGATAAGTGCTATAAATTAAAGTAAAGCAGACTATATATATAGGTACAGAAAGTGAGACAAGGTAGGGTATTATAAGAATTCCACAAGTGTTCTTTAGTGATCTGTGATCAATGGGCTTGCTGTACGCACATTTCTTTCCTCAGAAAAACTGTAATGTCAGGCTTTACTTTGGTGATAATAGAGGTCCTTTTCAAGGCTTGCTCTTTTTTTCTTTACCTATAGAGAAAATGATGATGTGTCTTTTCTCAGGAAACTAAGAATCCAGGCTGCTTTTTTTTTTTTTTTTTTTTTTTTTGTCTTTTTGCTATTTCTTTGGGCCGCTCCCATGGCATATGGAGGTTCTCAGGCTAGGGGTCAAATCAGAGCTGTAGTCACCAGCCTATGCCAGAGACACAGCAATGCTGGATCCGAGCCTCGTCTGCAACCTACGCCACAGCTCACGGCAACGCCAGATCGTTAACCCACTGAGCAAGGGCAGGGACCGAACCCGCAACCTCATGGTTCCTAGTCGGATTGGTTAACCACTGCACCACGACGGGAACTCCCCAGGCTGCTTTTGATTCCCATCCTATCAGATTCCCTGTACATATCCCCAGCAGGTTCTACCCATCAATCATAATTGTCCCAAGTGGCCCATAACTATGTCACATCTCTCACAGAATATTAGAAGGGTAGCAGAAAAGATGAAATCAATACAGCAGTAAAATGAAATCTATCTCTAGAAAGGGAAATTTCACATTTGACTGAAAATATACCCCATCTATTTAAAAAGATCTTCCTGATTTTGTTCTCTTTGGTCTTCAGCCAGAATTAGATTCATTGAGTGTTTCTGTTCCATAAGAATGCATCTAGGGGTCGGGATTCCTTCTCTTCAGGAAGTGTCTCAGAGATTAGGAAAACTTTTTAAATAAAGATACCTTTCAAAAACAATTGCAGAAATTATCCCTAGAAAATTAATGCTGATCTGAGTGTCCTTTACACTCAATTTTTTTCCCTTTATGAGTCCCCACTCATTGAGTTCTCTATTTTTGCCTTTTATTCTCTTTATAAAGGTTAAGGGCTCTGACTCTCACTTTTTTTTTTCTTCTGCCTTTTAGGGCTGCACCCCTGGCATATGGAGGTTCCCAGGTTAGGGGTCTAATTGAAGATATAGCTGCCAGCCTACACCAGAGCCACAACAATGCCAGATTTGAGCTGCATCTGTGACCTACACCACATTCTCACAGCAACGCTGAATCTTTAACCCACTAAGCGAGGCCAAGGATCAAACCTGCGTCCTCATGGGTCCTAGCTGGATTCATTTCTGCTGCACCATGATGGGAACTCCATATTACTCTCACTTTTAACTGATCCTTAAGGTTTATTCATTTTCTAAGAACTACAACTGAGAACTGTTCTGTTGATCTACAGACTCTAAAATACTAGAATATCACTCTGAATCCCTGAATCCTCATTAGATCAGTTACTCGCTAAGAACACTGTATGTATCTTTCAGACAAGCCTACAAGTTGAGGTCTTGATATTCTTCTCTTGAGTTGATTTTTCTTATTTGTTTATCAATTGATACACAAACAAATAAGAAAAATCAACTCAAATACAACACTAAAGATAGTCAAAAAACCAGAAGAGGAGAGAACAAGAGAAGAAGAATATCAAGACCGTGTGTATATATATATATATATATATATATATGAGATTGTTTTAAGTCGTTGGTCTCTTAATTGGAAGTGCATCTCCAGTGTCCTGCATCTGTACCCTTCTCTTCTCATGATTTCTGATTTTGATGGCATAATTGTGCATGGATGATTTTGTCTCTTTACTGTATACATACCTTTACTGGTGAGCCTTGTCATTTGTGGCATTTTTGGTTCCAGTTGTGGCCTTTTCTTTTCTGCCTAGAGAAGTTTCTTTAGCATTTCTTGTAAAATTGGTTTAGTGTTGCTGTATTCTTTCAGCTTTTGCTTATCTGTGAAGCTTTTGATTTCTCCTTCAAATCTGAACGAGAGCCTTGCTGGGTAAAGTAATCTTGGTTGGAGGTTTTTTCCTTTCATCATGTTAATTATATCATGGCACTCCCTTCTGGCCTGCAAAGTTTCTGCTGAAAAATCTGCTGATAACCTTATCAGGGTTCCCTTGTATGTTATTTCTTTTCCCTAGCTGCTTTCAAGATTTTCTCTTTGTCTTTAATTTTGGTCAGTTTGATTAATATATGTCTCGGGGTGTTCCTCCTTGGGTTTATTTTATATGGTACTCGTGCTTCCTGGATTTGAGTGAGTGGTTCCTTTCCCATGTTAGGGAAGTTTTCGGCTATTATCTCTTCAAATATTTTTTTCTGTCCCCTTCTCTCTCTTCTCCTTCTGGCACCCCTATAATATGGATGTTGGTGCATTTAACGTTGTCTCAGAGTTCTCTGAGATTCTCTTCATTTGTTTTGAATCTTTTTTCTCTTTTCTGTTCCACATCTGTAATTTCCATGAGGTCTTGATATTCTGTACAAAGCTTAACACATTATGGACACTCAACAAATTTTAAGGAACGGGCCAGACAAATGGCATCTCTGGTCTTTAGGGAGTAATCAGTTCTCCATGTCTGAGGATTACTCCACACATACTCTGAACTAAGCTCTCTCTTAGAGCCATAATGACAAGGAAAATTTGTCTTTTTTCACACAATGGAATTACCTAGGCTAATTACTAATGCATATGTTTGGATGTTTGAGAAACTGAGCATCAACTTATAGATTCAAAAGTGATTTAGTCTATCCTTCTAGGAAAATCATTCTCTAAAGATGATATCCATGTTGAATTATCCCAAATGCTTGACCATTTACCACCAGATCTTGTTTATATCCAGTTTAGAGATCCTTGGCTACAGTTTAATCCTATATCCGCATACCATCCACATGTTTGAAAATAACATTTTTCATAAAGACATTCAGCTTAGATTTAAACTACATGCCTTTTTTTTCTGGAATTTTTATTTGTGGCAGTTATGTCTAAATTTTAGAACCTGTCTTTTTTTGCTTCATATCTGTGACTTTCTGACATAGGTAACCATATTGTGTTTTTTGTTTTAGTCTTAGAATTTTCCCAAAACAACTGCTCCAGAAACTCTCAAATTTACCTAATTAGTGATTACACTTTGCAAAAGAAGAAGAGCATTTCCCAGCTAGTTGACTCGGATAGTTAGAACAGGATGCTAAAAATTAGGCCATGGCCACAGGTTTGGGCTCTGTGTGGGGCAATTAGTGAGTGGTGAGTGCAGGCATTTCACAAAGTTGTGGCCAGGGTCCCAAAAACAACAGGTGAGAATGTGGATGGCACAAAGGAGAGTCATCCCTATAGAAGGAAAGTGTGTGGCTATTGAGTCAGTAGCACTGCACTGAGAGTATAACACATAGAGAAGGGAGGAGAAAAGAGAGAGGAAAAAAAGAGAGAGAGAAGGAAAGGAAGGAAGGAGGAAAAGAAGGAAGGCAACAAATAATTGTAGACAGGTTCATATAAATAAATAGCAAAGGGAGAATAGCAGGGGGAGCCAGAACCTGAAGTATGGTGTGACCTTTAATCAGGGCTCTTATCCCTAGCAGGTTGTGAAGCATCTTTGTCTTTACCTGCTCAATGGATCACACAGTGCTGATGCACTGCTTTAATTTGGGAAGTCTTCCTCTTGAGAGACATGTCTTTTCTTGCTCTAAGTCCAAAGTGCTCCCAAGTGTGGCATTCTCTGTGACAGATGTACTACAGTTATGCTTTAGCTGACTCCAAACCCATAGCATCCCTGTGCCTGAGTGGTCTATTTGATGTCCAAGAGTGTGTTTCCTTTGAGAGCATGTCTTTACTGGAATATCATCCAAGAAGGTAGGAAGGTATAATCCCTTTGTTCTAAAACAGCCCCTATTCAATTCGGTAACCCTATTCCCACTCCACAGCAATTCTTTCAAGAGGTCTTAAGTGTATCTGCTGTTGTATTTAAGTGCCCTAGACCCAACCACTGGACGGGCGCTGTCCAACAGTAGAGAGTCCTCTCCTTTCTAAACGTCTCCCAAGGTTGCTCCAATTCCAAGTGACTCTGTGTGAGGATAAGTAATTTCAAAACCAGTTTAACATTTCCAAGGAGACCAGATTCTCTGGCAAATCTCCCATCCATAGCTGCACTTCTTATAGGATTCTCAGGGTCTTACTGACAGGATCAATCATGTGACTGGCAAGACCAGCCAGCTCCATACATGTCCATCTGTGATTATTTTGCATACCTGTTTCTCACTGATGAAGCACGGCCATTCTTCTTTGAATTCTAACCTTCCAACCATCTTCTTGAAGGAAGGCAGAAATGTAGCCATGGGCCAATTCTGTTGGAACATGTGTTCCTTGTTCTCTAGCAGGCAGCTCCTCCTGCCAGTGTTGATGTCTGTGTAAGGAGGTATTGCTTCTCTAACTCCCTCTTGTCTGTCCAAGAAGGAATTTGTTTCCATCTACCAGTCTGTCTTCTCTCTTGTAGCCCTGATTAGATCAGAAAGGGCTAGAGTCTTAGTGAGAAGGCTTACTCCATCATTCTTATGCCTATGATGACCTTTAAAAGTATACAGAAGTTCACTGCTATGAAAGACTACTTCTGAAGTTCAAGGAAATTATCCCTTTGAAACTTAAAACTTGATTTTCAGGATTTTTACTTGAGATGACAGTCTAATAAATTATTCCACTACTTGGAACTTAAAGAAAAGTAATTGGAAGGTTTTTTTCCTTATGCTTACTTATTGTGCTTTTATTGTAAACATTATCTCTTGGCTTGCTTTTCTCGTAGATAGCTTTCTGCCTTAAATTTGTTAACTAATATGAGTTAACATTTTCTTAGTAAAAACAAAGTGTGACCAATCTAATGTAATAATATTCAACACGGTGCTGTGAAATAATAGTTATTGATAAATTAACCAGGTCTTTCTTTTCTTTGAGTTCTGTGAAAACTTTTCAAAATGCAGAGAGCAATAAAATTCTGTAATTTGGCAAAGATGGGCTTATACACCTGAAAATGCTGACATATTGAAGACAATCTCTTCCTTAAATCCCTAAGCAAGAAACAATCAGCACAGTAAGTTGATACCCGGTTGGCTGAGAAGGCAAGACCTGAAACATCTATGCCCCTCAGGCCATTAGAATTGTTTGGACCATGAGGTAGAGTGCCTATTTTTCTAGTGCCATGGGTTTCAATAATGAAATGTAGTAGTTTCACAGTGGACAGTGACAAAATGAAATTTTCTTTTGCTTTTTTCCATTTTTTAAAAGGGGTATGTGTGTGATATTGTGTTATCATCCAAATCTCTTCTTTTTTTTTTTTTTTTTTTTTTTTTTTTGCTTTTCAGAGCTGCACCTGAGGCATATGGAAGTTCCCAGGCTAGGGGTCGAATTGGAGCTATGGCTGCCGGCCTACACCACAGCCACAGCAATGTGGGTTCCAAGCCATGTCAATGACCTGCACTACAGCTCATGGCAATGCCAGATCCCCAACCCACTGAGGGAGGCCAGGGATCGAACCTGCATCCTCTTGGATACTAGTCAGATTCGTTTCCACCTCACCACAACAGAAACTCCCTGATTTTATTTTTAAAATAGCATGTATTCAATTTTTTTCATACAGCAAAGTATAAAGAAGGAAAAAACTGCCCAATCATCCCATTTTTAGAGAACTCACCTTGACATTTAAAAATAAAGTAGTGTATTTTCATGACTTTAATCAGTAGAGACAGGAACAAAATGAAAAGCAAATGTTTCTTGGTTTTAACTGTTGTGAGATTTCAGATTCTATCTGCCTGGGGACAGTTCCAGATATGTCCCTAAGACCCCAGATTTAAGAATAAAAGAGCATACATCAAAAGAAACCTTGGAAATGGCAAGGGTGATAAAACAACATAATGCTCTTTGTAAAACTCACTCCTGGATATTCAGAGAAGGCGGCAGAAGAACTCCAAAACACTATAAAGTGATGACCTGTTATAAAGTCAGGATAGACAGAACAGTTTTGATGGGCTTATAGGAAGTTGTCATAGATACTACAAAAAACGGCTTTATCCAGTTTTTGAGGATTGGTGGCAACTTATGATCAAGAAGGTAGTAACATGCTTCCATCCATGCATGTGTAAAAAGGAAACCACAGAAACTATGGGGTCAGCTAACCATATCAAAGAGAACTAAATGCATAATTTCATATGACCAGTCTTCTTGAGCAATTTTATAATATTTTTATAAGAACAATAACAGCTTTGAGCAACCTCTGTGATACTCTTCTCCTAATGAGTTTTATGATATATACCAGCCAGACTTTCTTATTATGATTTATATACTAAATCAGAACTAGAATCCATGTCCTCCCATCATCAAGTAACAAATGATAATGTGAATAGTGCATGTCTTGACCATTCATTTATAGTAGATCAAAATTATGTATCATCTCTACCGACACTTTCCTTTTATAGGCCATGAAAGTGACAACACCTGCTAAGGCTCTGAAATCACCATGGGATTATGACTTTTTTATTCATAATGGCATTGTAGACAAGACAGCGCCAGACTTCTTAGCATTCAAGGAACATTTCAGTTTGTCTTGGGGAAGTATTTTTTCTCTCTTGGAACATGTTGAGAAATTTCTCAGGGACTATGCAATACCAGAAGTCAAAATAAAAGGGAACAGTTTAGTAGCACTCCTTCCAGAGTTTGAGCTGAAGAATAAACTTACCAGATATGACCTTCTCTCAGTGCTAGAGAACCCAGTTCACATCCAAATGATGTTAAATCTTCCGGGGCAAAGGTATAAGGGCCAAAATGGAAAGACAGAGGCTGCCATGAAGATCCAAGCCATATGGAAATGCTACAAAGCAAGAAAATTCTTCCTCACTTATCGCCGGCAGAAGTGGGCATCAGGTGTGATTGCCATTGCATGGCTCTTATATTGCCATAAGACCCGGCTGAGGAAGCTTCTAAAGGAATCACGTGAAAGACACCTGGAGAATTTCCGCATTCGAGCCAAGGTACACAAGGCTGCCAGCTGTTAAGGCAGACCTCTTTTTCTAAACATTTCTTGCTCGAGGGATTGCAGTGAGTTGTCTCTTTATCTTCCTTCTCTCTCTCCAATTCCCCTCCCCCTCAGCCTCTCTCGCCTCCACTCCCTTCATTGTACGATGCGCAAACCCTACATTGGTCTCTACATAATGTTTTAGCCCTAATCAGAAAATTTGGCCTTTGTGCCTGCAATATCTATTGCAATTTTTCTATAGGAAAAAAAGTCCCTTCACTTTGACTATAGTAGTTCTGTCAGAAAATCAATGTTTTAACTGCATTACCTTTTCTCCCTATATATACCTTCTGGCACTTTAATTTGCTAGGAAAAAAAAAATCCTCTCTTGTCTACATTGCTGTCACCACTTTGTCAGAAAGTATTTAAGTTTGCAGACAGCCTTTTAATTAGTGCTCACAATTTCATTTATGTTTGCTTTCTCTTTTTTTCATTCATATTCTGTTAATTAAGTGAGCTGCCTCTAATCTTCCCCTGCCAGTAGCATCATGTAGCCACCTAATTAAATTAATTGGGGAAGATGTTTTAAGTATGTAATTAAATCAATTAATATAATTTATGCCTGGCTTAACTGTACAGTGGAAAAACAGCTGAAGTTTGACTAGATGAATCCACTACAGCTTCCTGTCACTGATCAATGCTCTTCTTGATTTTTAGCATCTGGCAGCCAACTGGAATCGCATCAGGACCTCCAGGAGGACTATTATCCATATCCCATCATTAGGTATAACACTTTTGCCTGCAAATCTATCAGCAACCTCTATTACCCACCACATTATGGCTCCTTGATTGAGTTCAAGGAAGGCCCCTTGTTTTATTCAAATTGGTCTCGGCAGGAAAATGTTCTCGACATGATGAGAGTAATAACACAGGGCCCTCGCTCGAAACGGCGTTTAATTTGGGGATTAAGCAAATAAAGTCATTATGTGGGGGCTGCTATTCAGTGGAGAGGTGATTTGCTGTAATTCGCTTTCATCTGTATGAAATGAACTAAAAAGTTGTATTTTTTCCCCCTGAAATAACAGATAATGTTTTCGATCTTCTTTAATGATAGAAGAATACAGCCTTGTGCATGTTGTTGCTGTTACGCCAATAAGCCAGGATATTGCTTGTACACTCTTTTTAATCAAATGTGCAGTCAAAATGATAAGCTACATTCTCTGAAATTATTTAGTTCTAATTACGAGCAGATGGGATGCTTTATTTGCACCTAGGGCGCCTGAGCAAAAGGAAATGCTGTGTGAACAAGAATAATTAAGAAGTTGAATAGTGTTTTTTGCGCTTAAATAATCTGCAGTTTCATGTTAATTAGCACTAATGTAATTATTTAATTACATTTATGAATTGGGGGACTTAAAAGCTGTTGTCTGCAACACAGTGGTAAAATAGGTATGCCAATATGACATGGAGAATTTCAGAAATGTGCATTGGAAGTTCTTTTAAAACATGAGCTTCAGTCAAAATGTTTGGGATTTGTTTGCATACTTGTTTAGTTTTGTTTTGCTTTTTATCTAATTTTCTTGTGTTAAATTTCCTTGGTGAGGTCAAATGTCCCAAGCTGATTTGGCAGAGTTTTGACAAACAGCAAAACTCATGGGATCTTCGTATTACATATCAGTGCTTTGTTAAGGCCTTGTAAGTAGAGCAACACATTGTGATCAATTGTTACAGAATTCTGAATTGCAATTTATTTGTGCTCCTGTGTGAGCATATGTGTTTAAGGTTATATATTAAAGGTTATATATTAAATTAATAAGGTTATATATTAAATTAATAAAATATTAGCAGTAAGAAAGTAAGGCAACTTTTCTAGACTTTAAAGTACTTACAGCTAAGTACTTACAGAAAAGTTAGTAAAATACTTCATTTGCTTAGAGCCTTTTAGATTTGGTCTTTTTTATGGCTCACAGAAGAAATGAGTTCTTAGGATGTAAGTGAGGTAAGACAGATCTGAATTTCATTCTAACTTAAGCTTTTGTTTTGGTGGGACTACTTCTGCACACAAAATTAGTTCACACACAGAAATTGCACTTGTAATTGATTGCAACCAGAGAGGCTAATTGCAGACCCAATTAACTGACTTGAGTCCTTAGAATAAGGTGCAAAAGGCTTTTGCTTCTGCAACTAATTGTGGACCTGACCTTATATTATGTGAGGAATTTTGTTTTGAATAAACTATTCTCTAGTTTATTCAGAAATAGAAACAAGACCCCCACTTCGTAATGTTGACAAGCACAAAGGTATTAAAGACTCATTTTCCACAAAGTTTTTCCCTTCTATACCCCCACTTCTGACTCTAAACCCCTAAGCAATCAGCCCTGCAAAAAAGCCTAATAGAAACAAGCCTCCAAAGAGGTGAAGTTATGAAAGTAAAGCTTAGTAATATAAATTGGGTAATAAAAAATAATTTTAAATGAAGATGTCTCAAAATTCCAAAAGGACTTGCCAAATATAAATTAAGTAGAAAAATAGCCTGGACAGAAACTAGAATTAGAAAGCATTATTTCAAATCTGACATTAAAACTAGTTTTCTTCTAGATTACATGCATACACACACTCATTTTAAATAAATTACTAATAAATCTAAAAGTACCCTCCCTACTACAGTAATTTTTACTTGTTAACAACATAATAACCCATTTTAGGTGAGCAAGAAAAATCACTAATTTTTTTATTTTCTAAGTGATAAGAACAAGCTCAGATGTTTTTCTCAGCTGAGTATTTAAAAAGCCCAGTTATACTTTCTTACAAGGGAATAATACTTGATCAAATTGTATTTGTTTCTACAATCTATACTTTAGGTTATAAAATGACTTGTGGACATTAAACTGCCATCTGGTACCTATTCCATAGACAATTCTCAAATCATACCTTTAAAAAGAAAAGATTATGGCTTGCCTTTTTCTTAAGTGCCAACTCCCCTGGGAATACTTGAAGATTTACCCTCCTCACAACATGGCTACTTTGTCTCCTACACCAGAGACCCACCTACACAATTCATGAAAATAGAAGTGGATGAAAGGGTAGCAAATTTTTCTTGAAATACATGGCCCCCAAATCTATTCAATATAGTAATTTTGTTCCCAGAGTTGAGAGGGATTGACTAATAAAAATTGGTTATTAAGAATGTAAGGTTCTTGGAGTTCCCGTCGTGGCGCAGTGGTTAATGAATCCGACTAGGAACCATGAGGTTGCGGGTTCGGTCCCTGCCCTTGCTCAGTGGGTTAACGATCTGGCGTTGCCGTGAGCTGTGGCGTAGGTTGCAGACGCGGCTCAGATCCCGCGTTGCTGTGGCTCTGGCATAGGCCGGTGGCTACAGCTCCGATTCGACCCCTAGCCTGGGAACCTCCATATGCCGCGGGAGCGGCCCAAGAAATAGCAACAACAACAACAACAACAACAAAAAAGACGAAAAAAAAAAAAAAAAAAGAATGTAAGGTTCAGGCATGCATTTAATACAAGTTGCAGCCTTGTTCTCTTTTTCTCTTTCTATAGAAATTTATGATCAATTGTGATGTAGAATTAGCCCCAGAAATAATTCCACCTGCCTGCTGCTAGCCAAGTGAGGCAGCACTAGCTTACTTGAACCCTAAAAATAAAGTTAGTAGCTGATAACTACATAATACATTACAGTTGCAGGCATTTGGTTATTTTTTGCACACACAGGAGTAACTGCATTCTCCAAACTCACAGTAACAGAAAGGGTGGCGTTTTAGGAATGTTTTTGATCACAAAATATTTATCATTTAAAAATCTATAGCTTGATGGAGTTCCTGTCATGGCGCAGCAGAAACGAGTCTGACTAGGAACCATGAGGTTGCAGGTTCGATCCCTGGCCTTAACTTCAGTGGCTTAAGGATCTGGCCTTGATGTGAGCTGTAGGTTACAGGCGCATATGGATTCCTGTGTTGCTGTGGCTTTGGTGTAGGCTGGCAGCTGTAGCTCCGAACAGACCCCTAGCCTGGGAACCTCCATATGCTACGAGTGGGGCTGTAAAAAATAAAAGGCAAAAAAAAACCCCTGTGACTTGGTGATATGAACATGAAGACAGTTATACATTGCAGAGTAACTGCCTCTTTGAAAGGAGGAATTATGAAACATAATTCATAATTATATATTTTGGGATGTATTCCCAGATGCAACAAAAAGTTTTAGCTATTTTTAACCAACAGGAGAGGTAGTATGCTGTTGATTAATTGTCCAAAGAGACGGATTGGCTTTGTAACTTTATACAATGATAAAAAGAAAGTCATCCTTTCCAGATTATATAGGCTGATCTCTTAATTAGATATTGCATATTTTTGTCATTTTTATTAATGAAATATAATTATAAAAAATCTACCATATTTCATAGTAGGAATAGAATACTAGGGTCCATTTTAAGCAAAATCTATCAGTCAAATAAGAACTGCAACTAAGAATCCTAATTCCTCTTGAAAAATCAGAGGTCTAAATAAAACGTACAAACTAATTCTGCTTCCTGTTTCTTTGGCCAAGTCACTGACTCCACTTTTAATTTAACCCCTGTGCTTCTTTATTACAGTGCATCATTTGCTACTACACTTAAACTCAGTGGCATTTTAAAATATAGTGACATTTAATGAGATGTGCTGAGTATGGGGCTCTGATGCCATGAGCAGGTATATGAGGCTGCTGCCAGCCAATTAAACTCCCAGTGATGACCTTCCTCTCTTTAAAAGAAAAATAGAGAATGTATTGAGGTGGTATTTTCTCTTTTCTCTATGTGATCCTTTATTTCATTGCCAATTGATTTCATGGCTAAAAGGAATGTATATAGTTTAGCTTCATTTTTTTCCATCTGTGCATTATTTCAGCAAATTATCCTTGGGGCTAAAGCAATTAGTGATCTCCAAGATGCTCCATTTCACAAAATTGTGGATCTTGTTATTGCAAAGTTCATGAAATCATTTTTTCTCTTGCTTTGTATTGCCACAAAAACCTAAAAGTTAGACAAACTTTTATGTACAACTGCCATACCCCAAATGCTCATGAAGCAGTTACTTCCTAATCCTACTACCTTTAAGAACTGTGCCCACCTCCACTTGTGAACAGGGGCAGGGGGAAGAACCACAGCCCAGAGGGTTACATCGAAACACATTTTTACTGTGCCCCCAAGCACACTGGCATCTTTCTACTTTCCCATTTTGAGCTGACAATTCAAAGAAACAATAGATTCTGTTGTTTCCACCTCACCTGTGGTAAATCAGGACTCCTAGTCAAATATTTACAGTCTTCAACATGTATTTTGGCAAGTAGTATGGGCTCCTCGGTTTAGTTACAGTGCTGGCACACTAGATCTTTGAAACAGATATACGGCTAAGATCTCCCAGACAACAGTTTTCCAGAGAAATCCAGATCTTTGGCAATCAGGAACATAGGACACTTAAACTTTCAAATTTCTTTATAGTCCAAATTAAAATGAAAACATATTTTTACTCATCTGTGTTGTATTCCATCCAAGTAATCCAAATCACCAGACACTGGTTAGATCAGGGTTGGCCTCATGACCCTGTAATATTAAATTACCCAGTTGGGGTTGAGCTGTCTGAAGCTGTACCATGAAATACAGAAACAGCATCATAATGAGTGTCAAGTGACACCAGCTCATGGGCTTTTCATGACATGATTAGGATATGATCAAAAAAGTTTTACTTACACTAAGATAAAATACAATCTTTGATCATCATAAAAAAGTATTATTTGTTCAGAAGTTCTCAAATGTACGCTTGTAACAACCATTGAGGACCCTAAAGAGCATTGGTTTAAGTGGGTTATAATTGTCTATATTTACCACATTAGAAACTAAAACTTGGAAATTTAAAAACATTTATTTTAAAGTAACAATAGTAAGCACAAGGTTTTGTTTGTTTTTTTAGGGCTGCACCCTTGGCATATGGAAGTTCCCAGGCTAGGGGTTAAATTGGAGCTACAGCTTCTGGTCTACACCACAGCCACGGCAACACAGGATCCTTAACCCACTGAGCGAGGCCAGGGATCAAACCCACGTCCTCGTGGATACTAGTAGGGTTCATTACCATTGAGCCACAAAAGGAACTTCCAGCACAGGCTTAATATATGTAAACTATTACATTTAGAATGGATAAGCAGTGAGGTCCTACTGTATAGCACAGGGCACTGTTTCCAATTTCTTGGAACAGACCATGATGGAAGATAATATAAGAAAAAGAACGTGTATATGCATGACTGGATCACTTTGCTGTACAGTGGAAATTGTCACAACATTGTAAATCAACTATACTTCAATAAAAAAATATTTAGGGAATTCCCTTAGTGGCTCAGCAGAAACAAATCTGACTAGTAACCATGAGGATGCGGGTTCAATCCCTGGTCTTGCTCAGTGGGTTAAGGATCCAGCATTGCCATGAGCTGAGGTGTAGGTAGCAGACATGGCTTGGATCTGATGTTGCTGTGGCTATGGCACAGGCCAGTGGCTACAGCTCCGATTTGACTCCTAGCCTGGGAACTTCCATATGCCACAGGTGTAGCCCTCAAAAGACAAAAAAAGAAAAAAGAAAGAAATTAAAAACAATAGTAAGCACACTACCAATGTTAACACAAAAACATATTTTAAAAAGACCATTTATTTTCCAAAACAAAAATACAATTTTTTTTTTTTTGGCCTGTGCTCATGGCATTTAGAAGTTCCCAGGCCAGGGACTGAATTTGCATCACAGCGGTGACACCAAAACAAAAATATCTGGTGAGAAGAGTAACATTGGTTGAGAAGTTTGCAAATCTCTTAATAGAAGGTAACTGGATTCTCATATCTATTTCTGCTCCAGTCTGTTGCAATATGTTGTTTTGGTTGAAGTATATGAGGAAACCTGGCCTCACACAGATAAGTGTGGAAAAGGGACGAATACTTTATGTAATTTTGCAGCCTTTAGAGCTAACTATGCATATTCTTCTTTGATTTTATACCAAAACTCAACAAGGGTAATTCATAGGTGTTAGCTGCACTGTGGAATCTGAAATCAATAAGCTTTGTGTATTTTGTGGGAGGATAATATTGAAAGAGGAAACTATCATCTTAGTATATTCTGAAAAAAGTTTTGACCTTCCAAACCCCTTTAAAGGGTCTCAGGGTCGCCCCCAGCCCCCCAGAGGGTCTCTAAAGCATGCTTTGAGAATCACTGGCTTTAGTTGCTTGCAAAGCTGTGCCAGCCACAGACAAAATGTCAAAACAAAAAAAAAAAGAGAAAGTCTTCACTCTTTTGAAGAGAAGGCTTTCAGAACCACAGATAATCCATTTAACCAGTTTGGTTTGAGAATGTTTTCAAACTCAACAAAGATACTGCCTGTGCTTTTATGTCCTTATTCCAAAATTCCCTAATTCCCCTGAGCAGCCCCCCAAAAACAACTCTCAGTTTTATTTTCATCAAATTGGCACTGGATACACCATGTAAATAACCCACATAGGCCTCTCTCTTGCTGTATCTTATCTCCTATCTCAGCACCTTGTGCCTTCACACTTGCACAAGTAATTAAAACCTGGGTATAACCATAATGTCTAGATCACATTTCTCTAGACGATTGCAGTATGCTGATGTGCAGTCAGTTGTAAAGTATGTTCCCTAAATTTTTACTATTAGAGTCCAAAAGTTAGCTAATGGTTTAACTTTTTATGAATTGGAGGAATTCAAGATTACTTCTACAATAATGTCACTTTTGTTCAGCTTGCATCCCATATACCTTCCTGAGTAGAAGAGAAAGGGATGGAGTTACAGTTACTGTTATTATAACCCTGCGTATGCCCCGAGGAATGTGTGATGCATTTGAAGATCACCCATCATGTGTTTCCAAATTGGGAAAAGTTTGAGAACCACTGTTCCAGTCTATCAAACTGAGTCACGAATGACTACCATCTTGGGCCAGGGTGACTGGATGAAGGACAACAATGTGGTAACTGGAATTCTATTATTAACCCCTTTTCTGCCTTAGGTACTAATGTAAGGAATGGGACGTGGAGACGAAATAAACTAGGAGTTAACCAAATAGTAATAAGCAAGGTTCAAGAATACTAGATTCTACTATGATGGCAGGGGCCTGCCACAGAGAGGTACCCACCAATCAAAAGGAGGCACTGAGCATGGCCTTGCTCATCTTCTTGAGGTTGCTGTGAAGGAAAAGCCAATCCTAGCAGGACTTGTTACCGGGTTCCAAAGAAGCAAAGAATCAGCATCATCTGGAGTTTGTGTGGAAGTGGGGATAAGGATGGCAAACGAAATGAAGGCAGAAATGAGGATGGAAAAATGATAGCCAGTAATCATTGATGCGCATCCTTGGCTCAGTAGAAGACCAAAAGTATGGTAGTTGAATAATTTCAGAGAGACAGTGCTCAGGTACCCTCCTTTGATGTAAAGCACAAGCAATAATATTTTGAGGAAAGATGGAACACTCTACCAAACTATGAATATTTTGCAGGTGATGAGGATGGCATAAGGAAAGAAGTTATATTCTTCTCTATAGTGATAAGGAAGAGAGAGTGTCCCTTTATGTTATTGCTGTTTGAGGACCTAGAAAAGCTACACTTCCTATTCTTTGAATTCCCCAGAAGTTCTCCAGATCAGAGAACCCAATTTTATGAGCATTGAAAGGAGAGAAGGGAATGACAGAAACACTTGAGAAAAGGGGCTAAGAGTTTAAAAAAGACAAACTTGGGAGTTCCCTTCCTGGCTCAGCAGTTAACAAACCCAACTAGGATCCATGAGGATGCAGGTTTGATCCTTGGCCTTGCTCAGTGGGTTAAGAATCCAGTGTAACCAGGAGCTGTGGTGTAGGTCACAGACACGGCTTGGATCCGGCATTGCTATGCATGTGGTGTAGGCCGGCAGCTGTAGCTCTGATTTGACCCCTAGCTGGGAACTTCCACATGCAGTGGGTACAGCCCTAAAAAAAGACAAATTCTTTGAGGAGGATCTTCAGACACATTTCTTTGACTCATCTGACAGGGGATATCATAGTGTTCCTGCTCTGATGGAGCTTTCAGTCTGGCTGCAAGAGCTGGAGTTGGGCAGTGAAGAGGAAAGATTTACAACAAACAAGTGAACAGGCCAGCAAAAAACGTGTAATGACAAAATGAGAAAAGCGTGGTAAAGAGAGGGTACAAGAGAGTGATGGTGAGGGGAGGTTAAGAACCTACTTAGAAAAGGGTGGTCAGGGACATCTCTTAGAGATTAGGGACTATCGTCTACATGAGCTAGAAGAACAGTACTGTGCTAGCTCAAATACTCAAACAACTTATGCATGTAATAATAATTATTTCCCTACATTTCAATGAGGTTCCTTTTGAGAATTTAAGCCTGGCTCAGCTGAGGTTAGGAATGAAATAATAATAACACTCGTTACAACAGCACTTACTGAGTACTTAATTAGGAATATCATCCTCCCACCCCCATCTTTCAGTTGGACATGAAAGAGGAGCAGAATGTCTGGGGGATGGTACTGACCAGGAGTAAGCGAGGGTAGACAGTCATATTATTTTCTATTGCCCTCTGACCAGTTACCACAAGCCACAAGTTAGTGGCTTAAAACAATACAAATTTGTTATCTCACAGTAATAATTCTGTAGCTCAGAAGTAGGAAAAGGGCTAAAATCAAGATGTGGGTAGGGCTGCATTCTTTCTGGAGGCTCCAAGGGAGAATCTGTTGTCTCACCCTTTCTAGCCACCCACAATGGGATGAACAAGGAGAGCCCGTGACCCCCTTCTTCCTTTCTAAGCCAGCAGCATGGCACCTCTGTGCCTTTCTTCTGTAGTCACATCTGCTCTAACTCTACTCTTTGCCTCCTCTTTCTACTTTTAAGGACCTTTGTAATGACATTGGGTCTAGTCAGATAATCCAGGAAAGTCTCTCAATTTTTTTTTTTTTTTTTTTTTTTGTCTTTTTGCTATTTCTTTGGGCTGCTCCCGCGGCATATGGAGGTTCCCAGGCTAGGGTTCGAATCAGAGCTGTAGCCACCGGCCTATGCCAGAGCCACAGCAACGTGGGATCCAAGCCGCGTCTGCAACCTACACCACAGCTCACGGCAACGCCGGATCGTTAACCCACTGAGCAAGGGCAGGAGGGACTGAACCCGCAACCTCATGGTTTCTAGTTGGATACGTTAACCACTGCGCCACGACGGGAACTCCAAGTCTCTCAATTTTAAGACCAGCTGATTAGCAAACTTAATTCTATTTGCAGCTTTATTTTCCTTTTGCCACATAACCTGACATATTCACAGGTTCTAGAAATTAGAACATGGACATCTTTCTTCCTGACATTATTCTCCCTGCCACAACAATTGAAAATAAAAGTGGGAAAAGAGGCAAAGTTTCTTGGTCCCTTCTGGAGTTCTCTGATCATACTTGGAGAGTCTTTTCTCTTACTTGACATAACCACATTTGTCACAAGAGCTAAAGATGTAGATCTGAACTATATAATAATTTGTAGGTTTATGTGATCCTAGACAAGAGACAAGGCACTTAGCCTGTTTCCTTATTTATAACTAAAACTCTTCTAATGTTTCTAGTCTCACCTTTGAAGTATCCATGTCTTTGTAGATTATATTCCAAGTTGTCATATTTCATAAGGCCACAACATCCTTGTTGACAGTTTTCTGGTTACGTCATTATTGTATTTAACATATGCTGTCAGCATTGATGAGGTCTTTTCACCTAGGTGTCAGCCATATACTTTGTGGATATATAAAACACAAGAATAGAGTTCCCATTGTGGTGCAGCAGAAACGAATCCAACTAGGAACCATGAGGTTACAGGTTCGATCCCTGGCCTCGCTCAGTGGGTTAAGGATCCGGCATTGCTGTGAGCTGTAGTGTAGATCACAGATGCAGCTCAGATCCTACGTTGCTGTGGCTGTGGTGCAGACTGGCAGTTGTAGCTCCAACTGGACCCCTAGCCTGGGAACCTCCATATGCCGTGGGTGTGGCCTTAAAAAGAAAAGAAAAAGAAAAAGAAACGTAAGAATAAATCTGACTGTTGAAAAAAATTGACTCCTAACTTCTGCTCTGCTGATAGCAATGTGCCTGTGTTGTATTTTGCCCCTAGAATTTGTTGTTGTTATAAGCTTTGGAAGTACGCATTGTAACATTAAAATACCTTCTGTTTACAGAACACTTTACAGTTTACAAAATGTTTTCCTATCTATTACTTCATATGATCCTCTATAACAATATTCTGAGATTGTTAACATAAAGTTCTTTAAAAATGGGTGTATTTGTAGGGTTAACTGAGTGGTCAGTTTTCTCATAATCCTGCATACACACTTTTTATGCATCCTTGGTCAGTGGTAACAGAGGTACTAAGTAATTTGTTCGAAAACTGACCTCAAGTACTTTGATTGAAACACAGACTTACTCACATACTGCATATGCGGCAACAAAGTGATCAGACATCCTTTATATTTTAAATTGGACATCGTCTTAATGAGCTATCTTGAACTGCCTTTTATCTTTACTTTTGAAAGGAAATGCATCCATGGAATGCTCTCAGGCACTCTTCTTAATCATACTTTATTCTCTAGGTATTTCTTGCCTTCTTACAGTTTTGATGTATGTTATTCACAACATATCTTCCTAAACATTTATCTAAATGTAGATAAAATCATACATATGCAAAATCCCAAGAGTTAAAATATTGCAATCACACATCAAGATGGCATTGTTTGTAGCTGCCTATATTAACTTTTATATGTGGACTATTTCCCAAAATTATTTTAGAAATAATTTTTCAAATATAATTCAAACAACCCACTTGTCCCTCTGCCGCTTTAGTTCTTGGATTCATCTGCATAAAGCAAAAGGGAGACTTTTAGATGAATTGTAAACTCATTTAATTTCCAGACGTTGTCTGGTGTTTAAACACTAACATCAAAGCAAAGAGCCAATTATCAGAGTTCATTTGATCTGAAGCCCTGTTGCCTGAATTGCTATAGTTTTCCTTACGCTGAAAAGCAAATCTGTGTCACATCTCGAAGATGTAGTATTTAAAACCACTTTATTTATAGCACTTTAACTTGAAACATGTGTTTGGCCTCACTAACCACAAGGAGGCATTGAAGCATCTCTTCAAAATGTAAAAAGCAATTTTGTTTTTTTAAAAAAGTTGCACCAGTTGCTATATTTCATGTAAGCAATTATACCTGCTTGTGAGTACACATGCTTTTTAAGTTTGTGTTTTGATCCACTTTTTTTTTTTAACCCCCTGAAATATCAGCAGAAAGTACTGCTGCTACTGTTGCCATTGTGGAAGATTTTTGGACCATCAGTAATCCACATGTATTCTCCTTCTGCTGTTCCAGTGGACACAAAGGAGAATGGTGGGGCTTTTATTAGTACTGACAAAGTAACTGCATTAAACTTTATTGCCCTTTAAGGTTAAAAGTTCTTTTTTCTGTGTTAACAGAAGCATATCTCTTTAGTATTGAGAAATACTTATATACGTATTTCTGGAATTTCCGTTGTAGCTCAGAGGTAATGAACCCAACTAGTATCCATGAGGATGCAGGTTCGATTCCTGGCCTTGCTCAGTTGGTTAAGGATCTGGGGTGGCCGTGAGCTGTGGTGTAGGTCACAGACATGGCTCAGATCCTGCGTGGCTGTGACTGTGGCATAGGCTGGCAACTGAGCTCCAATTCAACTCCTAGCCTGGGAACTTCCATATGCCACATTTGTGGCCCTAAAAAGCAACAAACAAACAAACAAACAAAAAAAAAATACATATTCCCACAAAGGGATTTATCTGAAATCTGTGTGTCAGTTGATAATGATTCCAGGATATATCTTCAGAATGCCACATCAGAAGCATAAGTTAAAAAGCCAAAATAGTTTTTTTTAAAACCTGCTATTTTGAACATTTATGTTAAATGCCCAAAACTCTCCCCATTTTTCTATAATTCTGATCCCAGCAGCTTTACTGGTATTGAAAAATATGAACCTCTCTGTTGCAGAATATACTGCTTAGTACATTTTCCAGAATAATGCTTCATCCCCTGAGAAGCAAGGACCTCATTCTTTAGGTGTTAGACTGTTTCTGCAAGATGCTTCAGAGACCATTCTTTTCTGGAAAAGTGGACCTTGACACTGTAAAATCCTAATATGCCATTTTGCCACACTGACTTGCTCTTTCTGGGTTTTAACATCTGGTTTTCCTTTTAGGATATTCTCAGCCTGTGCGACAAAATATTGCCGACTTGAACACACTGCAGAACGTGCAGCTGGGGAGGCTGTGTGACATCTTAGGTACAGTAAATACTTTTACGCAAATGGCTCTCTGGAACATTTATCAGTGGATGTTGATTAAATGTTCACTATTCTGCCTTTTTTTTCTCTATAAGAAAAAAGCTTGGATTTCTAATCTACTTGCAGAGCAACTGAATGTTTTCTTTTAAAGAGCAGATTTATAGTGAAGTCAACTTGAACAAACAAATGACATTTTAACTAGTTTACTTGGGTAGGTTTTTAAATTCCCTTTGCTTCAGGTTTGGATAAGGATTTTTCTCCTATAGCCCCGATTCTTCATTTACCACATCTGGCAGTGAGGGAGGTCAACATTTTATATTTGTGCCAATATTGTGTCTATTGTATTATTTGAGGAATGAGTGGACAATATCAGAAAGTAAAGCTTTATGTTTTCATTATCAGAATAAGAGGGAAGTGAGGAAAGATTTTTAAAAGGAGCATTTATTTAAATATGCACCATCTAGTTATAAGAAAATAGAATAGGAGTGAATTCCTAGAAATACAGACCTTGAGTAATAGATGCATTTTTCTAAAAGTCAAGTTCTAAGACCAGTTTGGTCAGTTCTAAATCAGGCATTGACCAGAAGCAGGGAAAGAAAGATACAAGAATGTGATGACTTTGGTTGACACTGAGGTGACTCTTAAAGAATAAATGTTTCAAAGGAAAGCAGTAATATTCAATCAGTGTGGGAAGTCCTGGCCAAAAATTCAGGGTTAAACAAAAACTAAGCTTTTTTTAGTTACCAAATAAGAACTTCTTTGTTTTCTTAAAATATAATTGCTTTAGCCCTTATTTTTAAGCAAAACAAGAAAGAATATTAAATTATCAATGACCAACTTAGCTGGTTCCCTGGAATGACATACTTTACATGATTCATATATATTTCAGCATCATTATTATTTTATAAATGCCATTTGGTAGCAAAAAAAATACATCAGTACTAGAAATTTACAGTGTCCTAAAATAATAATAGTGTAATTGCTTTAATCTATTATCTAGGCACTAATATTGTTTTTCAGCCTTACAAAAATTTTTTAATGACTTAAGATTGATTTGTTAGTGCTGAGCTATTTCAACTAAAACCTGAGTGGGTGGAAACCACTGAAGTGCAACAAGAGGGTAGACTTTGCTTTAATTTATTTGATTAATTTTTTTCTTTGGCTTTTTATATACCCTTCTATATATAGTCCAAACCGCCACCAAAGATTTCTTTACAAAGGAGTCTCATTATTAGAGACTTGAAAGTATTAGGTTTCTCTTTTAAATAATTCAATAATTCAGTCAATGAATACCTGCAATGACAAATTTTGCTAATATGAACATTTCTACAAGATTATAAACCAAATGCCTTTTCTTGGTATGCTATCTTCCTGACATAACAAGGCAATCTTAAACCCTCTTTAAGAGAAGTAATAAAAGTTTAGAAATAAATTAGAAGACAGAAAAAGTACTTGCTTGGGAAGTAAAAACATGAAGAAACTAGGAAAATTACTAATAATTTTGTAGAATAAATGGTTATTTTTTATTCCATTAATTTCTAGTAAAGGGGGTTGATTTTCATGCTTATTTAGGGGAAACAAAGGTAATCTGATTATGTTGGTAAGACTTATTATTTGGATATTGGCTGTGAAGTCAAGGTATCAGTGGGAAACTCCAACGGCTAGTATTTTTAATTTCTAGATGAGTTAAACAAGAGAGTGATATTGACTATTGACTAGCAATCAAAGCAGTCTTCATCTTATTAATTCCTTTCCAAAATTACCTGTCAATTAATTTTGAACCATATTAATACCAGATATTAATGTTAGTGGTCTGTATTCCTTTGCCAAAAATGAACAGGAAATGTAAAATTAGCAACATGATTTGTTATCATTTGTAACCTAGAAATTCCTTACCAAGAAAAATTTAGTTTTCTTCTGCTATAGAGTCTTTATTAAGCTGTTTTTGTTGTTTGTTTTTGTGTCCTTTTTAATATTAAAAAATACTAGTTTGGTTTTTAAAACCACCAGTTTGGCAAGACACTAGTCTTTTTTTTGAAAACATAAGATTTGGGATAACTAATTTGATCATTCAGCAGTTGGTATTAATTACTTTACTACTCTCTTCACAATTTATTTTGATGCTCATGTGGCAATTTAATTTCAAAATTAAATAGGAGTCACTTAAATATTTACATGTATGGAGTACCTACTGGGCGCCACACTGGGCTAGTTCACATTGCTTTTAGCCACAAGATGCACTTCCCCAGAGGAGATTTCTACATGCCATGGATCTCACGAATTTTGCAATACTTTCCACTTCCTGAATCTCTCCATTCTCCCAGACCCCTTCGATCAATACACAAGTATTTATTGAGTGGCTCCTGCATATTCTACACTGTACCGGGGCATGGGGGATTATAGGAAAAGTATACAACCTGCCTTTAAAAAATTTGGAAAGACAAGATTAACAGATTCAGAACAACACAATGGAACAACAGAGGCCACTACTCCATCATGTTAAATCTTGAGGCACTGATTACAAGGAGCACAAGTGTGGA
The DNA here is from genome assembly GCF_054392235.1 of Sus scrofa. Classification (NCBI taxonomy): domain Eukaryota; kingdom Metazoa; phylum Chordata; class Mammalia; order Artiodactyla; family Suidae; genus Sus; species Sus scrofa. The sequence continues at coordinate 176,123,683 of NC_139383.1, forward strand.
GGGCTGGGTGGAGAATCACCGTTGGCTGGCCTAGTCAGGGTAGGCTGTGGAGCAGATTGGTACATCTGTATTGTTTGCTGAGCACCTAATATGTGCCAGATACTGCACCAGGTGCTTTATATATACGCTTTTATTTCATACTCTCTGAATTATTGTGCCCCAGGTGACTTTATTCCCCATTTATACATGGAGAAACCAATGCCTACAAAGGTCAAATAATGTGCTCAGGCTCCCTAGACAGCTGAGGTAGAATTGAATTAGTCTATGCTTTGTACATTCTGCCAAACTGAACAGAGGAGTCTTAAAATCCCCTTTCAGCCCTACCTGACCAAGGAAACATTTCACAGTGCTCCTTTCTCTGATCTTCCCTGGGCACTTCATCTGCATGCTTCATTGTGTCTACCACCATCTACCATGTTTTATGGCTGTCTGTACATATAAAATGGTTGCTCCTCACAGACAGCATCTCACTTGCTTTGATTCCTGTATTTACTTTCATGTCTGGCTGAGTGCTTTGCCCCTACTGATCAGTCAGTTATTTTACGAATGAATGAGTGATTCCATTGGCTGCTGATTTCCTACCCATACTCCCTAAAATATTCTGCAGCCTGGAGTGGGTAATCTCATCTCACTCTTCCACTTGGATGGGATATTTAGTTAGGATTTCTTTCTATGCACATAATAAGAAGCACATCTTAAGAAGAACAGTTAAGATAGTGTTTCCTTTAAACCAAGAATCACTAGATGTTCTATTTAAGTAATATATTTCTCTTTGGGCATTGAGAAGGGAAAGAGTTGTTTTCTTGAAATAATCATTGCTATGGTCATAAACAGACCATTTATTTGGACAGAACGTCCCCTGAATTGGTCTTGCCAAGTCCAGGCAGAATAAGAGATTGCAATTTCATCAGCTTTCTAAAGTTAACAGCTCTGTTTTATAATTTACTGAAGTTAATGGGATAAAATTTTTAAACCAATATACAATTCCTATTGTTGTTAATGGGAGTTCTGGGGCTAAATCCCTAGCTATTATTTGAAAGTACATGTTCATGGTAACTCACAACCTTCCTTCTGAAAGACTCACTGTGTCTATTTTTAAATTTTTATTTATTCATTTATTTATTTATTTTAAGGGCCACACCCACAGCATACATGAGTTCCCAGGCTAGGGGTCAATAGCTTGGGAACTACGGCCACAGCAATGTCAGATCCAAGCCACATCTGCAACCTACACCACAGCTCAGGGCAACGCCAGATCCTTAACCCACTGATCAAGGCCAGGGATCGAACCTGCATCTTCATGGATACTAGTTGGGTTAAGAACCCACTGAGCCAAAACAGGAACTCCCATGTCTATTTTTTTTTTTTAATGGTGGTGTTATTTATCTTTTCTTTAGAGAAATGCAAAGTGCAAAAAAGTCCATTAAATTGCTAAGATCTGTACAAAACCAATCTAAATTAACTTCTTCAGTGTGGCATTTGGATATGCTCTTTATTGTAAACTGTGCAACATCAATCCAATGCCAAAGTTCATAATGTCATTTACCTTTACACCAGTAATTAACATTGTGCCTGTTGTTTTTAGATGCCAATGTGAGCGTCATCTACATCTGCTCCCATCAAATGAGTGATGAGTTACTACTGTATTACAATAAGATCCTGAGTCTACAGGCAGCTGTCAAATCAGGGAACCTTGAGAACAGAAGTGACCTGCAGGACAGGTTCAAAATTATCACCCCTGAAGCTATAAACATCTTCACTGTGAGTTTTGTCTTCTAATTACTACGGCTTCAGGGATGCAGTAAAATTAAATTGGAAATTTTATAACTTGCAACGCTCTGGTACACATCAGTGAAATATTATTGCAAGTTTAACAGCTTTACTGATTAGACTACTAGTTGGACTGCAGGAAATAAATATCCCAGTTTAACTTGCAGAGTTAGCTGAGCTACTGCTGCCCAGTTTCTCTGTAGCTAAAATCTAATTATAGTTATTAGGTTGTACCATCAAGTAGGTGAATTTATAACATCTATGATTTCTTTTTCTTAATTTTATGTGGAATACACAGAGGCAGAGAAAGGCTGGGACTGCCCATGGTCACAGAGCTAGTTTGGGACAGAATCAAGCCCAAGGCCCCTGTTTTCTGATTTCCACACTGGTATTCTTTGTTATTCCACGGGTTTTTTTCCCCTCAGCGAAATTCAGTCTTATTTAACCACATCACATGGTTCATATTGAGTAAGGGCCAGTTTTTTTAAAACTTCTTTAAAAACTGAATTTTTAATGAATAGAGTGAAGTCCAGCTTGAATCTCATCCCTAAACAAGAACTTTTGGGAAATACATGGAACCATGAGAACAGCAATCTAGAATAAGGCAGTATAAGAGATGGTTTGAAATGAAGTTCTCTATATTCTAATAATTTAAACTTTCCTTGGTAAACAACCAACATTTTAATACCTAGTGACCTGTGCACTTTTGAGGAGACTTTTAATATCATCCAATAGTCTGAATTTGCTGAAAGAGAGCTCTCTTCATTCACAAGTGGGATTCACCAAAATCAACTCTCTATTGTCAGAGAAACTGATTGCATGGTTCCATGCAGGAAGTACCTATGTGTTGAGTTACTACCCATTAACACTTCAGATGCACCATGATTTGACCAATAAATAAATAAATAAATAAATCCTGCCAGGGCTGAGGTGGGTTGCTATGACATTTCTTTCTTTCTTTTTTTTTAATGATTTTTATTTTTTATACTATAGTTGATTTACAGTGTTCTGTCAATTTCTACTGTACAGCAAAGTGACCTAGTCACTAAGAATATATGTTTTCTTTTTCTCACATTAAACTCCATCATGTTCCATCAGAAGTGACTGGATATTTCTACTTTGCTGATATACTCAGTGAATTTTACTCTCGTCTATAAATATGAATATTGTATTTTTTCCTAACTGGATACCCCAATATTTCCATAAAAGCCCTCCACCTATCTCTGTTTCATTGGCTCCATTTGGCTGTGGAAGAGGAAGGCAAGGTTAGGGGCAGGAAAAGATAGAGGACAAATCATAACTACTTATAATCTCAGAAATTTTCCAATATCCTCCACCAGTGCAAGGATTGCTTTGGTGCTTCCTAGCTATTCTGTAGCCTCAATGTCAGAGTTACTGTGGCTACTGGGAAGCAGGGAAAGAAAAGAACTATAATTAGTGTGTGGTTAATTTCCTGATTTTCTCCAGCCAGAAACTGGAGCTAATACCTTGTAGGTGCTAATAAGCAGTTTCTGTATATCTGAGATACAAACATACATTGAAGAGGCATGAATGGGGAAGGGATACTAGGTTTGGGAAAAGGAAAGTGTTGTAAACAGCAAACAGTTATCAAATGTTTAGTATTCATTTTCTTGTTTGATAAATAGACTACAGCTGCAAGACAGAAAATATCAATCTCCTTCTATGGCTGAGGAAACCAATGCTTATTTCCTTGTCCCAAGTCACTGGTGGAGCCAAGACTATGAACTCAAATTTGTCTGACCCCAGAACACTATCATGAATTGGAATGACTATCTTGCTCCTATACGACCTTGTAGCCTTGAGCAAGCCTCTTTACCTCTCTGGTCCTCTGTTCATCATCTGTAAAACGAGGTGATTGAGTACATCATTTCGAAGTCCTTTCCAGCTCTGTGGTCTATTTCCTGGGAAATGTATCCTTATAGTCCACTCTTCAACTCCTATAAGAGCAGATTCGTAGTTGGCACTAACAGAGGCATCAAGTTACATTCGTAATGTAGGTTTGCATCTCTGGGAATAGAAATAAGCAGGGAATATTTTAAGTACTTAGTACTTCTCATTGTTTAAATTATTTGAGAAACTAATCACTCACAGGCAATCAATTTTCTAAAATACAGGAGGAGGAAATGGTTTGAAAGTGTGAGTTTAACTCTCACTTTCGAACCATTTCCCACTCATGTTTAGTTGTGGCTTTATTTCTTTTTAATGGGTTTGAGAGATTATATTAGTGCTGATGTTCATTCGAATGGATGGTTTTGAGGAGATTTTTTTAAGGTGTGCCAAAACTCTGTCTGTACATCTCTTTAAGTTACTGTACAATGTTTGAATTTGTAATGGTAAAAAATGCTGCTATAAAGTCATCATGTCTATTTTTGAACTTTTAATGTTTATGAAGATCCTAGATGACTACCTTTTGTCTGAGGTCAAACAAAATTAGTGATGCTAAATTAAATGTAGCTATAATGTTATGCAATTAGGAACATTTTAGGTTTTTTGTCATCTGGGTTAATCTACAGCCTGGATCTGATGATACTGATTTTCTCTAAATGGTCACACACAACCTGTGGTCAGTAGTATATATCACTCACCCACATTTGAAACTGTACTAAACACACATTGAACACAATACTATGGTACCATCTTGTCTGAAGAATAAGGCATGCTCACAGATGATATAACAGATTTGGGTAGAGTACTTGCCATAGAGAAACATCCCTAAAGGAGACAGACCCATCCTGGCTGGAAATGTGCTCAGAACTTTAACATGAGGGTTCTACTGCTGCATCCGCCATCCCCTCATCACTCTTCATAAAGCCATCGGACCTCACTACTCAATCTGTAAAATGGGAGAAATCCCGGCACTTATGGCATGAAAACTGTGCTAATACTGAGTTTGAATCTTGTCGCTGCTATTTACCAGCTTGTGTGATTATGGGCAAATCACCTGAGCCTCAGTTACCTCAACTCCAAAAGAGGAAATGTTAATTGGTACAGTGTTGTATGGATCAAATGAAAGGGTACACACCAAAATGCTGAGAACTTGAGAGAAGTGCCCCCTTTGAAACATTCTTCTAGGCACCCTGAAAAGCCCACCACAGCTGTTATGACTCAAGTCACCAGTTCTCCCAGACATACATTTTTCCACATTTCCTCATTGGAATCATGTGTAGGGAAAGGAAAAGAGTGAAATAAACAAGGGGGATAAGCAGTGATCAATCAGATGGTAAGCACAAACTTTTGCTGTCAGGTGCTGTCACCAGCCATTGTCTAATGGAATAGTGGATTGCCTAGAGTTACATTCTCAGAAGTGTGTTTTGAAAATGGATTTAAATTATGGTAGAAAAGACATATTGCATAGACGAAGGAACTTAGAACACTTGCGCTGAAGGAAGGGTTCAAAAGGGTAAATCATAAATCCTCTTCTCAGAGGAGCTTTGGGTTTTTTTGTCCTTTTTGGGCAGGGAGGTGGAATATACGTAACATAAATTTTGCCATGTAAGCAATTTTAAGTGTATAGTTCAGTGATGGTTGTTGTACAACCATCATATTACCCATCAAAACTTTTTTCAACATCTGAAGCAGAAGTTCTGTACCATTAAATAATATGTCCAGAAGAGCTTTGGTTCTTAAAGGGAACATTATTTCACAGCTGGGAGGACCCTAGACACTTCTAGTTCACTCCTCATTTGAATATGGAGAACTGAGACTCAGAAAGAGTTTTCTAAATCAATCCAAAAGTTACAAATTCAGACAGGACTGAAATCCAGAGGTTCTCCTCATCCTCAGTCTCTCTCTTATACTCAGCAGTTATACCCTCCAACAGTTTGCAAACTCATAGTCCCCAAAATAGTGGCTCAGAATTTCTCCACATTTTAAGAAAAAGGAACCCTCCTGTGCTGTTGGTGGGAATGTAAACTGGTACAGCCACTATGGAGAACAGTCTGGAGATACCTTAGAAATCTATACATAGAACTTCCATATGACCCCGCAATCCCACTCTTGGGCATCTATCCCAACAAAGCTCTACTTAAAAGAGGCACGTGCACCCGCATGTTCATTGCAGCACTATTCACAATAGCCAGGACATGGAAACAACCCAAATGTCCATCGACAGATGATTGGATTCGGAAGATGTGGTATATATACACAATGGAATACTACTCAGCCATAAAAAAGAATGACATAATGCCATTTGCAGCAACATGGATGGAACTAGAGAATCTCATACTGAGTGAAATGAGCCAGAAAGACAAAGACAAATACCATATGATATCACTTATAACTGGAATCTAATATCCAGCACAAATGAACATCTCCTCAGAAAAGAAAATCATGGACTTGGAGAAGAGACTTGTGGCTGCCTGATGGGAGGGGGAGGGAGTGGGAGGGATCGGGAGCTTGGGCTTATCAGACACAACTTAGAATAGATTTACAAGGAGATCCTGCTGAATAGCATTAAAAACTTTGTCTAGATACTCATGTTGCAACAGAAGAAAGGGTGGGGGAAAAAATGTAATTGTAATGTATACATGTAAGGATAACCTGACCCCCTTGCTGTACAGTGGGAAAATAAAAAAAAAATTATTTAAAAAAAAAAGAATTTCTCCACATTTTAATGCCATGCTGAATAGGTAATTTTGACCTAAATTGGGGGTAATTTTGACCTAAATTGGGGGACTAGGTGCCAATCTACAAAATCCCTTGAACTCTCTTCAGACTCTCACATCTTACATTATATTATTTGCATGAGTTGTTTTGTTTTTTGGCCCCACTTGCAGCACATGGAAGTTCCAAGTCAGGGATCAAACCTGAGCTGCAGCTGCAACCTATGCCACAGCTGCAGCAACTCTGGATCCTTAACCTGCTGTGCTGAACCAGGGAGCAAACTGGCACAGCTGCAGAGACAACAACAGATCTTTAACCCACTGCACCACAGTGGGAAGACTGTGCATGATATTTTAATGACTTTATATTAATAGTTTTCTTTGTAAAAATAATTACTAGTATTTATTGAATATCAACTCAATACCATGCATTATAATAGGTGTTATACATACATGATCTAATTTTATTCTTACAGCCAACCCATCAAATAGGTAAGACAGAGACACTTAGGTTCAAGGAGTCTAAGTCATTTGCCCAAGTTCAGGTTGCTCATGAGGGATAGAGCTGGATTCAAAGCCAGAACCACTTGACTCCTTAGCCTCAGCACTTTCTCGTGTGCCATGATGCCCTCTTCTCCAGAGGAAATGACACAATCTTGAGTTCTGATAATCTGTCGTGGGCCATGTCTACCCTTACCAGATAAAATCCTACCCGTCCTTCAGAACTCACTTCAACCCAACCTCTTTCATAACAATGATAAGAGCTCACATTCATTAAGTGATTATATCCAAGGCACTATTTAAGTACTTCTTGTTGTCATCTCACTTAATCCTCATAGCATCCCTTTGAGAGGGTACTATCATTATACTCATTTTACAGATGAGGAAACTGAGGCCCAAGGAGGATGAGTAATTTGCCTTTTCAGCTTCCCCCACTAGCATGTGGCCTCTGCCTCCCTCTTCCATGCCTCCAAGGCACTCTGTAGCTCTTTATGGCCCTTCTCAGCCTTATATTAGTTATGCATTAATTGTACTCATCTGTGTCCCCACTCCTTGAGCACTGAGACATGCTTGTATTAGTTTTACTCTGTGCTGACCATCTGGCTCCATCTTCTGCCTCTATTAGACATGCTGAAATTATTTAATTGAATGAGACAGTCACACATATTGCTGAGCTGGGTCTAAAGTCAAAAATAGAAAGTTTTTTTCCATTGGAAAACAAATTTGAGTCTTGCTGAAATCCTCAGATATTTTCCATTCATGACTCCTCTCTGGAGTGTTGGCTAAGAACCATGATAGTCATCATAAAAATACATATTCTCTGAAATGGAATTTGTGGTAGAACTTTGGGAATTATCAAGTCAAGTGTCATTTTTCTACTGACTCATTTAAAGAGTTGCCAGATTAGGAGTCTTGTATAGTAAAGAATGCCATAGGGCTTTTTTTCTTCATTTTTTGTATTGATTTTCCAGACGCCTTAGTGTTAAACCATGCCAGAAGTGTTGTAGAGATGAATCACTATTATCCAAAGGCCGTCAGCCTCTTTTCCTTCTGACAGAAGGATAATTCCACGTGGATCAAATAAATACAGATGTGTAGTAATTAGTTCTATTCCCAGTGAGCCTATTTCCAACACACTAAAGATGTGAGCGATTATGAAGCCTCACCCCAACAGCTTTTATCAATTTAAACTGCTAAACAACAGGATAGGTCATAACCCAGCTTGCTATTAATAATGTATTTATTGTGTGCAACATTATAAATTAGGTGTATGGACCAGAAAAAGAACACCTTTAACAAGAAAAATATGATCTTCCCCCTAGAAGCAGCATATGTGCCTGGCCACTCACCTGATGTACAGTCCCAAGGCAATCAAAAGAATTAAAAATCTCATCCAAGGAAAAGAAGCCTACATTGTCAGCGGGCTCCTTCACAGAGATGATCTGGCTGTAGCAGATATGTTAGACATACCCATCCTGGGCCCAGAGCCTGAACTAGCTCATTTCTGTAGTACCAAGTCTGGAAGTAAATTCATCTTTGACAGTGCCAATGTGCCAGTCCCTCCTGGAATATATAACATCTACAGTCACCAGCAGGTATGCGGGGTGGACAAATGAGACTCTGTTCAAATATTTCACATCCTCTTGACCTTGGGGGAACTTTAGGTCTTCTGGAGTCAACCCCACCCAGTGAAGAATAGTGTGGAATACTTGAGTTGATTTGATAAGATCTACTTTAGGCCTTCAAGTTTCAAAATATCTTCCTATTGGCCTTATAGAAATTGTTAGAACTCCCAAAGTATTTATTCATTTGGATTAAGGAATTAAAGCTCCTATTAATGTATTAACCTGCTATGAATATTTATTGCTTTAACAGAGATGAGTTCATCATCATATTAGTTAGATAGTCATTTAGCAGGACCCTAAGAAATATGAGAGTCAGTTTTGGCTACAAGGAGCAGATTTAGAAAGCTCCAGGGATTGAGTCTCTCTGCCAAGTCATATTGCAGAGGTCATGTGGCAGAGGACTATAGACACAGGTAGCTCTGTAAAAAAAATTCTAGCTCTCAGGAGGGAGCCATAAAGGAAGGAAGGGGAAAACTCCAGAAAGGGAAAGGGAAATGACTCCAGGAGGAAAACTATCTGCTTCTGAGTTTTGCCTTGGTCCTAGTCTATGACTATACATTCTTCTAGCACATAGTTAGGGACCTAACTGTTTAGAGAATATAATATTAGCCTCTACAAAATTAGCCACTAGAGAACTAGTAATTAGCTACTCTGAGTTAGCTCTGGCAGGTGTTCTTCCATTTAACTGCTATCTTTTTTTCACAGTAAAGAAAATAAAAAGCAAATGGCTGTTAACATTTCTTAACCTCTGTTTCAGTACATCTCTTAACCATTACTCTGAGCCAATCACAAGTTATCTCAGGCACCCACTTCTTGGGAAATTAACTCTCTACACAATGAGGGTGTTTGTAAGAGACAATATTTAGGGATTATGCTTCTTCTGTTAGCTGCCTGGTCATGATACTTTGCACCTCAAAGTTGCTAAGCCCCCAAATCAAGCCTTTCAACAAATCTTACTTTCCAGAGACTAGTTTGAAGAAAATATTAACTTATTAAATTGTCCCCAAAGTGTTTTAGTCTTGCTAGAGTGTTCTTAAGCAATACATGGGTGCAAGAATAAAGTTTCTCTTGAAGATGGAAGAATCTGGAAAAGGCAAAGGCAATTTTAATATGAGTAAAAGAGAGGGGCTCCCCCTGAACTGGTGTGTCACTTCCATGGTCATTATCCTCCACTGGCATTTGAAGGTAACAAAGTGGATTGCGTAACTCTGCTTCCCTGTAGAATACTAGATTGATGGGCTTAATACAAGTGAAATGCATTTTTAAATGATACGATTCCATATATATTACATTAAACAATCTTCAAAACTTTAAAATGTATGTGCAGCATTTGTATGTCTTGCTTTCATCCCCACTGATGAGAACTTGGGCAACCTTTGCCATGAAGTAGTTTAGAACTTTATATGTTGATTGTGGTTAAAGTTGCAGGCACATTTAATGCAGAAAAACCTCCCTCTAAAACTGATATTCAGAAGTAGGATTTAAAACCTTTCCTCAGAGTTCCCATTGTGGCTCAGTGGTAGTGAAACTGACTAGTATTCATGAGGATGCAGGTTCGATCCTGGCTCTGCTCAGTGGGTTAAAGATACATTGCTGTGAGCTGTAGTGTAGGTCGCAGACATGGCTCGGATCCAGCATCGCTATGGCTGTGGTGCAGGCCAGCAGCTGCAGCTCCAATTTGACCCTTGGCCTGGGAACTTCCATATGCTGTGAGTGTGGCCCTAAAATACACACACAAAAAAACAAAAAAACTTCTTCTAGAAGACAAATTGTATTTGAGGGGTGTCATTCACCTATGGCATGTGCAAACTGTATCATGATAAACCAAGTTATAATTGAGGTCTGTGCTACTTGTTTGGAAAACATATGTCTGAGGTCATTCAAGGATTGAAATACTCCACTGAGATTTTTTCAGATAGTGACTATCCTACCTAATCTATCTGAATATGTCAGCATGTTAAATTTGCAGATGGTGACGAATCAATTACACTGACTATGTTGATGTGCATCATAAACTTAAAGCTGGTGAAAGAGAGCTGTGATTATTTTAATTTAGATTAATAAATATCCCTGGCTATCAGTTAGATTTTAGTGATAGACTTCTTCCCTACACCAGAATGGCAGTTAAAAAATATATTACATCTTTTGGGAGTTCCCGTCATGGCGCAGTGGTTAACGAATCCAACTAGGAACCATGAGGTTGCGGGTTCGGTCCCTGCCCTTGCTCAGTGGGTTAACGATCCGGCGTTGCCGTGAGCGGTGGTGTAGGTTGCAGACGCGGCTCGGATCCCGTGTTGCTCTGGCTCTGGCGTAGGCCAGTGGCTACAGCTCCGATTCGACCCCTAGCCTGGGAACTTCCATATGCCGCGGGAGGGGCCCAAGAAATAGCAACAACAACAACAACAACAACAACAAAATATATATATATATTACATCTTTTGAATCAACAGACTCAAACAGAAAATGATAAATGTTTGGCAACAGCATAAAGTCATCTGGTTTATGACTAAGTTATTTATTTATTTTTAAACTCCTGCTTGAGCACAGGGAGCATTTCCTATATTCATCCACAAAGTAACCATGCAAGTTCTCTTCCTGTCATGTGCTCCATATGAAATACTGACAGCTTTAGTTAAACAATCAAAAATGCCTATGCTACTTTAAACCACTGTTCAATTTTCACTTAAAGATAGCACATAATTCTTTCCACTGGTGCAGTCTTTACAATACTATTGATCCTTTTCATTACTGTAAGGGATCCATCAACGGGTATCCATTTATAAGATTCTCAGAAGGAACAAATAATAGGATTTGGAAGAAACAGATAATAATTGTTACTAGTTGAAACCTCCAAATATACAATGAAAAAGGCTGTGCCAGAATACCTTTCCTAACACTGGCAATAGAATGTTATTGGATATTAACAGGCCAAAGATCATTTCTACTTCTGCAATATATGACCATAATACAACAAATAGAATCTATCTTCTCAATACAACATTAGAGAAAGAAGGATGTCACTTTGGAAGGCACACTGAAAAATCTTCCTAGGTTATGCTCACAACTGTATGGTGTCACAACTGTATGGTGTCAGAGTACTTGTCATTTAAACACCCAAATTATACACAGATACTACTTGATGATTAGGGAGCTAAAACAATTCCATTTTCACCCTCAGTGAATACCCCATGGTTGCATGGGGCTTCCAGGGATTCCAAGTATGCCTGTGTCATTTCCACACTGCTGTACAGTATAACATCCCCAGGAAGATTTGCTGGAAACACACAAATCAGAGAACAGATTGTGCCTTCAATCAAAATAATTTTAATCTTCCAGCTTCAGATTTCAACAGAATTGTAATCTTGAGTTCCTTCCCACTGTTTAGTTTTTTGTTTTTAATCCATTTAGTGAATAAAAACTCATGAAAAGAGAAGAGAATAGTGTTACACAGGCCTCCTTAAGCATAGATCATGGCCAAAAACAGCACGGGGTAGCATCAGGAGAGGGAATGCTTGGAATTGTTTTGTTTCTTTCTGTGAAGTATAGACTAGAAAGTTAGATGAGAAAACTAAACAAAAGAATAATTTTGTGATCTAATGAGTTATTTTTCGCCAAGGCTCCACTAGAACAGTATTACTTATAATTAAGTAGTCTTATTATAGGCTTTCTGCCTGATTCAAAAGTATCCCAAATAGATTATTGACTTAAAGAAAAGTTGGCTTCTCTTGCTCCCTTCTTCCTTCTCTGCCTCACACTTCTCTTCCACCTCTCTGCAGATTGAGATGGGCAGCACAGTGGTCAGGGAATGAGCTCAGGTGTTGACCTCAGAGCAGCCTAGGTGGAGTCTCTGCTCTGCCACTCAGTATGTGTGATTGTGGGCAAGTTATTTAAATTAGCTGAGGGGCAGTTTTTTTGTATATAAACTGGAACTAATAATGGTGCCTCCCTCATAGGTTTTTGTGAATATTAAATGAGAAAACTCATGTTCAGAGCTTAGCCAAAAGCCTAGATCCTACTGAGAGTTCAGTAATATTAGGTATTATTACCATTATTATGATTGTGATATTAGAGCTTGAACTTCTATCCCTGCAACATCCATGTGATTGAGCCCAGTTCACGAGGGAATACTGTTTCAAATAATATGTTGCATAGGTGTGTATTCCAAGAAAGTTGTTTTCATGAATATTTTACCTTTTGTCGATTTTTTTTCTTTTTTTTTTTTTTAGGGCTGCACCCACTTATCTCCTTTGTCTTGTTCATATAATACATACAATGCACTTGGTCAACTGACCAGACAAACAAATGTATTTCATGTATGCTAATGAGGAAAAATTAAATGTGTTATAGATTATAACATTTAAAAGCTCTGCAAAGCTCTAAACAGTTAAATTTTTCAAGGTTATAAATTTTTATAGTCTTGAAACTATAAAAACGTCACTTGAAGAATCAATAAGTAAACACAATTCTCTGAAAAAAGAATACCAAGATTCAATTATAGATATTCACAGATTTTTTTCTTTTGCCTTCAAAAGCCAGTGAAATGATAATTTCAAAATACTTTCAAAAAAGATTATATTTTTAAACATCTTTGGTCCAATTGTTTGTTTACATCACACACACACACATACATATATGTGTATACAGATAAATAACACTTCAAACTTCTAATCTGTCTTAACAACTAGAAGATAACAGAATGAACATGAACGGACTATATGAACATGAGAAGTACCACAACTAAGTTAACACAATAAGAAGGAATCCAGGAAACTAGCTATACTAAGTGTTGCTGTGTCTTTGGCCCCACAGATAATAGAACAAGTGAGTCAGCTGGTTATCGATCACCTGAAAATCCAACGCTGGCTCTTTAAAATGGACTATGAGTTTGGAGGAAATGGGACTGCATTTTGTGACATCCCTTCCCACCTAAAGTGCTACAAGTGGGTCCTAAAGGAGAGTCACAGATATGGCCACGAAGACTGGAGCAAGAAATGGGCACAAGTGAGTGTTCGATGGTAACATAAACCTGAAGTGTCTGTGAACATTAGGAGATAAAGCAAAAGGCTCTGCTAGGAGATAAGACACTTTCCTCTAAACTCAACCATGTCATCTACATCCCAGTAGTGAGACCTTAGGCAAGTTTTTACTTTCTTGGGCCTTAGTTCTTATATACAAAGTAAATGAGGTTGATTAGGTTATTTTATTTCTTTTCTTTTCTTTTTTTTTTTTTTGTCTTTTTGCCTTTTCGAGGGCCTTTTCCCACAGCATATGGAGGTTCCCAAGCTAGGGGTCGAATTGAAGCTGTAGCCACCAGCCTACGCCAGAGCCACAGCAACGCGGGATCCGAGCCGCATCTGCAACCTGCACCACAGCTCACGGCAAGCTGGATCTTCAACCCACTGAGCAAGGCCAGGGATCGAACCCGCAACCTCATGGTTCCTAGTCGGATTCGATAACCACTGCGCCACAACAGGAACTCCTATTTTATTTCTTGAAGTGTAGTTGAGGTACAATGTTGTGTTTCAGGTGTACAGAAACATTATTCAGTTTTCACATATACATACACTTTTTCAGATTCTTTTCCATTATAGTTTATTTACAAGATACTATATACTGTTCCTTGTGCTATACGGTAGGACTTTGTAGTTTATCTATTTTATATATAGTAGTTTGTATTTGTTATACCCAAACTCTGATTAGGTTATTTTAAATATTCCTTCTTGGGGCCCTAAAAGTCTTCAAATTGATTATGATAATTAGGAAGTAATTTTTTTACCATATTCAAATAAAATTACAAATTTAATCATTTGCTTTAAGTGGGTCTTGATCATGTGCTTCTAACAACTGTTGTTATTAAGTTAGCTGTATTTTATTATGAGAGAGAAATTCTATTAGTGAATGTTTGTCACCTGGAAGCTAATGTATAATAGCGTTCTGTCAGTAGTCATATGTTTTTGAAGACAATTCAAGGAAATTTATGGAACTGCTGGTCTCTGTGAGATGTTGAGAAAATAATACATTCCAGCAAAAACTGAATCATAGGTAAAAATTCAGCATATGACTGACATGTGTAGATTTTTGCATGTATATTGGTGGAAGGATGAATTGTAAAACTTAACAGTCTGTTTCAAACTTTCTTTTTTTTTTTTTTAGGGTCGCACCTGTGGCATACGGAAGTTTCCAGGCTAGGGGTTGAATTGGAGCTACAGCTGCTAGCCTATGCCACAAACATAACGATGCAGCATCTGCAACCAATGCTGCAGCTTGCAGCAACATCAGATCCTTAAACCACTGAGCAAGGCCAGGGATGGAACCTGCATCCTCATGAATATTAGCCAGGTTCATTCTCACTGAGCCACAACAGGAACTCCTCAAACTTTCTTAATAATCAGTGTTATATGACTTAATATAACATTAATTAAACCCACCATTCTAAAATCACTTCACTTTGCATCAGAGGCCTTAACTTGCCTGGCTTCTCTTAATCCCAAATCTCTGTTTTGGCTGAGCTGCTGGTAAAGGCAAAACTGATTAGGAAAATTCAGACACAAATTCCCTGAACTGATTCCTTCCCCATCTACGCCTGTAGGGGTGGGCTGTGCCGTGACTTGCATCTTCTTTGAGCACCCCCCCTACAGAGGCATATGAATCAAGACACAAGTGACAGAAAGGGAGGGGCATACAAAAGAGAACCACATTATTCTTGTGAAAATGAAATGATGAATAAATCTAGAGAACAGTCAGAAGTGAGAGTTCCCTTTGACAAATGTTTCTGTCCTCCCCATGATCTATTCTGGGCTTTTCTTCCCCCTCTATCAATGAGTGGACTAAATGCAGTACCTGTCATGGCCAGCTTTTTACATATTATTTAAAGGATACCAAAGTGAATTACTCTTCTAGAAAAAAATAAAACAAGGAAAATGTATTTAATTTTGAGACCCACAGAGGTTTCTCTTGTGTCCTCTCTGGACTGGATTTTATTTCATCTTGCATAAAAATTTTTTTAGCACAGCTATAGATATTAAACCATGAAAAGTATGACTTTTTAAACCTAAAATAGTGAAATGTTGGTGTACAAAGTATTTGCTGGTCACAATATTTCAAGCCAATAATTTTTATAGAATTATCCTGACATTAAACTATGATAAATTTGAAATGTCTGACTTTTAAGTTTTAAAAATATTTAAAACATTGGCATTTGGCTGAATTGCACTTAGAAACCTTACTATATGTTATTTAATTGCAATTATTTTAAACTATACCATTTAAAATTGTCACCAAATACATTTGGTATTGTTGTTAATGTTGTTAAATGTGAAACACTTTTGAATAACTAATAATCTGTCTAAATCCTTCCTTTTTAACTTAACAAAGGAAAAAGAATTATTTGGAAATCTTTTTAAACCCTGAGACCTGTGCTTAGCCATAGTGTGGTTAGAAGGCAAAAATAAAAATAAAAAATAAAGTAGTTCTGAAAAGCTTGGTTTTTTTTGTAGGACACTATTGACGTTCTTTGGCCTTCAAAGCAAAATCACATTCAGAGTGGAAGTGAACTGCAATCTCTACTGAGTGTAGCTATAGAGAATTTAGGATTAGAAGTATCCTTTGTTCCAGAAGACCATCATAATGGTGCACATTTAGACATCAAAGCATTACTTTATGAGCACAGGCATGTTTTAATGTCCTATTACAGTTTGTAGACCTGTTTCTTTTGATAATGAAGATGTTGTGTCATCAAGCCTAGCCTGGCACATACAAAACATATGCTGGCAGGTTATTAAAAATTTCAGCTTCTTGATGAAAGACTATCCTGCAGGCTAAGAGTCCAGAGAAAGACTCCATTCTGGGAGAATTATTAGAAATGAGAATATGACTGTAAGCACTAAATTATGTTAATACTTACAAATAGTATCATTTGCATAACAGTTTACAACACTATACCATAATTTTTCTCGTTGGTATGTTGTAGGCAACAGATTAAAAACAGGACAGTTTATGGGAGTCTGAACTGTTTTGAGATTCTCATGTGTATAGCAGATATTGGTTTTAGATGTAGGCATGACTCAGTGTAGACTCAAGGATCTAATATAAAGATTTTTTTTTAACCTATCTAATTGAGAACCAGAGTTATTTGTCTGGTTGCAGCTGAGACTTGAAACAAAGTCACAGAACCAACAAATGCTAAAAAGCCAAAGTCACATTTAAAAAATCAGAGTAGACCTGTAGGTGATTTTAGGAAAAGCACAATGTTACCTGATGGCCACATTGAGAACACCACAACTCTCATTTTTCTCTTGGTGGCTTGGTACCAACCTTACTCTCTTCATTCTACCAGCTAGCAAAACCTACTTCCCCCAATAGGTTCCAGTAAATTCACTTAAGTACTCAATACTTGTTAAGGTTCAATGAAACTACATTTGTGTACACATTCCAAAGTCCCCACTCCCCAGTCAGGGGAATTTCTTTTCATTCAGTAGGAATAAAGGTTTAAGCAAAAACACACTTGTAAGGGAAAAATCTTCTTGGACATTCTCACCTAAGACAATGTGGGGATACCCAGATAGATATTTGCTGTGGTGCCAGTCCTTCTTGTGCCTTTTTCTTTCTTTAAAGGGTAAAACTTCCCTCCCTCATTCCTGGAAGATTGTCTTGGTGGCAGTGATGTCTGGGGACACTGCTTTGCAAAAGGACTTTGTAGAGAGAGCTAAGCCAGTTTATTTTTGGGTTTCTCTGTGCAGACCTTATTTACTGGATGGAGAGTGTATGATGCAGAAGTCTTGGCATCACAACTTCACCACTTAACAAGAAAAACGAAAAAAAAGAAATCGAACTGGCTCTTGAATGCTACTATATAGTATCACTATTTTAGCCCTTTGCATGAGCATTTTTAAATTTTTGTACTTTGGTGTACTTTGTTAGACATTTGAAATTAATTTGGGATCATCAAGAAAATAGAGATACATATATATATTTTTTAAAAAACTAATTCAAGGCACCCAAGTCTAGAAAAAGTATAATACACCACAATAGTTATTTTACTTCTTTGCAGAACTAAGTCAGCAAACAAAATGCACTATTACAAAAGAAAACTATTAATAAGTCAGTGCCTTAGAACTCTCTATGTCTCCATTGTGAAAACTCCATCCATCGAGATGGCTTTGTAACTGGGTCATGGGAGCCACTGTAGATGACTGAGCTTAGTGCTTTTGTGGAATTTAATAGGTACTTATTAGGAGATGCCAAAGAACCATTACCCTTTACCCATAAAATTTTTAAGAAAAGTCAAAAGACAATACAACAAAATTAAAGAAATATTTAGGAGTTCCTGTCGTGGCACAGTGGTTAACGAATCCAACTAGGAACCATGAGATTGCAGGTTCGGTCCCTGCCCTTGCTCAGTGGGTTAACAATCCGGCGTTGCCGTGAGCTGTGGTGTAGGTCGCAAACGCAGCTCGGATCTCTCGTTGCTATGGGTCTGGCGTAGGCCGGTGGCTACAGCTCTGATTCGACCCCTAGCCTGGGAACCTCCATATGCCGTGGGAGCGGCCCAAGAAATAGCAAAAAGACAAAAAAAAAAGAAATATTTAACAAAATAAGTACATAATGACTTTCTCCAAACAGAGTTGTTTTCATTTTTGTGCAGCAATTTCCAAATGGACAGTATTTATTTCTTACAGTTATAATAATTATACATATGCTATTTAAACTTCAGACCTTAAACATTCTCCAGACTTACCTGCAGTCATCACGATTAATGGCTGTATAATATTCCCTTGTGTTGATTTACTTTAATATATGAAAACTTTCAACTAAGCTGGAAAATTTAGATTTCTTTTTTGTGGTGGTGGGAGGGAGGAAAGACGGAGGAGAAAGGGAAGATTTGTTTGTTTTTATTTTCGCTTTTTGTATATACCTCTTTTTGCTTCTGTTGAATTATTTCCCTATGAGAAAGACTCGGGGTAGAATGCTTTATGGCTCTTGTTACATACATACCATTACTTCCTAAGAAGGAAGTACCAAGTTCCAGGGCAACTAGCAGAGAATAAGCATACTAGTTTTACCACCACCTTACCAGCACTGGATATTATGAGCTATCTGCACTTTCATTTCAGGTGTCAAAATGCATCTTATAATTTTAGGAAAAACAGAATGTTACCCAATGGCCACAGTTATTTTATCACTAGCAAGGGATTCTTTTTCCATGTCTTATTATTTATCATTTTATATTGAAAACAACATCTTAGTATTAAGAGAAAAACCTAGGTTTTCTAGGTTAAGAAAAAAAACCTAAGAACTCATTTTCCCCTAATCATTAAACTACATATAAAAGATAATTTTTTTTATTTTTATATTTCAAAATCTTGACTTCTTGGATTATCTTTATGTATTTAGTAGTTGCCAAAACACTGACCTAGACATGAAATTTAGCATTTTGTAGATCTACAAATATTCTGTAAGGTCTTGACATTTCCCTATATTTGTTTATAATAATAATAGAATTGTACAGCTATATATTTGATCCACAGTTGTGGACTCCACAGAGGGCTGAATGTACAATGCCATTTTACATATGAGACTTGAGCATTCTCAGATTTTGGTATCCAGGGGAGTCCTGGAACCAATTTCCCCTGATACTGAGGGACAACTGGATGCCAGGTATTTCAGCACTTTATGTGAATTGAGTCATTCAATTTCAGAAAAACCCTTAAGTTTTCACTTATTTACTTCCACATCATTTTTGATAAGAAGGTGTTACTCTGTTTAGAGGTGGAGAAATTGATGCTTGGAAAATAAAGTGACTTGCCCAAGTTCACAGCTGGTAAATGATCAACATTTAGCTTAAAACCCACATCCGGAGCTCCCATCATGGCTCAGCAGAAACAAATATGACCAGCATCCATGAGGACTCAGGTCTGATCCCTGGCCTTGCTCAGTAGATTAAGGATCCGGCATTGCTGTGAGCTGTGGTGTAGGTTGCAGATGCGGCTCAGAGCTTGCGTTGCCATGGCTATGGTGTAGGCCAACTGCTACAGCTCCGATTGGACCCCTAGCCTGGGAACCTCCCTATGCCTCAGGTGTGGCCCTAAAATGACAAAAACAAAAAGCAAAACAACAACAACAAAAAAAACACCTCCACTCCTCCTGGCCCCCATACCCTTGACAAACCAAGCTGAATCCATTTAGAAAAGACTTCTTGTTTAAAAGTCTGGAGCAGTGTTTTCCCTCAGAACCCTGCCCTTGTGGCCTGCTGTCCTTGTGGCAGATTTTCTGCTTTCTATAGAGACTTGTGGAAAACACAAACAGCCCTGGAATGCAGCAGTTATTGCTCTCAAATTTCTTCCCTTTCATGGCTGATGGGGGAGCTGCTCTCCTATTGCCAGCAGGGTAGAGATATGAGGGCTGTCAGTACACACGCCTCAGAATTTCAGAGAAAGGTGGTCTGGCAAATCCCTAGGATTCAGCTTGCAACCTAACTGCTTCATGTACCTATTTATGTGCATGGGTGATGAAAGTGAGTTTTAGATATCACCCATTGATTGTTCATAGAGTGACAAACTTCTGATGTCTTTCATGATGTGATACCCTAGCATGATCATTTTGGTGAGCCTGTAAATTCTCCCAAAACTTAAACAGCCTATCTTCACAATCAGAGTAGCATCAAAATTATAGGCCAATATCATTGATGAACATAGATGCAAAAATCCTCAACAAAATATTAGCAAACCAAATACAATGATATATCAAAAGAATCATACACCATGATCAAGTGGGTTTATCCTAGAGAGGAAAGTATTTTTCAATATCTGCAAATCAATCAATATTATACAGTGTATCAACAAACTGAAGAATAAAAACCATGTCATCTCATTAGATACAGAAAAAAACTTCTGACAAAATTCAACACTCAAGTGTTCCATTGTGGCACAGCAGAAACGACTCCGACTAAGAACCATGAGGTTGCAGGTTCGATCCCTGGCCTTGCTCAGTGGTTTAAGGATCCGGCGTTGCCATGGGCTGTGGTGTAGGTTGGAGATGCAGCTTGGATCTGGCATTGCTGTGGCTGTGGCAAAGGTCGGCAGCTGTAGCTCTAATTAGACCTCTAGCCTGGGAAGCTCCACATGCCGCAAGTGTGGCACTAAAAAGCAAAAAAAAAAAAAAAAAAAAAAAAAAAATTCCACACCCATTTATTAAAAACTCTCCAGAAGGTGGGCATAAAGGGGACCTATCTCAACATAATAAAAGTATATATGACAAACCCACAGCTAACATCATTCTCAGAGGTGAAAAGCAGAAAGCATTTCTGCTAAGATTGGGAACAAGACAAGGATGGCCACTCTCACCACTTTTATTCAACATAGTTTTGAAAGTCTCAACCACAGCAATCAGAGAAGAAAAATAAAAGGAATCCAAATTGGAAAATAGTAAGTAAAACTGTTACGTTTGCAGATGACATGATACTATACATAGAAAATCCTAGATGATACCAGAAAACTACTAGAGCTCATCAATGAATTCAGTGCTGCAGGATACAAAATTAATACACAGAGATCCCTTGCATTCCTATATATAACAATGAAAAATCAGAAAAAGAAACTAAGGAAATAATCCCACTTACCATAGCATCAAAGAGAATAAAATACTTAGGAATAAATTTACCTAAAGAGGCAAAGATCTATACTCTGAAAACATAAGACACTGATGAAGGAAATCGAAGATGACACAAACAAATGTATACTATGTTCTTGGATTGGAAGAATCAATATTGTCAGACTAACTATACTACCCAAGGCAAACTACAGATTCAGTTCAGTCACTATTAAATTATCAATGGCATTTTTCACACAACTAGAAAAAAAAATTTATAAATTTACATGGAAACACAAAAGACCCAAATAGCCAAAGCAATCTTGAGAAAGAAAAATGGAACTGGAACAATCAGGCTCTTTGACTTCAGACTATACTACAAAGCTATAGTAATAAAAACATTATGATACTGGCACAAAAACATAGATCATTGGAACAGCACAGAAATCCAAAAATAAATCCATACACCTATGGTCAATTAATCTCTGACAAAAGAGGCTAGAATATATAGTCCTTTCAATAAGCAAAGATGGGAAAACTGGATAACTACATCAAAAAGAATGAAATTAGAACACTCTATAACACCATACACAAAAATAAACTCAAAATGAATTAAAGACTAAAACATAAGACCAGACACTATAAAACTCTTAGAAGGGAACATACTCAGAACACTTCTTTTGACACAAATCACAGCAATATCTTTCTTGATCCACCTCCTAGATAATGAAAATAAAAATAAACAAATGGGACTTAATTAAACTTAAAAGCTTTTGCACATCAAAGGAAACCATAAACAAAATTAAAAGACAACCAACAGACTGGAAGAAAATCTTTGCAAACAAAGCAACCAACAAGGGATTAATCTCCAAAATATACAAACATCTCATACAACTTTATATCAAAAAAACCAACCCATTTAAAAAATGGTCAGCAGATCTGAACAGACACTTCTCCAAAGAACACAGACAGATGGCCAAAAATCACATGAAAAGATGCTCAATATCACTAATTATTAAAGAAATGAAAATAAAAACTACAATGAGGTATTCCCTCACACGAGTCAGAATGGCCATCATCAAAAAGTCCAGAAGCAATAAATGCTGGAGAGGATGTGGGGAAAAAGGAACCCTCCTACACTGTTGGTAGAAATGAAAGCTGGTGCAACTCTATAGGGAACAGTAGGGAGGTTCCTTAAAGAACTATATACAGAAATATCATATGATCCAGCAATCCCATTCCTGGGCATCTATCTGGAGAAAACTATAATTCAAAAAGATACATGCACCCCAGCATTTGTTGCAGCACTATTTACAATAGCCAAGAATTGGAAGCAACCTAAATGTCCACTGATAGAGGACTGGATAAAGAAGATGCAGTACATATACACAATGGAATATAAGCCATAAAAATGAATGAAATAAGGCCATTTGCAGCAACATGGATGGACTCAGAAATTATCATACTAAGTGAAGCCACACAGACAAAGACAAATATCATGAGATCACTAATATGTGGAATCTAATAAAAAAAATGATACGAAAGAAATTACAAAACAGAAACAGACTCAAAGATTTCGAAACCAAACTAATGGCTACCAAAAAAGGAAACATGGGGAGAGGAATAAATTAGGAGGTTGGGATTAACATATACACACTACTAAACCTAAAATAGGTAAGAAACAAGGACCTAACAATTTCCCTGTGATTAGCACAGGGAAATCTACTCGATATTCTATAATAACCTATATGGGAAAAGAATCTGAAAAAGAATAGATAAATATATATGCATAGCTGATTCACTTTGCTATACACGTGAAATGAACACAACCTTGTAAGTCAACTATACTTCAGTAAAATTAAAAAAAAAAAAGCAAGCAAAAAAAAAAAAATTGTATTAGGAGTTCTCTGGTGGCCTAGTGGTTAAGGATTTGGTTGGCATTGTTACTGCTATGGTTCGGCTTTGATCTCTGGCCCAGGAACTTCTACATGGCTGTGGGCAAGAACAAAAAAACAATGTATTTTGTACCTTATTTCTTGGATAGGCAACCGCATTTTTCTTTTCTTTTCTTTTCTTTTTTTTTTTTTTTAGCCTCCTGTTCCTGGTTGACATGGTAAACTTCCTAACTTCCTTTTAAGCACAATGAGGTTTGGAATGGGTTAGTATGAATAAATGAGCATTCGGCATATATAAGAGGTGGTCAGGCTTTATGGGTTCCATAGACTTGGCATCTGAGGCTACTGGGCAGGGGTGGGGAGCCATGGCCAAATCACTTCTGCTCTCCAAGCCTCTATCTCTCCAACTATAAAGAGAAATAAGATTAGTATCTATCTCCAGGGGAGCAGTGATGAGAATTGCCTACCAACAGACTTAGCAAATGACTTCAAGAAATGCTATTTATGGAGTTCCCATCATGGCTCAGCAGAAAAGAATCTAACATCCATGAGGATGTATGTTCAATCCCTACCCTTGCTCAGTGGGTTAAGAATCCGGCGTTGCTGTGAGCTGTAGTGTAGGTTGTAGACGTGTCTTAGATCTGGAATTGCTGTGGCTGTGGCATAGGCTGGTGGCTACAGCTCCAATTCAACTCCTAGCCTGGGAACCTCCATATGCCTCGGGTGCGGCCCTAAAGAGACAAAAAAAAAAAAAAAAAAAAAAAAAAAGACAAGAAAGGAATGCTATTTGTTATTAATATGACCATAAAGTTGCATTACAAATAAACTGCAGGTAATGTTGAAAGAGCACATAAAATGTAATCTTTTTATTGTGATTCAGAAGGTCTTTTAGCATGTTGGATGCTTCTAGCATATTGTTCTATGCATCAATTATCATTATATAGGATTGTGACCATTGAAGATACATAATGTTGACCCAGGTGTGCCCACCAAATGATTTTCCCAGACAATGCCTTTAAAAGAATAAACCTTGATAGCAGCCTGGTTTCTTATCACTTGAAGATAGAAAATGATTCCAGTCACTTAAACTTTCTACATGCTGAATAAAAAGGCATTGACCTGATAAAGTAGAGATTTTTCTGACCACATGATTGAGACCTGGATGCTTCATTTTCTGGTTCCAGTTGGAATCTTTTCTAATTAGTGCAGCAGCACGTCACCACAATCATTGGAAAGTCTTAATCATTTACATATTTTTCCTTATCTCTGAAAATGACTTAGAATGTTTTCTTCCAGTTGAATGGTTGTTTTCATGAAGCTGCCAGGGCTGGGTCTGAGGTGCTTTTCTGTGCCTGAGGAAGATGACAGGAGAAGGAAAATTGCCTCCCAAAGTTAAATGAAAGCTGGGTCCCCCTTCCGAGGACCTATAATAATCAGCTATACAAGCTGTTGGTTTGTGTGTCCTATTGATTTAATATGCTTCTAATCAGTACATAAAGCTATGGGCCTGCAGTGTTAATTTTTCATATGCTTACAAAGTACCCTTTGATTTTCTGTCACACGTTAATTACAGCGTTTTGCCATTAAATAGGAAGCTTTGTGTAAACTAATTACTAGGTAATCATTGTCTACTGCAAGCGTGCTGTTTGTACCTTTTATTTTATTCTAAAAATGCACAGATCTCACAGTCTGGAAACGCTCTACCTTCCAGCCATTAGCTCTCACTAATTCATAGCATTATTGTGGTGAGAGTGTAGGAGTTGTAATTGTTGTGGTATCAGAGCTGTTAATTACCGGAGTAAACAGTTGAAATGGTGCCAAGGTCTATTGTACAAGGCAGAGAAAAGGAGGTTTAAATGTTACTCCCACCATCTGGGGACTAGGGGAGAGGCAAATGCTTGAGAACAGCAGTGAGGCGCTATCGCCGCCTCAGCTCCAGGGTTGGCGGCCATATGGATCCGGAATATTTTGAATCAATTGAATTTAACTGCCAGTTTTTCGCAATAACAGCGTGGAAGGAAGGAATAAAGCAAAAGATGAGAGGAAGGAGAATTGTTTAGTGTTTGCACATCCAGGAAGACCCCGCTGAAGTTCCTTTGGAAATATCTACTTTGCTGAAAGCCATAGAGCAGGCACAGATATTTGGAACTGATTCAGATTTGGGTTTTATTCTTCTCCGCCGGCGACTGCGCCATTCGCTTCTGGTCGTCTGTCCTTCACGCCCCTTAGTGAGAGAGGGATGCCCTTGAGAAGACCCAAATTTTCGTGTAATTACGGCAGAGCAAACAAAAAAATCCTCACTTTTGGAATTCACTGATTTATTGCCCTGGTATTTTAATGAGCATGGTCTATAGAAAAAGAAAACAATAATAAATACATAGTGTTATCACATCCGCCTCAAATACATACATCTGTACCTGTAGAAATATCAAAGAAAGTACAGACTCTAATTAAGAAAGGCAGATGCTTGCCTATTCCTTTTGTATAAAAGTAAAATATAAACCCTCCTGATAGTCTCTAATTTCATTTGACAAATTCACCCCTCTTCCCCCCTACTTGAATGAAAAATCAAGTCTAAAGGGCACATGTGTTTTCTTTCGTTTGTAATTCTCAACTAAAGAGCCTTTACAACATGTGAAATTATCTCAACCAGTGTTATTTCTCTAACTAGAAAGAAGGAAACCTATTCTTGATAATAATAATTGGGGCCACTTCTACTTATGGTTGATTTTTAAACTGCATGGTTTCTGCTTTAAAATATTGCATGATCTTTAAAAGAGTCATGTTTTTACTTGATGTCACTCATGTTGAATCTAATTGCCCTTAAGCCCATTTTCCAACGTTAAAAATATCTTTTAAAAATCTACCACTTGCTGCTGTAACTACTTTTTAATATCATTCCCCCAAACATGAACATATTCTTCTTTTTTAAACCACCCTGGATTATTTATTTTTAATTGTTCCTTTAGCAGATGTTGGAGTAATCCAGGGTATAGTGTAAACAACTCCTTTAAAGAGAGAGATCACAGACTGCCACACACACCATGAACCAAGGGCAGTGACTGTTGGGCTTTTATGACAGTGGCTTTGGCCCGCGGGGGGAAATGTTTCTGCTTTTGTGTGTGTGCAAAGTTCAATTAAGGATTTCAAGAAATGCTTAATCTTTATCTATTGAAATCCCCAGCATGCAGTGCGATGGGGTGAGCCTGGAAAGAAAACCATGGTCCCCCATGGAGAGGGGAAAAAAGAAACAGCAGTTTAAGAGCTGGAAAGTTGAAAGGGAATGAGCCTTTCTAGTGCGTCTGGTTGGGGTGAAGCAGTTGTGCTGAGCTTTGGAATGGAGGCACAACATATGTGCCTCGGTTGGACAAAACGCTTCTTGAGTCAAATCAACTGTTAGGCCTGCATGTTGGTGCAAGGTGGAGGCCTGGATAATGAGGGACAGACTCCTCGAGAAGTAGTGAGTGGATAATGCTACATAAGTATGGAATTATATACCGCATTTTCACCATTCTGTTTAATGAGAGCCGCCACTGCAGCGAATCACTTGCCACACAGCCGAAATGGGCCATTAGCTATCAAGGGAAAATTGTCTTTGCCGCTTTCAGCAGATGGAGCAAATATTTTACAAAGCAATTTTACATACCAAAAACATTTGTGTGCCTTGGTAATGTTGGCTGTTTTACATTATGTTACCTTCTACAGCAGCATAATTTTCCATCTCATCGAAGGCAAAGTTGGCATTTTTGATTTTTAAATTCTCAATTAACAATTAAACATGGAGTATTAAGGCAGTCCTTAAACTTTAAGTAGGTGTGGGAAGTAGTTTATGACTTGCTGAAGACATTTTCATTTTTTCTTCATCCTCTCAGCATATTTTTGCACTCTAAAGAGGGACTACTGCTAATGATCTTAATGGAAAGGAATGAGTAAAAACTTCACTACTGATTACAGAATGCAAGTAACCAATGCATAGGGTGATCAGGGCACTTGCTGGCTGAAGTGTCCAGCATGGATTGTGGATACATGGTTGGCCCATTCATTTGTATCGATTTAAAAAAATATTTTTTTGGGAGTTCCCGTCGTGGCGCAGTAGTTAACGAATCCGACTAGGAATCATGAGGTTGCGGGTTCGGTCCCTGCCCTTGCTCAGTGGGTTAAGGATCCGGCGTTGCCGTGAGCTGTGGTGTAGGTCGAAGATGTGGCTCGGATTTGGCATGGCTGTGGCTCTAGCGTAGGCCAGTAACTACAGCTCTGATTCGATCCCTAGCCTGGGAACCTCCACATGCCGCGGGTGCAGCCCTTAAAAAAAAAAAAAAAATTCTGCAACCCATCACATGCAGAAACTCCCAGGGGAAGGGTTGAAACTGAGCTGCAGCAGTAACAGAAATTCCTACTCAAAATGGCTTTTAAAATGTAGAGAATTTATTATGTCAACTAACTGAAAATCCAGAGATTGGCTCTAGAATCAGACGAGGCTTAATCCAGTGGCTCAGTATCACCAAGGACTTACTTTCCATCCCTCCTCCATAGTGTACATAATGTCTTCTCCACTCTAAGGCTGGCTGTCCCCAGGGTTGCAAGATGGCTGCCAGTGCTCCTAAAACTTGTCCTTGGTCAAGTAACTCCTAGCACTTGTCCTTGGTGAAGGTAACAGGAAGAGAGAACATCTCACCTGGCAGCATTCTCAGCATTCTCCAAAGAGCATAAAGCTTCATACTCAGAAGGCCCTAGCACATGCTTCCTAACACTTGATTGGCCTAACTAGGTCATGTGCCCCTCCAAACCAATCATTGTGGCCAGAGTATGCCTTTGCTAACCAGGGGCCTACCCTTGAAGCTGAGGCTGAAGTCATTCTCAATCACTTGCATAGCTAAGAAAGGGGTAAGGGCTGTTACCAAGTCATGGATATCATTACCTAGAAGGAAGGGACAAAGATGCTGGGCAGCCAACAACAGATGTCTGTTCATTCTACCATTTTTTGTAAATTTGACAGCATAGACTTAGCATCACATGTCAGATCTAATCTCACTCAGATTGGCCATCAGTGCCCACTGATGGCACTTACAGCCTCAGATCCCATTGCACTATATAGCATAATGGTAGCAACTGGATATGAATCCCAGTTTGCTACTTCATGGCTGTGTGACATTAAATGTGGATGATAACAACTACTTCAGAGAGTGGCTTTGAGATAATAAATGTAAAACCCCTGGCACAGACTTGACACATGGTAAGCTTTCAGTAAGAGTGAGCTATTGTTTTACCTAAAAAACGATGGTGGTAAAAAGTGTCCTGTGTAGGCAAAGTAATCTTCCTAAATTCACCCTCAAATTAGGAATCCCTACCTTCTATCTCTATGCCACTAGCCAATTCAAATCTTGAGCACCTTTACAGAACCCACACTTTCCCTGTGAAAGAGGCAGCAGGGCCGGTGGAGAGCACTCCCCCCAGAGCCAGAGGCAGCCAGAGAGCACCTGCAGTCTCACTGCGGGAGTGTAAATGCCCCACCTCCTCTTCTGTTAAGGAGGCAACTGTCACATGGCCTCATTCAACACTGACAGCCTTACTTAGTTTTTAAAGTCACTGTCTTGCCCTTTTGGTCTTATGTCACCTTCCATTCCTCCATTTAAGGATATCAGAGGGCTCTATAAAGCAGAATCATCTGGGCAGATTCCCTGGTTTCTCTCTTGACCACCACCAAACAATGTCTGGTGTGAGAGATTAGAGGTGATTAGCCAAGACGTTATTTTACTTAATTCACCACTGCAGATCCAGCAAAGAAGCTTCTGAAATAAAATGTGTATTGGTGGGATTAATATTTAGAGCATCCTAATTTGTATTCATTCTTCCTCCTTACTCATCTTCCCTGATACACACAGACACACACACACAGACACACACACACAGACAGACACAGACACAGTCATACACAGACAGACACACACACACACACACAGACACACACACACACACACACACACACTAGAATGTACTTGGGAGAGTTAACTCTCTAGAGTTTGGAGTAGCTTTAGACATTGAGGGAAATATTAAATTGGATATG
The DNA here is from genome assembly GCF_054392235.1 of Sus scrofa. Taxonomy (NCBI): domain Eukaryota; kingdom Metazoa; phylum Chordata; class Mammalia; order Artiodactyla; family Suidae; genus Sus; species Sus scrofa. Next base: position 176,152,745 of record NC_139383.1, read on the forward strand.
CTAGCAGCTTCCCCTGAGATATCCTGAATTTCCTTCAGTCAAATATCTCTTCCTTCAAATTTATACTTTTTTGATAGAAAAAAGAGAGAGAGCTGAGAGGCAATCCAGGCTTGATAGGTAAGAATCTCTGGGATGTACTGCTCAAGCTGATGGAGGCCCTGTGCTTTGTGCAGATATATTGGAACCCTCCAAGGTCATGACCATCATTGATACACTTTGAGGGGTAAATATACGTACTGGACAAGTGGTGACAAGGCTGTGCAGTAGCACAGATGTGGCTCAAGTTTCTCCTGGATAGGAATTTCTCTAGAGCTATTAGCACCACAAAGACCAGCAGCTAATGTGCAATCATGATGGAATGAAGATCTGGAATTGACTTTGTTTTCCAAGAAGTAACGGATATTTTTCTAACATTTGTTTACCATCAACAAGATCTAGGAGTTCCCATCGTGGCTCAGTGGACATGAATCTGACTAGTATCCATGAGACGCAGGTTTGATCCCTGGCCTCACTCGGTGAGTTAAGGATCCTGCATTGCCATGAGTGCTGGTGTAGGTCGCAGATGTGACTTGGATCCTGCATTGCTGTGGCTGGGGCAAAGGCCAGCAGCTACAGCTCTGATTTGACCTGTAAGCCTAGGAACCTTCATATGCTGCAGGTGCGGCCCCAAAAAGACAAAAAGACAAAAAAAAAAAAAAAAAAAAAGATCTATACTCTCATTTCCACACGCCTAGGATTGTTAACTCTAAGTGATCTGCACCACGTGAATGATAAACTCTCTGAACACTAGCCAGGTTCTTTGATGTGATTCGTTGAAAAGAAACTTTCTAATTACTTAGTTCACAAGTATATAAGACGGAGAATCTATGCCCCAGTTACCAATTTTTAACAGATATTCTACACACACACACACACACACACACACACACTTTGCAAAGGTAAAAGGGGAGAAAGAAGGCAAACTAGCAACGGTTCCCCCAACTTCACTGTCTTCTGTCTTCAGTCACGCATTGAAAATTACCCAGTAACCGAATCACCTAGTAACAACACAGCAAGTGATCTTACATAAGCCTCTTCACTTTAGAAGCCTCTGCTTCCCATTTGTAGAGGAGGGGGAATTATCCTGTGCAGGCCCACCCTCAGTGTGTTGGTGTCAGGACCAAATGAGATAATAGCATGAGCCTCTGTAAGTATTTTACAAATACTGTTCTGATGATTTACATGAATTTAGGGGTTTGTTTGGCATGGTTTTGTATGTCTGTGTCTATGAGCATCAGTGTATACTTAAGTTTATAGTTATAGATCTTCCCTTATCAGCATATGCCCTTAAAGTTGTGATAAACTGTGTTTGAACTATGCAAAATGATAAACACTAGGGAACAGAAACTACCCCCAAACTGAGAACTCACATCTGACATCTCTTTATTGTACTAAGGCCATTCTTAGTATAATCTTTCTATTCCCTATCAGATGCTTTCAAAATAAAGAAATAAACCGAACAGTTAACACCCCCCACCTTATTCCCTTGCATATCTTTTTCTTAGAGAGTTCATCAGGCCCCAAGCTGCCTCTGTGGGCCCCAGCATCCCCTAGCAAACATCACCCAGCCTTCGGCTGTGTACTTCTCATGATGGGACACGATTTCTGCAGCAGACTTTCCTCTAGGAAGTTTACCCCCTTGCTGTGGCTTTGTACACAGCATTAATGCTATGGATCAAGGCAGACTGGCTGGCTTTGTAAGCAGAGGCAGTGAGGGCAGCCTGACGTAGTGTCCAGATGCTTCTCAGAAGCCAGCCTTATAAGTTAATTATTGACCCTCAACATAGCATGTTGCATCTGAGGTAACACTTCATAAATGTCACCTCATTTATCTTCCCAATGCCCCTCAGAGGCAGGAATCTCATAAAATCCACCCAGGAAGAATTGTTGGTTCTTAAGTTGTTATCCCCCCAGGTGGTTCCTCGGCAGGAAGGAGCAAGCCTGTTTTGAGGTTTCATATTTTCCCTTACTCTGTAACTTCAGCTGTTAGGGGCTGGGCCCGTGTGTTTATCACTGCCAAGATTTATTCCATAGATACTGAGTGTTCCCTGTGCCAAGCATTAGGGAGACTCACCTCAAAGCCACTGACCTCAAAGCCACTTTACCTTTAAGAAGCCCCCAGGGAGCTGGAGAACATGGAGAAAGAACGCTCAACTAGGGTTCCTGGAAGAGGGCTTCCTGGAAGAGGAAGAACTAACTCAGAGAGAGTGAGGAAGAGTCATCCAGGACAAAAGGAGAAGAAGGAAGGCAGAGGAAAGAGATTAAAGTCAGGCAGTTTGGAGCAAGGCTGGGGAGGAGAGAGGTGAGGCTACATTAGCAATCAGAGACCAGGTCACAGAGGGCCTTCATGTGTATTATACTGAGGGGTTTTGACTTAATTCTTAAACTAAGGGAGATGTAATGTCAAGATTCAGGTGGCAAAGCTTTCACCTACTCTTTCTCTGCCTCCCCTCCATCTCTAGTCCCACCCCCTAACCCAACACATAAACACTTTTTTCCTTAATTCAGTTAGGCTTGACATTCTGTAATTTTTAAAATTTTATTAATGTAGTAAAACACCCATAACATAAAATTTGCCACCTCAACCATTTTTAAGTCTACAGTTCAAAGGTATTAAATACATTCATAACACTGTGCAACTATCACATTCTTTTCATCTTATAAAACTGAAACTCTGTATCCGTTAAACACTAACTCCAGTTCCCCCTCCCCCTGACAACCACCATTCCACTGTCTGTCTCTAATTTTTGCATGAATGAATGAATAAATGAATTACCTCTCTTGGTCTGTTTTGATGTAAGAGCAGATCACTGGATACATGGTTCAATACTTTTCAGAAACAAGGCAGCAAGAGCCCTTTAATCAGGGCAGAACAAAAAGGAAGTTTCCACTGTCCCAGTTGAGTGTCTGCCCTGCATAGATTTCTTCCCTGACACTGTTTCCCAAGCAGGGCGGGAACCCACAGCCGGGCTTCACAGGCCCAGCTTTAGGGCACTACATGAATCACCGACAATGGGTCTTTTTTAATAGAGTAGAATGGTTTTAACTGAAACAAGTATAAAACAAAGAAAGATGGGTTTAGAGTACAATGCTCAAAGGAGGAACCAAGAGAGAGTCTAGGTTGTTGGAACTGCATGTTCTGTGTGCTTTTTTATGATTTAGATGCCAGACCTTGGGGAGATGAGGTTATATACAGTATAGAACACAGAAAACGTAAACTGTGCAGTATCATGCGACATGGGCAAGGCCTTGGGCTTTAACGGCAACTTCCCTGCCTCTACCTCATTTTGCGAGCGGACTTCCCCAGCCCTTCTTAACAGTCATCTCCACCCCCAACAACTCCCATCCAGACTGGACTGTGCACAGAGCCATCCTGAACAAGCCTGGATGAGGGTGGGTGGTAGCACTCTCTCTCTTTCACATGGCATCTTTGTTTTGTATATCAGGCACTTACTAACCAGTGAGACTCCCACCAGGATTTTCTGGATATTTGGGAAATTATTCAGATTATTGGGACCTGCCTAGACTATATTCTCAGATATTTGTCTTCTATTGTAGATTTTCAGAGGGCACTAGACCCAGAATAAACCAGATGTTCTAAGATGCTGGGAGTAGGGAGAAGGACAATCACTTTTTAATGGCAGGGAAATTGAAAATAAATGGCCAGGCAGATTATTTCTAAGATTCCTTACACCCCACTCTCCAAAGCTAATTCTTTTCTGATTCTTCCAAATTACGGATGTTCACTCACAGATTAGAAAGTTCCCCATCAACCCAAAGTAAGCCTGAGGTTTTTCTTGTCAATGTCCCATATTTTGAATATGAATTCTGCCCATCAAATGTTTTGTGTCTAGTAACCTGCCCTCCTGCCAGCAGAAATAAAATTTGAGGAGGTGGCTTCCATCTAAAAATTTTGAGATAGTCTAAGACTTTCAAAAAAAACAAAAAAGCAAAAACAAATTGTCCTGACGAACTGAGTCTTTTCATGTCAAAAAGCTGAGTTTCTCAGTTTCTCATTCATTAGAGCGTTTCCTACTGTTTTCATTCTGACAGGAGGCTCTGTACTTTGGGGTTGTTACAGGATGATGTGGGGCCAGCCTACATTTAATCAGATGAGGATGTGATCTAGTTGGAAATATCAAGTGACTGAGGCCAGCTCCTCTCCGCCCCCACTCTTCCAACCTGTTCCCTCCTAAAATTGCATCTCTATAGTATCAGCTGTGGTTTAAGGCTTTGATCCCGAAGTTTATAACTCCTCAACCAAGGGGAAAGGGCATGGTTTCATGAGACAAAGTATCCAAGAAAGACCTTGCCAACTCCATAATTTCTCCCAGGGTCAGCTCTCTTAGGGACAGAGGATAAAAACCATTCTGGTCTAAAGGACCTTAGGGAGAAGGTAGTTGACCCCAGCTTTTACATAATGGGAAACTTAGGCCCAGAGTAGGGAGGCACAGTGCCCAAGGACAGGTTGTTGTGGGTATGAACCTGGGGTTACCTGATGCCCAGACAGACGGCTGCCTTTTGAAGACAACAGGCACAATTAGCAGCAATATTTAGGGGCCAAATCACTTTGAAATATGAAAATTGAAATGGCTGGAAAAATAGAGAAAATTTTCAAAATGGCTTTCTGACTCTGGGTAAACAGTAACCACATTTTTTTTGCCTGTTGGAGGCCTGGTTTTTAATCACTCCACAAGCAGTTTTCATTTCTGTAGTAAAATTGCTTGTGGTTCTATTTAATTTGTTTCTGCAGGAGCCAGCTTTGGTGAAGATCTCCGAGGAGCTGGCGGGCATTTTAGCACAGCACGCACAGCCAGTCAATGAGAAACGGTTCTCGACATGGAGGAAATTCCTCCAAACATTTCTCAGTCAAGGTAAATAAGACTGTAAAGCTTCTATTGAGGATTAGTCTGCACAACCTTGAATTCTAGTTCTGGGTCAATCTGGGGCCAATTTAAACACCTTGCCTCTCTTGTGTTGGTTTAGAAAAGTGCTCTTGCAAGCAGACTTTTAAACTTTGCCTAATATTTATCTTGCACTCAGCCTCTTAAGTAAACAGGAATTGAGCATACCAAGCGTGCCGTGCATAGCTCAAGATTCTGACCATATTTTTGCACCACAGACTTCTGCTGAGAGGTGGGCTTCAGAATCAGATGACCTAGGTCTGAATCTCATCCTTGACCTTGAGTAAGGTTCTTAAACCCTCACGGGGCCAGTTTCCTCACCTACTTCCCAGGGTTGCGGAGAGGATTCAATGAAACACAGATATGAAAGTTTCTACCATGGTGCCAGACTCAAAAATAAATCTTAAGAAATGTTAGTTTCTCCTTCCATTTTCTAGGAGAGTAGAAATGGTCTTACTTCCAATTCTGAAGGTAGATTTTGTTGACTTTTTTTGTCTTTTTAGGGCCACATGCACAGCATATGGAGGTTCCCAGGCTAGCAGTTGAAATGGAGCTGTAGCTACTGGCCTACACCACAGCCACAGCAATATTAGATCCCAGCCACATCTGTGACCTACACCACAGCTCATGGCAATGCCAGATCCTTAACCCACTGAGCGAGGCCAGGGACCAAACCTGCATCCTCATGGATGCTAGTCAGATTCATTTCCACGAGCCATGATAAGAACTCCTGAACATAGATTTTGTAAAAAAAAAAAAAAAAAAAAAAAAAAAAAGGATTCTTTACAGTCCTAGAGCAAAGCCAGCCTCTGTTTCTTTCATCCTCCTCCTCCCAACCTCTCCTAAATTTTCTAATGACATTAAGAGGTCAGTGAGGGAATGAATGGAGAAAATGATGCTTATCCCCAACTTGTGGAGGGCCTGTGGAGTGCTACGCTGAGGCACGCCCACCCAATGCTCCTCACTCTCTAGGAGGTCACAGTGTAAGGCAGATATTCCTGTATGCTTACCCACAGGAATGATAAGAGAAAGCTAGAAAGCTATCGTTCCACTCTATTCGCCACTGTCAAATGATGATATTATATTAACATAAGAATATAATAATATAATAACCATATTATATAAGATGATAACAGCAGCAGCAATACCACAGTGGTGACAACTGCACAATGAAGATAATATAATAAGCACAGTATATGCTTACTATGTGCCGGACACTATTCTAAGTACACACATTAATTTATTTGATCCTCCTAACAGCCCACTTTATAGAAGAGGAAACTGAGTCACAAAAGATTAGGTATTCTCCTCAAATCACTCTGTGAATATGCAGGAGAGCCAATAAAAGGCTATCCTGGGTTGTTCCAGGAGTCTTGGCTGGAACCAATGGGTATCTTTACCAAAGAACTCCCCTTAGCTCAGAGTATGAGATCATATCGGAGAGGAAAGATCTGTTGGGTGTTGGAATACACTTCAAGGAAGAGTAGGCTGGAAGGGCATATTAAATACACTGGAATGAATTATTTAAGCAAGGTGTCGGATGGCCTGTCTTCTAATAAGAATGCTAAAAAAGGATTCTTCACTGGTGCAGAAGAACAGGGTGCGGTTATGCTACATGGTCTCTAGTGTCCTTTCAAATCTAAATATCTACAACTTATAGAATTGTGATTCTACAAATTTCCACATGTACCTGCTACCAGAAAAGTAAAACTAAAAGAGTCAACCCCATGCATAAATGGAAGAAAATAAAACAAGGTGTGTACAACAAAAACATAGTTAATAATAAAGGACTTTTTTTTTTTTTTTTTTTTTTTTTTTTTTTTGTCTTTTTACGGTCGCACCTGTGGCATATGGATGTTCCCAGGCTAAGGGTCTAATCGGAGCCACAGCTGCTGGCCTACACCACCACCACAGCAACGCCAAATCTGAGCCGAGTCTGCAACCTACACCACAGCTTACGACAATGCCAGATCCTTAACCCACTGAGCAAGGCCAGGGATTGAACCCACAACTTCATGGTTCCTAGTCGGATTCATTTCCCCTGTGCCATGATGGGAAATCCAGTAAAGGATTTTTTTTTAAGTTAGGAGGGGGAGATCAGGATGATCTCAGGTCCTTACAGGACAAGAGGTTAGGAAGTTTCCAGATTTTCCAAGGTCAGCCTGCAAATCTTCCTCTAATCTATTTATTTTCATGTGAGCTTTGTAGATTAGAAAGGGTTTTCCCAGCCACTGTCTTAGATGAATTGTATAACCACAAGCTTAGGCTTGGCCTCAGTCTCCTTCATTTCTATCCTTACTGCCTCTCTTTCAGCCATGTTGTAAACAAACACAGTGCTTATTTATGGGAGGAAGAACAAACTTTATGGAGCCAATTTTATAGATGAAGAAATAGGCTTAAAGCTAGGAAGTGACTCTGGCAAAATCACACAACAAATACATGGGAAATGGGAACACAGTTAGATCCTTCAATTTTACCATGTCTCAAAAATCCAGTTCTGGTAAGTCGAGTGTTTCCAAACCTCTGCCAGCTCTGAGCCCAGGGCATACAGTAGCCCTGCAAGGCCATCCCCCTATGTTTTCTGACCCTAAGGCCACTATCTCCTGCCATCTTCCCCTACTGCCTGTTTCATTTCATTTCTATTCTCTCAAGTAGGCTTAGGGTGCTATAGATTTGATATCTACTTTGACAAAGGATTATATTAAAGGCAATACATTTTTTAAAAGAGGAATTAATTGGGGAGTTCCCGTCGTGGCGCAGTGGTTAACGAATCCGACTAGGAACCATGAGGTTGCGGGTTCAATCCCTGCCCTTGCTCAGTGGGTTAATGATCTGGCGTTGCCGTGAGCTGTGGTGTAGGTTGCAGACGCGGCTCGGATCCTGCGTTGCTGTGGCTCTGGCGTAGGCCGGTGGCTACAGCTCCGATTAGACCCCTAGCCTGGGAACCTCCATATGCCGCGGGAGCGGCCCAAGAAATAGCAACAATAACAACAACAACAACAACAACAAAAAAAGACAAAAGACAAAAAAAAAATAAAAAATAAAAGAGGAATTAATTGCTTTCAAAGGAAAAAATTAATGGTAAAGAGACTGGTCATACTGCTGAGAAGACAATACAAAATAAGTTACTTGGAAGAAAAATAATCTTGTAACTATAAAGGACAATGTGTTTTCACTGAAGCACTACCTTTCAAAATGTAGGTGATAGCTAAAGCCATAAAGTTTTCTGAATCAGAGATACTCAAAAGGTTTTTTGCTTGTTTTTGTGAATTGTGTTATTGTTGTTTCATTACCTTTATCTCACTAAATCCCCAACAACTGGTATTTAGGTACAGCACACACTAAGAAACCGCATTTGAAGAAAAGCACTTCAGGAGTTCCCATCGTGGCACAGTGGAGACAAATCTGACTAGGAACCATGGGGTTACAGGTTTGATCCCTGGCCTTGCTCAGTGGGTTGGGGATCTGACGTTGCCATGAGCTGTGGTGTAGGTTGCAGACCTGGCTCGGATCCTGTGTTGCTATGGCTGTGGCTGTGGCTGGTCCCAGGCTAGGGGTCTAATAGCTTCTATTAGACCCCTAGCCTGGGAACCTCCATATGCCATGCATGCAGCCCTAAAAAAAAAAAAAAAAAAGGGGGGGGGGGGACAAAAGACCAAAAGAAAAAAAGAAAGAAAACACTTCAAACCAACCAAAAAAGTTAATTAGTTTTCCTTCTGAAACTCAGTTTTCTTTTTCTTTTTTTTTTCGGTCTTTTGTCTTTTTAGGGCTGCACCATGGCATATGGAGGTTCCTAGGCTAGGGGTCTAATTGGAGCTGTAGCTGCCAGCCTACGCCACAGCCACAGCAACACCAGATCCAACCCACATCTGTGACCTACACCACAGCTCATGGCAACACTGGATCCTTAACCCACTGAGCGAGGCCAGGGATTGAACCTGCAACCCCATGGTTCCTAGTCAGATTCGTTTCTGCTGTGCCACAACAGGAACTCCTGAAACTCAGTTTTCTATGGGACCAGCTCCAACCACATTTATAGACATTTAAGGAAAGTACCTTTTCTATAAAGTAACAGATGGCTACATTTGAGAATTGTTAAAATCTCAGGATTTAACCATATATGCTGTTCAAAGAGACTATGGGCAGAAGTCACCTCCCAGCAAAATCTTGAAACACAGGCCAAATTTACCTTAATACTGTCAGCCTCCAGAGACTATCTTAGGAACACTTTCTTGTTTTTACTTTTAAATTATGCTATCTAATTCTTTACAAATAATATTTAAATTTCTGTATAGGGGATATATATGGTAAGATTTTTTTTTTCTTTTTTTTTTTGTCTTTTGTCTTTTGTTGTTGTTGTTGTTGTTGTTGTTGCTATTTGTTGGGCCACTCCCGCGGCATATGGAGGTTCCCAGGCTAGGGGTCTAATCGGAGCTGTAGCCACCGGCCTACGCCAGAGCCACAGCAACGCAGGATCCGAGCCGCGTCTGCAACCTACATCACAGCTCACGGCAACGCCAGATCGTTAACCCACTGAGCAAGGGCAGGGACCGAACCCGCAACCTCATGGTTCCTAGTCGGATTCGTTAACCACTGCGCCACGATGGGAACTCCATATGGTAAGATTTTTAAGTTAGGCCTAAAAGCAGAAAATACGGTTATGTAATTTTTGTGGACCTCAATTAGCCATGGCTAATGCTGTTGCTATGACCATCAAATTTGCCTCCATGATTTTTGTTATTCAAAGCAAAAGGTAAACTATGATAAATTATAAAGTTCCCATTATCAGCCTGGAGGAAGCTTACCTGTTCCTCAATAATGGCAGCATCTCCTGGCTCTGCATTTTAAAACAACCAGCTATATATAAAATCCTTTGGTTGACATAATAGTCAGTGTTCTCTTATGCCTGATAAAAGCCCTAACCTGTCAAAACTTCCAAAAGCAGTGAAGTCGAACAGAAAGAGCACTGGTTATCAAGGTACAAACTGTGGGCAGTAATTCCCCCTGAAGGATTTGCTATGGTTCTTGGGTTCATCATTTATATGATGCATGGGAACAGGCTTGATGATCCTTACATTGTCTACCTTTTTATGATCAAAACTACCATTCACTGAGTCCTACTACACACGAAGCATTGTGCTAAAGACTACAGACTCAGCTGTACCAGGAAGATTCATAACAATCTGGTAAGAGAGTTCTTATTATGCCCATTTTAGAAATGAGGGAAAGGAAGTTCAGAGAATTGAAGCTACTTGCCCCAAGGGCCTCTGCCAAAGCCTGGGCTCTTTCCTCCTACTCTAAATGGGCAGTATCCACATGAACTCCTCCTTTTACCCACTCCAATCTTCCCCCACTCCCAGGAGGCGTGATTGAAGCATACCCACCTACAGAGAGTGTCACCAATGTGACAGTGGACATGCTGATAGAGCCCAATGGAGAAATCAGGCTGCTGTCAACAGGGGACCAGTTTCATGCCGAAGGCCCCTTCATCTCCTCTGGAACCACCATGCCTCAGGCCTCAGTAGATCCCCAAGTTCTCAGTTCTTTGTGCCTTCAAATTGGAAAAGCCTGTAAAATGAAAAATGTGGTTGGTTACTTCTCCATAGACCTGGTGACTTTTATTGATCCAAGCACCATGGAGCAGCAGGTAAGTTGACTTGAAGCGATATGAAATATTCAAATATGTAAAGATTCCATGCCATCCACGCCCATGCAACAGGGACTGTGGGGGAGCTTCTAAGATTCATTGCTCTCCTGATGAGCCGTAAATTCAGCATTTACATGGTCCATGGCAAATCAGATGAGATCATGCTTTACGTCTCTAAATACAGGACCAGTAAATGGCTTGCTGCCCAGTGGGCATAGAAACCAATACTATGGCACCAGCTTTTAAGATAAGGCTTTATTGCAAGGTCAGCTGGAAAGGAGACAGGAAGTATGACTCAAATCTGTGTCTCTCTGATCTGGGGTTTGGTCAAGCTTTTATGAGTTAGGGGAGGAAGGTTGGTATGAAGGGCAGATTTTCAATGAAGGGCTTTGGAACTTGGCCACTTATGGAGAGGTGTGGTAAAGGGGGCTTCAGCACTGGCTCTTCCTCACTATGAAAGGGCTCTGGCATTCAGGTTCCAGTCATGTCTGGGATCTTTTGTTCTGTTGGGGGGGGAATTTTGGTTCTGAGTGCTGTCTGAGGTAAAAATTTTCTCCTCTGTGCATGCTTTGGCTGTATGACTTCGTTTTGTTCTGTTGTCTCTGAAAAACAACTCAGTGTTTTTCACTGAGGATAAAGCAAGACAGGACCAGTTTCGGGCTGGTTCTGCCAGCATACTAGGGTCTTCTTATTCAGTATAGTTGGAGTTTATTAAATAACTGCAACTCATCCCAGTGGGGCTTCAGTTCTGCCCATTAGTGCTCTACCTGTATCTTATTAGACTGTTTTGTGCCATCCAGGGAGTGAACCTTTCTAGATAGAATCTGGTTTTTTTTGTTTGTTTTTGTTTTTGTCTTTTTGCCATTTCTTGGGCTGCTCCCACGGCATATGGAGGTTCCCAGGCTAGGGGTTGAATCAGAGCTGCAGCTGCCAGCCTACGCCAGAGCCACAGCAACGTGGGATCCGAGCCGCGTCTGCGACCTACACCACAGCTCACAGCAACGCCGGATCCTTAACCCACTGATCAAGGGCAGGGATCGAACCCGCAACCTCATGGTTCCTAGTCGGATTCATTAACCACTGCGCCATGATGGGAACTCCTAGAATCTGTTCTTAAATAGAAAGTCAATCACTAGAGGGGAGGTGAGAGTTCTTATAACTGTTCCTTTTCTATCAGTAGTTCACCTGCAACTTAGGTGGTCAATTTTTTCTTCTAAAAAATGTATTGGGAAATATTTCATAAATATAAAAAGTACAGTATTAGTACAAACACTAGAGTAATGAACCAAGACTATTACCAGTCCTGTGTACTCCCTGCCAATCCCCTTCACACGATCCCTCCCAGAGGTATCCATCATTTTACATTTGGGACTTTCATTCTTTTCCACATCTTTAAGCTTTTGCTGCATGTGGATTGTTACCTAACCAGGGTTGTTTGCCTGATGTGCGGCAAACCAAAACATTCTTTGCTGCAAACCAAACATTTGCAACAAAGAAAGAGTTTATTCACAAGGCAACAAGCAAGAAGAAAGTAAAACAGGTCTCAAATCTGCCGCAAAGGACATGCGATATTCTTGGGATAAAGGAATAGGGTGGTCTTAGGTTTGGGGAGCATGGGGACAGGTGATTGGAAATAAGATGAGGGACTCATCATTCTGCACAGGAGAATCAAAGCTACGGGTTTCTTCATGGAAAGCATCTTCAAAAATGGAGGCACTGAGCATCATCTGAGGGGGAGTCTTTGGCCCTCTGATGTCCAACGGGCACTGAGCCGACACTCATGCACACCCAGTTGGAGGGCCCTATCCAGTCTTAACTGACTGAGCTTGAATTAAACATAGCTGACTCCAAGTTTCTGGAAAACAACTCAGGCAAACATTGTTTAGGAGGACACAAATTTGTTTGTTTGTCTTTTAATAGCAACAAATAAAATGACCTTGATCAGCGAAGGCAGATTACAGGTATAATAGATTTCACTGATGATTACCCAGGATTTCAAATATACCCATAAATAATACATAGTTTAATTTTGTGTTTTTAAACTTTTTATAGATCATAACATCCCATGTACTACTATTCTACGATATGCTTTTATTTATTCAATATTTCATCTACAAGATTTTTCATGTGCTTTTGTATGGCTCTAATACTGAATAATTTTAGAGAAATAATATTTAACCTTTTTGCTTTGATCCCTCCCAACCTCACCCCTTGTAAATTATAATATTTAAATTCACTACTATTTCACAAGATTCATTTTTCAAAATGTTCAGTTCCTCCTATGTTGTGCTGGTTGAACATCACTCTGTCTAAAGGGTGAAATGGGCTCCTGCTCTCCCTCTCCTGGTACTCTCTGGCAACCCAATGTTGTAAATATACTTTACTTGTTTTATATTCATTATTCTGTTTTACAATTCTCTGTTTCAGTCAGATGATAAGTTTCAAAGTGAGAGTTTATGTTCTGAGCAGTTCTCAACTTGTCCAGAAATCATTTTCCATTTGCTTCCCTGGGCCCTCTATTGGTTTTGCATTCCTTTCTCGGGCCCACACATAGAGAGAGGAAAGGACAAACCAAGGGCATTCAGGAACCAACCTGAGTGGAGGGAGGACAGAAACAGTGCTGTCCAGTGAGAGAGCTGGGTGGCAAGGAAGCAAGGGAAGGAGAAGCAGGAAAGGTTGTCTTCCCCAAATGTTTGTCATGAGAAATAAGGATTAAATCTGTGATCCCTGGGGCAGTAGGGAGGATGGAACTGTGGGGAGAGTTGACTTACAGTTTTTATTTATTCAAGTTTAGTATAGAGAGAACTGCAAGTGGTAGTGAGAGGTATCTTCTCCAAACATGAAGCTGGTCCTGTCCCAGAGCTTAATACCCTTCTCAGTTTCTGGGACAAAGGTCCACCCTTCACTTGGCTGGTCCCATGTGCTTCGACAGCCTTTTCTTTCCCTAACTCCCCCTCTTTTTCTCTCTATTCCAACCCTCTTCTCATCATACTACCTCCTGCCATAGGGCCTTTACACATGCTGCCTCTCTGCCCGAAATGCTCTGGCCTCATCTCTTTTACCAGTTAACCCCCTTCCCATCCATTATATTTCAGCTTGAGCCACACTTTCTTGGGGAAGTCTTCCCCAAACTTCCTGACAAAGTTAAATTCCCCTGTTTTAGGTTCTCATATCATCATGTATCCCTCTCCTTCATAGCACTTGCTGTTGTTAGTTTTCAACTTATTTGCATGATTATCTGATTAAAGTTGTCTCACCCTGTATAGTATAAGCTCCCTGATGAGATATATTCTGTCTCTTTTTGCTCCCCACTCAATTCTCAACACTATTTCTGCCTCAGCACAACAAAGGTGTTCAGTAAATATCTGTTGAAATAATTAATAAATGAACAAAAGAAACATTCTAGCAGATGCTGGCTAGTGGTGCTAAGGCTTTTAGAGAAGCACTCAGACTTTAGTTGATGGTTGGGATAAATAGATTAACCCCAAATTCTCTAGTCCTTCCCCTGTTTCCTCCTGTTAATACTTGAGTGTATGAGTGAGTGTATGTCACCTGAGTGACAGTTACAACTGTCAATAGAACATGAAAAAGTTCTCAGTGAGCACACCAAAATACACTGGCAAAGGAAGTCTGTTAACTCCCTGTATATGATAGATTATTTGCAGAATCACTGGTACATACTCTTGCCTTTTTGCAAGTGACATCACTTCAGAAAATATTGTATTTTTTCTCCTAGCTGACATGCACTGTGAGAAATGCCAATGAAGAGACTGGCATTTTATCACCTCTCATTTTTGCAGGTCTAACAGGGGAAAAATGAAATCTTGTTTTCCTCTGTATTTCTTTGATTATTAGTGAGGATGAATATCTTTATTTGTTGGCCATTTATATCTTTTGTCTTTTATTCTCTTTGAAAATTTAATTATAGTTGAGTTACAAGGTTCTGTCAAGTTCTGCTTTACAACAAAGTGACCCAGTCATACATATATATGAATATACACATTCTTTTTTCTCACATTATCATCCGTCATGTTCCATCACAAGTGATTAGATATAGTTCCCTGTGCTACACAGCAGGATCTCATTGCTTATCCACTCCAAATGCAATAGTTTGCATCTACTAACCCTAAACTCCCAGTCCGTCCCACTCCCTCCTCCTCCTTGGCAACCAGAAGTCTGTTCTCCATGTCCATGAGTTTGTTTCTTTTCTGTAGATAGGTTCATTTGTGCTACACACACACACACCTGGAATATATATATAGTCTTAATTGCCTTATATCTTTTGTCCCTTTTAAATTGGGCTAAAATACAAATGCTGATTTGTAGAAGCTTTTTTTTTTTTGGCTTTTTACGGCCACACCCATGGCATATGGAGGTTCCCAGGCTAGGGGTCGAATCAGAGCTACAGCTGCCGGCCTACACCACAGACACAGCAACACAGGATCCGAGCCAAATCTGCAACCTACATCACAGCTCACAGTTACGCCGGATCCTTAACCCACTGAGCGAGGCCAGGAATCAAACCTGCATCCTCATGGACGCTAGTTAGCTTCATTAACCACTGAGCCATGACGGGAACTCCTGTAGAAGCTCTTTGAATATAAGAAACTCTTATCATTTGACTTTATACATGTTACAAATATCTTCTTCAGACTGTCATTGTGGCCTTTCTTTCTTTTTACCAGCCATGTTGCTCCACCATAAAATCACTTTTGTTTTTCCTTTGTAATTGCTTAGTAATATTTTGGGGAAAGGTGTTCTAAAAGTACACCAATGTCTCATTCCTCATCAAATTTTCACACAGGAGTTCCCATCGTGGTGCAGCAGAAACAAATCCAACTGGAACCATGAGGTTTCAGGTTCAATCCCTGCCCTTGCTCAGTGGGTTAAGGATCCAGCATTGCTATGAGCTGTGGTGTAGGTCACAAATGAGGCTCAGATCTGACGTTGCTGTGGCTGTGGCATAGGCCAGCAGCTGTAGCTCTGAGAACCTCCATGTGCCACGGAACCTCCATGTGCCACGGGTGCGGCCCTAAAAAGACAAAAGACAAAAAAAAAAATTTCACACAAAACTTAGTATCCCTTGCCAACTTTCTCTTGAGTGCTCAGCCACCACAATGACAGTGGTGATTTCCTATTTCCATAACACCTTCCACATATATTAGTTGGAAATCTATTGCAAGGAAGGCAGGGTAATGGACCCCAAAGATGTTCATGTTCTAATCCCTAAAACCAGTGAAGGTTATCACACATGGTAACATGTATATATAATTAACTTAAAATCTTGAGATGGGAAAATTATCTTGGATTATGCAGGTGGTCAGTGTAATCACAAGGGTTCTACTGGCTTTGAAAATGGAGGAAGTGACCATGAGCCAAGGAATGCAGGTGGCCTCCAGAAGCTGGAAAAGGCAAGGAAACAAATTTTCTGCTGGAGACTCTAAGAGGAATGAAGTCCCCTTTGATGCACTGACTTCAGTCCACTGAGATCTGATCTCTAACCCTTAAAGTTAATTTATAGAAGTTTATTACAATAGCAATATGAAATTAATACAGTTATTTGGTTTTTTGTACTTTATGCATTTGCATTTGTAATTGCAGCCATGAATATATATTATAAATAATAATAATTATGAATTTGTATAAAATGTAATAGGTTACATTACAAAGTAGTTTCACATAGATGATCATACTCACATCCACATGTCTTGCAATAGAGGTGGGAGGCAGAAAGCCGAGGTGACGGCATCCATCTCAAACTCCTATTCTCTGGCCCTAACAACTTACCATCCTAGCATAGTAAGAGCAAAGGGGACCAGGAGACAAAGAAAGATGGATAAAATGACAGCGGTGCATGAGGGACAAGTCCACAATTGTGAATCAATCCAGATAGGGGTGTGGAAAATCCTGTCCAGACTTGAGATGAGAGTGAGGTTCTAGGGTAGCTGAATGGAGGAAGAGTTTCAGAAAGGTAGGGTTTAAATATTGGGAACATTAGGCAGAACACAGGGTCACTGGGAATAAAAGGGAAAGAGCAAGTCCCTGGGAAATGAAGCTGGTAAGGGCATAGTCTAAAACCACTCTTTCTAGTGGAATTATCTCCAAGATTTCAGTAGGAAATCTTCCCGTAGGAGTAGGGAAATCTAGGTTTTCAGAGATTCTGTGCAGAATACACGGAACTAGAAGGTAGCCATTTTTTAGATCTGGCCTTCCCACATAAGGATGAGTGGAGAGGCTCTGCCCCATATTACCATGGAGGGATCCAACCCTTAAACAAAGAGCAGCAAAAGCTATTTCCATACCCCATTGAGTCCTGGAGCCAGAGCCTGTTATAGGCAGTATCTACTGGGTTCCAGAAGGGGCATGAAACACCTACCAAAGGCTTCAGATTGAAAAGACACTGACATATTCATTGACCAAGTACTTTCCAAGGGTCTGCTCAGTCCCTATTCTAGATGCTGAGCAAATAGGGATAAGTAAGACATGTTCCCTGTCATGAGGAAGCTCATTTAATATCAGTCACCAAATTCCATTTGATACATAAGCACACAATTATTCTGTACTTTTACTGATTCTTAGGCATAAACATTGCCTCCATGAGATTTATAAATCCTCTAGAAAATACACTAGTCCTTGCATTTTTTACCTCTTTGTGATGTCTAAGACAGTGACAGTCAGACGATAGCCAGTTGATCAGTGGACTTTTAGAACTGCTAGAACATCCAGATCTGTTGAACTTACTTATATTCACCTTTGGGGAATTTTAAAGGAAAGAACAGGTGTTTATTGAACATCTTGTATGTATAAGACTTCATGGTAGGTGCAAGAGAGACTGCAAAGATGCAAAAGCAGTGAAAATACCTGCCCTTAGGGAGTTCACAATCTAGTTGGGGAGAAAGACTTAAAAAATGAATTACAAGAAAAAGCTTAGGTGACAACTACATGGAACAATAAAAGAAACATCAAAAAGGTAATGCCAGTTTAACTGCCTTCTGTCTAGAGCAATCAAGAGAGGTCTTTACAGAGTAGGTGGGATTTGAGCTGAAAGATAATTAGGATTTGAAGGAGAGTAAGAAAGAGTGTGTCCCAAATGAGAAGGCTGCTATGAAAGGTGGTAGTAGAAATTCACAGAACATTTATGGGGAAAAAAATGAGAATCTAAGTCTTACAAACGTCATAACTAGCTTGCCTCATATAAATATGCATTGATATACCTCTGTCCAGTTCCTTTTATATAAAACCTCTAAACAAACAGATTGGCAAAGATGCTTTCTGTTGAAATCCTCAGATTAAAAACTTCTTTGTTTTTAGATAATTGTAAACTTTTGAAATAGCTATCTCTGTTACAAGCACTAGTATATTTTTTTTAAGGAAAGGAAATCCAATCTTTGAAAAAAATCTTTAGATGAAAAACAGCCACAGGGTCCTAGCAAGGGCCCTTCCTGGATACATAAGGTAGCTACAAAAGGAAATGAGACTTATTTCAAAGTACGAATTATGAGGAAAGACGAAAGTGGAGACCCTCGTGTATGTTAGAGAATATATCATATATTCTGAAAACTATTTCTAACAGTTTCGAAATGCAAATGTATCAGCCTAGAATAGAAAAAAGAGCTGAAAATACTTTCATTATGATGGATAGTGGGTTCTGGCCCCAGTTTTTCCACTTAGCAGTTGTGTAACCACTTATCTGCTCAGAGGCTCTCTGAGCCTGTTTTTTTGTTTTGTTTTGTTTTTTTTTACAAATGGTGAATCCCTGCCCTCCTCACAGGATGTTCTGAGAGGCTGAGCAGATATAAGGTGCTGTTCTTATTAAATCAAACAGCATAATCACATGTAAAACTATCACCCGAGCCCTCAGCAGGTTCTCAAACTGTGAGTGAAATCTGAATTGAATTAGCATTATTTTTAAAAGTCAGTGAACATTATCATCTCCAAGTGATATATAAGCATCAAAAGAGAATATATTTATTTCAGAGAGTGGAAAACTAAAGTCTGCAGAAATACCATAATTCCTTCTTATTCACTGCTATGAATTTAACTATTTCTTAAAACTTAACACCATGTCTTGCATATAATAGATCCACAATAAATATTTATTAAATGAATGAATGAATACTTCTCTCTGAGTCCCCTTCTAGTACTCTCATTTGCAAGATCTCTCTATCCTTGTCTTCAGGATATACAAGGTATTCACTGAGGGACTCAATGAGATTTACTTTTTCTCTGTAGGTAAGGTATTTTATTTATATATAAGAAGGTTAACAGTGTATATCTAAATTAAAATTTAATAGGCCTTTGGTATAAACAGAAATGCCTGTTATTCAATGTTTTTTTAAATGCTATAATGGGCACATTGTAAATCACAGGTTAATACCTAATGAAGGAAGAATAGATCCCAAGGGTTTTTGAGGCATTAAAGTAAAAGACCTATCCCTTTAAAAGGTCTGCATCTTTGTGTCAATGAAAGAGACCCATAATATAAAGTAATAATAATTACGATGGTGGCAATGATGACTTCTGCAATAAGCACAAAGGCAATGATGATAATAATAAATTTATAGTGAAAATTTCATTCCATTTCTTAACACTGATAACCCAGGTAAACTAGTGACCAACTTTGCTATATATAATCTTAAAACCATATGTGACTATCCTTAAATGTTGGGTTAACCCACTTGCATTGTAAACCTTAGGTTTTTATAAACCAAAAATTGAATCCAAGCCTAAACATCAGCTCTTGGGTAGAACTTAGATTGGTCTACATAGAAGAGACCCAGTTCCTCTGTTTATATCCAGTCACCCTACTTTAGGACTTCAGACGACTGCTCTCATCACAGAGATCACTGCTTCCTTCTGAATGAAACCTAGACACTTCTCTCTGGACTTTGGGGAGAGAGAGAAACATTAATCACCAGAAACATTGCCAAGGGAAGGGCAAATGGGGGCACTCACACTGTATCTTGCAATTTTCCAGAAGTGCCACCATTTGGCAGAACCCAGGAGGGCAGCAGGTAGGAAGAAAGGAAAAGTCTCCCTACTAATGCTAAGAAAGGCCAAAACATTTTCTACATACGTGTGGTTACACCCTGTTCACCAGGATCACAAAAACAGGCTAAGTGGCCCTTTCCTACTTCCAGTTGTCACCTGAGATCAAGACTTTTTGTGTGAGAAATTTTTGCTTTCAAAACTGTCCCTGACATTCATTTTAATTTAATTTTATCTCAACCATAATGCTGGGGTGACAAAGTACAGAGTAATTTGCTCTAGGCCTTAACTATTTCTTAAAACAGCCATGAACCATCCCTCTCCCACCATGTGGCACTAATTGCTTTTCTCATTGATTATGTCCAAAGTGCTCTCTAGGACAAGCACGCTGACCTGCTTAGTGGCTCCCATATTCAATAAATGCATTCTCATCCTGCCTCCCACATGCCACTTTCACTTCTAAAACTGGTCTTTCCTTTCTTTTCTGTCAATATACAACTGCCCTTCTTTTCAAAGCATGTTTCAAAATCCAACTCATCATGGAAACCCACCGTAATTAATCCTTCAACTGCCATTTCATTGTGTAGCTTCTCAGATCTGAAGTACAGTATTGACAGAGTAATTATTAATGACAATATTAACTATTTATTGAATTTTTGTCACATGCCAGATATTCAGTTAGATATTTCTAATCCTCACACCCTGATAAGCGAATACTATCCCTAATTTACAACTGAGGAAACTGAGTCTAGAGTGACATGGTCAAGGTCACGCGACAACTAAGCAGCAAACCAGGGTTCAAACCACGATTTACCGGTCTGCTGAGCCCAAGCTCCTTTTCTCACAGCAGATATTCCCCATGGTATTGCACTGAATTGGTGGTTACTTCCTTTGTAAGTCTCCCCCCACCTCCTCAAACACCATCACCAAAGAAAACGTATGTTTCTCTCGTATATCCTCAATATGCTTGTTGAATTGAGTTGAATAGCTTAAAGCCAGAAAACACATCTCCTATTTTTTTTAATATATTCCATCCTTGTGTTCAGCACATAAGGTAATCATTAAATGTTAATGACTAAGTGAAATGGAGTAAAATCAGCGTTGTGGCAGCCATTTTTAAGCTTTAAAAGTTTAAATGAGCAAGCCCATACACAGCACCACAGCTGGGAGTGCCATATTGCCATTAAGCCAGAAGGTGGATTCACGGGATGGGAACATTGAAAACAGGCACCACAAGAATGGTTAAGTCAGTTTTCCAAACCGCTTTCTACAAGTAGCTACAGCTTTTCCCTCCATAATAATTCCACAATGATTAGCCTGCTAGGTGAAAAACCCCAGGCAAAAATCTGAGCGTCAGAGGAGTTTAGAATAACCACTGGGTATCAGGCTAAGGTTGGAGGTAGTGTGGACAACAGGTAGAGCCATTTCCATCTAGCTGGTCAGAAATGTAAGAGAACTGCTGCTTAGATTTCTATTCCAGGCTTTATCTTTCAGGCTAAATGCCTTTGTTCTTTTCATTAGATTGATGAAATCCAATCTCACTTTCTAACACATATGGGCATCAGAATGTGTATTTGGTGAGAAATAGTGTCTTATGTCAGCAATTTCTGCTTCCTCTTGTTTTCTTTGCTCATAGCACGAAATCCTACTTTTTGCCAAAACCTTACTTTGTAGCTTTTTAACTTAATTAAATATATAGGCAATTACTGACACCATCTGTCTTCATAGAAAAAGAACAAGAAGTGACACAAAAAACTGGGAATCTGAAGGGACTATGTAGCAAACAAAATCTTCTAGCTCCACTACAGTAATATTTATTTTTAGGAGCCCTTGAGTTATTTTAAATCATTTATGTTCTTTAGAAATAATGAATTTGAGCTATACTTAAAATGTGGTAGCATTGGTATGACTTTAAAATATCAAGTAATCCATTGCTTTTTCAGTAAAACAAAAACTTAAACATGCCGCTGAACATCTGTTACTAGTACAGTCTAACACAGCACTTAAAATCCTTTAAAATCCCTGAAACCTTTATAATGTTACATGAATCTTTCACATAAATAGAACTGTTTTAACAATATGTATATTCCTTTAAACATATATTTTGCTTTCTTAAGCAAAGACTCATTGTATTGCCTATGGTTTCCTTATAAATAAATAAATGAAATGGCTTTACTTCTCAATGGAGTCAATATCCCCCTATCATCCCACATTCCTAGCTCACTCTAGAGTACCTACTTATCTATGTTTGTTTTTTAAACTTTATCCAATTTCTCCACAAATGCTTTAATACGTAAATAATATCAAACCAATCTATTGAAATCTGGCCAGGTTAAGTCAGGAACCAATACAAAATAAAAGTCCAAATTAAAAAACAAACAAACAAAAAACCAGAATTCACCTCCCATGCAGAGAACATTATCAGGAAATACAAAGGAATTATAGAGAAAAGAGTCCAAGGAGAACATGGAATTGGCAGTTACCACCAAGGACAACTGGGTTCTTCAAGCAGCCCTTCTCTGCACCGGCAGGAGAAGATTTTGAACCCATGTGTCATCTACTAAGAGCCCTACCCTCCATAAGTAGAAGTGCGCATGAGAAGACAGCTACAAAGAGGTTCAATATAAAGAATACACTTTTCAAAGAAATAACTGTAAAACTTCTACTAATGTTAAAAACATGGTAAACCAAAGGATATGCTTTCTTAGATTAAAACATCAATATACATATTTTATAATTTTTATTTGCTTAAAGGAAATATTTAGAAAGTGCTTTCACAAATATGTCTTGAATACTGTATAAAATGCTTATCAAATACGAGTAGAGATGAAACTAAGAATTTATGCTTATCTGCCATGACTTAGGAATGCTCTAGTGCATTCTCCTGAGTAAGCTGTATATTAAGAAACAGTACATTGATGGAGTTCCTATCATGGCGCAGGAGAAACAAATCTGACTAGGAACCATGAGGTTGCGGGTTCCATTCCTGGCCTCACTCAGTGGGTTAAAGATCTGGCGTTGCTTTGAGCTGTGGTGTAGGTTGCAGATGTGGCTTGGATCTGGTGTTGCTGTGGTGGTGTTGCAGGCTCTGATTCAACCCCTAGCCTGGGAACCTCCATATGCCACGGGTATGGCCCTAAAAGGACAAAAAGACAAAAAAAAAAAAAAAAAAAAAAAAAGAAAGAAGAGTATAATACATTTTAGAAGAATAAAAGAAGAGATGAGGAGAAGGAGGAAGGGAAGGAGAAAGGAATACTTCCTTTAATGCATTTCTTTTATTTACTAGAAACTGAGCTTAGGGACAAATGGTATTGGGTGGGAGGGGGCTGCTCAGTTAAAGCAGCCTGTCAGGTGAAGCTCAAGAGGAGCAGAGGTCTAACCTAGCAACAGAGCCTCGACGGGCAAGTCACAGCTGAAAACCACTTACTCCGGTGAAACTACAGGGTGATTTTCAGTCAGCAGCTACTCAACTGATTTTTTCCCAGGGCCCTAAAATTCTGCCTATATGTTTCTGGGAAGTGCCCCAGAACTTCTATTGATCACAGGTAGAAACCTTGGCTTTTTGCCTACACTGAAGGACAAAATTTCTTTTGTCTTTATGCAGCTCTCTGATTACAGGCTCTCAAAGTTCTTTACAGACAAATAATGAAAAAGGTGAGGCAGAAAGGTATAAAGCGGCTTGCCCAAAGTCCACCACAGACCTTTCTTTGGCTTCAGAACCACCTAGTAATTAGTGGAACTTCTGGATGTGACTGCCAGCAGCACGGTGCTCTCTCATTTTACCAAATCCCTTGCCAGGTGGAGAGTAATCTCCAAGATGAAGCATAGGAGGAAAATCTGGACTTCAGAGCCCGGCAAACTTGGGCTGTAATCCTAGCCCTGCCCCTTAGCTGTAGACCTTGGGCAAGTTTCTGGGTTGAGTTTCCACTTCCACTTCTATAAAATAGGTGTGTTAATACCTACCTCACAAGGTTGTTGTAAGGATGACATGAGAAAATACCAGAGTGTCTGGTACATAATAGACTCTATACATTAATTTCCCTTTCTCTTTCCTTCCCAGGTCTTCCTCATAGAGTCTGTCCTATGTGGTCAAAGCAGGGGAAAAGTTGTAGAATCCAAACAATCAAATCCAAAAGGTTCCATTACGGTACCCTCTACCATCACCAAATTAGTCATGACTCACTAAATTATTGGATTAACTTGATGAGGATGAGGAAGTGTCACTATGGAGGGCAGAGGGCTGGAGACAGCCTAAGGCGCTGGGGGTGGGGGGAGCCTGGAATGAGTAACAGGAGGGACGAAGGGAAGCAGGTGTGTTTAAGACAAAGCTTTCCTTTAGTCACATGCCCATTTGCCTGACCAACCCTGCGTCTCTTCTGCATTTGACCACACCCAACCCCATTTGGTCCAGGAGCTGATACAAAATGAAAGCCTGCAGTGGGTAGTCAGGGGAAGTGTACTGCCTGTCACAGAAGAATAGCCCATGACTGCTTATTGAGCTCCAGGTATTAACCATTGCTTGAGTGCTAGTTTGCATAAAGCAGGTGTTTTTTTACCCAATATGGAAAAGCTTTTTATTTGGGTTTTTTTTTTTTTTTTTTTTTTTTTTTTTTTTTGGCTGTACATGGAAGCTTCCAGGCCAGGGATCAAACCCATGCTACATGCAATGCCGTATCCTTAACCCTCTGTACCACAAAGGAACTTCCAATGGAAAAGCTTTTTAAAGTGGAGCCTTAAAGAATACCTAAAATAAAATCTCAGGGCAGTTTGGGAGGTGGTTTATCACAGGCTCCCTCATTCAGTCATGATTTACACATGCAACTAGATTCAAAAAAGCTGCCATACAAACTGTGGAGGTGTCCTCCCTAGAATGGGTCTCCTGGAGACTAGGCTGTGTGTGTGTGTGTAGCAGCTTTACGGAGTTATCATATACATAAAACTCACTCTTAAAGTATATAGCTCAGTGGCTGTTAGTACAGTCACAGAGATATAAAGCCAACATCACTATCTAATTTTAGACCATTTCTTTTACTCTAAAAAGAAACTGTACCCATTAGAAATCACACCCCATACCCTCTTCCTGCCAGCCACTGAAAACCATTTTCTGCCTCTAAGGATTTCCCTATTCTTTACATTTCATATAAATGGGATCACACAGTAGGTAGTCTTTTGTGACTGACTTCTTTCACTTAACAGAATATTTTCAAGGCTCATCCATGTTTAAGCACATATCAATGTGTCATTCCTTTTTTTTTACACTTTAACTGGAGATCTATATTATTTTGCCCTTTTTTCTTTTTTTTCTTTTTTCTATTACAGTTAATTTACAATGATCTGTCGATTTCTGCTGTACAGCAAAGTGACCCAGTCATACATATATATATACATATATACACACACACACACACACACATTCTTTTTCTCACATTATCCTCCATCATGTTCCATCACAAGTGATTAGATATAGTTCCGTGCTACTCAGCAGGATCTCATTGCTTATCTACTCCAAATGCAATAGTTTGCACCTACTAACCCCAAACTCCCAGTCCATTCTGCTCCCTCTCCTCCTCCCCTTGGCAACCACAAGTCTGTTCTCCATGTACATGAGTTTGTTTCTTTTCTATAGTTATGTTCCTTTGTGCCATATTTTAGATTCCACATTTAAGTGATATCATATGGTATTTGTCTTTCTGTGCTTAGTGCTGCGGTGAACATATGGGCGCGTGTATCTTTTTCAATGAAAGTCTGCCCAGGAGTGGGATTTCTGGGTCATATGGTAGTTACATATTTAGTTTTCTGAGGTACCTCCATACTGTTTTCCATAGTGGTTGTACCAATTTACATTCCCACCAACAGTGAAGGACAAATTGGGCTGGCGAGATTGTAAAATGGTACAGCCACTTTAAAAAAACAGTCTGTCAGTTTCTCAAAAAGTTGACAGAGTTACCATATGACCCATCTCCACACCCTCTCCAGCATCTGTTATTTAGTGACTTGTTAACGATGGCCGTTCTGACTGGTATGAGCTGGTACCTCATTGTCAGTATGTCATTCCTTTTAATGGCTGAATAATATTCCATTGTAATGGTTGTATCACATTTTGTTTATCTATTCATCAGGTGATGGACACTTGGGTTGCTTCCATTCTTTGACTGCTATGAATCATGTTATATAAACATTCAAGCACAAGTTTTTATGTAAACACATTTTCTTTTCTCTTGGTTGCATATCTAGGAGTAGAATTGATGAATCATATGATAACACTATGTCTACTTTTTGAGAAATTTATAGACTGTTTTTTGAAGTGGCTGCACCATTTTACAATCTTACCAGCCCATGTCTTTACCCACACTTGTTATTGTCCTTTTAATTTCAGTCATCCTTGTGGGTTTGAAGTAGTATCTCTCCTGTCTGTGTTTTAAAGGGAAGATTTATTTCCTTGTGTTATTTAATGGAATCATCTAACAAAGATTTATTGCACATATGTATCAGGAGTGCTGTGCTAGGTATTATGCAGGGTTCAGTTATGAATGAGAGATCCCTGCTGTCTGTCTGATTCTTCTAAGAATTTCCCAAATGTAAACAAACTTGCCTTAGACTTGAAATTAAGAGCTCTGGTTGATTTCAAGTCTGAGCTCTGGCCTCTTCCCCTCTCAGAGCCTTGTGTCCAGGGTTTAGAGAGTCCAGACAAGATTACCTCCAAGGCCGCAGACCCTGTTTCTTGTCCATATAGTCTGCAATTAAGGTTTTTCCTTATTAAAAAAAAAAAACCTGGTTTACTGGAGCTGTTAAGGAAACTGGAAGGGAAAGGCAAACCCTGCTGCCAACTCACTGCACTGATGTGGCTGGTGCTGCATATGCACATCCCCACCTCACTTTGCAAGACAGCTTTCCACATCCACAAAGACTGGGCACAGGAATCCTCCCCAGTGGAGCTCCAGAACGAGAGCTTTCTGCTTCAGAAATCCACGCAAAAGCCTTTTGGAGATCATTTGCAGTAACGTTAAAGGAGTACTTCTCAATTGAGCAAATCATTCACCAGTCCTGACATTTTATAGCATGAAAATTGAAGAAGAATAACTAACTACAGCATGGGATTATTATATTGAATTGGCATGAAAGAAGCATATATAATTACTAGTCCAAGAAACCTATAACAGGTTATAAAAATTGGGTTTTCATGTTTATTATAGCTTATAGCTTAATGTCAAAATAAGAAAATGACTTTACAAAAATTCATAATAAAAAGAGGAGTTCCCGTCGTGGCGCAGTGGTTAATGAATCTGACTAGGAACCATGAGGTTGCGGGTTCGGTCCCTGCCCTTGCTCAGTGGGTTAAGGATCCGGCGTTGCCGTGAGCTGTGGTGTAGGTTGCAGACGCGGCTCGGATCCCGCGTTGCTGTGGCTCTGGCGTAGGCTGGCGGCTACAGCTCAAATTAGACCCCTAGCCTGGGAACCTCCTTATGCCGTGGGAGTGGCCCAAGAAATAGCAAAAAAAAAAAAAAAAAAAAGACCAAAAAATAAAAAAAATAAAAAATTTTTAAAAAAAGTGAGAAAATACTTAAAAAGGAAAAAAGAAATGAGTATGTAATTCTGTACCTTAGGAATATAAATAATATCAGGCCATCAATCTTGAAAATAATAGAATCATAAATTTATGGAGGTAGTGGAAAAAGCTTGGAAAAGGAAGCAGAGAAGGCAAAACTATATTAAAATCGTGTTTTTTTTTTTTTTTTTTTTTTTTTTACAAACTAAATACCTAAGTGGAAAACATAAATACAGATGCTGATGGTGCAGGTTTAAATTTCAATATTTTCCATTTTGGATCCCCAAATTAATTCTGTATATAGTTCCTACACTGAAAGAATTTCCAAAGTCACAGAGAAGCTCCTGGCACTATACAGATACTGGACTGTGAATGCTGGTAATTAATTAGGTGTCATGGAAAGAGCAAGAACAAGAATCAGGAAACCTGATTCCAGATCTTCCCCTAATAATGGGACTGAGCACATCTCCGATTCTTCAGCCATAAAAGGAAGAGGTAAAAATGATAAATGTCATTTCAGGTCTTCCAGGACAGCACTATTTAAACAGACCTCTCTGGGCACTGAATAATTTCAGTTTTAGAGATTCTATTACCCTATGTCATATCAAATGTACTAAATGAACTCTCATGGAATGTGACATAGACATAACTATAAAAAAGAGTTGTGTTGCATTTAACTGACATGTCAACTTTGTTGATATTTTTATAATATATATATTTATATGATATTTTTATTGTTATTTGATAATTTTCATATTTGGAGGCCCGTAACACTTTTTTCCAGAATCCAAATGCTTTGAAGACCTTTGAAAATCATGCAGGCCCTAGCCATGGGGGACTGCTAGGCCTTGAGTGCTAAGTGGCAGGGCCCAGATTTTTTGCTGCCTTTGGCCCCACGAACTCCAAAGGCCCAACAGCATCCAGGGCAGGTGGTAGAAAATGGATACTCTAGTTGCTCAGAGACAGCCTCGTGGAGCTGTGATTTAAACAGTGCCCAGAAGGATACATAGGATTAATAGAGACAGAGGGGAAGGCCTCTAAGGTGAATGCTAGAAGTCTCAACTGTTGATCAGGTCCAGGGTGACTAACCCATACAGCAGTAACTGCAGTTCCCCACCTCTCCAAGAGACTGGGCCATCCCAGCAGCCACCACTAGGTGGCAACATGCCAAGAGGCTGCAGCCCCTCTGCCTGTCTATTGACATTTTTATATAATACAAACAATTCTTACCAAAAGTTGGAATCACATTAATAGTTTCCTAAATGAAAATTCTTACAGTGAAGTGTACCTCTCTAAAATTAAGTATTGGATGTGATGTTTACCACAATGGAGAGTTTGATGGTGTCTGGCGATTCAATGATCAAAATGGGAAGAGATCTCATCTAGCAGCTGCTGAAGAAAGTACATTCTCTGCATGACAGCCAGAATTCTGCTGTTTTTAAACAGCATCTGAGAGAAGTTAAATGTGCACCCCATCTCTGAAAATCAGACAAGAATACCCAAGTCAAAATCCAAGCAAGTGTGTTCTTACACCTCCCCCAGACTCTGCTCCTGGCAGTTATACAGGGAAGATGTCAGGGTCCAAACAGACTTGTATCTGCCAGACCCCAAAATAATAGTCTCACACTGCATCTCATATAGTCACTGGTCCACATCACAGGCCTCAGGGATAGAGACCATTGGTCTATATTAGTAGACAAGGAAACTGAGGCCCAGAGGGGGAAGGAAGTTAAGATCACATAGACTGTAAATGGCAAGGCCAACACTCCCTCCCAGAGAGGTCCCGTAATACTGGTCCAGTGCTCTTTCCATCCAGTAAAGACATTTGCCTCCCTCAAGGCAGAGGCCTCTTTAGTTAGTCCCTATTGCCCTCAAGCTGCTGTCACTTCTTTTCCCTACAGAGCTGCCTACAGAAGGCCTCATGTCCTCATGTCCTACAGACCTCACCTCTCCCCAGCCAAGGAGGGCCTTCAACCCAAGGCCCAAAAGTAACAGCAGAGAAAAAGATGCCTCCCCCTATAGGGAAAAAAAAAGATGCATCCCTATAGGGACTGATTCTGCTTTATCTCTGCAGCCCGGCCAAGCACATTCTCCTGATTTTACAGCTAAGAATGGAGAAACGGTGCCTGAGATCTCTTCCCATCCTCTAGAACACTATTCAACAAAGGCATCTCACACTTAACACACCCAAACCTGAAATTTTAAATTTTACCCTTTAAACTGTTCCTCTAGCAATCTACTCCATGCAGTACCTGGTAATTCCATCTTTCCCTTTCTTCAGGGCAAAAGTCTTGGAGACATTCTCTCTCTCACACCCTATATCCAACCCACCAGTAAGTCCTTTAGGTTCTAGTTTTGAAGTGTATCTATAATATGACAATTTCTTTTTTCTTTTTTTCTTTTTGTCTTTTTACCTTTTCTAGGGCTGATCCCGCGGCATATGGAGGTTCCTAGGTTAGGGGTCGAATAGGAGCTGTAGCCGCCAGTCTACGCCAGAGCCATAGCAACACCAGATCCGAGCCTCATCTGCAACCTATACCACAGCTCATGGCAACGCTGGATCCTTAACCCACTGAGCAAGGCCAGGGATCGAACCCACAACTTCATGGTTCCTAGTCAGATTCGTTAACCACTGAGCCATGCATGACAGGAACTCCTAATATGACCATTTCTGCCCCCCTCTACTATTATGATGCTGGGCCACCCACCATCACCTCTCATCCAGATTACTCCAATAGCCTCCTCACTGACCTCTCTGTTTCTACCTTTGTCCCCTCATGGTCTCTTCTGTGCATCACAACCAGAGTAGCCCTCTAAAAATATGTTAAATCATGTCATTCCTTAGCCCTCTGACAGATTCCCAGCCTCCACAGTTGTAAGTAGGAAATAAGCCTCTGGCTCCATATTTAGCCAAACCTGTAAGGACAGAGGAAAACTTGGCTACCCATGGCTGCATCACCCAGCCAGCAGAGAACTGGGCAGGTGGCCTGGCCTCCATAGCTTAGCCATAGCTGTGGGTCTGACTAAGGGTTTAGTCTTGCTCTAGAAAGAATCAAGTGATCCAATGGTGTATTTCTATCATATTGGGACTATGAATAAAGATAAGAATGTGGGCAGGAAGGTGGGTCACACATTACCTCCGCCAAAACAGACAGCTAAGGAGTAGGGGCTGTGTATAGCACTCTGTTCTAAAGGCCTGATGCCTTCTCTGTGGTGGGCCAATTCTCAGCACTGCATCTCTTTCTAGTCTTAGTTGGAAGATCTACCTTTTTAAAAAATTCTGCATGAGCAAAACATGGATGGACCTGGAGGATATTATGCTTAGTGAAATAAGTCAGACAGTAAAAGACAAATACTGTTTGTTATCACTTATATGGGGAATCTAAAAAACAAAACCAAAGGAATGAATAGAACAAAATGGAAACAGATTGATAGATATAGAGAACAAACTAGTGATCACTAGTGATGAGAGGAACAGGAAGAGGAGAAAGACAGGGGTAAGGGGTTACATGTACAAATTGTTATGTACAAAATAAAGAAGCTACAAGAATATATTGTACAGCACAGGGAATACAGCCAACATTTTATAATCATTTTAAATGGTCTATAATCTATAAAAATACCGAATAACTGTTATACAGCTGAAATGTTGTAAATCAACTATACTTCAATTTAAAAATTCAAATTAATAACTATGCATATCCTGAACTGATTATTTTTCCAAATTTATTATCAGAATGAAAGTTTCTAAAAAATTTTCTAATAAAAAACACTCTACAAGAGCTTAGAAATCTTCCTAATTCCCCGTTAGCCTCATAGATACATCTAGAGACAACTGAGGGAGGGTCCAGCCAGACTATTATCCCCAGTGATTAGTTGACAAAAGTGTGGCTCAGAGAGTTGACTTGCCAAGACCCTGGTACCCAGAGTAGGACCTTTAGCAAGTCACTTGTCCTGTCTAGAGCATCAGATTCTTCTCCTATAAATAAAGAAGAAAAAAAAAAAACCTAGAGATGCATCTGCAAAACACCTATAGACTCAAAAAGCTCTGAAATTCTATAATTCAACAAATGTTATTTGATCTATAAATTAATCTCTTAGTCCCATATCTACCCAGTGCCCATAAGTGAAGGCTGGCAAGACCAAACTCTTTGCTATTCTATTTGCACTTGGAGATAGTCACAGAACATAGGGCCTCTGCACATCTGCCTATATCTACATGCTCTGCCACCCATCCATCCTACCTGTCACAGGAAAGAGGCAGAAGCAGCAGGGGTGAGCAGGCGGCCTCCATCTGCCAGGAACACCTAAGGCAAAAAGAGCTCAGTACCAGGACCCTCTCTCCCATACCTTCCCCAACAGAAACATGTTACTACCATTTTACCCCAAATCTTGCAGCCCAAACAAGACCCAGAACCTCGGAACAGAAAAATTCTGAGTAAATTCACTTCTGCCTGACCCTGTCTTCAGTTCTCATGTGCTTGTTTAAGTGATAAGGTTGTTGCAGTTTCTTGGTTTGCCTTCTGCCCTGTGTTCTGACCACCTTGCCCCAGGTCTCCACAGAGCTGCAGTGAGGACTGCATCCAGCTCAGCGCCAGTCAGGTAATGGAGAGCCAGGGCCTCTGTAGCATCTCTCCCCAGCCCACCAGTATTGGCCCTACCCCTGGCTGAAGCTGCAATGGGCTTTTTCACAACCAACCCAATAAAAATAGAATGTAAACCACAAATACAAGCCACATGTATAATTTTTAATTTTCTAGTAGCCTCACTTTAGAATGTAAAAGTTAACTGAAAAATAGATGAAAACGATTTTAATACATGATGTATTTTATTTAACCCAACACAACCAAAATAGGATCACTTCAACATATAATAGGTATAAAATATTATTAATGAGGTATTTCACACTCTTTTTTACCTCTTTATTCTTCAAAATCTGGTGTGTAGGAGTTCCCTACATGGTTCAGCAGTTAATAAACCCAACTAGAATCCATGATGATGCAGGTTTGATCCCTGGCCTCACTCAGTGGGTTAAGGATTCGGCATTTCAGTGAGCTGCATTGTAAGTCGCAGACACTGTTCAGATTCCACGTTGCCAGCGGCTACAGCTCCAATTTGACCTCTAGCTTGGGAACCTCCATATGCCACGGGTGCAGCCCTAAAGAAAAAGACCAAAAAAAAAAAAAATCTGGTGTGTATTTTACAGCTGTAGCACATCTCAATTTGATTCAGCCATGTTTCAAGTGCTCAACAGGTAGTGGCTACCTCATTAGATAGTGCAAATCTAGACTATATATGAAAGTCTATATAATTTTACTCACCATAAATCTTCTAATATTAACATTTTGTTCTATTCTCATCTAGCCTTTTCTAGATATAATGTTATTTTTACAAAGCTGAAGTCATATTACCCATATGACTGTATATTCTTCTCTTGCCATTCTGTGAATCTTCCTACACGACCAAAAGTTAGTCACAATCATTACCTTTCACAATAACATCACAGACTAGCCCATCATCTGGATGTGTCATAATCCTCTTAACCAATGCCCAAATGTTGGACAGCTGCAACTTTTCAATTTTACAATTAATGCTGAGATGAATATTTCTGTGATACTCATGCTTAAGGCCTTGATATAAATCTCTCTAGAGTTTTAACCATTTTTAACAAAACAGATTTTGAATATTGTTAATCAGTCAAACAACTATCAACTACTGCTTTATGACTGGAGCTAAGACACCTTGGTTTCTTGTCCCACATCTTTTTTTTTCCTTTTGATGGCTGCACCCACAGCATATGGAAGTTTCCAGGCCAGGGACTGAATCTGAGCTGCAGCCGCAATTCAAGCTGCACCTGCAGCGATGCCAGATCCTTTAACCCACTACACTGGGCTGGGGAGCAAACCTGCATCTCCGCAGCAATCCAGGCTGCTGTGGTCAGATTCTTAACCCACTTCGCCATGACAGGAACTCCTCTTGTACCAACATCTTTGATATGTGGCTCTGAAACTCAAGGCAAAACACTTTGCTTCTCACAGTAGAGTTGCTCCATTTATAAAATGAACATATTATATTAGATGATTTTTAAAGGTCTTTCCAGCACTAAGTTTCAGTGATGTTTTTCTCTCACCCTCACATTTAACCAAGTAATCTGTACAGCTAGTCGGTCCTGCAAGTCATGTCAAAACCACCTCCTAAACACTTAAAAATATACCCACTTCTCTCCATCCCCAGTTGTAGTGCCTTTGTGAAGTGCTATGTACATCAATGCTCATCTAAATTGTGGTGGGAGGATCCAGTGCAGAGAGAGATTAGGTTCTAAAATTAACAGCAAAATCCATAAATCAAGAATAGGATTAAATGAGATACTGGGGAAAGCCTGGGGCTGGCACAGAGGAGAAGGTCAATGAATATTTGCTGCATTTGAATCTCAAACCAGCTTCAAGAGACTCACTTAGATCCTGACTCTGAAAGGCTGCAGAGGAGTTCAGAGTGAAACATTAGAGGTGCTGATATACCCTGCTGGGAGCCAGCCTGCCCCAGACACTGAGCATTGTCAGAAGACAAAGACTCAGCAGCTTTCCCTAAGGGGCTGATAGTCTAGAAGGGGAAATAGGAACCCCCGTCCGCAAAACAAGCATGCCTCAGGCAGTGTCTTCAATGGAAAAACCAGATGGAAAACAGAACAATTATCTGAGCAATTCAGGCAAGCCTGCTGTTGAGGAAAAGCCTTAAAGAAATTTGTTCTATTTCCTTTGTGAACCAAGAGGTAAGGGCAGCCTGGGTAGCAGAAATTTTCTGGCTCTACAAAAAGAGCAGAGTTTTGGCCTGAGCTCTACGATCCTAGGCAAACCGTGAAGAACACTTTTTGATCTCAGTATCCTCATGGGTCAGAAACAGAGTAATACCAACCTTGTTCGAACCTGACCATCTACTGGATTGAATTGTGAAGTTAAACACAATGATTATGAAGGGGGGAAAACAGCCATTAATGAGGCAATCTAGTAGCTACATGGGCAACTGAAAATGTGTCTTCAAAGATTCTACTCCTCTTAAAGGAAATGTTTAGTAATCATAAATAATGTCTGTATTGAACTTTATAATACAGAAGGCAATTTTATGTGCATTTATTCTATTCTGGGGGAGCCCACACCCATGGAATGTGGAGGTTCCCAGGCAAGGGGTCGAATCGGAGCTACAGCTGCCAGCCTATGCCACAGCCATAGCAACGCAGGATCCAAGCTGTGTCTGCAACCTACACCACAGCTCACCTCAATGACAGATCCTTAACCCACTGAGCAAGACCAGGGATCAAACCCACATCCTCATCAATACTAATCATGTTTGTTACCTGCTGAGCCACAACGGGAACTCTGCGTTTATTCTATTTTGTTTTCAAAACCCCCTGTGGTAGGTATTATCATTTATGCCTTTTACACTTAAGGATACTGAGGTTGAGATAGCTGAAATAACCATTTGAGTTTGCACCATTTGTGAGGGCCAGATTTAGGCTCTCCAACTCATTGATTCTCATTCCCCTACTCCAGGATGCCTTCCCACTAAAATCCTCATCACCAACTACCATATGACTCAGCAGTCCCACTCCTGGGCACATATCTGGCCAAAACTTTCATTCAAAAAGATACAGGCACCCATATGTTCATTGCAGCACTGTTCACTGTAGCCAAGACATGGAAGTAACCTAAATGTCCATCATCGACAGATGAATGGATTAAGAAGAGCTGGTACACATACACAATGGAATACTACTCAGTCATTAAAAAAAATAATAGTAATAATGCCACTTGACAGCAACATGGATGGAACTAGAAGATTCTCATACTAAGTGAAGTCAGAAAGAGAAAGACAAATACCATATAATATCACTTATGTCTGGACTCTAATAGATGGCACAAATGAACTTATCTATAGAAAAGAAACAAACTCATGGACATGGAGAACAGACTTCTGGTTGCCAAGGGGGAGCAGGAAGAAGTGGGATGGACTGGGAGTTTGGGGTTAGTAGATGCAAACTACATTTGGAGTAGGTAAGCAATGAGATCCTGCTGTATAGCACAGGAAACTATATTTAATCACTTATGATGGAACATGATGGAAGATAATGTGAGTAAAATAATGTATATATATGTACAACTTGGTCACTTTGCTGTACAGCAGAAATTGACAGAACATTGTAAATCAACTATAATAAACATTTTTTTAAAAATCCTCATCACAAAAACATTAATATTATTAACATAATATTAATAATGTTTGTTATATGCATTTCCCTTTGATCAAGGACACTGAAACATCAAAATAGAAGCTCTGGGGAAAAAAATGCCCAACTTGTAATAATAGCAAGTTCACTTTCTCATATTAAGGAAAAGTAGCTGTCCTCATCTGATTTGCATTTTATGCCATACAGCAGGAAATATTTAAGTTGACAAATAGGATATTTACAACTGAAACAGATACTTGGCAGTTAGTTTTTAACAATTGTTGCAAATGTGATTTATTTGCTATTATAAAAGGGCATTACTGTGCGAATATGACTCCTGAAATTAGCTTCAGTTTAGCAAGGGGCCTTGACAGCCTGACCTCTTAATATCCTTATAATGATGCCATTTACATTCAATGCTTACTCAAGTCACTCACTGCTAGATTTGTTTGAGAGGAGTCCACTCTAGGGCAGATGTATTATGTATTTTAACATACCGAGTTGGTGTGGGGGGCACATGTAGGCCTTCTAAGAGGAAAAACTGTTTAATCAAGTCCTCATGAAAATGTGTTAGTTTCCAATTTCCTACAGTGAAAATGCATTACTGCTAATTACAGCATACTCCAGAAACACAATACTTCATGTTTTCTCCACAAGACATTTCCATGGCATGGATTATATTAAACGAGAACATGTTTTGATCCTCTATAACTTTAGCTTTCAGTTTAACTAGGAAACTGGTCCAGGGTAACAATTGGCTGGGCCAAGATCAATGTCATCTCCTCCAGCAGGGTAAGGGCAAAGAGTGGACTTGGAGCCAGG
This sequence comes from Sus scrofa, assembly GCF_054392235.1. Taxonomy (NCBI): domain Eukaryota; kingdom Metazoa; phylum Chordata; class Mammalia; order Artiodactyla; family Suidae; genus Sus; species Sus scrofa. The sequence continues at coordinate 176,188,912 of NC_139383.1, forward strand.
CAGAACTAAATTCAGAACCAGGACCACCTCTTCCTAGCTGTGTGGGCTTGGGTACCTCTCTGAATTTCTGTTTCCTTATCAATGACATGGAGCTGTCATTTTTCAGATTATTATAAAGATCTGCGATGTCTGTGAAGCACCTGGCACTTTGTAGTACTTGACACATGGGAACCAGTCTTATTTGCATTGCCTGTCAAAGCTCAAAAGTTACCTTTTCCATGACACAGCCCTGACCTAACTAGACAAACTCAGTTTGTCCATTCTTTCCGCTTTGGTAGTACTTTGTTCCATCCCTTTATTATATCAGGTATTCATCATGTTGTAATTAATTGAATATGGTTGTATCTGTCTTCCCCTTCTTGATGGGAGAATCTGTGTCTCTTTACATTTTACACTCAGATAACTAGCACAAGCCTTGAGTATTGAACTAAGGAGGATTCTGGAGCTGCTTCTGGATTCAGTGTAGTGGTGGGGAGTGACAAGAGAAATTAAGGATGGTCTGTCACATGGAGGGGAGAGGGTAGCACAAGACCTACTTTTGCCATTGGCAGCTTAGCACATAGTGGATGGATGCTCAGAAAAAATCTGTCAAAAAGAGTTAATGCACATTAAGAAAGTATCTACTAGCTTAGAGTAATTTACTGCTTACATATATCTATTTATCAAAGTATTTTAATTTTTATTGCATCACGTATTCTCCTAATAACCCTGTGATTCAGCTAGGGTGGGTGCTATCACCATTACCCAGCTGAGGATACTGTGACAATCAGAGGGTGGGTGAACTGACTTTCTTGCATTCTTAAAGTAAAATAGTAAAAATAACAGTAGAGCTAAGGCTTGTAGGCCAACCCTGTTTCCCTTAAGAATCACACTGAGGAGTTCCCGTTGTGGTACAGCGGAAATGAATCTGACTAGGAACCACGAGGTTGCGGGTTCGATCCCTGGCCCTGCTCAGTGGGTTAAGGATCCAGCCTAGCCGTGAGCTGTGGTGTAGGCTGCAGACGCGGCTCGGATCTGGCATTGCTGTGGCTCTAGCATAGGCCGGTGGCTACAGCTCCTATTGGACCCCTAGCCTGGGAACCTCCATATGCCGCGGGTGAGGCCCTAAAAAGATAAAAAGACCAAAAAAAAAAAAAAATCATATTGAGAGTCTGAGAGAGACCGGCACTGCTTTTCCTAAAACAAGGAAAACTGCCCTTTTCTCATATTTACTCACTCTTTCCCCACCTCTGTCTGCTCCCCTTTAACTTTCCATCCTCTGGAGTTTCTATCCAGCCTCATTTCTCAGTAGAAAGCATTGCACTGACCACTTTAGAAATGGCAAGCCACAGGCAGAAGAATCCAGGTGCACATGAGCTTTTCAGAACCGGGCCTCTCCATAAGGTTATCTTGGCCAGGTATTTCCAATTGTGTGACTTCCCACAAGAACCCTGAATCTTCTGATGAGAGTCAGACTGAGGTTCCATCCTTTGGCTGAACAAACGAGAAACAGAAGTTAAAAACATCTACTCTGTTAAGGCGTTGTGTTCACTGGTGTAGTTGGGTCTGATGTAGTTTGGGCTGGTCAGGGGTGATGGGGGCTTTCTTTCCCTCACTTCTACGGCTCCTGTTTTACTCAGGTGTGGGCAACAGGCCTCAACATCTCATACAGTGACCAACTGGCCCTGACCCAGCTCACCTTATACCTGACCAACGGCCACCTGGATTGCAGTTTGGGCACCCTTGAAGTGCCCTGCTTTGTTCCCAAGAAAGAGAGGAAAATAAGCCATGTGAACCCCCAGGCAATGCCGGTAAGCATCTGATACTTCTTGATTCTCCTCAGTGTTGGCAACTCTCAACCACCACTTGCTGAGCTCTGGCTGTGCCAGGCTCTGTAGGTCCAGAAAGAAGAATCTCAGGCAAGTCACTCTACCTCCCAAAATGGGCTTCTGGTATATGAATGTGTTGGTCACAGAAGGGAGAGACCATTCAGAAAGGGGAAGCACTATGTGGAAGGGCGAAAGGGCTTGCCAGGGGTGAGGGTCTGGGTGTTCTCCATTCTCTTCTCAACTTGATTCCCTGGGCAAGTACACCTACACCCATGGCTTCAATTACCAGCAGCTTCCTACAAAACCCATATTTTTCTAGCCCCAATCTCTTTTTTCAGCTTCAGACTCCCAGATCCAATATTCAACAGAATGACTCAGAGTCCTCAGGGTCAAACTATCCAAAACTGCACTCATCCTCTCTCCTCACCTATACTTGCTCCTGGTGGGTCAGGCCTGATTCTGATCAGATACCCCATATCTCTATACCCAGTCAGCAACTAGCTCCGATTGCTGCTACCTGCTAAAATGGCTCAACTCTCACCCTCTCCTCTCCTGCTCAAAGATACTCTCTTCATTTCAGCTTTCATGGTCTCACACTAGGATTATAATAGCTTCTCACAAAGATTCTCTGGCTTCCTGTCACGGTGGTCAATGTGAAAAACAAATTTGAGCATATTCCTCCCCTTCTTATGATTTTTAAAATGATTCCTGCCATCTTCAGGAAAACCCCAACTTCCCAGCTTGGTGAATGAGGTCTCTCATCGGTCCATGGCCCCATCTCTGCGGGAGTTGGAGGCAGCAGTCCTGGGACTGATTGAGGTTTAGCAACCTCGGGATGCCCAGTAACAAAGGGTAAATCTCCATGGGGAGAGTGGGCAAGGTTGGTCCTAGAGAAGGAGAGCAAAGGTCAAGAGGACCAGATGGCCCTTCGTGTACATGGGAGATGAGAGCAGATTGAGGCTCATGCCACAGCTGCTCTGACAGTGCCAGAGGGTTTCCTCTGCCTTCTCCTACAACAGTGGGCTTCATGCCCTTTTTGCAAATGAAGCTCTTCTTGAGATCCGAATATGTCAAGCACATAAAAGAAGAATGCCAGTGGTTAATAGGACCCCCACACAAGTACCCTAGAGATATCTTTTCAGAGCAATATATCCTGCCTCTCTGTTGGGCCTCTCTGGGTCCAAGACACACCTCTGGATTTAAAGGACCCTTGTTTGACTCTGCCCAGGGTTCCCACAAGTCACCTTCCTTGGCAGGAACTCAGTGCACATTAGGAAAGGTAGACTGGAGAGGGTACCAGATGTCTGGGGGGTTCAGGCGGCAGTCTCCTTCTCCTCCTCAATCCACTTGTCCTGTGAGGTACCCTTGCTCATGGGAATGCCTTACATCTCTTTGCTTATTAAGAAGAGATGTAGAGTGGGGTTTGGGATGAAGAAAAAGACCTCTCTAGGTCCCAGGACCTTGCTGGGAATCTCCCAGGTTTGATTCCACCCATGGCCTCTTTCCCACCAAAGGAACCTACATGACCCCACAGTCAGTGCCTGAGGGAGGGACAGCAGTGAAACTTGACGCCTAACTCCATGCCATTTCTAAAAGGAAGCTGGAAGCTGACTTGATGTTCAACACAAGATTTCCAAAGACAATTTGCTGCATTTAAGTATGGTGCTTCAGAAGGCCGTTAAACAGAAGTTGTACTTTGAGCTGGAAGCACTCTCCCATTTTTCCCCATCTTGCCTATGGGTTTTGATCCTAGCTACAGGCAACATACAAGAATTTTCCTGTGATCAAGAATCTTACAACACTTTTAGGAACTGCCCACACACAAGAGGGAAGCATTATGATCTTCAATAATTCAAATGTTTCTAGAGTCACTGAAGAACAGCTATGCAGATTTTGTGATGTAGGGATAAAGTGAAAGTGCTTTGGTTTTAGAAAGATAAATAGATGTTGTCACCCTGGTGCCACTGTGCATGTGTGTGCATACACATGCTCCTATGCATGTATGTGTCGATGTGATAGGAGAGTTTTTTAAAAAGCATGCACACAAGTACACACAGTACAATTTACAACCAAATGGAAGCTTCCTGAACAAGTGTTAATAGGCTGCGGTGCAGTCAGGTTTACATGCAGTTGACAGCCCCCTTTGAAGACAAGAGAAAGGAAATGCACAGATAAAACCACAGTGATAATGAGGGCATATTCAAAATGAATGCCTATAAAAGGTTTCCAGTTTGGGCCTATTCCTTTAAATAACATACTATGCAGGGAAAAAGCAAAAACTTTTCTAAACTCTAAAAAGAACTATTGTCCCCTTATCAGAAACAGGTGGCAAACAACTATTATTTAGACCCAGTCAGACCAGGTGCACAGGCTTCTGATCCAGTGTCCTCCACAAATAACCACTTGAGGGTGGAAGCAAGATCAGATGAGTCCCAGGCGACTATGTTTTAGAAATGAAAAGGAGTCACTTAACGGCTTTTTAACTTTTAATTAACATTCTGTCAGAATGGGCATAAATTGTTACCCTTTTCTATCCATTTTTACTCTTCCCCTCTCTTAGTGGACCCTCCGCACCACAGCTGGTGAGTGGCCAAAAGAGACCATCTCTGCAAACATCTTAAAACAACCTCAGTCATTTATAAACATTTTAATAGCACATGATCTGTAATGAATGATTAAGTAAAACCTTTTGTGTTAAATTATGATGTTAATAATGATTCTGTCTCCTGTAATTTATTATGAATTCTCAAATGCTTCGGGTTTGATTTTGATAGAATGCAACAACAATGGAGTTTATGTGATGACTTTATTTTTAGAACTCCTTCTTTGAAGGCACACATTTCCCCGCTACTGCTGCTACTGTAATTATGTACAAAACCAATCACTCATTAGAGTTAGGATACATTATCTTCTAGACAGATGAGGCTAAATAAGCAACACATTAATAATTCAGAGAGCAGTTCATTATGCATGTGGATGCCTGCTTCGTAACTGAAATAAGAACCTCATCAGCCTCTGCCAACCCTTAAACAATAGTTCTGTGTTATTGCAACCACATTCAAGTTTACGCTTGTTAAACTGCTACTTGGATTATTTTATCAAACATTCATTTATTTGTGGTCCCTTACTGCTGAGAACAGATTTTGGAAGCTCCTTTTTTAAGTTAATGATTTGAGCAATGGGTGTTATTAATTCTCGGAATATTATAAACATGATTAATTTTCAGGCAGAGATTTATTACATAAGGATTTCAACTATGTCAACTGAAATGCATCACTGTCAAAACAAGTATCATGGTGAAAATAGAATATGCTCCACACTTCAAGTGCTGGTGCTCAGAACTAAATCAATTTAAATTGTGGCTGAAGCAAAATTATATTCTCCAGTGAAAAGGAGTATTTCGAGCTTCCTTTATTTGGCTTGAAGCATTCTTGTTAGACTGTGATTTAGAAAGGTAGTTTAATAAAACTAGACTTCGATCAACAACATTTTCTCTCCTCCCGCCCCCCCATTTTCCTAGAAATGGCTAACCTCTGAAATTCCCACACAGTCCAAATGTGGCCAGTGGGAATTTAAAGAGAACAACACTGCAATGAAAGACAGAGTTCATGGAGTTCCCGTGGTGGCGCAGTGGTTAACGAATCCGACTAGGAACCATGAGGTTGCGGGTTCGGTCCCTGCCCTTGCTCAATCGGTTAACGATCCGGCGTTGCCGTGAGCGGTGGTGTAGGTTGCAGACGCGGCTTGGATCCCACGTTGCTGTGGCTCTGGCGTAGGCCAGTGGCTACAGCTCCGATTTGACCCCTAGCCTGGGAACCTCCATATGCCGCGGGAGCGGCCCAAGAAATAGCAAAAAGACCAAAAAGAAAAAAAAAAAAAAAAGAGTTCATGAATTCTGATCCTCTCTGGCCTCAGTTTTCTCATTTGTAAAATGGGGGAGGCCTAAATGATCCCTAGGATCTCTTGAGGGATTTGATTTTTTTATTTTTATTTATTTTTTTTATCTTTTTCCAGGGCCACACCAGTGGCATACGGAGGTTTCCAGCCCAGGGGTCCAATCAGAGCTGTAGCCGCCAGCCTACGCCAGAGCCACAGCAATACCAGATCCAAGCTGCGACCCACACCACAGCCCACTGAGAGAGGCCAGGGATCAAACCTGCAACCTCATGGTTCCCAGTTGGACTCGCTAACCCCTGAGCCACGACAGAACTCTGAGGGATTTGATTTTATGGGGCCTATAGCATAGGGCTCTGTATCAAGCCTGGCCCAGGCAGTTTCATATATAGTGGGGTGCTGGAAACACATCCTGTAAGGGGCCTTAGGAAGGGCCCATCCCTCTGTACTACCACCTTCCACTGAAACATCTTTTTCTTGCAGAATTTTTTAGAAAGGAATAATATTGTTGTGACAGGTCACATCCTAAGTTCTCATCAGCCATCACTTTGACTATCAGTTAGTACCTTCAGCCAGATTCAATTAGAAGTAAATTTACCTACTTTGTGCCAGGCACTCTACTTATTCCAGAGGATGTAAGGATGAGTAGCAAAGAGCTTCAAGTTTTTACGGGATGCAAATAGGTCAGCTACTGCTATAACAAGATAATAACATCCAAAATGTACTCAGCCTTAACTTTACCAAAGTGCTTTATGTGAATCTTTATATGACCTAATATATTAGGTAGGTACCCTTATTATTATGTTCATTTTTAGATAAGAAGACTGAAGTTACGAGATGTTAAGAACCTGTGGAAGGTTACTCAACAAGCAAGTATGGAAGCCAGGATTTAAGCCCAGGCCTGTCAGACCCTAAAGCCTATGCATCTGACCATTGTGCTATCCAACCTGCCTTGTGTTGTATGAGAGTCAATGACCCAACCCCGGAGTAGAGCTTTAGCTCATCCCTGAAGAAGTCTCTGGTTGAGGCCATAGAGAAAGCTCTTTTTCCAAAAGAAGCTTCATCTCCTTGTGTAATGAGGTTATTTGCAAGCATATTACCATTATCCACTGGCTCCTAATCTGCTCTGAGCTAGGCCAGGACTCAGTGAACACTGACCAGGCCAGTTGGTCACAGAGGAGTCTTCTGATGCCATAAAATCCATTTAAGTTATGATTTTCTTGGCAAACCTAAATGGATTTTACAGCATCAGAAGAGAATTGAGGAGGTCCCATCATGACTCGGTGGTTAACGAATCTGACTAGGAACCATGAGGTTTCAGGTTAGATCCCTGGCCTCACTCAGTGGGTTAAGGATCCGGCGTTGCTGTGAGCTGTAGTGTAGGTCACAGACTTGGCTCAGATCCCGAGTTGCTGTGGCTGTGGCGTGGGCCAGTGGCTACAGCTCCGACTAGACCCCCTAGCCTGGCAACCTCCATATGCCGCAGGTGCGGCCCTAGAAAAAGACAAAAAAGAAGAAGAGAGTTGATTATACAATACAGCCTTTTTAAAATGATGTTTTCTATTTGGATATTGCTTTATACTTTAAATAGACATGAGCGTATTTGATCCCTATGATAACTCCAAGAAATAGGTAACACAGGGATTATCATACCCACTTTACAGATTAGGAAAGTAAGTCTATTTAAAGTTAAGTGAGCTGCCCAAGGTCATAAAATTAAGTAGCAAAGCCTAAGTCTTCTGACCCAAGCACCTTTCTGAGGAAAAGATATACCAATTGGTTGTTTTTTTTATTTCAAATAATTTATTATCTTATTTGCAAAATTATTTAGTTTAACAAATGATAATAAGAGCTAACTTGTTTTTGGGTGCCTCCTCTGTATCAGACACCATTTCTAGGTATTGATGAACTCATCTAATTCTCAAGAGAGTAGTGTCACCTGTGCTATCAGGCTAGATAAAAGACAACCCTTGATCACTGACAGTTTCTTTCCTGCAGAAACTGTGGAGTCAGTTAAGTCCTTAAAAAAAAGTAGATGTATCATGTATGTTCATTTTTATTAGCATTAGTATAACACATTTATTAAGCACTTAAACCAGGAATTTCACCAAACATCCAGAATTCAGAGACATTTGACAAAGTCCTTGTCCTTGAAGAGTTGAAAAGAAGTATAAGACAGCACATATACCAGGAAAAACCACAAGGTCTCATTTAAGTGCCATTTGAGTGACAGTCCATTAACCTGCTGCTGGAGTTCTTAGGAGAAATAACTGTGGACTGGCAGGGACAGAGGACGCTTTACTAGGAACAGAGAACTTGGTCTGGCCTTAAAGATGAGGTCAGTCACTAAGTGGCAAGGAGAGGCAGACCTCCCTCAGCAGCAAGGACAGGCTGAAGAGAGCCCACAGTCTGTTAGGAACCAGTTGGGCTGGTGAGAGAATCTGGGAAGGGGGACAAGTGATTCACTGAGCAAGTTTGGGAGAGTCTGCCAGCTAAGCCAGGTGTCTGGATTTCATTTGAAGGCAAGGAAGAGACACTGAAGAGTTCTAAGCACTGACCAACCTGGGTTTGGGAAATGTTTGATCTGGTGGTAATGCTCAGAATCCCAGGTACCAGTGGGGGAAGGAACAGCCTGGAAAATTACATTTAGTGTAGGTCCACAATGCTCCAGGCCCTGTAGATGTTTTCAAAGAAGCAGCAACAACAGCAGCTACCATGTATCAGGTGCCAGGTGCTGTGCTAGATGCTTATTTAATCAGAAGTCAGAGAAGTTAAATGACATATCCACACAAGATCACACATATAGTAAATGGCCTAGTTAGGTTTTGAACTTTAGTTGTTCTGACTCAGTATAACCTTCCCACTACAGAATTCTGCTTGCATCCCCACCTCCCTGGTAGAAAGGAGAAGCAGCTCTCCAGGCCATATGGTCTGGAGTAAGATGGTGATGGTCATGGAAAATAAGACATTGCTTAGAGACATATGCCAAATATCCTAGCTTTTCTTTCAAATTCTTTATGAATCACAAGCTCAGGTCTGGGAGGAGAAGGAATTGTGGTCCAGAATTACTTTGGAGCCAAGATACATAGCACTGAGCTGGATCCTGCTACTAGACTTCTGCCTACCTCACTCCCTTGCTGACTGAGGCCTGATTTGGGGTTTGCTAGTTTATATACTATGGTAGTATAAGACAAGTTTACAAGACAAAATTAACCTTGGAATTATCTTGTGAATTCATGGTAATTACCATGCGATTACATGCTCAGTAATCACAATGGAATTCCAGAGTATTTACAGTTCACTTTCATATACAAAAGCTCAGTCTTCTGGGCCTTGGTTGTGAAGGCAGGAGCATGGCACAGCCTGGCATGGCAGGGTGAGCAGGTCTGGTGGTCACGCTCCTCCAGACTGACTAAATAGCTGGGCCAGAACTTCTCTTAGTCAGTTCTTGGTCCCCCTCTACCCCCGCAATAATCCCTGCCAGGTCCACCAGAGCTACACTGTCCTCCAAAAGACATCCTCTTGAGGCAAGGCCTAGGATGACTAGGGATAATGTGATTATCCTCTGTGTTCTGTGAATCAATCTCTGCTTCTTCCGCAAAGTACTCATGACTACAAGTCCCTTGAATTACATCCTTTGAAGAATCTCTTAAATCAGAGGGAAGTGCAATCCACCGACTCTATTTCATGTAGCCATTCTTTCTTTCATTCAATAAACCCTGAATACTAGCATCATGTCCAGTCTGGGGATTCAGAAACCAAACAGTGCCTACCCTCAGAAAACTCCCCAGCCGTGTAAGGGAGCCAGCCAAGGGAACAACTCATGATAGGTCAGGGTGATAATAAAGTACAGTTGTGAGGCATAGAGGGTCAACTAGATTTTCCTTTGTAAAAATAAAATTCCCAGTGGCTCAAAGTGGGACAATACCAATGGAGGCACACAATTCAATGCATTAGCCTGTAGGAGCCTAACATTTTTGTAGATGTGGACCCTGCTTATGTGTGGGAAGAACAGGCTTAATAGTACTCATAATATGACCATCAGATACACTACTATATGTAAGGGTTGAAGGAAAATGCATTAACACATGGGAGACATATGTCACAAAAGGTGAAGGTGAAATCTGAGTGTGTGTGTATGTGTGTGAGAGAGAGAGATGCAGATACAAAGGATGATGTTCATTCTCCACTGGGCACTCACTCAGTTGGCCCCAGTTACCCTGCATTAGTTCAGAGATGGAGAGAGAGCCTGGAATATCACAAAAGACAATGTCAATGTCAGGTCATTAGATCCTTGCAGCCAGCTGTGAACCAATAGCACCTCCTTTTCTTTCTCCTATTTCAAGTCACTGCATGAGACTGGGCACCTGGCTGCCCAATACCTAAAGTCCCCAAAGTTCAAAAGCTGAGCCAGGCATCTCCATTTTCTATGCCCTAAGGTTGGCCATGGCTCTATGTTCAGTTCTCCAAACTTCCATTTGTCCAAAGACAAACACAGCTGTCAGAGTCAAATATCACATCTCACAGGCTACAAAACTATCGGGTTATAAACACTTTCTTTTGCACATATTAAACTAAGTATTTTAGGAGATATTATATTTGAAATACTTTGGGCTTACTGTAACCAGTCTCTTTGGGATAGTTCCTGCTGATAGGGAAGCAAGATTAAGAATAGAAATTTCCCAAAGAAAGCAATGGGAATCAAAATTCGAATGCTGGTCTCCTCAAGGAAGCGGAGAACACTTAGTGATTTGCTGCCAAAGAGCACAGTATGGAAAGTACGACTGTATCTTTACATCAAGAAACCTGGATAAAACTACCTTAGTCACGTGACCAAGGTTGGCATCATCAGTGATGTCATGTTGTTACATGTACCCTTGATACAAGGTAATAAAAACGTCACTTCACCTGTGTAGCCCTCTCTCCAAAACCCACAACCCCATCTAATCGTAAGAAAAACATTAGACAAACACAAATTGAGCAGCATTCTACAAAATGCTGATTTGATCAGTACTCTTCAAAACTGTCAAGGTCATAAAAACAAAGTGAGACTCAGAAACTGTCACAGCCAGAAGAACCTAAGGAGACATGACAACTAAATATAATGTGGTATCTTGGAGGGGATCCTGGAACAGAAAATGGTAATTAGGGGGAAAACTAATGAAATCCAAATAAAGTACGGATTTATGTTAATAGTAACGTGGCAATTTGGATCCTTAGTTGTGACAAATGTACCATATCAATGTATGATGTTAACAGTAGGTGAACTGGGTGTAGGCTATACGGGGACTCTCTGTATCATCTTTACAACTTTCCTATTAATCTACAACGGTTCTAAAACTAAAGCTTTATTTAAATACTTTTGTAAAGACTCTGACATTCACTTGTGATTTTTTTTTCCAGTCACTGGCAGCCAGTCGCTATGCAGTGATGAGCACCCAGCTGAGGCACAACAATCTTTCACTGGTTTTCCATTATGTTTTTCTCCAGATGTGTAAGGCCCATGGCATTGGCTATGATATCAAGGTATGAAGGGTGACAGCTGGCCGAGGTTGGACCAAATACAGGCCAAATACAAGTGTGAGCCAGGAAGCTAATAATTGGAGACCTTTCCAATTGATATTCTTTAAACATTGGTTTGATATGTATTTAGAGGAAGGATGAGTGCTGCTTGGGAAAGGGCAGAAAGGCAACTCCACAGGGAGACACTTGGTCCTGGAAGCTGATCTCTATCCCAAAACTTGTATGCCTACCTTGTAAAGCAAAGGCCCTGTAGCTCACCAGACTTAGGGGGACCATCTCTTCATCTTGAAGCATGTCCTGAGCTTTCTGACCTACCCAAGGCTGCTTACTAATGAACATTCTCTAGTCTGCTTGTGCTGCCATAACAAAACACCATATACAGGATGGTTTAAACAACAGTAATTTATCTCTCACAGTTCAAGGGGCTCAATAATCCAAGGTGAAGCTGCCCATCAATTTAGTTCCTGGTGAGGACTCTCTTCCTGACTTGCAAAATAACTACCTTTTTGCTATGGCCTACCATGTCAGGGATAAAGCAATTGCTGATGTCTCTGTTACCTCTTCTAGAAGGACACCAGTTCTATCTGAACAGGGCTGTACCCTTATGACCTCATTTAACCTTAACCATTCCTTAAAGTCCCTGTTTCCAAAACATTCACATGGCAGATTAAGGCTTCTACATATGAATTTAGGGGGGATATTTACTTGTGGAAGACCCCTCCTACAATATACCAAATATATTAAAATATTCACCTCTCACATTAAATATAACTCATGGATAATGATAGAGAATTGAGCAATAACTAATAGATGAAATTTTTGATTTGTAGATACTCAGTTCTATACTTATTTTTATTTTTTATGCTTGAGAACAAATACAATGTTTTAGGTTTCAAATCTTGTAATAGGCCCTTTAAAAGCATATGGAACTTAGGTACAGAGCCAACAGTGAAGAGTATGGCCTGGCTGATATTTGGCAATCCCCATTGCACTTTAGGGCACTGTCACACTATTTGCAAATACATAATAAAGCTCATAGTCCCTTGCAAATTACATTAAACTTGATAAAAATATAGAAAAGACAATGTTAAGTTAACAATAACCCACAACCTTCGGACCAACTAAAATATAGAAAAGAATGAAAAGGACAAACTGAACTGATTTATCTGAAATTAACTGTGGCATCTGCTCAACACAATCTCTTTGAAATTAAATACAGCTGACCATTGAACAATGCCAGGGTTATCAACCCTCCACACAATCAAAAATCCAAGTATATGTAAGTTTACAGTTGGCCCTGTGTATCTGCAGTTCAACATTCAAGGATTCAACCAGCTATGGATGTGTAGTAGTGTAGTAGCAACTGTTTAAAAAAAATTGTGTCTAAGGTGGGCCCATGCAGTTCAAATTCACGTTGTTCAAGGGTCAACTGTAGTTTTTAGCCCAAACTGATCAGACTTCCATGCACCAAAAAGTGGCTAAATCTAACTCTAGCTTTATCTAAATCAATTTATTTTATACTCTTCTAAAATATCAAAAAGACCAAGCTCTGTAAGTGGCATATTTGACAGGGAAGGTCTCCTGCTGAAAAGAAAACATGCTCTATAACTTTCTATTGCCCAAAATTATTATTAGAGATTTATTTCTTTGGCTGAAGGCTTTGTACTTGATTGAAGTTCTGGTACTCCTGGGAAAAGTAAAGCACCAAACTATAAGTTATTTATATTTTTGTGGCTCTGAGTTAATCAGATTTATTTCTAAGAACAAATTTTAGTACAGGAAAAGGCTTCTATGGCCCAAGGGAAACAGAGGATGATGCAGAGGAAAGGGTTCCTCTGAGGATGGAAGAAAAAAGAAAGGGCAGAGAAGTGCAGAGCATGTAACAGGCATAATTTCTTAGACTCTGCCTCCAGGTCGCCTGTGCTAAACAACATATAAAGGGTGAAAGATAAAATGGGAGAGAGAGAAACATAGATTGGGGGCAATGGAGTTATGGAACAATATGAATAAGAAAAAGAAAATAGAGAGGATAAAATCCAAAGACTGGAATGATCTATTAAAAAGGTAGGAGGGGATAAATAGAAAAAGAGCAAATAATACAGAGAAGTACAAGAAGAGAGAAAGAAAAGAAGAAATGGAGTCATAAAAATTTAAGACAAGAAGAAGGAAACATGACTACTTGGGAAATTTGGAAATTCTCTAACAATACCCTTGCTCTGTTTTTCCTGAGATGCATTCTTATCTTTTCAGACTCTGGGGGCACATGCATTCTTGGTCAGAACACTCCCCTTGTTTTCTTTGTTGCCTTTTCTCAGAAAGGCATTTACTAAGCACCTACTGTGTGCCGGCACAGAGCTAAGCACTATTACTTTATCATCTGTTTAACCATCATATCTCTTCTATAAGAAGTTATCATTTTTACCATATCACAGTGAGGAATTTATGCTTAAAAAGTGTTTAAGCACTTTCCTAAGGTCACAGAGACAGGCATTTTATGGAGACTCCATAATTGTCCAAATGTAAAAATGATTCTTTCTCTTACACCAGGGCATCTCCTATGTGCCTTTTTACCCCTAAGGACTATTTCTCAGTAATTACGTATGTTTCTAAAATATTATTACCAATCCAATCCAAGAATTCTAGGATCCACTTCAAATAAAATATTCCATTTGGTTAATTCTTATGTATTCTTCAGCTGAAGAAGTGCAAACTTCTCCATAATCCCCATCACTGTCTCAACCTTACAAAAAAAGGAGATATGTTTAACAATTAACTTCCCTAAAATTCTATTGCCTCCTTGGGTTTTATTCTGAGTCTAAAAAGAAAATCACTTACCCTAATTCCATTGTAACCTATGCTACTTGCTCCCATTCTTGGTCAAATTTAATATGGGTTCTCTTTCCAGAAAGAGAAGTAACATTACCAATACACTGGGAGTTCCCGTCGTGGCTCAGTGGTTAACGAACCCGACTAGTAACCATGAGAACTCGGGGTCGATCCCTGGCCTCGCTAAGTGGGTTAAGGATCCAGCATTGCCATGAGCTGTGGTATAGGTCGGAGGCTACAACTCCAATTCAACCCCTAGCCTGGGAACCTCCATATGCCACAGGTTGAGCCCTAAAAAAGATCAAAAAAAAAAAAAATACACTGGAGTTCTCGCTGTGGCTCAGCAGTAATGAACCTGACTAGTATCCATGAGGACAGGGGTTCAATCCCTTGCCCCGCTCAGTGGGTTAAGGATCTGGTGTTGCTGTGAGCTACAGTGCAGGCCGCAGACTCAGTTTGGATCTGGTAGTGCTACAGCTATAGCATAGGCTAGCAGCTGCAGCTCTGATTTGAACCCCAGCCTGGGAACGTCCATAGGGCAGGTGTGGCCCTAAAAAGACGAAAAATAAAAATAAAAAAAAATAAAATAAAACTCAGTGCTACCAAAAGAAGAATCCTCACAAGTCCTTATTCTCAACATTTTGTTTTTCTTCCATTATCATCACAGAATTTCACATGATGTGTTTTTGTCAAAAATATCAGGGATTAAAAAAAGGAGATGAGATCACCCTATGAGTTTATTTTTCCTTGCTGAATATTAGAGGGAAGCATTGCTGAGTCTGTAACCAACTTGCTGGGTCTCATTCCTGGTATTTCTGTAATGCTACAAAATACCCCCACTGGTTTCCTAATGAAATGAACTTGTAATGAAAGCCATATGGAGAAAAGTGTCATGTTTACTGCCTGAGACAGTGTGGCAGAGCTGGTCTCACACATACATAGGCAGTGTGCCATGGTCCTAAATAGCTCTACAACCACGAGCAATCACTTCCTCAGGCCACAGTATTGTCATGGTGGCAATCATTAAGGTTGTTCAGAATGTTCTGATCTTCCTCCTTCCAGACACATAACAAAATTATACTTCCTTAGCCCTCTCCCTGAAGTCAGGCATGCCCATGCAACTTGTTTTGGCCAGTGAAATATGAACAGAAGTGATATATGTCCTTTCTATGCAGAAGCCTTTAAGAGCCACTTCATGAGTCACCATATCCTTTTTCCTGCTTTCTAATTCCTGGAAACACATTGAGATGGTGCCTCCTTCAGCCCCAAACATACCAACAGTGACCAGAGATGCATGCCGAAACATGTGGGAAATGGAGTATGAGCAAAATCCAACATTTCTGCTATAAAAACTGAGAACTGCCTTTTAATTACTGTAGCATAACCTACCCTACCTGATTGATTCTGAGGTTCGTATCTAGAAAAGGATGCTCCCCAAACAGAAAACTAGCATTTTCAACATGTCATCAGTATAAATTATCAATGAGATATTTTATATTTTTGTACTAAGTCTTTGAAAGCTAGAGCACATCTCAATTTCTTTTCTTTTTTTTTCTTTTTTTTTTTTTTTACAAGTGGCCGCACCTGCAGCATATGGAAGTTCCCAGGCCAGGGGTCGAGCCACAGCCACTGTAGAAGCAACGCCGAGTAGTTATGTTGTGAGCCACACGGGAAGTCCGCACATCTCAATTTCAATTACTAATATTTCAAGTTCTCAGTAGCCCCATGAGGCCAGTGTTACCACATTGGACAGCACAGTAAAGAATGCAAGACACCTTAGAGATCAACTGGCCAATAGTTCTCAGCCCTGGCTGCCCATTAGGATGGCCTGAGTGAGGAGCTTTAAAAAGTACAGATGCTCAGAAGTTTCCATGTGGCTCAGCGGTAATGAGCCCGACTAGGATCCAGGAGGATGCGGGTTCAATCGCTGGCCTCGCTCAATGGGTTAAGGATCTGGCCTTGCTGTGGCTGTGGCGTAGGCCGGCAGCTGTATCTCTGATTCCATCCCTAGCCTGAACTTCCATATGCCACAGGTGCGGCCCTAAAAAAGCAAAAACAAATAAATAAATAAAAATTAAAAAAAATAAAAAGTACAGATGCTCAGGCAAGGCTGGGATTGGGTTGAGGCAAGTGAGGCACTTTACCCAGAGCACCTATTGTAATACAATATGTTAAATAGAAAAGTTAATGCAAGAGATCCATGATGAACAAAATATCAAAATTTTAAATAAAAATACAGGCATGATTTTCCTTTGCCTAAGGCTCTAACATGGTTTCGCATGGCATTGTACCCAGGGCCCACTCCAGACCAATTAAATCACTATTTCTGGAGGTAGAGCCCAGGCATTACATTTTTTAAAGCACTCAGATGATTCTAATTTGCAGTGAGCATTGAAAAAAGCCAATATCGTCACTCAGATTTCCTGATAAAATGGGGAGTCAAATGGCAGTTATAATTTTGGCATGTGGTATCTTTTACCAAATCCCTCAAATATATATATTTTTTTCCCTGTATTTCCAGTGATGAGGAATTCACAGCTTTCACGGGGCAGCCATTTCCACTACTGGACAACTCCAGTGTTAACTTTTATTTATTTGAAGATAAGAGTTTTAAAAGATAATTTTCAAAAACAGGATAAAATCATGCCTCATACAGACACAAAATTAAATACACAATGAAGTTTTTATTTAAGAGAGAAGAATTAGGCAGATATTATAACTAGAACAAAAAAGAATCCAAAAAATCAGACATTTTTATAGATCATGACTACTGAAATGAATATGCATATAGAGGCAAAACTAGTTTTTCCACAAGTGGAGCAGAACAGGAAAATCAACTGAACCCTCACCAGACAGGACAGAATTTGCTTTGTCTCAGTCACCTACAACTTACCAAATTGTAAAATACCTCTCATAGAATCAAGGTGTACTATAGACAGCACATAATTTTCCTTTTAAGTATGAATTATTTTCCACACAACAAAATGCTTCCCTATACTTTTCTTTGGGTGATTTATTTATATTTTTTAATAAATTTATTTTTCCGCTGTACAGCATGGGGGCCAAGTTATACTTACATGTATACATTTTTTTTTCACCCTTTTTTCTTTTTCTTTCTTTTTTTTTTTTTTTTTGCCATTTCTTGGGCCGCTCCTGTGGCATATGGAGTTTTCCAGGCTAGGGGTCTAATTGGAGCTGTAGCTGCCAGCCTGTGCCAGAGCCACAGCAACGTGGTATCCGAGCTGCGTCTGCAACCTACACCACAGCTCACGGCAACGCCAGATCGTTAACCCACTGAGCAAGGGCAGGGATCGAACCCGCAACCTCATGGTTCCTAGTCGGATTCATTAACCACTGCGCCACGACGGGAACTCCTCACCCTTTTTTCTGTTGCAATATAAGTATCTAGACATAGTTCTCAATGCTACTCAGCAGGATCTCATTGTAAATCCATTCCAAGTTGTATCCGATAACCCCAAGTTCCCGATCCCTCCCACTCCCTCCCTCTCCCCCAGGGCGGCCACAAGTCTCTTCTCCAAGTCCATGAGTTTCTTTTCTGTGGAAAGGTTCATTTGCGCCCTATATTAGATTCCAGTTATAAGTGATTGTCATATGGTATTTGTCTTTGTCTTTCTGACTTATTTCACTCAGTATGAGAGTCTCTAGTTCCATCCATGTTGCTATAAATGGCATTATGTCATTCTTTTTTATGGCTGAGTAGTATTCCATTGTGTATATATACCACATCTTATGAATCCAATCCTTTGTCGAGGGACATTTGGGTTGTTTCCATGTCTTGGCTATTGTGAATAGTGCTGCAATGAACATGAGGGTGCATGTGTCTTTTTCAAGGAAACTCTTGTCTGGATATATGCCCAAGAGTGGGATTGCAGGGTCATATGGTAGTTCTGTGTATAGATTTCTAAGGTATCTCCAAACTGTTCTCCATAGTGGCTGTACCAGTTTACATTTCCACCAGCAGTGCAGGAGGGTTCCCTCTTCTCCACAGCCCCTCCAGTACTTGTTATTTGTGGACTTATTAATGATGGCCATTCTGACTGGTGTGAGGTGGTACCTCATGGTAGTTTTGATTTGCATTTCTCTTATAATCAGCGATGTAGAGCATTTTTTCATGTGTTTGTTGGCCATCTGTATATCTTCCTTGGAGAACAGTTTATTCAGGTCTTTTGCCCATTTTTCCATTGGGTCATTGGCTTTTTTGCTGTTGAGTTGTATAAGTTGCTTGCATATCCTAGAGATTAAGCCCTTGTCCGTTGCATTGTTTGAAACTATTTTCTCCTCTTCTGTAAGTTGTCTTTTTGTTTTCCTTTTGGTTTCCTTTGCTGTGCAAAAGCTTTTCAGTTCGATTAGGTCCCATTGGTTTATTTTTGCTCTTATTTGTTGTTTTGGGAGACTGACCTGAGAAAATATTCATGATGTTGATGTCAGAGAGTGTTTTGCCTATGTTTTCTTCTAGGAGTTTGAGGGTGTCTTGTCTTATATTTAAGTCTTTCAGCCATTTTGAGTTTATTTTTGTGCATGGTGTGAGGGTGTGTTCTAGTTTCATTGCTTTGCATGCAGCTGTCCAGGTTTCCCAGCAATGCTTGCTAAATAAACTTTCTTTTTCCCATTTTATGTTCCTGCCTCCCTTGTCAAAGATTAACTGCCCATAGGTGTCAGGGTTTATTTCTGGGTCCTCTATTCTGTTCCATTGGTCTGTCTGTCTGTTTTGATACCAGTACCACACTGTTTTGATGAATGTGGCTTTGTAGTATTTCTTGAAGTCTGAGAGAGTTATGTCCCCTGCTTGGTTTTTGTTTCTCAGGATTGCTTTGGTGATTCTGGGTCTTTTGTGGTTCCATATAAATGTTTGGATTGTTTGTTCTGGTTCTGTGAAAAATGTCATGGGTAATTTGATAGGGATTGCATTGAATCTGTAGATTGCTTTGGGTAGTATGGCCATTTTTACAATATTGATTTTTCCAATCCATGAACATGGAATATCTTTCCATTTCTTTACATCTTTAATTTCTTTGATTAAAGTTTTATAGTTCTCGGCATATAAGTCCTTTACCTCCTTGGTCAGGTGTATTCCGAGGTATTTGATTTTTTGAGGTGCAATTTTAAAAGGTATTGTATTTTTGTATTCCTTTTCTAATATTTCATTGCTGGTATACAGAAATGCGACTGATTTCTGAATGTTAATCTTATATCCTGCTACTTTGCTGAATTTATTAATCAGTTCAAGTAATTTTTGAGTTGAGTCCTTAGGGTTTTCTATGTATAGTATCATGTCATCTGCATACAGTGACAGTTTTATCTCTTCTCTTCCTATTTGGATGCCTTTTATTTCTTTTATTTGTCTAATTGCTGTGGCTAGGACTTCCAAAACTATGTTGAAGAGCAGTGGTGAGAGTGGACATCCCTGTCTTGTTCCAGATTTGAGTGAGAAGGCTTTCAGTTTTTCCCCATTGAGTATTATATTTGCTGTGGGTTTGTCATAAATGGCTTTGATTATGTTCAGGAATGTTCCCCCTATACCCACTTTGGCAAGACTCTTGATCATGAATGGATGTTGGACTTTGTCAAATGCTTTTTCTGCATCTATTGAGATGATCATATGGTTTTTGACTTTTCTCTTGTTAATGTGGTGTATGACATTGATTTATTTGCATATGTTGAACCATCCTTGTAAACCTGGGATGAACCCTACCTGGTCATGGTGTATGATCTTTTTGATATGTTGTTGGATTCGGTTGACTAAAATTTTGTTGAGAATTTTTGCGTCTATATTCATCAATGATATTGGCCGACAGATTTCTTTTTTGGTGGTATTTTTGTCTGGTTTTGGAATTAGGGTGATGGTGGCATCATAGAATATCTTTGGGAGTGTTCCGTCTTCAACCTTTTGAAGAATTTTAAGGAGGATGGGCACCAGATCCTCTTTATATGTTTGGTAGAATTCACTTGTGAAGCCATCTGGTCCTTGACTTTTATTTGTAGGGAGTGTTTTTACGACATATTCAATTTCATTTCTAGTGATCAGTCTATTCAGTTGGTCTGTTTCTTCTTGATTCAGTTTTGGCAGGCTGTAAGATTCTAGAAAACTGTCCATTTCTTCCAGATTGTCAAATTTGTTGGCATATAGTTGTTCATAGTATTCTCTTACAGTATTTTGTATTTCTGCAGTATCCATTGTGATTTCTCCTTTTTCATTTCTAATTTTGTTTATTTGGGTTCTTTCTCTTCTCTTCTTAGTGAGTCTAGCCAGGGGTCTGTCAATTTTGTTTACCTTTTCAAAGAACCAGCTCTTAGTTTTATTAATTTTCTCTATTGTTTTTTGAATCTCTATTTTATTGATTTCCTCTTTGATCTTTATAATTTCCTTCCTTCTGCTGACTTTAGGTCTTTTTTGTTCTTCTTTTTCTAATTCATTTAGGTGGAGGGTTAAGTTGTCAATTTGAGATCTTTCTTCTTTTTTGAGAAAGGCCTGTATCTCTATGAATTTCCCTCTGAGCACTGCTTCTGCGGCGTCCCATAGATTTTGAGAAGTTGTGTCTTCATTATCATTTGTCTCCAGGTATTTTTTAATTTCCTTCTTGATTTTCTCATTGACCCATTGGTTTTTTAGTAGCATGTTGTTTAGTCTCCATGTAGTAGGTTTTTTCTCATTTCTTTTTTTTTTTTTTTTTTTTTTTCTGCTATTTCTTGGGCCGCTCCCACGGCATATGGAGATTCCCAGGCTAGGGGTCCAATCGGAGCCGCAGCCACCGGCCTACACCAGAGCCACAGCAACGAGGGATCCAAGCCGCGTCTGCAACCTACACCACAGCCCACGGCAACGCCGGATCGTTAACCCACCGAGCAAGGGCAGGGACCGAACCCGCGACCTCATGGTTCCTAGTTGGATTCATTAACCACTGCGCCATGATGGGAACTCCTCATTTCTTTTCCTGTGGTTGATTTCTAGTTTCACGCCATTGTAGTCAGAGAAGATACTTGACATAATTTTTATGCTTCTAAATTTGTTGAGGTTAGTTTTCTGTCCCAATATGTGGTCGATTCTTAAGAATGTTCCATGTGTACTTGAGAAGAATGTGTATTCTTATTTTTTTGGATGTAGTGTCCTGAAGACATCAATTAAATCTAACTTTTCTATTGTTTCCTTTAGGATCTCTGTTGCTTTATTGGTTTTCTGTCTAGAGGATCTGTCCATTCATGTGAGCAGGGTATTAAAGTCTCCTACTATGATTGTATTCCCATCAATTTCTCCTTTTATGTCTGTTAATATTTGGTGTATGTATCTGGGTGCTATATTTTTTACTCATTGACCTTAGAACAGTGGTTTTTAAATTTTAATGTATGGAGTTCCCATCTGGCTCAGTGGTTAACGAATCCGACTAGGAACCATGAGGTTGCAGCTTCGATCCTTGGCTTTTCTCAGTAGGTTAAGGATCCGGCATTGCCATGAGCTGTGATGTAGGTCTCAGACACAGCTCAGATCCCACGTTGCTGTGGCTCTGGGGTAGGCCGGCGACTACAGCTCTGATTAGACCCCTAGCGTGGGAAACTCCATATGCTACAGAAGCAGCCCCAGAAAAAGGCAAAAAGACCAAAAAATAAATAGGTAAATAAATAAATAAATTTTAATGTGTAGGAGAATCACCCAGGAAGTGAGCTAGAAGGCAAGATTCCCAAAGGACACAAAAGCAAAAAACAAATAAATGGGACCTAATTAAACTTAAAAGCTTTTGCACAGCAAAGGAAACCTTCAACAAAACAAAAAGACAACCTGCTGAATGGGAGAAAATATTTGCTAATAATATGACCTGTAAGGAGTTAATATCCAAAATACATTAACAGCTCATATAAATCAACATTTAAAAAATAAACCACACAATTGAAAAATGGGCAGAACACCTAAACAGACATTTTTCCAAAGAAGACATACAGATAGCCAAGAGGCACATGAAAAGATGCTCAACATTGCTAATCATCAGGGAAATGCAAATAAAGACCACAATGAGATATCACTTCACTCCTATCAGAATGGCTATCATGAAAAAGACCACAGATAACAAATGTTGGCAAGAATGTGGAGAAAATGGAACCCTATACACTGTTGGTGGGACTGTAAACTGGTGCAGTCAGTGTGGAAAAGCATATGGAAGTTTGTCAAAAAACTAAAAATAAAACCATATGATCCAGCAATTCCAGTCCTGGATATATATATTAAAAAAATACTAATTTGAAAAGATACATGTACCCCAATGTTCACAGCAGCATTATTTACAATAGCCAAGATATGGAAATAACCTAATTATTCACCAACAGATGAACGGATAAAGAAGATGTGGTATGTATATATAATGGAATGCTACTACTCAGCCATAAAAAAGAATAAAATTTTGCCATTTGCAACAACCTTGGACTTGGAGGGTATTATGCTTAGTGAAATAACTTAGAGAAAGATAAACACTGTTACCACTTGTATGTGGAATCTAAAAAATAAAATAAAATAGTGAATATAACAAAAAAGAAACAGATTCACAGATATAGAAAACAAACTAGTGGTTACTAATGGGGATAGGGTAGGGGGAAGGGGAAAGATAGAGGTATGGTATTAAGAAGTTCAAAGTACTATTATATAAAATAGATAAGCTACAAGGATATAGCACAGGGAATACAGCCAATATTTTATAATAACTATAAATGGAGTATAACCTAATTGTGAATCACTATGCTTTACACCTGCAACATATAATATTGCACATTAACTATACCTCAATTTAAAAAAGAATATGTAGTTAATATATATAATGGAATATTACTCAACAATGAGAAAGAAGGAAATCCTGCCATTTGCTACATGTGTGCAACCTGAGTGCATTGTTCCAAATGAAATAAGCCAAAAACAAATATTGTACAATATCACTTCCATGTGGAATTTTAAAAAGTTAACTTAGGAGTTCCTACTGTGGCACAATGGTTTAAGGATCCGGCACTGCTACAGCTGTGGCACAGGTCACAGCTGTGGCTCAGATTCAATTCCTGGCCCAGAAACTTCCATATGCCCCAAGCATGGCCAAAAAAAAGAAAAAAGAAGTCAACTCATAGAAACAGACATTTTCTAACAGAATAGTGATTACTAGAGGTAGGGGTTGGGGTGGGATTGATAGATGTTGGTCAAAGGACACACACTTGCAGTTAAAAGATGAATAGGTTCTAGGGCTCTAATGCACAGCATAGTGATTACACTTCAAAACTGCTATAAGACTAGATTTTAAATGTTCTCACCACAAAACAGAAATAATTATGTGAGATAGAGGTCTTAGCTAAAGCTACAATGGTAATCATAGGGCAATAAATAAATATATCAAATCAACATGTTATACACCTTAAACTTATACAGTGTTATATGTAAATTATAACCTGGATTTTTTTTAAAAAAGCTCTGTCCTAGAACGTATTTACTCCATATTCTGGAGACAGACTTTCCAAATGTACTTCTCACAATATTTGCAAATAGCTCTAAATTTCAATTCAAATCAGTCTTAGTGATCTTAGTGTAATATGTTTTCTTTGTTTTCAACGTAATATTCAATTTCTTTTTTCCCCTATTCAAATTGTATAGGAAAGACAAGGAACTGTCTTTATATTATATGAACACCTGAAGAGAGACAAGTTGGGAATGTTGTGAGTATGAAGTGTGTCCATGAGATGTAAAAAGCTAAGAAAATAGACTACAACAACCAACAAAAATGATGCTTCTCATACATTTTAATCAGCATGCTGATTCATTGGAAGTCTATCTTGTTTTATTTAGATCTTCAATTATTTCATAAATTGACTTTAGATGTGTCAGTGAGGGTTTATAAGTATTAATTGATTAATTATCCAAAACTGATGAGTAAGAGGCTAGTTTTTGGTTGGTTTTTGTTTTATTTTTTAGCCAAGGCATACATTAAGTAAGATCTCAGTCTCAGACCAGTGATTGAAACCGGGCCACAGCAGTGGAAACAATGAATCCCAACCACTAGACCACCAAGAAACTCCCGTTAGAGGCTAGTTTTAACAACACATTACACTCAAACGTATACATCTACAAGGCAGAGCAAGTCTGACTGATGAGGAACCAGCTCAGACATCCTGATTGTGGAAGAGCATTTCTCATTCTGGCATGTTTAGAAAAATACTTTGGTGACTTGGCAAGATGCTCCAAGGGTCTGTAGCCCCTCCTCAGATCCAGTTCTGGCCCTAATGCAGTCCCCTCTAGAAACATTTATGCTGAGAAGAGTCCTATTGCACCACTCAGGAGGCTTCTCTATACTTCCCATTTTCTTGCAAATTTCTCTCCAGGGTATTCTAGAGAGCTAGCAAAATTATCTCCTCATGTAGGACTCAAAACTTTAGAGCCACAAACCTGAATTGTGTCTTATTCACATCTTGGAATGTGGTTATTTGGTAACTTTAAGTCATCTTGACTTATTGGAAAACTGTTTCTACCCTATGTTTTTCTTCCTTTTAATATTTACAGCATACTTTAAAAGATGAGCAAATATTAACTTTTATTCTTTGTGTTGCTTGATTTTTTTCTGGAGGATTAGGAGAGGCTTGTCATGAGATGACTGGGTTTTGTTTAGCTTTATTGCAATCATGTCATATCAGGTGAAGGATCCAAGAGGTGATGACTTTTCAGACCAGAACTTTGTGGTTTGCTTTGGGATAACTTCATACTGACTCCATTTATACTGGGGTATTTCTGGAAATAGGGGAATCTGAGAAGTTTCAAGGAAAGGAAAATGAAGGAAATTCCAGAGAGGAATTATTAATAGGGAAAGTGACTTAGAGTCCATTCAATTTTTTGGTTCCCAACCTGGGCACCATGGACTTGAGGAGACTGAGGAGGTATGGTGAAAGGAGCATGAATCCATTTGTGGACCTAGCACTACACACACACACACACACACACACACACACTCTCTCTCTCTCTCTCTTTTTTAAAAGTATGTCTCAATCTTCAGTATATGTAAGAATCGCCTGGGGGACTTGGTGAAACACACATTTCTGGATTCCAAATCCAAAGATTCTGATTTTATTGATTTGGATAGGGCCCAGGAATTCGTTTTAAGAAGCAGCCAGGTCTAATACATACTGACCCTCTGGTGATAAAATACAAATCACTGTTAAAAATTAATGACACTAGGAGTTCCCACTGTGGTGCAGTGAATTGAGGATCCAACTGCAGTAGCTTGGGTCACTGCAGAGATGAAAGTTCAACCCCTGGCCCAGCGCAGTGGGTTAAGGATCCAAGGTTGCTGCAGCTGTGGCATAGGTTGTATTTGAGGCTCAGATTCGATACCTGGCCTGGGAACTTCCATATGCCACAGATGTGGCCGAAAAAAATTAGTGACTCTGAAGTTGCCTTTGGCTATTGTTCTTTCTATTAAAAGAAGACACACTATTGTTCTGTAGCTAAAAGGGGTAGGCAGTCCTTGAATTTGGGGAATGTAACTCAAAAAGCTTGACAATACTTATCTAGCCCAACTCCTTCATTTCAGAGAAAAAGAAGTGAAAAGCCAGAGAGCTTAAGTAACTTCCCCAAAGACAGTCAGTGGCAGGACACAGAGCTCTGATCTCCTGTCTTGGGACCTGGGAAGGTTTCTACTCCTACCCTGACCCAAGGGAAAGCCTAAACAGGCTGGAAGGCAGCCTCTCCAAAAAGGTCTAAGCCTTAGATTCAAAGGCAGCCTCTCCAAAAAGGTCTAAGCCTTAGATTCAAAGGTGACTTATTCTACAGGTAACAAATGGAAAAGAAGTAATCCCAGAGCTCTTTACAGCTGCTTTAAGGGGCAGCTAGCTCTTCGCGTTTACCTCCTCAGGACAATTTTTTTTTAATTAATCCATTCATTTAATCTATTTTTTTCCTTTGATTAAATAAAAGTTTTAGAGTTTCCTGGTGGCTCAGTGGGTTAAAGATCCAGCATTATCACTGCTGTGGCTCAGTTCACTGCTGTGGTGTGTGTGTAACCCCTGGCCCAGGAACTTACACATGCCGCAGGCAGAGCCAGAAACAAAACAATAACAACAACAAAACCCCAGAAACTTTTAAAAATAGCTAGAAAAATGCCCTGGAGTTTTGTTTCCAAGTTAAATTTTTTTCAATGATCTAGTTGTCTGAGAATGTTCACTGACCAGTTTAATTCTACAGGATGGTTTGCAAGTTGTCACTGAAACCTTCTTTAAATGTGTGCTCAGCTTTATAAAGACAGCTGTTAGTGAATGTGGCACATTTTCCTCTGCACATAGATGGGCTGCACTCAGAAAGAAGTAGCAGGAATTATTTGTAGACTTGAAATAGAAAATAAACCCTAGATGAAAGTCTCCAGAACACTAAGGTACAAATGTCTCTGTAGGCAAGTAAATTGTTAAGCATGAATTACACTCAGCAGCAATTCTCTTAAACTAACTTAATTTTTAAAATGAGCTAATACTAGTGTCCTAGCTCAGTGGTAGCCTTTTGCTAGGAATGACTGAACCTATTCCTACATTCTGCTAAGTTGATTAATAAAAATATTTATTACACAAATCCTTTTTGTTGACAAGTTAAAATGGAGCCTCATCTTTCATATCTCCCTGAAGATTGCCACCTTGTGAGATTGAAAATACTCATTAAATTCCATCATCAGACAGGCACAAATGAGAGGGTGATTGTTTTTAAGCATGTGAGGGGAATCATTGGTAAACTCATTTGTTTGGATATCATTAACAGAACAATCGGTGAAGATCTCCAGGGGGTCCTCATGACCTTTGCTCGCAATCTCTTCATCATCCATCAAGAAATATCAGCACCTAATATGCAAGGCGAGACCAATTTTAAGGTGAGGTGTTAATTAACTAACGATCTTGGTTAATTTCTATACAAGGGCTGAAAATACCTCATGCTGTATTGTAAACAAGTGCTAAACCATTTTTTTTTTTTTCACTTTAAGCAGAGCGTATTTTAGAATGTGCAGGGTCAATATTGTAAGGTTCCCACTGAACCTGTTAGTTAAATTTAATAGTTTGAAACTTTTTCTTTGAAATATAGTAGATTTGTTTTAACTTGCTGCCATTTCCAAACCTAAGTTTACAAAGCAACAGGGCTTTCTCACGTTGAAGTTGAAATGTCGCAATGGAGCCAAAATAGACTATCACAAACAAAAATCCTGAATATAATCTACCTATAGTTCAGATAATACAGTGTCTGGCTCAGGACTCCTGGGAAGCCCAAGTTCCTAGAGCCAGAAAAGTTCTGAGATCCCCATGAAGGACAATGTGTGTAGGAAGAAGCAGAAGAAAACTTCAGCATATATGTAAGCCATCTGCTTCACCTAATTTTACCAAAATGGGACAGGTGTTTCATCACTAACATTTTGAAGCTCCTAAACATCCCTTAAAGATGTTGGTTCAGGAAATCCAGTCATGTGTAATTGACTAGAAGTCTCCAAACTCTAGAAAACAGGAACAAGATTTGTACGAAAGGTTTTAAAATACCAGCTGAACAGAGATGAACACTTGGTATTGCTTACTAAAGTCTGTATATAGTTCCCAGTCTGAGACTTCAGCATGCTTGAATAGATCCAGTAATTCAAGGGACTCAATCAGAAACAACATATGATTTTTCTCTTAAGTGGAAAGCCCAACAAAAGCTTGATAAGAAGAAAAAATTTGAACTACCTTTTTTTTTTTCCCCTTGAGTTAGGGCCTGGTCCCTTAGTAACAGTAATAAAGATAATGACGTTTTGCTCTTCAATGTGATTTTATGTGTTGCATCAACTTTCACTGGTCCTAAAGGATCTATGCTCATCATTTATATTATAAGTTCCTGCCAGCTAGCATCATTTTATCTGTTACTATGATGTGCAAAATTCTAAGTCTATATGCATATGATCAGTTTACTCAGTCCAAATACAGCTAAGAGTCAGAATCAGATGTGCTGTGAACTGAACTGTGTCCTCCCAAAGTTCACATGTTGAGCCCTTCATCTCCAATGTGATGATATACAAAGATGGGGACTTTGGGAAGTAATTATGTTTAAATGAGGTCATAATGGTGAGATCCTCATGATGGGACTAGTGTCCATATAAAAGATCAGAGAGTGTGCACTTCTCTCTTCTTCTCCCTCTGCCCCTCCCCTTCCCACCCTTCTCTCTCTTCACCACCCCTGCCATCTGAGGATACAGCAAAAAGATGGCTGTCTGCAAGCCAGGAAGAGAGCTCCCACCGGGAACTAAATCAGCTAACACTTTGATCTTGGACTTCTCAGCCTCCAGAAATGTGAGAAATAAACTTGTTGTTTAAGCCACCTTGGATACTGAAGAAATACACAAAACCATAAGAGAATACTATAAGTAATTATATACCAACAAATTTGATAACCTGGCAGAAATGGACAACTTTCGAAACATATAGCCCACCAAAGCTGAATCAAGAAGAAATAGATGATTTGAAGACTAGTCACTAGAACTGAAACAGAATCTGTAATAAAAAAAAAAAAAAACAACTCCCTAGAAACAAAAGTCCAGGACCAGATGGCTTCACAGGCAAATTCCACCAAGCATACAAAAAAAAAAAAAAAAAGAAAGAAAAAAAAAAAACCTTTTACTGATCTTTCTCAAACTCTTCCAAAAGATTAAAGAGGAAGGAACACCCCCAAAGACATTCTACAAAGCCACCATCACCCTGATACCCAAAGCAAAGATACCACCAAAAAAGAAAATAACAGGCCAATATCTTTGATGAATATAGATGAAAAATTCTCAACAAAATATTACAAGCTGAAACCAGCAACACTTAAGAAAGATCATACACCATCACCAAGTGGGATTCATCCCAAGTTCCCAAGGATGGTTCAACATATACAAATCAATCAATATGATACAGCACATCAACAAAAGAAAAGATAAAAACCACATGATCATCTCAATAAATGCAAAAAAAAAAAGCATTTCACAAAATTCTACATCCACTCATGATAAAAACTCTTACCAAAGTAGGTACAGAGGGAACATATCTCAACATAATAAAATCTGTTTATGACAAATCCACAGCCAATATAATACTCAATGGTGAAATGTGGAACAAGACAAGGATGCCCACTCTTACCATTTCTATTCAATACAGTATTGCCACAGCAATCAGAAAAGAAAAAGAAATAAAAAGTATCCAAATTGGAAGAGAAGATGTAAAATGGTCATGATATGCAGATGACATGATACTATATATAGAAAACCCTAAACACTGCATACAAAAACCACTAGAACTGATAAATGAATTCAGCAAGGTAGCAGGACACAAGAATAATATATAGAAATCAGTGGCATTTCTTTACACTAACAATAAATATCAGAAAGGGAATGTAAAAATATATATATATTTTAAAATCACACCAAAAAATAAACCTGACCAAGAATTAAATAACTTATGTACTGAGAATTATAAAATATTAATAAATGAAATTAAAGAGGATTCAAAGAGATGGAAAGCTATCCCATGTGCTTGGATTGGAAGAATTAATATTGTTAAAATGTCCATACTGCCCAAAGCAATCTACAGATTTAATGGATATCAAATTACCCATAACATTTTTCACAGAACTAGAACAAATAATCCTAAAATTTATATGGAACCATAAAAGACCCAGAATTGCCAAAGCAATCCTGAGGAAAATAAGAAAGGAGGAGGCCTAATCCTCCTAGACTCCAGACAATACTACAAGGCTAGAGTAATCAAAACAGTGTGGTACTGGCACAAAACAGACATACGAATTAATGTAACAGAACAGAGACCCTAGAAATAAACCCACACACCTATGGTCAATTAATCTTTGACAAAGGAGGCAAGAATATACAATGGAGAAAAGATAGTCTCTTTAGTAAGCAGTGCTGGGAAATGTGGATAGCTGCACATAAATAAATGAAGTTAGAACATACCCTCACTCCATCTGATAGGGATGGAGTAGGCACAGGTAGTTGCAGAAGTTACAATAAAGGATCGCAGATAGAGAAATCTAGAGGACTTTGGGAGATCACCGTAAGTTAATAAATTGCTCAAAAAAGCCATCAGAACAAGGCAGGCTTGCTTGACTAGTGGAGGTGTAAGAATTGCCTCAAGTCATTGGGTGGGGGATGGGATGAAGCCTACATCCAGATTGAGACCAAGGGCATGAGTTTGAGGACCACCCTTCTGCAGATCTGAATACACATCTTACCAGATACTAAGAAGGAGCTACTAGTCCCAGAAAGGGAGAGGCAGGCTTTTCCAACCGCCACTCCCCTTGGAGGATAAAACTGTAGCCCACCCGATCCTTGGGGCAGAGCTTCCATGCCTGCCCTTCTGCACATCTCACAAGTGTCCTATCTTAGTAAACTTATTTCTTGCTTATCACTTTGTCTCTCACTGAATTCCTTCTGCGCAAAGACATGAAGAACCTGAACCTCAGTGAGGCCAGACACAGGGTGAGTGAATCTAATTTAAAACCATGGGTTCAAATCCCAATCTGGGTTTTGGCTGCGTTCAAGTCCTGGCATGCGGGTTCAAGTTTCAACTTGGGTTCTGGGGAGGTTCAGGCCATTAGTACTGTTGGTTTCACATTCATGCATTTAAAAAATAAACTCACAATGCTTAAAGACTTAAAAACTCCTTGAAAAGAGAGTTCCCACTGTGGCTCATCAGGTTAAGAACCCAACTAGCATCCATGAGGATGTGAGTTTGATCCTTGGGTTAAGGATCTGGCGTTACAGTGTAGGTCGCAGACATGGCTCAGATCCTGCTTTGCTGTGGCTATGGTGGGGGCCAGCAGCTGCAGCTTTGATTTAGCCCTAGCCTGAGAAGAGATCACAGTCAAAACATTCTCTGACACAAATCATTCCAATGCTTTCTTAAGTTGTCCCCCAAGGCAACAGAAATAAAAACAAAAATAAACAAATAAACTATCCTGTCTGTGGCATTTTTTTATATAAGCCTGGGCAAACCAAGACATGTGGTTTATCCCCCACACCATGCAGATTTAGTAGACTCCAGGCTTGGACTTTAGGTTGGCAGTACCAACTACTGTTGACAAAATAAAGGCTATTCTTCTGATCTTTGCCTAACTTTCAGAATCATCAAAAGTCAGGTTTTTTTGTTTTGTTTTGTCTTTTTAGGACCATACCCATGGCATATGGAAGTTCCCAGGTTAGGGGTCAAATCAGAGCTGTAGCTGCCGGCCTATGCCACAGCCATAGCAATGCCAGATCCAAGCCACATCTGCAACCTACACCACAGCTCGCAGCAACACTGGATCCTTAACCCACTGAGCAAGGCCAGGGATCAAACCCACATCCTCATGGATATTAGCTAGGTTCATTACCACTGAGCCACAACGGGAACTCCTAAGAGTCAGGTGTTCTTATGTAGCTTTTAACTATGTCATGGTTTCTATCCTTCTCATGTGAATCATTGTTACCTTGACTTTTTTTATCCTTGCTAGAAGGTCTAAAGGTAAAAACTTTAAGTCTCAATAAAATAGGAAAAAAAAATTTTTTTTTTTTTTGTCTTTTTGCTATTTCTTGGGCCGCTCCCATGACATATGGAGGTTCCCAGGCTAGGGGTTGAATCGGAGCTGTAGCCACCGGCTTACGCCAGAGCCACAGCAACGCGGGATCCGAGCCGCGTCTGCAACCTACACCACAGCTCACGGCAACGCCGGATCGTTAACCCACTGAGCAAGGGCAGGGACCGAACCCGCAACCTCATGGTTCCTAGTCGGATTCGTTAACCACTGCGCCACGACGGGAACTCCGGAAAAATTTTTAAAAACTTGAAAAGTGGAATAGATTCATTTCTGGTAGTATTTGGTAGCTGGTAGTATTTTCTACATACTATCCTAATGACATTCTAATTAGTTTGTAAACAAAGATTTACCAGTAAAGTAAGGCCATATAAAGTTTATAAACAAAGATTTACCAGTAAAGTAAGGCCATATAAAAATGGAAGGTGATTGGAGTTCCCACCTTGGCACAGTGGGTTAGGGGTCCAGTCTGTCTCTGCAGAGGTGCTGGTCTGATTCCGGGCTCAGTTCAGTGTGGGTTAAGGATCTGGATTGCTGCAGCTGTGGTGTATGTCGCAGCTCTGGCTCGGATTCAATCCCTGGCCTGGGAACTTCCATATGCCATGGGGGCAGCCTTAAAAAAAAAAAAAAAAAAAAGCATTTAACAAAATCTAACACCCTTTTTCTTTTTTTTCTTTTTTTTTTTGGCCACACCTATAGCACATAGAAGTTTCCTGGCCAAGGACTGAGCCTGAGCCAAAGCAGTGACAATGCTAGACCCTTAATCCACTGAGCCATCAGGAAACTCCCTCTAACACCCTTTCTTGATTTAAAAAAAAAACACTCAGAGATGGGATTACAATGGCAGAATAGAAGGACTGGAGCTCAACTTCTCTCCTAAAAACAACAAAATCTAACATGCTGAGCAATCTTCAACCAAATGGACCAGAAACCTTCAAAAAGATATCCTACTCCAGAAGACAACAAAGAGAAGGCCACATCAACAGGACTGGAGCTGACTGGAAGAAGAAATAGACAAGAAGAGGAAACATTCATTCACATTTAAATGTAACAATGAATATGACACAGAATATGTACTCAAGAAGCTCAAAGCACAAGGCATTCTATTTCTTTCTTGTTCAATTTCTAAAACAAGGAAAACTCCCTCAAATAAATCTTTAGAAAAACTTTCTAAATCTTCTTTATGTAGCTGGCCTAACTAACCTTAAAAAAACTCACTAGACGTAAGAAGCAAAGCTACAGAAGTATAGAAGAAAATAAGGGAGATAGAGTTCTATGATCTGAAGATGGAGGTTTTGAAACCCAACTGTCACCAAAAAAGACAACTGATTTGATCTTATAGCATTACAAGATATCTATAGGGACTAAAACCAAAGAGACAAGTGCCATATTTAACAGGTCAAAGATTAATGCCCAGAAATGTGTTATTTTTTAAAAGGTCTGAAAATTTGATATGAGAAAAGACAACTGGGTGGAGAAACTATAAAAGGATATAAACAAGAAGTTCAAAGAAGATGAAATTTCACTGGTCAAAGAAAACAAAAGAAGAGCTCTGAATAATCAAGGAAGTACAAATTGAAATGACTTTCATTTCTATTAGACTGAATAATGCTGCATAGTGCATTGGAGAGGATGCAAGAAACCAGCTTTCTTATACACCATAGATAGGAGTGTAAATTGGTAAAGCCTATTCAAAACCAATTCGAAAAAACCTATCAAGATGTTAAATGTACAACATCTTTTCATTTAACAAGTCTACTAATAAGAATCTATCCTTTAAAAATATTTGCATGTGTGCACAAAGATGTATTTACAATGATGTTCACTGTAGCATGATACATTATGGGGGGGAGGGGAATGGAATAAAAAAATGCCCATCAAAAATAAATAAATAAATTAATTAATTAATTAAAAATACCCAAGGAGTTCCCTGATGGCACAGCAGGTTAAGGCACTGTTGCTGCTGTGGTGTATGTTCAGTTCCCAACCTGGAAATTTCTACTTGCTGTGAGCACAGCCAAAAAAAAAAACACACATTCAAACAAACTAGAAATAAAAGGTAACTCCCTCAGCCTGATAAAAGAATCTAAGAAAAAACAACAGTTAACATCATAGTTAATGGTGCAAGACTGAAAGCTTTCCCCCTGAGATCAGGAGTAAGACAAGGATTCTGCTTTTACCACTTCTATTCATCACTGTACTGGAGGTTCTAGCCAGGGAAGTTAGGCAAGAAAGATATAAAAGGCATCCAATTGGGAAGAAATAAAATTATCGCTATTCACAGATGACATGATCTTATATACAGAAAATCCTAAAGAACCCAGAAACAATCTATTAGAGCTAATAAACAAATTCATCAAGGTCGTAAGACCAAAGACCAATATACAAAAATCAGGTGTTATACTCTGTTAGTAATAAAAAATCCAAAAAAATTTTTCAATCAAGTTTTTAATCAAAAAAAAATAAAACACTTAGAAATAAGTTTAAGAACAAGACCTGTCTGCCAAAAACCACAAAACATCATAAAAGAAAGGAGACCTAAATAAATGGAAAGATATTCTGTGTTTGTGGAATGGAAGATTTAACACTGCTGAAATGGTAATACTCTCCAAACTGATCCACAGATTCACTGAAAAATTCCTGTCAAAATCCCAGCTGACTTTATTGCAGAAATTGACAAGACAATGCTAAAATTCATGTAGAAATGCAAGAGATTCAGCGTAATCTCTTGCTGATTCAAAATAATCTTGAAAAAGAACAAAGTTAGAGTGCCTCTTGATTTCAAAACTTACTATAAGGCTACAGTAAGTTGAGTAAGTCTTGAGACTGTGGGGTACCATAATAAAAATAGACATATAGATTAAAGGAATAGAACTGAGAGTCTAGAATAGACTCACACACTTATAGTCAATTATTTTCAACAAGGGTGCCAAAACAATTCAATTGGAAAAGAATAGTCTTTTTGACAAATGGTGCTGGGACAGACAGACATTTACATGTGAATGAAGTACCTCTCTACTCCACAGCACATACAAATATTAAATAAAAATGGACCAAACAAATGTAAGAGCTAAAACTATTAAACTCTTAGAATAAAACAGGTATAAAAATATTTGCAAATCATATATCTGATAAGTCTCTAGTATCTAAGTATATAAAGTACTCTTACAACTCAGCAATAGACAAATAACCCACTTAAAAAGTAAACAAAGGATCTAAATAGTTTTCAAAAAAAGACCCACTAATAGACTATAATCACATGAAGAAATGCTCAACATCATTAGTCATTAGGGAAAGGTAAATCAAAACAATTAGATATGGGAGTTCCTGTTCTGGCTTAGTAGGTTAAGAACCTGACTAGTGTCCATGAGAATTCGGATTCAATCCCTGGCCTCACTCAGTCAGTTAAGCATCTGGCATTGCTGCAAGCTACAGTGTAGGTTGCAGATGTGGCTCAGACCCAGTGTTGCTGTGGCTGTGGTGTAGGCCGGCAGCTGCAGCTCTGATTCTACCCCTAGCCTAGGAACTTCCATATGCTGCAGGTGTGGCAAAAACAAACAAGCAAAACTGTAAGATACCATTTCACACCTAAATGGCAATTGTGAAAAAGACAGTGACAAGGACTGATAAGAATATGGTGAAACTTGAACCCTCATATATTATGGATAGGAATGTAAAATGATGTCACTGCTGTGTATAGTTTCATAGCGCCTCAAAAAGTTAAACATAAAATTATGACTCAGCAATTCCACACCAAGTTATATACCCAAGAGTACTTAAAATATATGTTTATATAAAAATTTGTACATTAATGTTCACAGAAGCGTAACAGCCAAAAAGTGGAAACAACCCAAATTCCCATCAACTAATAAATGGGTGAATTCCATATTATATGAACAATATTTCATATATTGGAATACATAGGTATAAATCTTCATGATCTTATGGTTAGCAATGGTTTCTTAAATATAATACCTAAAGTGTAAGCAACCAAAGTAAAAATAGGTAACAGATACAATGAAATATTATTCAGCCTTAAAAAGGAAATTAAGTTCTGATACAGGCTACAACATGCATGAACCTTGAAAACATTCTACTAAGACAAAAAAAGTCCACATATTATATGATTCCATTTACATGAAATGTCCAGAGTAGGTAAATCCAGAGGCAGAAAATAGAATAAAGATAGTCTTTTCAGCAAGTAGTGCTGGGAAAATTGGACAGCCCCATGTAAATCAATGAAACTGGAACACACCCTCACACCATGCACAAAAATAAACTCAAATGGCTTAAAGACTTTGGGAGTTCCCATCGTGGCTCAGTGGTTAAAGAATCTGACTAGGAACCATGAGGTTTCAGGTTCGATCCCTGGCCTTGCTCAGTGGGTTAAGGATCTGGTGATGCTGTGAGCTGTGGTGTAGGTCCCAGACGTGGCTCGGATCCCACGTTGCTGTGGCTGTGGTGTAGGCCAGCGGCTGCAGCTCCGATTAAACCTCTAGCCTGGGAACTTCCATATGCTGTGGGAGTGGCCCTAGAAATGACAAAAAGACCAAAAAAAAAAAAAAAAAAAAAAAAGGACTAAAGACAAGACACCATTAAACTTCTAGAAGAGAATACAGGCAAAACATTCTCTGACATCAACCTTACAAATGTTTTCTCAGATCAGTCTCCCAAGGCAACAGAAATAAAACCAAAAATAAACCAATGGGACCTAATCAAACTGACAAGCTTTTGCATAGTAAAGGAAACCATAAAACATACAAAAAGACAACTTACAGAATGGGAGAAAATAGTTTCAAATGACGCCACTGACAAGGGCTTCATCTCTAAGATATATAAACAACTTATACAACTCAACAGCAAAAAAACAAACAACCCAATTGAAAAATGGGCAAAAGACCTGAATAGACATTTCTCCAAAGAAGATATACAGATGGCCAATAAGCACATAAAAAAATGCTCAGCATCCCTGATTATTAGAGAAATGCAAATCAAAACTACCATGAGGTACCACCTCACACCAGTCAGAATGGCCATATTAATAAGTCCACAAATAACAAATGATGGAGAGGGTGTGGAGAAAAGGGAACCCTCCTGCATCGCTGGTGGGAATGTAAATTGGTACAACCACTATGGAGAACAGTATGGATGTACCTTAGAAAACTATATATAGAACTACCATATGACCCAGCAATCCCACTCTTTGTATATACCTGGACAAAACTTTCCTTGAAAAAGACACATGCATCCGTATGTTCATTACAGCATTATTCACAATAGCCAGACATGGAAACAACTTAAGTGTCCATTGACAGGGGAATGGATTAAGAAGATGTGATTAAGTGTACACGATGAAATACTACTCAACCATAAAGAAGAACAAAATAATGCCATTTACAGCAACATGGATGGAGGTACAGACTCTCATACCAAGTGAAGTAAGTCAGAAAGAGAAAGACAAATACCATACGATATCACTTATGTCTGGAATCTAATATGCGGCACAAATGAACCTTTCCACAAAAAAGAAAATCCTGAACATGGAGAATAGATTTGTGGTTGCCAAGCAGGAGAGGGAGGGAGGGGGATGGACTAGGAATTTGGGGTCAATAGATGCAAACTATTGCCTTTGGAATGGCTAAGCAATGAGATCCTGCTATATAGCACTGCAGACTATATTTAGTCACTTATGATGGAGCATAATAATATGAGAAAAAAGAATGTATATATGTATGTGTAACTGGGTCACCTTGTAAACCAGCTGTAATGGAAAAAAATTAAAATCATTATGAAAAGAAATAGAAAAATAGAACAGAGGTTTCCAGGAGTTAGAAGAGGGGGCAAATGAAAAACTAATGGATGTAGAGTTTCTACTTGGGGTGATAAAAATATTCCAGAATAACATAGAAGTAATGGTTGCTTATGAATATACTAAAAACCACTGAATTATACACTTTAAAGGGATAAGTTTTATGGTATATAAATTCTACCTCAACAAAAAATAACTAAAATAAAATGGAAAAGTGCCATTTTTCCTCCTGGAAACCAATGAAAATAAATACTCCCATCAGCCTACTAGCCCTCATTTTAGGGTAACTAGACCAGTGCATCTCAAATTATCTGCAGTGAAGGACCTGTTTGTTGTTGTTTTTTTTGACCTAGCATGGATCAATACTTTTCTCAAATACAACAAAAATGAATTACTAGAAAAATGAAAGGAAAAAATTAGACATAAAATAGAAGCCCATTTTTTTATTATCAGATTTAATAGACATTAAAATTTCTTAGGCTTCCAAGTAAGAACTTGTATTGAGTAATACTCTCAATATTTTTACCCATTTCGTTAAGACTGATATGGTGCATTTTAATTTTTTTACCATTTCATTAAGACTGATATTCCTTTTGGCACAGTGGATTAGTGATCTGGCTTGTCTCTGTGGCATCGCTGGTTCAATCCCTGGCCCAGGGAACTTCTATTTGTAGATGGATGCTAGTTAGTGGAACACATTTTGAGTAGAACTGGTCTATATCATACTTACTTCCAAAAAGAAGTAAACGTGTAAGAGGCTGGGTGGAAGACTTATAAGAGGTCTTTAGGTAATCAGGATAATTTGTACTGTTCATTTATAGACCACTATTGATGACATTGAAGCCATTCTAGGAGTAACTGAGGAAAACAAAATGAGATTTGAAGAAAATCTACAGTCCAAAGACGATAAAAAAAAAAAAAAAAACCTCTCTACACCTGATAAATGAATGATCCTGGAATATATTGCTGATTTTGGATTTCAATCTGGAGCCATAAAAAAAAGGGCAACATTTATTTAGCTATGAGGACCAAAAAGGGGGAAAAGTTAGTTTGCTTTGTTTGCTAGGAGGTATATTAGAACAGATTATAATGTAATGCTCTTTAAAAAAATTGTTCATTAAGTGATCTTATTTTACTTACTAAACCAAAATCTATTTGTGTTTTCATGTAAGAGTACTGAAAATCTCTTCCTCTTCCCAAACTTAGGAAGAAATAATCTTCAAGTTCTGAGTTTTACTAATACCACTTCTGCATCTACCTCTTTAAAAACTTCAGGATTAATGAGCTTTTTTTTATGTTTTATAAAGTCTTCTCCTCCTATTTCTAATAGTAATTTGTCTTATGCATCTAAAAAAATTGAATAAAGGCTTAATCATCACTATTTGGCAAAACACAAATTTGGTTTTTTTCTTCCAAGAAAATTCATATGGATTTTTTACATTACTCTTTATCATTCGCTATATTTTTATTGTACCAAACCACTATTGTTTGTTGTTGCCATTTTTCAAAAACTAAGGTAAGCCAGCATCTAGTTAACTGAAGCATCAGAATGTTATCTAGGTGGCAGTATCTGCTCTTAGTTTAAGATAGAGTGTAACTCAGTCCCCTAGCTTGAATAAATATTTGTATTCTCTAGCTCTCCATTTAATGCAGCAGGAGGATTTTTATAAGCTCAATTCAACAGTACCTTTCAAAGGGCAAATTGTTAAAATTATGCAGTGTTGACACGAACTTTCAGGATTTGCTTCGTAATTGTTCAAAATATTTCTACATCATCCAGTTTTACTGGAAGGGTGAAATATGCAAGTCACAACACCAAAATCACACAGCTGTTTTAAAGGATATCTTTAAAAATATCCAAGTGTGTTGGGGAAAAGTGGGGTATTTATTACCTATGGAATTTCAATAATGTGTTAACTATGCCTCAGCCACAGGCAGAGTTTCTGCAATAAAATTAACATTTGTGTGTGTGTGTAGCTTTTGTTTTGCTATAGTTGGAAGTACATTAATTAGCCAGGTTTCCTGCCTGTGTTAGGTACAATGATGACCTCTTTTTCTTGCCAGATAGCTCTAATCCATATGAGGGGCCCATTGTCCAGACACTTGACAGATAGGAAGTACTACATGCCCATTAGAGTCTCGCCTCAATTGAAGCCAGAGCAACATAAGGTCCAAGAGACTCATTAGTTCACTGGCACAATCATGTCCTGAGAGTAAATGAAACCCTCTGTCTCCTTATGGCTCTCATCTGCTCTGGACTTTGAAAGAAAACTGTCTCTGTTTTGTTCAGCACAGCAGTGGATCTTTCACATGGTGAGATCCCCTTCTTAACAGCACAAAACTGTTAAATCTATCAGAGAAGTTTTATATGTGAATTCTGATTAGCACTCTTGAGCCTCAAGCTGCTGGCAATAGTAAAATGAGTTCACTCCCTTGTACCTTTTTTTAAAAAACCCACATGATCGGTTTCTCAAACAATGCACTTTCCTTCTTTGGGGCTATCATTAACACATACCACAGAACGCTTGTTTCCAAATTCAGGCCTTATATTCAGATTCAGGTCTCACTAGAAGGAGATTAGGAGTTAGGTTCTCTACCTAAAAATCTATGGCTTCAAAATCAAAGGAGAAAATTTGGTATAATAAAACAATCACTTCAAGTAATTAAGTGAAAGAAGCCAGAGGACCAGATTAAATTAGTGAAATGTTTTAATTACAGAACATTTGAAAAGAAGCATAGTCTATTATCTTTTAGCACATATAGATAGCAAAGATACTATTAGTAAACTAAGGTTAAATTTGAAAAAATCATGTATATGTGTACGGCCTATCCTAAATATAAATTAACCAACATAAATTACTGAGCTTTTACTATTCTAAATAGGAAACTAAAATTGTCTTTGATGATTTTTTGAAAATCAAGTACCATTTTTCAGGAAGTTTTTGGGAGAAGCATACATTTAACAGTAGAGCCATCTTTATAGAAGAAATGACCCATTGTTTAATACTGAATGTTTACAATGATTTGAGAAGCAAATTGTACTAATCATTTAGGAATACATTATTGGATGATGGTAAGTATCTCCCTTTACATATTGCCTATTTTATACTGATTTTAAAGAAACCAAATAAATGATATTTAATGGCAAGTTGCACTCAACAACTTACCTACCTTCCACTATCTACTTACATTTACAATAAAAGTATTGAATGCTTATTACTGATTAGGTAGGTACTGTGCTAGAAACTTTTATAGACATTATTTTATCTTTCCAACAACACCATGTGGGAAAATACTACTACTGGCCTCATTTTACATATAAGAAAACTGAGACTTATTGAGGATTTCTCACACCATGTCTCAGGCTAAATGGAAAGAAATTTGGGGTTTAAACTCATTTACCACATTTTCCACTAGCATCTTGTACAAAGCAGAAAGTTCAGGAGTTCCCATTGTGGCGCAGCGGAAATGAATCCGACTAGGAACCATGAGGTTGTGGGTTTGATCCCTGGCCTTGCTCAGTGGGTTAAGGATCCAGCGTTGCCCTGAGCTATGGTGTAGGTGGCAGACTCCGCTCAGATTCTGAGTTCTGTGGCTGTGGTGTAGGCCGTCAGCAACAGCTGCGATTAGACCCCTAGCCTGGGAACCTCCATATGCAGCGGGTGCGGCCCTGAAAAGACAAAAAGACAAAAAAAAAAAAAAAAAAGTTCAGTTTCACTTGTCCCAGATCATGCAAGGTACAAGTGTGTTGCTTAAAGTATAGAAGGACAGTTTAGCTTACACATGCTTCCTGCTACTAACATACACTTGGACAACTGACAACTTTGTGAGGCATCACAACTACAGCCTGAAGAAATCAGAAGAGAAAATGTCATCAATGGAATTCCCCTATGGTAAGACTCTGGTGGAGAACTGCTTCTGGGAAGGTGCAGGAGAGTTTGGAAGCTGGGAAATCATGCCCTATAGTTCCACTCAAAAGATGGGTGTTAAGAAAGTGGGAAAAAGTTAAGAAAGGATTTCCAACAAAATGCAGAGTAACCTGGGAGGAGTCTGGGGAGCATTACTTCAGCTATATCATTCTAAGAATTGCAAGTATCAAATTTTTCAAATATAAAAAATACATATTTTATCCTAAGTAAAATATTAGTTACTACCTGATAGCTTTAACAATTAATAATCATTTGTATGCATCTGGCACCTTTCTTCTAAAGAGCTCAAAGCACTTTACATTTGTTATCTCATTAATTCCCAACATTGTCCCTGTGGGGAAGGTAATAAGTATTTTAACATTTAAATGTTTATCTTTCAGAATTTCTCAAGCATACATTAATTATATTTCCAAAAATGTAAATGTTCATTAGTTTTATTTTACTGTTCCTCTGGCTTTACTGTGCATAACAAATTTGTTCAACTCTTTAAATGTGCTAATCACAGTAAATCTTATTTGGAAAACTAGAAATTAAGATGCCAGGATAATGTGAGGGTGGAGGTGGTAGAGAGGGAGGAAGCATTTGACTTTGCCTTTCTCACTGGGAGAAGTTTCATCCAATCCACTGCAAATGCAAATGAAATGAATGTACTGTGCCTCTTCTCTATCTTTTCTGCATCCTATTGTTTCCAAAAGGTGTCCCCTAAGAGGGTAAGGGCTGTATCTAAAAGCCTAGGCAGAATGAGCTAAGATTTATATCTTTGTTTTGTTAATGATCTTATCAATGTGAAACATAAAACTGATGCATTCTATTAGGAGTCACATCCCAAAGAGTCACAGAATAATAAGGACCAGAAACTTGTCTCCCCAGTCTCTCTCTCTCTGAACTGGCCATACCTTCCTCAATTTTCTAACTGGAAAAACAGCAGATAGTTAATACCTGCTCCTTAGGGAAATAGTCAAGATTAATTGGCCAATGTTGGGAAAGTGTTTCAAATATGAAGCGTTCTACATAAATGTTTAAAAGTAGTATTATTACATTGCAACTTCAAGTGGAAGTTTTAATTTTGAAATGTGATTATACACTTTCTAAAGAAGCCCCTTCATAACCACATATATAGATTTATTTTTCACTCTAACAGTCTAACTCATGGTTGTGAAACTTTATTGCACTTGATGGAGGGCCCTGGCTTTTATTAGTTTTAAGCTGCTGGTTTCTGGGGTATTTATATAAATGAAGGAAAGATACCAAAACAGTAAATAATATGCATGTCCCTGCTGTTTAAAAATCTGTTGGTAAAAACAACTTTTGTCTTGTTATAAGAAAAGCCTAAACATAGCAGAGAAAAAATATAGCTTTGGCCTCTATGCACAAGTGTTTTTTTTTGTTTGGGGGGGTTTGATGGTGGTTTTCCCCCCAAGCATTTCTTTTCCAATCTGCAAACATTTTGTTTCACTTCCACATTTGTCACTAAATATATCATACATGCGTGAGTATATGTATGTATGGAGAGAGAGAGAGAAATGAATAAAATGCTACGTTTTAAGGTTTTTTTATTTAACAAAATGTTAAAAAAAAAAAAAAAGTATACCATATGGCTAATTATAGCTCCCAGAAACAAAAGGCCACACCTATGTTTACTGCAATTGCCTCATAAGGAATGTTACGATGAAATCATGGTTCCATAAACTTGACAACAAAACAGCAAAATAAACTTCAAATTCCAATTCAAATTTTGCTTCATTTAAAGACTCATGCCACTTTGCTTCCCAGGAAAGGACACAAAATACTTACTTTGCAATCACTGAAAAACTCAAAATTACCTAACAATATACTCTTTATCTCCAGATTTCCTTTACAATGCTTTTCTACTTATTATCTCGGTTTTTTTTTTTTCAAGTTGAATATCTATAGCCACAATTCCTAAGCCAAAAAATTATAGATCATTTGCATCAATAGCGAAAAATCAGAAAGGTCTAAATGATCAACAATGCTTAAAAATAATGACAGCTAGGAGTTCTCCTATGTGAACTATGTTAAGGATCCAGCACTGTCACTGCAGGAGCTTGGGTTGCTGCTGTGGCACGGGTTTGAGCCCTGGCCTGGGAACATCACATGCCAGAGGTGTGGCCAAAAAAATTATGAATAGCTGTATAAGGGACCTCTGTACAGCCATTAAGAAAATCATGTTACTGCACTTAATATATAGGATCCAGCCATTTCACTCCTAGTCATTTACCTAAGAGAAAAGAAAGCATATACGAAGATTTGTACATGAATATTCACAGCAGCTTTATTTGCAATAGCCCCAAACTGGAAACAACTCAAACATCCATTAACAGGTAAGATGGAAAAACAAATTGTAGGATAACCTTACAGTGGAATACTACTTGTGACAAAAAGCAGATCAATAGTGCTTGGGGGTGGGACATGGGATGGTAGGGAAGTAAGAGGAGGTGCAAGAGGATTACAAGGGAGCAGAAGGAAAACTCTGTCTGGGT
Source organism: Sus scrofa (assembly GCF_054392235.1). Classification (NCBI taxonomy): domain Eukaryota; kingdom Metazoa; phylum Chordata; class Mammalia; order Artiodactyla; family Suidae; genus Sus; species Sus scrofa. The sequence goes on from NC_139383.1 coordinate 176,232,795, forward strand.
CTTCATTATATTGACTATGAAAATGGTCCCTTTTGGATGTGCACATATGTCAAAACATCAAATTGTACACCTTAAGTATGTGCAGTATTTGAATATCATATATGCCTCAAAAAGTTATTTTTTAAAAAATCATGTATTAGGAGAATATGTTCTATTAGAGGAAAATGAAGTGATATTTAATTATTATTAAGAAGCATATTTTAAAACAGCATGAAAACTATAACTCCAAATTATAACTTTAAAAAATGTGTACATATATGTATACAAATACACACAAATACATAAAACTGTAAGGATAATCTCCCAAATGTTAACAGTACTTCTTTTTTTTTTTTTTTTTTGTCTTTTTGTCTTTTGTTGTTGTTGTTGTTGTTGTTTCTTGGGCCGCTCCCGCAGCATATGGAGGTTCCCAGGCTAAGGGTTGAATCGGAGCTGTAGCCACCGGCCTACGCCAGAGCCACAGCAACGCGGGATCCAAGCCGCGTCTGCGACCCACACCACAGCTCACGGCAACGCCGGATCGTTAACCCACTGAGCAAGGGCAGGGACCGAACCCGCAACCTCATGGTTCCTAGTCAGATTCGTTAACCACTGCGCCACGACGGGAACTCCTTAACAGTACTTCTTAAAGGTGTTTTTTTTTTTTTTTCTTTCTATATTTTCTTATCATGGACCTGTTTTTTATTTTAATTTTTTATGGCTGCACCCGTGGCACATGGATGTTCCCAGGCCAGGGACTGAATCTGAGCCACAGCTGCAACCTATGCTGCAGGTGTGACAACACTAGATCATTTAACCCATTGCACTGGGCCAGGGATCAAACCCGTGCCTCTGCAGCAATCTGAGCTGCTTCAGTCAGATTCTTAACCCATTGTGCCACAGTGGTGACACCCTGTGAACCTGTTTTTAATTAATGGAACAAGTGAAATAAAAATCTAATTTGGGAGAAGTTAGGAAAGCAAAATAATAATTTCTTCATTATAAGTTCTGTTATCTAAAAGGATAATGAACTTAGGGATATGGCCTAGGAATATCATAACCACCTCTCTGCTCCAAGTTCCCAAAGCTGTCCACAGACAGTAATGGCACGTTCCCTAGCACCAGGGCAGAGTATTCTAAGCTTAATACCCTTAGTCTGAATATTCTAGAATTCAGATCATGATTTTTAGTGTGATACCTACTCACATAAACAGAGATGCATAAAAGAGTGAATGTTTCTGGTCACCTGCAAATGTTTAAAGGGACAGATAGTGATCAGGCGGCATTTGTATTTACTATAAATGGGTATGAGATACATAAAATATCTGCTTTATATTTAAATGTCTTAATGGGCTTCAGTTCCAGTTCTTTCCTTAGTGGACATGTAATTTCTCCTCAGTTTTCTGTCATGTAAAATAAGAAAGTAAAACTGATATTTAATGTTCTATGTCTAGCTCTAATGTTCTATGATTCCATCCACCATCATCAAAATATCAGAAGGGCAACATTTTATGTATCACACATAGCTTTCTCTGCCATCTATTGGAAATATTAGAGGAAAATACTTTGCAACTTTGTACAACATTTTAAGTTCCCCACCTACTACCCAAAAAGGCTTGATTTTAAACAGTTACAAAATATGGTATAATTTAAAATAGTTCACTGCAATGCAAAAAGGTTTTCTCTTGGAAGGAATCTTTGACTGAGGACAGTAGCAAGCCAAGTATGACCTTTAGACTAGGATCACCCCTTTCATCTTTTGGGTTTGCACTTTCTTGCACTGAACTCCTAGGTTTTGCTAATCACCTAAAGTAATGGAAACATTTTATTGTGAAAACATTTTTATTTAAACTGATGTATACCTCCTCAACTAGAAGATCCTGGTGCAAACAGATAGGACAAAAATGTTAATTAAAGCTTTAAATGTCCTGTATAAACCAGAGCACATCTCCTTTTCACATCTGCTTTGCAGTGGCAAGATGAATAGCTACAGTGCCATCTTTCAGCATTAATTTATATCTGGACTTAAAAGAGATGGAAAATATGTTTTGTAATATTCCATTTTGCAATGTAGCAGATATCGTCCCTAGAGCTACATAAATGGGACACAAAATGGCAAACTAGTTTTAGCTGGCAGCTTTAATCCCATACTTTTAAAGTCTTCCTAAAAGGCAGTTTACTGGGCCACATCTAAAAGGGGGCAGGCAGTGCCTTTCTATGAAGTATTCTGACATCTCTATAGCAAGGCCTGAACAAGGAGCTGAAAGTACGATGATTCTATATCCCTCTGTAAAGCCCACACTAATTGTTACGGCTACAACACTTCTTTAAATGGCATTGCCAGGGCAGAAATCTCTTTGCTTCCTTCATTCTCACTACCAACTCATAGACTCTTGGCACTAAAATCATGAAAACAAAAACTTACAGACAAGGGAAGCTTTAAAACTACCTAGGAACATTTTTTTTTTAATTACTTTGTCTTTCAGTAGACCTGTGTTTTAATTTTTCTAATTATAGAGACACGCTCATGATAAAGTATCACAGAGCTTATTTAAAAAATAATAAAGACCAAAAACTTTTTAAAAACAGGAAATCACAGGGAAGAAATTTAAAATCAACAATTATTTCACTATCTGGAGATTAACTACTGTTAAGGATTTGGGGTATATCTGCTATTATTTCTGCCTAGGGCCTCTGCATTTCCCATTTCTTCTGCCTGCCACACGCTCCTTCCAGAAATCTCTGGGGCTCACTCACTGCATTCAGTCTCTACTCAACTCTCAGGAGATGAGAGGGGCCCTATCTGACCACTCTTTCTAATTAGCACTCTCTTATTTTCTATGCCCGTCCCTTTTATTTTTCTTAAAAGCACTTAACAATATGTGGTATTACATAATAGATTTGCCTATTTTTTATTATCTGTATCAACCAAAGGATTTTAAGTATAAAGATACAGCCCAGCTCCTAGAACAAAAAGTTTTAAATCAAAAATAGTATTATATCAGACATAGTATTTTGCAAACTGTATTATTCACTTACCAATAAATTGTGAAGACATATCAGAAATTTTTACCCAATGCTGGTTTTTTTGGAGGGGGTTTGGGTTTTTGTTTTTTGTTTTTTGTGGGTTTTTTTTTTTTGCTTTTTAGGGCTGGAGCTGCAGCATATGGAAGTTCCCAAGCTAGGGGTTATAGCAGCCAGCCTAGACCATAGCCACAGCAACACTGGATCTGAGCTGCATCTGTGACCTACACCACAGTTCATGGCAACACCAGATCCCTGACCCACTCACTGCGAGAGGCCAGGGATGGAACCCTCTTCCTCATGCATACTAGTTGAGTTTGTTACTGCTGAGCCATGATGGGAACTTCCTACTCAATGCCATTTTAATAATGACATAAAGGATGTTATTAATCATCTACTATTAGACCAGCACATGGACATTTTGATGCATCCTTCCAGTACATATCACATTCATGTCAGCCATTAAAATAGTTACTAATAATATTAGCAACGCCTTGTACTTACATGGTATTTCCTTAGTTCACAAACTATTTTCATGTATCATTTGGTCCTTACAACAAATTCAATCAAACAGAGCAGAAACTCAGAGAGGTTAAATAATTTCCCTAAATCATAAAAAACAGTAATGGGAAGTCCAGATTCAAACTTAGGTCTGTCTGTCTCTGCAGCCTGGGCTCCTCACTACACTTCATCAGCCCTGGTTGAAGCCTTCATTTTACAGATGAATGATCCATGCTTAGAGAAGGGTGTAATGATGTGCCCAGAGTCACAAAGGTTCTTCAGGAAAGAATACAGATAGAGTAGGACCCAGGACTCATGACTCCCTGTCTAAAGCTGTCTCAACTACATGCTGGGTCAATAAATTACAAAAAAAAAATCCTAGATTGCTGCATAGTTAAAATGGTAACCAATACATGCTGTTATACTTCTCTAAAGATTACACAGTATATTTGCTTGGTGCTGTGCAGTGCCAACCCGATGACACTTGCAATCCTGAGCTTATTTGATGTGGTTGGAAAGCAAATGAGATTCCAGTGCCCCTGTTGCGCATAGGTGCTCAATGAGCATTTCCTGCATGGTGGGAAAGTGCCCTATATTTACAGTATTTGATCCAGTTTAACAGCAAGATCTAATGTTAAAATTAGCCTCGTAAAAGTTTTCACCCTAGTTCACACAAAAACAAGATTCTGAGATTATGACTAGTAATTTTTCTTGAGTTGATTTATCTGAATAAAACCTATAAGGTTTTGAACCATTAAACATTCGATTTAGAAAAAAAATCTTAGTGTACAGAAGAATAAAGTGAGAAATGGAACAGATTTGTTTCTTGTAATAATTATGAGCAATATCTCAAACTCAGCATCCTTAGACCATTGAGCTGTGTAGGATGAATGTGCTAATTAATCAATTACTACCCAACAATGTACCCTGTTTATTTACTGAAATGCACCAGAAACGTGTGCAGAACTGGTAATTATTAATCATCTTCAGTAACAAATATGACTCAAGTTCACCTTCATATAATTAATAGAGCATGTAGTTAGCTTTAACGTCTTGCTTTATTAGAAATAGCAATAAGGAATAAAAAGAAAGAGCTGAACCACAGTTGTGGTTCACTGAAGTGCTGGCTTGGACTAAATGCTTATCACCCACAGCAGCAGCATTATTCATACCCATCTAAACTATGACCAGATCCTCTCCATTAAAACCCAAGTTTTTGAAAACTAAACTTTTAAAATCTGAATACAATTTTAGACTTACAGAAAAGTCATAAAAGCAGTCCAAAGAATTCCTAAATACGCTTTGTGTTCCCCTAATAAAATCCAAGTTTTAGAGCTTGATAACTTGCTTAGAGTTGAGATCTTTGTTGGTGGTATCGAAACGCCTTATTGCATGCCTTTCAATTTTAAAGATATTTTGAAAGTATTTTCAATATACATAGAAATAGCTGTTTTACAACAAATCTTGCAAGTGATTCTGTTACGAAAAATCTTTTTTTTTTTTTTTTTTTTTTTTTCCTGAGAGTCATCATGTAGGCTCCCAGAATTCTGGGCTGGGTCAGCCATATTTTGGATGGCTATTTCTTATTTCCCCTAAATGTGTAACATCGAAAGGATGTCAAATTCTGTCAGCTACTTTTACATCTGAGTCTAGCATCACGTGACTCTTTAACTGTAGTCAAACTTGGGATTTTGAGTTCTTTTGGATGTAGCATCAAGTTCCACCACCTGCCTACCCTGTAACTGCAGGCAGTTTATAGTAACCTCTAACTTCTGACACTCAGTTTCCTCAGCTTGAAAATGAGGAAAATGAAACCCTGCTCTGGAATGTTGTTTCAATGAAACAATAGGTGGAAACTACCTGGCACGAAAAAAGTACTCAGCAACTGGAGGATACTATTATGTTGACATTACTGCCCTCCATAGTCACTTTTAGCTTAAGAAACTGAAATGGGCACACATATACATACACAAATAAAAAGGTATTTTGTACAATGGAAACCAGATCAACATTTAAAAATTTTTCTCTGGAAGGGGAAAAACTGAATAAAATTTACTGCTATCATACAGTAAATTAAAAACATGCCCCATCTGAAAATACCAGTGGAATGCCACTTCAAAAACCTAAACTGACAAACAATAAATCACTGGGTAGACTACTATATTTCTACTACAAAATGATTCAAGGCCCCTTTAAATGGAGAGCCCCTTAGGGCATTTCAGTATTTGTTTATAGATCATTAACTACTTGACAGTGAGACTGGGGAGGGGGCATAAAAACTCACAGCTAAAGTGCTAAGAGCCACTGTAGGTTGAAGATCAGCAATAAAGCCAAAATATCTTAGGAATTTGATATGAAAATACCATTTCTACTACCAAAATGTTGTATTCTATTCATGAATGTATCTGTTAGTAAAAGGTTCACTTTAAGAAGCGCAGATCATAACTATGACCCATACGACAAGGTGAATTTACTTGGCTGTGTTTTCAAATGCTTCCCCAAACACTATATACTATGAAGATTGTAACACTGAAAACATGCCCATAAAATGGATTGTGTTATCAACCACCATAAATCATTATCTGGTTTCAAAAAGTCAAATATGTCTCCTTGCTACCAGATTTTAGCATCCAGAGCAGAATAGCACAGAAGTGTTTACTTTTAATGAAAAGCTCACTGAAAACCAGGAGGCCAGATTTTTATTTATTTTTTCTCTGTGGTCACAGGTGGGACATATGGAAGTTCCAGGCTAGGGGTGGAATCAGAACTGTAGCTGCCCAACTATGCCACAGCAACTTTGGATCTGAGCCTCAGCTGCAACCCACACCACAGCTCATGGCAACGCCAGATCCTTAACCCACTGAGCAAGGCCAGGGACTGAACCTGCATCCTCACAGATACTAGTTGGGTTTGTAACCCACTGAGTGACAACGGGAACTCCCTGGAATTTTTTTTTTTTTTTTTTTTTTTTGGCTTTTTCTGGGGCCATTCCTAGGCTAGGGGTCTAATCGGAGCTGTAGCTGCCAGTCTACACCACAGCCACAGCAACGCGGGATCTAAGCCTCGTCTGTGACCTACACCACAGCTTACAGCAACGCCGGATCCTTAACCCACAGAGCAAAGCCAGGGATCAAACCCACAACCTCATGGTTCCTAGTCGGATTTGTTAACCACTGCGCCACGATGGGAACTCCCAGAATTTTTATTCTTGACTCTAGTATATGACTTTGGGTAAGTTTCTTTCCTATTCTGTGGTTTAATTTCTCCAACTACCCAAATTAAAATTAAAGTTAAAACCACGAACCCTGATTTCCTTTCTCCAACATCCCTCAAACACACTAACTGTATTCACTTTACCTTTCTTTTTTTTTTTTTTTTTTTTTTCATTTATTCAACAGAGTACTTACCATATGCCAAGTTACTAGGTGCTGACAGCACAAAGGTTAACAAAACAGACATAAACCCCTGGTCTTAGAAAGTTTACATTTCAGTGGGAGCAGAACTTTAAGGAGTAGTTTAGAGACAAGACGGGTTTTTTTTTTTTTCTTTTTTTTTTTTGTCATTTTAGGGCCACACCCTCGGCATATGGAGATTTCCAGGCTAAGGCTTGATTTGAGCTGTAGCCTCTGGGCTACGCCACAGCCACAGCAACGCCAGAACCAAGTCACGTCTGTGACCTATACCACGGCGTACTGCAATGATGGATCCTTAATACACCAAGTGAGGCCAGGGGATTGAACCTGTGTCCTCATGGATGCTAGTCAGGTTCGTTTTTGCTGAGCCATGACAGGAGCTCCACAAGTTGCTTGTGATGAGATCTCTGTACCCACAGTTTATGTTCACAGTAAAATGTTTTATGAGAGTAATTCTTCTTGCCACTCTTTGTTACAGCAGCCCCAGCTGCCAGGTAACTCCTTTGGGGCCTTCAGAACATCAATCAGTTCCACAGAAGGACTGGAAAAGATCTAGACAAGAAATGCAGCAGTTCCTTCCCTTCCTAATGACTTCTGCCATAACTCAGTACATCCACGAGGAGAATTCTGCATAAAGCTAATGTATATTGTCCTTGCCAGGGCAACCACAGGAGACAGGGATGGAGCAGCAAGCACTGTTTGCCACTGCTGGGAATGGGAAGAATGAATGAGCATTCTTCCAGTTGTGAGAAGTCAGTCATGCTACTTCCTCTGGTGCTGAGCTTGACTTAGAGGGCACTGAGCCATTAAGGAGATTTGGATTCCTAAGAGGTTGGTGGCTCTTTTCAGTATCTGCTTTTAAGTTCTAAAACATACTGGCACATGAATTGGAGCAGCAGCAACCCCACGGTCCTTCTCTCCTTGAACCAAAAGTCCTAAAGCTTCAAACTGGAAGCTGTAAATTAAATCCTAATTGTAAACATTTCTATCTTTTTTTTCCTTCTTCTTCTTTTTAGGGCCACACCCATGGCATATGGAGGTTCCCAGGCTAGGGGTCCAATCAGAGCTATGGCCACTGGCCTACACCAGAGCCACAGCAACACCAGATCTGAGCTACATCTGCGACCTACACCACAGCTCCCAACAACGCCAGATCCTTAACCCACTGAGCGAGGCCAGGGATCAAACCCTCAACCTTGTGGTTCCTAGTCGGATTTGTTTCCACTGCACCAGAACGGGAACTCCACATTTCTATCTTTTTAAAAAATAATTCCTTTATCCTTTACCAATATGCTGACATATGTACCTAATATCTTACCTTTAAGTCTCCTTCTGAGATTAGCAGTGAATTAAAATCTACATGCCTACTTCACCTTCTTTTAAATCACACTATTAGAAATATGTAAGTCAGTTAAAAGTTGACTTACAGGAGTTCCCGTCGTGGCGCAGTGGTTAACGAATCCGACTAGGAACCATGAGGTTGCGGGTTCGGTCCCTGCCCTTGCTCAGTGGGTTAAGGATCCGGCGTTGCCGTGAGCTGTGGTGTAGGTCGCAGACGCGGCTTGGATCCCGAGTTGCTGTGGCCCTGGCGTAGGCCGGTGGCTACATCTCCGATTCAACCCCTAGCCTGGGAACCTCCATATGCCGGGAGCGGCCCAAGAAATAGCAACAACAACAACAAAAAAAGACAAAAAGACAAAAAATAAATAAATAAAAAATAAATAAATAAATAAAAGTTGACTTACAGTAAAAAGTTGTAAAAATAACATGAGAATAAAGATTCTATATATGAACAAGATCATGTTTGGGTCGTGTCCAGTATAGATGTTCTTAGTACATATTTTTAAATAAACATTAATAATACGATATGTTGATATGTAATACCACCTACAGAACATTTTTTTCAAACTTTTATTTAAGTATGATATAGATACAGAAAACGGCACATATCTTAAATGTTCACTATTTCACAAACTGAATACACCCATTTAATTTACATCAAGAAAGAGAATAATCCATAAATTCATCAATTATAACAAATGTACCACTCTGGTGGGGGATGCTGATAATGAGGGAGGCTATGCATGTGTGGTGCAAGGGATATGTGGGAAATCTCAGTACCTTCCTCTTAATTTTGCTGATTCTAAAACTCTTCTAAAAATTGTCTTAAAAGAACTATAAAAATAAGAGTGCTTTTAAAAAGAATAATCCGGGAGTTCCCGTCGTGGCACAGTGGTTAACGAATCCGACTAGGAACCATGAGGTTGTGGGTTCAGTCCCTGCCCTTGCTCAGTGGGTTAACGATCCGGCGTTGCCGTGAGCTGTGGTGTAGGTTGCAGACGCGGCTCGGATCCCACGTTGCTGTGGCTCTGGCGTAGGCCTAGGACCCTCCATATGCCTCAGGAGCAGCCCAAGAAATAGCAAAAAGACAAAAAAAAAAATAATAATTTTAAAAAAATAATAATCCCAGTTCCCTAGAAGTCACCTCATATTCCTCCTAGTCACTGGTTTTTTCCCTGCCCGCTGTTGCCCCCCCTGCCTCTTACCCAAGAGTGATCCCTATGCCGTTTTCTTTTTTTTGGCTGCACCTGTGGCATGTGGAAGTTCCCGGCCAGGGATGAACTCACGTGGCAACTCCAGATCCTTAACCCACTGTACTACATGGGAACTTCCTCACTATCGTGCTTTCTAACAGTACAGATGAGTTTAGGCCAGTTTTTACACTTTATATAAGTGAAATTTTACAGTAAGTACTTTTGTGTTTGGCTTTTTTCACTCTTCCTTATATTGTGAGACTCATGCATGTTGTGTGTGATTGTACATCATTCTTTCTTGTTGTTGCATGGTATTCCATCATGTGAATATGCCACAATTTGTTTATCTGTTCTGCTACTGAGTAATTTCTTGGTTGAATATTAAATAAGAATAGTGCTGCTATGAATATTCTCATACATATCTTTTGAAAAACACATGCACATAATTTCTGTTAGGAATTGTTATGGACTGAAACGTTTGTGTTCCCTCAAAGTAGGTTGAACCCTAATACCCAAAGTGACTGTACTTGGAGATAGGGCCTTGCATTGTGAGTGGGTGACAGAGGCTAAACAAGGTCATAAGGGTGGGACTCATAATACAGCTGGTGTCCTCATTAGAAAAGAAAGAGACAGAGAGCTACTTCTCTCTGCCATGGAAGGATATAGCAGGAAGGAAATACAAGCCAGAAAGATAACTCTCACCAGGAACCCAATCTTCTGGCACCTGAACTGTGAGAAATAAATTTCTGTTGTTGGCTGTGCTATTTTGTTATGGCAGCCTGAGCACACTAATATAAATACATACCTAGGATTGATATGGCTGGGTCATAAGGTAAGCAAATATTCAGCTTTATTTAGCCTGACAAAATATTTTCTGAAGTGACTGCCAACAGTGTATACAACTGCTAATTGCTGCATATCTTAACCAAAAAACCAAAAACCTCTCTGGTAGGTGTTTAATGGTACTGCATTGCAGTTTTAATTCCCATTTCTCAGACAACTATTAACATTAAATACTTTTTCACATGGTTATTAGGCATCTGAATGTTTTCCTTTTGTGAAAAGTCCATTCAAATACTCTCTTAGGAGTTCCCATCATGGCGCAGCAGAAATGAATCCAACTAGTGTCCATGAGGTTGTGGGTTCGATCCCTGGCCTCGCTCAGTGGGTTAAGGTCACGGACCTGTGGTGTAGGTCATGGACACGGCTCGGATCTGGTGTTGCTGTGGCTGTGGCATAGGCCAGCATCTCTAGCTCTGATTGGACCCCTAGCCTGAAAATTTCCATATGCTGTGAGCACAGCCCTAAAAAGCAAAAAACAAACAAACAAAATCTCTGAATAGTGACTTTTAATGAACAGAAGTTCATAATTTGAATATATTCCAATCTATCAGTTTTATGTAACTCATTTTTAACATGTTCTAAACATCTACAATGTCCTAGGTGCCTTTAAAACAAACCAAGCCGGAGTTCCCGTCGTGGCGCAGTGGTTAACGAATCCGACTAGGAACCATGAGGTTGCAGGTTCGGTCCCTGCCCTTGCTCAGTGGGTTAACGATCCGGCGTTGCCGTGAGCTGTGGCGTTGCCGTGAGCTGTGGTGTAGGTTGCAGACGCGGCTCGGATCCCCCGTTGCTGTGGCTCTGGCGTAGGCCGGTGGCTACAGCTCCGATTCAACCCCTAGCCTGGGAACCTCCATATGCCGCGGGAGTGGCCCAAGAAATAGCAACAACAACAACAACAACAAAGACAAAAAGACAAAAAAAAAAAAAAAAAAAAAACAAACCAAGCCAAAACACTTTCCTTCTAAGAGGTGCATGATACATACTGTACATGGTTACCCTATTTATAGCTATTTTTAAGAGGTTCCTTCTAAGGGTTATGCTATCTCTCAATGCTGTGTGGAAAACTAAGTATTCCTGTATTTAATGTACTTAGTTCCTAATCACTGGACACAATGTTTTTGAACACTGGCTTTAGTTTTGAATGCCAACTTCTAAGCCCCTTGGTTTCATGGCCATGAAGAATCAGAAGTGAAAAGAAGATCAAGCATCTAATCTGAGTGTGGGTTTTTTTGAGAAATTATCTTACTTCAATTATGGAAGTGGCACCATATAATCTTAAAGTCAGAAGTAATATCTAGATGTCATGTTCCCTAGCTCTGTATCTTTAGGTTAGGGCAATATTTCATTCAGACCCTCTTAAATACCTGGCCATGGTCCACCATCTATCAGAAACCTTTGGAAGAACTTCCTATGTTAGAATAAACACAAAAGAGAGATAGTCAAAAATAATCAAACAGACAGTCAAAGATTCTTGGGTTAGAGAAACCCTTATCACTGATGAAGTTTTCCGAAGAGAACATCTTCCAAAAGAAATTCTTCAGTTCCTTAGCCTTTTCCCCATGCCTTCATGAGAAAACACAGTAAAACCAACAAAAATACCTGGTTCTCTTTATCAGTAGTTTTTCACCTTATATGCTACAGAACCTAGGGCTTCTCAGACAGACTTCAGAGGTTCCCCAAGTGCTTGATTCAAATTTCATCTTTTACTGCTGGATAGCACAGGGAACTTATCTAATCACTTGTGAGGGAACTTGAGGGAGGATAATGTGAGAAAAAGAATGTATACATATGTCTAACAGCAGAAATTGACAGAACATTATAAATCAACCACAGTAAAAATTTTTTAAAAATAAAAATAAAAAATTTTTCATTTTTTTAAAAAACAGATTTTTATATTGCTGAAAGGGATATAATGTCAAATTTTAACATATTGCAAACTGCCCACACACTAATTTGAGGTTAAGTCATTTCAGTGTAGATTTCAGAATTAATCCTCCTGCCATCTCTGTAACTGAAGTACATGCCCAAGATTACAAGATGAATCACTTAAAAAACACTCTTATTTGTATCTACTTTTCCCAAGGGATCAGGGTTTTCTTGATAATATACAATCAAAACAAAGGAATAAGAAATAAATTGTGGAGCTCCCATCATGGATCAGCAGTTAATGAACATGACTAGCATCCATGAGGACAAGGGTTCGATCCCTGGCCCGCTCAGTGGGTTAAGGGTCTGGCCTTGCCATGAGCTGTGGTACAGGTAGCACAGTCAGCTCAGATCCTGAGTTGCTGAGGCTCTGGTGTAGGCCAGCAGCTACAGCTCCGATTTGAGCCCTAGCCTGGAAACCTCTATATGCCCTGGGTGCAGTCCTAAAAAGACAAAAAGACCAAAGAGAGAAAGGGAGAAAGAAAGAAAGAAATTGTTCTGAGGTTGCTGTAACTGCAACTGAGTTCATAGCCCCAAACTTAATTTTTTTTTAGCATAAAACAGCAGGATCAAAAGTCCACTGGCAGTGGGGCCAGCCATTGCATTCCAACCATACTAGTTCCTGTTGGTCTTACCTTTGTCTTTGTGGGCCAATCTTCCTCGATTTCTTCCCATTTCTAAGCTTGGTTCTGCAGATTTCGATTTGCTATTTTAGCTATCCAATTTCCTTCCAGTATATTCCTTTTCTGCTAAAAACAAAACAAAATAAAAACCCAAGACAACAAACTAGCCTCGTTTTTAAAATTTACCTTTAATGTTAAAATTCTGCAATTATGTTTAGTAATAAAAGACAAGTTTTCATGTACTTTATACGATGGAGTTCTATGACAGATTTTGTTTGAAAAAGGACTCCAATACTTTTTAAAATTTAATTTGAAATCACAGTATTGAATCACCTCCCTGACTCAGCTTAGCCTCTCTCCAGCCATTTCTGAGCAAATCTAACTACATCATGCCTCCACCTAAAATCCTTTAAAATTTTTTATCTAATAGCGAATCCTAAAAAGTTCAAATTATTTGTATGACTATAAGGTCCCTAAAACTACTTAACCTACCAGATTTGGCACATGGTAGTGGGTGCTCAATCAATGTTTGTTGAATGAATCAATAAAAACTGGAGAATGTAAAAGCTAGCCACACTATCCTACATTCCCCTTGCATTTTCAACAATAATAGTAATTGTTACATGGTGTTTACACACCATTACCTCATTTACAAACAGCACTTTCCAGACACATCTCATTTATGCATGGTTTCTTCAACATGATGAATTTCGGACATATAACAGAAAACCAATGTATATGTTACTACCTCAAGAAGCTGCAAAGTTTGATAAAAGTTTTTCCTAAAGTAATAGATTTGATATTGGGTGACTAAAGATTATTATTAAGATTTATAACTAAGACTCCTGGTCTGGCATTCACCAGGCTTTTAGGAGGGAGGTGGTGGTGCGCATCGCATAGCAAGCCTTGGGACTTTTTTACAGATAAACTTTTTTTCTTTTTTGGCCGCACCTACAGCACGTTTAAATTCTCGGGCCAAGGATCGAACCCTTGCCACAGCAACGATTCCAGCCGCTTCAGCGACAACGCAGGATCCTTAACCCGCTGTGCCATAAGGGAACTTCAAAAAAATAAACTTTTTATGTTGAAATATCTGGGATTTATTTTATACAACACCACTGAGGGGTCCTAGAGACAAAAGCACTTTCTGACTTTACCAGCCACTGCAAATCTGGGCCCTTAGCTTTTAACTCACTTCCCTGAGGAAACCTTCTCAATTGTCTCCGCAGTAACTCCAAGTAAGGATTTCACTTGGGCCTGGGGTTTGGAAAAGAGATGTGGGCTTGAATTCTGCAGCTCAAGAGAGCGGTTATGTTTTTGTTTTAAAACTTAATTTTCCTCATACCTAAACTGATAAAACTCGCGTATTCCCCCCGCCCGGGGTTATTAACGACTACGTGAGGACCTTAGTGACGACTTAACTACCTGCTCAGAAAGGGCAAGCCGCACTCTCCGCCCGGCTCCCGCCGCCAGGCTCTGCGCCCTTAGCTGGCGGGACCTTTGTGCGCACGCGTCACCGCGCCCCCGGGGATGTCTCGTGCACTCGCGCAACGCCGGTTGGGCGTCCCGCCGCTCGCCCCGGGGAGCGGGCGCGCGGGCACGTTCCTGCGGCCCCGCCCCCAACGGCGCGCACCCCTACGGCAGCCGAGGGGCGGGGGACCCGGGCGAGGCCGGTCATGGAGGCCCTCCGAAGGGCTCACGAGGCCGTGCTACGGCTGCTGCTCTTCCGCCCCTGGGCCTCCGATGCTGCCTCCCGCCTGAAGCCCCGCGCCTCGGAGGTGCTGACCCGGCACCTGCTACAGCGGCGCCTGCCGCACTGGACATCCTTCTGCGTGCCCTACAGCGCAGTCCGCAACGACCAGTTCGGCCTCTCGCACTTCAATTGGCCGGTGCAGGGCGCCAACTACCACGTCCTGCGCACCGGCTGCTTCCCCTTCATCAAGTACCATTGCTCCAAGGCCCCTTGGCAGGACCTGGCCCGGCAGGACCGGTTCTTCACGGCGCTCAAGGTCATCAACCTCGGTGAGTGGCCCGGGCCGCTGAACCACGCCCTGCAAATGATGCCCCCCACTGTTTGCAAAGCACGCTAACATTCTCGCTCCGAGGCCCAGACCCCGGCCCAAGATGAGACGCTTCGCCCCAGGCCGCGGAGTTTCCCAGACTGCGTATGCGTCCCCCCCACAACACCACCTTTCAGGTTCGTCCATGTCGCTGGTCTTCTGTATCCCCGCCCCGCAGGTCCTTGAGAAGGCTAAGTTGTTGCTTCTGAATCGTGCCCCAGATTGTGGGGCTTATCCACAGGCTTGTAGAAAGGGACTACCCTGCATCACCCCTGGGGAGAGGGCTTGCCATCTTCACTTCCTGCCACTCTTAATTGGAAGAACCCCTAAGCCCCTGGAAAATGGCTCGAAAAGTGTTTTTGTTGTTGTTTTTTTATGCCTTATTGCGGGGCAGAATTCGTTCCCATCCATGAACATAATTTTGTGGGTGCATTCGTATTATCAAAACTCGCAC
Source organism: Sus scrofa (assembly GCF_054392235.1). NCBI lineage: Eukaryota > Metazoa > Chordata > Mammalia > Artiodactyla > Suidae > Sus > Sus scrofa. The sequence continues at coordinate 176,248,152 of NC_139383.1, forward strand.
CACTTTTTAAGTGTCTTTATTTTCTTTATGTGAAATCCCAGAAAGTTAGATTTACTAGAGCACTAAAGGTTTTCGTTAGTGTTGTTAGCTTCATCAGATATTAGGCCTAAAAGATATGTAAAAGACTGCCTCTTTAATACTCATATGTTTTCATGGGAATATTCTAACCCTAACTAGAGTATTTACTCTTGCTGGATGTTTATTTTCTTTTGGTTAATGGCAGAAAAGGCGTGAACCAATAATGACATGCGTGCACCTTTTATAGGTCAGGGAAAAATAGGCCTCAAGGTGTTTTTAACCCATTAATAGCTGATATCGAATTAAACCAGATTCTAGTAAATCAGAATCTAGACGTGCAAGCTGACCCACGTTGTTATCCAACTAGTTTTTTTCAGCCAGAATTACAGCTGATTATTCCTTAAATTTAAATACGATATGTATATTTTTACTTATAATGACTCATGTGAGTCAGTCAAGGGGTTCTGGAGCCATTTCTCCACAGGGACTATCCTGGCTTCATTCCATTAAGGAGATTATTTAGCAATGTGTAATCCTTTAAAAATATGTGTTATTATCTGGCTGGTGGACTATATAGAGCATGCTTACTAATTTTGAGGTTGATATGACGTTGAAGAGTGTAGTAACTTAGAAAATTAAATTCAAAATTATTTGGAGAGACTGGAGAGATGACTAGAATCAAGAAGAATAAGTTTATTTTAGCATTTTCAGAATCAGAAAAAAATCATTCTTCCCAAATGTAGAGTAATAGTTTAGGAAAAACATAACTGGAGGATTATAGATAAACAGTAACTTTAAAAAAATTTTTTTTTCACCATTTAAAGCCTAACACCTTAAGAACACCTTAATGATTAGGGACTTCTCTTTTAGGTAGAAAGAAATCCAAAGAAAAATAAGATGCCCAAAACTTTCTCACATAGAAAAGTAGTAAAACCTTTTGAAGAAAGAAGCAACAGCTGTGGGTTTTTTAATGTGGAAGAGAAAGCCGAATAGTGATTTAATAGTCTCTATGGTCTTTTGAAAATTGTAAAAATTCTGCTTAAAAGAGAATAAGAGTTTTTAAGTCAAACAAAAAGGAAAACTTTCTGCTTATGCATGCTTTAATACAAATTGGCTTAGAGTAATACAAGGAATTTTTCTGGACTTTTTAATTTAAAGAGTATTCACCAATTTGGTAAGGTTTATTTTGTATTTTTGTCTTAAGGTGGCGAATTAGATAGATAATAGAATTCTTTCCTATTCTGTGATGTGCGGTTGCCCCACTGGATCATCAAGTATATGTTCCATTAGAAAATACTTAGGGTTTTATGCCTCTTCTTCCTTTCCAAATTAGTAATTATCAGAGTAATTCATTTTTCTGTTTTGTATATAAAGATTTCTCTTTTACCCATTTGTTCCCTTTCTCTTCTGCCTTCCTTTCAATGGAAGCTGACATTTTACTGATGGTTTATCAGTCTGGGTATCCTGCTGTGAAGTAGATTGAGATTTAAGAAAAGCAACTTACCATTGGAATGAATGGGTAATTGGAGACTTGCTACAAAGTTCTAATTTTTTTTAAGTGCTTAATTTGACAGTGGTTTACCTACTGTTCAGCTGACTCAGAATGAATGATTATGCAAAGAACTGACTTTTACATTCATTTTGATGTTATGATATGTTTCAGACAGTCTGGAAAAAATTTAATTTTTCATGAAATCTGATAGACTTTAAAGCATATGCACTATAGATAAAGAAAATCATGGGTTTTTCAATGTATAAATTATATGAATGCCTAATCTTCCCATTTAGCATATTAGCCTCACTGCAGTAAATAAGTAGACTGCAGAATAAAAAGAAATACAGAATTTCTGACTCCTATATCACATCTCTATCCCCTATTGAACGGCATTAATGGTAGTGGTTCCTAGTTGTTTTGTAATAAGAGATAATGTAATTATTGTTAAGTTACTAATCTTTGATCAGTCCTCCACTTTAGCTGAAAAAATATTGACCATTTGTGTGATTTTAAAAAAGACAGTATTTTAACTGAAAACTGATAAATACTGTAGAACAAACAAAATTTTCAGTGTCATGAGCCATTCCTTAGATTTGTCTTTAGCATCGTTTTAAAAGTCATATTTTTTTTGTATTTTACTCTCAGTATATTGGAAAATTAATAATTATTTTTAAAGCCTGTTTTTTCTTTCTCACTCCATTGAGTTTCAGCTTTTGAAGTTGTAATACCATGTTTTATTTTTTATTTCAATTACTACCTTTACCTTTCACTCTCTTCTGCCTATCTTGTTCTTATTCTCTTGTCCACTCCCCCACTCCACATCCCCACTTGCCTTATTTTTTTTTCCTCTTTTTGGTTAAATGATTTATAAATAGCTTTATGATGCTAGTTTCTGTGGATTTTTTGTGACATTCCCTTGAGGCATTTAGAGTTTTGGGGGAGGTGTTACCAAAGCAAAGAAGGCAGTATGCTATTAAAGGTTTCATAGGATTTTCAGGGAACCCTATGATAGTAACAAGCTATGACCTAGTATATTCCTAAAAACAGAGAGATGCCAGTCTAAATGGGCATTTTTGCCTCTTCTCATTGCCAGCTAGTGGTGCTTCTCCTAATTAATCTTTGGCGTCAGTGTTTGGAATGCAGCTTCAGGGAATAAGCACAAAGTAGTCCAATGTACTTATATATTCAGAAAGAGCATAACACAGCAAATACACTCTTGCAGAAAAATAAGAAAAAAAATTTAGCAATATGATTAGTCTTGAGCATGTGTCGATTTCCCTAATAACTGGAAAGAGATTTTCCAAATGTACAGCTGTTCTTTTAAATTGACACTTTCTGTCCAACTTCTACACAGAAACAATAAAATGAATACTTGTGTAGAGCATATAATATCTATTATTGATTCATGTGCATGTGGTTTGATACATATGTTTTTAATATGTTAATAGTCATCGATTTTAAATAAGCACCTTAAAAATAGGAATTGTGAAAGTTTGTTGTATGTCTAACTTCACATCATATGCATGAATGCTTAATCCATATCTCTGGGTAGTATATATTTAGTTTCATGTATCACAAATGGCAGCTGATTGCAAATGGAAATATTCTAAGGAAGAAACATGTTGTTGGGGTCTACTACATACCTATTTCAAATAAGTTGAAACAAGATTTTCAAATCAGTTGTAAAAATACTAATGGGATTGTTTCTTTCTCACACTTGTTATACTAAAATCTTCCTTAGGGTTAGGTTTCGCCTTAGATTTTGAAGATAGTTATTTGACCCAGTTTAAGTTGTACGGAAAATTATTTTAGCCATCAAAAGCACAATAAAGATGACCTAGTAATTTAAGCTCAAAGCCAGTAATCAGGAGCATCTACAACCAAATTAATGAATATTCTCTGCTTCTTTGTGAGAATAGTAAAGAATTACTTCATAATTACTTGGCGGTAATGAATTAATGCTTGTAAAGTGTTTTGAATTAGAGTTTATACCAACCTTATCTATACTTTTAAAAATCTCTAGGCTAACACAGTTGTTACTGTTTCACAAACATAGATGAAATTGAGCTCTTAGGTAGAGTCAGTGTTTACTCATTTTTATAACTTTATAATTTGTTGATGTTGCTGAGGAGGGCTGTATGATTTGTACCGTGACAAATATATGAGTGCATGATTAATAAGTATTAATTTCACAAATAACATATTCATTTGTTTTCTAGGTATTCCAACTTTATTATATGGACTTGGCTCCTGGTTATTTGCTAGAGTCACAGAGACTGTGCACACCAGTTATGGACCAATAACAGTTTATTTCCTAAATAAAGAAGATGAAGGTGCCATGTATTGAAAGTGAACATTTGGAGAACATAAATATCAGTAGATTTTCTCATGTGTATGTGCAATATTTATTTTTGATCCTTTAAAATAAAACTTTTGCAAACATCTTTTTCTTTCTATAGTGTCTGGTTCTTTAAAATGAATCATTGCCCTCAAGAGGCAAAGTTTTTCATGCTTTTTATATATTGCATACTCTGGTTAGCCAATGGAACTACAAACAATGCTTACACCAGTTTTTTCCTGTAACGAGGTTAATCTAGAGATTAAAAATGAATCTTGGGGGAAAAATGTAATTGTAATGTATACATGTAAGGATAACCTGACCCCCTTGCTGTACAGTGGGAAAATAAAAAAATTATTAAAAAAAAATGAATCTAAGCTATAGATTCCATACTCTGAAAATACAGGTACCCACACAAAGAAGGAAGAGAAAGAGTTCCCTGGTAGTCCTGGAGGTAAGGATCCAGAGTTGTCACTGTTATAGCTTGGGTCGCTGCTGTGGCATGTATTTGATCCCTAGCTGGGGAACTTTTGTGTGTCACAGGCATAGCCAAAACAAACAAGGAAGCGAGGGGAAAAATCTTTAACACTGGAAAAAGTAGAGGATTTTAAGATATTTATAGTGGAGATAATTATATCACTGGCAAATCCAAAATTGATGAGAATTCTAGTCACAATCTGAAGTTTAAACCATTCAGCTTAATGACTTTTAAATGAAAATGTGTTAAAGCCCTTATGCCATTTACTTGTATGAGAGGTGTAGGTGTGATGTTGAAACTTGTTATTACCTGAAGAGTCCAATACCACACTATCTTTTTTTTAATGTAATAACAACTGTGGTTAATGCAGCAAGATGAATGAAATTAAAACTTATTAAAAGTTAAAATAGCATGCTGATAAAGCTGTAAGGACAATTAAGATCTAGAAAGACCCCAAAAAATAAATTTGGTAACTTGTAAAAAGCAATTAGCTGAAATGGTATATATCTATAGACTTATTGGTGATGGGAAGTGGGCTGAAATTTTAAAGACCTGATGGCAGTTTTGTGTTAGAATTTTATTAAGTTAATTGCATTTTTGAAAGCAAAGTCATTAAAAAAATTTATCCTTGGGGGTAGTTACAAAATACCCAGACGAATGGTAAATTTCAGAAATTTGGAGTAATTTAGGGAGAACTAAGTAGAACTATTTAATTTCTAAACCAATGGGTGTTTAAGATTTATGATCTCTCCCATAATTACAAACACGCATTATATATCATTTTATGTTAATGTGTTGCTGGTGCTCTGCAATGTTTACACATTTTTGTAGCAAAATATTTTCTAAAATTCAACCTAACCATCATTTGGGTCCTTACCGCTGACAAATTGGTAGGGAAAGTAAGTGGAAATGATTGAGGTGAAAACACCAGAGTAGTGAAGAAACACAAACTGGTTTCGTTAAAGGTAGTCATTTTAAATGAGCTACAGTGAGTGTGAACTGTTCTTCAAATATATGTAGTGTTCACGTGTCTAAAAGCAATTCTAAATAACACTTTAATCAAAGAAGTACTTATGCCAATATATTTAGTCCTGAAGAATATACTTGACACTAGTTAAATGAATGGCTTACACAAAGGAGATAGTGTTACATTAAGCTTCATTAATAATAAAACTGACTATTAGCATTTTGCAAGGAAGGCTAGAACTGATTTTCTCTGTAATGGACAAAGTTAAATAACTATAGCTCATAAGTTTTAAGTCAAATACTGCTCATTCATTGTGGCTGGTGTTGTCAATACTTGCTGTAAAGGTTTGGGCCGAACACAAAGCTGATAAAATGTTTTTTAATTACCAGACTATAAATACAGCTTTTCAGTGGAGTTGCACCTCTTTTCACACTGGCCTGTTTGATTTCTGATAATTTGTACTGCTGACTCTGCTTACCTGTTTTTCAATAGCTACAGTCAGTGTGACTTCTTGTCCATACGGTGATAGGTAAGTCTCCTTAGAGAACATCTTTGACAAACTACCCTATTGATCTCTGTAATTCTCTGCTGCTTGCAGCATTAAATAGAGCCTTGATTTCTTGTCCAATGTGCTCACTGTGTAACAATTAAGCAAATGTAATATTTTCTTGTATTACATGAAAATCAATAGACCTCTTGCTCTCATGGAGTTGATCATGGTGAAGGATGAACTCGATGGCTAAAGGGCATGGTTCAAATATTTAAAATATCGTTCCTTGGATTTATGAAGTCTGGTAGTGAACCATTTAGTCTGAAAAATGCTCCTCATTGAACAGTAATGGTTTAAGTTTTGTCTTTAAAGTTGGATATTACATTGAAGTATTGTGGCCTAAAAGGGATAAAATATAAATGCTGGAAGTCAGGAGATTAATTCTATTTTAGTAAGAGTGCTTTTTTTTTTTTCCTTTTTTAATGGCCACACCCATGGCATATGAAAGTTCCCTGGCCAGGGATGGAATCCAAGCCTAGACTGCTGTAACAACACCAAATCCTTTAACCCATTGCACAAGGTTGGAGGTCAAACCCACACCTCTGCAGCAGCCCAAGCTGCCACAGCAAGAACTCCAGTGCTTTTTTTTTTCCTTTGTCTTTTTGGGGCACACCTGCAGCATATGGAGGTTCCCAGGCTAGGGGTCGAATCCGAGCTACAGCTGCCAGCCTATGGCACAGCCACAGCAACGGCAGATCCAAGCTGAATCTGTTCCTACACCACAGCTCACCACAATGCTGGATCCTTAAGCCACTGAGCGAGGCCAGGGATCAAACCCACATCCTCATGGATACTAGTCGTGTCCATTAAACTCTGAGCTGTGACAGGAACTCCTCAAATGCTATCTTACTTTTTGACCTCAGGCTAATAATTCTACTCCTTTGTATCTTAGTTTATTTTCCACCTGCAATCTGAGAAAGACAAAATGAGAAAACTTTCTACCTTACAGTGTATTGTGAATATGCTTATAACTGTCAGTTTTACCTTTATTCAGGAAAGCTGTTTTTGTAATCCTCATTCTTGTATTTCATATATATTTATGTTTTAAAAAAACTTCATTAATAAAAGGATTTTTAGGAGTTTCCGCTGTGGCACAAAGGGATTGGTGGCATGTTGGAAGTCCTGGGACACAGGTTCGACCTCCTGACGAGCACTGTAGGTTAACAATCTGGTGTTACTACAATTTAGGCTTAGGTCACAGCTGCGGTTCAGATATGATCCTTAGCCTAGAAACTCCATATGCCATGAGGGGCGGCCAAAAAAAAAAATTTTTTTTAAGGGATTTTTATTTTATTATTTTTTTCCCTTTTCTAGGGCTGCTCCCCTGGCATATGGAGGTTCCCAGGCTAGGGGTCCAATCAGAGCTGTTGCCGCTGGCCTACATCACAGCAACGTGGGATCCAAGCCCTGTCTGTGGCCTACACTACAGCTCACGGTAATACCAGATCCTTAACCCACTGAGCAAGGCCAGGGATCAAACCTGCAACCTCATGGTTCCTAGTCCGATTCGTTAACCACTGTGCCACAGACAGGAACTCCTAAAAAGGATCTTTAAAATAAGGTAAGAGGAAGAAAGGAGACACACTGAAGGCAGTTTATGTGAATGTGTCTGTGGCCCTGCTGGTTACACCTAAGATGGCCAGCAGGGTTCTCAGGAGACCCTGCCCTTTTGGATATCAGGAGTTTTCTAAGTTGATGAAAAAGAGACAACTTTTCAGCCCATACTTTTCAATGGGACTTTGGCTTTAATCCAGGCAACTATTTTTTAATGAAGATACGTATGTTTTTAGTACAAAATCTTGCATCTCTTCTCTAGTTATTTCTATACATATCAATTATCAAGTGTTGGAAGAAATTGCTAGTCAAAATTCTTGGTTCCTGTGTAAGTTGTGAACCACCATAAAGATGTATAGTTGGGAGCAAGAAAGTTTGCTAATTAAAACAAATTCCTACTTTCTCAGCGCTAATGTCTTATTAGCACACAACATTGTACAAATAGTTGTAAGTTCTTTCATCACATATATTTGGTCACTAATATTTCACTAATTGTTGACCTCAGTAAAAATGGAAACATTTTTATTTTTATTTTTTGTCTTTTTGCTATTTTTCTTGGGCCGCTCCCTTGGCATATGGAGGTTCCCAGGCTAGGGGTCGAATCGGAGCTGTAGCCACCGACCTACACCAGAGCCACAGCAATGCGGGATCCGAGCCGCATCTGAAACCTACACTACAGCTCACGGCAATGCTGGATCCTCAACCCACTGAGCAAGGGTAGGGATCAAACCCGCACCCTCATGGTTCCTAGTCGGATTCGTTAACCACTGAGCCACGAGGGGACTCCAGGAAACATTTTTAATTATTAAAAGCCATATATATATTGCCTTTAAAATGTATATTTTATTGTGTAATTTATAATTACTCAAAACTATAATCACAGAACAAAGAATATATATACATGTATGACTGGATCACTTTGATATACAGGAGAAACTGACAAACATTGTAAATCAACTATAATAAAAATTATTTTTTAAAAAATCTGTAATTCTTCATGAAATATCTCAAGTCTATCAAAGAATGACTATTGTTTGAATGAGAGGAGTGACCCAAAGACAAGGATCCTGGTTTCATTTCATTTAAAAGCTAATGCAGATGAGGGAAACCTTATCCTAAAGCTAGTGGATCAGGTATCTACTTTTTTTCAGCACTTAGCATTCAGACAATAATGACTTTTGGGGGCATCTTAACCTAAACAAGTACTTAGCATTACATCTCACCTGGGTCAACAGTCTAGGGTATCAGAGTTAAACTGTGTTACTGTAAATTAATGGAAAATGTAACTGCACTTTGCTGAAAGATCAATGTCCAATAAAGGCTGCACAATCAAATCTTGTTGCAATGATTGAGGTCTTTAATTGCCTTTCAAAGATAAGGTGGTAATCAACACAGCTTTAAGTGATCTTTTTTACCAGTTCAATTACATGCTAATGACTAGTGCCAAGTCAGAATCTTTAACTACTTAAACTTATTAAATCTTATGTTAGTAATGAAAAATTACTTCAGCTGCCCAATCGATAGAACACAAATCTTAATTACTATATTTCACTTTTATACCATTCTATGTGCTTGACAAATACTTCACAAGAGCTTTCCCAATAGTAAGTGTTATTAGTAGTGACCACAGCCCACAGGGTATTTTTCTAATATAAACTGGAGATCAGATGCTAAGGAAAAAATTTTTTCTCTAAATGAAGATGTGGGTAAGATAGTTTCCAATGACACAAGCTTGGCCATCCAGCAACTTCTCAGAACTCTTGTTCTGCTCATTGAGAGTACATTTAATACAACAGGGATAAAATAAATCTAGGTTGTTTCGGTAAGTGTATTTCTTTTTTTTTTTTTTTTTTTTTTTGCTATTTCTTGGGCCGCTCCCGCGGCATATGGAGGTTCCCAGGCTAGGGGTCAAATCGGAGCTGTAGCCACCGGCCTACACCAGAGCCACAGCAATGTGGGATCTGAGCCGCGTCTGCAAACTACACCACAGCTCACGGCAACGCCGGACCCTTAACCCACTGAGCAAGGGCAGGAACCGAACCCGCAACCTCATGGTTCCTAGTCGGATTCGTTAACCACTGCGCCACGACGGGAACTCCAGTAAGTGTATTTCTAATTTCAGTTAGCTTTCCAGTAAAGAAAGAAACTGATTTCATATACAGCCTACTGTAAAAATCTCATATTTGGGTAAAGGATAAAATTTAGAAAAGGCAAATTACCAAAAAAAAAAAAAAATGTTTAAGTTGGACAGCATCAAAATTTAAAACTTTTGTGTTTTAAAGGATACTAACCAGAAAATGAAAGGACAACTGACAGAATGGGAGAAAATATTTGCAAATCATATCTCTGATAAAGGGACTTGTAGCCAGAATATATAAAGAACACTTATAACCCAATAACCCAATTGAAAAATAACCCAATTGAAAAATAGATTTGGACAGACATTTCTCCAAAGAAATTATACAAATAACTACTAAGCACATGAAATACGCTTAATTATTAAGGAAATGTAAATCAAAACCACAATACCACTTCAAACCCATTGGGGTATGAAAAGACAGTAACAAGTGTTGGAAGGAAACATGAAGTTGGAACTCACATATGTTGTTAGAAATATAAAATAGAGCAACCAGTTTGGAAAAATTTGACAGTTCCTCAAAATATTAAACATGGAGTTACCATATTAGTTAGCAATTCTATGCCTAGTTATATATGCTAAAGAATTGAAAACATTCAGAAACTTGTACAAAAAAGTTCATAGCATTATTCATTCTTGCCAAAAAATGGAAATAGCTCAAATATCAATTGATGAATGGATAAAAATAAAATGTGGCATATTCACACAATTGAATATTATTCAACCAAAAAAAAGGAAAGAAATACTGATCCATGCTATAGCACTGATGAAGCTTAGAAAATTACACTAACTGAAAAAAGCCCATCATAAAACACCACATATTTTATGATTTAATGCATATGAAATGTCCAGAATAGGCAAATCTATATATAGAGAGAAAGTGGATTAGTGATCGCCTAGACTTGGGAGGTTGGGTGTAAATGGGGAGTGACTGTCAACGTGCATGAAGGTTCTTTTGGGGGTGATGAAACTGTCCTAAAATTGATTGTGATGATGGTTGCAGAATTCTATAACTATACTTAAAACATTGAGTTGTACAATTTAAATGGAAGAACTGTGTGGCATATGAATTATTTTTCAATAAAGTCATTAAAAAGTAGTAAAGGGAGGAAAGGTAATTAGTGTTGAATAGGTACCTTGCAATTTCGATTCTGCAAGATAAAGAGTTCTGGTGGAGTTCCCTTGTGGGTTAAGGATCGGGCATTGTCACTGCAGCTGCTCAAGTTGCTGCTGTGGTGCAGGTTCAGTTACTGGCTTGGGAGTTCCTGTCCTGGCTCGGTGGTAACAAACCCAACTAGAATCCATGAGGACTCAGGTTTGATCCTTGTCTTGATCAGCAGGTTAAGGATCCAGCATTGCTGTGAGCTGTGACATAGGCTGGCAGCTGCAGATCGGATTTATCCCCTAGCCTGGGAACTTCCATATGCTGAGGGTGTGGCCCTAAAAGGACAAAAAAAAAAAAAGTTACTGGCCTGGGAACTTTCACATGTAGCATCTGAGGCCAAAAAAAAAGAGTTCTGGAGATAGACGGTACTGAGCATGATGGTACAGTAATGTGAATGTATGTGAATGTACTGAACTGTACACTTAAATGGTAAATTTTGTGTGATGTGTATTTCACCATAAGTAAAAATAATTTTTTAAAAAAATGAGTACTCAATATTACTATGATAAAATATAACTATTACATGACTTCTATAGAAAACCGAGTTTAGAAAAATATTAAAAATAGGAGTTCCTGTTGTGGCTCAGCAGGTTAAGGACCCGATGTGGTCTCTCTGAGGATGTGGGTTCAATCCCGGGCCTTGCTCAATGGATAAAGGATTCGGTGTTGGTGCAAGCTGTGGTGTAGGCTACAGCTGCAACTCTGATTCAACCCCTAGCCCAGGAGCATCCATATGCTCCAGGAGTGGCCATTGAAAGAAAAGAAAAAAGAAAAATATTAGAAATAAAAAGAGGAGTTCCCGGTGTGGCGCAGTGGAAATGAATCTAAGAACCATGAGGTTGTGGGTTTGATCCCTGGCGTTGCTCAGTGGGTTAAGGATCTGGCATTGCCATGAGCTGTGGTGTAGGTTGTAGATGTGGCTCAGATTTGGTGTGGCTGTGGCTGTGGCATAGGCTGGCAGCAACAGCTCCGATTGGACCCCTAGCCTGGGAACCTCCATATCCTGCAGGTGCAGCCCTAAAAAGAAGACAAAAAGCCAAAAGAAAATACAAAATAAATAAATAAATAAAAAGAAATAAAACATAAATTTAACATTTTATTTATTGTATTCTCGGAATTTAAAAAATTTTAGTATGAAACCTAGTTTTAATCAAGTAGATGTAATCTCATTTGGAATCATTTTTAGTAGCATTAAGAAAAGGGCATACTTGATTTGAGATTATTTAGAGGGAGAGGGAGTTCCTGAGTGGCTCAGTGGTAATGAATCCACCTAGCATCCTTGAGGACACAGGTTCGATCCCTGACCTCACTCAGAAGGTTAAGGATCCGGCATTGCCATGAACTGCATTGCTGTGAGCTGTGGTATACATTGCAGATGTGGCTCAGACCCCATGTTGCTGTGGCTGTGGCATATGCAGACAGCTGCAGGTCCAATTTGACCCTAGCCTGGAAACTTCCATATGCCACAAGAGGAGCCCTGGGAAAAAAAAAAGAATGAGATCTTATTTAAGATAAGATCAAAGAAAAGTATGTAAAATGTTAGTAGATGAAAATATCTTCTTTTAGATCCTAGTTGCTGGATAAAGAATATCAGCTACTACTAGAATGAGGCTTTATATAGTATTGCTTATAGCTATTTTAGTTGCACTTATATCATTTTAAATACAGTTTATGAACATTGTACTACTCCATTATATTATTAATTTATCTTCACTGATATTTATAGTATCAATTTAAAAGCTGTAAAACTTCATGAAAAGTAGCTTAAACAAGGACTTTGATCAACAAAAGCTTTCAGTTTTTAAAAGCAAATCATGTACTTCTTAAAGAAGATTTAAAGTTTTTTTATTGTTGTTGATGATGATAGAATTATGAACCTTATAAACACGGTATTTTTCAGTTAACCTAAATACATAAATCTATTTGAATTCATCTTATGAAAAGAGATATGTCATTAGATATATGATCATTACATGCTTTAGTGATTCATGGACCTTGTTACATACATGCTTGGTAATGTATGAATTATTTAGTAAGAAAAATCACAATAATTTTGTTGTTACTCAAAAATTTATGGGTTGGCAGAAACAATTATACAGCCCCTGAAGCTGGTATGTTAAGGTAACATCATTAACACTACATAGTATGATTTTTTTCAGTAGTTACTTGACATAACCTTTACTTCCTCTGCTAGAATATATCAGTAATTTTACAACAATCTGTCTATAAACAGAACATTGAATTTATTAACCACAAAGTGATTCATTTTACTCTATTTTCATGTAAGTGCATAATTTAAAATCAGATCTCAAAGGTTGTCACCCAAATCCTAAAGGAAAAATATAAAAAAATAAAAATCAGCACCCTAACAGACATAAATTTAAAACTCCATTTGACGAAAATTTATATTTTTATTTCACAAATGTGTATGCTTATAAGTTGGATGAAAACATTTCAAAAAAGTAGGAGATTATCTTGCAATCTTTCTTTATACATGGAATTAAGGCCCTGAATGTGAGATAAAGCCAAAATTTTAGTTTCTTATGCTTTCAAATCTCCAACTTTTATAAAATGAAAAAGAATTTCAAAGTAAAAATCTAAGTAGTATCACTTACTTTTAGATTACATTAAAAATCAACAGCCTTTCATTCATCCTACAAATCCTTTTGCATCGACTATGTTTAAGGCAAACTCTGGCAATTTTACCTGTCAACAAAATCTAGCCATTCTGAATCTACATACAGAATCCATTCTAGCCATACTGAAAAAGACTACTTCCATACACAGCTGGATGGGAATCATGTGTTACTAATTTTTGTGTTTCCAGTACTTGTCATATAATGAAGGCTCCATGTCAAATGAACATGTGATGATTAAAAATTAAAAAGGAAACTTGCCTTCATCTTTAAGAGCTTTAAGAAAAGGATTCTTTAGTTGGATATGATATGAATTCTTTACAAGAGCAGCAACAAGTTTTGAAATATTATCTTAGATGTAATAAACTAACACAGTTTTATGCCTTCTGAAAAATCAAAGATTGGAATCTTGTTACATTATCCCTTTGAAGCATTTCAAAAGGGGCAATCTATTTTCTTTCTTTTTTTTATTTTTTTTGCTTTTTAGGGCTGTACCCAAGGCATGTGGAAGTTCCCAGGTTAGCGTCTGAATCAGAGCTGCAGCTGCTGACCTACACCAGAGCCACCCCAGATCCGAGCCCCATCTATGACCTACAATGCCAGATCCTTAACCCACTGAGTGAGGCCAGGGATCAAACCCGAATCCTCATGGATATTAGTCAGGTTTGTTACTGCTGAGCCACAATGGGAACTCACAATTCATTTTCTTAAATGGTAATTTTCCTATTTTAAAGTCAAACAGAATGATGTGAAGTGATACATTAAACAGAAACTACTAGGATCAGTTAGACCTACTATTTTAAAACAGACCTAGAAATAGCATGTTGGTAATAAGAAGACAAGAAGAATGTTTTTATTGATTTGGCAAAAAAATGGAATGAATTACCTCTTGAGGCAGTGAGTCCTGTTATTGGAGATGTTTAGAGAAGCAAATGACAGTTCCTTAGGTAAATGTGGAGAGAATTCTTGCACTGGGCAGAAGATTAGATTGGTGATTTTGTAAGTTTTCTTTAACACTGCAACGTTATCATTCTTGCATGCCTGTGTCTGATTTAATTTGGTGCTTACTGCTGTTCCACTATATGTGTAATACAGAGAAACTTGTTTTGAAGATGAAAAATATGGTTTAAGTTCTTGCTGTACCATTACTGGTTGAATAACTTTAAGAAAAATCAGAGATTCCTTAGTGTCTTCATAAGTACAACAGGGAGTTTATCTAGCACTTACACATTGTTTACTTATGCCAGGTCCTAGACTAAGCACTTTACACATTCTAACTCCTTTAATCCTCTCATAACACCTCTATGAGTTAGGCACTATTTCATTTCCATTTTTTTAGCTGTGGAGACCAAGTCTTGTCCAGGGTCACCCATAGTGAATGTTCTAATCCCTGCAGTCTGTCTACAGAGTTGAAGTTCTTAACTCTTATTCTATACTTTCCTATGATGCACAGAATAATGAAAGGAAAAGTGCTTCACAAGCTGTAAAATGCCACAAAAATGTGAGCTGTATTTTGGTGGTTAATGTAAAGAAGATACTACAGACATATTTAAACAATGAAAAGAGGGAAATAATAAAGCTTAAGTGATTTGTAGGAACACCAACCCATTCTACCTAAAGTAAAATGTTGTAGTTAGACTTTAAATCCAATGACATTATAAATTAATACTTATACAATTAATTTATTAATCAATAAGTTAATTGATAAAATAATTTTAGAGCATCTAAAACCCATAGTACCTGGCACATAGTACGTGCTCCATGAATATCTGTTGAACTGTTGTTTTTGCTTCTGCATGAGTGCTGGAATTGCTTCCATTGTTCTTTTTCTGCCATAACAGAAAAGAGCAGACCTTCCCATCACATTTTCAGGGTTTTTTTGGTCCATGCTTCCTCATTGTCTTTTTTTTTTTTTTTTTTTTTTTGTCTTTTGTCTTTTTAGGGCCGCACCTGCGGCATATGGAAGTTCTCAGGCTCTGGGCCTAATCAGAGCTGTTGCTGCTGGCCTATGCCAGAGCCACAGCAACACCAAATCCCAGCCATGCATCTGCAACCTCCATCACAGCTCACAGCAATGCCGGATCTTTAACCCACGGAGCAAGGCCAGAGATTGAACCTGCAACATCATGGATCCTAGTCCAGTTTGTTTCTGCTGAGCCATGACGGGAACTCCATGCTCTTCTTTTTTAAAAAAAACTAATAGATATTAAGCAATATTAGGAAAATGCTTATTGTTGTTCATTTGTTATTGGAAATTATATCTTTTTAAAATTAAAATTTCTAGGAGCTCCTATTGTGGCTCAGTGAGTTAAGAACCTGACTGGTGTCCATGTGAGTGCAGGTTTGATCCCTGGCCTTGCTCAGTGGTTTAAGTATTCAGCACTGCTACAAACTTTGGCGTAGGTCGCAGATGCTGCTTGGATCTGACGTTACTGTGGCTGTGTCAGCAGCTGCAGCTCTGACTGGACCCCTAGCCTGGGAACTTACATATACCACAAGTGTGACCCTAAATAGAAAAAAAAAAAATCTAAGACATTATTGCAAGAGTGTAGAAATGCAACTCACTGAAAAATTTTTTATTTTGGAATAATTTTAGATTTACAGAAAAGTTGCAAATAAGGTACAGAGAGTTCCCATGTACCCTCACCCAGATTCCCCTAATGTTAAGCATCTTTTTTTTTTTTTTTTTGCTTTTTAGGGCTGAACCTGTGGCATATGGAGCTTCCCAGGCTGGGGGTCAAATTGGAGCTGCAGCCGCTGGCCTACACCACAGCCACAGCAATGCCAGATCTGAGCTGTGTCTGCCACCTACACCACAGCTCATGGCAATGCTGGATCCTTAACTCACTAAGAGAGGCCAGGGATTGAACCCGTATTTTCATGAACACTAGTTGGATTCGTTTCTGCTGAGTCACAAGGAGAACTCCAAGCATCTTACATAATCATTGTACATATTCCAAAACTAAAAAGTCAACATTGGTACATTACTACTAACTCCAGACTTTATCCAGATTTCACCAGGTTTTCATTACTGTCCTTTTTCTGTTCCAGGATTCCACTGAGGATCCCACATTACTTTAAGTTGCCATGTCTCCTTAGTCTCCTCATGTCTGTGAAAGGTGTGTGTGTGTGTGTGTGTGTGTGTGTGTGTGTGTGTGCGCGTGCGTACGCATGTCAAATTGACAGTTTTGAGCAATATTTGTCAGGTTTTTTTTTGTTGTTGTTTGTTTGTTTTTTTTTTGTCTTTTTTAGGGCTGTACCTGCAGCATATGGATGTTCCCAGGCTAGGGGTCAAATCAGAGCTGTAGCCACTGGCCTACACCACAGCCACAGCAACAGGGGATCTGAGCCACATCTGCAAACTACACCACAGCTCACAGCAATGCCAGATCCTTAACCAATTGAGTGAGGCCAGGGAAGGAATCCACAACCTCATGGTTCCTAGTTGGATTCATTTCCACTGCCTCACCATGGGAACTCTTGTCAGGTATTTTTTATTTCTTTATTTTATTATTTTATTTTTGTCTTTTCTAGAGCCGCACCTGCGGCATATGGAGGTTCCCAGGCTAGGGGTTGAATCGGAGCTGTAGCCGCTGGCCTACACCAGAGCCACAGCAATGCCAGATCCAAGCCGCGTCTGTCACCTACACCACCGCTCATGACAACGCTGGATCGTTAACCCACTGAGCAAGGCCAGGGATCGAACCCGCAACCTCATGGTTCCTAGTCGGATTCGTTAACCACTGCGCCACGACGGGAACTCCAAGGTATTTTTTAGAATGTCCTTCAATTGTGGTTTGTCTGATGGTTTTCTCATGATTGGATTAAGGTTATGAGTTTTGGGAAGAAGACCCGAGGGGTCAAATGCCTTTCTTATTGCATCTGATCAGAGAGCACATGGTATCAACATAACTGATCACTGGTGATGTTAGCCTTGATCACTTTGTTAGGATGGTTTTTGCCAGGTTTCTCCACTAGAAAGTTACTCTTTCCATCCTCTATTCTCATCATATTCTTTTTAAAAAAATTTTTTTTAATTAAAGTATATTTGATTTACAATGTTGTGCCAATTTCTGCTGTACAGCGAAGTGACCCACTTATACATATATATATTCTTTTCCATCATGGTCTATCCCAGGAGATTAGACATAGTTCCCTGTGGTATACAGTAGAACATTGTTGTTTTTCTTTTCTAAATGTAATATTTGCAACCATTAACTCATCATAGTCTTTTAAATCAAAACTAATCAACAAATATGTGAATGTAATATGCAGGGGCCCACACTAGAAATTGAAGGAGACGAGTAGATTTCTTGAACATAGGAGGCAAACAACACTTAAAGTTTACAGCTCAATGGGAGTCTACAATGGTTGTTGTCTCACTTCCAGTGGTGGAGGTGGTGGTGGTGGAGGAGAGGCACAGGAGCAAGTGAGGCTCAAGACAGGCAGGAGATGCACATGGTAGTTAAATCCCTGCTACTCAATCCACTCTGCCTTCAAAATCCACTCATTCATTGAACAAATATTCTTAAAGTGCCCACTGTGTGCAGGCACTACTTTCAGAACTAGGGATATGTCAGTGAATAAAACATATTCGTTCCCTCCCCTCACAAAGTTATAGTTTAGTGGGGAGGCAAACATAAGAGTGAAAAATGACGCAGAGTGGATAGGGATGAGGGCCAGGAGAAAAGTAAGCTAGGGAAGGCGGCTAGGAATTCTGCACACTTGCATGCTTGTATCCGTGGATGGGATGGGTTTGGGGCTGGTTTTCAATAGTGCGCTAAGGGAAGGCACACTGAACAAGAGGGTGATTTTTAAATCAAGATCTGCAGAATTTGAGGGAGTGAGGTATGTAGCTATCAGGGTAAGAGTAATCCAGGTAGAGGAAGACTCTGAGGTGGAATGCCCAATATGTTCAAGAAACAGTAAAAAGAAGGCTGGTGTGGATGAGGATTGAGAGATCATAAGGCCAGACATAAGGTGTGGAGGGGAGAATATGTGGAGTTCTGTCAGTCAAGGACAGTTTTAGTTCTGCACAAGTTACGAAGTTATCAGGAAAGTTTTTTTTTTTTTTTTTTTTTTTTTTTTCTTTTTTATTCTAGGGCCGCACCTGCGGTATATAGAGGCTAGGGGTAGAATCAGAGCTACAGTTGCCAGCCTACACCACAGCTCACGGCAACGCCGGATCCTTATCCCTGAGCGAGGCCAAGGATAGAACCCACATTGCTGTGGCTATGACATAGATAGGCTGGCAGCTGTAGCTCCGATTCGAGTCCTAGCCTGGGAACTTCTACATGAGATGGGCACGCCCCCCCCAAAAAAAGAAAAAAAAGAAATTACTTTATAACAAAAAAGGAAAAAAACAGCCCAGTTAAAAAATGGGCAAAGGACTTGAATAGGCAATTCCCCAAAGAAGATATACAAACGGCCAAGAAGTGTATGAAAAGATGAACATCAATAATCACTAAGGAAAATGCAAATTAAAACCACATATCACCTCATACTTGATGGAATAGCATTTAACAAAAATACAGAATGTAACAAGTGTTGGTGAAGATGTGGAGAAATCGGAACCCTTGGGCTATGGAAGGGAATGTAAGATGGCATGGCCATTGTGGAATATGGCAGCTCCTCCAAAAAATTATCACATGATCCAGCAATTCTACTTGTGGGTATACACCCAAAAGAATTGAAAGTGCGAACTGAGTTGGTTTTCCCCATGGTACTATGAATAAAAAACCAATTTTAACAAATCATGGGTTCAGAGAAAATCCCCCCACTGAGCGAGGCCAGGGATGGAACCCACAACCTCAGGGTTCCTAGTAGGATTCGTTTCTGCTGTGCCACCATGGGAACTCCGGAAATGAACTTTCATTTAAAAATGCACTGGGGTCCTTGAGCAAATGGTTTATTTTTCACAGGACTGAAGTGCAGATCTTTGACCAGCTGGAGGATCTGACTAAAGAAATTTCTACCTAAGCAATTAATTTACAAAACTGAAAACATATCATTTATCTCCTACAATGGACTTTCAAATTAAACATCAGAGAGCGCAGGCAGAGAAGATATGTAGGAAAAAAATTATATTATACTAAAACTGGCCAATATTTATTTTTTTTTTTCTGGCATTAAGCAACTATTTGATAAAGGGAAATGAAACACCTCCCCCACCGAATTTATACAAAATTCAGCCCCCCAAAGTAAAGCCATATGTGCACTTTCCTTAGAACGAGATGAAAGACGAAACTACACGTTACAACTTGTAAACAAACTTCTGTAAAGGAATCGTAGAGCAACAAAATTATGCATTTAAAAGTCTGAGGTTAACAAGGCAGTTAAAAATAACCAAGTGTTACTGCTACCGCCTCTGATATCACTGATTGCATAAACATTGCTTAGCTAGTGGAAAATTAATGGGTTAGACTGGAGATTTTTTGCAACAATTTAACAAAAGATGATGCCACTACTGCAGCTGTCCCCAGGCAGTTAAACTCTTCACTGAATTTCTCTACAGTAACTTTCGAGTAAGGGGCTGTTTGCTATTTTAGGGCAACCATGGGGTAAAGAACCTCACTAAAACCCCATATTTGCTTTGCTCATTTTGGAGAAAGATCTGGATCTGTGACTTGGAAAATGGAAGAAGAAGAAAAAAAAAAAAAAAAGACAACCTTGCTCTTGACCATTTGATGCACAAACCCCCACGAATATTTAGGTACAGGGCCTGACGAAGGAATAAACGATGCAGTCCTATCTTTCTAGGCTTCTCTACAAGCCAAGAGTACACATTTTAAGCAATCTATTGGCTTTTGGCGGACCTCTGCCTTAGTTCAGTTTCCTCCTTCGTTTGTTAGATATTTTCACATCGCTAATTGTAATGAGTCAGGAAAGGAAAGGGCCATCACTCGATCGCTCGGCGAAAAGGTGGGGTGTCCCGGGAGTGGGCAGCCCAGTCGGTCCCTTCACTCCGGCCCGAGCGCCCCGCGCTGCCTCCTTGGGTCCCGTCCGCCCGGGAGCAGGGGGAGGGTTCGGCCAGGAGCTGCCCTTTTCCAACATGGCGCCGCGGGAGGCGGGTCCCCTCGCCGGCTCCCGGGGTTCCGGCGCCGCGCGTTTTGGTTCCGGAGTAACAGTGCCCTCGCCGCCGCCCTCCCCCTCCTCCTGCCGCCGGGACGCGCGGCCTCGGGTGCCCAGGGCTGAGCCGCACGGGCGGCGCAGTCTGACTCCGGTTGGGCAGAAGACTGTCTCCCCACCTCCAACTTCCCGCGGAGGGTCCCCGGCGGCTTTCTCCTGGTTCGGCTGCCCCGGGGCTTCTTCCACACCACACCGGACTGAGTCCCCTTCAGTCCAGGACCCTCCGCCCCTGCTGAGGAGGAGTGGACACCTGCCGCTGTATCTCCCTAAAACAGGGTCTTCTGTTTGCCGTCCCCTCACACCCTCACAGACGGCAGAGAGCTGCATGACCCCGTTTGCCTTCTTTTCCAACTCCAGAACCTTCTGACCTCCCCTAGTTCCTACTGACTCCTTCCTCTTGCCCAGTCCACGCTCACCGGGAGACATCCCTCGGCCCCCTGCAGCCTGGGCCTGGCTCGGAGCCTGCGGGCCTCTTCTGGACCTCCTCCTCTCTTCAGCCCCCTTGCTCTCTGTCACCTTATCTTCTCTTGGAAGCCCCACCTAACAGGGACCGGTGGGTACCCCCTTACCAGGATGTGAGCCCCTTTCACCTGTAATGCTGTGGCTGGCCCTTGGCCCCTTCCATGCCATGGAGAACCAGGTGCTGGTGATTCGCATCAAGATTCCAAATAGTGGAGCGGTGGACTGGACAGTGCACTCGGGGCCGCAGCTACTCTTCAGGGATGTGTTGGTGAGTGCTAATCTCAGTGTTCCATCCTGGCGAGGGAGGGTGCAGGGATTTGTGGGGTAGTCTGCGCCTTGATCACTGAAACTTAACCCCGGTGGCCTGGTGGCCTGAGCTAGTGGCCATTGCTGGCCTCAAGTGAGGACAGTTTTATTGCTTCCACCACAGGCAGTGATTAATTGCATGGGCTTAAATCTGACAAATGTGCAGGTCCCTGGGAAAGTAGAGATGAACCAGATTGAACCTCTGCCCTCAGGGAGTGCACAGCCTGGACTGGAACATATACATGGAAGCAACAACTAGGATTCAAAAAGCTGAATCTAAAAGTTTTTCTAAAGTATTTTGTGGAATGTCCCTGGCCAGGTTCCAGCCATGTCTTCCTACTGAGTTCCTTAAACTTGGTGACTAGTGGGAAAGAGAAACAAGGCGTCTTTAACCAGTTGTGTTTCAGCAAACCTTAGGTGTCATAGGTTTTAAGGTATTTTATGTACTACTAAGAAGGAAAAAGCTGACGTAGCACACATTGTGCAAAACCTAGTTTCAGAGATGTTAAAATAGAGGGGGAAATGTGCATTTTAGAGTCAATAATGTAGTCTTAACTTTCATAATAAATATTCACAATGTATTTCAAATAAAATCATGGAGTGTTAGAGGAGGGGATAACCCCAGAGGTGGCCTTTTGAGCCCTCTGATCCTTTTTGTAGTTGGTTACCAAGGAGCAGTGAGGTGAAATGACTTTTCCAAAGCCATGTTGCTTGTGAGTGGAAGTGTCAGTGCCATAACTCAGATTTCCTTACTTTACTTAGTATTTATTTCCATGTGCTGCAGTGCCACTTTTCATCTTTTAGCATTTATTTGAGATAGAGTGCTTTGTGCCCATTTTACATTTTGAATAACTGAGCTGTCGAAGGTAGAGCTGACATATCATGGGGCACATTGCAAGTATGGGATCTATAGTGGAACTTAGCTATAGGATAAGATGGGGCTGGGTGGAGGTTTTTTAGAAGATCTGTGATGTGGCTTTTGATTGTCATAAGTTACTCAATCAAAATTTGATCCCTGTACCTTCATTTTGAGTTTTTGATGTTACTGACCACACAGACCATACAGATTTTCAGGTGTCTGGGCCAGGAGTGCAGAGGCTGGTGAAAGCCAGCAGCCTCCAATCTTATGCCATCCTTCTCTTTGCATCCAGAGTTCTCCACACACTCACAGGCACGTGGATCTTCCTTCATGGTAAGGCCTGAACTCCTTGGCATGGTCTTTTGATTGGCTCGTGCCTGACTGGCACCAGCTTCATCTTTCACTATACCCCTATGAGCATCTTGTGCTCCAGGTATTTATAATTAATCTTGAGTTCTCCCAGGTGCCCAGGCCATCTCCACTTGGCCTCTTTCTTTTTTTTTTTTTTTTTTTATTTTATGGTTGCACCTATGGCATGTGAGAATTCCTAAGCCTGGAGTTCCTGTTGTGGCTCAGCAGTTAATGAACCAACTAGTATCCATGAGGACGAAGGTTCAATTCCTGGCTCGATTAGTGGGTTAAGGATTTGGCATTGCTGTGAGCTGTGGTGTAGGTCACAGAGGCAGCTCAGATCCCACGTTGCTATGGCTGTGGCATAGGTCGGAGGCCACAGCTCTGATTTGACCCCTAACCTGGGAACCTCCATATGCCTCAGGTATGGCCCTAAAATGACAAAAGAAAAAAAATAAAAAAAGGAAGTTCCTGGGCCAGGATTGAATCTGAGCTGCAGCTGTGACCTATTCCTGCTGCTGTGGCAATGCTGGATCCTTTAACACACTGCCAGGCCAGGGACTGAACCTGCACCTGCCACTGTAGTTGGATTCTTAACCCAGTGTGCCACAGCAGGAACTTGGCCTCTTTCTTCGGCTGCCCAACTCCTACGTGTCCTTCAAAACCCAGCTTTGATTTTCCTCTACACTGGTCATACATGCCCCTCCTCTGTGTTCCACCACAGTACATGGATTTTGTGCTAACCTTGTCTCATTCACTAGATAATACACTGGAGGAGACAGACATCTCTGTTTCCTCTCTGTTTCTGGGGCTTCATAGGACCCTAAGATATTTGTTTAATGAGGAAGCGTCAAAGAGGATACATACTATTATGGCTTTGTGGATGCACATTAGGTTTTGAATAAAGACATTTGGGTTTAGGAGTTTCTGTCTTGGCGCAGTGGAAACGAATCCAACTGGGAACAATGGGGTTGCGGGTTTGATCCCTGGCCTTGCTTAGCGGGTTAAGGATCCGGCGTTGCTGTGGGCTGTGGTGTAGGTCGCAGACGCGGCTTGGATCCTGAGTTGCTGTGTCTCTGGTGTAGGCCGGCAGCAACAGCTCCAATTCGACCCCTAGCCTGGGAACCTCCATATGCTGCAAGTGTGGCCCTAAAAAATACAAAAAAGCAAAAAAAAAAAAAAAAAAAAAGAAAAGAAAGAAATTTGGGTTTAATTGTACTTATTAAGTAGTCAAGTCATTCTACCTCTCTGGGCCTTACTTTCCTTACTTAAAGATTAGGGATAATGATACCTGTATCAAAAACTTGTAAAGACTAAGTCAGATTGTGTTTATGATGAGAAAGACATGAGCTTCCTTTACTTTACTCTTTTGAGACAACAGGAGGTATTATTTTAAGCAGGATGGTTCAGTATTTAAAAGCATGAACATTTGAGCCAGGCTGTCTGGGTTTAAATTGCAAGCCTTACCAGGCTCACTTTGGGCAAGTGTCTTCTGTATCTCAGTTTCTTCATCTGTAAAAAGAAAAAAGGAAAAAAAAAAAAAAAAAAAGGACTGGGGGCATGAAAATAGTGTCTACCCCATAGAGTTCTGAGGACTGTTGACACTGATACATGTGAAGCACTTGAAACAATCTGGAGTAAGTAAGTGTTGTTATTGCCACAGAAAAGATAGGGCCTGGGCCTCTCCCAGTTGTACCTTGGCTCCAAGATGACTGGCTTACAGGTAAACTTTGCTCAGATGGTCCCACCATCTAGAGCTCAGAGTGCCATGTGCCTTCACATGTGCTTGTTCAGGTAAGCCCAGGGAGAGCATGTTACATCCAAAAGACCTGATGAAGGGCTCATGACAATGGGTGCTGTGCTACAGATCCAGTTCTTTGAACTTTGCAAGCCCAAATCCCAGAGGGCTCTTGCCATCTCTTTTCCAGGTTTACCATACCTCTTCATTAAGAAATTGGCAAAAAAACCAATAGACATATTAGCATCTTTGGCTTGGAACCTTATAATTTAAGGCCAAATGAAACCTGGAATGTTCCTCCTTCATCTGATATAACTCTTCTCACTTTAGTTTTCAAATGAGGAAGCATGACACCCGGACAGGAAAATGCTAAAGCCACGCAACTAGTTTTTGGTGGACCCAGACATGGAAGCCAGAAGTAGTTCATAGTCACTGAGTCAGCTGGAACTGAGGGTGTTTTGGACTCCGAGTCTGTAGTTGAGGGCTTCTGTCCCAGCAACATCAAATGGCTGGGACTCCCTGGGCAAGTCACTGGGCCTCTCTGGGTCTGTGTCCTTCATCTGAAGAATTAGGGACTGGCTGAGATGTGAAGGAGGTCCAGCTGATCCTCATGGGCAGAGGCTTGTGGGTTATCTGTTTTTCAGTTTTCTGTGTTTCTCTTCTTCCTTGGCAACACAGTCCCCAGTTTTGTGAAAATTATGCAGGAGATCTGGATTAGTGAGGGGTAGGAAAGAATGTTCTCCCTTTTCCTCTTGCTGTGTGAATCTTCTCTCCCAAGTTCTAGCCCAGATTTCCCCTCTTCTGTGACATTTCTACCTAAACTGAGGCTGTGGATTTTTCCGGCCTCCTGAGCGAGCAACAACTACTTGCTAATTTATGTTTTTTGTTTGCCTCTTCTTTCATACTATTTGTAAGTGCTTTGAATTGTTAGTCTTTTAGGTTTGTCTGTATCTTGTGATGGATTATAATCTTTCAAAAGTCAAGGAGAAGTCTTATTCTTCTATAGCCTGTAGTTTTGTAATCTTTATGCTCCTGGTATGTTGTATATGTTCACTTGGATGTTTGGTTTGCCATTTATTTGACTGATTTATTGAGAGGAAGGAGAAGAAAAGGATCAAGAAGTGATCACCAACAAGATATGTAAACTTACATGTTCTTTTGAAACCTTTTTTAGGTAGGGTAAAATGTTGAGAATAAGACAGGGTCATTCTGAGGAGTTCCCATTGTGGCTCAGGGGATTAAGAACTCAACTAGTATCGATCCCTGGCCTCGCTCAGTGGGTTAAGGATCTGGGGTTGCCATGAGCTGTAATGTAGGTTGCAGATGAGGCTTGGCTGTGTCAGCTGTAGCAGCAATTCAACCCCTAGCGTGGGAACTTCCGTATGCTGCAGGTGTGGCCCTAATAAGCCAAAGAGAGAGAGAGAGGGGGAGAGAGAGGGAGAGAGAGAGAGAAAGAAATAACAGACAGGGTCATTTTGAATAAATCACTTAAAATACAACTGCAGAGTATACATAAAATTAAATATGGGAGTTCCCGTCGTGGCGCAGTGGTTAACGAATCCGACTAGGAACCATGAGGTTGCGGGTTCGGTCCCTGCCCTTGCTCAGTGGGTTAAGGGTCCGGCGTTGCCGTGAGCTGTGGCGTAGGTCGCAGACTCGGCTTGGATCCAGCGTTGCTGTGGCTCTGGCGTAGGCCGGTGGCTACAGCTCCGATTCGACCCCTAGCCTGGGAACCTCCCATATGCCGCAGGAGCGGCCCAAGAAATGGCAAAAAGACAAAAAAAAAAAAAAAATTAAATGTGCTTGCTTAGAGAAGACCAGGGAATGGTGATTAGGTGATTAATATTCAAACTTTTTACGCCTTCGTCATTATGATAGCCCCACTTTATTTGCTTTGATGGAACAAGATGGTCAGTTGTGTTCACATGATTCTCTCAAGCAGGTATACTCTTTCTTTCTCTTTTTTCCCCACATTAGATGTACAGTGTGTGTAGATCCTTGTTTATGTTGATAGGCAAAGGAGGCCATTGCTGCCCAGCAGGGTTTTCAGCTAGTTATTAGAAATTTGTTGTTTTATGGGGTCTGCTGTTCGGAAGTAGGAAGGATCCTGAATTAGTTTGCTAATACTGTAGAGTTCACATCTCAAGATTGGTAGTCCGGAAGTGAGCAGTGATAACCTAGACCCGGAAGGTCGGGGGTGGGCGTGGGGGTGGAGGATGCAACCCCCCACCCCCTTTTTTAACCAATATTGCCTGATACAGTAAATGCTGTAGAGGGATGAAGTGAACCAAAGACCGCATTCCGCTTATTGTCAGGGGCTGAAATTTAGGGTTTCATTATGAGATAAAATGTGGAATGTTCCCAGTCATCAGTGACTTGTTTATTTAACAGACACTAAGATGGCACTTACCATGCGCTGGATACTCTCTAGCACTTTATAAATATTAACTTATTTGTCCTACGAGGTAGGCACAGTTTTGATCTCACTCACACAGAAGGAAACTAAGGTGCAGAGAAATTGTCACTCAGTGACTGAGTGGCAGAGCCAAGGTCCAACCCTAGCAGTTTGGTTCCAGTGCATACTCTCAGGCTCTACACTGCCTGTATATTCCATACTCATTCTACAGTTTTCATTTACTTGTCAATAAATACTTTTTACCTATAAGTATGTAGAAAGAATTTTTTTTTTTTCTTTTTAGGGCCTCACCTGTGACATATAGACGTTTCCAGGCTAGGGGTCCAATCAGAGCTGCAGCTGCAGGCCCACCCCGAAGCCACAGCAACGCCAGATCCCAGCCACATCTTCGACCTATACCACGGCTCATGGCAACGCCAGATCCTTAACCCACTGAGCGAGGCCAGGGATCGAACCTGCATCTTAATGGATACTTGTTGGGTCCTTAACCCCCTGAGCCACAATGGGAACGCCTAGAAAGAATTTTTTTAAACACTAAAATTGTTTACAAGAACTCCTTAAAAAGTTGATATTTCATTTGCTGAGGCTGGAAACAGAAGAAAAAAATAATATTTTGTCCCTAATGAGTAGGGTTGCCTAAGATAGATCCCTTTGATCAATTTTATATGCACAGATTTATTTAAAGTGCGTGCGCGCGCGCGCACGTACGCACGCACGCACACACACACACACACACACACACCTACACACACCACACACACACTGTAGGGATAAGGCTATTATGCAAATTGCCGCTGCAGCAAAAGCTCTAAAGAACTACCTTTAGAAGGAAGTTGCACTTCCACTCTGCTAAGTGCCCTGCTTGGAAGGGGTCTGGGCTCCCTGCTGAGAAATACAGAAATACTGCAAGAGGCTTTGTCAGCCCGCTGCCTGGTGCCAGATCTGGAACCGCCTAGGAGGGATGTAGAGGCAGAGCTCTCTAAGAGCAATGAGGTCGGCAGGCCGTTTATATTGGACTAGACATAATGGAGGGTCACTTTTCCCAGAACTGTTTCTCAGAAGTGTTCTGTACCTCTTTAATTAAGCTGAATCTGTAGACAATTTTTCAAGTGTTTTCAACTTGATTAATTTAAATATTGATAATCAGGTTATATATACGTAAACTTTTTTTGTAGGCTAGAATAACTATTTTGGTGTCATTAAATTTATTTTTCAGTTGCTTAAGAGTAAAGGTAAGAATTGGTTGTATTAAATGTAACATTAGAGATTTGTATCATTATCACCACGGAAAATTTTGAACTCTTCCAGCTATGAGTAAGAGGTGTTACTGGTTACATATCAAGAACTGCATTTGTTGCATGTTTACAGTGTGTTAGGCTAGCTCATGTTTACTACAATATTTAATACTTTTTACATTACCTCCCTAAGTGTTACTAGACCCATATTGGAAGGGTAATCAAATTGAGGCTCAGAGAGGTTGAGTAATTTATTCCCAGTCACATAGCTAGTTAAGCGCAGAGCTGAGATTCAAACTCAGACTAGTCTGACTCCCAAACTGCACCCCCCCACCCTTATTTTTTTTTACCAGCAGTACATTCCTTCTACAACCTCCCATAGAATAAACTTTTCTTTTTTTGTCTTTTTAGGGCTGCACATGCAGCATATGGAGGTTCCCAGGCTAGGGGGCAAATTGGAGTTCTAGCCGCCGGCCTATATTGGATCCTAGCTGGGTCTGCGACCTACACCAAAGCTCACAGCAACACCAGATCCTTAACCCACTGAGGGAGGCCACAGATCCAACCTGTGTCTTCATGGATACTGGTCAGATTCATTTCCGATTAGCCACGACGGGAACTCCTTTTTTTTTTTTTCTTTTTTTGTGTAAATCAATAGCAGTGTATTTGTCTACTTTGTTGAATTGAGAGTGAAACATCATGTTATTGGAGTTCACATTGTGGTTCAGCAGAAATAAACCTAACTAGTATCCATGAGGATTCAGGTTTGATCCCTGGCCTCACTGAGTGGATTAAGGATCTGGCATTGCCATGAGCTGTGGTGTAGGTTTGCGACTCCGTCTAGTATTGTTATGGCTGTGCTGTAGGCCAGCAGCTTTAGCTTGAATTCGACCCTTAGCCTGGGACTTTACATATATTGCAGGTGAGGCCCTAGAAAAAAGAAAAAAAAAATTATGTTGTTAATAGAGTAGAAAAGATTTTTTAAAGATCCCCTCCCCTGGAATACTCTGTACTGAAATCGCTGGGCTAAGAGTAATTATGAGCTAATGTTTTTATAGTTTATGCCATCATTTCAAATTCTTTTCCAGGTTCTCATATTTCCTCTAGGATTTGCCACATGTTAGCAATAAAGAAGATGGCTAATTGTGTTTCTTTATTCTTTCTTTGTTTAGGATGTGATAGGCCAGGTTCTGCCTGAAGCAACAACCACAGCATTTGAATGTAAGTCTGCCTTGTATACTTTCTTGACTATTTCTGCAGTAATTTTTCACAGGGTTTATGGGTTGCGTTATTTTAGAAACTGACAAAAACAGATTATTTATGCTCATCATATGGTACATTTAAATATTTATAAATTAATGCAAGTTTAATGATGATACTGAACTGAGTAATATTTTCTTATTTAATCATATCTTGGGTATGCATATTTCTATAATATAGCTTTAATTACCAACATGACCTTTATCTGCTCTTGCTCCTTGCTGTAATAATATCGTGGGATAAAATGAAACGTGTAAACTACCTGTAGGCCAATGATTATTGATTAAAAGATTTTAATCCTTTGCTGCTTTAAAATAGCAATAGAGTAGAGCTTTTACATGAATGTTGCATCAAATAATTCTGTTTTAGTGGGGCTTGGCACTGCTGTTAGCTGATGACAGCAACACTTCAGGTCTTAAGCCCTACCCCACCTCCAACCAGTTGGCTTGGGGACTGGTGGGGGGAAGGGTATATTAGAAAACTGGTTTTGACTTAAGCCAGGGGGAGGCCAGGGGCTGAGTAATGTTAGATGAGAGTTTAGTACAGGGCTCTGGTATTGAAAAGGATAAATTAAGGATTGGCGGTCGTGGTCCCCATCTTTTTTGCAGATGTGGGCCACTTTATGTAGAAAAATGTCTGGTTTTGCCACAAGAACCTTTTGTTCTTATTTTTTAAGCTGATGGTTAACAACAGAGAGTACAATGTCCTCTTTTTTATTTATGTTCTCTTGGAGAACAATTTGGCGATACTTTCCAAAATATCCATGAGGATAAGGGTTCGATCCCTGGCCTTGCTCAGTGGGTTAGCGATCCGGTGTTGCCATGAGCTGAGGTGTAGGTCGCAGATGTGACTTTGATCTGGCGTTGCTGTCTCTGTGGCTTATGCCAGCAACTACAGCTCCAATTCAACCCCTATCCTGGGAACCTCCGTATGCCTCGGGTGTGGATCTAAGAAGACAAAAAAGACAAAAAAAAAAAAAAAAAAAAATTCAAAACCTTTGATTCAGCAGAGCCACTTTTAGGAAGCTGTCTAACAGAAATACCTATACATGTGTTGCGTTCCCTTCCAACAAAGTGTTCATTGTGGAATTATTTTTGATAGCAAAAAATTAAAGGTAAGCTAAATGCCTGGAATAATGGATTAATAAATTATTTATCCATAGAATGAAACATTAAGCAGTGGCTAAAAAGAATGAGGATTTTAAGCACTGGCATGGAAGTATATTCATGATACAATGTTGAATAAACAAAATATTTATCATATGATCCTACTTTATAAAATATTTAATCCCTCTGCTTTCTCCCGACTTCATGGATATGTCAAGGGACAAGGATCTGAAGAGGTGCCCACTGGAGTGCTTTCCAGTGGTTTCCCCTAGAAAGTAGACTTGGGGCTGGAATGGGACAAGAGTTGACTCAATGAGCATACTTTTTTTTTTTTGGCCGTACCTGTGGCATGTGTAAGTTCCCAGGCCCAGGATCAAACCTGAGCCACAGAAGTGATAATACCAAGTCCCTAACTGCTAGGCCATCAGGAACTCCTCATACTTTTACTTTATATATTTCTCTATTGCTTTTTCAGTATTCTCTATTAAATATTTTTCAACCATCATTTCATGGTTTTAAAAGCTACTTGAGTAGAATCTTAAAATAATTAGTATTTTATTAACCACACTGGATTCCATATACTATTGAAAAACAGTATGTATATCTCAAATACACATTAGTATTGCAAGCTCTTCAGACCCCTTGCAGTAACTCCTTGGGGGTGCCAGGGATTTCAGGGACGGTCTGGTAGTTAACATTTAGAGTACTTACTGTTGCCAGATGCTGTGTTAAGAGCATTCCATGGGTTATGTCTTTTAATTTAACCTTCACAAGATCCCCATGAAGTACTTTGAAGGACTGTTATGAGCTCTGTTACAGTTGAGGAAAGGGCATCTCCTCCAAGCAACTTGTTCAATCTCACAGTGTTAAAGTGAAATTTCTTTTCTTTTTTTTTTTTTTTTTTTTTTTTTTGTCTTTTTGCTATTTCTTGGGCTGCTCCTGCGGCATATGGAGGTTCCCAGGCTAGGGGTCGAATTGGAGCTGTAGCCACCGGCCTACGCCAGAGCCACAGCAACGCAGGATCCGAGCTGCGTCTGCAACCTACACCACAGCTTAGGCAACGCCGGATCGTTAACCCACTGAGCAAGGGCAGGGACCGAACCCGCAACCTCATGGTTTCTAGTCGGATTCGTTAACCACTGCGCCACGACGGGAACTCCGATAAAGTGAAATTTCTTATGTATATATTCTCAGCTGCTGTTGAGACTTGTTTAGGAAGTTGTCCTATTTCTTGAAGTTGTGTGTTCTGATTGTTTTTAAGTGTGGCAAAAAAAGAAACTTATTTATACTTTCTACTTCTTGCTTTCTGGATCCCTCAAAGTGGCTCAGTGTACCTGTGCCTTATTGGCTTCTAGAGTTAGGGTTCATAGTAGTAATATGATTATTTTAGCTATTGTTTATTGATGGCCTACTTTGTACCAGGCATTGTACTGGATGGTTTACCTGGATTCTTGCTAATCTTTGCAACAGCTCTGTGAGGTAGGAAACTTATACCTATGCGGAAACTGAAGTTCAGTGATGGGAAGAGATTGCTGAAAGTGAATAGCTAGGAAGTGGTGGAGCCTATGTTCAAATGTAGTTCTCTTTGTAAAACTTGCACTCTTTATAAGCAAGTTGTATTGAAAGCCCGTTAAGTGTGTTAAGTGTGGTTTATGGGTATGACAGAATAACTGTCTTGAATAAATAAAACTTTGATCAAAGAAGTATTTATGGTAATGTATTTAACACTGAAAAGTATACTTAAACTTCTATTTTTAATGACAATACCCAAGGCATATGGAAGTTCCTAGGCCAAGATTGAGTCCAAGCTGTAGCTGCAGCTAAGGCAATGCCAGATCCTTTAACCCACTGCACCAGGCTAGGGATCAAGCCCATACCTCTGCAACAACCTGAGCTACTGTGGTCAGATTCTTAACCTATTATGCCACAGTGGGAACTTCTAGTTTAACTTTTTAGAGATCACTTTCCTTCTTTTCCCCCAACAGGGGCAACAGATCTGTACCTGTCTGCATCTGGACCAGTTTTAGGTGAAAAGAATAAGAACAAATATATACGCAGAGAAAATAATGATAGTTCTTTGTTTTTTGTGCTTAGATTATTGTGTACTCTCCATTATAGACTTAAAATCCTAGGCTAGCTTTTTCTGCTATTGTTCTAGGATGATCTTATTTTCTGTACCAAAGATCAGCATTAATAAATAAAATCTCTATAAGAAATAGTTTGAAAGATGTAGTTTATAAGCTTATGTACTAAAATTTTTGAGCTCTTTCAATGGCCTGTGTTGTTGTAGAACCACTCTTGAATACATAAACTATCAGATATTTATGGTAGTGAATTTAATACTGCAAAGTATACTGTTGCCAGATGCTGTGTTAAGAGCATTCCATGGGTTATCTCATTTAATCTAACCTTCACAAGATCCCCCAATACTAACTATACAAAAGAGGTGGTATTATATTTAGAGATATGAATTAGTCACCAAGAGAAAGGACACTGTTAGATTCACTTGCTTTAGGAGTTCCTACTGTGGTGCAGTGGATTAAGAATCTAACTACAGCAGCTCGGGTCACTGTGGAGGTGTGGGTTTGACGCCTGGCCCAGAGCAGTGGGTTAAAGGGTCTGGTTGGTGATGCTGCAATTTTGCTGTTGGCTGCAGCTGCAGGGTAAGTTGTAACTGTGGCTCAGATTCAATCCCTGGCCAAGGAACTTCCGTACGCCTCGGGTGTGGCCATAAAATTAAAAAAAGAAATTACCTGTTTTACATAAACGTAGAGAGAAAGAGTTAAGTGGAGAAGAGAGAAAAGTTTAGATAACTTTACTGATAATTCACTTTTGAGAAATTCGATCTCGTCAGTGAAACCTCTGGTCCCACAGGTGTGGTTTAGTCTCTCTGGGCACTTTACTAGAGCAGGTGACCTTATAGGCCTGCGTTCTGGTTGGTTGGGTCTGTGTTTCCATTCTTCATTAGATTTTTTTTTTTGCTTTTGAGGGCTGCATCTGCAGCATATGAAACTTCCCAGGCTAGGGGTCGAATTGTAGCTACAGCTGACAGCCTACACCACAGCCACAGCAACTCGGGATCCAAGCTGCGTCTTTGACCTACACCACAGCTCACAGCAACACGTGATCCTTAATCCACTAAGCAAGGCCAGGGATCAAACCTGCATCCTCATGGATACTAGTTGGGTTCGTTACCACTGAGCCATGATAGGACCTCCTTCATTAGGTTTTGAATGACTTGGTGACAGGGACCCTGTTTTATTTCAGTTTTGCTTTCAGTACAGTTGCCTCATGGATTCCACATCCTTCCCATTCTCAGATGCAGAATTCACAGATCTCAAGGACCAACTATATGACACTGTTTTATATAAGGGACTTGATCATCAACAGACTTTAGTATCCTATCTATGGTGGTTGGGGTGTCCTGGAACTAATCCCCCAGGGATACTGAGGGATGTGTGTACTTTGTGCCTGGTAGGAATACCTTTGTTAAATAAAATGAAATGCTATATATGTGCATGTTCAAAAGAGAATTGTAAAATGTACGTAACCTAAAGCTAAGTCAGTAATTTCCTTTTTTGGATCATTTGTGCAATTGCCCAGGCATGGGATATAGTTTGTTGATGATGGACAATTCAGGCTCCATATTCAAATTCCCTTACTTAACACAGCCCTATGTCCAGAGGCGGCAGAGGGTCTGTAGTGACTATATTCTTTCTGATTTCTATCCCTGGGGATGATGTTTCCAAGGGGATTTAGGGGTAAATGAGGGGAAGGAGGCTTACTTGTGCCAAATTTACATCTTGGGCTTATGGCCCTAAACCTTTTTCTTTTTATCACTTTTAGGTCCTTTTCTTCTCTATAGCAAGAGCACAAATGAAAGTACTACTTTTCATTTTATTTTATTTATTTATTTATTTATTTATTTATTTTTTTGTCTTATTGCTATTTCTTGGGCTGCTCCCGTGGCATATAGAGGTTCCCAGGCTAGGGGTCGAATTGGAGCTGTAGCCACCGGCCTACGCCAGAGCCACAGCAACGCAGGATCCGAGCTGCGTCTGCAACCTACACCACAGCTCACGGCAACGCCGGATCGTTAACCCACTGAGCAAGGGCAGGGACCGAACCCGCAACCTCATGGTTTCTAGTCGGATTCGTTAACCACTGCGCCACGATGGGAACTCCAGTACTACTTTTCAATATTCTGAGTTTTATTTTTATTTTTTTAGTTGAGAAAGTATAGATGATCTCTTAAAAAAAAATTTCAGGCAGTATTGTAACAAAGCAAAAAGTAAAACTCCCCATTTCCCCAATTCCCTAGTTACAATACAGTTTCTTCTGTATCTTTCCAGAAATTTTCTCATATATGATATATACTGTATTGCAACTAGTTTCCCCTGCCCCCATTTAATAGTCTGTATTGGTTCTCTTTCTAACCTCAGTGTGTACAAAATCAACTTTTCGGTCTTTTGGAAAATTACGTTATAATTAATTTTCTGGCTGTAACTTTATTCAGCCTTTTGATGGACAGTTTTAAGTTGTTACCAGTTTTTTTAGTAGTATTAGAAAAAATGCTATAGTCAACAGCATTGTCTTAACAGCTTTCCACATTGTAGAAATGTATTCGTAGGATATGTTCCTAGGATTTGGAACTACTGAGACTAAAAGTCCCCATATTTTTATTTTTAATACCTATTTCCATGTTGCTTTTTAAAAGGCAGAACCAATTTGCGCTCCTGCCAACAATGTTTGAAAATGCCCATTTCTCTCTACCCTCAACCAACTCTGTGTACTACCAGACATTTTAGTTGATGTCAATTTGATAAGTGAAAAAGATTATTATATTTTTGGTGTTTCTTCCATTATAAATGAGCTTGGACTTTTTTCATTTATATTTTGGTCATTTGTATTTAATTTCTCTGAACTATTTATCACCTTTGCCCATTTTTCTATTAGGTTGTCTTTTTTTAATTGATTTAAGAGCTTTCCAGTATTAAGAAAATTGGCCCTTTGTCTTATATGTTATAAATATTTTTGTTTAATTTATTGCTTTTCTTCCAGCTTGGTTTGGTCTTTTTCTTTTCTCTTTTTTTTTTTTTTTCCCATGGAGAAATTTAAAGTTTTTACGTGGTCAGATTTTTTGCTTTGTGACTTCTGGATTTATGTCATGTTTAAAAGGATCTTACACATTCCAGGGTATTGAAAAAGCATTCATCCACATCCTTTTTTCTTTCTACTCTAATAGAGTTAAGAACACACACATTCAGCATGCACATGAATATGTACATTTGTATGTCTACTTATGTGGCTTTTTTTTTTCCAAAATAGCATGCAATTTTATTACAAAGGCAAAAGGTTTTTTTTTTTTTTTTTAAATTCGTGACCCTCTTCAGTTTATTTTGGTGAGAGGAGGAGTCAGGTGGGGATACAACTTTATTTTTCAAGCAGAAAGACAGTTGACTCCACACCAGTTTTTTGTCATCTCCTCAGTGTGAGAACACTTCTGAGATTCCATATCCATAAAAAATCTTGTGTGTGTGCATGTGTGGGCCCTACATATGCTAAGGAGCTTGGCATTTATATAGGCCCAAAGACCCCTGCTGATTTTCACAGTTTCATTAACAGATTAATGTGATGAGTGCACCAGCACATGAGGTGATGGAAATCCACCGTGCCCACTAATGAGTTTCCTGTGCATATCTGTTACTTGTGTTCCTCTCCCTGGATTTTTTCTAAACAAGTTATTGCCGTAAAATGACTGTTGGGCCGATGTTGCTGGAGAGTAAAATCTCACTGGTGCTTTGAAAGATGCATCCTAAGTCTCTGTGGACAAATGCTGACTTATAAATATCATATGGCCCCACTTTTCCATGATACTCTGACTTCACATATGCTGGTCTGTAGCCCTCATAAGTATCTTCACACTTGTCAAGCCATGTGTTTGAGTTTGGGTTCAGAAAATATGACTATAGGATAAATCTTTATTGTATTTATGTTTTTTTTCAACAATGACCATTTTGTACTGACTTATTGAATACAATCCTTTTCTTATTGTTTCATGACTTTCTGGAAAAATTTTGTGAAAAAAATTAAGTTTTATTTTCTTATAGTATATGAAAAAGATAACAGGTTGCTGTAAGCAAGCCTGGGTAGGTTAATGCAAAATTGAGTTCACAACAGATGTGCACTGAGTCTATGAATCATGTAAGACTTAATTGTGTATCCTTGAATTTGAGACAATTTGAAGAGAGCTTTAACTTATTGAAATTTAGTTTTGTAGTATTGATGCAAAAAGTCCAAATCATTTTTAGTCTTATGGAAGTAGTTATTAGTAGTAGGTATCATACTCTTGTTAGTTATTATTAGTTGTAGGTAATAGTAGTTTGGCTATTTTTACCTGAGAACTAAGAAGTCAGAGTCCTTGACCCAAGGACCAGGCTAGTTGTTTCCTGAGGGCAGTAGATAGTGCTGCTCATTTTTTAATTCCGAGAAATTCAGTGTAGTACCTGACACATAGTAGACTCTCAGTATGTGTTTCTAGAATGCACGGAAGATTAAAGGAGTGAAGTAATAAGGACACGCCTTCTGTATCTTATCCATCAACAAACCTAGTTAGCTCTGCCTTTAAAATATACCCAGCATGTGATGACTGCTCCAAACCTCAACCTGGTTTAGGCCATCGTCATCTCTTACCCAAACTAGAACAGTGGTCCCCTAACTAGTCTCCCTGTTTCTGCTTTGCCTCCGCATAGCTTCTTCACATGACAACCAAAGCGATCCTTTTAGAAGTTAATTGAGATCACTACACTCACAAATCTCCAATGGTTTCCATCTCTTTCAGGATTAAAAGCCCAGTCTGTACCATGCCCCACAAGGTCCTGGGCAGACCCCCAACTCTGCTACCGTTTCTTCTCTAAACTTGTCTCTCTTGCCCATCTCATTCTCGGTCTCTTCCAGCTGCTTTGGCTTTCTTCCCATCTGTGGAGCTTGCCAGGTATTTTTTTTGCCTCAGGGCCTGGAATATTCTTTTCCCAGATATCTGTATGGCTCACTTCCTCATCCCTTTCAGTCTCTCTCAACTAGAGTGTAAACTGCCTGAGGGCAGGGGTTTTCCTTTTTTCACTGTTACTATCCCCAATGCCCAGAACATTGCCTGCTACATAGTGGGTACTATATTTTTTTGGGAAGAGAAAGGAAGCAAAGAAGTAATGAAGGAATTAGGAGATGGGAGGTATGGATTTAAATTAAAACTCAAAAATACTGGAGTTCCTCGGCGGCACAGTGGGTTAAGGACCTGGCGTTTTCACTGCGGCGGCTCTGGTTGTGGCATGGGTTCAATCCCTGGCCTGAAACTTCCACACACCACAGGCGTGGACAGAACAAATAAGAAACAAACAAACAAAAAACCCCTTAAGGATATGAAGATTTACCTGTAGAAACTATGGCCTCTAGGACTGTATCTTTGATTCCACACCTGAGAAGGGTTCTAAACTTGACAACTTTTCGGGCAGTTTCCTATTGATGTCTTTCTGACTTCTACAATTATGTTTTCATTTCTTTCCTCTTGCCTTAGAAAAATGCCTTTGTTGTAGTTCTAATTGAGACTTACCTGGAATTGAAGTAATATGACAAATGACATATAAAAAACCTTTCTATTGCTCTTGGTAGGAGCTAGATTGTTTCTCTTGAAAGCCTACCTGAGCCCTGGTGCTGCAGTGGGTGGTTTGTCTGAAAGCTCCCCAGAGTCTGCTATTTGTCAGCTGTTTACTCACTAGGCACTCTGCTTGCAGTTCTGACCGCCCCTTACCTGAGGCTGCCTCTCTTCTATTGGGCCTTTATGTTCCTCCTCTTGGTTTCTCTTTTGGATTTTGTGTTGCTTCAAATAAAATCACTAAAACATATGGCCTGTTATGATTCTCTTTTCCCACACTCTGCCATTTTGTATATTTGTGACACACTGCAGATTTTGTGAAGATTGCTTCATAATATTTGTTTACCATCTGCTGCACTCTATTTGGTATCTTGCTAGGATTTTTTCCTCCATTTTAAGTGACATTAACAAAATCCAGCCAGTACATAGACTTTCTGGTTCTACTTTTGCTTCCCTAATGTGCTGGAAAATCATATTACTATGCTCCAGGCCACCAGAGAAGCCTGGAATTCTCATTGTGAACCAGTGTATCACAGCTCTTCCCCTCTCTCCCTCTCCCCCTTTTTGGTCATATCTAGTAATGCTTTTTTGGTCAGATGGCAAAGAACCTCCATGTGTAAGACTAAAGAGGTCAAAATGTTTTTTTCTACTTCTCTCCACTTAGTGCCATGGCTTTCTGGTATTTCTCAGCATATTTATACCTTTGAAACTCTTTGCGCCATTTTAATAAGTTTTTATGATTTGTGGTTCCAGTTAGTATACTTTTTATACCTAATCCAGTTTGATCGGCCCAGCCATAGCCTCTGTTAGATGGGCTGGCTGTGTTTGTCCAGCTTTTCATTCAGAAAAAGTATTTTAAGTTATTGTCCCATTAAATTGCTTGGTATGTGTTTCTACTTTCTTTCTCTTCACTAATTCTCATTCCTGTCAATTCTTTGTCTTTATTTAAATTTTTTTCCACCTTTATTGAGATGTAATTGATGTATAACATTGTGTAAGTTTAAGGTTGATTTGATAGTTATATATTGCAAAATGATTACCACCATGGTGTTACCTAACATGGCCATCCTGACACATAATTACCATTTCTTTTTTTGTGGTGAGAACATGTAAGATCTATTCTTTTAGCAATGTTCAAATATATAATACAGTATTACTAGCTATAATCAGCCACCATACTGTACATTGGATCCTCAGACCTTGTTAATTGTATAACTGAAAGTTTATATACTTTGACAGATTTTTTCCCCATTTCCCCACCCTCCAGCCCTGGAAATCTCTAGTCTGTTTCTCTGAGTTTGGATTTTTTTAGGTTCTACATATAAATGATAATCATACAGTATTTGTCTTTCTCTTATTTCACTTAGCATTATACCCTTAAGGATCATTCATGTTGTCGCAAATGGCAGGCTGCCCATCTTTTTCATGGCTGAGTGATATTCTTCTCAGTGTGTATGTGTATGTGTGTGTGTGTGTGTGTGTGTGTTTGATATCTTCTTTATCCATTCATCCATTGATGGACACTTAGGTTGTTTACACACCTTGGCTGTTGTGAATAAATGATGCAATGAACATTGGACTGCAGGTAGTTCTGTGAGAATCTGATTTCAGTTCCTTTGGATATAGCTGCAGGAGTACAATTGATGGATCAAATGGTAGCTGTGGTTTTAATTTTTTGAGGCACTACATACTGTTCTCCATGGTGGTTGTGTCAATCTACATTCTCACCTATAGTACACAAAGGTTCCCCTTTCCCCATATCCTTACCAACACTTGTTATCGCTTGTCTTTTTTTTTTTTTTTTTTCCAGGGCTGTACCCATGGCATATGGAGGTTCCCAGGCTAGGGGTCCAATTGGAGCTACAGCTGGTGGCCTGTGCCACAGACACAGCGGTGCAGAATCCGAGCTCTTTCTGCAACCTACACCACAGCTCATGGCAACGCTGGCTCCTTAGCCCACTGAGCGAGGCCAGGGATTGAACCCACATCCTCATGCATACTAGTCGTATTTGTTTCTGCTAAGCCACGACAGGAACTCCTCTTGTCTTTTTGATGATAGCCATGTAACAGGTGTGAGGTGATACCTCACTGGGGTTTTGATTTGTGTTTCCCTGATGATTGGGAGATGTGGAGCACCTTGTTGTGTACCTGTTGGTCTTTTTTATGTTTTCCTTGAAATTCTTCATCTTTGGAGAGAAGCGTATTCTCATTTTAAACATCCACGTTTGCTCTTAGGTTGCCACTAGGGTGTCTGATGACTTCGATTTTTGCCTTTGGGCTAGAATCATTAGTTTTCTCTCATGTGTAATTACTTTCCCAACTCATTCTCCTTTCAGACAGGAACAAGGAGTCTTCGTTAAAACTACTAATTACAAATATTAAAGAGTGAAGCAGATAGTCCTCCAAAGAGCAATCTGTAAGGGAAAGCAGTACCTGCATAAAATGGAGTCTCTTAGTAATCCATAAAAGCTCTCAATCATTGTGTTACGTAAACCTGATTTTATCCTCAGGCTTTATTAGCATGGCTCCTTCAACTTACTTTGTCTCCTTAGGGGACAGCTCCAACACTTTAGGTTTGCATCTAAAGCTATTTTGGCCCTTTGTCCTCAGTTTTTGGTCCACTTAAAGCAAAGTCCGCTTTAGTGTTTCTAGCTGCTTTCTGTGGAACTGCTATGTAAGAGATTGTTCTGAACTTGCCTCACAGGTTTTTGCTGCAGTAATCCCTCAGAGATTTTGTAGAATTTTAGAATTCCAGAGTCTTTTGTTTTAAGTAGCCTTAAAGGTTCAAGCTCTGAGAACTCTTTGTTGTTATTGTTACTGATTTAGAGAGACTGTGTTTAAATGACTTTTTTTTTTTTTCCTGAAATCTGTGCCTTCTCTACAAATTGTAAAAAGGTTTTTCACCTGTTTTGTTAAACTCCAAGCACTTCTTCATTCCATGGGAATAGTGCTTTATTGAGATCTTGTGTATGTTGGAATTTGAATGTAGTCTATCCCTTTGTAGCCATCATCTCTATAGTTCTGGTGTAGAGATGAGGTTTACAAAAAGTTACTTTGTTCAGGCTGAAAATTTTACCAAGTTCAGGACTTTATCAGGAGCAAATCATTTTAGTCCACATACAGACTGAAAATTTGACTTGCATTTATTTATTTATTTATTTATTTATTTTTGTCTTTTTAGGGCCACACCTGCGGCATATGGAGGTTCCCAGGCTAGGGGTCAAATTGGAGCTACAGCTGCCAGCCTATGCCATAGCCACAGCAATGCCAGATCCAATCCTTGTCTGTGACCTGTACCACAGCTCACAGCAACACTGGATCCTTAACCCCCTGAGTGAGGCCAGGGATCAAACCTGCATCCTCATGGATCCTAGTTGGGTTTGTTAATCATTGAGGCATAATGGGAACTCCTTGACCTGCTTTTAAAACAAAAAGTGTACAGTGCTTTCATGTGTAGTAATATGTAGCATATCCTTTACACAGTGTCTGTTTTTTCCCTTTGTTTCCTTCATTTGTATGACAACTTTGACTTAACCTTGAAAATTCTAGTTTCTGGAGCCTACGTAGAAACTCCTTCTGTTTCCAAAATTAAAATGGCATTTATTTCCCAGTTTGGCTCTGTAGAATCTGTAGCTTAAAAAAAAAAAAAAAAAAAGAGGGACGGAAAACGCTAGATTTCTCTATAGTTCTTTATAGATGTAACCTCCTTAGGAATGTACCTTCTTTGTTACTAAAAGTGACCACCTTTTATACTGAAAATAGGCAGCTCCTGGTAGTAAAAGCAGTAGTGACTGTGATGGCTCCTAACTATGTAGATATTCAGATACTGATTTGTATTGAGTTGGAGAACTCTGCTGGAGTGAACCTGTATCTAAGATCCAGGAGCAATTGCTTTGGAGAGAAAACCCCAGTGAGAGCTGTTGACTTGGTCACCGAGCAGGACAGGCTCAAGTGCTGGTTTCCCTCATGCTGTCAGATTGCTCTTGGCTGAGCAACAGAGAGAAAAAGAAGGTAACTTTTTCTCTGAAAAAGACTAATTAGAGAATATAAGCTCCCCCCTAAGGTTCCCATGACTTGGTCACCAAACAGGGATATCTGTGGCTGAATAAGAGGAAGGACCTGCTGAGGTGTGGTGGGCTGAGAGCCAGGTGCTGAACTTAGCTCCACTTGTATTTTTAATCACGTATCCTCAGAGAATGTCATGCTAGCTTATTCTCTTTATGATGAGAGATTTCTTTTTCTCCAGGCCTGGGATCAGGTTTTCTGAATCTGATCAAATCATCAATTAGATGCCCAAGTGTGATACCCCAAAATAATAACACGGTTCAACAAGTTACCAGAGCTGAGGCGCCCAGATGAGAGCATCCCTTCCAAGTTGTCCACCTGCGAGGCTGTGTACATCTTCCAAGAATGCTGTTTTTGGCATTTTTCTTTCTATTATACATTTAGAATCTACCACATAGCATTCTTCTCTTGATAGATATTTATCTTATTTATTTATTTATCTATTTATCTTTCTAGGCCCGCACCCACAGTATATGGAAGTTCCCAGGCCATGGGCTGAATTGGAGCTGCAGCTGTTGGCCTATGCCTTAGCCACAGCAATGTGAGATTTGAGCTGTGTCTGTGACCTACACCATATCTCACAGCAATGCCGCCAGATCCTTGACCCACTGAACGAGGCCAGGGATCAAACCTGAGTAGTCTTGGAAACTAATTGGGTTCTTTACCACTGAGCCACAACAGGAACTCCTATCTTCATCTTTAAAAGGATGAAGTCACTAACTAAATATTTAAAATAGCCAAAAGTCATTCTGGGTCTTACCTGGTAGGTAGTATAGATGAGAGAGTGGTCTGATGGGGAGTTCCACTTGGGGCTAAAGATGAGATCTGATATTTTCACTTGGTTAATCTTCAGGTTCTTAAAGCAGTTTTGAAGAGGTATTTTGAAACTATTTTGGATAAGAGAAGAATCAATGAAATAAGTACATTGTTTCTGAATGTGGCTCCTTTGATGATCCACTTACTCAAATATATCTGTTTTGGTTAAGTATTTTGTGAAGTCTTATTATCCTCTAGTTTTAAGACCCTTAAATTATTTCACAATAGCACAAATCAGCATTTGAAGCTAACTATGGTCAGAGAGTACCCAATACAAAGGAAACAGTTCAGAAAGAGAGAGCTACAAGATCAAGTGGGTTATGAGGAGAACTACATTAAAGTTGTTTTGCAAGTTCACCTTACACTAGGTCTCAGTTTTGTAAAAAGGGAATGATAATAACCAAGTCATTTTGTCCATATTGTAGGATTGTCGTGAGGTATTTTTTAATGGAGCATGACTTATAGTGCCTTATGTATAGCAGTGTTCAGTAAATGTTAGCCATTTTTATTATGTTGTTTCTTTTTTTTCTTTTTTCTATTTTTCTTTTTAGGGCCTCACTTGAGGCACATGGAGGTTCCCAGGCTAGGGATCAAGTCGAAGCTACAGCTGCCGGCCTGCATCACAGCCACAGCAACGCGGGATCTGAGCCTCATCTGCAAACTACACCCCAGCTCACGGCAACACCAGATCCTTAACCAGTTGAGCGAGGCCAGGGATCAAACATGCAACCTCATGGTTCCTGGTTGGATTTGTTTCTGCTTCTCCACAATGGGAACTCCTGAAAATGTGTTCTTTCTTTCTTTCTTTTTTTTTTCTTCCATTTTTATTATGTTATTATGACATGGTATTGCCTGGGAAAGAGGAAGAATTGAGAAGTAGAGGGATGGGGTGCCGTGTGGAAAAGGAAAAAGTACTAACAGTTACTTTTCTATTAGATTTTCTATTAGACTGGCTTTTCTTTAGTTTTTAAAGTTCTCCAAACCAAACCTGTTCAGTCATACTCCAGTGACATTTACTTTAACTTAGATACATGTCATGAATGACATGAGTAATATTTTAATTTTCAGCTGTTCCTAAAGTTTTTAGTTCTTTATTGAGATTCTGGTTATATTCTGAACAACAAAACAAAGCAAACCAATAACCTCAGGATCCCCAAAATATGGTGTTGAGGATTTGTATATCAAATTATACAAACCAATTGTATTATGTTCCTAGCTTACATGGTTTTTGTATATTAAAAATGTGTAAATCTTATCACTTGCATTATGTTGCTTTTTAAACAGATGAAGATGAAGATGGTGATCGAATTACAGTGAGAAGTGATGAAGAAATGAAGGCAATGTTGTCATATGTAAGTATATTACAAAAGAGGACTCTTAAATGTTAATGTAATTGAGGATGTTGTTTCTTGGCATAATGAAGATATAAGAGTAAATCACGATTGCTGTAACATTTTTCTATATAATATATAAGGTTTTTAAAGATTTCCTTATGTGAAAGTTAAGAGCATTCTTTTCAAA
Organism: Sus scrofa; assembly: GCF_054392235.1. Classification (NCBI taxonomy): domain Eukaryota; kingdom Metazoa; phylum Chordata; class Mammalia; order Artiodactyla; family Suidae; genus Sus; species Sus scrofa. Next base: position 176,292,404 of record NC_139383.1, read on the forward strand.
AGACACTTACTGATCATATCATGAACATTAAGAATAATGCATCTTAATGACTTTTGCATTAGGTATGGTGCAGACTAAATGGACTATCAATTTCCTGTATTTTTTATGCAGTACTTAAAGTAACGGCTCATTAAAAATGAACCCCTGGGCTCTAAAAAATTTTTCAAAATCTACTTTCAACTGGAGATCTCTTTCACCCTTCCAAACAGACTATAGTTATAATGTAGCTGCAGGCTTAATATGGATACATGATTTAAAGATGTACCCTCAGTCGTTTTATGCACTAACCAACCCCTTATCCCCACCCCAAAATGAACTACAGGGTTACTTACTGAATCTAAGTGATTGGAATATGTCCTGACTTTTCTTTTGTGTTTCAAATTTCAGCAAAATTTTGCATTAACATTTGTCTGAGGAATAAAGTAGAAAAACAGAAAAAGAGGATTCATTTCTAAAAACTTCAATACTAAGCTTGAAAAATTCAGCTGCAATGAAGAGACAAAGCTTCCCTGAGCCCTGATTTGTTGTTTTCTCTTATTTCATTTTACTTTCTCTTATTTTGTTTTATCTGAGTTTGCAGTCTGTGTACAGAACCTTCCCTCATGGTCTGGTGGAAAGAGTATAGAACTGGCAGTTAGGAGACCACTGCTGTCCTCTGGCTTCCTGGCCTTAGGCAAAACACTTAACCTTTCTGTGCTGTAGTCGCCTCATCTGTCAATTGTGGATTATAATACTTGTCCTTTCTACTGCACAAGGTCATTGTAATGATCAGATGGGGTAATAGATGTTAAAGCCCTTTGAAAAGTTAAAAGTTCTATACAAATGCAAAGTGGTTTTATGGTGGAAATGATGGAATCTGGGCTCTTGCTTTTCAGTGAGACTCTAATCTTAGCCACAGTTAGGTTGTAGGTTTTTTGATAGACCTCAACTTTAACCAGGATATTGTTTCATTGTTATGAAAACTGTAAAATATCTGTATGGGTTTCTGCCAATAGTTTTAATTTAGGGTAAGAGGAAAGAGAACAAGAAGGATGGCATGATTAACAGAGCATTGCATTCAGACCAGCACAGAGTTGGAAAGTCAATTTCCCATTGACTTCCCATTAACTTATTTGAGAGTCTTTGTGCCCTGAGAATTTAGAGCAGGGCTCATCAGTACCTTGAAAGGCAGAGTAGGATTGTCTGCTGAAAGATCTAGCACTAGTATTGATAGATTGGCTAGCTCCCCTGAGAGTGTGACATGGTTATTTTCAGAAAACACACACACACACACACACACACATGGGTTCTAGTGTTTTCATATACATCCAGTGCAGAAGGTACATTACTGACCTCTGTACTTTTATTATGTCTCTGTCATAACCACGTACAAAAGTGTGTTTTCAAAAAATGTACTTTTGGGAAGATCTAACAAATCGTGCTCTTTGAGAAATGGTACTGCATATGATCATAGTGATAACAGTCTTGTCCATTTGTAAGTGCCCACTGTATACTAGATTCTCAAGATATTTAATTTTCCTTGGTTTTAATAATCACTCTGTGAAGTAGATATTATCATCTGTGGCTTTCAGATGAGGACACTGGTTAAGAGATATGCCAAGGTCTTATGAATGTGAATATGGAATAAGTTCAGCTTCTCCTGTGCTAAAGCCCATGCTTCTTCACTGTTTTACTCTTTTTCTCTCTCATCCACCTTCTTGCACATTAGTACTGGGATCTTTCTATGTATTAAAAAACACAGTTCAACTGATTAAATTTTAAAGACCTTATTGGCTTTATTCAGTGATTCATGAATTGGGCAGCATTCCACCTAGCAGATAGACGGGCACTATAAGGGCTTTTATAGGTGAGAGGCAGGACAAGGAAGATATTTCAGCAAAGAGCTGATGGTTTCAGGCAAAGTCACCTTTGGGAGACAGGAGGGGTCTAACAGTGGCTTACCTCACTAGTGCTGACCAGGAAGTTTCAGTCTTAGTGATTAAGATGATATTCCTGGAGTTCCCGTTGTGGCGCAGTGGTTAACGAATCCGACTAGGAACCATGAGGTTGCGGGTTCGATCCCTGCCCTATGCTCAGTGGGTTAACGATCCGGCGTTGCCGTGAGCTGTGGTGTAGGTTGCAGACGCGGCTCGGATCCCGCGTTGCTGTGGCTCTGGTGTAGGCCGGTGGCTACAGCTCCGATTCAACCCCTAGCCTGGGAACCTCCATATGCCGCGGGAGTGGTCCAAGAAATAGCAACAACAACAACAACAACAACAACAACAAAAAAAAAAAAAAAAAAAAAAAGATAAAAGAAAGATGATATTCCTGGGAAAGGCTAAAACTATTTAGGTTAGCTATTTTAAGTCTTAGTTTGGTGAATTGGGCTTAGCATGGGTGACTCCATCTTGGGCCTGTTGTCTGTTTTTGAACATATGTCATCACCATTATTACCCTCTGAATGATTCGTGTTTATGTACTATTTTAGTTGAGATATATCTATAGCATATGTTCCTTATGACTTATGCTTATTTTCTAAAATGCAGTGTTTTATTTTTGCATTACTGTAACATATTAGGGTTATGTTATTGTCCTTAAACTTAGAAGTCCCTGAGATTTCTTGAGAGCCATTTTTTAGTTTGTAGAGAGCTCATCTAGCTTATTGATCTGCAAATATTTGGATTTCATGAACTAATCTTTCACTTTTGAGAGACGTAGATAACTTAATTATGCCAAATAAAAATATTAATACAATAGATAATGTTATCAACTGTTAACCATTTTTATTAAGGAAAAATAGTGGGAGTCATTTAAAGATTCAAACAGTAGGCAGTACATAATCTCAAAAGTAAAGATGGTCATTAACACGAGTAAATTTAGTTTTATGTGAAACTCACATTTTTCTTATTTTTGTAAATTTGTTATGGATGGTGGAAACCTTTTTTCTTATGAATTGGCAGTGGTCCATAGAATGGTGTCTTAATGATTAAGTCCAGGTATTTTCATTAATTCACTTAATATTTATAGATGAGTACCTAAGGCACCAAGGTAGAGCTCAACTCTCCTAATTCTGAGTATTGAATCAAATGATTTTATAATGAAAATGAAAGTATCTCTGAGAGAAACAAGTTCTAAGTTATTTAAAATGTACATGGATTTCCTTTTCCCCTTATCTCTCCCTCTCTCTCTTTCTTTTTTTTTTTTCTTTTCCTTTTTTTTTTTTTCCCCCATTGCTGGTTGTTGGCTGCATCTGTAGCATATGGACATTCCTGGGTCAGGAATGGAAATCTGAGCTGCAGTTGCCACCTGTGCCACAGCTGCAGCAATACTAGATCCTTAACCCACTGTGCTACAGTGGGAACTCCTCCTATCTCTTGAGGCAGCCCCTATCATCAAGTACTATGTAGAGTGAGGCTCTCAGTAAACAATTCAGAAGTAAAGAGTAGGGCAATCTCTGTCTCAAAAAGCACAAAGATCAGCCTGCTCTCATTTGCTGTCTTGGTTCTTGTGGTTGAAATTCCTTTGAGTTGCAATTCTGCCATAAAGAGAACAGTTTGGACTTAATCTCACAATACATTTTGGTTGATAGTCCTCAGTTGCCAACCTGTTACTAAAAACTGGCATTGGCCTTAATTTTTCAAATTCATTGTGGCTCTGCAAAATTTTGATTCCAAGATTTGGGTGGTGGCATAGGGAAAATACTGACAGATTACCACATTTTTTCTTGTAAAAAAACAGCCTAGTTTTCATGTGGAATTCAATAAATTTGTAGTTACCTTAGTATTTCTTTAAAAACCACATGGGGAAAGCAAAACTAGACACACTTTACCATAAATCCTTTAATCATTCTTAAAAAAAACTTCCACTTCTGAGTTGAAACTTGCAGAATTACTTTTTTCCCCTTTGGATATAAGCATTTTTTTGTCTTTGGACCAACAGAAGCATGAGTTTTTATCGGTAATTTAAATAGATTTTTGTATTAGACCTGAAAATGTTGCCTTTTTAATTGAAAACTTATCAATTATTTAAATTGCCAGCAGCCTTAGGCTGTTAATTTTATGTATGCCATAATAACAGAATACAGTGGTTTTTTGATACATGTGACACATGGAATAGTGCATCACGGTAAGGATTTGTCATGACGGGAGGTTGTTGTGTGCTGTTAAATAGTAACCAACATATTAAACAGAAGTCTGTTGTCATGTATTAGTACCATTTTACGTAAGTTATTTAGAAGTTGTATTCTTTTCTTCATTAGATACATTTTGAGAGATAATGAGAAGAAAACAAAGCTATAATAAATTGTCTTTTAAGAAAATGTATAGTAATTTGGTCTCCAAGGAGATATTTAATGTATTGAGAGAATTCAGCAGCCAAATGTTATTACAGCACCATTGTGATAGCTCTCTGAATTTTGTTATGAGTTTGTGTTAATCAACAATCTGTTTTTATTGCGTAGTTTCTTGTAAGTTATGTTGTTAGAATATTCCACTTCTGGGATCATGGCTTTTCCTCTGACACTATTGTATCTTTTTAATTTCTCCATAAAGTATTTTTTAATTAGAATTTGAAATGCTTTATTAGAAAAAAAATACACCCAACCTACATTTCTGAAAACTAAATACCTGATCATTGCTAATTATTTAAAGGATTCTGTTAAATATTCCCTTAAAGTATTTTACATTTTTTTGTTATTCTTGTTTTCCCCTCTCATTTTCTGGAACGATTGAAGATAATATGCTTCTTTTTTCCTCCCATATTTTTGTATTTGTAGTGCTGACTTGATTTCCTTATAGCATCAAACAACAACAATGCTAGGCCTTATTTATTGATTCACTGTAAGCTTTATTTATCATTGAGACCCAGTTATAGGAGGGGGTTATTTTAATGTTGACCTCTTTTTAGGTGACCTTTAATCAAGAAACTCAGTAGTACATTTTACTCTTATAAATGGATTCATATTTGTTTCTGCTAAATCCTTTGTCTAGTAAAGGACTTATTACACCTAGTTCTGTTGATACTCAGGCTTGTGTGAATGGTACAGAGTAGTAACAAGAATAATTTTCTTCATTTTGCCTGTCCTCTCTCTTTATACCATTTTTCCACATTGCTGGAAGAGTATGGGATGAGTGTAACTGTAATGCCTCCCATTATGGCAGAGACTTTGTGTTTTAGTGGAGTGAATGTCTTTCTTTTGGACTACTTGACTATAATGTACCTAGTTAGATGGTAGATGTCGGGTACTTTCCGACCTCTATAGCACCTTGTAAATTGGGGTATGATTGGCTTTATCCTAGTATGCATAACTTAGAGACTGCCTCAAAATTCATAATTGCTCAGAGTTGGAAGGGAACCTTTGAAGTCTTGTACAACTGTCTCATTTTATCGATAAAGAATCTTAGGCCAACAAGATCACATTCAGTTTGAGGTTACACTGCTAGTGAACGGGAAGGCCTAGACACAGACCTAGGTCCTGGACTCCCAATCTTCACTCCTTGTGGTTTTAAGTGATGTTTTTGTTTTGGCATTTATTGAGATCCCACTGAAGAAGCTTTGCAAATACTTCCCCCCATAGCAAAAAAATAGTACTATTTACTAGAAGGTTAGTGTCATTGCTTTTGAAAAAGAATGTAAACAAATACTTTGTGGGCTTTTGAGGTTTTCCAGATTTTGTCCTTCCTTCAAGCCTGAATTTTACCACAGAATTTGTTGCCCACTTAGGAGTGGAACATTTAATAGCCTCAGGGCCTTTACTGTTAGGAAGCTTTCTTCAAAGAGCTGAGATTGGAAGCTCATTTTCCGCATGGTGCTTTTAAACATGCTCCATATTAAGTAGGTCTTACTTTGAACTTACTTTGTGTGCAGCAAAATCAGCTATGTCTCCAATGAGTAACCATTCTTCACTACCTTTTTATTTATTTATTTTTTTAATAGCTGTTGAACAGTAGTCCCATAATTCAATGCAATCCATACAAACAAGTGATGATACTCAGTACTCTCCTGGCAGCATGGACAAATGGTGAAAGGAATGAGGCAGGAAAACCAAGTGAAATAAATTAATAGTTTTGGGAATGAGTTTATTTATTTATTTATTTAAATCAAGTAGTGACATTCTTCTAGCTGTAAGTTAAAGTTTTTTTTTTTCTTCTTTTTTTTTCTTGCCTGCACCTGTGGCATGTGAAAGTTCCTGGGCCAGGGATCAAACCTGAGCCATAGTAGTAACCTGAGTCACAGAAGTGACAATGCTGAGCCCTTAACCATTAGGCCACCAGGGAACTCCCTAAAGTTTTGTTTTCTCATCCTAGTCATAAAATCCGACATTTTTCCAGAGGCAGATTGTTTTACCTCTCTTCTCTGTATTGTCTGGGATATGTGGATGTCCTTGAAATAGAGATGAGACTGTAGTAGACCTTTATTTAGTTCCTCTTGTGATGTATCTTGAGGCATCTTTGCTAGCAAGAAGCAGAAGCATGCTGAAATTTACATCAGTTTCCTGTGCAGCTCATGGAAGAAAAGGAAGAGAGAACAAGCAAGCCTCAGCCACGGTCATACCAGGGCACTCTGGGTGCTTCGAACCACCACTATTTTGTCATTAGTGTGGCTGTGCTCACAGTTCAGCTCCATCTCTTTGGAGGGCTCAATGTGGCCTAAAGATCGGTTTCTCTGGGGTCCTATGTTGAGGCAGCTGGTGGGAGGGGGCAGAACCACATAGGACGTCAGTCAGACCCTAGGGGGGCAGTGGATAGGAGCTTCCTTCCAGAGAGATGTGGGCCGTGAGGAAATGATGGGCCTCCAGCAATAGCTTTGCTATGGGGCATAACCAAGGTGTTAAGCTCTTGTTGGAAGCTCTTAATGAACCTGTTCTCTCAGGGCAAGTTTTACTAGAAACAAGAGGAGTATTTTCTACATGTATCTGAAAGGTGAACATAAATTTGCTATAATACAGTAAAGTTAGAGGAATTCAGTCAATTATCACCCTAGGAAATATGTCCAAAAAGGTGTAAATTGAGGTAACTGGAAATTTCCAAACCAAACAAGTTGTTTCTCTCTTAATATATGTTTCTCTGTTACATATATTATATGGTCTTAACTTATTCCTCACTGACTTTTCATTTATTTATTTATTTTTGATAGTAGTTGAGTGGTAGGCTAAATCTTTATTGGACCCTGTGGGAACTGGCTAAATAAAGCAGTCCATTTGTAAGGGAATGTCCTGTTTGGCCTGCTGTCTCCATAACCTGATGGTCCTGTTTTATTTAAGTGTTAGGTGCCCTGGAGCTATTTAAACTTCTATTTTGAAAGTATGGCCACATTGCTACAGCCTAGAAATCAGGTGAAAAGTCAGTGTAGACAGTGCTCCAAGCTAACCATGGTGATGACTGTGAAAGCTTCAGATGAGAGAGTCCTACAAGTTTTGGACCCATCACAGAAACAAATTTAAACTCCATCTGCCAACACACATTACCTTAAACTTAGCCAAGTTGCATTTCATCTGCCATTGGCTATCCAAACCTCTGTTCTGTTAAGACCATCTGGAGCTCCCTAACATCCTTTATGGTTTTACTGTCTAAAACAAATAGTGTTATCATTAAACCTGGCCAACTTACTGTCTTTTTCATTTTCAAATCACTAATAAATACATCTGTCCAATAGCATTAGCCTACAGACAGGCTCCAGAGTTGTTCCCTGTTGACCTTTTCACTGGAAGACTTCTCTGTGTGATTTTCTTTCTCATCATCTAATCAATCCATGACCATATGTGGATCCTTGGTCTAGAGTCACTTAAGGAAGAGCATGTGAACATTAAAGGCACCTCAAGGAAGGGACAGAGTTATCAGGGAGTGGGAAGACCTGAAGCCAGCCAAGTAAATATAGTTATTAATTTGGTATTCGAAATGAATTAGCTTCATATGTTTTTTTGACTTTTGGAGCAGCCGTGTGCTTCTAATAGGCTAGCATCATGGAGGGGGATACCTCTTAAAGTATAAGAAATAATTGAAAGAAGGTATAACTGAAGACACATCTGGAGTTCCCATCGTGGCGCAGTGGTTAACGAATCCGACTAGGAACCATGAGGTTGCGGGTTCGATCCCTGCCCTTGCTCAGTGGGTTAACGATCCGGCGTTGCCGTGAGCTGTGGTGTAGGTTGCAGACACGGCTTGGATCCCGTGTTGCTGTGGCTCTGGCGTAGGCCAGTGGCTACAGCTCCGATTCGACCCCTAGCCTGGGAACCTCCATATGCCACGGGAGCGGCCCAAGAAATAGCAAAAAAAAAAAAAAAAAAAAAAGACACATCTGGGTAGAGTTGTAGTTGAATTTCTGGTCATTTGACAGAGTTAAGATTGTTGAGTTCTTGGGAGTTCCCGTTGTGGCTCAGTGGTTAACGAATCCGACTAGGAGCCATGAGGTTGCGGGTTCGATCCCTGGCCTCGCTTGGTGGGTTAAGGATTCGGTGGTGCCATGAGCTGTGGTGTAGGTCACAGATGCGGCTTGGATCTGGCGTTGCTGTGGCTCTGGCATAGGCCGATGGCTGCAGCTCCGATTGGACCCCTAGCCTGGGAATCTCCATATGCTGTGGGTGCAGCCCTAGAAAAGACGAGAAAAAAAAAAAAAGATTGTTGAGTTCTTCACTAGGAAGACTACTATAAAATGCAAATAGTTGGTTAATTTGATTATTGCTATAATTACTGACTAAGCTACGTGTAGTGGGGTATGCTTGCAGTATTGATAAAACAGAAATTGGAAAATTTTATAAATAGTGGCAAAAACCACCATGCTTATTCTTTAGAAGTATATTTCTCACACTCTACTATTTACCTGTTGGAAGGCATGCCAAGGAAATTTAGGAAACCTTTCTGTTACAAATATATATAGAAGGATAATGAATAAGTCTGATTTGATAAGTAGGACTTGCCACTGAGTAAGTTAGAAGGTATAACCAATGAGAGTACGTAGTCAACACATGTGTATTAGTTCCTATTTGCCTCCTTCCCTTAAACATTGGGTGAACAACCGTTATGTGTAATGCACAGTGCTAGGCACTGTATGGCTGTCGTTTCTTAGATTATTGGGGACACAGGCCTTTTTGAAAGTGTGAGTAAAGTTGTTTATTCTTTTCCCAGAAAATTCACACGGTGCAACATTTCACATATAAGTTCAAGAATTTCATACACCCTGGGTTAATACCTGTGCCATGAGAGATAGTAAAATACACAAGATGGTCCCTGCCCTTAATGAACTTCCAGAAGGAGAAACAGACAATGTTTCTATACTACTCTTTTACTTACTATTTATAGTGTGGTAGTAATTGAGGGAAGGGAAGAGGATTCTCAGCCTTGATAAACAATTAAATTCTGCTTCTGGGAGTTCCCGTCGTGGCGCAGTGGTTAACGAATCCGACTAGGAACCATGAGGTTGCGGGTTCGGTCCCTGCCCTTGCTCAGTGGGTTAAGGATCCAGCGTTGCCGTGAGCTGTGGTGTAGGTTGCAGACGCGGCTCGGATCCCGCGTTGCTGTGGCTCTGGTGTAGGCCGGTGGCTACAGCTCCGATTAGACCCCTAGCCTGGGAACCTCCATATGCCGCAGGAGCGGCCGAAGAAATAGCAACAACAACAAAAAATAAATAAATAAATTCTGCTTCTGTACTTTATGTAAACATGTCAGTGATCTTGTTTAGTGGTTTCTGTGTCACCCTATTATTACGGGCATTTTCTTCTACGTACTGTTGCTTGAAAGTGGCCAGTTCATAGCTTTGTACCCTATTTTAAGATTTTTTTCAGGAGTTCCCATCATGGCTCAGTGGAAACGAATCCGACTAGGAACCATGGGGTTGTGGGCTCATCCCTGGCCTCGCTTAGCGGGTTAAGGATCCGGCATTGCTGTGAGCTGTGGTGTAGTTCCCAGATGTGGCTTGGATCTGGCATTGTTGTGGCTGTGGTGTAGGCCGGCAGCTATAGCTCCGATTGGACCCTGGCCTTGGAACCTCCATGTGCCGTGGGTGTGGTCCTAAAAAGCAGGAAAAAAAAAAAAAAAGATTTTTTTTCAGGTACTTCATAAAAAACATTTCCCATATATCAGCTTTGGTTTTGATCTTCCTAACACCTTTAGGAGGTGAGCAGGGAAGGTATTTGTCTCATTTTCACAGCTGATAATACTGAGGCACAAATAGCATACCTTTCTCAAGGCCACACAGCTAGTAAATATGGAGCTGGGACCTGAGGTCACTTACCAGTTTGCTCACCTATTCATACAGCCAGTTTTTCATACAGTAAATATTTGTGGGATAGCAACTATCTGGCCAAGCCCTGTGCTAGGCAGTAGAGGAGCAGTGAATATATAGTTCTTTCCTTCAGGGAGCTCAGGATCCAGTCAGGGAGATTAACAAAAAAGGAAACAGTGTTCAATGTGGGAGGACAAGAAAGGCTCATAATTACCAGGCAGAATGATAAATGCTGTAATATGCCTAAGTGTTAGGTGCTCTGTGAACATGAGGAATGGTGCACCTGATCTAGCTCTGGGGGCAGAGAAGGCTACCTAAAGAGGGCGGTGTCTAGATGGAGTAGTCTAGGACACAGGGATGGAAGGGTGTTTAAAGGCTCAGGTGGGAGTTCCTACTGTGGTACAGTGGGTTAAGTATCCAGTGTTGCTGTAGCTGTGGTGTAGGTAGCAGCTGCAGCTTGGATTTCATCCCTGGCCTGGGAACTTCCATATGTTGTGAGCGTGGCTAAAAAAAAAAAAAGAAAAAAGCTCAGGTGAAAGGATGCCTGGTGTATTGAGGAAAATGCCTGTGGTTAATGTAGTGTGGACAGGGAGGGGAGGTATGAGACAAGGTTTGGAAGGAAGGTGTGGTCGGCTAGGTCATGGAGGGTCCTAGTTTGAGGATTTGAGAAGCAGGGAAAATGTAGAGCTAATAAAACTAATGACTGATTAAATATGGGGAAGAAGGAGAGAGAGATGGTGTAGAAGACTCCCAGATAACTGGTAGGTCATAGTCTCTTTCACCAAGATAATAAAGCCATGTGTTGGAAGACAGTTCTATGGTGTGAGGGAGGAGTGGGAGAGGTAGGGACCTGTGGAATTTGAGGTGCCTCTGAACAACCAACTGGGTATTTTCTGAATCTTAGGAGAGAAATCTGGGCTGGAAATAAAGGTTTGTGATTCATCAGCTCCTGATTAGTCTCAATGACTCCTCTGGTAATTGAAACCTTTGAAGTGGCTGAAGTTAGCTCAAGGAGAGTATAAAATAACAAGAGATGGTTGGTGAAAAAACATGGGGAACTTCAGCATTTGAAGGAGAGTTGGGAAAGAACGACTTACTGGAAACTGAATAGAGTGGTAAGAGAGGTAGACGGAAAATAAGAAGGGGGTTTGCTGAAGAAAGAGAGAGAGGCCACCTGTCAGCACAGGTATCTGCACGGTGCCATGCTGCCTTCCCCAATCAGTTGACATGGCGTAACCTCCACAGGGTATGAGTGAAGACGCCAGTCTCCCCACGAGCTCAGCAGTCAACCCAGTAGCTTGGTTGACTGAAATGTTTTGAGGTATGAGAAATAGGAGATATTTTACCTTGGACTCTTAAATAGCAAACATACGTTTTATGTTCTAAGTGCATGGATTAGAATGAAAGAAGTATTTTTCTTGGTTGACTGATAAACCGTTTACTACATCTGTGAAATAGGGATGATAATATTCCAAGTATAGGATAGGCTTGTGAGAAATTAGATGGATAAATGTAAATATTTAGTGTTGTTACTGAGCAAGGGCTCATGTGTCTGCAGTGCTGAAAGCTAAACTCTGACAGTGGTTGTTTGCAGCAAAGTGAGGGTTTATTTGCATGGAACCAAGCCAGGAGAGTGGGCAGCTTCTGTTCCAAAGAATCCCAACTCCCCTTTGGCCTTCAGGCAACGGTTTTTAAAGACTGTGAGGGGAGAGGGTCAGAGGATGTTCAATTAGCTTGTGGACCGTCTTCTGATTGGTTGGTTGTGAGGTGACAGGTGGTGTCTCAGGAATTGCAACCTTCTGGTTCCAGCCGGTCTGTGGTCTAAGTGCCTGTGATCAGCTGTCGTCACCATCCTCCACCAGGTGGGGGCTTAGTTTCTATAGAACAACTCACAGGTGCGTCAGATTGTTACCTCTGTCCCTTCAAGAGGAGCAAGGAGGCCTGTGACTCTTATTGTTCTAATTATTACCTGCTCTTTGGAACTCAGGGAAGGTGTCAGAGACTAAAGCCTTTTTCTACAAACCAGAAATGGTGGACATAGAAGGGCTTTTGAACCTGGGAGGGCTCTGCAGGGTCTTGCTCAGGTTTTAATACCTCCTTTTCTTTGCTACTTCTCAGTCCTGAGGGGAACAGGGCTGGGAAAAGGGAATAAAGTTTTGGATGGAGAGGTTAATCATAAACTTGACTTGGTTTATGGGAGCTGAGTTTCAGTATTGAACCTAACACACAGTAGGTACTCAGTAATGACAGTTGTTTCTGCACATGTATCTCTCTCTTTGTCTCTGTCTCTGTTTTCTCTGCTTTTTAATTTTTAATTTTTTTTTCCTTTTCGGGTGCAATCCATAGCATGTAGAAGTTCTCAGGTCAGGGATTGAAGCCCCGCCATAGCAGTGACAACACTGGATCTTTAACCCACTGTGCCATCAGGGAATTCCTGTTTTCTCTCTCTTTAAATAGAGAACTTATGTCTTGTAGAATTAAACTGTGCTGTTTTGGAACTCAAGTTTTTCATATGGCAGATTTCCATGAAGAGAAGAAACGTAATTATTGATTGAATTGTGCCTTTAGAATTAGAATTAGGTACATAACAAATAGGAACACTGAATGATAAACCTGCAAACAAAACAAAACCAAAAATTGTACTTGCTATCCCCTTGTTGAATCTAACCCTCTGTTTCAAATTAATTAGATTTATGGATAACTATGCTAAACTTTGTCACATCCTTATTAAAATTGTTTAAGGATTTCGAAAAACATCTCAGAGGGACTCTGAAACTAATCTGAGTCTGGTACTGGAGATTCCATTAGCAATCACAAAACTGATTAATCTTTTACTCAGCTTATTGATTATTGCTGCAATTACTGCATGTAACAGATTCTACAAAGGATACCAGAGAAAATACATTTTATGCTGCTGCTGACAGATTTAGTTTGAGCACAGTATATTTTTACTTTTTATGCATAACTATTTTTGTATTTTTAAATACCATAACACTTCTAGCTAAGAAGTGCTGTCCTTAATATTATTTCACTATTAGGAAGTTTACTTTTTTTTGTTTTGCTTAACAGGTTTTCTTTTTATTAGAGTATAGTTGATTTACATTGTTGTGTCAATTTCTGCTTTATAGAATGGTGACCCAGTCATACATATATATTCAGTCTTTTTCTCATACTGTCTTCCATCATGTGCTATCTCAAGAGATTGGATATAGTTCTCTGTGCTGTACAGTAGGACCTCATTATTTATCCATTCTAAATGTAATAGTTTGCATCTACCAACCCCAAATTCCCCATTTATCCCACTTCCTCCCCCTTGCCTTTGGCAACGACAAGTCTGTTCTCTATGTCCATGAGTCTGTTTCTGTTTTGTAGATAGGTTCATTTGTGTTGTATTTTAGGTTCCACATTTAAGTGATGTCATATGGTATTTGTTTTTCTCTTTCTGACTTACTTCGCTTAGTACAATTAGTATGAGAGTGTCTAGTTTCATCTGCGTTGCTGCAAATGGCATTATTTTGTTCTCCTCCTTCCTTCCTTCCTTCCTTTCTTTCTTTCTTTTTTTTGCCTTTAAGGGCCTCACTCGCAGCATGTGGATGTTCCCAGGCTAAGGGTCCAATCAGAGCTACAGCTGCCAGTCTACACCACAGCCACAGCAATGCAGGATCTGAGACGCGTCTGTGACTTAGACCACAGCTTATGGCAATACCAGATCCTTAACCCACTGAATGAACCCAGGGATCAAACCCGAAACCTCATGGTTCCTAGTTGGATTTGTTTCTGCTGCGCCACAATGGGAGCTCTTATTTTGTTCATTTTTGTGGCTGAATTGTATTCCGTATATGTGTACATATATATAATAGGATGTTTACTTTTATTCAACTCATTTTAACAGTTTACAGGTGATCCCGTTGTGGCACAGCGAAAATGAATCTGACTAGGAACCATGAGGTCGCAGGTTCAATCCCTGGCCTCACTCAGTGGGTTAAGGATCTGGCGTTGCCCTGAGCTGTGGTGTAAGTTGCAGATGCGGTTTGGATCCTGCATTACTGTGGCTGTGGTGTAGACTGGTGGCTATAGCTCCGATTGGACCTCTAGCCTGGGTACCTCCATATACTGCCAGTGTGGCCCTAAAAAAAAAAAAAAAAAAAAAAAGTAAAAAAAATTATTACAATCTATAAATATCTTCGCTAATCCTATTGCTGAGTTTAATTTTGAGCTTCATAGTAACCCTGTGTAACAGAGTAAATATCTGTAGTCTTTCAAAGGAAACTTAGGTTCAGTGAGGTGAACTGACTTATTGAGGCCTGTGCAGGTTAATAAGTGGCAGAATCAGGATTGACTCCCTATCAATCAAGAAATATTTATGGAACACCTATTATGTACCTGTTATGTACTCCTTTGTGTTAGGAGTAAGCCAGGCTAGGATTATAGAAATTAAGCTAAAAGAGTTCTTTTTTTTTTTTTTTTTCTGTCATTTTTATGGGTATGCCTGCGGCATATGGAAGTTCCCAGGCTAGGGGTCAAATTGGAGCTGTAGCCACCAGCCTACACCACAGCCACAGAAACACCAGATCTGAGCAGCATTGGCAATCTACACTACACCTCACAGCAACACTGGATCCTTAACCCACTGAGCAAGGCCAGGGATCAAACCCACATCCTCATAAGTATTAGTTGAGCTTGTTGCTACTGAGCCATGATGGGAACTCCCTAAGAAAGTTATTTGGGTGACTTCAAATTATGGCTCCATTAATGTTATCATGGTCACCTTGTTACTTTTCTGTCAAGCCATAGTAAGTATCTTAGCATATAAGATTTAGGTTTTTGTTTGGTGCAGTTGGTTGTCTTTTCATTTTGTTGTCTTCTGGTAGAAGTCTTGTCTTTGTCATCATTGCTTATTTTATGACTTTTTTTTTTTTTTCTTTTTAGGGCTGCACCTGTGGCATATGGAAGTTCCCAGCTAGAGGTCAGATTGGAGCTGCAGTTGTCGGCCTATGCCACGGCCACAACAACACGGGATCCAAGCCACTTCTTTGACCTGCACCACAGCTCACAGCAGCACCGGATCCTTAACACACTAAGTGAGGCCAGGGATTGAACCTGCATCCTCATGGATACTAGTTATGTTTGTTACTGCTGAACCACCACAGGAACTCCTGTTTTATCACTATTTAGAACAAAATTGGAAAGAATTCTTTTAAACGGAGAATATGTAAAATCCCCGAGAGAGAATGAAGCTGTAAGAACTCGCTTTACAGCTTATTATTCGCTCTTGTATTTTCTTACATGAGTTTCACATTAATCCTGTGGGTACATAGCACCTTCATTTTGTAAATGAGTAAACCAAGGTGTGGTGACTACCTTTCCTCACTAAGGTGATCAGCTAGGACCCTTAGACTCCAGAGTTTGAGCCCTCTAACTCCTTCAAGTGCCTTGCTCACCTCACCTGGCAGCATAGGCCTTGTGGCTGGTCAGGACTGCACTGTTCCAGGAGGTACAACCTATGGCCCACATTTTATCCTTGTCCCTTAGGGAATGCTGTGTAAGCAGTGAGTTCCTAGATCTGGTGCCTCATTGGTGGCCACCTGGTCCTCACCAGGCCTGCTCCTCAGAGGTCAGTTGCCTGCAGTGAGCCCATGCCGTGGGTTTCATTACCACCTTTATAGTTTGTCCTTGACGGTGAATTACTTTGCTTTGTGGAATCCATGATACTCTGTTAATACAAACATAGATCAAACGCAGTATTTCAACAGGAGATGTTCCTTGGATTTGGAAGAATTGTGGAAAACTAAACAAAGCCAAAAAAACCAAATCCTAACTACTTGCTTTAGAGAAACTGTTAAGTGGGATATTTAATATCATTATGATGACTGCCTTAATCATAGTACAAAGAGATGTTTATATTGCTAAAATTCCTACAATGATTATAAAAGTATATATAGCTTGCCAGTTGATTTGGTACAGATCTGCAATGAAAGGGAAACCATTTTTATTTATATATTTTGTGAGGTAAATAAATAAAGTTGGAAAACAGGTCAATTTCATGCATGCAAGGTTTTATAGTAGGAAAAAAATGCAGTGCACCTGTTCTGACCCTTTACATTTGAGGTTATTTGTTTTCAAACTTGACCCCAAGCATCAGTTTCAGACAACTCTATAATTAATTTGTTAGGTAAAGCATAAGGATATTTTATTTGTTTTGATTTCCAGGACTGTGGTAAAGTAGTAACTGGAATTACTAACCTATTGTATATAGCAGTTAATTAAAGAAAAGCATTAACCATAGGAGAACACCACCACTGCTGTTGTCTTGTATCAGTATAAAAAGGTAGTAATTTTTTTGACAGCCACTGATTGGAAAGTTGCTTGCAGCCTTCCAGAAGCAAGGGGGTACATGCTGTGGATCAATAACCGGCAAATTTCCCATTAAAAAGAATACCTGAGCAATGTTCCAAATAGCCACTGGCATCTTAATTTTCCATGGAAACCTCAAATACTTGTGTGCTGAGGACAAGTCATTTTCGGACAATTTTTCCAGACTACTTGTTAACAGTTATTGCTGTCCCAAAAGGTTGACAGCCTACATGATTGATATTTCATTTACTTGTCATCACTGTTGAGTAACGGCGAGCACTGTATTTCTTTGATTTTAAGGAATACAGTTCCCTGAAAGACATTTGCCTTAGTATGTGTTCCAGAGAGTGTGTGATACATGTTTATGCTGTATGTATATAAATTTTTATATAGAAGGAGAGGATCAGTTCAAAAGCCTTTGAAGGGCAGGGTATACTTATATCAGTCCATAGTCGTGAAAGATCCACTTTTACTTTGTTTTTAGGGCAAAGAGCTTTAGACTTGTCAACTTGTGATTCCAAAGATGATGTAGAATTTTATAATTCCCTCTCTTTTAAGAGAAAAATAAAATTGATCTTGTCACAATTTTAAGGTACATAAACACAGTAGGAAGATATAGGTATATATCCTCTAAAAAGAAACTTTTTAAGAATGTCAGCAAATAATGATTATCAAGAAAGAATTTTCTAAAAAATATGATAGTTAAATAGGAAATGTGCATGTGTTTTTAATAAAAAAACAATAAGGATTAAAGGGAGTTCTGCCCTATAACAGCTTCTTAAAACACAAAATTGTTGGTTTTCATCTTGGTATTTTCCACCAAAAGCATCACTTTGTTGTTTGTCAAGTGTTAAAAGAAGTGAGGACACAGAAGCCATCTCTAAGATAGGTGGACATATGCTCACCAATTAGCATATTAAGGAAAATGGGAATAGCCCATAATACAATGTATTGAATAAATTTGTTTTTGGCGGAGTGTGAAAGCTTTTTCAACTTGGAACTTCACTTTTCGTGCCCAGATTTTTAACATTAAATTTGGTCTATACTAAAGTGTTTAGAAGACTAACACATGAAAGGCATGTTTGCTTGAACCTGGGCTACCTTTTTATCACATTAATCCTGTCATCTTTGGATGGATCATACCTGCTTGCTTGTTTCAGGCTCTGTGATTTTGATTTCCATTATCTGTATGTTTTATATACCATTATGAATAATGTTTGATTAACTAACTGCACATAGGTCCAGTTGTTTTGTAAAATCAAACATCTCCATCTTGTTTTGTAAAATCCAGGAAAAAAGAACAAAAGGCAATTTGAGATATTTCTACTAAAATGCTTTTGTGCCATTTTAAATATATATTATTTTCAGAATATTTCTAAAAATCAAATACTAAGTCTTTTTTTTCTGACTTGAAGTCTTAACATTTTTATTCTTTTGTTTATAGTTGTTTTATTTAATTTTATTTTGTATTTTTGTAATTGTCATTTCCCCAATAAAAATTTTTTTCTACTGTACAGCATGGTGACCCAATTACACATATATGTATACATTCTTTTTTCTCACATTATCATGCTCCATCATAAGTGACTAGACATAGTTCCCAGTGCTGCACAGCAGGATCTCAGCATTGTTTTTCTTAAAGGTAAATGATGGTGCAGAAGATAACCATATACTGGACTTTCAATCCTACATATTCAGTATAGTATTTGATGTGCAAGTAGGGAAAAAGAATTCTCGAGGCTGCTGTGTATGTACCAGCAATTTACCAAAGTACTATGAATTAAACAACCGCTAAGTGTCTGTTCCAGTATTCATACATTACTGAGTAATCTCTTTCTATAATTTCTTTGCAGTATTATTCCACAATAATGGAACAGCAAGTAAATGGACAGTTAATAGAGCCTCTGCAGATATTTCCAAGAGGTAATGTTGAACAAATTCTAATCAACAATGATTATTTCAGTAAACTGTTTCATCAACAGTTATGTTTTCCAAAGGTTTAAATGCACATAACATGATGTTTAGCTCTTAATTTGAAAAAACAAAAGAAGTATTCATTATCGTGGCGATTGCAGGCTATATTATAGTTATGGCAGATAAAATATCTAATTTACTAGAGTAAATTAAACTAACTAGATTGTTTTTGTTTTTGAAGTACATACTTACATTCGCTTAAAGAACTCTTTGGGGGTCCACATGGTTTCTAAACCAAGGCAATGAATGACTTTAATTCTGAATATTTATAAATTATGGCTCATGATAGTAGACAGAGTTGCTATTGAGGAGAAAGCTTTCAGCTAGTCAGAAGCTGAGATGTACTGGGGGCTTTTATGAAAGATATTTTGATGGAATGTTTGGTGCTTGATTCTTGGCGGGGTGCAGGGGGGACATTTTCTAAATAATTGAAAATCCTCATGAATGGGCGTTTGATTGTTAAATCTCCAAAAATACAAGCTGATGAGAGTGGGTCTTGGTGAATCCCCTGGTCACATCATTTGTTTTCTCTTTAGGTTTGGTAGTATTAGTCTTGAATCAGATATGATTGCTCAACTGTATATAAATGTTCCCTCAAATTTTGAATAATGATGAAAACGAATAGTTTAATTATATAAACCATTAAGTCTTTCGGCCATTGTCCCATTATACATTGCCCCACTTGGAATCCACATTTTCTACCTGATGGAACAGAAAAAAAAGTTCTCTAAGTAAGTCTTCTAGAAATAACTTAATTGAAATAATTAAAAGTTAAACTTACGTTCATTAACTGATACTGTACAAATAATCATGGTACGAGTTTTCCAATTAAGCATTCTAGACTTTCATTACCTATAACTCTAAAGTTTGAAAGGCTCAATTAACCAGTAGACTCCTATTTGCACTGGTAAAGTCTCCAAAGGCAGCTGGCTTGGCCAGCCTGTGAGAAGATCTGGATTTAGGAGTAATGCTGTTCTTCTAACATTAACATGAGCAGCAGGATTTGGAGTAGTTAGTGCATTATTAGTAATAACTTATTAAGGAGCTAAATAAATGACTAAAATTGGGCCATTGATAGTGTGTCTGAAACAAGATTGTGATTAATACAGTTCTGTTGCACATGAAGACTAAAAACTAAACAAAAAACAACAACAAAAAAAGGAAAATGTTACCATTTCTCTCTATTAGGCCAATAACAGGATATAGATTGTTTCAATGACCAGTGAATTTGGGCAAGTTTCAAAATTGTTTCACCACAGGAATGCTTTTTAACCAGCTGAAAATTTCCATTAAGTGCTTACCTGCTTGATGACTTTGGAGCTCTGATATTATAGCAAACCCTTCTATAGTATCCTGGAGAATTATAATTCTTTTTTTTTTTTTTTTTTGTCTTTTTGCTATTTCTTGGGCCACTCCCGCGGCATATGGAGGTTCCCAGTCTAGGGGTCTAATCGGAGCTGTAGCTGCCAGCCTATGCCAGAGCCACAACAACTCGGGATCTGAGCCGCGTCTGCAAACTACACCACAGCTCACGGCAACGCTGGATTGTTAACCCACTGAGCAAGGTCAGGGATCGAACCCGCAACCTCATGGTTCCTAGTCAGATTCGTTAACCACTGCGCGACGACGGGAACTCCGAGAATTATAATTCTAATGCTGTGGGTCTTCATTTTTTTTTCCCCAAAAAATATTTACTTCTCTTTATCCAAAATCTTTAAAAATTCTGTTTGCTTTATTTTATTTTATTGTATTTTATTTTATTTCATTTTTTGTCTTTTTAGGGCCACACTCAGGGAAGTTCCCAGGCTAGGAGTCGAATCGGAGCTGCAACTGCCGGCCTACACCACAGCCGCAGCCTCGCCAGGTCCGAGCCAAGTCTGTGGCCTATATCACAGCTCACAGCAACACCGGATCTTCAACCCACTGAACGAGGCCAGGGTTTGAACCTGAGTCCTCATGGATACTAGTTATATTTGTTTCCACTGAGCCATGACGGGAACTCCTGTTTGTTTTATTTTGTGAGCAGTTCCTGTCAGTTTCACTCCATAACGTTGTGCCCCTCCCGTGATAATAACAGCCATTTTAGACACACTGTCTTTTTAGATGCTAATATTGCTTTGTGTGTCACCATTTCTATTTCTCTGACACTTATGCCTATTGTTGCTTTCATTTTATAGTTGAGAATATTGAGATTCAGAGATGTTAAGTAACTTCAGAGTCACACAGTTTATAAGTGGTTAATATACCCTTTGAATAAGAATTTTGTTTAAATTATAATTTACTTAAGGCAGAAGGGCTATATATACATACTCATATAGGTTTAAATATTAGTGGCGTGTTCATGGGGATAGTTTGGAGGGCTTGGGAGTGTGGAGAAGAGTATATTGTAGGAAAAGATTCTTTTTTTATTTTTTTCATTTTTTATTATTTATTTATTTGTTTGTTTGTTTGTCTTTTTGCCTTTTCTAGGGCCATTCCTGAAGCATATGAAGGTTCCCAGGCTAGGGGTCCAATCAGAGCTGTAGCCGCCAGCCTACGCCACAACCACAGCAACACCAGATCTGAGCCGCGTCTGCAACCTACACCACAACTCACGGCAGCGCTGGATCCTTAACCCACTGAGCAAGGCCAGGGATCGAACCAGAAACCTCATGGTTTCTAGTCGGATTTGTTAACCACTGAGCCAGGATGGGAACTCCTTTTTCTTTATTTTTTTAAAACTCAATTTTATTGTATTTGTAGTTGTACAACCATCATCACAACCTAATTTTACATTTTCATCCCAAACCTCCAGTGCATCCCTTCCCCTCCAACCTGCCTCCTTTGGTAACCATAAGTTTTTGAAGTCTGTGAGTCAGTTTCTGTTCTGCAAGTAAGTTTATTGTATCCTTTTTTTAGATTCCACATGTAAGTGATAGCATATGATGTTCGTGTCTCACTGTCTGACCAACGTCACTTAGCATGATAGTTTCTAGGTCTATCCATGTTGCTGCAAATGCCATTATTTCATTTCTTTTTATGGCTTTGTAATATTCCATTGTGTATATGTAACACATGTTCTTTGTCCACTCCTCTGTTGATGGACATTTAGGTTGCTTTCATGTCTTGGGAAAAGATTTTTTAAAAGAAGAAAATAGGGAGTTCCCATTGTGGCTCAGTGGTAATGAACCTGACTAGTATCTATGAGGATATGGGTTCAATCCCTGGCCTTGCTCAGTGGGTTAAGGATGTGGCATTGCTGTGAGCTATGGTGTAAGTTGCAGATGCAGCTTGGATCCTGAGTTGCTGTGGCTGTGGTGTAGGCTGGCAGCTTTTTTGCCCCTAGCCTGGGAACTTCCATGTGCTGCACGTGTGGCCCTAAAAAGCAAAATAGTAATAATAATAATAATAATAAAAGAAAATATATGAGATGTGTCACATGTAGTCCTAGCACAGACCCAATTAGCCTCCAATAAATTATTATTAAATATAGTTCTTCTAATCCAAATTTAAATTTTTTGAAATATGAGACTTAGTCTCCCTATCTCTTTGGTGTTCGTGCATAATATTGTACAACTTGTTTTAGTTTTCTGCAGTCCCGCTTTTTGCTTATTTATCTACATCAAATGTAGATTTTATTGCAATTTTATATTTATAATTTTATATATATCTTTCTGTAAGTTTGTATAAATTTATAGATTATGCAAATTTACACAATTAGGATATAGGCATTGGGTATATCACCTGGGTCTACTGAGTTGGTTAGAGTCCCTCAAACCTTAGTTTCCATGATTAGGCACAATGTTAAAAAGAATATCAAGACTGAGCAAGTCAGAAGGATAGGAGAAAACAATTCTGTTCTAACATTGTTGCCAAACTCTTCCTTTGTTCACTGGTGCTAAATAGAAACACAGAGATAATGTTTTGGGTGAAGTAGAAAAATCATTGCCAGGCAAAGTGGGCCATAATAGGCTAGTGCCCTCAAAACTGTTCCCCCTAAAGGGGGTAGTGGAGAGTCTTACAGTGTTCTAGGAGCACGGCACAATCAGCTTGTGGATCTTCTTTTGTTTGGTTGGTGGTGAGGTAATTGGGAGTCAGCATCATTAACTTTCTGCTTCCAACCAGTCTGGGTCTATATGCTTGTGAGTCGCATGCAGTTAATGGCTAAACTATTATTATTTTGTCTTGTTTGACTGTTTTGCTTTCTCTCTGCATTTTCTCACTTCTCTGATTAAGGTTTTTTGTTTTTTGTTTTTTTGTCTTTTTAAGGGCCACAGCGAGGGCATATGGAGGTTCACAGGCTAGGGGTCCAGTTGGAGCTGTTGCTGCCAGCCTACACCAGAGCCACAGCAACGCCAGATCCGAGCCGCGTCTGCGACCTACACCACAGCTCAAGGCAACGCTGGGTCCTTAACCCACTGAGGGAAGCCAGGGATTAAACCTGTAACCTCATGGTTCCTAGACGGATTTGTTTCCGCTGTGCCACAGCGGGAACTCCTGATCAAATTTATTTTTGACTAGAGTTTTTCTATAGACAAAAATCAGGCAGAGGACATGGCTGGGGGTCTATTCTGGGAAAGGGTCCTGCTCAGTTACAACACCAGATCTTCCATTCCAGGTAGTACAGTTGCCTTGGATAGCAACTCTTAGCTTGGGGCTAAGTCCTCTTTGTAGCTAAAGGATATGCTGACTATTAATAAATATGAAAATAGACTAGTTTTTTTTTTTTTTTTTTTTTTTTTTTTTTTTTTTTTTTTTGGTCTTTTTGCCTTTTCTAGAGCCACTCCCATGGCATATGGAGGTTCCCAGGCTAGGGGTCGAAGAGAAGCTGCACTAACTGGCCTACACCACAGCCACAGCAACACGGGATCTGAGCCACATCTGTGGCCTACACCACAGCTCACAGCAACGCCAGATCCTTAACCCAGTGAGCAAGGCCAGGGATGGAACCCTCAACCTCATGGTTCCTAGTTGGATTCGTTAACCACTGAGCCATGACAGGAACTCCTGAAAATAGACTAGCTTTACAGTAACTTCTGACTCCACACCTTTAGGAAATATGAGGTTAGTGGGTTTTTTGAATACTGTTTAGATTTCCAGTCATAAAGATTTAAAAAGCCAGTTGAGGAACGAAGGAGATGTTATGGTAGGAGGTAAGAATTGATACCCGTCTTTCATGTTATGGTTAGCCACTTTCTTACTAAATGAAGTTTATGAATGCTCTGGGTACTTCAGAGGAAATGCTCTGAAGTGTTGTCTTAGGAGGTATTAATGGTCCCTAAAGGGCCAGATATCAAATGTATGTGACTCTTGTTTTGTTCAAAAAGTTAATTTCCATTTTAAGGAAAGAGGATTTGGAGTCTTAATTTTACTGTATTATAGAAAAACAAATAAAAATCATTTATTAACATTTAGGGTTTTTTGGAAAATAACAATTTGAATATACTTGAAATATGCAGAACTAAAGCACCTGATGTGCTTTGTAATTATTAACCTTATCTTATTATTAAACAGCTCTATTTCTTGTCAGATACAGAGGAAAATACATGTACATGTGAGAAAGGAGCAAAAAAAAAAAAAAAATCAAATTCACCCTTCCCCAAACAATCAATCAAAATTGATGGCCTCTTAACATACAAAATGTAGGATGATGTAGTTTACAGATGGAAGCAGCCTATATCATGGGCAGGAAGCTCTTTTATAATTTTAGCATTTCATGAAGAATCCTTTACTGAATGGGAAAAGTACCAACTTGTAACTCAAGATGGTGTCAGGAAATTAATATTATTTTTCCTGGCATTACTTTATCTTTAATGTTAGTAGATATCAAAATTTGCAAGCAATGTAATGAAATTAATATCTCTGTGTTTTAACAAATTTGCTTATTTCTGTGCAAACTAGTATTCAAACTTAGATACTTCATCTTAGAATCTTTAGTAATCTTTTTTGCCATTGAAAGACACTTCTCCCACTCCCCTATAAAAACCCTAGCTATTTTCAATGTAGTCTAGGTGATAGAAGATATGCAATGTAATAGGTGAGAAAAGATTGCAGAAATTTGAATTATGAAAGGAATGTAATCATTTTAGCTCAGTTAACTTGATTTTTATATGTTTTAAGCAGAAATTGAAATTTATATGAGGTGGTGTCAGAAAGCTCTTTGCATTTATAAATGCTCACTCCTGCAAGTTAAAAACCCTGGTTCATAATTCCCACTTTGGGTCTTGGGAGCCACTTTTCAATCATTTCTCTCTGCTAATTTTGGTGTCACCCTCATTTCTTTTTAAACGATTCATTTTGAGCAAATTTGTAAATGGCCCTGATGTGTTCTACAATTTAGTCAATTACTGTTTCAGCCTGCAAGCCTCCTGGGGAACGGAACATACATGGCCTGAAGGTACGAATTTCAATAATTGTTTCAGTAAAGTTAGATGGATTTGTAATGCTGTGTTCCACTTATTGAAATGTCAAATAAAACTGCACTTTCTCAAGCTCTGACAAGCAGTCCTTTTTTTTTTTTTTTTTTTTTAATGGAATGTGGAGGGGGATTCATCTGTAGTATTTGCTCAGTATGTGTACATATTTGGATATAGGGGTTTTAGTGACATTTTGGGGAAAAATTTGGTGTTGTTTTTTTTTTGGTCTATTTCTTCAGGATGATCCTGGGCACTGGTCTCCACAAAGATTTATTTGAGTGAAAATATAGATTTCATTTCAGTGGTTAATTAAGCACATAAGCTTATTGCACACAGAATACCCCCCTCTTCTTTTCACATTTTTATGCTAAAAACATATATCTATTTAATGTCCTTTTGTTGTTCAGTGTGTCTTGAATCCTGGATTTCTGCTTAAGGCTTTACATTTGAAAGAAAAACTGGCTATTGTATTAAACTCAAGCATTTTATAATTAATTACTTGGACCGCATTTTTCAGTGCATATGACGCATTCTTCAGTGTTCTGCCTGGTTTCTAGAGCTGGAGGGATTTGACAATGTGAGGGTCACTACTAACCCCTGGATGTATTCTTAGTATACTTGTTAAACATATAAGACAAAATGAAAGTGAATTGAATTTTTTCTCTAGAATTGAATTCAGTTCTAGACAATGAACTGAAAAATTTCCCTGTTTGTCGCTCTCCTTTCCAGCATTGTTTAAGTATTTGAATAATGACAGAAACGAAGTATTATGTAATATAGGAGTTGAACAGTCTCTGTAACCTATATACTGAATAGACTCCAACCATGGGTCTACCTAGCAACAAGCTAATTAACCTTCATAGTGAAATGAGAAATTTGTGGCAAATTATAGGTTAATTAGAACTGTGTCCTCAGAACACAAGACTGATCAAAAATCTTTCTTTACTTGTAGGTGAATACTCGGGCTGGACCCTCTCAACACAGCAGCCCAGCAGTCTCAGATTCACTCCCAAGCAATAGGTAAGAGTAAGCAAGTGAAATGTGCCCATAAGCATGACTATCTGCAGAGTTGGGGGTGCGGAAGAGGCATGTTTGAAATGATACCTCTTTTCTATAAGAGCAAAAATGTATATGTAGCTAAGAAGAAATCTGACCAATTCAGTAACCCTAGCTATGTATTGACTGAAAAGAAAGGACCTCATAGAGAAAGATAACATTAGACATGTTGAACTATTAATTTTTGTCTGTGGAATGGTTTTTCTTCAGTCTCCAAATTCGGTGCCTCCAAATTCAGAAAATTCAATGCCTGTGACTGTTTCATTCTTTGATGATCTAGTTTGTAAGTTGTATAATGCTTATTATTTTTTGTCTTGGTTATCCATCTTTCAGCAGTGTTGTGATTCACTTACATCTTCCCCAGAAAGAGACAAGGAAAAAGTAAAGTGGTGAAGTTTAAAGTGACCAGCCAAGTTGCTCGTTTTTGTATCTTTGGTTGTGTAAGAGATTGAAATACTGTTGAAGGAAGATCATTTTCATTATTTCATGCTAATGTTGTCCCACACAGGGATGGATCCTAAACACGAGCCTCTTCAAAGTGTTCTTCAGACAGGCCTGAGAACTTACTTCTAGATGATTGAAGTCCTCAAGTAGGAGGACATGCTTAAGCTGGTAGAATTCTATTCTACCATGATAGGTCATGTTTGGTACACACTCAGTTATTCAGCCCGTAAAACGTATTACAGTACTTGAAAATGACACTGAAAGGCGATTGCTCTGTGTGTATGTGTTTACATTGGTGACTGAAAAGCTAAAGTTGAACCAGAAAACCCTTCCATTGTATGCCCAGGTCTTTCTGCATTTAGGGCTGCAGTGTAGTTTAGGCTTCTACTTTCTCTTCCATGCCCCTCCTTACCCCCTCTACCCACTGTCTTTGTTCTTTTGCCACTGGGCATTATTGTGAGTAATTCAAAATCTCTTCGGACTCTCTCTTTGCTCTCCTATCTTCTCCCCAAAAGTCACTTCCTTGACTGCTTTATTACAGTGTCAGTATATCTACCTACAGCTTTCCTGCTGTGAACACCCTAATCTTAAAAGTATTTCCTTCTTAAACAATTTGTTCTGTCTTAAAACACATCCACGATGAGTTCCTGTCATGGCTCAGCAGAAACGAATCTGACTAGTATCCATGAGAACGCAGGTTCAGTCCCTGGCCTTGCTCAGTGGATTAAGGACCTGGCATTGCCATGAGCTTTGGCATAGGTTGCAGATGCAGCTTGGATCTGGCATTGCTGTGGCTCCAATTCGACCCCTAGCCTGGGAACTTCCATATGCTGTGGGTGCGGCCCTAAAAAGACAAAACCAAAAAAACCAAAAAAAACATGCACTGATTGGTTTTTCACCAGTGGATCATTTGTCTCGTGGTCAAGAGGGGTAGATCTTTTAGTCCTGCTCCAAGCACTTGGCCCTGCCAGGTCGTGCTCTGCCGCCTTTCTTCATGCTTGTTGGGCCTGCAAGCCATGGCCCACGTAGTAGAGGCGTGGGACTGAGGATCACTTGTTACATTCAGCTCCAAGAGGTCAGGGCCTTTAATTATTACCACTACTTGTAGAAAAGTCTAGGTAGACTGACCATGAACCTTGAGGGAAAACAGGGTGCTTTAGGTTAAAGTTCATCACAGTGTGTAAAGCAGGATGGAGTTGAAAAAGATGGCAGCAGGATAACTTCTCAGGTCACTCAAATTTGGTTATAACCAAAAATCAAAGTGAATTAGCTTGGTTTTTAAACAATTATCATTTATATTCACAGAGTATTATAAAATCTTCAGGTTAGGCAGAGACTATCTGACCCAGTGGTTCTCAGCCCTTTGTTGTAGCATCTTCCCTTAGGGATATGACAGCCTCCCAAATAGTAATGGTAATTTGCTCCAGGAGTGATTTTTGTTATGGGAGGAGTGCAATTTGAAAAAGTCCTACAGGTGGTTTTAATATGCTACCCTAAGTTGGCCTTGTTCTGTGCCCCATGTTGGTAACTAATCAGAAGTATTTATTGAGTGCCTCCTACTTATTTGGTGCTGACCTCCCCTCTAGGAATACAGTGTGGTCCTTGTTCTCTGGAGCTAGCTGTCTAATAGATATACAAACCAAAGAAACAAACAACACAAAACCACCCCGATATACAAATAATTATACTTTATAGTGTTATGAAGGAAACAGATTATGGAAAGAGAGAACACAGGGCAGGGATGTGTATAGGTTTAGGCTGGGTGCCCAGAGGAGAGTGACATTCCACTTAAGCCTAAAGGATGAGGAGGACCTAGCCACATCAAGAGCCAGAGAAAGGCATTTCAGAGGGTGGGCAGAATACAAGATAAGGCTTTGGCGACCAGTTTGGCTGCAGCCCAGAGAGGGGTGCTGGGTTAGGGGAGGGCATGGCTGGGGAAGGGGTGGAGGGTAGAACATTAGAAGTGATAGGAGCCAGATCATGTGGGGCTTTGTGTTTGAATTTCCTCTCAGCCAACTGGCAAGCCATCAGACAGCTTTCAGTGGAAGGGTGCCATGGCCAGTTCTGTGTTTATAGAAAACTCTTTGCCTGTGGTGTGGAACACAAGAAGGAGAAGCCCCAATCTAATCTCATTCTCCTTGGGTACTTGACTCCCCACTCCTTGCCCAATGGTCATCCAGGTTCTTCCTGAACATCCCTGTAGCAGGAATGCTCTTTACTGGCTGAAGCACTCGTTCCTTTGTTCATGAAGCTGTCTCAGGACATTCTTTTTTGTGAGCTGAGATTTATCTCCTTTAGCACCCACTCATAAAGGCTGAAGTTAGCCCTTAGAACAGGGCTGTTCCCTCTTTTTAGGTGATAACTCTCCCAGTCATCTTCCCCCCAGACATACTTCTTCTCCTGGATTTTCTGTCTCAGTAAATTCTCCCACATCCACCCAGTTGCTAACTCCTGATGACCTGCTGGTCATCTTACACTGCTTCCTGGCACTCCCTCAGCCCTACATCAAGTTACCCCCTTCATTGGTAGGTTCTACCGTCTGAATCCCTGCAGAGTCTGTCTACTTGCCAGCATCCCTCTGCTGTGAAGGTAGTTCAGGCTCCCCAGATTACTGCTATATAGCCTCCCCTCCATCTTGCCCCAGTGCAGTCTCCCTCCAGCACGCTGCAGCAAGTGGTCTTGCTAATGTGTGTTCTGAGCTCGCCATTCCTCCCTTTACTACTTCTCACAACCTTGAGGACAAACTGTATGCTCCACAGCACGGGAGCAGTGGCCTCCCACAGAGAATGGGTCCTCTGCCCTCTTTAGCCCCCCCGGCCTGCCGCTCCTTCTCTTTTACCTGACATTCTGGCTCTGCTGATAAATACATGGTGCCGTTAATGGATCACATTTCCTCTCCTCTGCTTCACATCTGTTGCTGCCTCATTCCTGTTTTCTTCCTCTTTTAATTCTCTCCTTCACCTTCCATCTGGCTAACCTTGGTCATCTTTGGGAAACAAAGCTGTTATCTTCTGAAAACTGTCCCTAGTTATTGCCTATCTCCTAGTCTACACCAGACTTCTGTAAAGTCCCATCATCTCCCTGCGCTTGCTTTTACTGTAGCGATTAACACATTGTGTTATAATCTCCTTTGTCCGCCAGTAGATTCTGTACTCTTTGAGGGCAGTGACTGTAGCATATTCATTATTGAGTTCCCAGTTCCCAGCATGATGCTTGGCACATAGTTGACAGTCAGTAATGCTTGAATAAATGAGTGGATGAATGAATTTATATTCCCTTTAAGTCTTATCTCTGGATAAAATTCTCCCACCTTATTCGACTTTTCTGATACAATCTTATTTCTAGTCCCTGTACCCTTTTACTTTTTGGATATCTCAGTGTCCCTTTTAAAGTGTCATACCCATGTTACAGTTGTATCATATTTAAACTTTAAAGTATTTTGAAGAGTGATATAGCTCAATTCACTATGATCATGCATATAAACAAAACACCGAGTAAACAGGGGCACAAAGAAATTGCCAGGATATATAACAAGGACTTTTTACCAGACCAAGTTGGTAGATATTGGCATAATGAAAGAAATCAGTTTTTTCTTCTGTAGCTCTCAAGCATGAATTGGTCTTTGCCTTAGGTAGATGACTGTTTATTAAGCCGAGTTCACTAATCCACATGGTGTTCCTAGGCCATAATTACTGAATTCAAGTCTCACTGCCAAGACACGGCTTTTCCTAAACATCTTGGCTTTCTCTGTCTGTAAAATGAGGATGATTAAACTTTCCATCTAGTTACCTCTGGTGTTAGGAAGATTAATGAAGCTGTATTAAGGAATCACATTTTGTTTCTTGGATGAAAGGTGTTTTGTAAATGCAGTGAATCAAAATGTTATTATTTCAAGTTGCATGACATAATGGAATATCTGTGGAGAAGTATTGCATGGGCATTGTTTGGTTATTTCTATTTTTATAATAATTGCAAATATTAAATTGGGACCATCTATGGGAATACAAGGATCCATATGTTTCCCAGGGAAAAAAATATGTGTTTGTGTAAGAGAGACAGACTGACTTTGAGCAAGGTCTATACCTTAATTTTTTTTTTTTTTTTTTTTTGTCATTTCTTGGGCCGCTACTGCAGCATATGGGAGGTTCCCAGGCTAGGGGTCTAATCGGAGCTGTAGCCACTGGCCTACGCCAGAGCCACAGTAACGCTGGATCCGAGCCGCGTCTGCAACCTACACCACAGCTCACGGCAACGCCGGATCGTTAACCCACTGAGCAAGGGCAGGGATCGAACCCGCAACCTCATGGTTTCTAGTCGGATTCGTTAACCACTGCGCCACGACAGGAACTCCCAATTTTTTTTTTTTTTTTAATATACAGCAGGAATTGCTATTCCCCACAAGGATACCCATAGGGCTATGGCTATTGTGAGGATTAAATTAGGATAATAAGTAGTAGCATTTAGCACAGTGCCTGGTACATGGTCATTGCTCAGTAAATGGTAGCTGCTATTTTTCTCTTTTGAGTTTAGGCAGTTGTTTATTTTTTGATATATCATCAGCTTTAATTCTGTACTACAAAATCCTTAACCGCTACTTCAGTACATGAATTTTAAGACTGGGGAGGACATTATTAAAGTTTAGAACCCCTGGTTGAAAGCACATTTTATAAACTGGGGAAGGCAGAGACTAGGCCTCATAATCTGCGCTGATAACCAATGAGATCCTGGTGTATAGCACAGGGAACTATATCCAATCATTTGTGATGGAACATGATGGAGGATAATGGGAGAAAAAGAATGTATGTTTATATGTATAACCGGGTCACTTTGCTATGTAGTAGAAACTGACAGAACATTGTAAATCAACTATAATAAAAATTGTAAAAAGACAGAAATATTTAGAAAAGTAATTATAAATTGCAATGATGAGTGTGGTCAAACTTGAAGTTTGAGATTTTCTCAGATGTAATTTTTTAAAGGTACCAAATGAATGTGTGTGTGTTACTATCATACAATAACATAACAACCACCATTTATCAAACACTTAGCATGTGGTAAATCAGTGGACTGGGTTTAAGGGTGGGAAGGGAATGGAATATGTAGAGAGATGAGTAAGATGTGGTCTCTGTTCCCGGGGAACAAAGACATCTACAGGTAACTGTTCCATAGGGGGAGAGTTAATTTGGCAGATGGGTAGAGGGTGAGAGTAGATAGATTAAGGATAGAATTAACAAGTTTTAAATTTCAAATTAGAACATTAATAGGAGGAGGTAGTATTTTACACACCACTTCACTAACTAGGCGGATATGTACAGGTATAATTCATTATAAAGCTAACAGCGTTCTTTGGCCACTTTGCCTAAACTTATCCATATAAATGTTTACATGATCCTGTACTTCTGAAGAAGAACATTTTCATATTTTTAAAAAAAATTTTTTTTGCCACACCTGTGGCATGTGTAAGTTCCCAGGCCAGGGGTTGAACCTGTGCCACAGTAGTGATCCAAGCTGCAGTGGTGACAATGCCAGATCCTTAACCTGTTGCACCACAAGAGAACTCCTCCTCATTCTTTGTATAACTCTGGAAGCTGATTCTCATAGCTATAGGAAAGGAAAGAGAAATGTCTATGTGCAAGACACAGTATTAGAGCTTTTTGTAGTATTTAATTTTTTTTATTATACCGTAATGTTGATATTTTCCCCATTTTATAGAAAGAGGAAGTTGAGTTTCAGAGGGATAAGTATCATGTTCCAGAGCACAGAGCCAATGAGTACCAGAGGATTTACTGCTACTAGACATTTGTTTCCCAAGAAGGTGAATTGTAACTCTTAACCATAGCAAAGATCAGGACTTAAATTATTTTATCATTTGAAGTTCTGTAATCTTTGTTTGCCTTGAACATTCTAAGAGTAGTTATTTAGCAGATGACAGCATCCACATAAAATGGCCACTGAAAGGCTATCCAAAGCCCGTAGAACTAATAGCAAAAAGAGGTCTCTGAAGTAGTCCATACAATATTCTAGCTTCGTTGTTACAGTAGGCTGCTTACTTTTTTTTTTTTTTTCTTATGTCCTTGCCTATGGCATGTAGAAGTTCCCTGGCCAGGGATCGAACCCAAGCCACAGCAGTGATCCAAGCCAGATTTGTAACCCACTGAGACACCAGGGAACTCTGACAGTAGATTTCTTTATTGCTTTAGATTACTAATGGGGTTTCAGTCTTATAGTGATACCTTTGCCGTTTTGCCAGTTACTTTTGGAAAGATTTTATCTAGGGAGAAGGATGTGAAGAGTGTAATCTATATCTATACCTAAAACAAAAGTGTATTTTAGTCTGGATTTTCAGTGGTGCTCAAAGGTGTAGATGAATTTGCCATTAAAATTATGTCTTTCCTTTTTAGCTTAAAGAAATCTTCTGCTGAACTGAAAAAAATATTAGCCAATGGCCAGGTAAGTGTCATTACATAGTAAGATTTTCAGATAGTAGCAACTTAGTACTGTCCAGTTTTTGTGTCCATAAACTTAATAAACAGATGAAGGGCCTGTGAATTTCTTCTTGTCATAAAAGAATTACATGGCTTAATTTGATTGGCAGAACAATTTGCAGCACGTTTTTCAAACTGTGCTAATGGGTTTCACTCCCAGCAGATTGAAGTACCATGCTCATACCCTGCTGCCAGCTCAGTTTAAAAAAAGTTAATCAGTTCTGAACAAGTGTGTCAACCCATGGGTTGTTGAAATGGCCCTGCATCCTAAGGTGACTATTTCTTTCATTATCTTTTAGGAGAAAAAGAAAAACTGTTACCTTCTCACCTTAGTTTCTTTTGTCCTGAAACAAACACTGTCTTTTTAGAGGAACATAGTCACAGTGGAGCTTTGGCATTTAAAATTCCTGGGCTGCGGAAGCCCTCGGTTTGCCTAGTTGGCGGCCATCTAAAGCAGAATGACCTGCCCCAGTCGGTGAGGGATAGACAGGCCTGCAGGCCAGTTATTTCTCACTGATTTTGATTCAAGTAAATGGACACATCTGAAATAGTACAGTGCTTTTAAACATACACTGGTAAATTAAGCTACCTACAGGGTCCTTGATTCTTCAATAGCAACATAAATGCGTTTTAATGTTTGTTATAGAGGAAGCCCTTTGATAGCCTGGGAGGCAGGCTCCTGTCCATTGCGATCAAGCCTGCCTATTAGGCTCTATTGACTGAGACATCTGTGTCACCGCAAATAAAAGACTCTTATTGATTTTCTTAACTGCTGTTCACTTCCCGTCCATGTTTCGAAGGCTGAAATCTTAATTATCTCAGATGCTTATTCAGTGCCTCCACACGCTGACCTCTCCAAGCCTCATTGGCATTTCATGAATCAAGTACTTGTAGTGAAGCATGTCAGGAAGACAAAGCTGGGTCCTCATGCTTGTCCTTTAATATCACCTGTAACTTTGTGGCCTAGTAGATGTGTATGCTTTAGAATGATGACTGTATGGTGGTGCTTCTGGAAGCCTTACTTATTTAGCACATAACCCCTTGAATACAGTTAGAAGAAATAAATTGATCTGGTTTTGATGTGTGGTCATCATCTAGAGTGTGTGACTTCCAGTGCTTAAATATTCAGTATACAGCTAAGGAGAATATGGTGGTGTAAATAATCTTTTTTTTTTTTTTTTTTTTTTTTTTGTCTTTTTGCCTTTTCTAGGGCCGCTCCCTCAGCGT
Source organism: Sus scrofa (assembly GCF_054392235.1). Lineage (NCBI taxonomy): Eukaryota > Metazoa > Chordata > Mammalia > Artiodactyla > Suidae > Sus > Sus scrofa. The sequence continues at coordinate 176,326,536 of NC_139383.1, forward strand.
ATGGAGGTTCCCAGGCTAGGGGTCCAATCGGAGCTGTAGCCACCAGCCTCCGCCAGAGCCACGGCAACGTGGGATCCAAGCTGCATCTGCAACCTACGCCACAGCTCACGGCAATGCTGGATCCTCAACCCACCGAGCAAGGCTAGGGATCAAACCTGCAGCCTTGCGGTACCTAGTCAGATTCGTTAACCACTGTGCCATCATGGGAACTCTGGTGTGTATAATCTTAATGGTCTCAGAATTTTAGATCAAGTTTATCTAATGATAGTACTTATAACTTTAAAGCAGCCAAAGTTTTGTTTAGATTGAGGCCCACCCCTCAATTCCCAGCAGGCCCCTACTACCCTGCCTGTTTTCTGAAACATGGACCAAAACCTGTCGAAAAGCAAAAATATTGAGCCTAGGGTATTTATGTATCTTCAACATGCTTGCATTCTAGTTACTAACTATAATTTATGTATGAGTTACTTGTGTTCTTCAGCTGGAAAATATATTTCAAAATTGACATAAATTAAGAAGCTTTAACTACATTTGTTCAACCCAGGCAATGGAAAATAACCTGTCAGAGAGTCCTCTTTCGAAAATGAAAAACAGTTTATTTCTAGTGCAAAAAATAAACATTCTGAAATGTTCCTAAGGTCCTGACAACAAACATAGTACCATAAATATCTTAATGGTCTCAGGAGGTTCTCTGTGGTGGAAGATTGTCATGGCAATGATTTTTGACACTTAAAGATTGTTTATTGCTTTCCTTTGGGAATGTGATAACCTCACATTAAACAGTATGGTATTTCTTTTCTTTTAAGGATTAGCCTTTATTATATTTACTTTCATTCGCAAAAGTAAACAAAACAAAACAAAGAACCCCTACCTTTGGAAGTCTTCAAAATACCACCTCTCCCTCCTAATTCTTCAATCCTAATTCTGCTGCTATTGGGTAACAAAAGAGTGAGCAAGATTGCATTGCAGTGAGGTAATGTGCACATTTGTGGCATCAATAAATTTCTGAGCTGAACACTGACACCACTTGATATGGAAGATGTAAGTCACATTTAACGATACTTTAACACTTCAGCGTAGTTTTTTATTTTAGTGGTTTATGCTCTCAAGCATTAATAATGATTTGCCTTTCCACTAGCCTCCACTTAGATTTAATAAGGAATTCATATTAATCATTAAAAGAAAGGGACATGATTCTTCAAGATAATCAAATATTGACAGGTTAGAAATAGCTTTCTGCCTGGGTTCATTGATATAGGTTATGTGATATAAATATTTATTTCTTTTCTGTCAGTCAGAGTAAATGCCACCAATTGATTCAGCATTGATATAGTGTCAACAGTTCATAAGAAACATTTGACTGGCTTGTGTTTTCCGATTAGTCTCTGCTCTATAAAGTGGGATTTACTAAATCTCTCCAATTGTCTGCTCATAGAGTGTGACTGCTTTCTGAAACCATTATTGCTTCGATTTGTGAAGCAAAGGTCTAGTGATAGGACTAGTTTCTGTCAGACCTTTACATATAAAATAAGGATTAATTGAGCATTTTTATTTTAATGATTTATAAGCAATAGGTACTGATTCTTCTTAACATAGGCAGACAATAAACAAAGAACATTTTCTTTGCTGATCCATAATTGAATTCCATTTCATTTTCCCCATTAATTTCATTAATATGATATTAAATCAAACACTTTTAAAAATTTTTTAGTCTTTGGAATGGAGACATTGTTTTTCTGTTTTCACTTTATGATGAAGGATTCCTTTTTTTCCATCTGAAAAAAAAAACAAATCATAATGCATTTTTGGCATGTTTTATTGAGAGCTATAAATCAGTACCACTGATGTGTTTTCTGGATGTGTTTTTCCCACTTCAGTTTTAGTGGGTATCATCTGTTTTACATTGGCCCTTGATTTGAAACTGATTAGAAATGGCCCAGTGGGTCAATTTAAAAGATTAAAAAAGTGCGGTTACTCCAAGGATGTATGGCTTTGACCTTTGCATCTCTAAAGTTGTTTTTCCTCTGTTTGTTTTTGATAATTTGTAGGATAGGGTGACAGTATTTTTCTGTTCCTGATAAATCAAGCATAAATGTACTGTGAAGTCACAAATCTAGAAATAATTCTAATCCAGCTGCGTATTTGGCTATTATTTTGAGAACGTCAAATGCTTTTAGAAAACCTTTTTGTGTTTAGAAAAAAAAAAAAGGAAGATATATATTCTCCTATAAAATGGGCTTTAAAAAACTGTATATTACCAGTACATAAAACTCTTAGATTCTCACAGTTCGTCTTGGGTCCCATATGAAGATGGGAACGTCGATGAGACTGTGTGAGTCCGAACTGCACATTGCCTTCTCTCCCTGCGCAAACACGACCTTCCGCCCCAAAGGTTGTCATGTCCCTGTTTCTTTCACAGCTCTCACCTCTCATTCAGCAGCACAGATCTCCATGCCCATCATCTCTCCCAGCTCATTTGCAGTCTTGGCAGTTGATGTGTAATTGTAACTCTCAGGGCTTTTTCTTCCTCCTCCCTCACATCTGTTATTCTGTTTTATTTGCTTTTTTTAGTCAAAACAAGGAAACTGACTTGTATTTTAAAAGCATTTGGTGTTTTTATTATTCTGAATAACAACTGTCTTTTTACCTTTTTTTTTTATCTAAAGAGCTGTGTGATTTCTCTTCTTCAAAACAAATATCGTAGTTAATGAAATTGCTTTTAATTTTTGAGTACCCTTCAGTTGATTATTTTCCTTTTTATGAGCCATTGACCATTGATGGAGAGGATGTCCCTCCATACTCACACAGAACATCAGCTGCTAAGGTGGAGCACTGAACAGAATATACTGAAAGACTGAGTTCTCACCTTGACTAGTTATATTGCCCAAGAGAACTGGATTACATGCTTAAAATGTAAAATTCTGTGATTTTTATGATACTTGGTCCCAACTATAATACTTGAATATTGTACTTTGTAGGCTTATGAATCTCACTTTTATATCACAATGAGTGCTATTCTATGCTTCATTTTGAAAAGTTGAATTAATATGCTTATCTAAACTAAAAATGCTGTTAGCTATTTGTTGATCCCTTAATGATTTTTTTCGTAGCTAAGATCAATTAAAGTAACCCATTTTGATCAGAGATACAAAATTCTCGAAATTTGTAATCGACTCATAGGTTTGACACTAATAGTTTTCCTTTTTAAAACTTTTTTGATGTGAGTCATATTTATATACTTCATAAAAATTAGAAGATTCAAATAAGCAAAAATAAGAATCTGATATTTTTTAAATAGAAGAATCTATCAATTTACAGGCCAAGTAAATGTCTACATAAAAGTGTAGCAACACTTAAGTTTTTAATGGATACTGTCTGTTTGAGTGATATGGTTCTAGAACTTGTTCTTATAAACCATTTTTATGACTTTTTTTTTTTTTTTTTTTTTTGCTTTTTAGGGTCGTTCCCATGGCACATGGAAGTTCCCAGGCTAGGGGCTGAATCAGAGCTACAGCTGCTGGCCTATGCCACAAGCACAGCCACATCCGATCCGAGCCTCGTCTGCAGCCTACACCACAGCTCACAGCAATGCCGGATCCTTAACCCACTGAGCGAGGCCAGGGATCCAACACACACTCTCATGGTTCTTAGATTCATTTCACGGAACTCCCATTTTTATGAGACTCTTAAAATCTTCCTCATCATCTGAGGGATTTCAAGTTTCCATCCTTGAATTTGCTTACACATTGCATTAGCATGTGCACCTCCCTCCTCCTCCCCCTCCCCGTCCCCCCACAACGTCCCCAGTGTCCCCTCTCTTGAGTTTTCAGCTGCAGCTCCTCATCCTGGTTAGGTTGGAGTGCCAGGAATACTGGCTGGGTGGGTGGGTGCTCCACTTCTCTTTTCAACCTAGTGGGTATTGAAGGTAAAAAATACTATAGTGTTGGGATTATAATGGTTGAAGCTGCTCAGAGACTTACCCCTTTTCCTTCTCTGCCTTCAACGAAATACACAAAATCAAGCCCTCTCCAAGGCCTTAGGTGTATCTCAGTGTATTATTGGAATGGATAATATGAGTCTTAACATTTATATTTCTCTAAGAGGAAACTATGGGTTCTTTTACCTAGAAGGCTCTGACAGAGTGGTGGAGGTAGAAGGGATATAATCACAGATTGAGACCTCTCCAGAGCCTAGATTCTATAGTCCCATCCTGCTTACCCTTAAATCTCAGTGACAGTAATTCAGAATTTGTGGACTTTGAGTGAAATATCTTCTAGAAAGCCATGATGAGGGTGCAGCTTGTTAAGCAAGTTAATGGTATAAATTAGGTTGTTAAGAGTTGTGTTTAGACTACCTCGAGGAATGTTTTCAGGAAATTAGTCTATTTGTACCCGCCAATAAATATTGCTGTTTACATATGTATCTTTTTTACCTATTGATCAAAGTAAACCCAATAGTAAGTCTCCTAGTTTAGCATCTCAAGTCACTTTTATGTGTTACTTTATTTCATGCTGTTTTAAAATTTGTGATTTGGTTCAGGATAAAGAGGTTTTCTTTTCTTCATACCACAAATTTTATACAGGTTAAAATATGTTTTTTTCTGTATTAGTAATATAAAGGTAATGACAACAGAATTTCCCTCAAGTAGGAAAATAGTTGCCAATTTTTCTGACTTGTCTGCCATTTTTGCCTTTGACCCTAAGTATAGTAATTAGCTGGTTGAAAATTACATCAATCAAATTGTACTAAAATTAAATTGCATGCTGATTTATCCTTTACATGTTAATCTGTCACTATTCTTTTAGGGTTTGGCCAAACAGTTTGGAAAGGAAGCTGTTTCTCCTAACAGCACCATATTCCTAATTATCACAGCTCTCTGAAGCTTCAACCTCAGAAATGTATAGAAGAAAAATATTTCCCTTGATAAATGGAGCCTTGCTTTATTCAATTGGCGGAAGTTTAGAGTAGAGCAAAATATTTAAAGGTTTACTGTAATGGTCTGAAAGCAAACTATTTTTTTCTAGGTGATACTGAATTAAAAACACCATCCATTTTCTGCCCATGCAAGGCAGTACAATTCCCTGGAAATTGATTTTCTTTTTCCAGGGCTTACTCTGGCTTTTCCCAAGCTTTAGCTATATGGAAAATAACATATTTATTGAAACCACTTAGTGAATACAGTTGGCAATTAATTTTTAAGCAACCGGACCAGTGTGTAGAAAATTACTGAATGCCTCAAATATAATCTAAATAGTTTTAAAGTCATTTAATAAATAAATATTTAGGGAGTTCTTTCAAAGTCTACAACATTATTTTGTGGGTACTAAAATAATTCTCTACTATTCACTATACAAATGAAAGTAGTATTTGTGGCATAATAGTTTTATAGAACTTCAAAAAATGTGCAAACTGTGTTATATAGTAAATTACAAAAATGACCTTAGTTTCTATGAATCACATGCTTATGTGTTTTCCTTTTATGCATTACAATATTTGACTGTATGTGCATTTGAAAGTGCATTGATTTGGTACTTTTTCATGAAAATAATATGATATCTACCCAGCTTTGCTGTGTACTAATTTATCGTTTTTAAAGAAAAGCTGTATCTACTCTAGGAAAATCATTAACATTATTCAGTAAGTTTGTTTAATGTTAATTAGAGGGTCACTTGAGTTTTCAGGGACTGATTTGTTTACAGATTGTATATTAGATTACTAGGGTGTGTGTGTGTGTGTGTGTGTGTGTGTGTGTGTGTTTTCTTGCCAAGTTTGACTTTGGTTATGTACAGTGCTGTTTGCCAGTGGTTATATGTAATGCTAGAGACTGTGTTCTTATCAGTATCTCTGACCTGACCCTTTTGAGCTATGTTATATCATTCCATTTTGACACCTTTTATCAAACTTTAATGAAATGACCCAGGCAAACAAATTGTCATTAAACTTTCCATCACTTTGTCCCTTGGTATCGTCTTTTATAAATTGGACAGCAAATGTTGTATTGATCTTCTCGTTCTTGCAGCTGAACTTGAAATGACCCAGACTGCTTGTTGTTTATGGCCCAGAGTTGCTTTTCCTTGACATTTCCATCCACAGCATGACACCCTTTTTGTTTTTCTTTCTTTCTTGTGGAGATGAATGAACAAGACATACGGTATCGAGACACTCTTGGTCATGGCAATGGAGGCACAGTCTACAAGTGAGTAGTCAATTCTGTTTAAACTTTCTATCCACTTCTGTCAAATGTGAGTATCCAAGTTCTCCATGGCAAAGATTTTTAAATGACCACCAGCACTTAGATTTTATTTGCACATTTGACTCCAAAATTCTGCAAGGCATCTATTTTCTCAGGAATTTCTTGGAAAAGTGCATTTATATTGCCTTTTTAATATTTCTGAGAATTCATATCTCTCCTGGGTGAGCATTTAATAGTCCACCATTAGCAAATGTACCTTTAACTGGCCTGAAGTTTAATGCATTTTTCTCTTCACTCTGTTATTATTTTTTTAACTTGCTAGCACCCCGTGCTAGTCATCTGCCTATTTACAGCTATGCCCAGTGGAAGAGAAACCTTATAAGCACCATTGGTTTGCCCTGTGTCAATGATCAGTTATTAAATAGGGTTCTTCCTGTTGTATTTCCTTGTCTCCTCACCCTGCTCCCCTCAGAGAATTTCTACACATTGATGAATATGTTAAGTTATACAATTCTCCCAAATTCCAGTTGCAGTGATCTTACCCTAAAGGAGTGTTCATTTTCATATTAAAAAATGCTAAGTATAAAAAATAGTTCTCTCGACAGGGAAGTCTTTCTCAAGTAGTAGTGCAAAGTTTAAACTACATAATGTAATATCTGGTACTTAATAGTCTGCAGTGGTGTATGAAAAATATTCCACTAGGAATTAAAAAATCCATACTCTGTAAGAAAGCCCTGAGGGAGTAATAAAGCTTTCCTCCAGAGAGCTGTTTTCCATATATACACTAGTCCTGCATCACATTATAATTGTGTTTATACCTTTGATATTTTACCACTGATATTAATATATATATTTTCAGAGTTGTAAAATAATTTATGTTCTAATTGGTTACTAATGTTCTTAGGATTTTAAGTTCTTACTAACCACGTGAATACGGATAAAAATTGCCCTGTTGCCCATGAGCATGAAAAGTCGTATCTTAAAATCCCAGATCATTGTCCACACCGATGCAGCCTTGACATAGAATTAGGTTTCTCAGGGTTAGAAGCTTCAAGGTTATCTGATCCAGTTCCCCACCCAGGGCTTTAGTCCTCTCTGTGGATACAGCCAGGGTATGAGTCCTTTCTCTGGAAGTTCTTTAACATAGTCCTTTGAGAACTTGTATTTACATATTTGGATAATTTTTTTCCTGTAGATGAATTTTGTGAATAGTTGGTCTGAAAATTAAGTGCCTCCACTACGATGTAATTCAGAGAATTAAATAATAACACATTTCTTACAAGATCCTAGGGTCTTGTCCTTAAAATGTTTGATGCCTAATGTGTCGAAAGAATTTGAGGCTACTATTGTTCTTCCCTGAATCATACTAACATTCCTTCCCGTGTGGCCCACAGTATTACATAGCTAGTATCTCTTTGTCCTAGTCTTCTTCTTACTCTTATCTGGCTTGACTTTTTACCCTGTCCTGAGAGTTCTTGGGTTGAGGTGTCCTTAGAAATAAGAAGGAACCTGTGCACTCCAGTTTGCTTCTTTTTTTTTTTTTTTTTTTTTTTTTTTTTTTTTTTGGTCTTTTTGCTATTTCTTGGTCTTGGGCCGCTCCCGCGGCATATGGAGGTTCCCAGGCTAGGGGTCCAATCGGAGCTGTAGCCACCGGCCTACACCAGAGCCACAGCAACGCAGGATCCGAGCCGCGTCTGCAACCTACACCACAGGTCACGGCAACGCTGGATCGTTAACCCACTGAGCAAGGGCAGGGACCGAACCCGCAACCTCATGGTTCCTAGTCGGATTCGTTAACCACTGCGCCACGACGGAAACTCCCAGTTTGCTTCTTTTGAGTTTCATAGAGAGAGCAGTTTTCAAAGTCTTAAACTTTCTTCTTTTTAATGCTTCTATGCTGAAAGACTTCTAGCAACTCTTTGGATTCCTTTTATTGACTTCCAATAGAATACAAAAAGTCTTCGTTAGACCCCTAACCTACTTCTTATTTGTGCTGTTTCACCAAATGTTTGACTCTCAAGCATGTTCTTATTTTTAAGATGAAGACCTATTGTAAATTTACTGTCTTGGTTTATTCTAGGAGGGAGAAAACGTAAGACTACCAAATTGCAGCAGACAATTTTTATTAAAAATAATCTCCTATATGTTAAAATTTTAGTCTTTTATCTTAAAACAGGTTCATTTAAAAAAAGCGGGGAGATAGGAACTCCCCTTGTGGTGCAGAGCAAACAAATATGACTAGTATTCATGAACATGTGGGTTCAATCCCAGGCCTCCCTTGGTGGGTTGGGAATCCGGCATTGCCATGAGCTGTGATGTAGGTCGTAGACGCTGCTCAGGTCCTGCATTGCTGTGGCTGTGGCGTAGGCCAGCAGCTGTAGCTCTGATTTGACCCCTAGCCTAGAAACTTCCATATGCTGCAGGTGTGGCCCTAAAAAGACAAAAAAAAAAAAAAAAAAAAAAAAAAAAGAAAAAAGAAAAGAAAAAAAAAGAAAAAGAAAATGAAAGAAAAAAAAATGCTGGGAGAAGGGGCTATAGGGAAATGGAAAAAAGAAGCCTATCTAGCACAGAAAAATTACAATATAAAGTTATTGTTAGTATTGTTTTTCTTTTTTATTCCTAATTGTGATCAAATACATGTAACATAAAAATTATCATCTCAACCATTCTAAGTCTTCAGTTCAGTGGCATTAGGTAGATTCACATTGTTGTGTAACCATAATGACTATCCACCTGCAAAACTCTATTCATCTTGCAGATTTGAAACCCTGTACCCATTCAACAATAACTCCCTGGGTAATGTTATTTTTAGCTAAGAAGCATGTCCCAATGTTATCTTTTTATTAGGACCACAATATCCAAGGGAACATCCTCAAACAAGTTCTTTTGCTAGGATGCTTTGGTGACATTAGTGACTTATCCTAGGTTCATTTGGCTACCATTGCTAATGCTCAGTATGTGTTGTAAGATTTAGTATGTTTTCTCATTGTTTTCACTTAGTATTTTTTCTTTTCTTTTCTTTTTTTCCTTGTCTTTTTGTCTTTTCTAGGGCCGAAACCATGGCATATGGAGGTTTCCAGGCTAGGGGTCTAATCAGAGCTGTAGCTGCTGGCCTACGCCAGAGCCATAGCAATGAGGGATCTGCAACCTACACCACAGCTCACGGCAGCACCGAATCCTTAACCCACTGAGTGAGGCCAGGGATTGAACCCACAACCTCATGGTTCCTAGTTGGATTCGTTAACTACTGAGCCACGATGGGAACTCCTCTTTTTTTTCTTTTTTACATTTAAATTAAAGTATAGTTGATTTACAGTATCATGCTGATTTTTGCTCTATGGCAAAGTGACCCCCCCCCCCCCAACACACACACTCTTTTTCTTATGTTATCTTCCATCATGGTCTAGTCCAAGAGACTGGATATAGTTTTCTGTGCTATATGGTAGGATCTCATTGCTTATCCATTCTAAATGTAATAATTTATATCTACTAACTCCAGATTCCTAGTCCATCCCACCTCCTCACTCCTTCCCCTTGGCAGCCACAAGTCTGCTCTTTATGTTGATTTAGTATGTTTTTGACAGTGGTTGTTTATGGAGGGTGAATGGCAGTATCATGATCATTTAATACTTTATATAGCAGATTTCTTATAAAAAGAAAACATTTCACTTACTGCCTCGGTGATTCTTAAGGGGAGAGAACATGAAGAACATGAAGATATCAAATTGCATAATCACTTGATCAGTCATTGATCAATGGCTTTCATTTCTGTCTGGCCTTCAGTTTGTATTGTTCTCATATCCCTGGTTTTTAGTCCAGCACAGAGAAATGGCATAATCATCAAGAAATGAAAAGCCACTTTACTAAATTCTCTATAAAACTAAGTGTTTGATATGTTATGATTGACTTTCTCCTAGCTAAGTTTACCTTAATGGTGTTAACTATAAAAACTGTGATTTTTTTCAAACAAAAATGATTACATTATAGGCTATGCTACATAAACTAGATGAAGAAAATATTGGAAAATGCATTCATTGGTGACAAAACTGCCTAATGGGTCTATTTAATTTTTTTCTTACAAAGAATAATAAAGCTAATAAATACAAAGCAAAAGTTTAATACTTCATTCTTATTTGCTCCACTTTATGAGATATGAATTTCAAAGGATATGATATCATGTAACTGCATGTATATTATTTAATAGTTGATCACATTTTCATCCTTTAAGTCTGGATGTTCTCCTCAATTATACAATATGAAGTTATAGGCCCAGACATTTAAACCAAATGTGGATTTGTGTGTAGTCACCTACTGAGCTATTATTATGATAGTGATCTATACAGGTAATTTTAAGTTGTGGTATCTCCAGGCTTACTATTTTGAAATAGATCATAAAGGAAATACTTTAGAGTTTAACCCAAGCCTAGGAAGAAGAATAATTTAGGAAAAGGAGTGAATGCATTGTAATTATTGCTCCATTTCCCAAAATGCTGCAAGTTGCTCCCAAAAAATACATAAATAAATAAATTAGGAAACATATGTTCTATTCCCTTCTGATGGATTCACAGTAAATTTTAAAAACTTTGGAAAAGTGGAGAGCAATATGTGTTGTGGTTAAATGTCGGGGCTCTGGGTTTGAATCCTCTATCTGCCACTAACCAGCTGTATGACCTTGGGAAAGTTACATAAAGCCTTCTACCTCAGTGTCTCCATGTGTAAAATGAGAATGATAATATTTAACTTATAAAGTCACTATGAGGTTAAATGAGATATTCCATAGAAAAGGCTTAGCACTGTGACTGACACTGAATGTTAGCTACTGGTCATGGTGGTACCCATGATAGAAAAAATAGAAAAATTGTTAATTCCTTGGTTTCCTATGCTTCCTTGGCCATGGGATTCTTTTTTTTTTTTTTAATCATTTTTTACTTCCATTATACCTGATTTATAGTGCTCAATTTCTCTTTAACAGCAAAGTGAATCAGTCGTACATGTATATACATATTCTTTTTCTCACTTTATCCTCCATCTTGTTCCAAAAAAAGTGACTGGGTATAGTTCCCTGGGCTATACATTAGGATCTCATTGCTTACCCACTCCAAGTGCAAGTGTTTGCATCTATTCCCCCCCCCCAAATCCCAGTCCTTCCCGCACCCTACCCTCCAATCTGGCAAAAAAAAAGTCTGTTTTCCAGTCCATGAGTTTCTTTTCAGTAGAAAGGTTCATTTGTGCCATTTGTTAGATTCCAGGTAGAAGGTGTATCGCCATGAGAGTCTTTTTTTTTTTAAGGAACATATGTAAATAGCTCATAGAATTAGAGTTGTGTTAAATTAGCTTTAAAAAATTCTATTTTATATTATGATACATTACAGTATACTTCTGTGTGTCCTTTTATTCTCTAGGTGCCCCATGAATATGATTTATTGTTGTATCTTATATATTATTTTAAATATAATGATTTTCTCAAAGTTTCAAGGTGTTTTCTCTTTTATCATGGCTTATTTTCAAATTGCTATAGAACAGTTGGTATGATGTTAAGCCTATTTTGCCACTAGGGCTCATATTCATGTGGCAAAGCCAGCACTCTACACAGCATCTCTTCCTTTCACTCTCTGTTTTTCCCCGAGGCAGTGTTGTTTCTCAAGGTCGAGCAGGGTCCATTGTGTTTCCTTGTATTTTCTAGTGTACCCAGCACAGTCCTAAGGATAGAATAGATGCTTTATTCATGTTGGCTGGAATGAGAATGAGGCACATGGAGGTTTTTTCCAAGCAGGTTTTAGTAGAGCTCTTTAATTGGATCTTCCCCATATCTAGCTAGTTTTAGAGGTGGCATAATTTCAAGGCTACATAATTGTTTTAGAACATTCACCTAGAAGAATAGGGATTTCTAAACTAAAGGCATATATTTAAATGGTTAATATTCTTTTTTTTTTTTTTTTTTTTTTTGTCTTTTTGCCATTTCTTGGGCCACTCCCGCAGCATATGGAAGTTCCCAGGCTAGGGGTCTAATCGGAGCTGTAGCCACTGGCCTATACCAGGGCCACAGCAACGCTGGATCCAAGCCGTGTCTGCAACCTACACCACAGCTCACGGCAACGCCGGATCGTTAACCCACTGAGCAAGGGCAGGGATCGAACCCGCAACTTCATGGTTCCTAGTCGGATTCGTTAACCACTGCGCCACGATGGGAACTCCCTAAATGGTTAATATTCTTTAAATGTTAAAACTTTTGAGTATTTGGTATCCATTACCCCAACATTCTAGTTACTGTCCTTTTTTCTTGAGTAGTAGGACACATGGAAATGAAAGTACTTAGCAGGCCCAGTTACTTTGGAAACATTCTGTGATAATCAAGGCTAGGCACTCAGGTTCTTTGCTCCCTCAGTGCATTAGTTGTTTTGTTTTGTTTGCTTTTTAGGGTCACGCTCATGGCATATGGAGTTTCCCAGGCTAGGGGTAGAATTGGAGCTGTAGCCGCCAGCCTGTGCCACAGCCACAGCAATGTAGGATCCAAGTCACGTCTGCAACCTCCACCACAGCTCACAGCAACACCGGATCCTTAACCCATTGGGCGATGCCAGGGATGGAACCCGCAACCTCATGGTTCTTAGATTTGTTTCCCTTGAGCCACGACAGGAACTCCAGTGCATTGTTTAATGGAGTTGCATAAGCTTTGGGTCCAGAAATGAAGTAAAATCTAACTCTTAGGACTTAAACCATTCTAAGTCAGTTAGCCAACAAGCACTCAAGGATCATCTTTTATATTAATTTTTTCCTTAATGCAGATTATTCAGGCTAAGGCTCAAGTTGTCAGCTTTTTGGCCATGTATTCTAATCTGTAGGTATTTGAAAACACTAGTGAATTTTCTACATTCTGCTGCTTCCTACAGTAAAGGGTCTAACCTGAGTTTGGGGTAGAGTTTTCTCAGTGGTATAATTGGTAGTGTATGTGCTGACTACATGGTGTTTTGAAGATTGGGTATATATCATTATTTAGAAATTAATTTGACCATATCTAGAGACAAGAGAAGAGGGGGGGATAATAATTTTCAAAAGTGTTGGTCTTTCTTCCTTTCCTAGTTTATGAAGTATTATCTACTTTATGAAATATTGTTGGGCAATAGGTTGAGGATGTCCTTGGAGACGATAACTTAGATCATGTGAACTGTTAAATTGTATTCTGCCCTTGTGATATGGCTGTATAGGCTAAGTGAAACATGATGTCTTTGTTTGGGGGCTGGATTATGTCAACTCATTACAGTTAACATGATTTATTTCATGAAAATTAGAAGCTGTAGTGGTCAGTTGTAGAAAATGAGAAAATACATGAGTTATCTGATTAAATGCTGTTTAGTAAACAAAATATATTAAAACATGGAATTCCTGAGGGAAAAACATAACAGATGGAGTGCTTGATGAAAATATTGGGAACTACCTAATGCCCAGAAAAACTCTCACTTTTTCATCAGAAAGGATGGTGCCAAACCAAAAAGCCATAGGTCTGACCCCACCTTCTCTAACAACTGTTTCAATGACCCTACTCCTTTGTTTTTTCCCTGAAGTGCATCCCATAAATTATGAGTAGTTTTTAAATGGTTTTGATATTGACCCAAGAGCTAGGGTGATTGTTTGATTTATTTTAACTTTAAATTTCCAATCAAATGAAGAGTCTTTTTCTTGCACCAAAATCATATTTTAGACAAGCAAATGAGACATCATCTTAATGTAAAATTAAATACTTGTGTATGACTGGGTTGTATTATAGTATCATGTGACTAGCAAAGATATTAATATTTTCAGAAAATCAATGAGTATCTGTCAAAATTAATTATGTATGCTTTCCTTGCTCCCTCTCCCAGCATTCACCGTTAGAGGTTTGTTTCATACAATAATGGGGTATGGTATTGATTAGAATCTAAGGAATGAACCTGAGCTCCTGATTCTCAACACCTTTCCCACTTTTCTGCCCCACCTCCACGTTTCCATAACTTCACAGATGCTCATATCCATTATGGCAATGATGGATTATTGGCATCCAACCAACATGACAGGATGTCACAGGTCGCTGAGCAGATTTTCAGACTCTGTTTCCACCCGAATTAACTATTATTGAAATAGTTTATTGAGATTGAAGTATTGATCATTTTCTGCTAACCTTGGCTTAAGGGAAGGAAGAGGAGGCGGTGGTGGGTTTGAAAGACACTAAATTTCATTTTAAAAAATCTCGTTTATTTGGCCTTTTCTTCTTCCTGTTTTATAGCCCCTGTTGTTTTATTGCTTGGAAAAGGGTATCTTGGCTTTGTTTTTATGACAGTATAATTATACTTCAGAAATGCACTTGATTACTATGGGTAACAGAATTGTTCTAGTATATTGGTTTGGCCAATATTGCTATACAAACAACTTTTCAGTCAATTGAGTCTGGTAAAAAATCAATACATTATGGTAATATTTCAAGTAAGAATTTGCTGAATCTAAGTATTTCAACACTATCTCCTTCTAGGGAGAAACAGTTTTGAGGTGGCAAGACTTGTTCTAATATTTTATTTTAATAAAAATGCTTTATGAAGAAATTTAAAGTTCCCAACAGAAGTGGTTGTGAACAGATAAGCATTAGCATTCTGTTTTTATAGGGTGGAGGAGATCTAGTTTCCACTGAAATCTGTTCTCTGGCTGCATTAGGAGGGTATAATATTTGGGCTTGACTTTATCTTACAATATGCAACTTTTGGATTTATGTGTCCAATTTGGGTAATGAATTTGTAGAGAGATGTGGACAGTTCATAGACCACTTAGAAGAGCATGGAGAGAATAAAAAGGGGTCTGGGAAATTGTGTCTGTCCAATCATCCACTCATTAGTGGGGTATGTTCTGAGCCTGTGCTGTGTGGAGAGCAGTTATCCGCTGTTTGTGACAGCCAGGCTCTTAATGGACCTGTGTGCAAGTCCATGGAGAAGCTCTAGCCACAGGTAACATGTCTCTCTGTGTGGTACACAGGCCCTGGGGGCTGAGGAAGAAGTGATGACTTTTAGCTCCTTCCTCAGGAAGAATTAGGAAGGGCCTCATGGAGGAAATGTTATTTGAGGTGAGAAGTGGTCAGAGGAATTGGCTGACTTTTATCTCAAGAAGAGAAAATTAATGGATCCCATGACAACTGACTTAAAGTCTGATGGGCATTCCCATCGACAGAGGACAGGTTTGCTTTGTATTCTAAAGGCCCACTCAAATTGCTTGTCTTGAATGTGTCTGTGACAGTCTTCCTTTAGTTATAGAGTGAGCCGTGTATTCTTCCTATTGTTCTTCTCACTGGACTGTCCTCCCTAGAGGTAATCTAAGTGGGCAGCCTCCCAGGGCCCAGCACTGCACCTTACCTACTGTAGGTACTTAGTGTCTTAGGAATTAATCTGCAGAGGCCAAGTCTTCACTGCTTAAAGATGGACACAAAGTGTTGTGCATTGCTGGGTGGTACTGGGAGGGGATGAACCTTTCTAACTCAAGCAGAATGATATGGCTTAGTATTCAGAATTGCCAAGAAATGAATTCCTACCTAGACTGGACATGAAATGACTGCATTGATGACTTCCAAGTCTAAAGTTCCAAAATGAAATTCAACATTCAGCTACCATAAAAATC
Organism: Sus scrofa; assembly: GCF_054392235.1. Classification (NCBI taxonomy): domain Eukaryota; kingdom Metazoa; phylum Chordata; class Mammalia; order Artiodactyla; family Suidae; genus Sus; species Sus scrofa. The sequence continues at coordinate 176,342,362 of NC_139383.1, forward strand.
TTAATGTTAGATCATTTGGTTTCATACTTTTAGATTTTGTCTTATTGTATATTCACTGAACAGATACTCACCAAGAGCAACTCTGTGCCAAGGACTGTTCTAAACACATGCGATCCAGTAGTGAACAAGATGGGCAAGTTCCCTGTGCTTCTGGAGGTCACGCAGAGGCAGGGGTGGGGGTGGGGGTGTAGACAGACAGTAATCAAGGAAGGAAGATGATAGCAGACCTTTCAAGTGCTGTGAAGAATGTAAAATAGGTGCTCAGCAAGGCTTACCTGAGGGATGGGGGATGTTTGAGCTGAGACCTGGAGGACAGGAAGGAGCCAGTTTTGGGAGAATATGAAGGGAGAACCTTCCAGGCACAGGGAGCCATCTAACAGATGCCCTAAGCTGGGTAGGAATATTTGTATCTAGGAGTGTGGTTGGAGTAGAGCTAGCTCAGGGGAGAGTGGACAGAGTCCTGATCATGTAGGATCTTTGAGGCCTCTCTGGATCCTTGCTAAGAAGGCATTGGTTGGTATGGTTACCCCCTTTTTACCAGTGAGAAAGATAAAGCTTGGAAACTTTAAGTGGCATGCCCAAGGACAAATCAAGACTAGAACTCAGTATCAAAACTGCAAGTTGTACTCCTTAAATTTGTCCTGATACCTAGATCAGTACTTGGGCCTACTTCTCCAGCCATGGTTTTTCAGTTTGCCATTTGTGCTAAGTTTTCTAATTTCTAACCCAAATTTTTTTTGGTTGCAATATATAAATTAATAGATAATCCTGAAAGTCAGTGATGCGCCATGTTTAGTTGTTAATTGTAGAGGCTTTTTAGTGGGTGTTAAAACAACCGTTACTTGGCTGACAAAATTATTGCAACATAACCTGTTATTTGGTCTATCCTTTGGGTCTCATTACTTATCAAAAACTTTGAGGTTAATAATTGAATCCCTAGATTAATCGTATGGTTGTGCTAGTGGAAGTGGTGCATTTCTTGATTTATAAAAAAATTATTATTTTTTAGCTATTTTATGGTATCTGATGTGTTAGAAAATTGTAAGCTCCTGGTTGGCATATAGTACAAGCAAATATTTGTATACCATAGCGTCTAGGGTATTTACTTAAATTGCTTTTTTTGAAAAATAATTCACTGGAAAGTCCAAAAGGCATTTACTGTATATAACTTTCTGCCACATTTTTTTTTATTGCTCTGTTGTTGGTTACTTTGATATCAGAGACCATGTGTCTATTAAACTGCTGCCTTAGTGGAGTGAAATACATTTAGTTTCCTATTTGTGCACTAAAGCCGAGTCAGAGGAGCAGATTACCAAATTAGAGGGGGGAATAGCAAAAGAGACTTGGGCTGTAGGTATTAAGCATAACATTTTTTGAACAGTATTTTGATTTTTAAGTGTGATGTAGTATTTTTTTTGGCCCTAAAATTTCCATACTTTTCTTGGTCATTATTATAAAAGAAAGCAAAAGAATATACAATATTATTGCTGAAAGCAGAGTTCGTGTTGTTTTGTGAATTCAAATAATGAAATGAAAAATGTTCAGTCAAAATTAGAACTTGCTTTAGGGCACAATCAATATGGCATTTCAACAAGCTTTGTGTGTTTGGAAAATATGTATTGTGTAAGGTTCTAAAACATACTGATTCTGTTACAATTGCTAACTCTAGCAGCAAAATGTAACAGTATATACTTAGTCAATAAACATAAAGCTCAGATTAAACTATAATTAAGCTTTCAGAAAAGTTACCTAAAAATTATGAATAAAATATTTTTTACATTGTCTCAGCAACAAAATATATAGCCAATGAAACTTTATAGTGGTAGAGAAAATGACAAATGGGATAAAATTTCAGAATGAATTTTTACCATAAACACATGTGCTAAGTTTGTATACACCATTTATCTCTTCATTTTAACTTTTAAAGATACATCTTAGTGTAGCAGAGTATAACACCTGGGTTAACTGTCAGAAAAGGCAAATGAGAAGTTTCCCTGCTTCTCTGGAAGCCTATTAAAATGTTTTAAGGCCCTGTGTGCCTTCACATACCCAGGACACAAGAGAGGCTCAGAATCATAATGGCTGTTTCTTTTTCCAACGTGGGCTCTCCTATCGCATGCCCAGGATTATCCCCCAGCAGCATTGGAATGTAGCCGGGTAGAGTAGGTATCACCATCTGCATTTGAGCTGTGATGAAACTGAAACACCAAAATTAAGGTATTTCCCTGAGGCATTGAAGCAAAACAGGAGCTAGAACCACCACTGAAATGCATCCTTTTTTACTTCTTGGTCCCTTCTTGAAGCCCTTCCTAGTAAATAATTAGGTTTTGATTCTGTGAGGTGCCAAGATAAGCAGAGTCTGTGAAGGCCTAAAAATTTCTGCTGCCATTTTCTAGAAAATATACTGCAGTTGTGTTCTGTATTTTTTTTTTTTTTAAAGCACGTTTTTTGGTTTTTTTTTTATTTATTTATTTATTTATTTATTTATTTATTTATTTATTTATTTTGTCTTTTGTCCTTTTTTTGTTGTTGTTGTTGTTGCTATTTCTTGGGCCGCTCCCGCGGCATATGGAGGTTCCCAGGCTAGGGGTCCAATTGGAGCTGTAGCCACCGGCCTACACCAGAGCCACAGCAACGTGGGATCTGAGCCGCGTCTGCAACCTACACCACAGCTCACGGCAACGCCGGATCGTTAACCCACTGAGCAGGGGCAGGGACTGAACCCGCAACCTCATGGTTCCTAGTCGGATTCGTTAACCACTGCGCCACGACGGGAACTCCGTGTTCTGTATTTTTATTTTTATTTTTATTTCTTGTGTCAGGCACATGTACCTTATAGATGACTATATGAACAAACAGCTGTCTTCTTTCTTCCTCCCCTCTCTGGAATTTGTAATCTTTGAAGTAACTGATTCGTGTTAAAAATGTTAATGCCTCTCTCCACACTTAAGTCATTTCAGCATATGATTCTCCAGAAATTATGTCTTTGGGTTTCTTCATTGCCCATGATTTTGTGAATGCTTTGTGTGTTTTTAAATCATCCTTAGAATCTTGTAGGTTTTTTTGGCTGCTGGCTTTTATAAGCAAGTTTGTTTTCCTCCTCCCACATGAACTCCTCTCCCTTTTTCCTCTTGTCAATCTTACTTTAAAAATATATGTGACATCTTTAAGCCTTCATCTCCTGAGTGGGTGGGAGAATAGCACCTCCTTTTGACTAATCTCAAAGGACTTTGTAAAACAAAATGTTACTCAGTTTTTGAAGAGTATCTTCTAATACAATTTATATATTTTTGCAAGTCACTACAGATACTTCAAAAAGAAGAACATAGTAGAATTGAGTTTAGAATCCAAATACTTTATCTTGTTGTCTGTAACACAAAGGCACAAATTTTTCCTTATCATTGGGTTTAAAGGTAACTGTACTCAGATGGTGGAAGGTATGATGATAGTTTGAATGTTATTCAGTTTTTAATGTTAAAGCAAAAAGTCCCTGCTGGTTTGTTTGACCCTGGTCATGATACACCAGTTTCAGGAAGTCTGTTATGCACAAAAGTGCACAAAATGAAGATAAAGTGCCTCTCTCCAGCCTGACAAAAGCCATTCCTTTGCAGAATGGTAGCTGCAGCGAAAGTAAATAAATGAATGGACAGCAATCACAGCCTAGTTGATGAAACTGTTCAATTAAAGCACAGGCATTTACATGGTGTAATTTCCCTAAATTGCCAATGAGCCCCTTTAGACACAACCAGTGTTCAAATTGATTTCAGCATTGATTTTGGCTGAAGCTGATAAATTTCTGCTTGTTAGTTAAAGTAATTTTGCAGAAGACTTTGTACTGCAGTATTGAAGTGTTCATTTAGCTGATGGTTAAAAGAGGAGTTATTTACAGAGGCCTCTACTGTTGTTCTGAGATGGGACAATTCCCCAATCATCTTTTACTTTTAATTTTTTAGGCTTCAGTATACCAATCAATAGGTGATTGAAACTGATTAAAACTTATCCAACCAGCTGCCTATGGCAGTTTAATTAGAAGCTGGATGATTCTTAAATTAAAGTTGTCTTATTTTCATTGCATAGCCATCTTCCAGAAGAGTAAGGGACTAACAGTGCTGAAAACGTGAAGTTTGGCTTTATTAAGGTATCCGGCAACTGTTAAATCACTCAATAGCTATTCCTGAGGCAACTCAGAAATGTATTCAGAGGCTTTTGCCTTTATAGAGATTAGAAATAATAATGTACTTACTTGTTATAAACAAGAATTTTTTTTTTGTTAAGGGGATAACTTGTAGCATAATGACATGTGAAAGAACAACTGTTTTGTGATATATATTTCAGAAGCAAGATGAATGATTGAGCTTATTTTTTAAATACTGTAGTACAGGGTGAAACTAGACATCATGATGTCCTATGCATCTGCTCACAAAAAACATCAGCTTTGAATTTGTATTTTTTATTCTGTTTCGAGATCTTGACTAAAATCAATCACCGGTGAATGAAAGACCAGTATTTTCATATAAGTACATGTTGACTTTTCAACAGAATAGTGAGCAGGATTATTGAAGAGATTTTTGCTTTTTTTTTTTTTTTTTCCTCTCACTCTCTCAGGGAGGCTTCCTCATACTCATTTTCTCTAGTGTGGGACAATTTCTTGGGTTTTTAATGGAAATGGGTTAATATTTCTGTCATAGGGGACATATTACATCTGGTACTACAGGGAAGAAGGGGATAAATGGCTCACTTTTCAGAGGTGCATTTACTCTTTGACCCACTAGGGTACTATTTAGTGTTCTAGGAGAGGTAATTTAGTAAATTGTACCCCAGTGGCCTGAAAAAGTTAATGCAACTCTGAAAAGTGAGTCATTCAATCGATTTTCCGTATTGCTTTTTAAAATCCAACACTGACCATACCTAAAGAACCTTGAAGACAACTGGAATTGGAAGATCTAGAAACAACCAGTTTATGTTCACAGAGGCGTGTTGGGACATGCATTGGATTTGGCTTTAGAAGACTTGAATCTACATCCCACTCCAAAGCTTGAGAGATAAAAATCATGAAACAGTTGTTAACCTCACCAAGCATATCCTTATCTATAAAGTGGGGATAATAATATCTACCTTATTAATTTTTAATACAAATTTAATAGCTTCCTTATATTAAAAAACCTTTGATAAACTACAAAGCACAGTCGATTATTAACTAGTAAGAGGTTTTCTGAAATAGCTGTTTTTGTGTCTGATTTGGGAAAGTGATTTATTATTAGCTTTCCCCCAAGAAACTGTGAGCAGAGACTATATTATAATCAAGCTATTTCAGGAGAGAAGTTTCCCAGCTAGTTAATCCTCATTATACTCCTGTTTTTCCTCCACATATATTGCCTAACTACTCCATTTCTTTCTTTATTGAATTATTCTTATCTTTAGGCTTTATATTTCTTGCCTCTCTTTTGCCCATTGTATTTTGTCAGAAGCTTTGGTCAAGAGATCACTATGGCTGTAGCTTCCTTGATCTCAAAGGTATTCAGGCCATATATTATAAGTTACTCCAGTTGAGTGCTAAAGGCTTGAATCAGGCTGCATCAACTTAAGGATGAAATATGGAGGCAGTGATGACCACATTAACTTTGAGGCAGGTGTGGGAGTTAAAGCAGGCAGGTATATAACCAAAACAAATTGAAGAAGAAATGATAAAATGTAGAATAATGGTAACTTTTCTCTGACTAGAACTTCTTCTCACCTTGCAAGTTCCCCATATTATATATTAGGTTGATGAGCCCTATGTATGATCAGCATCTTGAAAGAGTTGTTAATATCTGTAACCCAATAACATGTTTGATTTGATACTTAAATAGTCGAGGAGGCCCTGTGGCTTAACTATAAATTATTTCACAATCAGTAGTCAAGCATCTGTAATGAGTTTTTAGGCAGAAGGAAGGTTGGCATAGGCTGCTGTTTGAACTAGTACAGTTTATATAAAAGCTTTTTACAACTGCTGTTTACTTTGGATTTCCTATTTTAACAGCTAGAGCCTGGCTAATGTGTTTATCTATTATGGAAGCAACAACTGTCAGTGTTGATTTCCCTGAAACTGTTTGAATTTTTTCCCATGGATGGCTATTTTAGTATGTGACATGTTGGTAAAATCCACCCCCAAAGAAATTTACCAAGAGAACAAAAAGATCAAGCAATAAGACAAATTACATATCATTGTATTAAAAGGCAACATCGAGGGTTTTTTTTTTTTTAATTGATCTCACAAGATAACTAAAGATTTTTGTTTTGTTTGGGTATGCATGTTTTTCTTAAGCCAAAGCTTAACTACTGCTTTCACCATTTTAGTGACTAGATTGTTAGGTATCCCATTCACTTGGAGAATTTCCAACAATTGATAATGCTCTATAAATAATTCATAGAGTAATTGTGTCCCTCTTTTCACTAACCTTTTATGAGGTGTGCTATGTGAGAAGTGGAACTTTAAGTCAGTGGCATTTATTCCACATGGTGTATGAAAGAATTGCCTGTTCCCTTCATAGGGCATTGGCAAGGCTGTCATTTTAGTGTTCTTGTTTTGCCGTCATGATTAAAAGTCATCATACATGCAATTCCTTTTGAGATCCTTGCTTCAAGAGGAAAAAAAAAAGAAAGATATTTTCTTACTCATGATGACCATTTTGGTAACAAAGTGTCATTTATCAGTTATGCTGAAATATGAAATATTTACAGTCAGGTCAGTCCCTACATTCTTAAATTATAAGAGAATCACTAGAGAAGCACAGATATTCCTTATTATAAATTCTTTCTCCTCATAATTTAAAGTAATTTGATTAGAATGTGTTCAGAAATTAATATGCAGAATAGTGCCACAGAAATTAGTGCCTACTTTAATTGTATAAGATTGTACAGGCTTTATCAGAAAATATATGATCAGCTCTAGGTTATTTATTTTGTGAACGAGAGTCAGCTGGGATGATTCATATTTTTTTGGTTCTCCTAGAATTTGAAATTCTAAGCATAAATAATTTCAGTAAACATTGTAAAATACAGATGCAATTGATCTTACACATGACATAAATTTCTGTGGGAGTCCAGATGTTGAATTGTGAACACAGGTTGTTTCTCCCTTATGTCCTCTGTGAAGGTAGGACTTTTTAACGTTTTGTTTTTAAATTTTTCTTTTTTCCTTACTCACTTTTAAAGATTGGTATAAAAGTTTATTTTTTGGAATGGTATGTCAATACATTCTCATCAGGATTTGGTTGAAGGTAAGTACACCTCTAGCCTTGTGTGTATTGTACTACATCTGTATTTAAAATTTCAAATAGCACATAATAGGATTAATTACATTTGTCCCCAAATATTGCTTTTGAAATCAGTTACATGTTCTTTTAGGACTTACTCTGTAAGTTATTGCACTTGGCAGTATGGGAGGTGTAATACCACCATTTAGGGCCTCAGGTACCACCATTCTCTGGATTCTGTTACTGATTGAACTTTCTGCACCTTCTTATCCTCTTTACTGGTTCCCTCTCATCTTTCTTACTTCTGGATTTAGAATGACTTGGGTCCAGTCTTTAACTTAATTCCTAAATTTTGTATTTCCATGGCTTTTCCATCTCATTTATATATTGGTGAAGCCCAAAAGTCTGTCTCCAGCCCTGTCCTCTTTCCTGAACTTCAGACTCATATCTAATGACCAGTTGAATATCTTTTAGGCATTTCAAAGTTACCCCAAACTAGCCTTATTTCCTCTGAAACCTGCTTCTTCCACAGGTTTTCCAATCTGAATAAATGGAAACTCTATTTTGCAAGTTACTCAGGACAAAAACCTTGTAGTTATTCTTATTCCTTATTTTTCTTTCAGACCATCCATCATATTAACCCACAAATCATGTTAATCTTGTTAATCTTTCCTCAAAACTATTTCAACAAGCTAACCTTTTTTTGCCTACCATCCTATACCAAGCCTCTATTATCTCTTGCTGGGATTATTGCAGTAGCCTCCCAACTACTCTCCTAGTTTCTATTCTTGCTTTCCTTCAAGATGTTCTTTCTACCCAGCAGCTAAAATGATTCCTAAAATATAAGCTCTCTCCTGACCCTATGGCTTTTTATATTACTCAGAAGGATTGCCAAAGTCCTCAGCATGGCCTTAATGGTATTGCTCAATCTGTCTTCCCCTTACCTTTCTGATCTCGTCTCCCACAACTAGCCCTCTTGCCTATTCCAATTCCACACACATGTCAAACACACACTTCCACCTTAGGGCCTTTGAACTTAACATTTCCTCTCTCTGAAGTCCTCTTTTTTGAGTTATCTAAATCTGTGTTCCCTTATTGCTCAAATATAACCTGATGAGAAAAGAATTCCCTAATCTCCTCTTACCAGTAATATTAAAAAAAAAAATGCCCCTAATCTTGGTCATTTTCTACATACCTACCTTTACTATTTTTCATTCCGCTTCTACTACCCAACATACTGTATTTTTTTTTTTTTTATTATTGTCAGTCTTCCTCCATTAGAAAGTAAGCTTCAGGAGAGCAGGGACTTTTTCTGTTTTTTTCCTTTGTTCTGTCCACAATGCCCAGTGTAGTGCTGGGCAGTTGAAGACATGAATTATTTATTAAATATATAAGCTAAGTGCCTAAGAGGAGAGTGTGTCGTATTCTGTGTTAGAAGTTAGGGATATAGCAATCAGCAAAATGGACCTTGACCCTGGCTTTGAAATTTAAAGTAGGATAAGACATGGACCCTATATTAAGAATTTACGATATAGTTTGGTAATCAGAGTTTATAATATAGTTAAATAAAGCATACGCTAATGAAGTTACTTGACAAATTTTGAAGAAAAATAATAATTTATAATAGTAAGTAACATGTAAAGTATCATAAGACATCAGAGTAGTTGATGTCAGTGGATAAATTCAACCACAAAACCACAGAGTAGGGAACCTGGTAGGTGAAGTTTTAATGTGTTCTTTTTCTGAATCCCACTTTCAACATTTACAATATCCTGAAGTGTACTTTTTTCAAATCGTTCTCTGTTTATACTCTGTCTATACCAGAAAGAGCACAAGGGTTGAATTGAAACAGACCCATATTTGAATCCTATATCTGCTGCCACTCATGAATTCTTATTAGCTTGAGTGAGTTTCTTAATACCATACTATTCCTGAGCCTGTTTTTATTATTATCTATAAAATATGACATATACAACATCACCATATGGAAATCAGAATAATTCTGTGGACTCTTAGGAATTGTTAGTTCCCCATTTCATTTTCCCTTCTCCTGACTACCTCATTTATTTATTAGCTTGAAAGTATTTGAATATCTATTGTATGCTAAGTATTGTGGTAGATACTATATATACAGTGTTGAATAAAGTGGATATGATCTCTGCCCTCATGGAGCTAAAAAGTGCAGGATTATATAGTCTAAAGCTGACTAAGTAAGATTATTTTATTTTTGTTAATAAATTCTATAATTTGCCTATCATCTTAGCTTAAAATTTTAGATTCATCTTCCTCATTACCATGTTTCATAAATTCTTTCTGGCCAAGGTCTTTTTTTAACTCTATTTTCCCTTATCCATATATAAGAGAAGGCACTTCATATCACTACTTCTTACATAGACTACTGTAACAGGTTTCTAAGTGCTCTTTCCTCTCTCTAGTTTCTCCTCCTTTCCAGTCTTATTGTGATAATCTGCAGCCAGAGTAAAGATTTTAAAGTTAAGGTCTGATCATGTCACTTCTCCATCTAAGGAATGTCAGTGGCATTTATTGGCCAGCAAATTGAGTAAAGCCAACTTTTTTTTTTTTTTTTTTTTTGTCTTTTTGTTGTTGCTGTTGTTGTTGTTGTTGTTGCTATTTCTTGGGCTGCTCCCGCGGCATATGGAGGTTCCCAGGCTAGGGGTCCAATTGGAGCTGTAGCCACCGGCCTACACCAGAGCCACAGCAACTCGGGATCCGAGCCGCGTCTGCAACCTACACCACAGCTCACGGCAACGCCGGATCGTTAACCCACTGAGCAAGGGCAGGGACCGAACCCGCAACCTCATGGTTCCTAGTCGGATTCGTTAACCACTGCGCCACGACGGGAACTCCTAAAGCAAACTTTTAACAACAAAAATAAAGGCTGAAAAACATTTTATCCTCAAACAATAGAAAGGAAATAATTTTCTCAGTTAAGCTATCATTCAAGAATAAGGGCAAAATAAATACATCTTCAGAAATGAATGTAAAAGAAATATAAGTGTGTGTCTGCATGTGTAGACAGAGGGACAGAGAAATAGACGGATAGGTAAGGGGGAAGAGTTAGTTTATTACTGAGGAAAATACTTTATGTAGAAAGAAAATTAATTCACTTGAATCCAGAAAGGGACAAAATGGAAGAAGGAATGGTGGCTGTTTAAACATGTCTATATAAAAAACAATTTTAGTGATTAATTTAGAGACAAAAAATGAAGTCAGGAATTCCTGTCATGGCATAGTGGAAATGAATCCGATTAGGAACCATGAGGTTGCAGTTTCAATCCCTGGCCTCACTCAGTGGATTAGGGATCCGGTGTTGCTGTGTGCTGTGGTGTAGGTCACAGACATGGCTCAGATCTGATGTTGCTGTGGCTGTGGTGTAGGCTGGCAGCTGTAGCTCCAATTGAATCCCTAGCCTGGGAACCCCCATATGCCACAGGTGCAGCCCTAAAAAGCGAAAAAAAAAAAAGTCAAATAAAAAGATTGGACAAAATAACATCAGAAGACATGATTAGAATTAGAGCATTATAAGATTTTTATATTGAGAGAAGAATATCAGTAGTGATTAACTGCATGTTTTGTTAAGTCAGGTATGATTTAAAAATGTATAGGTAACAACTGAAAGATAATGAATGTATAACTTCAAAACAAATAAAAGGAATAAAGGAGAAATAAACTAATATTGTGAGGGAGACAGAGGGGGCAGTGTAAAGTAAATGACTAAAGTGGTAGAAATAAATCCATGTATATCAATAATTACATTAAATATAAATAAACTAATATTGCCTGTGAGTAGATTGGTCAGATGGAACTTTAAAAGATGCAATTATCTGCTGTCTGTACTATTTTAAGATATATTCCTCACACATAAAGACAGAGAAGGGTTGAAAGGAAGAGGTTTGGGGGGAAAGATACCAGCAAAGACTAATCAATAGAAAGCTGTTGTGGTTATATTAATATAAGACAAACAGACTTCAAGGCAAAAAGGGTTTTTTTTGTTTTTGTTTTTCTTTTAGGGATAGTGATAGAAAGGACTACTGTATTATGATGGTAAAAGGAAAGAACTTTGAATATATAATAGCCCTAAACTTGTATATAACTAATAACATAGGCTTAAAATACATAAAGCAAAAACTTGAAAGAATTGCAAGTAAAGTTTGCTAAGCCCACAGTCATAGTGGGAGAATGTCTCTCAGTAATCAATCAACCAGACAAAAATTACTAAGAATATAGGAAATTTTAATATCACAGTTAATATGATGATCACATGATTTTTTTGTTTTCTTTTTTTTAGAGCTGCACCCGTGGCATATGGAAGTTCCCAGGCTAGGGGTTGAATTGGAGCTGCAGCTGCCAGCCTATGCCACAGCTACAGCAACACAAGATCTGAGCCACATCTGCAGCTCAGAGCAACACCGGATCCTTAACCCACTGAGTGGGGCCAGGGATCAAACCCATGTCCTCATGGGTACTAGTCAAGTTTGTTATCCTTAAGCCACAGCAGGAACTCCTGATTACATGATTATAGCACACTTTGTCTTTCAAATTGAGGATATACAGTATTTTCTCATACAGAAAATTTATTTTTAAAGAACTGATTATATACTAGGACACAAAAGCAAGTCTTATTTAGTAAAGTTTGTAACATACAGATCACTTTTTCTGACTATAATTATTAGTTTAGAATTCAGTAATAGGTTAACCCTATCATCCATTTTGAACTTAAAATGCAAATATCAGTAATTTATGGGTCATTTCATACATCATAATAGAATAAAAATATTTACAACTGGATAATAAAGGACCATCATATATGAAAATTTATGATCTACAGTGCACGTCATACTTAAAGATAGTTTTCCTGCATATTAGAAAAGAAATATTCAATTTTTTTGGCCACACCCACTTCATGCTAAAGTTTCTAAGCAATGACAACAATGGATCTTTAACTTCTTGAGCCACCAGGGAACTCCTGAAAAATTAGATAAAGTGACATTACTTGCTTTTCTTAACAATATGTGTGATATTGCAGCTTTTTGCTAGCCTTCATAGTTAAACCTTTTGTTTGTAGGGCACATAGCCTGACTCTTAAGCACAGAGGTAACTCCTGTTCTTGCAGTTTGTTTTAGCAGATTTTACTCTTATAAACACCTAGTTACCCTGAAATCTTTCTAGTTTCCTAACATTTAATGCCTCCTTACTATGTGCCAGCCCCTGTCTTCAGTGCTTCACTTATATTATTATCTTACCAAACCTTGTGAATCTGTAAAATAGGGACCAATTTCCCCTTTTCAGACTTGAGGCACATGTGGCAAGATGAGGTTTAGTAACAGTCCCGGATCACAAGTGACAGAGCTAACATCAGAATCTGTGCAGTGACTTAGAGCCTACACCCTTCACTCTCTGTCTCCTTATCAGGATTGGCAGTGATTGCAAAAATCCTTCCTTCCTTGGAAAGTTTCAGTATGATGAACCTGACTGAAATAGGTTAGTACCTTTGTAAGTTTTGAATTATGAGTTTCCCTGCTCTAGAATGCAATTAAGAAAACTTAAACATCACCACATTTTTTTTTTTAGGTCCTAAAAAGTATATATTCTGCCTAAGTTCCAGTCTTGGCTTTGCCATTGACTAACTGTGTGAGTTTGGATAAGTTTTTTTAAGCTTGGTTTTAGATATTTCTGACGTAAAAGGAATGGATTAGACAATTCTCTATATTACCTACTTGCTCAATACTTACGTCTATTCTTTATTCTACCAAAACTAAAGATTGGTATCACCTTTTTTGTGCAGTCATCTAGAATCATTTTCCAAATGGAAAAAGGAAAGTAAGAAACTATGGAAAGTATAGATGTTCTCTTTTACTTGTCTCCTTGTTATTTTAAATACTCAAAAAATTTATACCAGGGTACTTAGCTTTTATAATCCTAAAATGTGTATATATTGTGTGCTCAATTTTAAGGGCTGGGACTATTCCCAGAAGCTTTGTGCTGATCACAAATAATGGAATGCTCAAGGACTCAGCACTAAAAATAACTCATAAAAATGCTTCTTCCATGCACTCATTGGAACAGGTAATTACTGTGGCAACAACAAATTTGAAGTGTTAGCTGTTAATTAAAACAATGCAGAGGTGTATACTTGTCTTTTGGTGTAACCAGAACCTTCCATTCAAACTTCTTTAATCACTTTACAGTTAATGTGTTGAGGAAGGTCAAGACAATTGAGATGCAGTAACCATCGAAAGTAAACAAATCCTTTTCTCTGGGTACAAGGCCGTTTGCAAAGTTAGGGACACACTCAACCCATACCTGGCATTTCTTTGTCCTCAACCTCTCCTTGATGACTGAATGTTAAATTGGTACTGTTTTTGCACTGTAAACCAAACCACATACAGCATCTTTATTGTTCGAGATGGAACACACACTGGCATGGATGATTTAGTGTGCATCATAATTAAATCATCAAGCGTCCCCTTTTAATTCACTTGGTAATAGGAGACCCTTCTTTTGGAAAAGATATCAGTTTTCTTGATGGGCTAATTAAGTTGCCAAACTGTCCAGTGTGGTACACTTACTAGACTATTTGCTAATCATTTCCTTATCACTTCTCTTGTTCCTTATCACAACACTGTTCTTTTTACAACTTCTGAATCCTTGTGTATGCATTTAACTATTTATCTTTACATTTCAGTCTTTGGTTAGTGATTCTAATATACAGTATTTTAAAATGTTGAAATTGGAAGAAACTATGATATTCAAGATGAAAAATAATCTATCACTAAGTGTTACATATTATATTACCTGGAATAAAATTACTAAATCCCTTCAAGTCACATTTCATATTGGCTTAGTCTAACAACTTCCCTGTCATGCACTAAGAAAACATACAGTGTAGGTTTTTATATATTAATTTATTACATGAGTTCAGATATGTCATGATCAAATCATGACATAGTTTCACATTGTAAAAGTCTAATGTTAACATAGATAGGAAAGTGTTAATTTGTTGCGAAATCACTGTAATATATATAGGGGTTCCACTTTAAAAATGTTATACCGCTTTATGCAAAATATAAATTTTTTTAAATTTAAGTTTTGTAATTTAGATATATTTATATCTACTTGGGAGGTTAGTATTTAGAGGAAGTCTTTAGACATTTATACAGATTAAAGTACTGTTTGGTAAAGTAAATAGTTACCAACTTTTATAACCTTGCCTTTTCTTTAAGTGAGATATACCTGAATTTCTCTACAATTAATTGGTAAAGACTAAGTCTACCTTCCATAATTGGCCTTATCTTTGTTCACTCAAGTAGGAAAAGCAGAATGAATTTTTTATAACACTCATATATATGGGCATAGGTGTATATATTGGTATATATGCTTTTCTTAGTTTTACTTGAAATTGTAGCATTTTATATATGAAAAGTTACAAGTACTTGTAGGTTCTTAATAACTGAACCATTTCCATAAGTTAGTCACTTTCAAAATACTTGTCAATGATTCCACCACTCTGTAAATTTACTCTTTAATTATACACTTAAAATGAGTGAATTTTATCATACATTATTATACCTAATAAAGCTGTTTTCAAAATTTGTCAGAGCCAAAACAAATTTATTTCTGCTAAAACAACAGAAAATGATGTTCTCATTTTGATAATAGTGGAATATATGTTTTGTTTCTTTTATGAATAAGCAATTTTTTAATTTTATGATTTTTATTTTTTCCATTATAGTTGATTTACAGTGTTCTGTCAATTTCTACTGTACATCAAAGTTGCCTAGTCATACATATATACATACATTCTTTTTCTCACATTATCCTCCATCATGTTCCATCGCAAGTGATTGGATATACTTCCTTGTGCTATATAGAAGGATCTCATTGCTTATCCACTCCAAATGCAAATACTTTGCATTAACCCCAGACTCCCAGTCCATCCTGTCCCCTCCCCCTCCCCCTTGGCAACCACAAGTCTGTTCTCCATGTCCATGAGTTTCTTTTCTGTGGAAAGGTTCATTTGTGTCATATTTAGATTCCAGATATAAGTGATATCATATGGTATTTTTCTTTTTCTGACTTACTTCACTTCGTATAACAGTCTCTAGTTCCATGTATGTTGCTGCAAAAGCAATTTTTTTAAACTGTGTGTGACAATAGATGTCACTAGACCTAAAATGGTGATCATTTCACAATATATACAAATATTGAATCATGTTGCACACCTGAAACTAATGTAATAATATTACATGTCAATTATTTATCAATAAAAAAATCCTAAAAATAAATGAATTTTGCTACTAGGCCTTTACCCAGTAAAAATTGGGAGCCTGGTAAATATTTTTTGCAATTTGGCATGTGAGGATAGGGAATCCTTAAAGGCTAATAAATTCCATTCCCCCACATCTTCCCTATCCCACTTATATCGTAATGCTAGCTGGATGAAAGGAAGACCAGTTCAGTCTTGGCTAATATGCAAGATCATTTATGGAGCAAGATTTTAGTTCTTCCAAACTAATTTGTTTCTTTATACATACATGGATTTGCTTGTTTGTGTTACGTGATTTTTTTTTTTTGAAATTTTTATTTATTTTCTTGTTTTCTTGCCATTTTTAGGGCCGCTCCCGTGGCATATGGAGGTTCACAGGCTAGGGGTCCAGTCGGAGCCATCGCTGCTGGCCTACTCCACAGCCACAACAACGCGGGATCTGAGCCATATCTGTGACCTACACCACAGCTCATGGCAATACTGGATCCTTAACCCATGGAGCGAGGCCAGGGATGGAACCCACAACCTCATGGTTCCTAGTCGGATTCGTTAACCACTGAGCCATGGCAGGAACTCCTGAAAATTTTACATATAGCAGATTGTTTTTGGATAGTGGTCAGAATGTGCAGTCCTTGCAGCACATGTGTACACATTTCATTGAAATACAAAAGGTCTTGATGAGATATAATGGTATTTTATTTCTACAAACCTTATTCTTACTCTTTTTCATAAGTGAATGTATTCATATTCCTTTTAAAAAATTTATTTTTAAAATATTTATTTATTTATTTATTGCTTTTTAGGGCTACACCCACGGCATATGGAAAGTCCCAGGCTAGGGGTCTAATGGGAGCTACAGCTGCCAGCCTGTGCCAGAGCCACAGCAATGCCGTATCTGAGCTGCGTCTGCGATCTACACTACAGCTCGTGGCAACACCAGATCCTTAACCCACTAAGTGAGGCCAGGGATCGAACCTGCAACCTCATGGTTCCTAGTCAGAATCATTTCCTCTGTGCCATGATGGGAACTCCCCAAAATTTTATTAAAGTATGGTTGATTTAAGTATGTTCTGTCAATTTCTGCTGTATAGCAGAGTGACCCAGTAATACATACATATGCATTCTTTTTCTCATATTATCTTCTATCATGTTCTATCAGAAGTGATTGGATATAGTTCCCTGTGCTATACAGTAGGATCTCATTGCTTATCCATTCTAAATGTAATAGTTTGCCATCTACTAATCCTAAACTCCCATTCCCATCCTACTCCATCCCCCTTCCCCTTGGCAACCACAAGTCTATTCTCCATGTCTCTGAGTCTTTTTTTGTTCTATAGATAGGTTCATTTGTGCTGTATTTTATATTCCAGATGTAAGTGATATCATACAGTGTTTGTCTTTCTCTTTCTGACTTCACTTAGTATGAGACTCTCTAGTTGCATCCATGTTATTGCAAATGGCATTATTTCATTCTTTTTTATGACTGAGTAGTATGCCATTGTGTATATGTCCCACATCTTCTTAATCCATTTATCTGTCAGTGGACATTTAGGTTGTTTCCAAGTCTTGGTTATTGTGAATAGTGCTGCTGTGAACATATGGATGCATGTATTTTTTTGAATTGTAGTTTTGTCTATGCATATTGCTTGAGTTAAAATGTAATTACTTCACTGTATCTGATAATTCAGGCTTTTCTCTGTTCTAAGGCTTTTTTAATATTGAGAGATGCCAGCTTTAGGAAAAGATGAACCACATACTTGAGTCATGTCACTCTGCGACTTCTTACGTGAATTTATATCCTAGGCCATAGCTAGTTCCATTTGTTTTGAGATTATTTTGATGAAATGTGGGGATATAGTTTATATGTCTATATCTATATAATTGAAACAAAAGGAAAACTCACCCTTTCTTGTAGTTGTACAGTGCTTAGTAGAGAGCTACAGAAGACTCCCCCGAAACAATGACAGTATGTCATAAGGGATCTGGAGCCAGAAGACTTGGGTTTGGTATCTAGTTCTGCCTCTTACTGGCTTTGTGCCATTGCTTAATTTCTTTCATTGCTGCTTAATTTCTCTATGTTTCAGAGTTCTTGGCTCTAAAAAGTGGATAATCATACCAGCATTATCTTAGATGACAATTTTAAGATAATATATGATGAATCACTGTGTAAACCATTAAACTAAATAGAAATATAAATACTACTGTTATTGTTCTTTGAAAGTATTATATATCCCCTTGCTGTGGATTTATTCTGATTTACATTTATGTCCTTAACCATTATGTAGGTTATTTACTGATCCTAAGTGATTTTGTTATTTTTTTTCTTTCCATAGAGCATATCATGTTCCAAGTGGGAAAATATTAGCTGTAAAGGTAAGTGCTGGATATATTTTATGAAACTCATGAAGTTTTTGAGGCTTACCATTTTCCTCCCATTCCTACTCCCCTTAGCTTGAGTCACAGATATTGTCAGAGAGGAAATAAAATAGATTAAGGTTTGGGTGGTGGAAGCTCTGGCCCTGTCATGACATTCAAGCTCCTGAAGGTCTTTTTAGTGCCTCCAAATGTTCAATTATAAGCTCCTTGTATTGTGATTTTTTTTTTTTGGTCTTTTCTAGGGCTGCACCCACAGCATATGGAGGTTCCTAGGCAAAGGGTCGGATCAGAGCTGTAGCCACCGGCCTATACCACAGCCACAGCAATGCAGGATCTGAGCCATGTCTTTGATCTACACCACAGTTCACGGCAATGCCAGATCCTTAACCCCCTGAGCAAGACCAGGGACCGAACCTGCAACATCATGGTTCCTAGTCAGATTCGTTAACCACTGAGCCACGACAGGAACTCCTTATGATTCTTATCATTGTCACTCACACTTATTTCTGCATTCCCTGCTCAGTGACATCACTCTCTTCCTCATCCTAAAGCTCAAAATCTTAGTAGTCATTCACTCCTTTCTTTCATCTGCCATATCCTGTCAGAAATTTTCCCTGAATTGCATCCGTGTGTCACTTTCTTTCTATTCTTGCCCTTATTGCCTTGGACTTGTATCAGGACTCCTACCTGGCCTATTATAAACTTCCTCACTGTATCTTTTAGTCTGCCACTGGTTGAATCCCAGATCTGATATGTTGTTTTCTTGGCACTCCTCTTCCCCCAGCTCTAGCAGCATACAACATAAAGCCTACCATGTCTGCCTCGCTTCTTTACATCTTTACGGCATCCTGAAATACCCTAGCACCCTGCCCCCGAGTAGAGTGAAGCACATAACTCAGGGATATTCTAGGCAGTTATCTGAGATGCTCCTCACTTGTTTCCATCCTGTTCATAATGTATACCCTATAACTGCTATACTCCAAGATCCTAGTCCTGCTACACTATTTTGGATTTAATATCTGGCATCTGCTGTTGGATGCTTGATCACCCCATCATTTTATTTCGTATTTCCATAATGGGCTCTCTTGAATTGCACCACTGATTGAACCCCACACTACCTCAAGTCCAATTCCATAGAACTCCACTTCCAAACTGGGCTCTTAGCTAACAAACTGGTCAGGCCTACTTTGTTCCTCACTCTCCCCACAAATTGGTCTGGCACTCTACACATAGGCCCTTACCTACCTTTACAGCCACATCCTCTATTTTGCCTGAGTGTTATTTCTGTTATGCCATTTATCTCCATTCTCTGAGCTGTTAATAATGAAAGCTTTTATTATTATTTTTTGAATGACTATTATATGCCAGGTATTATGCTAGATTCTTTATAATTATTATCATTAATCCTTAAAACTATAAAGTAAGCCTATATATTTTAGATTTTAGGTCACACCTTGGACAATGAGAAGAGCAAGGCCAAGATATAAAACAAAATCCGTCTGGCTCTAACATGTCCCCCAAAGCACATGTCCTCTGCCACACCATGCATCCTTCATACCAGTTATTACTATTGCTCATCCCTTTGATTTCCATCTCCTCTAAGATGCCTTCTTAGCTGTCCATGGTGAGAATTCAGTCTCTTTCCCTAACACTTGCATAGTGTATATATTTCTGCATCTTTTATCTTACCTAGGAAACTAAGAATAGGAACAGTTAAATTGCAGTTGGTTGTATTTTTTAGTAGGGTTAGACCAAAACTAAAACTCAGGTCTTCTGACCACCGTGCAGTCCAGAGTTCTTTTTCCATACCACACCTAGAATGTGTTATGTATTTTATCAAGTCTAGTTTTAATAACTCCATTAACTTTTGGTGAGGAGCTACAGGAGCACTCCCGCTTGGGATGTTTTCTTTGATATTCTAGCCAAACTAGGTTCACAAAATTCTAGATCCTTGGAGATTATCTGTCATAGCCTCACATTTAAAGAGGAAGAACCTCAGGTCCAGATAGTTTCCAGACTGTAGAAGCAAGGTTCAGCCCAGTATTTCCCCGAGTTCACTGAGCAAGTACAGCTCTGTTGTATCCACCTCAGCACTGGGTTGTCTTTTTCTACTTTATGAGTTCCGTCTTCACTCAGAGGATGTGTCCATCTGACTCCAGCATTGTTTCTTTCTTCTTTCTTTCTTTTTTTTTTTTTTTTGGTCTTTTTAGGGCCGCACCTGTGGCACATGGAGATTCCCAGGCCAGGGGTGGAATTGGAGCTGTAGCTGCTGGCCTATGCCACAGCAACAGCAACACCAGATCCTAGCCACGCCTGTGACCTACACCACAGCTCACGGCAATCCTGGATCCTTAACCCACTGAGCAAGGCCAGGGATTGACCCTGTGTCCTAGGATCCTAGTCAGGAAACTCCACGGTTTCCTTTTTATCTAGTTATTTCTTTGTTTAAAACTCTTAGATTGGAGTTCCTGTCATGGCTCAGCAGTTAGCGAACCCGACTAGCATCCATAAGGATGTGGATTTGATCCCTGGCCACACTCAGTGGGTTAAGGTTCTGGTGTTGCCGTGAGCTGTGGTATAGGTCGAAGACTCCGCTAAGATCCCTCATTGCTGTGGCTGTGGCCTAGGCTAGCAGCAACAGCTCTGATTAGACCCCTAGCCTGGGAACCTCCATATGACGCAGGTGCGGCCCTAAAAAGCCAAAAAAAAACCCCCCCACAAAAACCCAAATAACCCTCTTAGATTGTTGCCAGTGATGTATTTAAAGACAGTCAACTTAGGTTATTCACTCCAAGAGAGGGGAGCACAGCTATAAATCACTCCAAAAAACTGTTTGGCCTTGCAAGTGCACTATAATTTTTCAGAAGTTCATACATTTTGAATTATGTTTAGCCTAGGCTGATAAAAAAAACTCTTGTACATAATTATTTAGTTTGGTGTGACAAGGGACTAACAGTTGTTTCTGGGAAGGATGAAAAGCACATTTAAAGAGAGAGCACATTTAAAGAGAGGACGCATTTTCAGAAGAGCTGTTAGAGATTTTCAGTAAATGAAAACAGTGACTTCACAAATCTGGAATTCACTAACCAGACCATAAAACTGATCTGCAGAGCAGGGACTGTATTGTATTCACTTTGTACCCCTTGATTCTGTAAAATCACACACTAGCTGCTCAAAGAGTGAATGAATGATTTGAGTAGCTATGATTATTGTGTTTAAACTTTTTGTTTAGTCCTTAGCTTCTTGGTAGGGAAAGCAGAAACCATTTTGCTTATATCATAGTCATGACCTAAGAAAAAGAAACGTTGTCATTTCTTCATAACAGAGAGAATTTTTCTTTAAATCTTAGCAATGTTATTTAGTTTGGGGATTTTCCAGATATCTTTCTTTTATTGACTTCTATTTTTTTTTTTTTGTCGTCTTTTTAGGGCCACATCTGCGGCATAGGGAGGTTCTCAGGCTAGGGGTTGAATCAGAGCTGTAGCTGCCGGCCTTCGCCAGAGCCACAGCAACTCCAGATCTGAGACGTACACCACAGCTCACAGCAATCCTGGATCCTTAGCCCAATCAGCAAGGCCAGGGATCAAACCTGTGTCCTCATGGATACCAGTCATTGGTTTCTGCTGAGCCACAAAGGGAACTCCTGATTTCTAATTTAAATCCTTTGTGGTCAGGGAACATACTTTGTATAATTGGAATTATTTTAAATTTATTGAGATTTGGTTTTTGGCCCAGAATAGGAATGATCTTGGTAAGTATTCCCTGTGCACATGAAAAGAATGTATAGTCTATTGTGTAGGATGTGGTATAAATGTCAGTTAGATCAAGTTAGCTGATAGTGTAGTTCCAAATTTCTGTTATCTTTACTGATTTTTTTTTTTTTAGCTACTTGTTCTATCAGTTATTGAAAGAGGGCATTGAAATCTCCAGCAATAACTGTGCATTTTCCTATTTTTTTCTTGCAGCTTTTCATTTTTTTACTTCATATTTTTTGAAGATGTTAGGTTATCTAGGATTATGTCCTCTTGATGAATTGGCCCCTTTATCATTATGAAGTGATTTTCTTTATCCATGGTGATATTATTCTTTGCTCTGAAATCTACATTGATGTTAATATAGCTACTTCAGCTTTATTTTGACTAGTATTAGCACAATCTAGCCTTTTATTTTTAACCTGTTTTCTCTTTGGGACAAATTTCTTATAGTCAACATATATTCGAGTCTTTTTGTATTTTAAACTTGTCTGATAATCTGCTTTTTAATTGAGGTATTCAGATCATTTGCATTTCGTGAGATTATTGACATGGTTGTATTTAAGACTGTCATTTTGCTCTTTGTTTTCTATTTGTTCTGACTCTGTCTTTTTTTTTTTTTAAAAAAGCAGTTGCTTTAGAGTTTATAGTATACATCTTTAACTAATCATAGTCTACTTTCAAGTAATATTGTACTACTTTTCCTATAGTATGAGAACTTTTCAATAGTATACTTTAATGTCCCTCATCCCGATCTTTGTAATTACCATACATTTTACTTACCTTATAAATCCCCAAATACATTGTTACTATTTTTGCTTTTGACAGTCATTTATCTTTTAAAGGCATTTTAAATGTAAGAAAAGATTTATTTTATGTTTACTCACCTAGTTACCATTTCTAGTGCTCTTCATTCCTTTGTGTAGATCTAGATTTCTTCCTGGTATCATTTTCCTTCTGTGTGAAAGACTCCCTTCTTTTACATTTCTTATAGTGTGTGTGTCTTCTGGCAGTGAATCTTGCATGTCTAAAAAGTGCATATTTGATTTTCATTTTTTGGAAGATATTTTTGCTAGAAACAGAATTCTAGGTTAATCACCCTTTTCAGTATTTTAAAGATTTTGTTTCACTGTCTTGTGACTTGTATTATTTACAAAGAAAAGAGTACTGTCATTTTATTTTATTTTTTTAAGTACTCAATGAACTTTATTACATTTATAGTTGTACAGCAGTCATCACAACCAAACTTTATAGCATTTCCATCCCAAACCCTCAGTGCATCCCCCTCATCCCCCAACCTGTCTCATTTGGAAACCATAAGTTTTTCAAAGTCTGTGAGTCAGTATCTGTTCTGCAAAGAAGTTCAGTCTGTCCTTTTTTCAGATTGCACATGTCACTGATAGCATTTGATGTTGGTGTCTCATTGTCTGACTGACTTCACTTAGCATGATCATTTCTAGGTCCATCCATGTTGCTAGAAATGCCGGTATTTTGTTCCTTTTAATGGCTGAGTAATATTCCATTGTGCATATGTACCACATCTTCTTTATCCATTCCTCTGTCGATGGACATTTAGGTTCTTTCCATGTCTTGGCTATTGCATATAGTGCCTCAATAAACATCGGAGTACATGTGTCTTTGTGAGTTGTGGTTTTCTCTGGATAGATGCCCAGGAGTGGGATTGCTAGATCAAATGGTAATTCTGTTTTTAGTTTTCTGAGGAATCTCCATACTGTTTTCCACAGTGGTTGGACCAATTTACATTCCCACCAACAGTGTAATAGAGTTTCTTTTTCTCCACACCCTCTCCAGCATTTATTGTTTGTAGACTTTTGGATGATGGCCATTCTGGCTGGAGTAAGGTGATACCTCATAGTGGTTTTGATTTGCATTTCTCTAGGAGTCGGTGATGTTGAACATCTTTTCATGTGTTTTTTGGCCATCTGTGTATAAGAATACTGTCATTTTAAATCTTTATTCCTCTGTACATTAGAACTTACTTCTTCTCTAACTGCTTTTAAGATTTTTTCTTTATTATTTGTCTTATGTAATTTAATAATGGCAAGCTTTTATGTAATTTTCTTCATGATTCATGTGTTTAGGATTTGTTGAGATTCTTGGATCTGTGGATATTTTAGCTTTTATCAAATTTGGAACAATTTTAGCCATTATTTCCTTAAGTATTACATCCCCATCTTTGGGAACTTAAATTTCTTATATGTTAGATCACTTGACATTGTCTCACAGTAAAATGTTACTCTCGTGTTTGTTTGTTCTAGTCTTTTTTTTTTCTCACTAATACTTCATTTTTGGGTGGTTTCTGTTGTCGTTCAAGTTTTCATGTTTTCTTTTTTAAAGGATTTTATGTTGTCTCTATTTTATTTATTTATTTATGTGTTTATTTATTTAGGCTATACCCCTGGCATGTCAAAGTTCCCAGGTCAGGAATTGAACCTGCACCATAGTTGACCCTGTGCCACAGCTGTGGCAACACCAGATCCCCAATCCACTATGCCACAAGGGAACGTCCTTCATGTTTTATTCTGCATTGTCTCATCTACAATTAGTTTTGTCAAGTTTATTTTTCATTCTAAACATTGTACTTTTTAATCCCTAGAAGTTTATTTGAGTCTTTTTTACATCTTCCATTTGTCTACTTAACGTGCTTCATCTTTCTTCTACCTTCTTGCATATGTGGGACATAGTTATAACTGAATTAATGATCTTTTACTTATATCATCAGTGTCATTTTGGGGTCAGTTTTGATTGATTGCCTTTCCTCCCTATTTTGGGTTGTACTTTTTAATTTTTTTAATAGCTGATGATTTTTTACTGGATACCAGTCAGATGGCATAGGTGCATTCCCATAAATATTCTTGAGCTTTATTCTGAGATGTTGTCTAGTGAATCTGAAACAGTTTGATCCTTTCAGGATTTGTTTTTAAGCTTTATTAGATGGGACTAACCTAGTGGTTAGTCTAATTTTTCCCACTCAGGTGAAACAGTAGTCTTTTGAATACTCTATCCCAATGCCTTGGCAAATACAGCTTTTCCATCCTGGCTGGTGGGAACACAAACTCTACCTAGTGTGAGGTCTGGAGATAGTTTCCTATGGTTCTTTCCCTGGCCTCAGGTAGTTTCCTGATAACCATGGCTAATCATTTCTCAGCTGAAGACTCCAGGGTCTTTCTACAGATCTCTGGAGCACTCTCCTTTTGCTCCTCTGCCAGTGAACTCTAGACGCCTTGGCCGCCTCAGAATTCAGTTCTTTGATCTTAGACAAGTGGCTCAGCTCCCCTGGGTTCTTCTCCTTGTGCGGGATCTGGAAACTCTTGTCTCATCAGTAAGCGGGACAGTCATCGGAGTCATCGATCGCATTTGTTTTCCATCTCTGAAGGATCACTGTTCCGTTTTATGTCTGGCAGCCTTTTGATTTTTCTGGGATTTTTTTGTTGTTATTTATTTATGTTCTAGTATCTCTTCCTCTCTAGTATCACCACTCTGATCCAGCCACATGTTTTTAATCTCTTGTTTGATGTGCTGGCCAACTTTTATATTGATCTCTCAAAAGTAGAAGCCACCATTTATTGATCATTTATAGTGTGCTAAGCACTCTACATTCCTTTTCCTCATTTAATGCTCACAACAACCTTTTGCAGTTACTGCCCTTATGGATCCTTATTTTACCGTTGTAGAAGCTGAGACACAGAATGGTTAAATAGCTTAGTCCCACCACTAATAAAGAATGGAACCAGGCTTTGAACCCAGGCAGTGTGACTCTACGTCCATGCTCTTAATCTCTGAACTATATTGTGGCTCACAACCCTTGGATTTGGCTTCTTAAATCATGGTTCTGATCACATGTCTTTGCTTCTTAAAAGCTGTCAGAGACTCTGCATTACTTCCCAAGTAAACTAAAAACTCCATGGGATGGAACTCAAGATCTTCCACAGTATGTCATCAGCCTACTTTCAAAACACTATCTTATGTGTCAGAATTCTGTGCTTCTTTTAACTTGAACTCATTGCCTTATCTGAACTCAAGTACTTTCTCACTCCAGCACTTTTATTCATGTATTTCCCTCTAATTAGAATGCCTTCACCCATGTCTAGACCAGTCAAAATCCTTCACACTCTAAAAGTCAGCTCTAAATCTTGCTCCTCCATTGAAATTATTTGGATAAATCCTGCCACATATAGTATATATATATATATCTCACTCACTTGCCTTTTTCTTAACCTCTCTGGAATTCTCTGTATGTGTCTTTTGTATTTGCTGTTATTATACATGTACACTTCCTCTGTTACATTGAAATCTCCTTGTAAACAGGGGACATATTTATCTTCTTGTCTTTCTCATTGATTCATACAGAACCTTGCATATAGGGCCTAGTACAGAGCACTTCATGTAATGACTAGATGTTTTAACACATAATTTGTTAACTGACGAATAGAATAAATTTTATTCTTTCGTTTGTTCTTTACTTCTTTGATTCATTTTTTTGAAGAAACATCCTGAAAGCAGCTTTAGCTCACATACAAAATATCCTGTAGTGTTCTTGGTATGGACCATTGCTCTCAACCCAGAGTATTTCTTAGCTTTTTTTATATTAAAGGGTGAAATGAAAGGTTAAGAGTTAGAAGCACATTTGATCTTTTCCTGACCCCCTCCTGACTTTTGTGTGACTTCAAGCATGTCACTCGAACCTCTCAGTGACCTCAGCTGTGAAACTGGGCTGCGCAGTGTCACATAGGGATTTCGAAGAGCAGCAAATCACAGTCCTTGTCTAAACAGAATCACCTGCAGGGCTCTGATGCCTTCGTAGAATGATGAGGGAAATTTAATTTCCCAAGTCAAGTGGTCATTTGGATCCAGACTTTGAATGTCTGTGGGAGCCAATTGCATGAAGGTCCTTGAAAACCTCTTTTCATTCTCAAAATATTTCTAATTTTTGTTCTTGTTAATGTTTGTATTTTTAAGGCTTTTTTATCTAAAGCATATTGCAATGTCTGGGTATATTATGGTGCTTACCTCTTCAGATTTCAAAGGTAGGAAAATTCCACTTTAGATGTTATAAAAAGCAAGTTGAATTTTGGGACGAATGGAAGTACCTTGAATTTTTATTTTGTACCATTGAATTCAGAAAAAAATTTGCTCATAGAGAGTACTTTTAAAATGATATTAATGCTATTTTGAAGATAACTTTTTGATGATTGTGTATGATTCATGAAACATGTTTCTAATTAGCTTTTGGAGGGGTAGGAGGAATTCAGGTAAGCAAGATGATTGCAAACAAGTAGAGCAGAAAACATAAAAACTGCTGTTACCCATCTTGCAAACAGAACCTTTTTATACTGTTAATATGTTCTGTAAAAATCTTTCAAAGAGTAGAGCTTAGTTGATTCCCCAGGATTGTCCATTTTCTAACTGGGAAAAATCCATCTTATGGGAAATTTAGCAATGTATATAGCATGTGCTGATTATCATTCTTTGACTGCTTTGGGTTTCTGCTGCTTTTAAACTAGCATTTAAATGGACCATTTGATTAATCATTTGTATACTGACTGTAATCCTCCCAAATTTCCTTTCTGAGTTGTACATACTGTAAAAGACAATTATGTCGCCACAGATTAAATAAGCAAATTAAAATAGAATAGCAGCTTAATTTGACCTGTGATTTTGCTCTCCTTCCCTTTAGTGGAGCCTGTGCCACTCCAGCAAATAAATGAAGTCATCCATGACAGCTTGTGATGAATTGCCGTATTTATACTGTATATTTTAATAGCCTCACACTAATTTAAATTGAGCACAGAGTAAATTATAATTCAGTCACTTGACTGCTTATATTTAACTTGACAACTCATCCTTATTTGTCCTGGAGGTGTAGTGGAGAGCAGTGGAAATGCACTCAGGTATTTCAGTTTCTCACTTAACCCTTTCTCCAGGAAATGCTTCATGTTCAAATTCTCTCCAGTTTAAAAAATTTAGCCCTTCCTAAGGAGAAAAAAAGAGATAATAATGCCTTTTTCTTCAAAACGAAAATTAGTATTTGCCATGCTTTTTGCAGTTTTTCCATTTAAGGGTAGATTTTACTTGTTTTCTCAAGTTCCTAAAAATCTCTTTATTTGCTTTTCCATCGTTATGGTATCTCCACTCTTCTGGACTATAGGAAATTCCAGGAATTTTCAAGACCTAGTAAAGTACAGTGGATTGGCCCCACAAATAAAGTATTACTTGCTACATTTTAGGACAATGTGGCAGTTTTACTTATTTTGGTGTTTATGTCTTGGGTTTTAATTTCAGTTGTAGAAATCAGTTCATTTCCTTCTGTCTAGAAATTGCTTCTTATTTAGAGGGTTATGGTTGCAAGGAACTGTTTAATTAAGTCCCCCATCACTTAATGGGGAACACTGTGACAGATACTATCTGGGTGCTGGGTATAGGGGAGAGGGGACATTCACAAGACTTAGTACTTGCCTTTCAGGGGCTTACAACCACTCTCTAGGCTTCTGTTTTTAGGAGATGGGGCATTAATGGTAAAGGCAGGATGTGATAAGGAGAAAGATAAAAGGTCTGATGGAGGGCTTTGGGTCTGGCTTTATGGAGGTGGTGGTGGCATTCACGCTGTGTCTAAAGGATAAAAAAGGTTGTATGATCATGCCTTTGGAGTGCAATGAGGATACACACCTCAAGTAGAGGGAACAGCAGGAGCAAAGTCTAGAAGTGGGGGAAAGCACAGGATGTGTGTGTGGAGCAGAAGAAACCATCTGGTTTTACATGTAGACTGGGTTTGTGGTAAGGAGTAATGGGAGAAGGAGCTCGAATAACAAGTTGGAGCTAAATCATGGAAGAATTCCTTGAATATCATCCTAAAATTTTAACTTTATTCTAGGCCTAGGCCATGGGAACCCAATTAAGGTTTTTTAATCAAGCAAATATGTTCATAGCTAGTAGTTTTAGGTTAATTTCAAGGTGTTGGCTAGTCCTGTAGAATCATGTTGGTTTTTGATTGGGGGCCTGGAGATGCAGTATATCTTAGTAGTCATAGTAAACACTGAATAATGCCATTTTTGAAACCTTAATTAAGGGGTTTTCAACTTTACTGTGGATTAGAAACCATCTGGGAAGTTTTATGAAAATGCAAAGATATAGACCCAAATCCAGAGATTCTGATTCATTTCTTCTGGGGGTAAGGCCTGTGCATCAGGATTTGTTTAAAGTCATCAAGATTCACCCATATTGTGGTATATGTTACAATTTCCTTGTATGTTTATATAAATACACTGATATACAGGTAATTATGATGTGAGACCACTGCTTTAAGGTAAATAATTACTTACGCTTTTTAACAGTTTTTTAGGGTGAAGGATTTCCTGTAATTGGCATGGTAGTGGAATAGCTCTAATATTTTATGGCATAGAATTGAAATAACACTAGATAAGAGTTCCCCTCATGGCACAGTGGAAACGAATCCGACTAGGAACTATGAGGTTTCGGATTCAATCCCTGGCCTCGCTTAGTGGGTTAAGAATCCGTCGTTGCTGTGAGCTGTGGTGTAGGTCACAGACGTGGCTTGGATCTTGCATTGCTGTGGCTCCAATTAGACCCCTATCCTGGGAACCTCAATATGCTGTGGGTGTGGCCCTAAAAAGACAAAAGACAGTAAATAAATAAATAAATAAGAACACCAGATAAATTAATTTTGTTGCTAAGTTTTACACAGGAACAAAAATGTAAGTGAATATTGTGGCAAATGACTGTTGATTGCAACAAATGTTTAAATGTTTCTTGGCACTTTTTCATTACACTTTCAGTCTAGCTTAGTGAGAGATTTTATACATAACCCTAAAGCAAACTCTTGATATGAGCTGCTGTGCCTTTTCTCACTTTACCCCTCCCCCCCAAATGCATATCAGTACTATAAAATGTGTTTTAGAAGTTATTTTTTTCTTTCCCTGTTCTATCAGCAGTTTGCAATTCAAAATTTGTGTTTTGTCCTCTGGTACGGTTATATATTCTGTAGTTGTAATACAAAATACACTTCACTGTTGAATGATGTATAACTACACTATCATGGAAATCCTGGATGTTAAGTTTTTATCTAGAAGTTTTTATTTATTTAGAGTCAGAAACTTGCCCCAAATCTTAGAAATTATGTTACATTTTTTTTATTCTCAGCCCTGTCTTTTTAAGTAAAAAATAATTCCCTAGAATTGGCTTCACTGAAGTGCTTAAGTAAAATGTAAATGGTCAATGGTCTTGTCTTCCCAAAAAATAAGTGTTTAAACTAGAATTTGTTCTAAGTAAGTTTATAAGTAAACAATTGTATATTTCTGTGTTATGAATTTAATTCAGTGGTTGACATTTTAAGGAAAACCACAAAGCCTTGGGACATACTGGAAAGTTCATGGTCCTCAGAGTCAGGGAGGTGCCCTGACATTGCCCCCTGTGACTTCTCAGAACCTTGGTTTCCTCCTCTAAAAGAAGAGAAATTATTAGATAAAATAATGTTTGAGTTTCCTTCAAGCTCCCATACTTTATAACAGTTTTATCAAAGAAATTTTACCCAACTGGAAGAATATAAAAACATGCTATGTTTTAAAAATTTCTTATTTCTCTGATAACTAAAAATCTACTTTAGGTGTCATTTTTACTCATCATCCTCTTCTGCTTTTACCTAGTGTCTGAATTACAAAACAATTACATTTTTAATGGTTTCAGGGTCATTCCTGGCTTCCTCTTCTGAAAATAACCAATGTGACCAAAATAGAGTGTATAAATTAAGGGTGTTATAACTTAACTGACTTTTAAAGCCATTAATACTGACCTTTGAGACCTGGCTTTTTCCTTGGTCCCATCAATCACTTCTATACCACCTCCCCCAATACAAAGTGTTAGATGTAAACATAGCTTGTATTACTGGAGGTTAGGGTGGTGGGGAGGAGAAAGGGGGAATGCACAGAATAAACACCATATTTTTTAGTTTTTATGTTTCATAGTGGGGATAGCTATATTTAATTTAAAGGTGAATAAATGTGTGAATGTTGATTCCTTCATATATTTAGGTCATACTACTAGATATTACACTGGAGCTTCAGAAGCAAATTATGTCTGAATTGGAAATTCTCTATAAGGTAATTTTTTTCGTTTTTTCCTTTGTAAAGCATGCCTCTGGTATTAACTTGCAGATTTTTCACTACTTTTGTCTTATTTTTGTTACAGTGTGATTCATCATATATCATAGGGTTTTATGGTGCATTTTTTGTGGAAAACAGGATTTCAATATGTACAGAATTCATGGATGGTGAGTTTTCCCTTTTATAGTACTTTAAAAATGATTTTGCGTGTAGATTGCTTTAAAACCTGGTTTTGATATAGGTATTGAGTGGAATTAAAAATAATTAAAATATACTATTAGTTACTGCCTTTATGCTCTAAAACATCTTAACATTAGGATTTCTGGTGTTAAATATTTAAAACTGAGCTATAATTTCAAGAATGTAATTTCATTTACTTTTATTGAAAATTTAAATAGAACAGATTAAATGCTAGTCTAATCGGTGGTTTGATATTTGATTCTTCCATACAATCTGTCTTTACTTGCAAAACAGATGTTCTGTTCTTTAAATGTTTCAATAGCCAAAACAGATTTTCTTTTAAAGAAATCTATTAACCCAATGTCCTGTGTCTTTTAGAAAGAAATCAGTTCTTAATTGCAAGATAAGAAATTGTTTTTCAACACAGCTGTTTAGCCAAGATGTGTTTAGTTTTTTTCTTTTTTTTTGACTCTAGCCCTTTCCTTTCCATCCTTATTTATTTTTCACTTGTTTCTATTTGGTAACTCCTTTTTGATATGAATATTGTGGCAAAATGCAGATTTTTTTGGTACCCTATTGTTGCTAAAATTCGGCCTCGGTCTGCCAGTGCCGAAACACTGAGACATGAGTTTTGGGTGAAGGAGAAAAAGATAGCTTTATTGTTTTGCCAGACAAAGGGGGCTACAGCAGGTTAATGCCTTAAAGACTGTGCCCCACCTTGGGAGAGACTGTAAGGTGATTTTATAGTTTGGGAGTGAAAAATAGGGCCATTGATAAGGATCAGGATAGGTGAGAGCTTGCATTGTTTTTCAAAGCTGGTCTTTAGGTCGTCCCAGAATTGGTTCTGATGATCCTTCTTTTGGAGCGAAGAATGTTTCATCAACATCTTCCATTTGTTGGGGGTTTCAGTTCTGTGGAAGAAATCAAAGATACTGTTAGGTATATTCCTTGAGGAGGAACCAGGATGCTGCCCCAAGACTGCACTCTTTTCTCTTGACCGTTCCTCCCTGGTCTCTGCATCCCTTCCCTTCCCTGATTAGCAGTTGTTTGAACCTGCTTTTTGGAACTCTGGGAATGTCATGGAGGCTGAAGCCCATTCCCCCAAAACAAGAAAAGGGGGATACAGAAAAGCTTGTGTGCCCAGGAGCCCCACAGGGCCCTGCTCAGTTTCACTATCAGTGAAATTATGTCATCGTTATTGTTTGCCCATTTACAATTAAAGCAGTCTTTAAATTTCACATATTCAATTTTTTAATGTCTAGGTAATTAAAATTCAATATTTAAAAAAGATAATTCATTTGGGGGATTCTCAGTATATTACTAATATAGTTGGTTCTTGCCCCACAATACTTTTTAATGAGCTAACATTGATACCCTGATGCTATAATAATATGTTCTAAATTAGTTGTAGTAGATGTCAAGAATTAAAAGTCTTGGGAGTTCCTGTTTTGGCTCAGTGGGTTACGAACCTGACTAGTATCCACGAGGATGCAGTTATAATCCTTGGCCTCACTCAGTGGGAACCTTATATTTAAGTATGACAGGTACTATTCAAAGACTGACTAGAGAAAGTGGGTTAATAGAGCTAGTACATGTCATTATTTTATAACTTTTCATGATACTTTTTTGAAGTCCTCAATTTTTGTTACATTAAGATTTTACTTATTGATATAGTATATTCAAAACCCACAAAATTCACCCTTTTAAATGTGTACAGATTCAGTGGTTTTTAGTATATTCATGAGGTTGTATAACCATCACCAGTAATTCCAAAGCATTTTCATCAACTCAGAAACAAACTCCCCACACATTAGCAGTCACTCTGTACACTCTCTTCCCTCTTTTCCCTGGCAACCATTAATCTACTTTTTGTCTCTATGGATCTTCCTATTTTGGACATTTCATGTAAGTGAAATTATACAGTATGTGGCCTTTGAGTCTAGATTCTTAGCATAATGTTCTCAAGTTTCACCCACACTGTAGCATTTATCAATGCATCATTCCTTTTTGTGACTATATGATAGTTCACTGTAAGGATGCACCACATTTGTTTACTCATTCATCAGTGATAGGCCTTTATGATGTTTCCACTTTTTGTCTCTTACGAGCGATGCTACTGTGTACATTTGTGTACAAGTTTTTGTGTGGACATGTGTTTTCAGTTCTCTTGAGTATATAAGTAGGTTTGGAATTGAGAGATCATACAGTAACTATTTTGTTTAACACTGTTAAACTGTTCCATTCCATTTTGTATCCATTTGCATTCACAATAATTCTTCTTTATTGATCTTATATCCTGCTACCTTGCTAAAAACTCGTTTCTTAAACTCAGTAGATTTTTGTGGATTCCTTAGGGTTTTCTACATTGACGATCATGTCACCTTCACATAGAGGAGGCTTTGTCAGGTTCCTCTGTGTTATTTCTGTTGATTCTTCCACACACAGCAAGAATTTGGAGGTGCAGGCCATCTGGTGGGAGAGTCAGCAGTCTCTCCTCCCAGGGATGGAGGCAGGCAGTCTCTCTAGGAAGGAGCATTCAGTTCAGGACAGGAACAGTTTTGGGTTGAAGGGAATTCCCTTCAAACCGACCATGCCTTAGGTCTAGAGTTATAGCTCTTGTGTGGGCATTTTTAATGAGCTGTTTCAGTCCATTTCCCCAAACAAACAAACAAACAAAAAACCGCTCCCACTGGTTGCCTTGGAGATCACAATCTTGATCGCAATCACGAGTCAGGTTCTTAGCAGTATACAGCAAATTTTATTTATGTCCTCAGAAAGACCGGGTCCTCCTGGGGTAGGGACAGGCCTTGGCTGCAACTTGGTCTTTCCCTGTGTCCCCATACAGTGGATGTGTTTTGGGACCTCAATTCTCCCATGCCAGGTCCACCAAGTTTTCCTGTCCCAGCCCCCATGCACCCTGCATAAGTGCTGAATGTTTTTTGATCTCTGTGTGGGGCATATTCGATCTTTTGATTGGTTTCCGGCAGGATACCTTATTTGCCTGGGGAACAGGTTATGTAGAGGTGGGGTGAGGAATGGGTGCCATTCCTTCCCTAATAGGGAGTGAACAGGCCAGGTTGCTCAAGGTGGGGGAAGGGGCATTACAATGAGACATGGCCATTGGGTTTAAACTCCTTGAAGGGGACTTGAAGCCTATAATAGCTTTACTTCTCCCTTTCCCATCCAGATGCCTCTTATTTCTTTCTTTTACTTAATTACCCTGGCTAAAACTTTCAGTGCAATGTTGAATAGAAGTAGTAAGAGCAGACATCTTTCTTTTGCGTCAGATCTTAGAAGGGAAGCTTTCAAGTATGAAGTTAGCTCTGAGTTTTTGGCAGATGGTATTTATCAAGTGAAAGTCCCCTTCTCTTACAAGTTTGTTAAGTTTTTTTTAATCACAAAAGGGCATTAGATTTTGTCAAGTGCTTTTTTTGTATCTATTGAAATGATCATGTGTTTTTGTCCTTAATTCCATAATTATGGTGTATAATATTAATAGATGTTTGTACATTGAACAACTCGTGACATTTCCTAGTATGTTTCCACTTGGTCATGATGTATAATCCTTTTTATATGTCACCAGATTCAGTTTGCTAGTATTTTGTTGAGGATGTTTATATCCATATTCTTAAGGGAAATTGGTTTGTAATTTTCTTTTCTTGTAATGTCATTGTGTGACTTTTTTTTCTTTCTAGGACTGTACCTGCAGCATATGGAAGTTCCCAGGGTCTGCCAGAGCAACACCAGATCCAAGCTGCATTTGCAACCTATGCCACACCTTGCAGCAATGCTGGATCCTTAACCACTGAGCAAGGCAAGGGATCAAACCCGCATCCTCATGGATACTAGTTAAGTTTTTAACCCACTGAGCCACAATGGGAACTCTGCCATTGTGTGATTTTTGATATCAGAATAATTCTGTCCTCATGAATGAGTTGGACAGTGTTCCCTCCTCTTCTGTTTTTTGGAATAATTTGTGAAAGACTGATGTTAATTCTTCTTTAAACATTTGGTATAATTAACCGCTAAAGCCATCTGGGCCTAGGGCTTTCTTTGTAAGTATTTTTTGTAGTCAAGTGACAGCTATTGTCTATTATTAGAAGTGCAAGCACTTTTGCCCACTGCATCTTGATATTGGAGCTGCCAAGAAAAATGGTATGCAAGCCATCACTGGATTGAACAATGCTTTAGTCATATTGAAAAAAACAACAATAGCAAATGAGGAGTTCCCATTGTGGCTTAGCAGGTTAAGAACCCAACATTGTCTCTGTGAGGGTACGGGTTTGATCCCTAGCCTTGCTCAGTGGGTTAAAGATCCGGTGTTGCTGCAAGCTGAGGCGTAGGTCATAGATGCAATTCATATCTGGCTTTGCTATGGCTGTGGTATAGGCTGGCAGCTGTATCTCCAGTTCAACCCCTAGTCCAGAAACTTCCATATGTGCAGGTATGGAAACCAAACAAACAAAAAAAAAAAACGGACAGCAAGGTTAGCTTCAGCACTGAGTGTCAATACCCCAAGGCCAGCAGCCTTTCCCTCCCAGCAGTCTGTCAGGGCAGTTGGCCAGCATGTATCCATCTTGGGTTGCAGCAAAAGTACCCCCATTCCACCCTATTCCCTTTGAGTCAGAAATGCTTAGAGCTGGAGGCATACCAGAGGTCCATTGATGTACATGCTTAAGCAGGACAAAGGAGCCTGAAACAGGGTAAGCTATTCCAAAACAAGGGGATAAACTCAGCACAAGCTATGTCAGTTCTTTACCGCCTGGTAAGCAAATGGTCCAAGCCCAATGCTCATTCTTACGTAGCCGAGTGATACTTTCAAGAGTGTGGGGGAGTTCCCGTCGTGGCGCAGTGGTTAACGAATCTGACTAGGAACCATGAGGTTGCAGGTTCGATCCCTGCCCTTGCTCAGTGGGTTAACGATCCGGCATTGCCGTGAGCCGTGGTGTAGGTCGCAGACGCGGCTCGGATCCTACGTTGCTGTGGCTCTGGCGTAGGCTGGCGGCTACAGCTCCGATTCGACCCCTAGCCTGGGAACCTCCATATGCCGCAGGAGCGGCCCAAGAAGTGGCAAAAAGACAAAAAGACAAAAAAAAAAAAAAAAAAAAGAGTGTGGGCATAAGACTGTCTTCCCCCCTCCCCCCCAGATTTGTTTAAATCGTGGTCTCATATTATAGAATATATAATTTATCATGATAACCACTTTAAAGTGTTAAAATGAAGCATTAAGTATGTTTACTATGCCACCACCACCACCATCTATTTCCAGAAAACTTTTTTATCTTGCAGAACTGAAACTCTATAGCTGTTAAAACCGTAACTCCCCTTTGCCTTCTACTCTCTGCCCTGGCAGCCAACATTCTACTTTGTATGAATTGAGCTACTCTGGGTACCTCATATAAGTGGAATCACACAGTATTTATCTTTATGGAATTGACTTATTTCACTTTTTATAATATCCTCAAGACTCAGCCATGTTGTGGTATATGTCAAAATTTACTTCCTTTTTAAGACTGAATAATATTTGTGAGTAGTTTCTTTACTAATCAGCCAATATCAGTTATAGGTTTATTTAGAATTTCTGTTTCTTCTTGACTCAGCTTTGGTAGTTTGTAGCTTTCTACAAGTTTGTTCATTTCATCTAGATTGTCTAATTTGTTAGTAAAAAATTGTTCCTAGTATTCTTTTAATAATCATTTTTATTTCTGGAAAGTCAGAAATAAAATGTTCTCTCTTTTATTCTAGATTTTACTAATTTGAGTCTTCTCCCTTTTTCTCTTGGCCAGGTAGCTAAAGTTGATCAATTTCCTTGTCTTTTACAAAGATCCAACTCTTAATTTCTTTGATTTTTTTTTTCTGTTGTTTTGCTGTTATGGCATTTTCTCTGCTCTAATATTTATTAATTCCTTCTACTAGTTCTGTGTTTAGTTTGCTCTTTTTTTTTTTTTGCATTTTTAAGCTGTGAAGTTAGGATATTGATTTGAGATCTCTCTCATTTTCTTATGCACCCTGAAAGTTTTGATATATTGTTTTTTTCACTTTCCCTTTTCTCAAAGTATTTTCTAATTCCCCACAAAGACAATCCCTTGGTATTTCTCTTTTGAGCCACTTTTATTTAGGAGTGTGTCATTTTCCACATTGAATATCCTTCTGTTGTTGATTTCTAATATTCCTTTCAGATCAGGGAACATACTTTCTATGAGTTCAGTCCTTTTAAATTTATTGAGATTTGTTTTATTCCATAAAATATTGTCTGTCCTGGAGAATGTTCCATGTGCTCCTGAGAAAAATGTATTCTGCTGTTGTTGGATTGAGGTGTCTGTTCGGACTAATTGGTTTATGGT
This sequence comes from Sus scrofa, assembly GCF_054392235.1. NCBI lineage: Eukaryota > Metazoa > Chordata > Mammalia > Artiodactyla > Suidae > Sus > Sus scrofa. The sequence goes on from NC_139383.1 coordinate 176,379,673, forward strand.
GTTGTTTGTTTGTTTTGTTATTTTCTTTTTTGGCCATTCCATGACATATGGAGTTCCCAGGCCAGGGATCAGATCTGAGCCACAGTTGCAACTTATGCAATGCCGGATCCTTAACCCAGGGCTGTGCTGGGCCGGGGATTGAACCTGCATCCCAGCACTCCATGGACACTACCAATCGTGTTGAACCACAGCAGGAACTCCAATTTATGGTGGTATTTAAGAATTTTATTTCCTTGTTTTTTTCCTTTTTCTAACTTTTTGGTTTTTGTTTTAAAAATTTTTATTAAAATATAGTTGATTTACAATGTTGTGTCATTTTTTGCTGCACAGCAAAGTGACCCAGACATATATATACATTCTTTTTTAAATATTATTTTTCATCATAATCTCTCCCAGGAGATTGGATATATTCCCTGTGTTATACAGTGGGACCTTCTAAATGTAGTAGTTTGCATCTCCTAACCCCAAACTCCCTGTCCATCCCACTCCCATCCCACCCTGACAACCATAAGTCTGTTCTCCCTGTCTGTGAGTCTCTTCGTGTTCTGCAAATAGGTTCATTTGTGCCATATTTTAGATTCCACATGTAAGTGATATCATATGGTATTTGTCTTTGTCTTTCTGACTTACTTTACTTGGTATGAGAGTCTCTAGTTGCATCTGTGTTGGTGCAGATGGCATTCTTTTTATGGCTGAGTAGTATTCCATTTTTTATATATACACGTACCACATCCTTTTTTTTTTTTTGGCTACACTCATAGAATGTAGAAGTTCACAGGCCAGGGATGGAATATGAGCCACAGCTGCAACCTACACCACAGCTTCATCAATGCTGGATCCTTAACCCACTATGCTGGGCTGGGGATTGAACCCACACCTCTGTAGTAACCCAGGCTGCTGCAGTCAGATCCTTAACCCGCTGTGTCATGGCAGGAACTCCTATACCAGATCTTCTTAATCCATTCATCTGTCAGTGGACATTTAGGTTGTCTCCATGTCTTGACTGTTGTGAATGGTTCTGCTGTGAACATAGGGGTGCATGTATCTATGAATTATAGTTTTGTCCAGATATACACAGAGGCGTCAAATTACCAGATCATATAATAGTTCTACTTTTAGTTTTTGAGGAAACCATTTACTTATTTCTAGAGTGGTTTTACTAAACTTATATTCCCACCGACAGTGGAGGAGGATTCCCTTTTCTCTATATCCTCTCCAGCATGTTATTTGTAGACTTATTAATGATGGCCATTCCGACTGATGTGAGGTGGTACCTCACTGTAATTTTGATTTGCTTTTCTGTAATAATTAGTGATATCAAACATCTCTTCATGTGCCTGTGGGCCATCTGTATGTCTTCTTTGGAGAGATGTCTATTTAGGTCTTCTGCCCATTTTTCGATTAGGTTTTTGTTTTTTGTTTTTTGTTTTTTTGTTATTGAGTTGTATGAGTTGTTTGTATATTTCAGAGCTTAATCCCTTATTGGTTGTATCATTTGAAACTATTTTCTCCCATTCTGTAGATTGTCTTTTTGATTTTTTTTATGACTTCCTTTCCTGTAGAAAAGCTTGTAAATTTGATTAGGTCCCATTTGTTTATTTTTGTTTTTATTTCTGTTGCCTTGGGAGACTGACCTAGAGAAAACATTTGTATGGTTGATATCAGAGAATGTTTTGCCTGTGTTCTCATCTAGGAGTTGTATAGTGTCATGTCTTAAGTTTAAATCTTTAAACCATTTTAAGTTTATTTTGGTGCATGGTTTGGGGTGTGTTCAAGTTTCATTGATTTACATGCAGATGTTCAGTTTTCCCATCACCATTTGCGGAAGAGACTCTCTTTTCCCCATTTAAAAAATTTATTTATTTATTTATTTATGTCTTTTTAGGCCTGCACCTGCAGCATATGGAGGTTCCCAGGCTAGGGGTCAAATCAGAGCTAAAGCCTCACAGCCATAGCAATGCCAGATCCGAGCCGTGTCTGCGCCCTATAGCATAGCTCATGGCGATGCCAGATCCTTACCTCACTGAGCGAGGCAGGGATCAAACCCGCAACCTCATGGTCACTAGTCAGATTCATTTCCATTAAGCCACTACGGAAACTCCTCTTTTTCCCATTTTATATTCTTGTCTCCTTTGTCAAAGATTCGTTGACCATAGGTATCTGGGTTTATTTCTGGGCTCTCTATTCTGTTCTGTTAATCCATATGCCTGTTTTTGTACCAGTACCACCCTGTTTTGATTACTGTGGCTTTATATAATATTGTCCGAAGTCTGGAAGACTTATACTTCCTGCTGTTTTTGTCACTTCAGATTCCTTTAGCAATTCTGGGTCTTTCATACTTCCATATAAATTTTTATATTACTTGTTCTAATTCTGTGAAAAGTGTAGTGGGTAATTTGATAATCTGGGGAAGATCTTCAAGGCAGAGAGAGTATCAAGTATAAATGCTCTGAGGTGGAAGCAAGCTTGGTGTAATCAAAGCCCCGTAGGAGAAGGCCAAAGGTGACTTGAGAGTAGTGATGAGAAGACCTGGGGCCAGACAGGAGGCCAGAAAGTAGGCAGAAGCTAGATTTGTGTAGCCATTGTAGGTCATGGAAAGGAATTTGTGTTTCAGTCTGAATTTATTAGGACACATTGGAAGGTTTCAAGCAGGGGAGTGATGTGATGTACCTTTTCATTAAGTCAAAATTAAATTCACTCTGGAACACCCAAATATAGCATCTTAGCATTTAGGTACATGTGTTTGGATTACCATCATGGGAATAAATGTTTCCCTCAGAACTGATGTTGCAAAGAAAGAAAGGGATCTTTATTTTTTCAACTGGTAGACCTTAAAAGAGCTTCTGAAATTTTTACTTGTGACTCTAGATTTCAGTTTTGTTAGTATTAATAATAATCATTATCATTTTAAGGAAAATGTTGGGAGGAATATGACAGTAATGTTGCCTTGTTCATTTACTACATATTTGTGTTTATCCAGCATAGAAGATACTGCTTTATATTTTAGCCCTGTATTAGGATAAGCACAGACCTTACCCCTTGAGTTCTTTTAGCTTTGTTACTTGAAGATGATAGCCCCAATCCATCAGTAGAAATGTGTAGTTGTTCGACAGTTGAGGTGGGCGTTTTGCCAGTCTATTGGCACTCTTCCTCCTGATTCCCATCGCTGATAGTGGCATGTGAGGAAATGACTGGCTAGGCATGATCTGAAGCCACAGAATCTAAGGAAGCAATAGGTCACAGAGAGCAAACCAGTGACCTTGGAATCATGAGGGAAAGGTTTTAACAAACTGTGCAACAGATAAATGAGTATTTAAATGCCTTGAGTACCAGTGTCTCAGCTAAGATTAAACTGGACCTCTGAGTACGTGTCATAGTAATATCACATTGCGGTGAGAATATAAAAAGTGATTTTCAAGCTATGTGATATTATGGGGAAATCTTTTAGATCTCTGCAGTTCTGGGAGTTCAAAGGCTCAGCTCTTTTCTGAGCTCTGGCATCAACTGACTCGTGGCTGTGACTAGAACACTTACCTCAATTTCCCTCATCCATCAAATAAAGTCATTGGACTGATCTTTAATGTCCTTCCAGCACTAATGTTTGATCCTTTGATGAGTCTAAGGATTGCCTTTTGGGGAAAGGCCTAGAGGATAGAAGTGATGGTAAAATTCTGTAAAAATTCCACTGACAACCCTCTACCATTTTTAGCCTGATAAGAATTATTTAATTGCATGAGAACTCATCTAACTTAGTAGGAACTCTTGATTCTCAATGATCTACCACATCTCTCTCTCTCTCTCTCTCTTTATTTTTCTGCCTCTGACAGTTATCTCTAATGATTGTGTTAAGGACAGGATGACTCTGTGATGACACAAAGTCAGCTATGTAAAGATTTACCCATATGATGCCTAAGGAGTGTGGGATATAACTGAAATTAAATAGATATTTATAAAACCAGTGAATTACTTCCAGATGGAATTCTTTTTTGACTTGTTTCTCTAATAATGGTAGCAACATATTCTCTGGTTTTTTGATTAAGCTTGTTGACTACTGTCCATTTAGCTAATTAAACCCTGATTTATATCCTATGTAAAAATAAATCTCCTCTTAGGACTTCTTACTAGTATATGTGGATAGATTTACACCTCCTAGTTTTGAGCCACTCAAGCTGTTCACTTCATAAAGTATTGGCCCAATAAACTGTGTTTGTCAGCCTTCCAAATACCAGCATGTAAAGGAAGCTTGATCTTCTTGAGATTGTTCATCCTTGCACCTGTAAATTCATCTGAAAGATCAGTGAAAACATGAAATGTTTTTTTCTACTGTATTTTTATTCGTATTGTATCCATAATTAAAAAAAAAAGCCGTTTTAGTAAATAAAGACAGCACAGCTCATTCATTGCAGGAGTGTCTTTTTTCATTCTCTTCCTGGTAATACCCAGAGCCAAAGTGTCAAGTTTAGTCACACCTTGGTTTTCCAGCTTCCTATCAGAATTTGGAAATGACTAGCCAAAGGTACCTAAAAAAGTGATCATTTTCTTGCTTTAAACAGAATAAACAAATATATGTAAAGCAATTAGCCTGTGGAAAAACTTGATATACAAAAATATTTATATTTGCAAAATGGATTTGTTGGTATCTCAAAAGGATAATATGCTCCATGTTAATGTCTTAAGAGGCATACTTCCTACCAATCATCCTGTGGTACAGTAATTAAATATGAATTTTTAACATCTGATAGAAACAAAAATTGTTTCTCAGGTATCTTGGATAATTCCTTATTGAACTGAAAAACTGTATAACTCACCTTGAGTCAAAAAAGATTAGATGGGGTTAAAATTATTCTCATATAGTCATATCATTAATATGAATAAAGTAGTGGTTCTTTGCATATCTTCCTGAAATTATTATACTATTTGTATAAGAATTAAAGATTAAGAGAAAAAAGAATGTATACATGTATGTGTAACTGGGTCACCATGCTGTACAGTAGAAAATTGACAAAACACTGTAAACCAGCTATAATGGAAAAAAAAATCATTTTATATATATATATATATATATATATATATATATAAGAATTAAAGATTAAGAATTTAACAGGCATTTTCAAATTTATACAAATGAATGAATATTGGTTTCTTTGAAATAGTTACCTAGGAAAGTTATGCATTTATTTCAGTGATACTGTTGCTGCAAATAGTTTGCAGTTCTTTCTTTTGAAACTGTTTTCAAAGCAACTTAACCTATCTGGTGAAATTCACAATGATTTTAATGATTAAAAAAATGACCTCTTTATTGAATAGCTACTCTGTTACAGTTGTGCTGATTTCTAGACCAATGAAAATTAAAAACAAACAACATGGCCCCTGCCTTTATCATGTTTACAGTCTAGTGATTTTGGTTTTCAGATACTAACAAAAACTGAAGTTGTTAAAGATGAAGGATGTTAGTGAATGCTACTTTAGTGAAAAATGTTCTGACATAAGGAGATGGGTTTTTCTTTTTTACCTCGTAAACTGGTTTTCAAAATGGTGTCAAAGAGAGTTTCCCCCCGAAAAAAACATTTTAAACTAAGATGGTATCTTTGGAATAGGTTGTTTGCTCGCGTTACCTAATTTGAAGGGTAACATTCATTTAGGTCAATGTTAAGAATACTATTTTACTTTGTTAGCTTCTATGTGTATTTTGGACTTCGTACCAGCTTTTGTTTGGTTAATTTGAAAATTACATAGGATCCTGGTTTACATTTGAGAAAACTGTCAACACAGAATAGATACCTGGATGTGATTGTCTATTGAACTGTGTAGTTTTGTGTATGTATTTAAGCCAACATAAAGTACAGATTCTTAGCCTGTCCTGGACTATTTTCCTCAAGTTTTTACATGTATGTGACTATATACTTGAGAATAAAATGGAAGTATCTAGTTTTGTTTCATCTGGTGGTATGATTGTATCATGAATAAAATTAGACTAAAAGCTAATTTTACCGTGAACATCCAATGCATGATATAAAAGAAAGACGTCTCACAAAGAATGTACGAAGCAGGAGCCCAGTGTGCAATGTTCTAGTAGTTTCATTTATTATAACAAAACATGTTTGTGTCTGTAGGAGGATCTTTGGATGTATATAGAAAGATTCCAGAGCATGTCCTTGGAAGAATTGCAGTGGCGGTGAGTATATGGCTTCAACTCTATGAAAGTTGATTTAATTTTTCTCAACAAGCCTTATTCTCCTTATATCCTCAGGAATTTTTCTTTAATTTTTCTTCAATCCTTATTGACTGTCAGGGTCTTCTTACCTCTCTTACCATTTTTGTCCTTTCTTCTTTTTATAGGCTGGCCTACAATAATGACATAGATACATTTCAGGCTTATGGATATTCTTTTTTTTTTTTTTTTTTTTTTTTTTTTGGTCTCTTTAGGGCTGCACCTGCAGCATATGGAGGTTCCCATGCTAGGGGTCAAATCAGAGCTATAGCCACTGGCCTACGCCACAGCACAGCCACAGCAGTGTCAGATCTGAGCTGCATCTGTGACCTACACCACAGCTCATAACAACACCGGATCCTTAACCCACTGAGCAAGGCCAGGGATCAAACCTGAATCCTCATGGATGCTCGTCAGATTTGTTTCCACAGAGCAACGACAGGAACTCCAGGCTTATGAATATTCTGACCTGTTCTAGTTTCATGTGTTTGTAGGAACCTTACTGCTATTGCTACCCAGTAAAATTTCCAACTTCTTCAAAAGAAAGCTGTTTTAGGGACATTTTGTAGTTATAGGTGTATGATTAGAAAATGCTTTTAAAGTCTAAATTATTAAAATAAAACCATCTATAAGAAAATACCACTTTAGTCTTAATGAGTTTTGCAGATTTTTTATGTACTTGGCTTTTTAATTTTTTTCACCTTCTATATCTAAGAATTTATTTCCTTTGTGATTAAAAAGTTTTTCAATTTTTATATTCACTAATAATCTTATGAAATATATCATCTAAATTAACATTACTATGTACAGTCCAGTCCAGATTTCAAATTTGGAATAATGTAGGCTAAACAGTGTCTTGGAGAAGTCATGGGGTGGAGTAATAGTAAACAGTTGCTAATCTAAAGGTACTCTGATAACTTAAGCAGTTTAATGCATAACAAAGTGATTATACCATGTACCATTTAATTAAATGGCTGATTTTTGCATTCATTATACATCAAGCTGACAACTCAAATCCTTTAATCCAACATGGGCACTTATTTAGTCTTAGTTCATTGTAATTCACAGCTTTCCTTTTTTCTTTCTAATTATTAGTGTGAACTGCCCAGGGTGATGAGAACTTTCTTTGCTGATGCTATTGCTGCTAAGTAGCTTCTAATCTACATGTTTAGGTAGATTAGTATGAAATCTGAGTGCTTAAATCACTATTTTAGATGAAAATAAAAATGTTTCATTTCCTCTTTTAATCTCAGGGGGGAATGAATGCTTTGTGGCTTTTGGCAGTTCTTGGCTCTAAAGTTTAATAACACGTATAATAAAGGGCGAGAAAAGGCAGGGACACCAATTGAAAAAGAAAAAAGTATATGAGTTCTATATACTCAATTATCTATTGAACTTGGCTAAAATAGGAATCTGCCTTCTTCAGTAGAGAAGCATGTTCTTCCCGGACTTCATAAATCTTGCCCCCTTCTTGTGTAGGGCAGCCACACAAGGCCATCAGTCTTTTCGATTCTATTGGAGTGGGAAGCCTGTGAAGTGAATGGCATCAGCAAAAAAAAAAAAAAAAAAGAAAGAAAAAAAAAAGAAAAAAAAAATCCAGCTTCAATACAGGGCTTACCTATTGGGTAATTGAAAATATGGCAATGATTTTAGTAGAAGGCATTTGAAATAAGTGGTAGCCCAAAGCATGGTTTACATTTGCCCTTACATTTTTAAAAATTAGTTTTGTTTTGTTTTTTTCTTCTAAAGTGTGCCTAGTTTCTTCAGCTTTTATGGCTCATCAGGTCATAGTAATGAAAACTGCCTATAGCCAGAGTAAAAAAAAAAAAAAAAAGCTTTTGATAATTTTACTCATCATCTGCCACTTTTTATAAACTCTTCTGGGGCCTAAGCTTGTATAATGCCTCCAAAGTATATATGTATTTTGACGAATGTGCAACATGAAGTTCCCAGGCCAAGGATCAAAACACCCGAGCCACAGCAATGACAATAAGCCACAGCAGTAAAAATGCCGAAACCTCAACTGCTAGGCCACCAGAAATCTCCCCAAAGTATATTTTTTAAATCAAGTTTTAGTAGTAGAACTACAAGGTTGGATAGTCCTTTGTTGTAGCTGACAAAAACCAGTGGAAGGGTTCTACCAATCAAAATAAGACTAGCAAATTAATGATTTGTAGGATATGATTTGTAAAGTAAATGTTCTCACAGCCTAATTGGGTTCATAGTATCCTTGGCCATCTCTCCTCTAGTGTCCTGAACACAGCATCAACATTATTCTCTTGAGTTCCCTCAGTGAAGCTAAGCAAGCATATGGGGGGAGCTCCCTTGTGGTCTAGTAGTTAGCACTTTCATTGCTGTGGCTGAGGTTTCATCCCTGGTCTGGGTACTGAGATCCCACTTGAAGCTGCTGTATGCCATAGTCAGGAAAAAAAAAAAAAAAAAAGGAAAAAAGCACATAGATTCTACTACCAAGTCAAAAGTAACAGAATCTAGAGAGAGGAGTGAAATAGGTGCATATTGAATAATTTTTTTTTTTTTTGTCTTTTTGCTATTTCTTTGGGCCGCTCCCGCGGCATATGGAGGTTCCCAGGCTAGGGGTCGAATCGGAGCTGTAGCCCCCGGCCTACTCCAGAGCCACAGCAACGCTGGATCCGAGCCGCGTCTGCAACCTACACCACAGCTCACAGCAACGCCGGATCGTTAACCCACTGAGCAAGGGCGGGGACCGAACCCGCAACCTCATGGTTCCTAGTCGGATTCGTTAACCACTGCGCCACGATGGGAACTCCCTGAATAATTCTTTGTGCCAATTGTTGATAAATGTTTTACATACAAATATTCTGTCATTTAACCTTTTCAGTACCTCTGTAGATACTTTATACATATAAAGTTAGGAGTTCCCTGGTGGCTCAGCAGGTTAAGAATTCAGCATTGTCTGTGCTATGGCTTTGATTACTGCTGTAGTGAGGGTTCACTTCCTGGCCTGGAGATTTCTACATGCCACAGGCATGGCCAAAAAAAACAGTTAAACAGCTTGCCTAGAGTTATCATATAACTAGTTAGTAATAGTTAGAACCCAGAACAGTGACTTTATTTTCCAGATTCTAATAGTCTGGCATGCTATGCAGGTCTCCAGATCCAAGATTCATTATAGGATAGACCCCTGTCGCCTTTATGATTCATTATTCAAATTTTCTCTTGATGAATGTATGGCAAGAGAATATTTTCCTAGGAAAAGAAATCCATATAATCTGGTTGACTTCAGCCTTCCAACTTGCTCAGTTATTTTTAACAATTTTCCGTTTGAATCTGATCTCCTATAAAGAGGAATTCCTTTCTGCCTTTTCCTGCCATCTAACACTTTTTTTATTTTTCCCCTCATTTCTGAAACAGTGACACTGTATTTTGAGTGCTAATGTTGATTGAAGTTGTCCCTGAAAGGATGTGCACTTGACATGTCAAGAAGTGAGTGATTGACAGCAGATATAAGTGCTTTTAGTGTCAAGGCTTTGTCAAGTCATTGTTGTGAAACCTAGCCTGCTGAATATCTTAACACCCTCTAGATTTTCAATGGACAGATTTCTAGCTCCCCTGATACTTATTCTTCTTCTAAAGGAAAATGTAGTCTATTTTGACAAAGTTGGAAGAAGAATATTTTCTTTTCGAATCTCCAGAAAAATTTCTAAGTTTAGTGAGTATCCCAAAATCAGTATTTGTTTTACTTTTTTTCTGCCTGGTAGTCTAAATATGGTAGATTGCTTTCCCCTTGTGTGTTTTCTGATTACTCTTTTTCTTTGGGCTTGATTTTTAGTGATGAGTTCTCTTTAGTGGGGCAGTTTTATAATATGCAACTAAGCAATAACCCCATTTCTAGAATTCAGAAGGTGATTACTTCCATGCTAAATAAGATGACCTTGTCCTACTACTCAAAGAAAAAAATGCTTTTATCATTGATGAAATTTTTTATGAACATTTAAGAAAATATTTTTGTCCTCTGACCTCTTTCTGTGTTAGTTATTACTATTTTGATTATTTCCCCTTTTTAAAACTGTCTTATTGTCCAGGGCGCATGTGTTTTATTGTTTTTATTTTATTTTATTTTTGTCTTTTTGTCCTTTTAGGGCCACACCTATGGCACATGGAGGTTCCCCCGCTAGGAGTCTTATCGGAGCTGTAGCCGCCAGCCTACACCAGAACCACAGCAACGCCAGATCTGAGCCACGTCTGCGACCTACACCAAAGCTCACAGAACGCCGGATCCTTGACCCACTGAGCGAGGCCAGGGATCGAACCCGCAACCTCATGGTTCCTAGTGGGATTTGTTTCCACTGAGCCACGATGGGAACTCCACATGTATTTTATTGTAATGTCACTTAGTCTGAATCCTGGGAGAAATAATCTGCTGAAATATGTATTCTCTTCTCTTAGAATAGTCGAGTATATCATTGAATTGATCATAATTTGTTAGCAATTTTCTCAGGGGTACATTCCACTCTGTGAGAACAATTAAAATATGTTAACTTCTGCTCAGCATTAATTGATATAGACTTTATCTCTGGATCTTTAGTATTTCACAATTAGGTTTTTCCCTTTGCATTTCTGTTTTTAGTATTGCTCTTAGTCTTATTTGATCAACTAAAATCCTTGCATATTTAGCTCCAACCCTCTTTCACTATTCTCAAGATGTGTAAATCACTCAGTTACTTCTCATAATGGTAGTTTTTCTTTTTCGTATATTCTGGACTCACCTAAAATTTTCTTTAATGTTGGTTACTTTCAAATTCCTAATAATGATTTATTCACTGTATCTGATACCTAATTATGAATAGTCAACCTTGAAATTGGTAAGTTCATAATCATATGGATTCAGGGTCAGTGGGTATGAAGAAAAACATGAATCTCCTTTTACAACAATTTCTATGTAAAGGTTACTAAAGCTTTTTATGATTAAATTTCCCACGCCTAAGGTAGCACTTGTAATCCATGTACTTAAGAGTCTCGGAAACAACTTCTTTTCAGTATTTTATTTGACTAATTGTTCTTAACTTGGGATGTTAAATTAAAAAATCCAAAGTTAGGAGTTCCCGTTGTGGCTTAGGGATAATGAACCCATCTAGTATGCATGAAGACCCGGGTTTGATCCCAGGCCTCACTCAATGGGTTAAAGATCTGACGTTGCCGTGAGTTGTGGTGTAGGTGGTAACACAGCTCAGATCCCACAGTGCTGTGGCTGTGGTGTAGGCTGGCAGCTCCAGTTCAAACCCTAGCCTGGGGACTTCCCTGTGCCACAGGTGTGGCCCTAAAAAAAAAAATCCAAAATCTAACTTAAATGTTTGCGTTTTCTCATTTTATTTCTCTTACTTTCCTTTTCAGTATTGTCCACATGATTCCACACTTATGCTTGTACCAGCCAGACTAGCTTGTGAGGATCATCACTTTGATGTGCTTTGTTTTTTCCTACCCTAATAGTATTTAAAACGTTTTGGGGAAAACTTTTTATTTTGAAATTATTTTAAACTTCCAGAAAACTTGTAAGAATAATACTAAGAATTCCCACAGATGCTTCATCCATATTCCCCACGTGTTAACAATTAATCACATTTTGTTAAAAATATATATACATTTTTTTGGAGTTCCTGCCGTGGTTCAGTGGAAATGAATCTGACTAGCGTCCCTGAGGACACAGGTTCGACCCCTGGCCTCGCTCAGTGGGTTAAGAATCCGGTGTTGCCATGAGCTGTGGTGTAGATTGCAGGTGCGGCTTGGACTGGCGTTGCTATGGCTGTGGCATAGGCCAGCAGCTATAGCTCCGTTTGGACCCCTAGCCTGGGAACCTCCATGTGCCACGGGTGCGGCCCTAAAAAATGCATATATACATTTTTTTTCCTGGAACATTTGAGAATAAGTTGCAGATATTATGACCTTTTACCCCTAAGTACTTCAGGTGTGTATTTCCTAAGAATGAGGACATTCTCTCGTATTATCATGGTATACTGATCAAAATCAGAAAATTAGCATAGATAGACTATTATTATCTAATTAACAGTCCTTATTCAGATTTTGCCAGTTATCCAATAAGACCCTTTATAGACCAAAAGAAAAAAAGCTGGTCCAGTATCCAGTGTAGGGTTACACATAGCATTTAGATGTCGTGCTGCTTTAGTCTCTGTGAATCTAAAACAGTGCCTCAGTGTTTCTGTGTCTTTCACGACCTTGATATTTTTGAAGAGTACACTGCCACAACACCCTGATCATATATTTCTACCTTGGTCTGAATACTTTTTTCACTTTTTCTCACATCAGTTGAGTCTGTTACTCAGGGCCTGGCACTTTGGTAAACCCTTCCTGATTACTGTTAGGCGAAACAGTCTCTAGTGCCTGCATTGCCTTCACTAGTTAATCTTTAAAAATGTATTTTCTGGAGTTCCCGTCGTGGCGCAGTGGTTAACGAATCCGACTAGGAGCCATGAGGTTGTGGGTTCGATCCCTGGCCTTGCTCAGTGGGTTAAGGATCCGGCATTGCCGTGAGCTGTGGTGTAGGTCGCAGACACGGCTTGGATCCCGTGTTGCTGTGGCTGTGGTGTAGGCTGGCAGCTACAGCTCCGATTCGACCCCTAGCCTGGGAACCTCCATATGCCGTGGGAGTGGCCCTAGAAAAGGCAAAAAAAAAAAAAAAAAAAAAAAATGTATTTTCTTTGTCGTAAATGTCATAACTTAAAAAATTTTTTTCGTATACAGAAGTGTAGAAAATAAAAAGTGAAAATCTTTTCTCATTTTCCTATTAGATTCCTTTTCACCCACACCACCACTGAGAACTTAGTAAATGAACTCCAGGTCATTTTATGTGCACATATACTCATTTCTTTCATTCATCATGCTTTGTCTTCAGAATAGTGTAAGCTCATTGAAGAGAAGAACCTGTAGCTTGTCCATCTGGCGTCCCCATAGAATCTGGCACATAAATGGGAGATGTTCAATAAATTCATGTTGGTTACAGACTTTCAAAGAAAGAATTGCAGTTAATATTATTATATGTTTAAATGTGGAAAGTTCTTTATAAAACCCATCATTGCCCTGTTTTCTTTTTCTTAAATTTAGGTTGTTAAAGGCCTTACTTATTTGTGGAGTTTAAAGATTTTACATAGAGGTATGTACTGAGCTTACAAGTTCTGACTTAATTTGGGGTAGGGTGGGGAACTCTCTGGATACCTTGATGACTTTTAGAGTGAATAAATGATCTAGTATTTAAGCCAGGTGATATATTTGGTAAGCTCCTTTATAAGTGTTATTTAAAAAAACATTTATCCCTTAACTACTCCAATTTAGATTATAAACTTGATATTGTATTTTTGAATACAGTGAATAATGTGAGTAATGTTTATTTACCAAACACAAAACAGTATTTCATAGATTTGAGAATTACAAGATTTTTCTTACTTAACTCTAATGTAAACTTTTCATTTCCTATTTATAATTGTATCCCTTCCTTTTATTTAATTTATTTTATTTTTATTTAATTACTTAGTTTATTAATTTGCTTTTTTAGGGCCGCACCTGTGGCATATGGAGGTTCCCAGGCTAGAGGTCGAATCAGAGCTGTAGCTGCTGGACTACATCACAGACACAGCAACACCAGATCCGAGTCACGTCACTTACACAACAGCTCACGGCAACACCAGATCCTTAACCCACTCAGTGAGGCTAGGGATCGAACCTGCGTCCTCATGGCTCCTGGTCAAATTTGTTTCCCCTCACCTTGAGGGAAACTCCCGCCTCCCTTCCTTTTATTAACATTTCAGATATCCTCATGCACTGTTCCTTAAGAGATGGCTTTACATACCTCGAAACTAAATAAGGAATTGGTGAATGCATCAGAAATTAGTCTCTTAGTCTATTAACAAGAACACATGAGAAGAATAATCGGGTAACTGTTGAATGTAGCAAAGGAACCTCTTTGCATTTTTTAATATTCCCAAAATGTTTGAATTCATTTGGAGCAAGTTATTAAGTGAGAGACAGACTATAAGAAAGCAACTTCAGGTTAGCCTAATGTTACTAACTACTATTTTTAATTTTACGCATCTGCTTGTGAAGCTCAGCTTAGCTTTATGCACATTTGGGGAATGTAACAGCATACGCGTTAGATTTTTTTTTTTTTTTTTAGGGTATAAGCTATAAGAGAGAGAAAAACAACTGATGTCCTCAGTTGCAGCATCACATCTATGCACTATCACTTGTTTTTTGTTATGATTTTATAATTCCAGTGATTCCACATTTCTTCTTAAATCTTCCTTTCTCTCTTGAAGAGGGTAGGTAGATTTTAGTGAGTAAAATGTTCAGTTCAGTTCTTGAAGGTATTTGTGCTGATTAAAGTGGAATCATAGGCCAAGTTTTTCTTGATAGCCAGTCTACTCTATTTCTAGAGTATATAGTTGGTACAAAATGTAGATGTAAGGAGAGTGAGCTGAGTGTGTTAGTATTATTTTTCCTGGGAATAGACAAGCATGTGAATACATATGATGGGTGAGGAAAAAATGGGGCATATTATCCTCCAAGATAAAAAGAGAATAGTATTTAACATAAAATGACTTATATTGCTTTTATTCCCTGTACTCCCACCTCTCCAAATTCAACAACCTATAAAATGGTTATAGCCATTTTAATAGGAATTAACACAGTGGTCAGTTCTTGTCATTTTATTAATTTTTATGGACATCTGCTATCTACTTGACAAAGGAACTCAAGGAAGTCATCAGTTTTCAGTAGCAAAGCCTTCATTGAAAGGACCTTGCCATGGAAATGCAAATGTTATTATTAAAGTGATCCTTGGGCTCATCCTGTATTCTGGGCATACAGCGTAGTTCTGGCTTATAATGGATTCTCAGTGGCCATAACTTTCTGTGAGGACTCTTAGGAGCACTAAGACCTATAGAAGATAGAGAAATAATACCCAGTTATTCTGTAATCATCTTTGTTTTTCTTCTTTAAAATCATTGGTTTTTATTTTACTCTTGTTTTGGAGAATCCGTTAAATTTTTCATTCGAAATGGGATCTTGATGGATCTGTTTTGAATGGATTTATGTCTGGATCTAAAAATAAAGTCTGGGAGTTTGCATTGTGGCTCAGCAGGTTACAAACCCGACTAGCATCCATGAGGATGTGGGTTGATCCCTGGCCTCACTCAGTGGGTTAAGGATCCGTTGTTGCTGTGAGCTACAGTGTAGGTCACAGACGTGGCTCAGATCCCACATTGCTGTAGCTGTGGTGTAGATGGGCAGCTGCAGCTCCAATTTGACCCCTTGCCTGGGGACTTCCATATGCCCCAGGAGTGGCCCTAAAAAGCGCCCCCCCCAAAAAAAGTCTAAAGAGTGGTTCAAAGTCTGGTACAACCATCCCATAATCACTATGGGCAATGGTGGTTGACCAGAACCTTTCAGAGGCAGGTAGGTCCTCCTCCCCAGCTCTAGATGCAGTTTGGGCTAAAAAAGGGTTCTTTGGCCAGTGATGTATTTGAGGGCCTTTGTGGTTTGAGGACATAGAGGTTTCAAAAAGAAATCCAAAGCCTGTACTTATCTTTTCAGTCTGTGTTGGCCAGTCCAGTTCTACCAGAGAGCAACCAGTATAAAATGCCACTAGTTACAGGGAAAAGATGCCTGAGTAGGGATAGTTGGAGTGGGCCGACTAACCCTCTCAATGGATTTCAGTTTTAAATAAATACCAGTAAGTGAATGTGTATCTGCATCTGTCTAAATGGAGAGACTAATGAATTCAGTGCAGCTGAATGGTTATTCTCTAATAATGATGGACACTCAACTATAAAAATAATATTCTGTGGTAATATACCTCCTTAAATATTTATGTTTAGCTTTTGCGTTTTCCTTGTTATTTGTAGAAACTTTTACCTTCTGGATTTAAAGGCCTGTGTTGTTATTGAAGAGTGGAAAAGCCAGATATCCCTGAAGACTTTTGTAAAGCTTTGTAATGAGAAATTGACTCTAGATTGAGTAGTTGTTAACTTAATATTTTAGAGGTTTTGACTATATTTAATAACTTGGATTTCATAAAAATAAGATTAAAGATACCTCTTTATTTACCAAAAAGCTATTTAATTTTCTCCTTGATTAAAAAAATTGTAGCGTTTTAGATCAGTTCAATCAGGCAATTAAAGATCAGAGCTTTTAAGTTCAGCTAAGGCAATTAAATAGGTAATAATACTTGTTTATACACTTTTGCTGTATAAGCTCATTGCTCTACCTTCTTAAAAGCACATATTCTCATTTCTGCTTTCTCAAAATGAATGATGATGGAAGTTCTAGCTGAATATTTGTCACATTGTCAAATCAAAGACAATGATCCTTCTGCCAGAGGGGGAGCCTGTGCAAGCACTGGGAGAAGACAGAGTGAAAAGAAGTTGGTAAAAGAGAAACACTAATGAGTAATCTAAATCTGTCTCTCCTTTGTCTCGGTATAAGTACCTGTGTTCTCCTCTGATTGTCATTTTCTTCCCTACCAAATGCTATCCCTAAAACCAGGGTCTTGTACTTAATGAACATAAATTTTAAAGTTTAAGAATTGGAGGTGTAGTGACTTACTTAATGAGAAAAGACAAACTATTTCTCATGTTTAAATGGCTTCCTTGAAATACAGTGGTCCTGGATTTGTAGCTGTAAAATGTATGTAAATAGTATATTCTAGAATTTATAAAATATAGGAGTTCCCATCATGGCTCAGTGGAAACGAATCTGATGATTCCTGGCCTTGCTCAGTGGGTTAAGGGTCAGGTGTTGCCATGAGCTGTGGCGTAGGTTGCAGATGTGGCTTGGACCTGGTGTTGCTGTGGCTGTGGTATAGGCCAGCAGCTGCAGCTCCAGTTGGACCCCTAGCCTGGAATCTGCGTATGCTGCAGGTTCGGCCCTAAAAAGACAAAAAATTAAAAAAATTTAGAAAAGTAAAATAAAATACAGTTAATGACTTCCAAACAAGCTGATGAAAATCAAGTCTTTCCTATAGTGTATATCCAGTGAGAACTGTAGAAAAGAATGAAATCTGAGCAACAAGCAGTGACAGACCATCTGCCCATCCCATGAGGCTTGTTAGTCTGGTACAGGTTAGTTTATTTGTTTATTATGTCAGCTGAACCTTTTTTAGAAATTGAAGTGCGTCAGTTGCCATTCACAACGGGTCATCAAATATTATAGTTGGTCAGGTTTTGCTATTGTTTATTTTGTTCTTTTTAAGATGTATTTGAGATGATATATGTGAAAGTACTTTATAAGCAAACCATCAGATATTAGTAATGCAGATATGTTTTAATTATAAAATAAGTATTATTAGAATTAATCACTTTATCCCCGTTAATAAGCATATCGTACTTCCAAATCAAGCCAAGGAGAGAATTTATTATACTTTGTATTAGTAGATCAAAAATTATGAAAATCTTTTCTCTGAGATAAATATGAGATATCACATTATGACATAATTATTACAACTGTTTGAAATTTCCACTAAGATTAACTACTGTGGAAAAGTGGTCTTTATTAAAAAGCATATGTGTGAGCCCTGTAAGCATACCATGTACTGACTGGGTAAAAACAAAGAAAATGAACAGTGAGAAAGTCTGTTAGACCAGATTCGACATTATAGCAAACATTGCAGCTTAACTTCAAAACATACATCGCCACTAATGAGGTGAGAGCCCTGCATATTAATAAACCTACAGCTCCAGTCACAGCCATCATTATCCACATCAAACATAAATACAAGATTAACACCTATGCCATTTCTTTGGAAGATGTGAGAATGCCCTGGCAGTAACTGCTCTCTCTTTCCCTGAGGATAAAAAATAGAAATGGAAGGGTAATGAGAATAGAATTTAGATTAAGAAAATAAAATTGGCAATCAGGCTGGGATAATCTTGCACAAATAGAGAACTTTATAGAAAGAAAAAACCTAGATAGTCTGTGTCCAGGATATTTTTTGTGTATACGCATCGGGTAGTTTCATTTATTTTCTCTAATAGGAGAGCTTTTTAAAAAATATATTTTATATTACATATATATACTTAACATTTTTTTATATTATTCTGAAGGCAAATGCTGCCCAAATAGTTTCGTTTAGAGAAACTTAAGTCTTGAGGTTTCAAAATGCATGTTAGAAATTTTATTTTCTATCCCTGGCTCTACTTTTTACAAATCTGACCTCTCACAGATCTTGGTGCTACCATAGATGCCAAAGCCAGTGTTGTTAGTTTGTTCACTGGGCAACTATCTTATCCCTGCTGTGTCCCAGGCACTGGTCTAAGTGGTTGGAATACATCAATATGTACATAAAACAAAAGATTCTAACATTCATGGAACTTTACTCTAGCTGGTGTGGGGCAAGGCTGGAAACAGTCCATAAGTAATAAACATAATAAAAAAGAGTGTGTTAGAGGGTGGTTATTAATATGGAGAAAAGAGGAAGAAGATTAAGCTTAGGGGAGGCAAAGGGCAGGTTGCAGTGTTTATCAGGTAGGCCTCATAGAGAAGTTGAGATTGAAGCAAAGGCTTTGAAGGAAGAGAGTTGCTAGTCAGGAGGCATATGAGGAACAGTGCAGAAGATGCCAGATGTGATGAACGTGGAGTGTTCGTGAAACAGTAAGGAGGCCAGTGTGTCTGGCTGAGGATGGGGGTGAAGATAGAATTAGTTGCTGGGAAGTGTCATGGTGATCCTGATGAACTGCAGAGGCTCAGGTCAGAGAAACAGCTCTGAAGATGGGGAGAAGTGCTTAGATTCTGGAGATATTTTAAATGTAGAGTCATAATTTCGTAATGGATTGCTTGTGGGTTTTTTTTTTTCTTTTTCTTTTTAGGTCCATACCCACAGCATATGGAAGTTCCAGGCTAGGGATTGAATCGGAGCTATAGCTGCCAGCCACAGCCATAGCAGCGCAGGATCCAAGCCATGTCTGTGACTTACTCCACAGCTCACAGCAACGCTGGATCCCTGACCCACTGAGGGAGGCCGGGGATCAAACCTGCATCCTCATGGATACCAGTCAGATTCGTTTCTGCTGTGCCACAATGGGAACTCCTGCTTGTGGGTTTTATGAGGAAGAGAGGAGCCATGTTTGCTTAAACTTTCAGCAGTCGTTCAGCCTGCTAAAAAGTTTTTCCTGCTACATTTTCTTCTGTTAAAAAAGAAAACAAGAAGAAGTAGAGACCTTTACTAAAATTAAAGAAAAACTGATACTATCAAGTACTGACAAGAATATAGAGCAATTGAACTCTCATACACTGCTGATGGAATATGAAATGGTACAGCTACTTTGGAAAACAGTTCGGCACTATCCTACAAAATGACTTAGCAATCCTCCTCTATGTGGCTTTATTCATTATAGCCCCAAACTGAAAACAACTCAGTTTTCTAGTGAATGAATAAACAGCGGTATATCCAAACATGGAGTACTTCTCAGCAATAATAGGGAACCGACTACAGATTCATGTAGTGACAAGGATGCATAGCAGATACTTCATGCTTAAATGAAAGAAACCCTATTTTGTCTCTCTACTTATATGACATTTTGGAAAAGGCAAAACTATAAGGATGGAAAATACATCAGTGGTTGCCAAAGGGTAGAGGATGGGTTAACTATAAAGCCATGAGGGGATTTTGGGAGGTGTTGGAAATGTTCTAGATCTTGATTTTGGTGATGGTTACGTGACTATGCACATTTTTTAGGACACATTTTTGCTATATACTTAGAAAGGATAAGTTTTACTATAAAATTTTACCCCAGTAAATCAGACTTTAAAGAAAAAAAAGAAAGAGAAAGAAGCCATTCTCTTCTTAGCAGTGCAGTGAAAGCTCTGCTTTATTTTATCTTATTTTTTTGGCTGCGCCTGTGGCATGTGGAAGTTCTTAGGCCAGGGGTCGAACCTGTGCCACAATAGCAACCAGATCTTTAACCTGCTATACCATAAGAGAACTCCTGAAAAGCTCTACTTTAGGAAGACGTTTCCCCTGCTAAAAGAGACAGATCATTCTTCCAAGGGATCTTGTTAATTCTGTCATTATCACTGAATCTCATGGTTCCTAAAATATAGGTTTGGTCTAGCAACTCACTAGCTTGAAAAAAAGAATCCCTTATGATTTAAAGGACATCTGCAATGTCAGAAAGCAAAAGAGGGGGAGGGAGAAAGGAAGAGCGTGAGGTTGGGAAGAAGGAAGGGAGTGAGAAAGAAAGAAACTTAAAAGTTGCTATTGTCTTTGGCCAGCAATTTGGAGCATCTAGAAATTGGGCAGATTTTTCTTTCATTGGTTAAGCCATTTCCCCCTCAGATATTATTTAAGAATTGCAGATGTGCAGCACTGACTTGGCCTAACTTGGACAGTTTCAAAGCTCAGTTTCTAAGAAGGAATAAAGCTTTATTTAAATTCCCAGTCCCGCTGACTGACTGTGTGTCCCTGGAAAGGCAGGTGACTCCTGTTCTCCTGGCCTCAGTTTCCTCATTCGTACAATGAAGGGATGGCCAGTTCCTTCAGGCACCAGGACTGTGTATACTTTGATCCATGACTGAAGGAAGTATGACATATTAACAAGGTACAAAGCAACTCAGGTATATGGGAGAAGAAAGAAAATGAATGAGAATCCCTGAAAGTAGATTTTGCTATGATAATAATAATAATAGTAGTAGTAATAATGAATATTTATTAAGCACTTACTCTGTACCAGGCTCTTCTCAGTGCTTTATATATACAAATTATTTTGTGTTCCTTCAAAGTGGGGAATTCCAGGAAATATGAAATGTTTTAAAACTGAGGTGACTAAAAGGCAGACAGATACTTGAGAATTCAAGCAATGTGGCTTAGCTAAGAAAATGGTTGCTTTCTAAACCAAACTGATATTATCAAATCAAAAGGCATTTTTAAAGGGAAAAGGTATACTTTAAACTGTAAAGTATACTGAAAATAAAATGTCATTAACCAAGAGTTATAAAAAGGACATGTAGAGGCACAACTTAGATGGAAAGCAAAGGTCTTCTTTTTTAAAAATCTTTTTTTTTAAAATGCTTGTACATCTATAGTAAGTTTCTCAGAAGAGGTACAAGAAGGTCCCTTGCAAGGGCATCCTTTCTAAAGAAGGAATTTGGAAGAAAATTTGAGGCTGATAATCCAAAAGAGTGTAAGCAGGTATTATATATAAATAAATATATATTTAATACCATTTAAATGAGATCAGTGCAAATTTTAAGACTTGAAAAATGTGATAAGAATATTTATATTTCAGATTATTTTATTATATTTGCTAAATGAGAAAGGAGGAATGAGGTGGTAGAAGTAAAACCTTTGAATTTCTTAGGAAAGGAATTTTGATGTCAAGATGGTAGTGTTTAAGGAATATCTTAGTGTATGTACAAGTTGGGAGTTGTGGCAGAAAATTACAGATAATGGTCATTTGCTGGATAAAGTGATTCTTTAAGGAAAGGATTGTTGGAAAGCATTGTTGTCAGTAGAAAACTAACCTGATTAATTTAAGTAACCTATAAAGAAATGTAGTATGCATACACTTTTATAACAACCTCTTTTGCAGATATTTACCAGTTGATGCTTAATCATAGGTTTTAGTGAAATTTATTTTTGTTATCTGGAGGACCAGACACATTTTTAAAAGAATGGGTTAGTATTTGGGCAACCAAAGACATTTTAAAAGGAATCATCCCAAGTTGGTTTTATGTTGCAGTATGTGATGATGAGAGGACTGGGGTGTGTGGCCTCCTCCATTGGGCTTTGTGACTGCTTAGTCAGATGTGTCTGGAAGGAGGCATCTATATTAAGCAAGTGCTAATGGTGGGAGAACAATTACATGTTGCCTCTTGTTTTTAAATCCTTTAAATATTGTCCTTTAAATGTAAATATTAATCACATGCTAATGATACAGTAGATCATAACTTATGAACGTATTTTTTTTGGTGGGGGGGGAAGACTTATTAGCCCATTAACTGAGGTAAACTAGTTTAATGACTCCGAGTTGTTGGTTTTTCTCCAGCTGATTCTCCACATCAATGAATGTCTCTAAAAATTAAGCCTCCTTTCCCACATTGGTCATTCATTCTCTTTCCCTTGTGTAATCACTAGGGATTTGTTGTAACGATTTTCAAAAGACAAGAAACCCTGTATGGCATTACTTAGAGGTATATATATATTAAAAAAAAAAAAACTTTCAAAACTTAACAGTAAGGAAAAAAAAAAATCCCAATAACAAATGAGCAAAAAGACATGAAGAGATACTCCACTAAAGAGGATATACAAATGGCACATAAGCACAGGAAAGGATTTCAGCATCATTAGCCATTAAAGAAGTGCAAATTAAAACCACAGCAAGAAACTACTACAACCTACTAGAATGGCTAAAATTAAAAAGTAGTGATAACACCGAATGCTGGCATGCGGATGGAGAGAAATTAGATCAGTAATGCATTACTGATAGGAATGTGAAATGACACAGTGCCACTGGAAACAATTTGGCATTTCTTAAAAATCTAAACATGCAGCTCCTATACAACCCAGAAATTGAACACCTGGGCATTTATCCCAAGAAATTAAGGTTTATGTTCAAGCAAAAAAAAGTTGTACGCAAATATTTATAGTAGCTTTGTTCATAATAACCAAAAAACTGTAAATAGCTCTGATGTCCTTTAATGAGTGAGTGGTTAAACAAACTGTGCTGCCTTCATACCATACACTGCTACTCAGCAATAAAAAGGAATGAACTATTGATAAACATAACCTGGGTGAATATGCAGAGAATTATACTGAGTAAAAAAAGCCAGTCACAAAAGGTTACATACTGTGTGATTCCATTTTTAGAAGATTGTTGAAACGATAAAATTATATAAAGTGAGAGAACATTAGTGGTTTCCAGAAACAAATGAGAGGATACTGGAGTAGGCGAGAAGTGTTGTGGCTGTAAAAGGATATAGTGATGGACACATTCTCTGTCTTGACTGTATCAGTGTCAGTACCCTGTTTGTGATATTGTAATACAGTTTTTCAAGATATCACCATTGGGAGGAAATGGATAGAGTGTATACAGGATGTCTGTATTATTTTTTACAATTGCATGTGAGTCTGTAATTATTTCAAAAAAATACATAATAATAAAAAAAGAATGTGATCTTTCCATGATTGTCTGCATTTAGTTGGTCTACTTAATTAGAGAGGATTGTCCTGGACTTAGTTTTTCTGTCACCTATGTGTCTGTGATAGTATTTATCATGAGCAGAGTCATCCCTTTTAGGATATCTCTAAGAGGGTGAGGAACCCAGGAGAATTATCACGCAAGCCATCTTCCCCTCCCTTTCTGAAAATGAGTGTCAGTGGAAGCCTTAGAGAAGTCATGTACCATACGGGGAAGGTATTCACTTAGCAGGAGGGTATTTAGTTCCCCTTTTACCTCCCCTAAGATCCTTCTGCCTTGCCGGGAATTGGGATTTAAAGTAGATTATGTGACTGTGTGTTCGACTCACAGTTCTTTATGATACCCTAACATAAGGCCCTCACCTTTAGTTGAGTCCCTATCCAACTACTTAGCATGATTCACTCTATCTCTGGTCTGATAACTGTTTGATTCATCAAGCCCTGAGCACAGCTTTGTCTCTTATGCAAACTATGAAGTTTTAAGAGGTCATCAGAGGAGAGGGAAGGGGAGAAAAAGCTCTGTGATGGTTCATTTCTATTGGTAGACGTTGGAGGCTACAGTTAATTTATGACACTGATTGTATGCTAATGCATTTTTTAGATGAATAGATTGAATCGATTTTCCTGGAAGTAATAATATTTTTCTCCTGGAGTTTTTGATAATGTGGCTTAATTGGAAGTCATCCTTTGTTCCCCTTTCTAGTATTAAAGTAAGATATTTATACTCAGAATATTCTGCCAAGAATGTTTAGCAGTGAAAAGGCCTCTCCATTTCTGTCAGCTTCTCCAAAGTCATGGTTTAAGGTCATCAACACCATGGAAATCAAATCTAATCTTTTGCTCTTGGAAGGTTAAGTTCCTTCTGGATTGGGTGCAATAATTATTATTGTTCTTAATATCATTGTTCATTGAGGTCCTTCTGTGTACTACAGTTTCTTTTGTATATATTATTTTATTTAAGCTTCATGGTAAGTTATTGTCTCATTTTCAGGTGAAGAAACTAAAACTTAAAAAGGCTGAACAACTTACTCGTAAGAAAGGTGATAAGGAGTTCCCGTCGTGGCGCAGTGGTTAACGAATCCGACTAGGAACCATGAGGTTGCGGGTTCAGTCCCTGCCCTTGCTCAGTGGGTTAACGATCCGGCGTTGCCGTGAGCTGTGGTGTAGGTTGCAGACGCGGCTCGGATCACGCGTTGCTGTGGCTCTGGCGTAGGCCGGTGGCTACAGCTCCGATTCAACCCCTAGCCTGGGAACCTCCATATGCCGCGGGAGCGGCCCAAGAAATAGCAACAACAACAACAACAACAAAAGACAAAAAAAAAAAAAAAAAAAGAAAGGTGATAAGTGATTGGTAGCCTAATGGAACAGCTCTAGATTTAGAGTTAGACCCAGATTTAAGCTCTGCTTCTGCCTCTTAATTCAACCCAGCTATGTGACCTTGGATCAGTTCCTTCATCTCTTTGAAGTCATAGCACTGTGTCTGGCGCATAATAGCTATTGTTAGAGTTCACATAACTGCTTCCTAAGACAAGCAGCAAGAGACAAAATGAGCAAATTGTTAGAACCTCCCCCAAACTTCCCTCCTATATCTACTTTATGTAAGAAGTGGAAAAATCTAAAATAAAACATCTGAAGCTCAGTCCAGCTTTCAAGGCCAAAACTGAGGTAATAATCCAGCCCATAAATTCAGTTAAGATTTATCTCATAAAACATAATGCAGTTTGTTAAGGGTTAAGGATTAGGATCAAGCACTCTTAGTTGTGTGACCTTAAACAAGTAATTTCATTAGCTTGAGCCTGAATTTACTGTTTGATCCCTGGCCTTGCTCAGTGGGTTAAGGATCCAGAGTTGCCATGAGCTGTGGTGTAGGTTGCAGATGCGGCTCAGATCCCGCATTGCTGTGGGTTCAAACCCACAGTAAAAAATGGGGTTAATAATAGTACCTATCTCAAGGGTTATGTTGAGAATTAAATGAAATATAATGATGATAAAGCATTTAGCCCACTGCTCAGCATATAGCAAGCTCCAAAGAAGTGTAATATGTAGTGCTCTAATTTTTATTATTTCTTTAAAACAGTTTGCCAAAGTTGATCTTCTGAACATATTACCTCAAGTCTAGTCTACAATCATAATGTATCGTACAATTTATGCATTCAATGTAGTACTCTATTGCTTTCTTTCCTTTTTCACTGAAAAGTTTCTCTAATCAGTAGAAGTCTTATAATTGGTGTATCTTAGATTTATGGGAAGTAGATCATTCAGAGCTGGGACAGAATGTAGGTCCCTTCTGACTTCCAGGAACTTGTTGCTACAGTCCAGGTATTTCGCATACATCAACCAGAGTATGTCGCCTGGTAGGAATCTAAGATCCATTAGAAGGAAACCTCTTTTGCTTACTAAAAGGGAGGCAGAATTGAGGAGCTTTGGCCTTTGCCCCTGGTATTAGCCTTGTAAATGCTGTGTTTATCATACATGAAGAAGGAAAACCCCATTTGCTGCTTTCATTCAGAACTGAATCATGAGACTCTAGATAATGACTGCCGTTTAGGATGACTAATTCTGCTGCTTAATTTTTTTAATGTCTTTTTTTCTTTCTCTCTCTCTCTTTTTGTCTTTTGTCTTTTTAGTGCTGTACCCTCGGCATATGGAGGTTCCCAGGCTAGGGGTCCAGTCAGAGCTGTAGCTGCTGACCTACACCAGAGCCACAGCAATGCAGGATCCGAGCCGCATCTGCAACCTACACCACAGCTCATGGCAACTCTGGATCCTTAACCCACTGAGCAAGGCCAGGGATCAAACCCACATCCTAATGGATGCTAGTTGGGTTCATTAACTGCTGAGCCACCATGGAAACTTCTCTCTCTCTCTCTCTCTCTTTTTTTTTTTTTTTTGGCTGTGGCATGCAACAAGCAGCTTTATGTGGGGTCTTAGTTCCCAGACCAAGGATTGAATCCAGGCCACAACGGTGAAAGCACCAAGTCCCAACTACTACGCCACCAGGGAACTCCTAGTGTTGCTGAATTTTATTTCAGGCTTTTCAAGAATATTTGGATGACCTACCCTTTATTCTGTGATGGGATGATTAGAATAACTTTTATGTTGCATTGTGGTTCTCTCATAAGTGTGTTCCTGTTGTGCATAGATGAATTTGTAATGCAGAATGTCAGCATAGTCCATATTGTACCTGCTGTTCTTATTCATTAGAATGCAGTCCCCAAGAAATAACTAGATAGATATATTAGTTGTTGTCTTTTCATAAGACAATTAAACAATGAAAGGATGTTGTTTAAGCATCCAGGCATAGTGCTGGGAGGGGTTACTAGCAGTAGCTCCTGGGAAACTGAGAGTGGCTTCCTGGCATCCAAGCAAAATAGTGTAATTGCGGAGTTCCCATCATGGCTCAGTGGTTAACGAATCTGACTAGGATCCATGAGGTTGCTGATTTGATCCCTGGCCTCATTCAGTGGGTTAAGGATCCAGCATTGCCATGAGCTGTGGTGTAGGTTGCAGACGCGGCTCAGATCCCACGTTGCTATGGCTCTGGTGTAGGCTGGCAGCTACAACTCCAATTAGACCCCCTAGCCTGGGAAACTCCATGTGCCACAGTGCAGCCCTAGAGAAAGACAAAACAAACAAAATAGTGTAATTGCTTTATAGAAGGGAAAAATTGAAGTTTATTTCAGCTTTCATTATCATCCCACAACAGAGACATATACCATATTTCAAAATTGAACTAGCATTTCCCTAAGTTTTGCACCATGCCTATTCTAAAAAGCATTCAGTGAGGCTTATACATGAATGCACAGAGTAAATTAAATATTTTATTTTATTTTATCATTATTTTTATTTTAGTGCTGCACCTGCAGCATATGGAGGTTCCCAGGCTAGGGGTCCAACCTGAGCTGTAGCTGCCAGCCTACATCACAGACACAGCAACATGGGATCTGAGCCGTGTCTGCGATCTACACCGCAGCTCTCGGCAACATCAGATCCTTAACCTGCTGAGCAAGGCCAGAGATCGAACCCACGTCCTCATGGATGCTAGTTGGGTTTGTTAATTGCTGAGCCACGACAGGAATTCCGCAAATTAAATATTTTAAATACAGACTAAACAGAGACCAGAAGGGAGCAGCAGTGGGAAATGCCACCAGCACCTGATATAAATAGATTACAGCAAAAGAGGAATCCTGAGTTTATGTGGATTTCCTTTAAATTGCATGTACGAAAAGTCATGACTTTGGGACTAAACTTAAAGGAAATTGACAGCAGGGTCCTATATAAAGCACATTGAATAACTCTAACTATAGTTTGGTGAGAGAGATTTTATTTATGTTCTGAACAGCCCCCTAGGTACCTATGCTGCCATTTCCTGACAGAGGGTCACCTCCCTCTCTGACCCCTGATTGTGTTGGGGGTGGGGGCTGGGCAGTGGGTGGAGGAGCCTTTTGTGAAAAGCCACAGAAAGCACATGCCCTTGTGGGCCTTTATTAGCAGGCTTCAGCTTGATGCTGTTTATGTGGATTGTTTAATGGCTAATTGATGCAGCGTGTGTAAAGATACAGTTTCCTGCATGAGGCAGTTATGGGTGGCAACATGGGTTTGTCTCAACATGATACCAATTTCCACAGTCGATTTGGTCAATTCAATGAAGGAAAAAAAGGGTCAGTCCAGCCTGAAAAGCAGAGCAGTTACTGGAGGTTATTGAGGCAACTGTGGTTGGTTGATCAAAATTTTCATGTTTGAACCATTTGTTTTCACGTTTATATACATAGCCTTAGTCACTTGGGGAAATAATCTCAAACATATGGAAGTAACATTTCAAATTTAGTGCCTTTAAAAAATATTTGTATCACAATCAGGCCTTCTAGAGCTTATCAGTTTTGAGAGGAAATTATCATTTTACCATTGATAGGTAGTATGTGACCAGTGTGATTAACAGATGTCTTGTTATTTTGTTGTAAATAGAACAGGAAGGTGACCACAGGGATCACAAAGCACCCTTAAAAACTATGGAAAAATTAATAAGTTAAATAATCGTGTTTTGAGGCAGATTTTTAAAACCCCTTTATTGTTATCTAACATCATCCATTTTATGTGTATGATTCAGGATTTTTAATAAGTTATGAAATTGTGTAACCATCATCATAATCCATTTGAAAACATTTCCCATCAGCTCAAAAAGAATTCTCATGCCCATTTGTAGTCAGTTCCTCCTTCTTGCCCCAGCCTCTGGGAACTGCTAATTTGTTTTCTGAATTTATGGATTTGCCTTTTCCAGACATTTTATATAAATGGATTAATACAACATGAAGTCCTTTCTATCTCACTTCTTTCATTTAACATAATCATTTTGCGATTTATCTATTTAGGAGGATGGGTGTGTTAGCAGTCCATTCCTTTTTTTAAAATGTCTTTTTTTTTTTTTTTTTTTTGTCTTTTGTCTTTTTTGTTGTTGTTGTTGTTGTTGTTGCTATTTCTTGGGCCGCTCCCGCGGCATATGGAGGTTCCCAGGCTAGGGGTTGAATCAGAGCTGTAGCCACCGGCCTACGCCAGAGCCACAGCAACACGTGATCCGAGCCGCGTCTGCGACCTACACCACAGCTCATGGCAACACCGGATCGTTAACCCACTGAGCAAGGGCAGGGACCGAACCCGCAACCTCATGGTTCCTAGTCGGATTCGTTAACCACTGCGCCACGACGGGAACTCCTAAAATGTCTTTTTAAAATTGATGTATAATTGACAAAAAAACGTTGTATTAGTTTCAGGTGTAGTACATGATTTGCTATTTATCTATGTTACGAAATGATTACTGTAGTAAGTCTGGTTAACATCTGTCACCATACATAGTTACTGAATTTTATTCCTGTGGCAAGAACTTTTATGATTTATTCTCTTAGCAACTTTATTATGATTATTTTGGTCTTTTTAGGGCCGATCCTGCAACATATGGAGGTTCCTAGGCTAGAGGTCAAGTGGGAGCTGTAGCTGCTGGCCTATATCACAGCCACAGCAATGACAGGATCAGAGCCATGTCTGCAATCTACACCACAGCTTATGACAACGTCAGATCCTTAACTCACTGAGTGAGGCCAGGGATCAAACCTGCGTCCTCCTGGATATAAGTCAGATAGTTTCCACTGAGCCACAAGGGGAACTCCCTATCTTAGCAACTTTAAACTATGCAGTATAGTATTACTAAATAAAGTTGCCATGCTATGCATTACATCTCTGTGACATTTAAAAAACAGAAGTTTGTGCCTTAGATGCCTTTTGCCCCCCCAGCCCCATCCTCCTCCTGTGGCAAACACCAGTCTGTTCTCTGTGTTTCTGAGCTTGTTCTGTTGTTTTTAGATTCCACTTATCAGTGAGATCATGTTATTTGTCTTTATCTGGTTATTTCACTTAGCACAGAGCCCTCAAGGTCCATCCATATTGTCTCAAGTGGCAAGATTTCATTGGTTTCAATGGCCAAAAAATATCCCGTAGTATATATGTAACACAGTGTCTTTACTTGTTGATGGGCATTTAGGCTGTTTCCCATTCAGCTATTGTAAATAATGCTGCAGTGAACATGGAGGTGTATTTATTCTTTGGTGTTAGTATTTTCATTTTCCTTGGATAAATACTCAGAAGTGGAATTGTTGGATCTTATGGTAGTTCCTTTTTTAATATTTTGAGGACTCTCTGTACTGTTTTCCGTAGTGGGTATACCAGTTTACATTTCCATCAGCTGTGCTCAGTGTTCCCTTTTATCTACATACTTGCCAATACTTGTTCTTTCTTGTCTTTTGGATTATAGTCATTTGAAAAAGTGTGAGGTGATATCTCATTGTGTTTTATTGTTGTTGTTGTTGGTGGTGGTGTTTTTTGTTTTTTGTTTTTTATGGCCACACTGACTGCATGTGGAAGTTCCCAGATGAAGGATTGAATCCCAGCCTCAGCTGTGACCTGTGCCGCAACTGCAGCAACCCCGGATCCCTTAACCCATCCACTGTGCCATGCTGGGGATCAGACTTTTGACTCTGCAGCAACCCAAGCCATTGCAGTTGGATTCTTAACCTACTGTGCCACAAGTGGAAACTCGTTGTTTTGATTTTCATTTCCTGACGATTAATGACCTGGAGCACCTTTCTATGTGCCTGTTGATCATCTGTATGTCTTGTTTCAAAAAATGTCTACTCTCAGATCCTCTGCTCATTTTTTTTCTAATGGCCACGCTCGTAGATTATGGAAGTTCCTGGGCAAAGGATTGAATCCAGGCAGCAGCTGTGACCTATGCCACAGTTATGGCAATGCTAGATACTTTAGCCCACTGCACTGGGCTAGGGATTGAAGCTGCACCTCCACAGCAACTCAAGCCACTGCAGTTGCATTCCTTTTTTTTTTTTCTTTTTTCTTTTTTGACTACACTGTGGCATATGGAGTTTCCAAGACACAGTTGTGACCTGTGCTGCGTCTGGGCAACACTGGATCTCTTAACCTATTGTGCTGGGGCTGGGGATTGAATCCTGACCTGGGGCTGTGGAGATGCCATCAATCCCATTGCACCACAGCAGGAACTCCGTCTGCTTATGTTTGTTTTTTTGGGTTTTTTTGTTTGTTTGTTTTGCTATTAAGTTGTATGAGTTCTTTATATGTTTTAAATATTAATCTTTTTTAGATAAATGATTTGCAAATATTGCTCTTGGTTGCCTTTTCATTTTTTTCGATAGTTTCCTTTGCTGTGCAAAAAGCTTTTTATTTTGACATAGTCCCACTTGTTTATTTTTGCTTTTGTTGCCTTTGCTTTTGATATCAAATCCAAAAAAATCATTGCCAAAACTGATGTGAAGGAGTTTACCTGCTGTGTTTTCTTCTAGGAGTTTTATGGTTTCAAGTCCTATAGGCAAGTCTTTAATCCATTTTGAGTGAATTTTTATATATGATATGAGATAATGGTCTAGTTTCATTTTTAAAAATGTAGCTGTTTTATTAGCACCATTTATTTAAGAGATTGTCCTTTCCCCATTGTATATTTTTGACTTCATCATCATCAAATAATTGACTATATAAGCCTGAGTTTATTTCTGGACTCTCTATTCTGTTCATTGATCCTGATTACTATAACTCTGTCATGTAGTTTGAAATCAGAGAGCATGATATCTCCAGCCTTGTTCTTCTTTCTAAGATTGTTTTGACTTTTTGGGGCCTTTTGTGGGTCCATACAAATTTTAGAATTGTTTACTCTGTTTCTTTGGAAAAATAGGGATTATATCAATCCATAGACTGCTTTATGGTAGACATTTTAATAGTATTGATTCTTCCAACCCATGAGCAGAGACTATCTTTCCATTTATTTATACCTTCTTCAGTTTTTTTCATCATTGTTTTACATTTTTCAGTGTACACGTCTTTCACCTCCTTGGTTAAATTTGTTCCCTAGATATTTTAATGTTTATGATACAATTGTAAAAGGAATCATTTTCTTCATTTCTCTTTTTGTAGTTCATTATTAGTGTATAGAAACACAACAGTTTAGATTTTCTGTTTCTTCATGATTCAGTCTAGGAAGTTTATATATTTGTAAGAGTTTATCCATTTTTTTCTAGGTTGCCCAGTTTGTTGGTTTATAATTGTTCATAGTAGTCTCTTATCCTTTTTATTTCTGTGGTTTCAGGTGTAACTTTTCTTCCTTTTCTGATTTTATGAGCCCATATCTCTTTTTTTTTTTTTTTTGTCTTTTTGTCTTTTGTTGTTGTTGTTGTTGCTATTTCTTGGGCCGCTCCCGCGGCATATGGAGGTTCCCAGGCTAGGGGTTGAATCGGAGCTGTAGCCACCGGCCTACACCACAGCCACAGCAACGCGGGCTCCGAGCCGCGTCTGCAACCTACGCCACAGCTCACGGCAACGCCGGATTGTTAACCCACTGAGCAAGGGCAGGGACCGAACCCGCAACCTCATGGTTCCTAGTCGGATTCGTTAACCACTGCACCACGACGGGAACTCCAGCCCTATCTCTTTTGTTCTTAGTCTAGCTAAAGGTTTGTCTTTGGTGGGAGGGCCATTCCTGCAGCATATGGTACTTCCCAGGCCATGGATTGAACCTGAGCTATAGCAGCGACAATGCCAAATCCTTAACTTCTAGGCTACCAGGGAGCTCCAAGATTTGTTCTTTTTGTTTGTCTTTCAAAGAACCATGTTTTGCTTTCATTGATTTTTTTTTGTCTTTTGTCTTTTTAGTTTCTATTTCATTTATTTCTGCTTTGACCTTTGCTGTTTCCTTCCTTATAACTTTGGGCTTTGTTCTTCTTTTTCTTGTTCTTTGAAGTCTAAAGTTAGGTTGCTTATTTATCACTATCAATCCTTCCCCATTAGAGCTGCTTTTCTATATCCCATAATTTTTAGTATGTTGTATTTCCATTTTCATTGGTCTCAAGGTAGTTTTTTATTCTTCTTTTGATTTCTTTATTGACCCAGTAGCATATTATTTAGTCTTCACTAATTTTCCAGTTTTCTTCTTGTAATTGATATCTGTTTTCCTACCACTGTGGTTGGAAAAGACAACCTGATATGGTTTTAATCTTCTTAAATTTGTTAACACTTGGTTTATGGCCTAACATGTGATCTTTCCTGCAGAATATTCAAGTGCGCTTGAGAAGAATGCATATTCCTTTTTTTTTTTTTTTTTTTTTTGTCCTTTCCAGGGCCTTACCTGTGGCACATTGAGGTTCCCAGGCTAGGGGTCCAATTGGAGCCGTAGCTGCCGGCCCACTCCAGAGCCACAACAACGAGGGATCCAAGCCATGTCCTTGACCCACACCACAGCCCATGGCAATGCCGGATCCCCAACCCCCTGAGCAAGGCCAGGGATCAAACACACAATCTTATGGCTTCAGTCAGATTCGTTAACCGCTGAGCCATGATGGGAACTCCTCATTGTTTTTGATTGTTCTGTTCTATATATATTTGTTAAGTCCATCTGGTCTAACATGTCATTTAAAGTCCGTGCTATTACTGTATTGCTGTCTATTTCTCCTTTTTTAGGTCTGTTAACATTAGCTTTATTTATTTATTTATTTATTTATTTATATTTATAAATATTGTCTTCTTGTTGGATTGATCTTTTTATCGATATGTAATGCTTCTTTGTCCCTTATTATAGTTTTTCCTTTCCCTTTTGTTGCTGAATAGTATTCCTTTTTTTTTTCTTTTTGCTTTTTTAGGGGCCCCCCGAGGCATATGGAAGTTACCAGGCTAGGGGTCCAATCGGAGCTGCAGCTTCCAGCCTACGCCACAGCCACAGCAATGCCAAATCCAGTCCACGTCTGTGACCTACACTGTAGTTCACAGCAATACCAGATCCTTAACCTACTGAGCAAGGCCTGAGATCCTGCATCTCATGGATACTAGTCAGGTTCCTTACTGCTGAGCCATGATGGGAACTCCCTGAATAGTATTCCGTTGAATGGATATATCACATTTTGTTTATCCATTTACCAGTAGGAGGACATTGGATTATATCTAGTTTGGGTCACTTATGAATAATGGTGTTCTTCATATTTGTGTTTATTTGGTACTATGTTTTCACTTCTCCTGAACAGATACCTGAGGGTGATAAGTATCTTTTTTTAAATGTATGTAATTACAGTGGATCAGGTCAGCTAGCACATATCAATTTGGAGGAGAAATAACTGTTTACCATTGATACGTAGTATATTATCTGTGTAATTAACTGATGTTTCATGCTTGTTAAAGATTAAATAAGAAAGTGACCAAAGATTATATGGTAGGTTTACATTTAATTTTTAAAGAAACTTTTTTTTCCTTTTTTTTTTGCTTTTTAGGACCACACCCATGGCACATTGAAGTTCCCAGGCTAGGGGTCAAATCGGAGCTGTAGCTGCTGGCCACAGCCACAGCAACATGGGATCCAAGCCACAACTGTAACCTATGCCACAGCCTATGGCAATGCTGGATCTGTCACCCACTGAGTGAGGCCAGGGATCAAACCTATGCCCTCATGGATACTAGTCAGGTTCATTTCTGCTGAGCCATAAGGGGAACTCCTAATTTTTAAAGAAATTTTAAGGCTGATTTTTATTTATTTATTATTTATTTTCTTTTATTTGCTTTTTTGGGGCTGCACTTGCAGCATGTGGAAGTTCCCAGGATAGGGGTTGAATTGGAGCTATAGCTGCCACCCTGCACCACAGCCACAGCAATGCAGGATCCGAGCTGCATCTGCAGTGCACACCACAGCTCATGGCAGCGCTCAATCCCCGACCCACTGAGCGAGGCCAGGGATCAAATCTGCATCCTCGTAGATACTAGTCAGATTTATTTCTACTGCACCACAATGGGAACTCTCAGGCTGACTTTTATTTACAGACTCCTGTAGAAAACCATCTACCACTGTCTTCTGTATGACACTCATATCCTATTTGGAAGTTTTTCTATTTTTCCCACTCCCTAATATTTTTCTAATAATTTTCTAAGCACTTCAGATTATGAAACAGAACTGTATCATAACCACCTGTTATCTACATGGGCTGTCACTGCTGCAGGTCAAATATTTTTTATACCTTCATTAAAAAGCCCAGCTTACTGTGAAATCTCACTTGAAGGAGTGGGAAAATATTGCAACAGGAGATATACGTGATTTGGATAATTGTTAAAGCTTCTGTAAACTGTACTTGATTTTCTGTAAGAAGTCTGCCTTCAGGTAGAGCTTACATAATGAAAGTGAACTTTATTTAGCGTTTGGGCCTGGTCTAGTCTATTAGGTGATCCACATCCTGACTTTTTAGGCTAAGAATCATTGGCATTACCAGTTCTACAATGCAGTAGCTTCTAGTATATATAGTGCATTCAAGTTTACAAAGTGCTTCTCCTATTTAGTTATTCAACAATTCATTGAGCTCCATCCAGCTCTTTGACAGGCACTGCTGAGCACATAGTCTCACTTAATTTTCATAACAACCTTGTCAGTGTAGGAAGATCAGATATCATGCTTGGTCTTATGCATCATATACTCAGACACTGTCTCTTACCCA
This sequence comes from Sus scrofa, assembly GCF_054392235.1. Classification (NCBI taxonomy): domain Eukaryota; kingdom Metazoa; phylum Chordata; class Mammalia; order Artiodactyla; family Suidae; genus Sus; species Sus scrofa. The sequence goes on from NC_139383.1 coordinate 176,415,098, forward strand.
CTCTATCCATGTCATCTCTACTTTTTCTGAAAGGATCTGGCCAACAGAAATCCATACTGATTTCTATAAAAATCTGTGTAAAATGACTAATTTTTTTAAATGAAAGAAGATAGGAAATATGTGATATTAAAAATAAGTCATGGCATTCCTGCTTTGGCACAGTGGGTTAGTGATCAAGCTTGTCTCTGTGGTGTTGCTGATTTGATCCCCAGCCTGGCACCATGGGTTAAGGATCTGGCATTGCTGTAGATGTGGCATCGCAGATGCAGCTTGGATTCAGTCCCTGGCCTGGGAACATCCATATGCTACAGGTGTGGTCAAAAAAGTAAACAACCCCCCCCCAAAAAAAAACAAAATTAGTCACTTTTTATTGTACCTTCATTTCACTTTCTCCCACATGATAGTGACCTCCTGGCCAAAACAAATTAAAACCAAACCTCAAATTAGGGAACACTAAAACATGTTATTTTATATGTAATGCATAAGTACTAGAGTTAATTTGGTTTTTCACTAAAGGCTTATGGTTTATACTAGATGAAGCTTATTTCTTTTTAGTGGTATGAAAAGGACCAGTATGTAATTTCAGATTCTGTACACTTCATTTGTATTTTCTCTTAGAAAATGTCTCAGTTAAAATCAATGCCCTACTATTCATTTAAGCTCCCTTGCCTTCAATAAAACTAATTGATAAACCCTAATAATTAATGGCCTGATTAAACCAAAATGACTTACATCTGCCCTGACGGTTGCCATTTATAATCAGTCACCTTAATGACTTGTCTTTTCTGTGCTTTGCTTACAGAAGAAAGGCTACGATATTTTTAAGTGAGTTTAATGAAAAGCTGTATGCTCTGAGTTGCTGTGTCTTTTCCATCAGTTGAGATTGCTTTAAAATAAGCATAGGTAGAACTCTCTCCTTAAAAGTAATCTTTCTTGCCTAATCTGTTGTGTTGTTTATTACTTGGAAAGAAGTTGAAAATAAGCCACATTACAACTACAAATTGTTTTAGTATTCCTGGAGCTATTCTGGAGAATTATAGAATTGGCATGTTTTAAACGAAAACATGGAAATGATGTAAGTTCAGTGACTATATACTGGGATTGTTGATACCTCAGATATAAGGTAGAATGTTTTATTTAGATAAAGTAAAACTTAAATCAGAGGAGCTGTGCTCATTCCAACATTTTAAAAGATTCCATTTGCTTCAGATTGTCATATGAATTCAGATTTAGCCTAACCAAATAAAGTCTTAATACTATTTATATCCTATTAATTTTGAAAAAGAATTTGAGGCAGTTTACAATATAAGGTTAAAACAATGAACAAAAGACAAAAAATAAGGTGTTTTTGTTTTTGTTTTTGTTTTTGCTTTCCGGGCTGTACCTGAGACATACGGAGCTTCCCAGGCTAGGGGTCGAATTGGAGCTGCAGCTGCTAGCCACAGAGGTGTAGGATCCGAGCCACTTCTGCAGCCAGCACCACAGCTAGTGGCAACACCGGATCCTTAACCCACCGAGTGAGGCCAGGGATCAAACCTGCATCTCACGGATACTAGTCGGATTCGTTTCCACTGAGCCTCAATGGGAACTCCAGGACTGGATGACGTCTAACATCATTTTGGACTCTTTGGCATATGGGAGAATTAAGCTTATAGAGATGCAAACTAAATGATGGCTCCAGAAAAACTCTTTCAGACATTTTGACATACTAAAATAACTTCTATTATGGTGGTTTATTTAACTATGAAGAGTAGAATGGTCAATAGGCGTTTCTCAGAAAAAGTAACACCTTCCCCTCCCATCCCCTTCCTTAGTCTGGAAATGAAAATTCCTGGGAATCTATAAGGTAAACAAGTTCCAAAGCTTACATGAGGTTGAATTTTAAAAATTCAAACCAGCCAGTAGTTTCCCAGTGGCTTAGCAGGTTAAGGATACAGTATTGTCACTGCTGTGGCTCAGATTGCTGCTATGTCATAGTTTCAGTCCCTGGCTTGGGAACTTCCACATGTTGTGGGTGCAGCTAAAAGAGAAAAAAAAAAATTCTAACCAGTCAGAGTAGAGACTTTTTTGAATAGTTTGAAGCTTTCAGGAGAAACTTTAGAATGTTCATGCTTTAATACTAGGGCTAAACTAGTTCCAGAGTAAGGGTTGATTTGGGCCTTCAATATAGAAAAATTCCAAAATAAGACTCAAAATGATCTGGTTATCTGCAAGAGTAACTGCTCGTAAGTTAACTACCTGCCAGTATGAAGGTTAACACTCTTTAAAGGATTATGACAAATTCATTCAACAGCATAAGATTGAGAGTATCTGGGATTTAACAAAATTATTATGCGAAAAAAGGAATTTTCTTTTGCTAATAGATGAAAGACCATAACCAGGAGAACAATCAGTCAATAGAAAGGAATCTCTCCACTCCCTGACTTAGCAGACAAGGACTTTAGTTATTACAATTACTCTCAAGGATTTCAAGGAAAGCATGAGCATTATGAGGTGAGAGGTGGAAGACATAAAAAAAGAACCAAGTGGAACTTCTAGATACGAAAAATAAAATAAGAATTTCACTTGAGGGAATTAACAATAGATTAGACACTGCAAAAGAAACATTTTGTGATCTTGATGTTAGAGATAGAGAAATTATCTAAAATTACTGCAAAGAAAAAAGAGACTAAAAAAAATAGCACAGCCTAAGTGACCTTTGTGACAATATCAGAAGTCTAAGATGTATGTATAATTGGAGTCTCAGAATGAAAGTTGGAAGAAAGGGAACATAAAATAATTTGAAGAAATAATGCCCTCAAACTTTCCTAATTTGTTGAAACCCATAAACCCAGAGATATAAGAAGCCCAACAAACTTTAACCAGGATAAACACAAAATCATACCAAAAGTATATCAAAATAAAACATTTGAAAGCTAGTGATTTTTAAAATCTTTAAAATATTCAGAGTAAATATAATACATTAAATAGAGAGACATGAAAATAGGAATGACAGTGGACTTCTTGTCAGAAGCCATGTAAGCCAGAAGACAGTGAAAAGACATTAAAATGTTGAATAAAAGAAAGCCCTATGAATCCTGAATTCTATGGTAAATATATTTTTCCAAATAACAGCTAAATAGAGACTTTTCAAGGCAAACAGTGCAGAGAAAATTTATTTCCAATAGAGTAGCATTGTAAGAAATGTTAGAGGAAGTTATTTAGGCAGAAGGAAAATGATACCAGATAAATGGTTAGATCAACACAAAGGAATAAATAGCACCAAAAGTGGTATACATGTAGATATATGAGACTTTTTTCTTTAAAAGTTTTTAAAAAGCAGCATCTAAATTTTTTAAATTATTTAAAGCAAAAGTAAAGTTACTATATTGTGGAGTTTATGACATACATAGAAGAATGGTGGTGTGTAACAGTAGCACAAAAGATGGGAGGGAAGAAAATGGAAACTGTTCTGAGGTTCTTACATTATAAATTGAATACCCTAATATTATTTGAAAGTATACTGTGAGAGATTAAGAAACATATTGTCCATTTAAAACTGAAATAGTCATTTAAAAAACAAAAGAAAACCTTTAAATTGGCTGGCAGACTTTAGCCCACATGCCAAATTTGGGTCACTACCTGTTTTTGTAAACATATACTAATGGAAAACAGCCATGCCCATTCACTTACATATTGCCTATGATTGCTTCTGCACTATAATGGCAAAACTGAGTAGTTAGAACAAAAAACATGTGATTCTTAACCCCTGAATTATGATTCATTACAGAAAGTTTGCCACCTTCTGGCTTAGAAGCCAACAGTAGAAATCAGTGGAATGCTAAAGAGTCCAGCTAATTGAGAAAAAGGGCAATGAAAGAAGAAAAAAAGAACAAACAACAGATGGGATTGATAATAAGACAGTAGAGTTGAAGTCAGCCATATCATTAACTATATTAAATGTGAATAGTCTCAATACTTCGATGAAAAGCACAAATTATCAGGTTGGTTTAAAAAGTAAGACCCAACTGTGTACTATCTGCAAGATCCCTGCTTGAAATATTAATGACAGAGAGATACCATCCAAACACTAATCATCAGACTCTTTAAACCAAAAATTATAACAGTATATTGTGGGGTTTATAATATATGTAGGAAAGGCAAGAATAATCTAAAAATAACGGAAACCAATCAGTGGTTGCCAGAGGTCAGGGTGGAGTTGGCTGTAAAGAGGCACAGGGAACTTTGGGGAGTGACATGAATGTTTCCTATCTTAACTGTGGTGTAATTACATGGATATTTGCCAAACTTATTAAACTGTATATTTAAAATTACAGTAATGTTGATTTCAAAAAATAAAATTGAACAATAGATGAAATTTCTCTTCAGATATTCTGAAGTTGCCAGCAGTTAAATCAGAGGGAAATACAACAGGTTATGTTGGTCTTTTCTAAATGCTGGCCTGAAGACTAGGACATGTTAGATTAGTTTCTGATTCAGTAGATCTGAGATGGAACCCAAAAAGGTTGTTTATTTTTGTTTTTTTATTTTTTTATTTTTTGTCTTTTTAGGGCCGCACCCACAGCACATGGAGGTTCCCAGGTTAGGGGTCTAATCAGAGCTACAGCTGCCGGCCTACGCTGGAGCCACAGCAATGATGTATTTGAGCCACATCTGTGACCTACACCACAGCTCACGGCAACGCCGGATCCTTAACCCACTGAGCGAGGCCAGGGATTGAACCTGCAACCTCATGGTTCCTAGTCAGATTCCTTTCCGCTGCACCATAACAGGAACTCCAGTTGTTTATTTTTAATGCACAGCCAGGCTTGGGAGCTGTCTAGCTACATAACTCGTTGTTTTTATAATAGGAAGCATAGCAATTGTTCAGGAAGAAAATCCTGTTTAGAATATACATAAGAATGTTATTATCCTGAAATCTCATGTGCACAATTATTGCTCAAAATATATACCAGCAGTTCCTTGGCCTGCATTCTCCAGGTCTTACTCATCCTTCTCTCCATGGCACCTACTGTCATATCTGGCACATACTAAGGTACCAGTAAATATTTGTTGATTGAGTATTCTTGAAGGTCCATAGGTTCTTCTCAAAATGAAAAATACCGCTTACAAATGGGTTAATTAATAGTGAAATGTACTCTGAAGTATATGCCATTAAGTGGAAAAGATACAGTTCCTCCTCAGGCCAAATTTATGCTTTTCCAGGTGAGCATGTTTGCCCATCTGCTTGTGGAATTATTCATTGACCACTTGTTCAACAGACATTGTTCCTTATCCATACCAGGCACCGTTCTAAATAGAGTAATGAACAAAACAGATCAAGTCTCTGCATTCATGGAGCTTTCCTTCAAGAGAGGAGAGCTGAGTGTGCACAGCTTTACACATACAGATGTAGTGTGTGCTAAGTGCTAAGAAGAACGTTGAAACAGAGAACAGGGAAAGGGAATGTCTGCATGGGAAGATATTGCTGTTCATAGTAGGTGGTTGAGGAAGGTTTCTCTTAAAAGGGTAACATTTGAACTGAAATTTATAAAAAAGTAAAGCAGCAGGTAACACATATATATGGGAGAAGTGTGTGCCAGGGACATGGAACTACAAAGCATGTATGGCTGAGAGGCCAGTGAGATGAAGCAGAGTGAATAGGGTAGGGGCCAGCTCAGAGGAGGCCTTGAAGCCTTCCTGAGTTCTGTATCTTGCATTGAGTTGGAAAACCCTTGAAGGTTTTAGGCAGGAAAGTGACATAGTCTGATTTAGGTTTTAAAAGGATCACTTTAGCTACTGTGTTCAACAAAGACTATAGTAGAGCAAGTATAAAAATAGGGAGACCAGTTCAGTGGCCTTGCCAAGGAATGAGTGCATATAGTCTGGCAGAAATGACTCCTCATAAACATCAAATTGGTTGGATTGTTCTACTTAGTAGGCTTTGGAAATTATTTTCTTTCAACTAGTATTTTACCGAAACACAGCCTAAATTTACTGCATTAGCAGCAGAACTTACTGACTAAATGTCATGAAATACAACACTTTTTGTAGCCTGGTTGATTGCCAGTGGATAATAATAATACCTTGTACTTGTAGAACATGTGACTGTTTAAAAGCTATTTTACATTCATTATCTCATCTAATCCTCAGTTAAGATAGATTGTCTTATTGTCTCCCTACAGAGGTGAAAACTAAAAAGTCACATGCCAAATTTGTGGCAGGGCCCAAAAGACTAAAATCCAACTCTTCTGTCTCCTAGCCTGAAGCCATTGATTCGTCTTAAAGGGATCTGTTAGGTTCAAATGATGTTGCTGGGAGGGGAACACTTATATTAGCAAATTTAGTATATTTGTATAGAAAGCCGTCAACCAGTAAGCAAGATACTATCGTCAAACAGAATACATACAAAACTATGTAAAGCATATTCCTACCTTGTGAACTTATTCCTTGGTGATATCTATAACAGTAAATATGGTAAGTAATTACTAATTTAAAAAATGGTACAGACAGTAAATATTTTAGCAGTTCAAAGGAAGTAGTGGCTTTGGTGGCCTGAGTGAACACGGTAACAGGGAGGTGGGGGTACTTGAGCTGGAGGATGGACAGGATTCGGTAAACAAATTATTGAGGAAGGATTTCTAAACCCAGGAGTTTTAGAGTCAGGGACACAGACTGCATGAACAAAAGCTTAATAATGAGGTGTTTTGGATTTGTTTCTTTCTTCTTGTGACTAAAACAGTCTAGTTGGAATACAAGGGTTATTTTGATTATGACTGTCTGTCTACTCTCATACATAAAGCATTCCTGAAAACTAGGCAGAAGTGATGAAGTAGGCTTGCACATAAGTAAAAAAAGATGTTGGAGAACTGAAGATGCCGTAAAGTTCTTGTTTACACCTTGCCTTTTAGAATATAATCTAGAAATTTTGGGGTTTTTTTGTTCCTTATTCATCTACTTAAGTCAAGTGTGTGTCTGATTAAAGCTAAGGATTTGCTAATGTTACTGTACTTTATTATTTCCAGGCAGCTCCTTCTTCCTGGGGCTCAGAATATTTGTTCCTTAACTGTCTCCATCTGATGTGGTGGCTTAAGAGTGGTTTAAGGGTGTCAGTTTATAGAAAAGCAGATTGTCCAGAAGAAAAACATTCAAAGTCGAGGGCCTGTAGTGAGAATTAGCTTTGGAAAATAAGACCAAGCTTTGTAGAGTCTAACATTTCTTTCAGTTCAGAATTTATTGAATGTCCACCATGGCTGTCTATGATGTGTATTTTCTGCAGACTACCAGGGCATATTTGAAAGCAAAACCTTATTCTTAAGGGTTGGGGCTGGAGGTCAGGGAATGTTTTACCTCTTTTTCAAGGAGCAGAATGATAGAGTGGAAGTGGTATATTTAATATGATGGCAGATTAAATTTATATTGAAATTGAGGAGAACTGGAGGCAAAGAGACAGTTCGTAAAAAGAGCTTACACCTGCCTAGGCATACTGACTTGGACCCAAAAAGAAAGCCCTCCTAAAGGAAGTATATAGTGTATCTTATCTGAATGGGCATGCTGCAGAGACAAGGCCTGCAGCTAACTCCTGATCACTGAAACAGAGTCATTAACAAAATAATACCGTGTGTTCATGGTTTCCAATAATTTATTCTCGTCTAGCCAACAAATACTTATTAAGCACCTAACTGTAGGCCTGGCACCCTTCAGGGGCTAGGATAGTCAGTAAAAGAGACAAAGTCCCTGCTTCATGGAGTTTACGTTCTAGTGTTAGGCAACACCAAATTAACACATGTATGAGAAAGTGCCTGGCACATTTCCTGTCACATGATCAGTAGGTTCAGTAATCACTGGTTACTGAGTTTGAAGTTTGAGTTACATAGCTACTCTTGGCAAGAAACTTTTTTAGGGTAACCTTTGCAGGGTGGATGGTTGGAGTGAGATTAACTCACAGGGGTTTTTAGATGTTACATAAAAAATTATGTCTCTTTTTCAGTTTGGGAGCAATTAAGGTTTTATGTTATATTAAATATAACAAGTGGTCTGTACCAGACCACTTTACCACTGAAAATGAAATGTTGAAGCAGGTGCTATTCCATACCACCAAAAGTGCTATGCTCTTATCCTGCTTGCATGGTTTTTGTGAGCTTCTTGAATTCCTGAATAGGTTCATTGTTGTCACTGACAGTGCTTCACAGAAACCCTTTGTGTCATTATTTAGCAACTGACTGCCTTGGCAAAACCCATGTCAATTCTTTGGGTAACTCTAATAAGAGTCAAAATGATATAAAGGAAAAGAAAGATAAATGAAACAAAGACTGATAAGTGCACACATGCACACACATCTCTTAGATCAATTTCTGAGGATTATCTGAAGTAACATTTATACATAAAACCAGGAAATAGCAGTACCGCACTCATGTTCTCATTGTTTCAACCAGATAAACCTGTTACCAGCAAATATAGAAATGATCTTTTCCTTGCTGGCTTCCCTTTGGCCCTACTGATTCTTAGGTGGGAGGAGCAGTTTCACACTGAGAGTACAGCTAAGCCTTTCTGTACAGATTCTTTGCATGAAGATTACATTTTCTTATCTGTGTTTCCTGAAAGTTGGAATAGAATGATGGGTGTGTTTACAGTTGTTGGAAGCCAAGATTTTATTTAACTTTCACATGAAATAAATAAACCCTTGCTTCTACAGAAACCAGAAATCATTAGAAATGGAGTTAGGACCTTACATTTTGCCTCCAAATAAAATGCTTTGCATTAAATTTGTGATTAGAATTCCGGGTTGAACAGATGATTGATGTCATTTTTGCAATATGGTATGATGTGTGTATGTGGTTTTTTTTTTTTTTTTTGAACAAGCACTGTAGACATGGAATGAGTTACATGGACTTCTCTGGTCCCATTTTAGATGTGAAGCCCTCCAATATGCTAGTAAACACAAGGGGACAGGTCAAGCTGTGTGACTTTGGAGTTAGCACTCAGGTAGGTCTCTTTTTCCTCCCTCTCTACTGTCTGTAACATCCACTTTCTATTTTCATTCTACTTGCTGGATTGAAAAATCACCTAGCTGCCAGACAAACAGAACTCTGCATCTTTTCGTCGGCTGGGATTGTGTTATTCATTTTTAATCTCCAAGCGAGTTTCCTTCATCAGAATATGATTGTTCATTGTTTAATGACAGTAAAAACTGCTGATATTGTAATTACTACTTACGAATAGCAAACTTCATTGATATGCAGCTTTGATAGGAAAGCGTTTTGGCCAGACAAAAGGGAGGGCAGAGTGGGAGCTGTGCCTGGGGAGCCCAACTGGCCCACAATAAAAATTAATATTGGGAGCAACAATGGTGGAGGGCCATTACAATGTGCAGCACAAATTTTAATTAATTTCCATTTTGGGCCTCCCCTGAGAACCCCGGTGATAGTGACCCATGAGCGTGCTGTGATGTTGATTTGAATTGCAGCCACCTTTACTCTCAGCCAAACACGAAGACCAAAGCGAAGGTCATCGTTGTATTATGAGTTGTCAGAGTCTGTTATCCCTCCAGCGTATTTAGTGTTCGTTTCATTCTAGTAATGCATGGGGCTTCATTCACAGCTTGAGCCATCTGACTAAAAAATGAGTGTGTTCAAATTCTACTTGAAATTGACTTTTTATATCAGGCGGGTTTGGGGTACTAAAGCGATAAGCATCCTGCTTAAGTGAATTGTTTAAGGTTATCTGCTATAAACTGTAATGCTGTGCTTGTTTAAATTGGAAATCACATTCAAAAGAAAAGAGAGATTTAATCATTTTTAATGCCTTTGTAGATAAATTTCTTCCCTTTTACATAATTTTTAGTTGATTTATAGAAATGATGATTGTAGGTTAAATGAGGAATAATTGCCCATTTTATTTCCACATTATCTTTATATTGTTCTAACAGACTGTTTTGTCTCATAGCTAGTGAATTCTATAGCCAAGACGTATGTTGGAACAAATGCTTATATGGCGGTAAGTAAACTTATGCAAAAATAACATTTAAAGCCAGCATCTTTATCTTTATGTACTTTGTAATGTATGATTCTTGAATTAATTCCAGAGCTTTATCCTAACAGATGATAAATTACGAAGTCAATCTTGTCATGATCTGACTTTTAAGTCTTCCTAAAAGATGCTAAGGTTTATACAGGAGCTACCAACTTCTCTGACTTTGTTGACTTAACTGGTTGGTTTGAAAATGAAATTGCTGAATTTTGAAGTTTAATTCTACAGAAAAATTGCATCTTATAGCATATTGGCTACTTTGCCACATTGGTTATTTAATTAACCCTAAAATATACCAGAATGTCAATCAATAAGATCAACTGTTTTTTTCCAGGAATATAAGCATGTTTTGACATCAGATCAAGATTAAATTATTAATTAAAATTAAATTATTACTCATGGATCTCTGAATGTTAAGGGTTTAGCAGACAGTTCTCCATCAAACTTTTATGTCTACATTCTGTTTACTTGGCTTCACGCCTATTATAAGATAACTTACTTAGTCCTTCTGTAATACATTTACCAGGAGTGAAAAATAGAAGCATAGAACCATTTCAGAGACCAATATAGCCTTGACTTTGAAGTTTTTCTTTTTTCCTGCCTTGTAAGTAAGGAAAGTTATTTGTGTCCCTAAAATTGCTTTTATTTATTGGCTTCCACAATCACTTCAAGAGTAGGGGAGTGGAAGGGAACAAGCAGGAAACTTATTTAGTATTTTGGGGGCAAAGTTTTGTTTTAACATCTTTAATTTTTTTAATGAGAGATCTAAAGATGTATTCCGGCCATCCATTTCACTTTCAGTAATCTTTATATGAAGTTCAACCAAGTGTGGATGGAATCCTGGATCTTATTCTCAGAACAATACAAAACATTTTTTTAAATTGAGATACCAGAACTGCTAATTTTTGCCTTGCATTTTTTTAAGAAGAAAATCCATTTTTTTTCTCATTCTTCTAGGTAAGAGAAAAATTTACCTCTGGAAACACTATATCTATTTTTATAAAACATTATATCTATTTTTATAAAACTTTATAAAACTTAATCCCCCTTTGGGTCAGGTTAACTGAGATTAGTGAGCCACCTTTATAATTAACAAAACCATACCAAATGTCATGATTTCAGCCTTTGAAAAAACAGGGAACACCGTGATTTCAAACAAAAAAAAAAACTATTAATGAAACAACTTTTCCATTTCCTATCATATCCTTAGTAGCTTTAAATTGCTCTAATAATTAAATTGCAATATGTTTGGATGTACAAATCCAGATTACAGTTGTCTTTCCCAGGTGTACATTAAAGAAATTACTTTTTTCCTTTTTGTTTATGGATGAATGTGATGCGTCCATCTCTTAATTAAAAATGTAAGGATTAAAATTATGAAATGTTAGCTCAGATTTGCAAAGGTAAAATTGCTTTGCTTCTTGGGTGAGTAAATTCTAGTCATCAGCATTGTGGTTCAAGCTGTAAAAAGCCTAAGACACCTAGGAAGCAAAGAGTATAATAGCCTGATAGGGAGTTTTGCTCAATTCAGCAGGCTCTCCTCGGCCTTGTATTTTAACCCAACCAATGTGAGATGAGAGGTCGGGAGTGGGGAAGGTGGAAATAACATTTATTGTTCTGTTACACCAGTAACCCCTGCCTGAGGTACTGTGGTATTGTATTATATGGTACTGCCACTGGGCAAACTGGGTGAAGGATGTACAAAAAACCCCTGTGTATATTTTTCAACTTCTTGTTAATTAGGTATTTCAAAGTAAAAATTAAATTTAAAACAAGGGAAGTCTTTTTGGCGCATGATCATGTCCCTTTGTTTATGTATTTTCTATGCATACTTTAGTGCTACGGTGGCAGAGTGGAGTAATTGTGACAATTGTAGCAGAGACCATATGGCCCACAAAGTGAAAAATATTTACTCTCTGGCCCTTTACAGAGAAAGTTTGCCAACCTCTTCCCTATGCCAGTGAAAGCTGTTTCTGAAACTGAGTACCTTCAATTAATCAACCCATATTTCCTGAGTGCCTTCTATGCAGTTAGCCAGGTATGGTGGTGCGATTCTATAATCCACCTAGGATGTGGGCAAAATAGGTAACCTGGCATTATATGTAGCCATGTCATGTATGACATAATAAAGACTTAAGTTGTGCCAAGCATACCTTTAGAAGGAAGGCATGTAAGGTACCCATTTGTATAAACAGTATGTGAAAAGGACACGTATAAAAGAGATCACTCACTGTATAAGGATGAGCAAAGACTCAGAAATAGAGGGTAATGTGACATGGATAGGGGCAGGGAGGTTCAGGGTAGAGGACAAGTAATAGACTGTGGTCATATATAATTAGAGGTCAACTGATGTCATACCCTCAGTTTACATCCATTTCTCTCGCTTTATATTCATACCTGTTGCTGTACAGGGATAATAACAACATGATAATAGCCAACACTTATTTAGAACCATGTGCCAGTCACTCTTTTAAACCTTTACATATATTAACTCTTTAAATCCTCACAATAACCCTATAAGGTGGGTAATATTATTGTCCTTTTGCAGATGAAGGCACCAAGGGATAGAGAAGTTAAGTGACTTACTCAAGTTTATACAGCTAATAAGTAGCAGAGTAAGGAGTCAAACCTAGGTAATCAGCTTCCAGAGACTAAACTCTTAACTGCTATACCTCTCATAGTGTCCAGATTATTTGTGTCTCTTCAAATCTAGATGAAGATTTTTATAGGAGCAGGGTTTATTCTGCTTATTCTCTATAGCCAGTCTGTCACACAGTGCTAAATAAATGAATCAGTTCATGAAAGCTACTTTCCAAAAATGACTTGTTCACTAATTGTAAGAGAAGCATTTGACTTTTTGTATTACGTATCTTACTTGCATGATAAAATATAGAAGAACACCCCCAGATGACAATTACAACCAACTAGACTGCTCATATATTGAAAAGAAAATAAATCATGAAGGTCCCTGGTGGCCCAGTGATTAAGGATCTGGCAATGTCAGTGTCACTGCTGTAGCTTGGGTCACTGCTGTGGCTCAAGTTCAATCCCTGGCTCAGGAACTTCTGCATGCCATGATTGTAGCCAAAAAAGAAAAGGAAAGAAACCCAAGACTGCATGTACACATAGTCTCACTTTATCCTTCTATAATCCGAAGTGTAAGTGATAAGAAAATGGTAATTAGGACAAAGATAGGAAGGCTTTTCTAAGATCCTAAGTCATTAAAACAAACAGACACAAAACCAGTAACAACGTATGGGCCTGTTCAGCCATGGCACTTGTAGGAGACTTGAAAAGTCACCTGACCCAAGTCCCTCATTGACCGACAAGGATACTGAGACCCAAAAAATGAAGTTAATTGCATGTTTAAGGACATTTTAGGGGCAGATAACAAGGTTTAAAAGACATTTTAATGTGAAGCAAGAAATATTTTCAACTATATTTTTAAAAGATTTCATCCAGAAGGCTTCATCCAAAAGGGATCCAAAAGGCTTTGGAGGCTTATGTTAAATTGAGGCTTATGTTAAATTGAACCATTTCTTAGAAATTCTAATTACTAAAACTTTTACTCTATTTTAAAGATAGAAGTCCCCAAAACTTTAATCCACTATCAATCAGTGGTTTATTTTATATATTTATAAAATACATATTATGTACTTATATTTTATGGCTGTACCAAGGCACATGGAAGTTTCTGAGCCAAGGATTAATCTGAGCTGCAGCTGCAACCTGCTCCATGGCTATGGCAATGCCAGATCCTTTAACCACTGCACCAGGCCAGGGATCAAACCTGTACCTCTGAAGCAACTTGAGCCACTGCAGTCAGATTCTTAACCCACCATGCCACAATGGAAACGGCTATAATTTTTTTAAATCAAATGTAAAAGTTTGACATTATTATTATGAATACCTCTAAAGTTTTGAAATTAAGAAATCTTATGCAAATACTTGTCCTTTAAGATCAAAGCGTCAATCTAAATAACTATTCATATATCCTGAACATTTTTTTCTACCTGGGCGATTCCTATACCTGGAAGCTGTGTTTACCCAGAATAAAACCTATACAGACTACGTGATCCACCTCAGTTGGCCATACTTATTTAGTGATGGTAGTGGTGGTGATGATGATTGGAAGGAGGCCAGCATTTAGTGAGCATTCCCATGTGACATGTACTGAGTTGAACACATTATATGGATTCATTTAATCTTCACACACCTCCATTAGGTATACATATTACTATTATTGCCTTCATTTTATAGATGAGGAAACCAAAGATGAAGTAAATTTAGCCCAGAGTCTCAGAGGTAGCCAAGTAGTGACAGTCAAGATTTAATTAGGACACCAGCTTCTAGTTTCTGGTTGTAGCATTTTAGGTTATTTGGACAGACTCTTCTATTGAAAACTGCTAAATAAAATACTTTATAAATGGAGTTTCTATTGTGATGCATTAGGTTAGGAATCTGACTATAGCAGTTCAGGTTGCTGTGGAGGCACTGGTTTGATTCCTAGCCCAGAGCAGTGGATAAAGGATCTGAAGTTGTCACAGGTGTGGCGTAGGTCATAGCTGCAGCTCATTCATATTCAGTCCCTGGCCGGGAACTTCCATATGCCACAGGTGCAGCCATAAAAACAAACCAAAAACAATAAACCAAAAAAAAAAAAAAAAAACTTAAAAAACCATTTCAGATGCACTAATGAGCTAAAAAGACAACAGGGAAATCTCAGGATAATTTTCAGATGGAATCCTGCAACAGAGGGGAAAGCAGAATGTCAGAGCAGCAAAGATATGTATTCTTGAGGATATTTGCCTATACTGCAGCTGTGAATTTTTTTTGTTTTTTCTTTTTGGGGCTGCACCCACAGCATATGGAGGTTCCCAGGCTAGGGATTGAATTAGAGCTACAGCTGCCAGTCTACACCACAGTCACAGCAATGCCAGATCTGAGCCACATCTGCGACCTACACCACAGCTCACGGCAATGCCAGATCCTTAACCCACTGAGCAAGGCCAGGGATCGAACCCACAACCTCATGGTTTCTAGTCAGATTCATTTCCACTGTGCCACGATGGGAAGTCCTGCAGCTGTGAATCTTATGGTGACTCCCTTAAGGCAGAGGGTTTTAGAGGAGACCTTTCCCATATCATGCTGAAAGTGTGAAGGGCACCCCCCAACACTTGATATAAAAGCAGATCAAAGCTAAATTTACTTTTCCTCTGCTGTGTTAGGGGACAGAAGAGAAGGCTTCTCAGAGCCAAGTAGAACACCAGGGGAAAAAAGGGAGGGGGGGGGACTTTGGCCATAATCTAATTCTGGCACAGATTTGTACCTTGGATATTTGTATGTGTGATCTGAGTTAGAAAGGGCACTTCATGCTGACAGCATTGTTTGGGGTGGGCACATCCTCCTTAAGCCTCAGAGAACCTCTCTAAAATTTTTTTTCAAGAGCAAAAACTAACAAGCAGTCAAAGACAGCCAGGCACACTAGAAAACAGATCAACGTGAGAAAGAATCATCAGGAATAGCAGGTGCACATAGACTTCATAAATTTTAAAAGTAGAATATAGATTTGAGAAAGTTCCCAAACAAAATTACCATATACAAACTAAAAACTTACTATTTGGTAGCATATAAAACAAAGCAGAAGAAAGAATTAGTGAACTGAAAAATAGATTGTTAGAGCAATCTGACTCCAGAACCCTTGTTGACCAGTATACTCTACTTCTACCACATGGTGATCTTGCTGGCTTTCAAAAAAATCCCTGTTATTTGTGATATATATTTTGACTATAAACTAACCTAAAGTATTTGTGCTTATTACTATGTTAATTTTCTGAGTAGCCTAACCCTGAGCAGAAATTCCTTTATGGGAAGAGGTAAGGGGTATAACTTGGTATTATCCTGCTTTTCACAAGTAAACCCCAGGGTGTTGTATAATAAATAGAGACAGTTCTGGAATGAGTTGCCTAAATATGGGTTGTGAGTAAATGCCCAGTCAGAGCAGTAGCTGGAAGGAGTAGAGTGTGCATGCCATCTTGGAGCCACTGCCTTTAAGATCCTTTGCTTTTTTTTTTTTTTTTTTTTCCAGCTGCACCTGTGGCATATGGAAGTTCCTAGACTGGGGGTCAGACTGGAGCTGTAGCTACAGGCCTTGGCTACAGCCACAACAACACTGGATCCAAGCCACATCTGTGACCTACACCCCAGCTTGTAACAATGGTGGATCATTAACCCACTGAGCAAGGCCAGGGATCAAACCAGCATTCCTCACAGATGCTATGTCAGGTTCTTAACTTTCTGAGCCACAATGGGAACTCCAATCCTCTGCTTTTTATATCATCACCACTTCTTACTGTTCTTATTAAGAACAGACCATGTTTTTTCCCCCTATGATTAAACCCCAGTCCAGAGGAGCTTCAGACAAGAGTCATGTTCTTCCTATTATTAAGCCTTCCACACCAATGACAGATGCCATGTCAGAAAGTAACCAACTTTGGCTTTTTAGCTGGAAAATGTTCATCACAGATTTTTTTCTCAGTAGCATGGTACCTGGCTATTGGCTTGGTTTTGTTTTGTTTTGGAGGGGAGAGAACAGAGCAGGTCACCTTGGCTTCAGGTATGAGAACAAATTTGAATTGTGCAGCTTCAGACCATCAAGTCTTGGCTCCATAAATTCAGAATGTATTGGGACTTATCTTATACCTGTGTAAGTTTCAGGGGCCTGGACACTTTCCAAGTCAATATTTTCCATACAAATTCTTTAAAATAGACCTGTAGAGCTCTCTACCTGCTTTTGCTAAGCATTCATGCTTGAGCCTGCATCACAACAGTAAGCTAATTTTGTTAGCTTATTGTAAGAATAGTTTTTCCAGTGAGAAGTTGTCCAAATCTCATCCTTAAGGAGTTCTCCCATTTGCCATCTGGTATCTGTGACAACTATTACTTTTGCTGTTTTTTTCTTTTTAAATTAATTTTTTCTGTGCTTTATTTTCAGATTTCAGTTTAAACTTGTTTTATTAGCTAAGAGGGCAAATGTGATGATTGTCTTTCATCTTATTGTTGGTCCTGCCAAAATATATTGTATGTAGGCTCCACTTTTGCTTATTTGTTTCTTCTATACTCTGAATGAAATACTGTATATCCATAAATGTCAAGTAGTTGAGTGAAGAAAGGGAAAGAGATAGGAAAGAAAAGATAGGAAGAAAAGCAACATTTGGTCATTTCATTAACAATTCTAGAAGATATTAGGATTTTCATGTATGTTAGGAGTTCTTGATGGACATGAATAGCAGTAATATGTGAGGAAGTTACATTAGTAGAACACTGCAGGGAACTTCATAATTATGAAGTTCATGGTTAAAATCAAATGTGCCAGGAGACAGATGTGGAACTCATCCACATGGCAGAGGAGAAGGACATGGAACTCACCTTCTCCCACAAATATAGCAAAAAGAAAAAGATTTGTGTGTAGAACAATTCTTACAGAACATCTGCTGAATGCTGCAGAAGACCTCAGACTTCCTGAGAGAGCAAGAAAACGTCCACATAACTTGGTAGGACAAAAGGAGGAAAAAAAGAAAGAGAAGAGAGAAAGAGGAATCAGGATGGGGCCAGCACTCCTGGGAGGGAGCTATGAAAAAGGATTCCACATTCTAGGAAGCCTCGTGACTGACAGGGAGATCAGCCAGGATGGAAGGGGAGCCTCAAAATCTCGGAGAAAGGCACAGCGGCCAGTCTGAGGAGGAAAAAGCAGAGAGAGAGCTGCACAGGCAATAGATACCACTGCCCAGCGTGCCGCATTGTGAGATACTCTGACGGGGGCTGGGTGCTGAGGCTTGGGCTTTGGAGGTCAGTCCAGAGGAGAGGATTAGGGTTGGCTGTGTGGAAACAGCCTGAGGGAGATAAGGAGTGCTGCGCAACAGACCAGGGAGCACCAGAGGCCTGCGACTACCAGAGAAGCAAGGTGCCATTGTTGGGGAGTGTGAGAAGGGGGTGGGGCTGGGCCACCACAAAAACTTCTTTCTCTGCATATGTGCATCAGTGTGCAGGCTCTCAGTTGTCATGGCACCCATTGTGCGGCTACAAGAGTGGATGCAAGTTACCACAACAATCTCAGATACTGTAGGTGGGAATATCCTCCCATTGCCAGCCAGATGCACTAATTCAGGGACCAGAGCTGCTAAGGAGGGCCCTGTGACCAGGTGCCACCCATTGCCCCCACATCCCTAGGAACACACACACCCCACTCTTGCTGCTGCTGAGGCCCTGTGACTGGGAACCACCCCCACCTCCCCATGAGTTGCCACCACTGCAAAGGGCCTGGCAACCAAGCACCACCTGCAGGCACCACCTGTTGCCCTCAACTTCCTGGAAGCACACATGGGCCAAGTACCTGTACAACCCCCATCAAGGGGGTAACAGCCTGCATACACTGAAGAAAGAGACAGCAAGCATCCAAACCAAAAGCAGACCTCACACCAAAAAAAAAGTAAACATACACAAGCTAGCAGAGATACTCCTGTGTGAAAATAGCCCTCCAAGACTATAGTAGATAATTGTTTCCTATAAAATCACAGAGTGAGAAAAATGTAAGCAAAATGAAGAAGCACAAGAACCATTCCCAATTAAAAGCAGAAAATAATTCCACTGAAGGAGCAAACAGACAGACTTCTTCAGTCTGACATCAAGTTCAAAAAGGAGGCTATGAAAATACTGAAAGAGTTAAGAATGGCTATCAGTAGTAAAGCAGGTTACTGTAAAAAGGAACTAGAAACTCTAAGGAGGAGCCAAAAAATTAGAAAATTCATTTGTCAAGATGAAAACTAAGCTAAAGGCAACGACTGGCAAAATGAATAATGCAGAGGAACGAATAAGTGATTTGGAAGACAGAATAATGTAAATCACCCAATCAGGACAGCAGAGAAAGGCAAATTAAAAAAAAAAAAAGTAATATAAGAGATCTCTGGTATAACACAGAGTGTGCCAATCTGCACATACTAGGGATCCCAGGAAGAAAAGAAAACGAAAAGGGGATTGGAAATGTATTTGAAAAAATTATGACTAAAAATTTCCCAAATATAAAGAAGGAAGCAGATATCCAGATATAGGAAGCACACAGGGTCCCAAACAAGATGAACCCAAACAGACCACCAAGACATGTTATGACAAAAATGGCAAAAATTTAAGATAAGGAAAGGATTCTAAAGGCAGCAAGAGAAAAACAAAGAGTTAATTACAAAGGAACCTCCATAAGGCTATCAACTGAATTCTCTACAGAAATGCTGCAGGCCAGAAGGGAGTGGCAGCATATGTTCAGATTTCTGAAAGGGAAAAATTTGCAACCTCGAATACTATATACCCAGCAACATTAGCATTTAAAATAGGAGAAATAAAGAATATCTCAGACAATCAAAAACTGAAAGAATACAGTAATGCTAAACATATTCTAAAAGAAATATTGAAAGATCTCTAAATAGGAAAGAAGAAGATATAAGATGGAGGAAATCACAATGGAAAGTAATCACTTAAGCCAGTATACAGATAAAAAACAAACAATTTTTGAAGGTAATAATAAACACAAGGAACAAGAAAAACGTAAATATGAAGAGGTTAAAAGGTACATCAAAATCAGGAGTTCCTGTCCTGGCTCAGTGGAAACGAATCTGAGTAGCATCCATGACAATGCAGGTTTGATCCCTGGCCTCACTCAATGAGTTAAAGATCTGGCGTTGCCATGAGCTGTGGTGTAGGTCGTAGACTTGTCTCAGATCTGGCGTTGCTGTGGCTGTGGCATAGGCTGGCGGCTATAGCTCCAATTCAGCCCCTAGCCTAGGAACCTCCATATGCTGTGGGTGCAGGCTTAAAAAGAAAAAAAAATAGTGCTAATAAAAAAGGACATCAAAATCATAAAATATGGGGAAGGAGAGTAAGAAAATGTAATTAAGACTTTATTTTCTTGGAATGTGTTTGAGCCTATATGACTGCTTGTGTAAAGCAAGCAAGTATAAGAAGGGATTAACATACTTGAAAAACAGGGCAACCACAAATCAAAACCAAACAATACATTCACAAAAACTAAAAAGAAGAGGACATGTGCATAAAATAAAAGGAAATCATCCAACCAAAAAAAAAAAAGAAAAGAAAAGAAAAAGAAAGGGACAGAGAAGAAACAGAATGAACTGCAAAACGATGTTTAAAATGACATTAAATACATATGTATCAATAATTACCTTAAATGTCAGTGGACTAAATGCTCCAATCAAAAGACATAGAGTGGCAGACTGGATAAGAAAAGAGCCTACAAATATGCTGCCTACAAGAGACCCACCCTAGGGCCAAGGACACATATAGATTGAAAGTGAGGGGTTAGAAAAAGTTACTTTATGCACATGGAAATGACAAGAAAGCAGGAGTCACAATACTCATATCAAACAAAATAGACTGTAAAATAAAGGCCATAAAGAAAGATAAAGAAGGACACTATTTAATGATTAAAGGGTCAATTCAAGAAGAGAATATTACACTCATCAACATACATGTACCTAAAATAGGAGCACCCAAATATGTAAAATAAATACTAACAGACATGAAAGGAGAAATTCATGGAAATACAATAATAGTAGGAGATTTTAACACTCTGTTTACTGATATCAATGGACAGGACTTCTAGACAGAAAATCAGTAAGTCACCAGAGATCCTAAAGAACTCACTAGAGCACTTAGACTTCATTGATATTTTCAGAACATTACATTAAAATTTATATATATATATATATGTAAATACATACATTCTTTTCAAGTGCATATGGAACATTCTTTAGGCTTGACTACACACTAGGGCACACAAATAACCTCAGTAAGCTTAAGAGTGTAAAAATTATTTCAAGCATCTTCTCTGACCACAATGGTCTGAAACTAGAAATCAACCACAGGAAAAGAAATGAGAATAAAGCTGACTATATGGAGACTAAACAACTATATGGAGATTACTAAAAAACCAGTAGGTCAATGAGGAAATTGAAAAGGAAATTTAAAAATGCCTTGAGACAAGGCAACAGAAATAAAAGCAAAAATAAACCAGTAGGATCTAATCAAACTGACAAGCTGTTGCACAACAAAGGAAACCTTAAAAAATACAAAAAGATAACTTGCAGAATGGGAGAAAATAGTTTCAAATGATGCACCTGACAAGGGCTTAATCTCTAAAATTTACAAACAACTTATACAACTCAACAGCAAATAAGTCAACAGCCCAATGGAGAAATGGGCAAAAAACCTGAATAGACATTTCTCCAAAGAAGATATGCAGATGGCCAATAAGCACATGAAAAAATGCTCAACATCACTGATTATTAGAGAAATGCAAATCAAAACTACCGTGAGGTACCACTTCACACCAGTCAGAATGGCCACCAATAAGTCCACAAATAGCAAATGATGGAGGGGGTGTGGAAAAAAGGGAACCCTCCTGCACTGTTGGTGGGAATGTAAATTGGTACAACCACTATGGAGAACAGTATGGATGTACCTTAGAAAACTAAATATAGAACTATCACTTGACCCAGCAATCCCATTCTTGGGCGTATATCTGGACAAAACTTTCCCTGAAAAAGACACATGCACCTGTATGTTCATTGCAGCACTATTCACAATAGCCAAGACATGGAAACAACCTAAATGTCCATTGGCAGATGATTGGATTAAGAAGAAATGGTATGTATACACAGTGGAATACTATTCAGTCATAAAAAACCAAAATAATGCCATTTGCAGCAACATGTTTGGAACTAGAAGATGCTAATACTAAGTGAAATAAGTCAGAAAGAGAAAGACAAATACCATATGATATCACTTATATCTGGAATCTAATACATGGCACAAATGAACCTTTCCACAGAAAAGAAAATCATGGACTTGGAGAAGTGATTGCCATAGGGGCGGAGGGATGGACTGAGAATTTAAGATTAATAGGTGCAAACTACTGCCTTTGGAATGGATAAGCAATGAGATTCTGCTGTATAGTGCTGGGAACTATATCTAGCCACTTATGATGGAGCATGATAATGTGAGAAAAAGAATGTATATATGTATGTGTGACTGGGTCACTTTGCTGTATAGTAGAAAATTGACAGAACACTGTAAACCAGCTATGATGGAAAAAATAAAAATAATTAAAAAAAATAATAATAAGAGCTGGAAAAAAAAATGCCTTGAAAACACAGCCATAAGAAATCTGTGGGAGAGTTCCCATTGTGGCTCAGTGGTTACAAATCCAACTATCATCCATGAGGATGGGGGTTTGATCTCCAGCCCCACTCAGTGGTCTAAGGATCCTGCATTGCTGTGGCTGTGGCGTAGGCTGGCAGCTGTAGCTCTGATTCAGCCCTTAGCCTGGGAACTTCCATATGCCGCAGTTGCAGCCCTAAAAAGCAAAAAAGAAAAGAAAAGAAATCTATGAGATGCCGCAAAAGGGTTCTTAGGGATAAGTCCATAGCAATAAAGACCTTCCTTGGAAAAAAAAAAAATAGGAAAAATCTCAAACAACCTAACCTACCACCTGAAAAAATTAGAAAGAGAAGAACAGACAACACCTAAAGTCAACAGAAGGAACGAAATCATAAAGATCAGGGAGGAAATCAATAAAGTAGAGATTAAAAAACATAAAGATGAAGGGAGGGAGGAAGGAAGGAAAAGTCTATAAATAAATACTGGAGCAGATGTGGAGAAAAGGGAACCCTCCCACACACACATTGTTGGTGGGAATGTAAATTGGTACAACCATTATGCAAACAGTATGGATTTGCTGCATCTGTGTCATAGGCTGCAGCCACAGCTCAGATTCAGTATCTAGCCCAGGAACATCCATATGCAGCAGGTGTGGCCATAAAATTAGAAAAATTTTTTTAATTTCTAAAAAAACAAATGTGCAGTAAACATGCACCAAAAATGTGCAGTAAACATCCCTTCAGTCAGCAATACTGATGGCACACCAGCCATGTACTAGGCATGGAACTGGGTACAAGATGAGTAAGACACTCTCTTTGCCTCCAAAGAGAAATAGACTAGCAAACAGATGATTACAACACAGTGTGGCAAATTAATGTGAAAGATTTGAAGAACATTTTAATGATATATGGAGACAGGAATTCATAATTCTGCCAGAGAAGTGGAGGAAGGCTTCACTTAAAAAAATGTAGCCCTTGAACAGGGCCCATAGAAGAAATATTCACTCATCAGGGAAGAGGAGGGTGGATCATCCCCTCTGCAAGAAACAGACATGTTTAGTGACTGGAGCTGAGTTTACCAAAGATTCACCCAGAGAAATTACTTTTTAAAATGAAGATTCTCAGGAGTTCCTATCGTGGCTCAGTGGTTAACAAATCTGACTGGGAACCATGAGGTTGTGGGTTCAATCCCTGGCCTTGCTCAGTGGGTTAAGGATCCGGCATTGCCATGAGCTGTGGTGTAGGTCACAGACATGGCTCGGATATGACATTGCTATGGCTCTGGTGTAGGCTCCGATTGGACCCCTAGCCTGGGAACCTCCATATGCTGTGGGAGTGGCCCCAGAAAAGGCAAAAGACAAAAAAATTAAAAATTAAAAAAATAAAATGAAGATTGTCAGAGCCACCTCCAGAAGTTCTGATATTGGAAGTTCATTGGTACTAAGCACCTCAGGCCGTTCTATGATGGCAAGTCCAAGGCTGAATTTTGACCAGATCAAGACTAGCATATGGCTCTTCTGACTACTAGTTCTGGGGACAGTTTGACACAACTGGAAAGAACCCTGATTTTTCAGTCATGTGTACCTGGGTTTGAATCCTGGCTGTGTACCTAAATAATGCTTAATGCTAATCCATAGCTTAATGCTAATGCTAATCCATAACTCTAGACTTTGGCAAGTGATTTAGTCTTACTAAGCCTCAGTTTTTACATCTGTAAAATGAGGGCAATAATATTTGTAAAATTGTTCTGAGGTATAGAGGATGCAATGTTTCTAGCCCAGTGTCTGGGTCAAACCAAGTTGTCATTACATAATAGCTATTATTACCATTTCTAGTAGGTACAAATTAAACCGCTCTGTGCTTCATTTTCCTTATCTGAGTAATGGGGGTAATAATAGTACCAGTCTAATATGAGTGTTCGTGAGTCTGAAGTGAGATATGCATGAAAAGCATTTAAAACAGTACTTGACACATGGAAACTCTTCAGTAAATGCACAGCAGTGACATTGTTGTTGTTGTTGTTGACGACAGTGATGATGACGGCATTACTCCTTTAGCACGCTGGCCAGTTCCATATGAATGAATCCCAGTATTTATTGATCTAGCTAGAATTGGGTAATGGGTTCACTCATGGATGAGCAAGGAACTTGAAAAGTGGTGGTGTGGGGGATTAGAACGTAAAAGAAAAGGTATTAGGGAGTTGGAATGACCATGTCTGTTAGCAGTTGGGAAAAATGGTCATATGACACTGGCCCTTGGGAAGAATCATTCTTGTTAGGAAAGGGTTTTAAAAATTAAAGAAATAAATAAAGGAAGGGAATAAAACAATCCATTCAGCTACCTCAGAGTAGGACTTTATGTATTTTATGAAAAGTAGTCCCAGAAGAAGGCAGTAAATACATGAGATAGCCTGGTGGGTGGGAGTAGATAGTAAGTTAAAAAGTTATGGTCCCCAACCAAGCCAACTTCCCAAGATGTAGGACTCTGCCAACTCATCTGATAGTATCCGGCCCGCATCTTGCACATGCCTGATACATCGCCTGCTGGTGAATGGTAAGTGCCCATTTCTTCCATCTGCAGTGGATCAGGCTGGCCCTGATCAGTGACTTGTAAGAGCTCTGATGGAAGTTTTTAAAGGATGATGGCTGTGGTGGCTTCCAGGAACTCCAGGGATGGTACAAAGAATAGAATGCTCTACTAGGAGTCAAGAGGAGTGGTTCGTGATCCTAGCCCTGCCATGACTAGCTCTGTAACCTTGAACAATCATTCCATCTCAGCAAGACCTCAGTTTCTCTTGTTCATTTGTTCCTTTGTTGATTCAAAAGACTTCTGCAAAGTACCCTACTGAATGCCAAATCATGGAGAGATGAGGAGACCAAGAAGCATCCACTTCAGTATGAAATTGTTCCTGTTGAAGTAGAGAGTGTGCCAGTAATTGTTAGACCAGGTGTTTTCTGCATGTCTTGATGGACGACCGGGTCCCAAGTGGACCTTGCAAACTGTTCCTTGGTTCATATCAAAAGAAACCCTGATAATGGAATAAAATGTTGATAAGTAGGTGAATCTGGATAAAGGATGTTCTTTGTTCTAGTCTTAATTTTCAACTTTCCTAGAAGTTTAAAATTATTTCCAAATAAACAAAATGAGTAGAATCCCTAGTGATTCAGATCCATCTCTCAAAATGCACATAGTGATTAAATTACATAATCTTTTTGTGCAATTTGTCATTCCACAGCTAAGACCACTGGGTTTAGTGGAAGAGGACCTGAGTTTGAGTCCTGGCTCATTTGCTACTAGCTTAGGACTTTATCTAAATAATTTCACTAATTTGAGCCTTCATTTTCTTTATCTGTAAAATAGAAATAACAAAGTGTCCCTCACATGGTCTTTGTAAGGATTCAATGAGATTATATCTAATATACCTATATTACCTATACAGTTTCTGTAGATTATATATGTAATACACAGACATACAAAATTGTTTTTCTTCTAATAATGTGCTATACAGATATTTGATGTCTCTCTGCCTTAGCTGAGGTCATGTTAGTGTCTTTGTTTCCTGGAATAGCTGACATCATCTCACAATTTCCTTCTGTTTTCTTACAGCCTGAAAGAATTTCAGGGGAGCAGTATGGAATCCATTCTGATGTCTGGAGCTTAGGAATCTCTTTCATGGAGGTATGTTGTTGTTTGCAAATAGATGTTGTTTGCAAATATATATCTGCATAATATGTTCTATCAGGAAGAATGAAGATTTGGGGGGAAAAAAAAAGCCTCCCATGTGTTATGTGTATATGTAAAAAGTTTACCTCAGTATTCCTTATTTTGATATCCTTGCATGGTTTGTGAACTGACTATTCTAAAGTGCTATTTCTCACAGATCACCTGTATAAAACTTAACTGGAGTGCTTCTTAAAAGTACAGGTTCCCAGACTCCATCCAAGATCATTTAAATTCAGATCTCTAAGAATCAGCATTATTAACATGTTCCCTCTGGGATCCCTATGCATACTAAATCTGGAGAACCTGTGTTTTAAAAGAAAAATTTTGGAAAAATTATGTGATAGTTGCCTTGTGGAAATACATATACAACTTCCATAAGTGATTACTTGATTAAAGGGTATAGCCCTACTCATTTGGATGTACAATTTCTACATGTTACTTTAGAACAAAAAACAGCCACCTTGTTTCAGTAGAATCATATCATGTTTTGGGGGACAGGCTGTGTTATGATTTGAAAGAGGATAGGTGTATGTATTTAGCACAGTTTTACCGTCTTACTCTTAAAAGCTGTATTTAGAATGGACTTTATCTTAATATGCTACATGTAGCCCCCGCTAGAGCACTATGCTAAAGTTTCTGTACAATGATCATTGATTTATAGGGAAATGAGTAGGATTTATATTAGAAGGACATCTAGCTGAGTGATTTACAGTAGTGTAGAGCCTGGATATTCATTCATGCTTCAAGAATTCTATCTTACATGCATGGATACAGATAAAGGAGGACTCTTTAAAAAGTAGAAATAAGTTCTTAATAAGATCTTAGAGAGTTGCCATCACAGTTGCATCACCTTTTTTTTTGGTCAAATACTTTTTCTGTGATTTTTTTGTAATGCATGAATGCAGTTGAATTTGTAAGGAAATATCTTCAGACTCAATTCCTGCACTGTGGAAAGAAAGCAAAAATATTCAACATTTATTAATTAATATTCTTCTGCTTCTTCATAAAAAGGAATCCAAGAGAAAACACAGTTATGCTTATATCAGCTGAGAGGTTAGCAATAGTGGTGGACAGATGCTTGGACCTGAGTCTCCCAACAGAATCCTTAAGGGCTTGTCCATTTAGCGTGTAACTAGTACTTTTGATTTGTGGAACTTTCTCTTTGCACATTTTATTTTTAATGTTTTCTTTTTTGGCTGTCCCGTGGCATATGGAGTTCCCGGGCCAGGGGTTGGATCCCAGCTGCAGCTGTAATGTCAGATACTTTATCCTTCTGCACCTGGCTGGAGATTCAACCTGCATCCTGGCACTGCAGAGTCCATTGTGCTATAGTGGAGATTCCCCCTTTGCATGTATTTTTTTTAATGGTGATTTTTATTTTTTCCATAATAGCTGGTTTACAGTGTTCTGTCAATTTCCTACTGTACAGCAAGGTGACACATTGACACATACATGTATACATTCTTTTTCTCATATTATCATGCTCCATCATAAGTGACTAGATATAGGTCCCAGCACTATACTGCAGTCCCTGAATATATTTGATAAACAGCCAGATATAGTATAGAACATTTGAGAAGTTACATAGTTTAAAGATAAGAATCCTGGATTGGGAATAAAAGACCTGGTTCACAGTTCCAGCTTTACTACTGGTCTTCTAGTTGCCCTTATGCAAGTCACACTGTCCCTCATTTCAGGGCTCAGTTTCTTTGTCTGTAAAATAATGATCTGCAAACCCCTTTCTAGACTAACATCCTATGACTCTAAGCAGTCTGCTCTTGTCTTTCTTTAACTTTTTGTAACAGCTCTAGGATTGTGTGATTTAATACCCTAGCATGGTATAATATGCAGATGCATAGCAATACTATGAGAGAACATAACTAACAGATTTAAGATTTAGAGCAAGCATATTTACTCAGCATTTTCCTTTCCACATTCATTTCTTCATTCATGTATTGAGCTCCTGCTATGCCCACTAGGTAGGCATTCAGGGCATAGTTACAAAGGACACTCCATTCTTGATTCTCATGGAGTTGCATTTACAGAAGGGTGAGGCATTAATGACAGGAAGCAGAAGGATAACTAAGTATCTACTTTATCAGGTGGAGATAGGTCCTATGGGGAAAAATAAGGTGGAGTAGTCCTTTTTGATAAAGCACCCTTTGAGCAGAGACTTGAATGATGTGAAAAGAGGGGGCCATCAGGCCACAGCAAATACAGAGGCACTAAGCTGCAGTGTGTTTGGCATATATAAAAGAAGCAGAGAGACCAGGGTCACTAGAGTGGAGTTAACAAAGGAAAAGTGGGAAAAAACACATCAGAGGGGTAACCAGGGGCCAGATCATTTATAGCTTTGTAGGCCCTAGTAAGGACTTTAGATGTTACTCTAAGAGTAAATGATCTGAATTACATTTGCAGTGAATGACTGGGTGAGCAGTGGAGCACAGACTGTAGAAAGGCAGTCATGGAAACAGGGAGATCAGTTAAGGTAGGTAGGTAGAGAGATTAATAAATAGAATGTATTTATATTGTGTATTGAAATATATGTCTGCTAGTATTTTGCTGAGTGCTAGGAATACAAAGAATGATTTAAAAAAGAGGCTCTTGGGAGTTCCTGTCGTGGCTCAGTGGGTAATGAATCCGACTAGGAACCATGAGGTTGCGGGTTTGATCCCTGGCCTTGCTCAGTGGGTTAAGGATCCAGCGTTGCCATGAGCTGTGGTGTAGGTTGCAGATGTGGCTCATATCCCGCATTGCTGTGGCTGTGGTGTAGGGCAGTGGCTACAGTTCCGTTTAGACCCCTGGCCTGGGAATCTCCATATGCCACAGGAGCGGCCCTGGAAAAGACAAAAAGACAAACAAACAAACGAAGAATAAATAAATAAAATTTAAAAAGAGGATCTTTGTCATATAGGGAAGGAGATTTTCTTTGATATATTTAGGTTTTGTTGATCATGTTCATTTATCTTGGAGGCAAACTCTTGAAGGGTCTCTAAAAGCCTGAAGAAAACAAACTCTTTGAATTTGTAAGACTGAGGAGGATTAAGGTATACGGAACTGTGTGAAAAAATGTCACCATTGAGTATAAGACAACTGAATGCCAGAAGGAGAGTTTTGGCTCATGTGGTGAAGTGGAGAGGAGAAAGGGACCACTGGTCAGGAGTGAGGGCCAAGAAGGGTTGGGTATTCTGCTGCTCCCTGCATTTTAAAATGTATGGTGAGGAGCCAAATGTTAAATCAGGAGGAGGAGGAGATGGCATTAAAGGATATAAAGCGCAGTCTGATTGTGATCATCAAAAATTGTTATTGAGCACCTCTTTGTGTGTGATGCTTAAGGAACTATGTGATTGCATTCTCTGTATTCTGAGAGCTTAGGATCACCAGACAGGCAAGTAAGGACAAATGACCAAATACACTGTTGGACAAGGTCTTTAGGGAGTAGAGTAAAGCCCTGGCATGTGTTTTATTCCAGATTCATTTGGGGTTCAAGGTAACAAAAAATAAATGATAGGGAACTGGAGTCAGAGGTTTTGAGTCTGTAGATGAGAAACTGTGGGTGATTCAATAATGAAGAGAACCCCAAGGTTCTTTGTCTTTTTAGGAGCAGATGTGATCAGAACATTACCTGAAGAGATTGGGAAGTTAGTCCAAAAAAAGCACTAAGAGGTCAGTTTTTTCTTTGTTTTCACCACAGTGTGCTTAGAATAGATGTGGTAAATCCTAATTTCAAACACTGTAGATCAAGAGAAGTGTGAATCTCAATAGCATTTTACAATGCTGAGTAACAGTTGTGTTCTGAATCATAGTCAATAGCTTCAAAGAATTGCATGTCTTCTGTTTAGTCTCACTTTAAAAAATAGGATTCCCTTTCAAGGTACATGCTCTGAAGAATAGAAACTTTCATTCATTCAGTAATTACTACTTAAGCACATACCATGTGCCTTGTGGAGTGGAGCACACAAAGCTGAGAAGAGCCAACCCAATAGAGAAGACAGACATCTAAAGCCCAGAACAGTGTGACAAAGTCTTTAGTAAAAATGTTTATGAAGTCCTCTGTCCCACAAAGGTTAGGGGACGGGGCAAGCTTCTCAAAGGAGTTGACAGTTGAGCTTGGTTGGTCTCAAAGGGACTTGCCACTGGGAGAAAGAAGGAGAAGAGGGAGGAGCCCCTCCCAATCCCCCAGCACATTCTAAAGTGGAGCTTTGTAAACACTTCTGGGGAGAGCAGATGTCTAAGTATGCGAGGTCTACCTATTTGTGGAGATACCTTCCTCAAAGTGTTTTGAGTCAATAGGTTTATTCCTCTAGGGTTCCAGGTAGTAAAGAAACAAATGGGATAAAAATATAGCAAACAGAGCAAAAGAATCTTCCTGAAATTACTCAAGAATCAAATAGGGGCAAAATAGGAACTAGAGTTTTCTATCCCTTCTACCTCTACCCAGCACCTCCCCCCACCCCACCAAAATTCCATAAATTCCATAAGATCCTGAGGTTTGGTGATGCAAGAATCAAACGGTTCCCTTCATTGTTTTAAACTCCCAAAATACAAGGTTCACCCTTGCTTGCCTTCTGCATACTGCCCCTTCCCTTGTTAATGTGCTGTCACAGTCCCTACGGGGAGTCATAACAAGGCCTTTCACCACACTCTTTGATGAAAGATAATGCTACATGCCGCTAAAATGTGCCATTAAAAAAATCACAGACAGGTACATTTGTGCCTTAAGCAAGGAATCTTTAATATCAAACTATCTGTTATCCAGGAACAGAATTGCCCCCATCTTCTCTCAATTCAGTATCCCTCTGTGGAATAAAGTAGGTCTCTTCTAGGATTTTGTCAGCTGTATGTAGTATTTGGTGTTGGCAGAAGTAACAAAGGTGGAAATTACCCTTAAGAAGGGAAAAAAATGATACTATTCAGCTTGACTAGAGCCCTGCATTGTTACTAAATGTGAAGATTTGGGCCCCTTTTTATGTTCTTGTTTGTGGTTTTCAAATCAGATCTTTAAATGTGTTGTAGTTCTCTTCACGTGGATTAGTTATGGAATGAAATAAAGGTCATTGCCATATAGGGAATTTGTGTGGGCTCCTTTGGTAATGGGGAAAAAAACTCCTGTGGAAGAAGTTGTACTTCCTTGAAACTTCATGACAAGTATCAGTGTGAAAATGCAAAAAAAAAAAAAAAAAGAGAGAGAAGAAAAAAGAAGTGAGACCCACTAACAAGAGTAAAAATTCCTGATCTAGGACAAACTGGGAAGATTAATCCTGCCCCAGAATATTTGTTTGACTCTTAGAAAGCTCGCACCGATTCAGTTGACTGGGTGACTTTTAGGTCTCTTCACCCTGGTGGTTGCTATTCAAGACTTCAGGGCTCAACTTTAAAATGAAAATGAGTGTGTACATAGTAAGAACTTTATCTTACCAAGTTTAATGATTTTAATTCCTCGGCGTAGGGAGTACCTAAAATGTTTTAGGGCAGAATTTCTTAATTTCACAGAGTGTGCAGTGCTTCTCTCTTCTCCCACAAAATGAATGGCTTGAGGAGAGAATCCCACTGTTGTTTTTCACTGGTTAGTTACTCCATTCATATTCTTGTATCACTCAAGTTAAAACATACATTGCAGTAGGGAAGTAAATAGTCATATTTGGAACAGCTGGATTTTTAAGTTGCTCCTGAGTCAAAAAAATAACTCAACACACACCCTCCTCCAGCAGCACCCAGGACGACAGTGCACATACGTCTGATTGAGTATGCTCTACAAGTACATGTTCTGGTTTGTGATTCTCTTTGGCGGGCTATTGTAAACCTTATTAAGGTTGGTGGTGAATAATCTGACAGGCTTTTCCACAGGAGTCAGATTGAAAGCCCCATTTGTAGCACATGCATTCTGCTCTTTTCACTTGGGTCCTCTCTCTTTCTGCCTTTGTTTGCCTCCTCTCTCACCAGTCTCTTGAGTCTGAGGCGTAGAGCAGTCTGGCTCAGTGTACTTGGTTAATTGGAGTGTCATCTAGTCCTCTGAGACCCCTCTTCAGCATGATCACTGTTTTACTGAAGTGGTTTGAATGATGTGTGAAAATGATGAAAGAAGGGTCCATGGCTTAGAAAAATGTCTCTAGATAGGTGAAGAACACATTCAGAGAATCACTCAAGGTCATTGTCTTCAAAGTAGCACCATCTTCTGAAGATTTTATGAGTTCTCTTGTTTTGACAGAGTTATAGTTTTTCTTGTGAGCTTCAGAATTACTTTTACCAAGTAAAAAATATTCTAGGAATACTATGCCATTCAGTCTACATGGAATATTATTTTTCCTCTTCTCTCAAAGATAAAATTTAAATACCCATCCTTTATGACACCAACTCTGATCTCTCCAGCTGGAGGTAGTATCTTCTTCTGACCTTCATCTACATCTTCCTTATGGCATGTACATTTTTCACTTTGTATTATATTAATTTATAGGTATATCACAGTTCCTTATGACAGGATTTAAATCTGATTCTCATAATCTCCTACACTCTCTAGGACAATTTCACTGCCCCAGGGGTTTCTCAAGAAATCTTTTTGGCTCAGTTTTTTCATATTTTTTTGATGGTTTTAAAGCAGTTTCTGAAAATAAAGATCAGAGTTAAAGTTCGATAGAACCTTTAATGTAAGTTAAAGCTCACAAATGTTTGCTGAATAGATCACAGATATTTCACATGCGAGGAAGAGTTTTCTGCTGGCCGTATCAGACCTAGATTCAAATTCCACCTCTGCCAGTATTAAACTATAGATCTTAGGGTAAATTGCGTAATCTCTCTGGACCTCAGCTTCCCCACCTTTAGATGGGAGCCGTATTTCAGAGCTTTTGGAAAGGTCACAATGAGAAAATTGAGAAAATTATCCCCTCTTGAAGGAGAATTACCTTTTGAAATGTTTACTTTGGTTCACAGAGACTACTAATTTGGTTAAATCATGGAATGCATGCCTTAGCTTCCATTCTCAGGGCAAACTCCACTAAGTATAACCATAAAGGGATTTTTAAGGCTTATTACCATAAAGAAAGGGAAAGGAGACAATAGCAACCAAATTTTGGATGTGGAAAAGCAGATGGACAACAGTAAACAATTTAGCAGAACCAAAAGTGCTGAAATCAAAAGCCAGCAGTAAAGAAACAAAGAAGCACTTGATTTCCTATAAACCACCCAGAAGGTTCAGGAATTGGTGGAACCACATATCTGAAACTACAAGTGAGGGTGAGACCACAGAATAGAATTGTTTTAAAGTCTGTGTGAGAAGCAGTTAAGCTATTTGACCCACAGATTCTTTTCTCTAACTCAGCACAGGCAGACAGTTGCCCTTCCCCAACCCTAATACAAGACTGAGTAGAGGAGTTTTTCTGAGAATAAAATAAGTGATACCTGGCACTGTAGATGGCTGGGTCACCCATTAGTGAGGGCAGAAGCATTAAGTGAAAGTTTAGATTCTAGATGTCAAAACTCCCAGCTGTCTGTTCGTAGGACACAGGCAGGATATTGGAAGAGACTTTATCTAGGAAAATCTGACCGGGAAGTCTTAAAGATCCAGGCACTGGAAGTTCCCTAAGGAAGGAGTCAGCTAGATCGTGTTACCTCTGTCTACAGGTTCCACCCACAAGCAAAGAGTTTCTAGTCTCATTTGTAGTGCTTTACTCTTGTCAGAACATTTAAGGAAGCCTTTTAAGGTAAGAACAGAGATCTAAAATAATAATAAAAAAAAAAAAGCAATATGGAGGGCTTGGAAACTATGAAGGAGGGAAAAATTCAAATAAACTATTATAGTATTCTCAGAGGGATAAGTGAAAATATTGCATCTAGGAAACAAGAACAGGCTGCTGTAACAAAAGAACTTTCAGAGAACAACAACAAAGAGAATTGGAAATTGGAGAACATGAAAAAGAGAAGTTTCAGGAGGAAAGAACAGAGAAAACAAAAGCAAGGAAATAAGTAAATGTTTCCATTTTAATTTTATAACATGAGAGGATTATTTATATGTCATTTGAGATGGCCTTCTTAGTGTTTCTCCAGAGAGGGGAAAAAAACAAACCTAACTTTTTTCTAAATGACACATGTTAATGCTTTCGCCCAGGGAAAGTGAGTTTTGATAGGAGAATAGTAAATCATTGAATTCTCTGCAGATATCTATAATAGATTTTTCCTGAGGAAAATTTAACATAAAATGTACCAATAGTTGAATGTAATTACCTCGTCTTATGGAATTGTTAAAAGCTGTTGACGCATCTAATTTTTTTTATTTTGCCTTTATACATATTGTTTAATGGATGCTAGATAAGACTCATTGGATATCAAGAAAATGAAGTGTAATTTTCTACATTTACAAGCAAACACAAAGTATGTTGAGCTATGGGAAATGAAAGAAGTATTGAAAAAGCTACATGGATCACCCAGCCCAATACCTTTGACAGAGTTTCTAGAGAAGTTTGATGGAGAGTATATCATTTTCTTTCTATGATATATTTTCAGATGGTAAGGCTGTCATCCTAATTCTTGAACTGTGAGAGCTTTAACAGTTAACCAGATGTGTTGCCACCATCACTTACAATCAGTGTTATCTTGGTCATTTTGCCACTTCAAGTGTCAGTTTCTTATCTGTGAAATGAAGATAACATTAGAATTCATTCATTCTTCAAATATTCATTGAACCCCTTTTATGTGCCAAACACTTTACTAGGTGCTAGGGATACCTTGGTAGATAAAATAGGTATGTTCCCTTTCCTGTTGAACCTATAATGTAATAAAGGAAGCGTATGGTAAACAGTAATAGTAAGCACATATTTTTTTGAAAGCAGGCATTTCCAGTATTCTAGGCTTTGTAATAAATGCTTTCACTTAACAATAACAACTGCATTAAATTACTTTGAGAAGTAAACTTCTCTTTGAAATAACATCTATGTATTGAGTGTTTACCAAATGACAAGAAGTATGGAGCATTATCTAGACTTGCCTCTAAATGTATAGAAGGACATATTCCCCACTCTCCCTATGGAAAAAAAAATTAAAATACCCGGAGACACAGCTGTCTCTAGTGAGTTTACAGCTGCAGCTTTGTTTGCTTTTCTAGCCCTTGGTGATTAAGAACCTGGTCTGAGGGGTGACGGATGGCTTTGGATCCCCTCTGAGCAGCTGCTGTCATCTTCTTTCAACCATA
The DNA here is from genome assembly GCF_054392235.1 of Sus scrofa. NCBI lineage: Eukaryota > Metazoa > Chordata > Mammalia > Artiodactyla > Suidae > Sus > Sus scrofa. Next base: position 176,450,234 of record NC_139383.1, read on the forward strand.
AAGACTTGGCATTTGGTGTGCTCCCCTCAAATACTGATTTTTTTCTCCTCTTCTTTTTTGTAATTATTGCCAAGGACATGAGTGGATGTTGAATTTTATAGTATGCTGTCTACTGCTCCATCTAGTGAAATATCTTACCTGTTGATCAGAAGTTTCTGCTGAGAACCATCAGAAGGCAGAAGGATCAAAGCTGAAGGGTTTAAAGACAAAGGAGATTTCAGTGGAAGATGGTATAGGAAAGTGGGTGGTAGTGTGGTTCTGGAATCCTTGTTATGGGCCACCTTCCCTTCCATTGAAGAACATTGAGAAAAAGCACATTTAACAGTTTTCTGTTACTCATTCTCCCTGCTCACACTCCCCTTTCTGTAATTGTCTTAACTTGATTTTTCCATTGTCATTTTTTGTCTAAAATTTTATATAACTTATTGCAAAAAGGAGCTGTTAAAGTGACCTTTGGCAGATGATGGATTGACTGGTTCAGTTCTTTGCAAGGTCTGTGAAGGGATCCAGCTGTCTCAGATTACCATGCCTAAATGTGCATTTTCCAAGGTTGTCAGTGATTGTAGTGAATGTGAAACTGGCAGACAATGTGAAGTGTTTCCCACTGAATGAGGCATTGTTGAACTTCCTTTGTGCTCAGAGCTATCGTGAACAACCATGAGATTGACAAAACAAGATGGGACAGGTGCTAGCAGTCCCAGCTAAGCATTTTATTATTTTGATGGATTTCAGACTGATTCTAAAGTTTTTCCAACAGCACATGTCTAAATTGTGTATACACACAAACACACACAATTTGGACTAAAAAAAAAAAATTTAATCAACAAAGTCTTGATATGAAGAATAAAGAAATAAAGAGAAGACAAAGCAGGCATTTGACAGCCCATGTTCAGCTGTTTTAAGAATTGTCAGTAAAGAATAGGCAAGCTGCTACTTTATGACTGGTAGGCTGAACTTTCTGAGGCGATCAAAAACCAAAAGCAAAAAGCCCATGGTTTTCTATTCAATATAGAGACTTTTCTAATGGACAGATCCCTGCACCCCTCCTACTCAACAGTGCAGTCATCCCTTTAGAGATAAAAATGCCCCATCCCTGGGGTGGGGGGCATTTAAGTAGTGACTAAATGCTTGTCTCAGGTTGTTTTGTTTTGTTTTGTTTTTTTAAGACATACTTGTAGAAGACATAGGTGTAAAAGTTAGATGAGATGCAGTCATTTATTCATTTAGTCACTTAGCAAATTTTTGTTGCATGGTGTGGTAGGCACTGTGCTAGTCACTGGGGACATTTTGGGAAAGTGACAAAATACCTGCTTTCATGGAACCTATATGATAAAAAAGATGCTTGACAACAGTAACTTTTTAGGCAGAAATAAACAGCATCATATGATGGGGGTAACTCACTGGTGCAGGGTTACTTCTGAGTGGAGGTCTGAAAGATAAGAAGGGCCCAATGTTCTAGTGACATCTGTTAACTCTAAAATTCTAAGTGTGGTAATTTGTGGAACCACTGCTGCTACCTTCAAAATATCCAGTGGTACAAACCACTACTCATAGAATTCTTTCAGAACTCAAATCCAGTGACCTGAAATTGGCTTTAAAAATCATCTCAAAGATCCTATAGACCATTTTATGTACTTTGGTTCTGAAATGAATAATAATTTTAACATTTTTTAGCATTTATGTAGAAAAATATTTTACATAGTCTATCTTGTATTTAGAGACTAGAGTGTTTTTTAACTAAAGAAAGACATTAAAACTTGTTGAATCAGATCTCTTCCCTTACCAACAAGCTCCAAAGCCAGGAAGGGACTATGCCCACAATACAGCATAAGGTAGGGCTGTGCAGAAGAGAACTGGCAGCTGGGTCTTTGGTAGTAAAGTGTAATTTGCTTTCCTCTGTTCCTTGCAGTTGATATCTTCTTGCTAAGTATCATTCTAGATCTTTATGTGTAGTAACACTTACCAAAGCCATTTGATATTTATGTGTACGTAACACTTACCAAAGCCATCTGATATTCATTATCTCATTTAAGCTTTTCCCACCATGATGAGAAATAACCAAAATATCGGTAATTTAAGGTATCTAACATTGTTCTACCAACTTTGATGTATAAGCATCAAAGTTCCCATTTTGCAAATAAGGAAACTGAGATCCAGAGAAATTAAAGGACTTTTCCAGAAGGGTTAGGTGACTAGACCAGGCAGCAGCAGTTAAGTGTCCTGACTCTGGAAGAAAGATGTGCTATAGAAAAGAAGTAGATCAGTAAATATAAGTGTAGCTTAGATTGAGCTCATTAGACTATACCCCAGCACTGGTGTTTTCTCAGGCACTCACAACTATATGACTCCAGGGAGTGGTTTAGAAATGGAGGACAGCTCCAAGCTAGGTTTCTAGGGTCTGTTATCAGAGTTAAAGGCACCCACTCTTAGAGGATATAGGTCAGCATTATACAAACATATTGAAAGTGTGTCATTTCTTAATTCTTCCTATGAAGATTAAAATGATTATTGAATTAAGCACATGGGATGATTTGGGGGGAAGTTTAATCTTTTCACTTCTTGCAACCCTTTAGTCTTTAGTAAGAAACTAGCCATCTAAATTCATCATAATGCTTACATAGGTGATGTGTGTGCAAGAGGGCCTTGCCTGTTAAAACTAGCAATCCCTAATACTGAAGAGTTTGTATACTATATTCATTAAGGTATTATAGCTTTTTTGGTAGAAACAACCAAACCATGAACCAAGTTGATGAACCAAACTCTAGCAGACATCACATTGGGGGTTATCATAATCAACAAATGCTCATGGTCAGCCTACTGAAAAATACTATTTCCAGTGTCATGGAGCGCATATAAAAGTTTACAACTTAGAGTCTTCCTTAAACAAGTGAAATTTACCAGGCATTAGAGATACAGGAAGAGGTAGAATCCTAGGAATTGTTACCAGGTAAGTTGTGATACATAGTCCATTGAATGTATAGGCAGGGAGGGTATGGATTTTGTCCTCAAAATTGTTTTCTGGGACTAACCCCCAACAGAAAAGGAGGAACAATTTGAAACAAGTTATGAAAGGATAAGTAGCTTGGAGTCATCTGTTCACCTGTTACACCATCTCAGATTCCACATAGGAAAACCATGGTTAGTATTGCGTTTTGAGTTGTTCAAAAATGTGAAGAACATATATCTTTCTATTAGAAAAGTAAAATGTCTGCTTTCATCCATCTTGACTGAACTTTTATCTCTCTTTAATTTAGAGTCTCTCACTGAATTTCCTCTTAATGCACAGAATAACATCAAAAGAGACCTTTGCAGTTGTTTTTAAGTGACTTTTAGAGATTTGATTATATACACAGATATTTTAGTTAGCATTGCTTAGAGTTACTGATGGAAAAAATCAATTTGAAATAATTTAGAATATCTTCAAAGCCACAAAATGGATCTATTTAAATGGAGGGTTGAGGTAGGACTTTCCCTTTGTTTTTTTGTTTGTTTTTTTTAATCACTTAACTGCCTTATATTTACCATAGCCTAGTTGAACTTATGTTTACATTTTACCCATAGTATTCAACCAAAACATTATTCAGGCTGCATTTTTAGTCTAAAGCAATATAGACAGATTGATATATACACACACATATACAAGCCTACACACACACATATATACATATATGCATACATATAATATGCATAAAACACAAACTTTTTTAAGGAAAAAATGATGCAAGTAAAAAAGCATTATTGAGGAAGGAAAATTATGTTTCAGGACAGCAGGGTTAGAAAGACCAAGCAGCGTTTAAAGATTCAAAACAATAGCATTTAGCATGAAATCTACTTTTTATCATCCTTACCCAGCCATCAGAATGAAGAAAGACAGTGTCCAGCTGTAGCAGTAGTTTGGTAGCAGGAGAATTAGAAGTAAAGGTACTAGTGCCTGAGGGGTGGGTCATGAATTAATAATTGCTATGTGGCGGATGAGCCCCGTCAGAAGAGCTGAAAATGAGGAAGTTGCCTTGCAGAGCGCTATCAATCACTCAGTGACCATAACTTCCAGTAATTAGTGTATTTTATGGGCCTTTGCTTCAGTGGCTCGAAAGCACATATGCTCCAGTCACAGCTAAACTTTGCCAGAGTAATATTCCAGGATGATTTATCCTCCTGCTGCACTGGGATATAACCCTATATTAGGTGAAGATTGTGAACTAAGCTGCAATAAAGTGTAAGTTTAGGTACAGTTTGCCCAGGTTGAGACCTCAATGTATCATGCTTTTCAGCATTCATGGTTAGACTACAGCAAGCAATCATTTTTAACAGTAAAACAAATAAAGCAATTAAAGGAACAGCATTAAGATATTGTACTTGTGAATTACTGTTGCCCCGGCCCCATTTAAGTGTCCACTGTAATAAACCCATTTCTAATTTAAAAAGAAAAAACCCACTGTATTAGAAACATTTATTTGTAATGCTGTCTTTTTCTCCATTATTATTGGTAATCTGTGGGATAGAATGCAGGACCTACTGAATCATGGAGAAATGTTTGATTTATTTCTTTGTGCTATTGTGTTTGGGATCCTGACGTCAAAATAAATTTTCTTTTTCACCAGTGGACTCTAGTGAGGATGAATAGTTGTTTTAAAAACATTGGCACATGTTAAGAAGCACTCCTGATAGGAACCTCACAGTTAGGCTCTTTCTACACAAAGGAAACGTTATTTGTGAGCTCTCCAGGGCACTTGGCACTTTTTGTACAGGCGTCATGAGTTATTTGCCCTGGTTCACCCACTACTCTAGAAGTCTCTGGGGCTTTTGCAAACAGGGGCCTTTGCCATTGCCAAAACATCTGTAGAGTCCAGAGTTCCTAGTAATTTAACAAGCTTTGCCACCAACCTACAGTACGACCTTTGGCAAATTAATTAAGCTTCTGGTGCTTCCATTGGGCCATAATTCTGTTTGTATTAAAGAAATCCTTAGAGTTATAGGGAAATGTTATGTGAAAAGAAGTATGAATTGAATAGAGAAAACATATGCATGGTTCCGGTTCTCCTTTTTAGGGTGCAATGTTTCTACACCACTTTTAATGAGGGTTGTTCTTGAATTTCCTTAGACACCAGTGATAAGCTAATTTCAGTAAGCTTGGGTAGAAAGGTGTACACAGTTTGATGCTTTTGTTACATTTATTATTCCATCTTCAATTTGCAATGTATTATAATATTATACAAGTTAAAACAATAATAGTAAAACTAATTGTCTTTAATTAAAGGGAATTAGGTTTTGATTTTAATGTATGTAATGCAGTGAGAACTGATAACGTGGAGGGTCCCAAAGGTTATTAGGGCATATTTCTGTTGGGCCTGATGGTGTTAGTAATAACCCTCTTCCTCATAGTTCTAGACATGAACAAATATGTCACTTCATCAGTCTCTGTTACTCGCACTTATGCCCCTCCACAGGGGTTGCAGATTCCACAAGTTATCAGCTAATGGCGTTATACATTAAAAATTGAAGCTTTCCTCACTCCGAGGCCTTTCAAGGCTTTGTTCTTAAGCCCTAGACACTTCGGAGTGCAGCTGCAAACTATAGGCAGAAGATTAAATTAATTTGTAACTCTTTTTTTTTTTTTGGTACTGCATTACTAAATCCTCCACATTTAATTGAAACCCTACTTCAAGATGCTTTGTGTTTCTGTGTTCTTTGTTGTCAATTTAACCTCTGAAGCACTTTAACACTGGTAAATTGCTGTTATATCCTTCGGATTGTTCTTAAACCATTCAGTGAGAGGACAGTGAAATTGATACATGGGAAGAAAAGTAAAATCTTTAGGGTAGATTTTGAGGTATTTAATATTTATTATGGTCCTTCACCAGCATAGCTTCACATGATTTAAACTCTCTCTCTAGGACTGTGTAAATTGGTCTTGGGATGAAATCTCACCTAGGGAATTTTATGTAATCCAGTAGTTAAGTCTGATTTTTTAAAGTTTCTCTGTGTCTGAATGTTCCAAAGCGGCTGCTGCATTTCTATAAAATGAAGGTTTAACTGCAGTTCACAATCTAAATGCAAAATCCTTAGATGGAAATTTAATTGTGCAAAATGTGCACAAGGTAATTAAGAACAAATTTTAGAACATTTCAGACTATAAAGTCCTCCTTCAGCTAGATCACTGGCTATATTGAAAATGCTTATTTTCAATTTGCAGTTATGCTGAGAAACATAGAATACGTCTAAATTAAGAATTTATAAAATCCAGTGCTCTGCAGTATAACTGTAAATTTAAAACTGCTCCCACATTGTTGATACTCTTGATACTCTTAAGTTGGAAACTTAATCACCAAAAACATATCCTGACTTCGCGTCCTACGTTTGCTTTCTGGCTGCAGTGCATGTTTTCTCTTTACCATTTATGACTTCATGACAATAATTATTCTGGTTACCAAAAGAGGCCATTTTTCTTGCTTTGTAAATAAATTAATTATCTTATACCCTAAATTTTTGTTAAAATACAAACATTTCTATCATGCATTTGTTATTCATTTGGCAATTGTTATAATCACAACCACACATACGAAATTATAAAATTTGGCATATTCAAATACTGCTAACTCAAGAGTATTTCATAGATTATGGTTGTACAAATCAAAGATTGATAAGACAATACAGAGGAACACTCCTAGTTTTACAGTGAAATGTTAAGGGTTCATTGCTATTTAAGTGTGTTACCAACTGGTAAATGTTTTCAGAACATTTTTTTTCTGCCTTTTGAATAGAAAATTTCCCACAATGAACAGTATTTAGCAGTTTGCTGAATCTTAAGTATTTGGAATTAAAATGTACTTTTTAATTTAACATTAAGTGGAATCCTCTCCCTCCCCCCATCTCTACGTCTGCTCCCCCCAAGTAAATAATGCTTTTCCAAATCTTTACAATGTGAGCTGCTCCCCTCCTGGGAATGAAAAGGATGTTAGAGTCCTTTGATGAATTACTGGTGCTTATGTGGGTCCACATTTTTCAATGTACTTTTTTTTAAAAAATTGGACTTAAGCTGCCTAAATTTAAATGCTTCTTTTTATAAAGATGATAAAGACAGCAAAGATTTCTATTGGCTTAGCCCTAATCTGTTTGCTTTGTTGTGATTCCTTTTTTTCTCTTCTTTAACTGTTAACCTATTTATAAATCTAAATCTACATACAAAGGTCATTGGTTGGCTGAACTTAAACCATTTTACTCAGTAAATTTAATTAAGAAAATACAGTGCAACTCATAAGCAAATGAGTTTTTTCCTAGTTTTAAACCAAACCACCCTCTTGAGTGCTGATTGCCTTGCCCGACCCCTGGTGATACAGAAACAGGCAAAATTAAAAAGGACATTAAAGCTTCATTAAATCTGAAACACATTTAGTACAGTGACATATCTGCAGGCCATTTCAGAGAAGATTACATACTCTCTTTTGTAAGTTTCCTAATTTGTAATACCTTGACAATAAAAACTGGGGAAATGCAAGTAGATTTATAGACCAGTAGGAGTAAAAGATACAGAATGGCACCAGGTTTGTCTGTCTGAAATATTCACTCGTAGTATATGTGCTCCCTTTTCCCCATAAGAGTTCAGTGTTTATTTTGACTTTTGACAGCCTCGGCCATGTCTACCAAGAGCCCTTTTCCTTTTTTACCTTCTCCTAATAAAACTTTATAAAAAGGTTCTAGGGCCTGGCTATGTATTTCCTTCTATTTTGCCATAAGACAAATAACGTGGAACAGAAACACGGCAGCTGCATTAAACCTAAGAGGACAGAGACATACATGGACAGCAACTCTCTCTCCCAGAGCCTTAAAATGACCGCTTTTGGTGCCAGCCTAATAGTACCACAGCCAGATTTCACTGGTGCAGAATTGGAATCCTTGGCCTGCCGCTGGAGCAGCCCAGTGTTGACTCACTGTGAGAGAGGAAATGATCATTACGCTGCTCCAGTCTAGGACAAAGAACCATTCTCTTTGTGCTCTGATTCAAAAGAGGTCAGATCTACGAAATGCCTTAGAAGCAGTCCTCCCAGGAATGAAGTTGACAAGTAAGACTGAGGTTCCACAGGATATCAGGAAAGCGTGCATACGTAAAGCCAGTCCCAAGAATGATGAGTTCACTAGTTGAAGCACTGCCACCTGTTTCCAAGCAGGCTGGTACCAAGAGGTTCCCAGCAGAATTTTCTCTCCCATCTCTTGCTTGAAGATCTTACAGAGTAAATGAATGACATCGTCAGCCTTATTACCTCTTAATAGTCATGAGAGGGAGCTGAGTAGATGAGTGCACATTTCCTAGTCGGCTGTAGCCTCTCCTTAGAACAGTTGATGGCTTGAGCATTTGAGGCTTTATGTTGAAGAGGAAAGAGTTCACATTTTTCACCTTATCCCACACTTTTTTTCAAAGCCTTCTATTTGTCATTGCTTAGTTCTTTAATCTGCAAGACCCAATGGCCAATGTTGGCACCAGCTAGCTAGTTTAGACCTTAATTGTATGTGTGGTGGGTAAGTTTCTTCGGGTAAGCCATGTGGACAGAATTCTTCCATAGGCCCCAAGAACATGTTCAACATGTACCAGAGTGAATGGTGTAGCACCTATAGAAGGACTAGAGATAGAAAAGGTTTTCTAATATTTATTAAGCTGTCAGCTTTTTCACCTGAGATGAGAGATCCTCCTCTTGCTACTTTTTAAGCTTCAAATGGAAAAATGTACAAAACTCATAATCCACAGATTAGTGTGATGTTAGGTGACAGCTTTTGATGAGTTGTCCCTGCCTGTCAGTTCAGTGCAGAATGGTGAAAAGGCCGAGTCCACCCATTACTGTCACAGTAGACCACAGTGATTCCCCCTGAGTCAGGGTACATGTTCTCATTGGCCAGAAACATACTGTATTTACAAAATGTATCAAATCAATGACCTGGATTGGGTGGGGGTGGAGTGGGGGCAGTAGTGAGCTTAGTCCCTCCGTGTCCTAATTAATAGCAATGTTATCACACAAAACCAAAAGGGAGTTTAACATCTGCACTCTCTTTCACTCTATACTTGAATGGATTAACACCACCCACCAAATGAAATAATGATCTTATAACTTTATATCTTGAGAATCGAGGGAGAACTCTGAGCATGCAAGAGATGAATACAAGATAAAAAAAACTGAGTATTCACACACACACACACACACACACACACACACACACATACACACACACCATCCAAATGAGTGTTGGCCCTTTCTAAGTAGTTACCTTACGTGGTCCTATGGTTTATTTGAATTACATTGCTGTTTCTCAAACTGGTTTTAGAATATTAAAAATTAACTTCAGTACCTTCATGCCTATGTGTAGTAAGGAACAAAATATTTATTCTTTGAAGTTGGCTTTGGGGTTTTGGTAATACCCATAGACCATGCAAATAACTTACATGATCAAAAGGCAGAGGGTTATAATTTTAAATTTAGGATAAGATACAATTCTAATAAAATGAAGTAGTTGTTCTTTTGTTACTTGAAATGATTTTAAACACAGGTCCAAAAGAAGAGTTCAGAAATGTTTGGGCAGTGTTAGTGTGTTTGAAGAAAGGCACAACTTCTCAAGATCTAGAAAAGCAATGTAATACTCTGGAGAGAACATTGGATTAAGTTGAAAGTCTTGGAGTTAGTCCCTAGGCTTCTTCTGATTAACTGGAAATGTGGAAATGTCTTCAATGAGACTCTAGGGTTCTAATCTCTAAAATGGATTCATGTTTCCTTGGATCCATTCCAGTTTAGAAGTTCCCTGATGTAGCAGTTCTACTTTGAAAATAGTTACAAATATATAGAAAGGATTTCAGGCCGGAAGATGGGCCACATTATAAAGTTGCAAAATTTAGCCACTATTTTCTTTAAATAAATTATGCTGTGTTTGGTAAATTTGATTTTAATACTTTGTAACAATGCTATTCCTGGTTGAACATTTTGTTTTCACAGGTGAGAATTCAAAGACCAAAATTAAGTGAGTGGCGTAGAAACACATAGCAGTTTACCAATCAAGCAAAGCTGGGAACCTTAAGGATTCACTTTTCCAATTTCAGATGTAGACCTCTAGTTCCAACTTTGCAGTCTTGAAATGCCATTTTCCCACTAGTAGCAGCTCTTCTTAGATAAAAAAAGCTGACAGATGAAAATAATAGCAAAATTTTCTATTTCATACGCCCCATTGCCCATTTCCTACAAGTCTTCCTATAATACTTGTAACTGAAAATTCTACAGAGCTGTGGACTAGGAACAATTAAGTGTTCCCATTTTACAAGAGGAAAAGCCAGCAGTCTCCTATAGTTTTACATCTCTGTCTAAAAGAAATTGTTGTACACTTGTAAATATGAGTAATGCCCGTAGAGCTGAGAATATTCCTAAGAGAAACCACATAAGGGTAGTGTTTAGTCGTTAAAATTAGAACCTTTTATTGGGTATACAGCATTGTCTGATGTAAATGTCCATTCTAAATACAACTCTCAATGTAATGACAGCAATGATTCAGTTCGTGCATTTGGGGTTGTGAGCTTTTTATATTTGCTGGATGTAGTTCTGAAATTTAGTACTTGTCTGTCTTAAGGAGATCTGCCCTGCATGCAAATCTATAACTAGACAAATATTATTTCCTTTCCCAGCTTGCTCTTGGGAGGTTTCCATATCCTCAGGTAAGATTGTTCATTACTGCCGTTTGCCACTGTGACATTCATTCCTATGTATGAAGGTGCAGGGAGCAATTGTGAACATTTGAGCCACATACAAATAAATCTGTCCTGTTAAATTGAAAAGTGATATCTTAAAGGAGTCATTTAGAAGTCTCTATTGATTTTTGATTTTTTTAAACTCCAGATTTTTTTTCCTCTTTGTTAAATGTTGAAAGCCATCATCATGCTCTTCTTTTGTGTGACGCTGGTGATGTTTTTCTTCATCCCAGCTCAGTACCATGTGCTCACACTGAGGTTGGAAAAGAGGCATAGCCTTTTCTTGATACGTTATTCGAGATTTGGGATTCAATTAGTTATTTGAATTAAAGGATTGAGGTGAAGGGTGAAAATATCTAATATAGATCATTATTTTTGCCAAGCAAATGGATGGGCCCCCAATTTTATGTGGATATGATTTTGAACATATTCTTTTTAAAAAATATTCCCTTCCTATTTACATTTCTAAGAAAACAAACTGTCCATTACGTTACCATTACTGATGATAATCTCTAGTAATTTCTTTAAGGTTTTTATTATATAAAGGTGCTAGCACTTAAAATATAAAGCTATTTTGTGGTTTGAAAATGATTCCCCAGTGTGTGGGGAAAAATAAGTGAAACGTCTAAAGGGATGAAAAATGAATGGTTTGACTGTTTTCCTCTGGTTGATGCTCACTGTTTTTCTGGCATCTTGGTCTGTACAGGCCAAAGTGCCTGGAGGCATGTCTGATTTAAAGGTGGTGTTGGTCTCTGCTCTTTAAGCATCTATTAACTTGCTATTATTATGCAAATAAGTGTTGTATTACACATACTAATTTATGCATGGTTAGATTATGCAGATGCATCACAAACATGGTTATTGAATAATAGAATGGGGCTCATTCTCTCCACCATCCTTATAAGCAGTTTTAAGCAAATTCTCCTGGTACCCATGTGGACGTTTAAAGACTCTCCACACGCTGAAATGTCATCTCCTTTGTATCCTTTTTCTTTTACAGTTGAAGCCATCAGATAAGTGGAAGAGAAATCATCCAAGTTGTTAGGTTCAGGAGTGTCAGTCTCACTTTTCAAATTTGTAGGCTTCTTTGTTTAAACATAATCTTTTCCTTAAAGAGAAAACCCGAAATGTAATCTCTTGGCATGCGTGCTCACACTCAGTGAGATTTTAGTGTATGCAGCTTTGCTGTTTAGCTCTAGGTAGCCCATCAAATTAAAATCACATTTTTCAGGATTTATAGCTCATTAGAATATTTATCTTGGTAAGCCTCTTATTCTGTCAGTAATTTTTAAACAAGTCACTGTTTGACCAATTTTTGCAATCCCCTAACATTTCGTAAATGAAGAGGCTCTGTACAACGTATCTCTCAAACAAGCCTAAGGAAAAAACTTGTAAGCCATCTTAACAAATGCCAAAGATTGAGAATGTAGCTGTATTCTTGAGATTAATAGAGTGTCATTGAGATCTGGTAAGTGATAAGTGTAAGAAAAAGATTGCCATTGCATTTGATAAATGAAGCTTTTGAAGGCTTTGGTCAAATTTGGGAAGAGGCTGTGTACCTGTGCAGAATTTTTTTCTAGACTGTTAAGTATTCATTTACTTGACCAGTCAAGTGCAAGTGGGAAAATTCTAGCTTGCTGACCTCCCTTGTTAGCAATCACCATTATGCCAGAGTGAAGGAAAAATTTTGTATTCCTCGAATTGTGACAGAATATTATCTCCAAATTGGGACTTTTATTTCAAATAATAGAAACAGCTTTGATGCCATCAGGTCTGTTTCCCAGGTCTTTCAACAGAAGTTTGTGCACTTCATTGCTAGAATCAGTAATGACTTTTGATGGAGTTGGCATTTATGTTACAGACTTTGTACTATAGCCTGAAGATTGGGAAAGGATACTTTATAAGTTCATTTTGTACCCTCCCTTTTGCCCTCAAATAAAGCACATGAAGAAAATCGTTTGTTTTTATAGTATTGCAGAGACTGGATTATGAAATAATACCCTTTCTTTGGCCCATATTTTCTCATTTGAACTCCTAACCACTCTATGAGATTAACTGAGCAAACAGAATGGCTGATTTGTTCACTGTTGTACTGTAGATGGTTTGATGCTATGTAATCCCAAATGGAGTAGACAGGAGTGAATCACAGACTCAAGATTGGAAAGAGATCTCAGACATCACTGAATCAAACTTCTCTACAGTATCTGTGCAAAGCAAACAGTTAAACACCTGCAGTGATAGGAAACTCACTAGTTTACAAAGCAGCCATAGAGTCAGAGCTTTACTTATCAGGCTGAAGACTGCCTCATCTTAATTTTTACCCACTGGTCTGGTCCTTAAATACATGAAATATTTTCATATATCCTTAAGATCTCATAGTGTGCATCCTTTTTGTACGCACAGCTGGGGACAGTGCCAGGGTGTCACTACTCTGAACTTGGAGTCAAATCAGAGCACCAGATCTCAGCTGTCTTCGCTAGTGACAAGCTGTGAAGTCTGGCCTGTTCAAAAGAACTCTAGACCAGGAACCAGAAGATTAGGATTAGAACCCAGGTCTACCACAAACTTCAGTCACTGCAGGCCTTAATTCATGTTTTCTAACTCTTTGAAGCCTGTTTCCTCATCTCTAAAATGAGCATCCTGATACCTGCCTTTCCTATCTGATTAGAAGTATGCAGATCAAATGAGATTATGGATATAAAACCACTAGGAAAATCACAAAGGGCCACCCTTCTGGCCCTGATGCTGGGCTGTAGCACAAAACAGATTTGTAATCGTCAGCTAAAGGTTGCAAAAAGGATGTGCTCAGACTCCTGCCAGCTGCAACTTGAGCCGAGTGTGAAATAAGCAGAGAGGAAAGAGATGAGGATAGGCCAGCCTCCAGACTTGTCCTTCCCTCAGCCCAGCATCAGTGCTACTGACAGCGTCGTTAGCAGCATCTCTTCCTGCCTGTGACACAGTGTGTATCTGGTGGGGATGCAGATGAGGGAGAGGTGTTGGGAAGATATCAGGAAGAGTCAGTAGCCTGGGACAAACATAAAGGTTAAGGGACTGGATTTTTTTTGGTTGAGATAATCATTCTCCATGAATTTCATTGTTTGGGGGGGTTGGGATTTTGTTATTGGAAAGTGCTTTTTTATCTTTCTTTAGACCTTAAAGTTGCATAGCCTCATTGGCATGCAGTTTAGGGCTCTATGGGGGGAAAAAAAGGTTAGGTAGGAGCCATTATAAATACAGTCTTATTACTACAGCTTATAATAGGAAGAACAATAATGTCTTGGATTCATCTAGCGCCTTTCTGACATCAAGCTCCAGAGCACTTCCTGTTAGCTGACTCAGACTGTACCTCCCACCTGCAGGGACTGTTATTTCTAGCTTCCAGGTGAGCAGAGTGAACCTCAGAGAGATGAGGCACCTTGCCTCGGGGATGAATGGGTACACTAAGGCTAGGACTTGCAGGCAGGTAAACCCAATGACTGGCGCTGTGAACTCTGCATTTGGTTGGCTGCTTGCACCACTGGCCTTCTTCCCTCCCAGCCCCACCAAGCCCTTCTCCCTGCTCGGCTCACTTTCTCTGTCCTGGGGAGGCCTCCTGTGTAGATGAGAAATACTGAACATAGGAGGTTGTGCCATGGTAGACAATGACAAGACTATTCCCTAGAGCCCCTTTGCTTTTCTTACCATGTGTTTAGCAGAGTGACAGGGGATCTAGAGGGCACCAGAACTCTCACTGACCCCAGTAGTTCCGGATGCCTGTGAATCATATTCTGCCATAGCATGATGAAAAATTGTGTCTTTAAACATCTAGCAAACAGATAGTATCTCAATTTCTTGAACAATTTAGCTTTAATAGTAATCAGGAAAGATGTGCAGGTCCAAACAAGGATTTGAGCTGTGAATAGTTAATCATGTAAATCCAAATTCAGTTGACTTAAAAAACATGATGGCGGGCAATGGTTTGTTTAATGACACCGTAATTTAGGAGAAATGAAAACGATTGCTTGCTAAAAATTGTCATCCTTCAAACTTTATAACAGTGCCCTGCATTAGGGTGATAGTAAATCCATTAAGGAGACTTCTCAGGGGATGTGCCAACTCTGGCTTTGGAAATTTGATAAGCAAGATGCCACAGGAAATTGAAAATAATATAGAGACAAATGTATTTAAGGTACTTTTGCATGTATAAAAATGTTCTTCTTCTTTTGGCTACATTTCCCAATCTTGGTTAATAAATTACATCAAAATGACCTGAAGTTAAAAAAAAAGGAAAAAAATCTGAGCAAATAGTGCCCCTGGTATTGTAAAGCTTTGAATGTTTTCACACCCCATTAATTTATTACTTCTCTTTCTTCATCTTTAAATTTCATTTTTTTTTTCAAAAATTCCGACTCCCCGCTGCTGCAGTGATTTTCATCTTGTTGTTAATTTTCCCTGCTCCATATGGAGCTCCAGACATTTCACCTGGAGGCTGTACTAGATTTTGCTGTAGTGATCGTACTTCCGGAGGCCAAAACTGTCATTTAGGGTTCCTGGTGCATCTGTCTGCGCCAGGCTTTTCACTGGCATGGGAGAGTGTGAATAACAAATTGGATGCACCTGAGATTCAGATGATTAGTGTGTTTTGTGAGTCTCCACGACTTGTAAGCAGATAGCTCTGGGCGGGGGGGAGGGCTAAACAGCGACTGTGGGTGAATCTGTACTCACACCTTACATTTGGGGCTTTGCAAGGGAAGTGCAAACATCCTAGGCAGTCTGAGTGCAGAGAGAGTAACAAATATTTCATCCTGCCTTGTCATTGATTAGAAAAGAGCCTTTAATTTCATTTCACCCCATGTTGTGATTAATTTGCATTCTTTGTCAGAAGTTAATGGAGTTTTTTATGGTTCACTCTGAAATCCTTGAAGACATCAGACTTGATCTGATGTTTATACAACCGCCAGCGGAATTTTTTCGTTTGATTGATGGCAAGCTTGATGTTATTCCAAACGGCTTTTTAAGCTGTTTTTAAGAATTATTTGAATAAAATGCAAGCAAGATATTGTTGTAACGATCAAGATTATCTGTTAAAAATCTGTTTCAAATAAAGAAGATGATAAGTAGTAAAAAGGATCAAAAACATGAGATATAGTGAATAGTGATGTTATTTGTTAAAATACTTAAGAATGGCATTCAAATAAATTATTGTGATATAGGGAGATCAGCTTTATAGAAAAAACATACCATCATCTGGCCAAATAAAATAATTAAGGCTAAGGTAGAAGGAAAGTCTGGATCTTTGGAATTAAAAATCTTTACTACCAATTGGCAATTCTCATTTATTCTGCCACCTTGGGCCACCAATGTACGAAATAGAGATCTCGTGTTCTTAACTCAAGGAGACAAGGTCTGTCAGGCCTGTTAGCTGAACAAAATGATGACATATTACTTGTCTCAATAAAGAGGCATTCTGAAATCCCAGCACAAGTTAAACATAAGTGGATAATAGAGGATTTTAAGTGAAAGACACATATTCTGAATAGTATAATGACTGGCCTTTGTCACAAGATAGTACATAAATGAAAATATCCTGTTGTAAAAAGCAAAATACCCCACTTGTTCACGGGTAAGAAAAATGTGTGTTCACCCCCTGTACACTGTATATCAAAGTATGAAGGAAGCTGTAGGTGGCATTTGCACAGAACCCCCTGCTACTAACCAAGGAAATATGTTTTGCAAATGCTTTTTGATTACTAATACCATTTGTTTGATTTGAGGGCTTTGCCTTGCTTCAGCAGATTCTTGCTTTGCTGTGATTGCTGCTAGTGAGACTACTCATAGGTCAAAAAGCTACTTATTTGAGCACTTTCATTTAAAACAGATTAATTTATTTGCTGTATCTGAAAGTTTGCTAAATAATTGGGTGGTTTTAATTGAAGTTACTGCTTTCTGATCCTTGTATTAACAAGATCTAAGGTCCTTTTTATTATATGTGATCCATATTATTGACCACAATTGCCCTTTTTTCATTTAAATGTAAGCAGCTTGTCAAGTAGAAAATATTTTGTTTAACATGGCTTGGATATATGTGTGTGTGTGTGTTTCTATTGACAGACTATCTTTTAAACATACATTTATTTTGTAGTAATAAATCATGCTCTGGATAGAGTATTCATCTCAGAATAGAATAGAAAATACATGTTCTTCAGACTATTTTAGGAATTCCTGCTATAGCACAACAGGATCAGCATCTTGAGAGCCCCGTGATGCAGGTTCGATCCCCAGCCCAGCGAAGTGGGTTAAGATCCGGCATTGCCATAGCTTCAGCTTAAGTCACAACTGTGGCTTGGATCTGATCTCTGGCCCGGGAACTCCATATGCTGCATGGAGGCCAAAAAAGAAAAAACAAACAAAAACTACTTTAAAATATTAAACATTTTTCAAAAGTTAATGTTGCAGTACTAGAGTTTTTACACCTATTTTTATTCATGTTTTAAAATCCTTTGAATATATTGTTACTGATCTTAATTTTGATAATTTAATATTATATTCAATGTTAAAGTCACATTATAGCTATCACTATGTATTTACATATTAATGTACTCATTTTGCCTAGACCAAGCTAGAATTGCAAAATAAAACCTAAAAAGTTTGCCTTCTTTGAAAAGAGGTGTTTAGAATCTGTCCTTTATTGCAGGACCTTTTTGAAATTTGAACACCAAAAATTTTAGTAGAGTTTAAGTATCTGGGTTTTTTTGTGTGAGGTCTCTGGTCAAAGAAAAAACCAGCAGTGTCTAATTACCCTAGCTTCAAGTTCTAACCTTTAATTGACCAGAGTCCAAAAGAGTGATGTGTGTGCACTTGTTGTTTTTTTAAAAAAAAAAAAAAACAGATTTCTAGCCATGTTTTGATTCATTCTTTTTTTTTTCCCCTCACTGTTTAGGATATAGACACTTAAAATATACTGATACCTCAAGCCATAAAATCAGATTTTATGTTCCATAAAATGCAGAGGTGAAATTTAAGTGACATGAAGTTGTTTGCTGATACACATTTGCTTCTTCCCAGGAATTTTTTTTTAATTGCCTATGTCAAATTCTTCGCCCAATATCTATCTCATACTAATCAAGAGATTTTATAATTTTATTCGCTTAGCCTATGCCAAAGACAGAAGGAGGTATCCTAGTATATCTTTAAAGTAGAGCAGAAATGGAAGAGAAGTCATCCTCAAAGTGAGAGTAGCTTAATTCCATTAAAGATAAATTACTTGTTAATACTTCAATTGAGATATATGTAGTTAGCTAGCAAGGTTAGTGATTCCTGTCTTTTTTTTTTAAAGCACTAACCCAATGTTGGTTTGATTTTATGCACCTTCTAAACTATTTTATGACATATATCTCAGTCTAATTCAACATGTATTTGTCATTGAGCATCTACTGTCCTGGTACTCTGCAAAACACAGGGAATACAGAAATGAAACAGATGTGGTCCCTGCTCTTAAAGAGTCTAATGCAGTGGGAAGAAAAGCACAAACAAATGGCAGCTGATATAAAAGGAACCCTACAAGACATGGTATGCTCTAGTCTCAAAAGTTAAAGGTCAGCTCATTTTAGGAAGCCATGGTTTCACAGAATAAATGATGCTTGAGCTGAGGCTCTCTGCCTAGCAGGATGGAAAAGAACTTTCCAGGCATTCTAGTCAAAAAAATAATCATCTGCTAAAAGATAAAGGTCTAAAGCAGCATGTTGTATTTGGTGTCCTTGTAGTAGGTGAACTTTAACTCAATAGGTTACTGCTGCTACTATTATTTTCTTCTTTTTTTAATGGTGACACCTACAGCATATGGAAGTTCCCAGGTCAGGGACTGAATCCAAGCCACAGTTGTGACCTGTGTCAGATCCTTTAACCCACTGTGCTGGGCCAAGGATTGAACCCACACCTCTGCAGCAACTTGAACCACTACAGGCAAATTCTTAACCAACCTGTTGTGCCAGAGCAGGAACTCCACTACTGTTATTTTTAGAGCCCTAACAGTTTGGGAATTTCCTTAGATGACTTTTAAAGCAACTCTGGGAGAGAAATAAGAAAGGGGAGGGAGGAACGATAGAGGAAAGAGGTGCTATATCAGGACAGAGATGGCACGTGTAGCAGAGACCAGATGATGGAATTGGCCTTGAGAATTTCATGAACTCCTCTGAGATGACTGAGAGCCAGTCTGAGGTTGAAAATCATAATTTTAAGATTTCTGCCCCTAAGTTCATTTGGCACATGCCTCTGAGGGGTTCCCTGCCACACTTTATGAATTTGACTTGGCACATCATAGGACATTTTCTAGACTGCTGGGACTTGGGGGGTTGTCCTGATCAAATGAGCTAATACCTAAGAGAGCACTTTGAAAAATATAAGGTGGTAAACAAGAGCTAGGTAATATTAGTATTATTTATATTTCCTGAAAGTACTGTAGGGATTTATCTGTGTAACTCTGAAAATATATGAACATGTCTCACACCAGGTAGGACTAAAATGAATTACTTTTCTGATCCCATAAGAGCCTTCCTTTACAGTCTTTCTTTTTTGAGTTATAATTTGTCATTCACACTCACGATCATTAATATATAGAATTAGATGCAGAATCTGGTCGTTTTTAATTCAGTAATTGAGGACCATGATTCTTTTACTTTTTTTTTTCTTTTTTTTGCTTTTTAGTCTTTTACAATAATCGCTTTAACCCAGAAATAGAAGTTTGAAGTAATGAATTTGGTGCCTAGTCTAGCTTTTGGGAGCAACTTCACTATTTTTTTCCCTCTTAGACTTTGCGATCTGGAAGGCCTTCCATTTTCCCCCCTTTGGTTTCATGGAATCATAGAATTTCAGGATGTAAGGAGATCTTACAATGGTATGATCCAATTCCTTTTATTTTATAGAGGAGGAAATGGGGGTCCCTGGGCATTAGATGACTCTCCAGTGATTACCAGATATTTGGCAACAGGATCAAACTGTTTCCTACTCTAGAAGGATGGGGTTGGGGGAGAAAGTGATATAAGGCATCCAGAGCCTTTGACCCCAAATGGCTATCCTTGTTTTACACACCCATCCACTCAAGTACTGCCTCCAACTGGTGTGTCTGCAGAGATGGAAATTACTGTCCCAGGATGCTCTATACCTGTCAGGTAATTGCTGATGGATATGGATCCCTGGGGCGGGGGGGAAGTGGTCCTCGACAGCAGTAGTAGCAGCAGCAACAGACAAAGACATCAACTTTTATTGTACTCCAGTGTTCTGCTTATCACCATTCAGAATAGAAAACTTGGGTAGATTTGGGGCTAGGGGCTCATTGGCATCCAAGTTAAAAAGGGGGCAGACCTGGCCAAGCTTTGTTTGAGTACAGATTAGTTTTTAGACGTCTGACAGTTCTGGAGTAATGCCTGGGGGGTTTGGGAATTCTTCCTCAACTAAAATGTTAATGATGCTAAGAACCCAACCCTCTTTAGTGCCAATAAAACAGACAAGCTAAGTTCATTGAAAAATCAATGAGTTGCCTAAAAGGAGCAAAGAGCTGATTCAATTTAAGACTGTAGAGTGCCCAGGACACACCAGGTGAAAGGAGGGTCCCAGGGACTGCTAGGAGCTAAGAAAGGAGGCAGTTGTCTGTTTATACATAGAGCCAAGGTGTCATCCCTAAGGAATTTTGGGAAACCGAGGTAACCAATTAGAACCAAGTGTGGAGTCTGCTGTACACTGTCAAGGTCTATATATAGGTGGTGACCACCATCAGGCGAAGGAAAGGAAAGCTGGGGATTAGAACGGTCTTATGAGGAAAGACCAAAGAGGGTAATGGAGCTTGTCTTGTTTTCTATTCAGAAACATGTTTCAGAGAGCACCATTCTGGGTGTGAGGAGACCTTGACTAGTTAAGTAAAATACAGTAAACAAAAGAATGTTCCTGGCTCCCAGCCTTCCTCTAGCCCCTGCTCTTTGGACAGCCCTCTGCCTATTTCATAGCCAGGTAACTGGAAATGCTCAGTGACTCAGGGCAGGAGCATCCGGGGGCAGTAAGTGACAAGTCCAATAAGTGACAAATTAAATCAGGGTCAGTATATGGTTTCTGCCCGGCCACACACTCAGAGCTAACCTTGGTTCTGGTCCTGGCTGTTCCTATTAGTTGTTTGGCCGTATTTCTTTTCAGACCTCAGTTTCCTCATCTGGAAAATGATGGAGGTGGCCTAGGTCAGTACAGAGTCGTGAAAAGACAGGACATAGGGTAGGTGGGCATCCACTCCCTGACACATACACACATGCATATACACACAAGCACATTATCTGTTTAAATGTGTCTGGGTAATATCTTGTGTGAACTAAAAGTTATTTAGTAAACAGAGTCTGAAAAATGCTGTACTAGATACTTCTGTGGTATCCTTTCATCTTATTTCCTCTTTTCCACACCTTCAGCCACCTTTCTCATCATCTCCCCAAGTCCTCTCTCAGAGTTTACCGAAACCTTGTTTTATCTATATCAAAATATGAGATGTGAATCAAAACTCTGAAACAAAAATCAAACTTTGTCCAGTTCATTCTAGATCTGTGATTTGTTTAAATCTATTTTGAATTTCCGCTCAAGCCGGTAAGACACATGTTAATTAACATGGTAATGTGTGACTGTATTTCAGTTTTTTTCCTTCCAAATCACATACAAACCTTATATTTAGATGCCATGGCAGCTTATCTCAAAATCTCAGAAGTCCAATGCTGTCAGATATATCGTGGTTTGAAAAGAAGAAAAAAAAAAAAGGCGGTGTGTATAGAGCCTTAGCTCACAAAGAAAACCTGCCTTGCAGTGCCTAAAAATATGACTTGAGGGTATGTGTGTAGGGGGGTGCTGTCTTAGAAACTTACAGCACCCTGAATCCAGTGAATTATATTTTTTTTTCCCACTGTACAGCAAGGGGGTCAGGTTATCCTTACATGTATACAGTGAATTATATTTTATCCCAGTATTTATTGGCATTTAGAAGTGAGTGCAAGCCTTGTGCTTAAGTCTCAGCTCTACCACTGAATTTCAGGGAACTGAATAGGTCACTTTGTTTTTGTGGACCAGCAATTATATCTTATCCATTGTCTGGGTCCTAGAGTCTAGTACAGTGCCTGGCATAGAGTTAAGTACTTCATAAATATATATGAATTGATGAATTGATAACTTAACCTAATTTTACTTTTTAATGTGTTAGCATAGCACTTTTTGGAGTCAGAAAAACTAAGAGTCAATACACATCCTTAGCCTTTAAATTAATAATTTCATCCCCTTTTCTTCCATGTCCATACTTACACTCTTCCCTGTCGGCATTAACACCTGAAGAATAGAAGCTTCCAAGGAGATATGATAGTTATCTTCAGATGTTGGAGGATTCTCTGTAAGAAAGGACGTGGATTTGTTCTGTTAGGAGGGAAGAACTGGAACAGGAGGTAGAATGGTGAGAAGGCTCTATATCACTGTATTCAGACCTTGCCCAGTTAGCAGGGGTATAATGAAGGAGCGGTTCAAGGGTCAAGGTGGCATGGAAAACTAGGTCAAATTAAAAAACCTTTCAGATCCTTTCAGACACCAAGAGTCTATGAGTCTACTTCTGTGTTGGGCAGGCCTTTCCTCAACCAAACAAATAAAAGGCTGTCCATTACAGGGGAGAGACAATAGTTAGAAAACTTCATCAGACTTGTCTATATTCTGTAATTGGTTTAATCATCCACTCATTTTGACCCTCAAATACTTTGTCATTCTTTTTCAGCCCGAGGCTTATATACCTCTGTCTTTCTCTTCATTGAGCCAACTATATGATGTGACTATCAAAAATATGAATACAGGGAGTTCCCATTGTGGCACAGTGGAAATGAATCTGACTAGTGACCATGAGGTTGCACATTCGATCCCTGCCCTCACTCAGTGGGTTAGGGATCCAGAGTTGTAGTGAGCTGTGGTGTAGGTCGCAGACACAGCTCAGATCCTGCGTTGCTGTGGCTGTGACACAGACTGGCAGCTGTAGCTCCAATTCAGCCCCTAGCCTGGGAACTTTCATGTGCTGCGAGTGCAGCCCTAAAAAGCATGCATAAATAAATAAATAAAATGAATAAATCTTGTGAATGCACTTGCAGCCTCCATGAGACTCTACTCAGTTGTGTATAGTGTCCAGAACATAAGCTAGGTCAAGCTATATATGTTCAGCTATGGGTGTCATATTTTATGAAGAATGTACACATATGGCACCATATTCAGAGAAAGTTGACCTCAAAGGAGGAGAATGTGAAATTATGCCTTCCAGGCTGCTTTCTGTTTCAGGTTAACAGAAAACCCAACTCAAAGTTGATTCAACTGCAACGGGAGTTTATTGCGTAACTAAAAAGCTAAGTGTCATTGGTTTTAGGTTGAACTTTATCCAGTAGGTCACTTTGGTCTCTATTTTTAGTAAGTGTATCCTTTCACAGACCAAGGATGGTTATTGGGGTTCCTTGGGGTGACCTGCTTCTCAGTTTAGAAGGGAAGGGCAGGTCCCTTTTTCCCACAGGCAGCCAGAAGCCCTGAGCTTCAGTTTGAATGGACCAGTTTTACTTCCAGGCTTTTAGATGATGCTGACTGGTTTAAACCTGAACTACATGCTCCACCCTGAAGGCTGGGGGTAAAGTCATCTTCCCATGAAGCACACAGGCTGCTTAGGGGCAGGGATGTGTTGTTAGAGGGCCTTTACTAATGGAAGGGAGAAGGAGAGAGGTCAACCAAACATAGCAAATTATCCTAGAAGAAAATAGGATGTTATTCAGGAGAGAAAGCATTGTGGAGACATGACAACTATCATCACACGTGTGAGGAACAGTTATTAGACTTAATCACTACAGCTCCAGACCATGGGCACATCATGTAGGAAGGCGTTTTTGGACTCAAAATAATAAAGAACTTCCTAACATTTCAATCTACCCAAGGTAGAATTGTTAGAATCCCATCACTAAAAGTCTTCTAGCAAAGACAAAATGCCTGTCTGTCAGGAATATTATAAAGCAAATTTCTCACAGGAGAGTTCCTATTGTGGCTCAGCAGGTTGCAAACCCAGCTGGTATCCTTGAGGATGAAGGTTCAATCCCAGGCCTCGCTAAGTGTGTTAAGAATCCAGCATTGCCATGAGCTGTGGTGTAGGTCTCAGATTCGGCTTGGGTCCAGTGTTGCTGTGACTGTAGCTTAGGCTGGCAGCTGCGGCTCCAATTAGACCCCTAGCCTGGGAACTTCCATATACCACACATCCAGCCAGAAAAAGAAAAAAAAAATTCTAATGGAACAAGGAATTGGACTGGGTGACTTCTGATATCATTCTGGACCCTGGCATGTGGAGGATTTAAGCTTTTAGAGCTGCAAACTAAATTATAGCTCCAGAAAAACTCTTTCAGACATTTTGACATACTAAAGTAACTTCTGCTGTAGCAGGTTTATTTGACTATGAAGAGTAGAATCGTCAACAGGCCATTCTCAGAAAAAGTTACACCTTCCCCTCCCACCCCCTTCCCATAGTAGAACAGATATTCGGTGGTTTTTTGTTGTTGGTTTGGTTTTTTGGGTTTTTTGGGGGGTTTTTTTTGTCTTTCTCTTTTTTTTTAGGGCCACACCTGTGGCATATGGAGGTTCCCAGGCCAGGGGTCCAGTCCGAGCTGCAGCCACCGCCCTATGCCAGAACCACAGCAACAAAGGATCAAAGCCATGTCTGTGACCCACACAACAGCTCATGGCAACACCGGATTCCCAACCCACTGAGTGATACCAGGGATCGAACCCACGTCCTCATGGATGCCAGTAGGGTTCGTCAACCGCTGAGCCATTAAGGGAACTCCTAGAACAGATATTCTTAAGCTAGATTCTGAAATAAGACCACACTTTGTTGGAGCAAAGAGAAAAGTTTGATACAGCAAATGTCTAAAATCTTTGAAAGGCAAGTCTTTAATGGACTCCTTGGCCAGACCTTGTACCATTGGGGAAAAAGTCAGTTTTTAAATTCACATTAGTCATTTTGAATTGTCTTTCTAAGCTCCTGTTTTTCTCACAGAATTCAGGTCTAAGTACTAAAACTCTTGGAGTTCCCTGAAAGCTTAATGATTAAGGATTCAACATTGTCACTGCTGTGGTTCAGGACACTGCTGTGGCTTAGGTTCAATCCCACCCTAGGGAACTTCTTCATGCAGTGGACATGGCCAAAAAAATAAATAAATAAATTAAAACTCTCATTTATTTGCCCAGGTGATGATTTACTCTGGTTCCTGTATACCTCTATGGAGGAGGGCATGAACTATGTCACTTTTAAATGCACAAGGGGTAAAAGAATATAGACTGGCAATCAAGTTCTTTTTTTCCTGCTCACTGACTGGCAGACCCAGCATATGAATGATGTCGTACTGTACCTTGGTGCTCCAGCTGTTGCGTGGTGTGTGAAAATGCTTTGTCCTTGATGCTCAGGAAGAAGTGAGAGCCAAGTGATCTAATTTATAGCTGTGATGATATTCTGCCTGGTCCCATCTGAGCTGTGCCCTCCTCTAGGCATCTTAGAGCCTTTCTAGCCCACCCAGTTCTTCATTAAAGTCAGGGATGTCTATTTTTAACTTTTCAGAACTGGCCACTGCTGAACGCCCTGGCCAGAGTTTGGGATATAGGGCACGGAGAAGGTGCCAGTGAATTGGATCTTAGGGTGTGAGAATCGTAGTAGTCTTTTACACGGTATTGCATAGCTCCTTAATAAATCTTCTCACGACTTACTTCTTATTTTCATTTTGTTCTATACAGTTAGGCTAACAGATTCAGAGGCATGGTTAGAACTTGACCAACAACAGAGCTGATGAACAAGGGAGATAGGATGGCACAAATGAATTTTACTTGTTCATTTTATATTATTAGAAATGATATATATATTATTAATTTCTTTTGTCTCATGATGCACTCAGTATCTAAATATATCAGTTTGCCAAAATTCTCATTTGTAGTTAGCCAGGGTCAGTTTTGTTCTGTTCCTTTAAAAAAAAAAAAAAAGTAGTCCTTTGTTTGGGAACTCTTAAGTTAGTGGTACTAAGCAGTGTGTATTCCACATCAGTTTATGGTCATGTGGAAGTGGGTTTTTTTTTCTCTCATTGAAGGCTTTTTGAAAATTGGGCACTTTGTTTTTGCAAGTTATGATGAATTGAAGGTAGTGTGACCCTAGGTTTTAGCACCCAACACCGTGCCAGATAGAATCTGATGAATGCCAGTATCAGTTCTCGCTCAGAAAAAAAAAATCATGGTGCCTAAATGGGAAGCTTGGGGTGGGAGGGTCTTTGGGGCCCAGTAGCTAGCTCATCCTTTGCTTCATAGACAAGAGCCCTATGCCTAGTGAAGAAAGGGAGCATCTGAAGCCATAGAGATTGAACTGGAATTCCAGGGATCTTGCTGACTCCAATGTTTATGCATCTTTTTCCCACACTAAGCAGCCTCCTGAGTTAGCAGTCAGTTCTAGGCCAGATTCTATCTGTGACTTTGGGTACTGCTCCCCTCTGAACCTCAGTTTTCCTAACAGCACAATGAGTAAATTAAACTAGATCTCAGAGGTCCCGTCCATCTCAGAAGTTTTAGGTCATTATTCTTCATTTAGAATATAAAATCTCAGTTTGCTGTAATCCTGTTTATTTTTAGCCAGAGTTATAGCTTAATACCTCTGATATGAAAAGAGAGTCTTTGCAAAATAGCTACTGTTCCTTAAATTTGAGGTTTAAAAAGAGAATAGAATTCAACATTGAAAACTACAATGTGATGCCAGTAGCACAACAAATAAAAATGATATTCTTTTAAAATTCCAACCATATGATTTAACTTTATATTTTTTCTATTTAAAAGAAAATAACACAACCTTGAAAAACAGTAAATATGTAAAGAGAAAATTTTTCAGCTGATATTGGAAGATCTGACCCAGGTTACACATAAATCTCTCAGACAAGAGCTGCAGGGCAAGCCATAATTTCCGAGAGTAAAAGAGAAAATGAAAGCTATAGCTAGTGCCTTCTCTAAGTTACGTAAGTGGATTCATTTTAGTTTTCTGATTGTGCTTCTGAATATAATGTAAAAGGGCTGATAGCAAGGTCCAGTTTACCTTTGTGTGTGAAAAAATACCTCTACAAAGATAGAGACATAGTACGAGCCTTCCAAAGTTGCTTTTTATCACCAGAGTCATTGACTAAATAGTTAAAGCCTCATAAGCAAACTTTTGCATTGGCAGTTTCCTTTTCAGGTTTGTTTTCTTGAGTCATAAGTCATGTTATAGGAGATTTTCTGTTGCCAACTGTGTAGTCCTTGCAAGGGAATACAAGGTAAACGTTATGACAGTAATACCCTAAGACCTAACTGGTATTTAGACCTGCCTGTTGTGAAGTCATTGTTCCCCATTTAAACACACAAAGGTCTGTCTTATATTAGAATGAGGCATAATTGTCTGCTATTAGTGTGGCTTAAAGATCTCAGATCTAATGGCTGATGAAAGGAAAAAAAGCTTTGCCCAGAAGAAGGAAGAGGTTTATTTAACTAGTGTTCCAAAATGCTACTAGTTCTAGGTACTGATTAACAAAACGTATGACTAGAGCAGTTGTCATTCTGTTCTTTGTCCTCAAGTATTAGTTAGACCTAGAAAACTCAACACAAACTGAATGTACAAGCAGGAAGGTGGACTTGGACAGAGGAGTTATAAACAGCATCTCATATGTTGGGAGGTGCAGGCAGTACATCAGCCCTAACAGTGTTATCGTGTTCCTCTGAACTCTGCTCTCCCAGCTAAGCATTTGGAAGGCAGACCCAGGATAAAGAGAGGCATTCACGAAGCTAACATTTTATATTGAATACCCTTAGTACCACTTTTAATGTGCTATAAAACTAGGGGCTTCACTTTTTCATGAACTGTGTGCAAAAGCAGAGGCAATGACTAGAGGTTGACTTCGCTTGGATCTGTTTTATGGTCTCTGCGCCTGTACAGTAATGTGATCTTGAAAAAGGTAAACAACAAAGAGTTTAGCAATGAAAAATATGCCTAATATAAATACAGTCGCGTACATGGCAGTTCAGAATTTGAAAAATATGACCGTGGCATTACATTTTCTGGTGGAATTAACAGAGGAACAGAATATAGCCTTTAAGGCAATATATCTGAGACAGAGAAAGGAGATAATACATCTAACTCTATGGTCTATGTGGCATTCATATAAAGAAAAGCACAGTAGCTTTATTTAATTGAGAAAATGAATCAATTACAATGATGTTGCATCATCAAATTCTTGTGAAATAGAACATATAAGTCACTGCATTGTATAACAGTGTTAAAAAGTAATTGAGTATCTTAAGCATTTTGAATCAATTTCAGGTACTGGCACTGCTACCTTAATACAAAATTTATGAAGATGATTTCATATAATATGTTGCTATCAAAACTGTGTAATAAAACCTGGTAACAACATCTCTCCTTAAAAACCTGGGCAAAACAGTATGGTTATAAGATCATAAAGCAGACTTTGATATTGCTGTTCCTCCTTTTCTTGTAGTAAAGAGAAAGCATTAAAGTAGTATAATTTTAAGTTGTCTTAAACCATGCTTTTAACCCACAGAATAGGGCAAAGTGGAGTCTTTTCCTAAGGTCTGGGTTCATGAGGAAAATTTCTGCTCTCAATTCATTTAGTTCACACAACTCATGTTAATGGGAACAAAGTCTCATAATCCATGCCTGAATTCATTTTGAAGCATATTTAAAATGTTTGCCACATGTTTTCCTCAGAGAATTTGAGGAAGTTCTCCTCACTACTAGTCCTCCTGACTACTGTAAATTTGTGAAAAAAATCCTCTTTGATGTCAAAAATGGATTTCTAATTCTTTGTTCATTACGGGTAACTTTCCTGTTGATGTAGAAATCTTACTAAGAACATTTCAGGGTGGAGGGTTATCCATTTGTACTTGAAGAAAAAAAATATAATCCTTAAACAGCAAGGAGATTAATATGCGTATTATTTAGGTCTCCCCTCCCCAACTCTCCCTGTGTCCAGGCATCTGAGGTTCCTCCACATCCATGGATTCAACCAACCAAGAGCAAGAATAAGTGGGTACCAGGAGTTCCCATCCTGGCTCAATGGAAACAAATCTGACTAGTGTACATGAGGGTGCAGGTTCAATCCGTGGCCTCATTCAGTGAGTTAAAGATCTGGCATTGGAGTTCCCATTGTGGTGCAGTGGTTAACGAATCCGACTAGGAACCATGAAGTTGCAGGTTCGGTCCCTGCCCTTGCTCAGTGGGTTAAGGATCCAGCGTTGCCGTGAGCTGTGGTGTAGGTCGCAGACGCGGCTCAGATCCCGCGTTGCTGTGGCTCTGGCGTAGGCCAGTGGCTACAGCTCCGATTCGACCCCTAGCCTGGGAACTTCCATATGCCGCGGGAGCGGCCCAAGAAATAGCAAAAAGACAAAAAAAAAAAAAAAAAAGATCTGGCATTGCTGTGAACTATGAGTATAGGCCGGCAGCTACAGCTCTGATTCTGCCCCTAGCCTGGGAACTTCCATATGCTGTGGGTGCCAACCTAAAAAGAAAAAAAAAGAGTGGGTGCCGTGTTCATTTGAGATAATACATGAGAAAGCACTTTTTAAAATACTCAAGCTCTAATTGGAAGGGTCTGCCGATCAGCCATATGGATTCAAGAGAAATGCAGAAACATGGCCTCTGTCCTTGAGCAGCTTGTAGTCTAGCTGAGAAGAACCCACATGCCATAACTGATAATCTATCAACTTTACCATGCCAAGTATAAACACATGCAAATCCAGTTGCTTTTAAGTAATGCTGTGATTATAGGCAAGATAAAATGCTAGAGAAAGAGGAGCATGGGAGAAGCCTCAACATGACCACAGCCTGCTTCGTCCTCTGGGAGGCCCATCATAGTCTAGAGATGATGATCCCTGCCAACCGCAGGGTGGTTATGCAATCTCATGAGAATGTGTGTGAAAAAGAACTTTTAAAAGTACCATTAAAAGCATATAAGGGACTATTACTAGTTTACCTATATTTTACCTGGTTGAAGCACAGTTACCCCAGCAAACAACGGACCCCTCAATAGTTGTATTTGGTTCCTGAAATTTTCCTCCTTAGGAAATTTAGTACCTGGGACTCCATTTTTATTGAATTAGTATTAACTGCAGGCGGGGAGGGGGGGGCATTGAAGTGTTTAATACTTTAACTAAGTGGATGTTTTATTAATTTGGTGTCATGTTTTCATAACTTTCTAGAGATGTGGTTTATCCGTGTTAGATGTGTGAGCAGCCTGCCTCCAGAAAAGTCATTCTTTGACTCTGCTCTTATCTCTTGAAAAACGGTGTTAAAACTTGCATGAATTTGATTTTCCCAGCGAGCCTTGCTGCCCTGGAAACAGACTGAAGGAACTTTGGAAAAGGTGGAGTCTTCACCCACTCCTGAGTCAGAGGCAAATACTTCAACCACATAATTAAAGTTTTCTTCACAAAATAGGGGATTGTGAGCAGATACTGGCAGGAATCCAAAATTCTAATTTCTGACTATGATTTAATTTCAATTTTAAATAAATCGGTTTTTAATTTAAAAAGAGTGAGCTTCATAACATTAGCAATGATTGCAACATTAAGCCCAGTGTTCACAATCTAGCAATATAAAACATTATTTATATCTGAATCGTAAACAGCCTTTTGAAATGGATTATGGTTTTTCTCCCTATTCTAATACAACCTGGAGGGTACTAAAAAGTGTTGTGTGAAATTAACATTCTGCTGACTTTCGCCTATAAATGAGAAGCGAGCTATTAACATTTGTGTATTTTCATTATGTAAATTGTGTTAACACATGCCCACAAATTGCCACCAGCAATGCAATAATTTTCTCTCAGTGATCATAATGTGTCCAAGTGAGTCATTTTGATTATGACATGCTAATTACATATTGCCTTTTTTCAGATTCAGAAAAACCAGGGATCTTTAATGGTAAGCTTTATGAGTTCAGAAAAAAATTCACTTTTCTTTTTCCTGATGGCTGCTTCCTTTGCATGCTTGAATGCCTTGTTTTAAACTTAGCAAATTGCATTTTGAAGAAAATGCAAACCTTTAACTGCCTGTATTAGATTAGGTACCATTAGAAATAATAGAACATCCTGAGCATCAATGTTTTTATAAGAGTTTGCTGTTGTTGATTAATCTTGCTATATTTTATTGCATTAATGATTTTTTCTTTCCACTCCACTGTAAAG
Source organism: Sus scrofa (assembly GCF_054392235.1). NCBI lineage: Eukaryota > Metazoa > Chordata > Mammalia > Artiodactyla > Suidae > Sus > Sus scrofa. The sequence goes on from NC_139383.1 coordinate 176,481,206, forward strand.
ATATTGCATAGAGGCTAATACTTTTTCCTCTCTTCTTTCCCATTGCAGCCTCTCCAGCTTCTGCAGTGCATTGTTGATGAGGTGAGGCATCGTCTTATGTGCTTTCACTCCTAAAGTCATTCCTAATGGTGTGGAAAGCTTATATTTTGTTTCCTAATGAAGCACAATGCCCGACATCCTCGGAGCAAGTTGTGTTGTATGGCTCTGAGCTGTGTTACGTGAACTGGCCTTGTCCTGAATCCTGCTCTTCTGGCCGAGAATCTCTGCCAAAACAGACTGTCCCACAGGCTGGTCCTCCAGGGTATCAAAAGCCCTAAAGACAAAACATGATACTATTAATTTATCCTCTCTCTGGCCAGATGGGGATGGAGCCGGAAATTAAAATGGTATCATTTTTTTTTTTCCATAGCAGATATTTAAAGTCATTCAGTAGGCAAGGGTCAGAGTTGAACAGCAGACATAAGCTGGATAAAATTTGTCCTCCTTGCTTTATTTACCCAAAGCATATCAGAGTGCTAAAAGTGTTCAAAAGCTGTAGGTCAACAGTTCAACTTTGATTTCCTAATTAGGTATTTTCCCCAGAATATACTCCTAATTTTTTATGCATTTAACTAATATTCTCACACGTTAAGTCATCCTACCTTTCATCATCCTTATCCATCAAGTTTCACTATCCCTTTGCCTCCATGGAGCTAAGCTACCTGCATTTCTTTCTCAATAGACTTTTTCTACTTTTGATTCAGACTTTAAATTCCCTTTTTCTGTAAATTAGTAGTCTTAAAGGATACAAGGCTGATTAAGAAACATTAAAAAAAAAAACTTAGTTTTTCAAGGACTTGGGCTTGCCTGCTAGCAATGTTTATTTTTTAAACTTTAATTTTACAATATTTAAAATGCTTGTAATGAAGGCGAAAATGATTCAGATAGGAAAGTTTGAAAGAAAAATTGTAATTCATAATTATTCCTCTCAATTAAACATCTGTATAACCAGTTATGAGATTTGGGAGAAAAATAAAGATCCTCCTAGGAAAAAACCAAAGCATACACATATCGCAATAATAGTAAGAATGAGGCTCCAACATCCTTAATGGCTGCATCAGTCAGTCCATATATCCCTTGCAAGCCATAAACCATGTTAGTGCAGAAATGAAGGCATCGTCCTGAAACAAATGGAGGCCCCATTATCTCACATATCAGGCAGGCCTCCTGGATCTAATAGCTCATCAATATCTTCTGTCATCTTGGATTCCAAAACCATCCTATCCCCATCAGAATCCTCCCAATTAAACTGATTTTCCTGTGGTCCCCCTTCAGGATTGCTTAGGGAAGTACCCAGGGAGACTTGGCCTGCCCAGTCAGATGCACAACCTACCATGTCTCCTGGGCTCTGCTCTTCTTGGTCTGTCAGGTTCCTGGGCATCACAATGTTCAGATACAGATATCTTCACCAATAATATAGGTACTTCAGGAGTGCTCACTTGAAGGTTTTTTGGGTCAAGTGGGTATTTTCATTCCTTCTTTAGGGTAGCAGTGATTGCTATTAAATTTTAAATATTTTACTTGTTTGATTTGGAGAAAATCATGGGGCTTTTGAAATTATCATAGGGAGATATTCTAAGAAGAGAGGTCTGCATGATGACAGACACTAGCATGTGACTTAGATGAGATGTTTTTGTTACAGCACTTCTTCCTCAGTCGAGAGAAAACTGTGACTTAGACAGCTATTGCCATTTACTCTAAAAACATTAAAATATCTTTTTGATGGAAACTTAGGAAATTCTTTAAAACAAACTTAAGTTGATCCTGGAACCAATCTGGTGTTTGGTAATTAGGAAAGAGTTGATCAGATGACCTTGCCTAGGCAAGGTGTATCATAGCTTCTAAGAGAGAGAGGATTGGTGGGATTCTTTCATTGCTTTGATTGTCCCATGTTTGTCAGATTTCTCATTGCTGTATTACAGTGTTTCTCAAAGGGTAGTCCAAGGACTAACTGCATCAGAATTACCCAAGGCGCATGTTTAAAACACAGATTCTTGGACCCAGATCACTAAATTAGACTTTCTAGGAGTAGAGCCCAGGAATCTACTTTTTCCTAGCTTCCCAAGTAAGTCTTTGCATATTAAAGTATGAAAAATCTTCTGTAAGGGCTTTTTAGGGCAGAGTCTGCCCATTTAGATCCCAGAGGACAAGTAGTTCTCTCTCTCTCTCATTTATATCTGACATTTAGGGCTTCTATTTCTGAGTGAATATAACCAGCCAGGGTTTGAACCGTATTACTCCTTGGGCATGGGATATGCCCATTATGAAATAGATATCCAAAGACCGTATGTGTTGTTTCTCTTAGGGAAGAGTCAGATCAAAAAAGTACCACTTCTGGAGTTCCTGTCGTGGTGCAGCGGAAACGAATCCAACTAGGAACCACGAGGTTGTGGGTTCGACCCCTGGCCTCGCTCAGTGGGTTAAGGATTCGGTGTTGCCGTTAGCTGTGATGTAGGTCACAGATGCGGCTTGAATCTGGCATTGCTGTGGCTCTGGTGTAGGCTGGAGGCTACAGCTCCGATTAGACCCCTAGCCTGGCAACCTTCATATGCTGCAAGTAAGGCCCTAAAAAGGACAGAAAGACCAAGAAAAAAAAAGTACCACTTCTAAGGGAATCTAATTCAAACAAGATGGCTATATTTGGAGTCATGTACAAAATAGCTAAGTAAAGCCCATACATTATTGTTATGTGGCTGCACCTTGACCTCCTAGCATGGGCTGCCAAAGATTGAAGAAGTAGTAAAAATAAGATCAGATGGATAGGAGCCAGCCCTAGAGTGGCCAGAAGTGAGTGTCAGGAGTTGGGAGTCAGAAGGTGGAATCATAGGACAAAGCCAGAGTCAGCTACCACATATGCAAATAGAAGACACCAAAAGTTAAACAGAGGAGTAAGAATCATGAGCATGAAAGCTGGACCACAGAACAGGAGCTTGCAGGGTAGCCAAGGTAACAGGAGAATCAAGCTCCAAAGAGAAACCTGGGCAATCCAGTTTCATTGTGGTGGGTACAGTTTACCTGGCTTGGACCTGGCCAATTTAAGATATGAGTGCTGTCTTAGAGACACTGTCTTTGCCTTAGAGTTGCTTCTCTCCAAAGAACTTCTCACTTTAAAACCCCTATATAATCAGGCCCTCTCCAAGTCCCTGAATACCTGAGTTGTAGAGTTCATTGTAAGTGGCATGTGTCTCTGTGTGCCCTGATTGTCACCTTAGCCATCTGATACCTTTGGAAAGTAAGGGGGCTTTTAGTGTCTAGATAAGTGATACTACTTTAAGCTCTGATATCAGTGAGAAAATTTGCATTTTTAGAAAGTAATTTTTCTAAAATGTATTTACTCTTGACAGACTGTTGACAAAATATAGTGAATATCATTTACTATATTTTGTTTTTTTGTTTGTTTGTTTGTTTGTTTTGGCTTTTTAGGGCCCCACTCGCAGCATATGGAGGTTTCCAGGCTACAGGTCAAATTGGAGCTGTAGCTGCTGGCCTACACCACAGCCACAGCAATGCCAGACTCAAGCCATGTCTGCAACCTACACCATAGCTCACGGCAGTGCCGGATCCTTAACCCACTGAGCGAGGCCAGGAATTGAACCTTCATTCTCATGGATGCTAGTCAGATTCATTTCCACTGAGCCACGACAGGAACTCCCATTTAACCTTTTCTTGATGACTCGGGTCCCTGTTTTAGACATGGTACTAAACTAAACTTTGATGTATTGATGCCTTTTAGGCCTGTAGAATTATGTGGGTCTTGCCTTGTTCTTTCACTGAATTTTACCAGTCATTTTGCCTGTGTTTTTGGCCTTGGCATTCAGTGATGATTGGGCCTTTTGAGGTATATGGAGCCATTTGCTCTCAAACTAAAGGGTCCTACATGGATGTGCTTCTCTACTTGGTATTTTTCTTGTGTTCTCTCTTGTGATCACCTCTGTTTTCTATGGTCACTCCTCATTCTTGTCAATGATTACTTGCTTCCCTGTGATATGACCATCTTGTCTTCAGTCTTTGCAGTCCTAATAGTGACTCTTGCAAAATCAAAAGGTGCCAAATGAAATCAGATAGCCAGTGGTATGTGTAAGGTCAAATACATTCATCTGAGAAGAGAGATAAAGGCCGATAAAGTAAAATGAATGGGCTTGTGTTCATTCATTCAACAGATAGTCACCAAAAGTGTTCACTGTATGCCAGCCCACGTTGACCAGGCTGTGCTCAGGACAGCCTCCAAGTCAAGGGAGAACTAGGCTTCTAGGCAAGGCACCCAGGCCAACCACAGATTAGGTCTGTGAGTAAGGGTAGAAAAGCAGAAGCACAGTCCCAGATCCCAGACCAGTACGGTGTGCCGGGACTCAGGATGCTATGTAGCAACCTAATGTTCTCCCCAGTGCCTCTGCTCCCAGTTCAGCCAGCAACAAAGGACTGGCCACGCTGGTGATGTGGCAGATGAGAACAGAGCAGTGCTATCTGAGCCACCGTATTCCAGCCTGGCTGGAGTCAGCTTGTTGGGGGCCCCAGTGGATTGAGGTGTTGGGAATTACAGAAGCTGAAGTGGGGACTTTCCTCTTGAGCCAGCTCCCCAGGGAGTTCACAGCCTTAGAAAAGACAAGGATACAGAAATGAATAACTATGCTTCATTATAGAGTGCATACTATACAACCCAGAAACAGAAGGGCTTGTTCTGCCAGAAGAGGATTTGTTCTGGGGGTGGACCAGGAGAGGTGAGGTTTAAGCTAGGTCTTAAAGAATGAGTAGACATTTGCAAGGTCAAGGAAGGAAAAAAGTAAATGTTAGACAGAGGGCAAACCATTTTTGAGTTCACACATGTGTTTCAGAGTATTCAGGTTACCTACACCTGGTAGACATCATGGCCCAAGCAGGGGCTCAGTAAGTGCTCCTTGAAGTAAATTAAAATATGAATTTTTCTAGCAGGGCTAGTCCTATAGAAAATGGAATGTGATCTAAATTTGTCTTTTTTTCTACTGGGGACCATCCTGTCCATCTGAAAAGGACTGATAAGTTCAGAGATCATTGTACAGAAACTTATTTCTATTTTCTCCTTTAACATTTTTTGGTGAAGTATAACTTACATAAAATTCACTTTTATGGGGAAGATAGATGAGAAGTTTGGGATTAGCAGATACAAACTACTATATATAAAATAGATAAACAACAATCTACTTACTGTATAGCTTCCCTACTGTATAGCAAAGGGAACTATACTCAATATCTTGTAATAAACCATAATGGAAGAGAATCTGAAAAAAATAAAATTAAAGTATGTATATATATCTGAATCACTTTGCTGTACACCAGAAACTAACACAACATTGTAAATCAGCTGTAATTCAGTTTTAAAAATACGCTCTTATAAACTCAGTTCCAGAACATTTCCATCACTTCATAAAGAAACCCAGTACTTATTAACGGTTCTTTTCTTTTTTCTTTTCTTTTTCTTCTTTCCTTCCTTCCTTCCTTCCCTTCTTTCTTTCTTTCTTTCTTTCTTTCTTTCTTTCTTTCTTTCTTTCTTTCTTTTCTTTCTTTCTTTCTTTCTTTCTTTTTGCTTTTTAGGGCCACACCCAAAGCATATGGAAGTTCCCAGACTAGGGGTTGAATTGGAGGTACATCTGCCGGCCTACACCACAGCCACAGCAACACAGAGTCCAAGCCGCATCTGCAACCTGCACCACAACTCACACCACAGTAACGCCAGATCCTTAACCCACTGAGCAAGGCCAAGGATCGAACCCGAATACTCATGGTTCCTAGTTGAGTTTGTTAACCACTGAGCCACGAAGGGAACTCCATTAGCAGTTATTTTTTATTCCTCTCTCCCCTCCATTCCCTGGAAACCTCTAACTAGTCTGCTTTCTGTCTCTATGGATTTCCCTGTTGCGGACATTTCATATAAATTGGACCATGCAGTATCTGGCTCTTTGTGTTCCATTTCTTTCTTATAGCATTAATGTTTCCTAAGTCCATCCATGTTGTAATATTTATCAATCCTTCATATGTATTTATGGCCAATTAATATTCCATTGTATGGATGTACCACATTTTTGTTTATCTGTTCGTCGTCTGATAAACATTTGGGCTGTTCCCACTTTTTGGCTATTATGAATAATGTTGCTGTGAACATTCGTGTTCAAGTTTTTATGTGGATGTAGGTTTTCAATTCTCTTGGAAGTAGCTGGAAATGGAATTGCTTGGTCATATGAAAATTCTGTGTTGAACTTTTTAGTGAACTTCTAAACTATATTTCATAGCAATTGCACCATGTTACATTCCCGTCTACAATTTATAAAGGTTCACATTTCTCCACATTCTTGCCAACACTTGTTATTTTCTGGGTTTTTTTGTTTTTTGGTTTTTTTTTAGGAAAAAAAAAACGCTTTCTTGATGGTGTTTACACAAAAAAGTTTAAAAATTTTTTTATTTTTGGACATTGAAGGCTTTCTGGTTTGGTCAGAGGATAGGAAGCTCAGATCTCTATCCTGTCCCCATCCCACCCATGGCACCTGCATAAAAATCCTAGAGTTCCATAGATTATAGTTTGAAAATCAATGATTATAGCTCAAAAAAAAAATCATTCTGCAAACCTGTATTAATCCCAGAGCTCGGTACTGAGGATAGGCAATGAGTAAGATGCGTTTGCCACCATTGAAGCGTTTCTACTCTAGTCAGGGAGACAGACTAATAAACAGTCCTAAGTGAGGAGATAAGTTTAAACTGAACTGCGGGTAGTATAAGTGGTGTAAGACTTGATGAGCGCTCAGTGGAGCACGTGACTATGATTTTAACCTATTCACATAAATGGGTTTTTTTGATAGGGCATTTTGCAGCTGTATAAATTCTATATATACTAGAAGTGTGGACGAGGTGCTGGGGAAACACAGAAAAGAGAGCTGATAATGAAAGAAGTGATGATCTAACAGGGGGCTGTACAGAGAAGGGAAACCTAAAGGGCCAGAAGCAGTTGGCCCCAGAGTTGCTTGAGGCGCCTGTGGAGTTCAGCATCGCTACAGTGCTTGGCAACGTATTAAAAGAGATGAGGCAACTGCCACTTTTAGAAAGATCTTTGCACATTGTGTCTGAAGGCCTTTGCAGGAATGGAGGGATGGGAGGTGAAAGAATTTTAAGCAGAGGATCAACAGAGCCTGATTCGTGTTTTAGAAAAATCACTCTGACAGGGTTTCGGAAGGTAGCTTGGGAAGGACAGGAACTTATTGTGCTGATAGTCCTGATCAGAAGTTATGCTTTTAATTAGCATGTTTGAAGGGTATTTAGGAAATAGAATAAACTGAATTTGGTAAGTAATTGGATGTAGAGGAGGGTGGATAGGTGGGGTCATAGAAGAAACATCTGGCTTGAGCTTTTAAGCCCTCACTGAGATGGGGCACACACACACTTCACTGGCATTTTCTTCAAAGGACAGCATCAAGCACCTCATTCAAAACTATATACGTTCCTGGGAGTTCTCATTGTGGCATAGCGGAAAAAATCCAACTAAGTATGCATGAGGATACAGATTCAGTCCCTGGCCTCGCTCAATGGGTTAAGGATCTGGCATTGCCATAAGCTGCTATGTAGATTCCAAACACAGCTCAGATCTGCTGTTGCTGTGGCTGTGGTATAAGCCGGCAGCTGAAGCTCCAATTCAACCCCTGGTCTGGGAACCTCCATGTGCTGCGGATGCAGCCCTAAAAAGAAAACACACACACACACAAAGAAACAAAAAAAATCCAGTATGTCAATTCCTGTGACCCAGTTATAAGAAGTCTGTCAACTAGACTTAGACTCTAAGTTCTCAGGCTTTTTATTTCTATCTTCCTAGTACTCACCTAATAAGTATAGTAGTCACTCACAAATATTTGTTGAATGAAATCTATGCGTAATTGTAAGAACTTACTACTTCTTTTTTCAAGATCTCAGAAGAACAAAAAGTAATAGTATATGATGAGGAGATACTTAGCTGATAGGTGTGGTCTTTTATCAAAATTCAGAAGTCTAGCCTTAACCTTTATGGCTTACAGAATGTTCTGCAGTGTTTCCCACAACACTCCATTTTACAGATGAGAAAACTGAGGGACAAAGGCTAGGGCTCTTTTTACTATACTATAATTGTCCTGGATGGAATCAAAAAATGACAGCTGAACATTTCGGCATCTGAGGGAGAGATTATGTTTAAAATTGTAAAAGAAGACAATTTAGAAAGCTCTGCAAGCGTGCCCTGAGGACAGGAGTATGTTGCAATACACTTCGGTTTTGCTGTCTTTAAGAGTGACTCCATGTCTTTAAAAAAGAATTGAGGAGTTCCCTTGTGGTGCATTAGGTTAAGGGTCCACATTGTCGCTGCTATGGCATGGGTTCAGTCCCTGGCCTGGGAACTTGCAAATGTCATGGGTAAAGCCAAAAAGAAAGAAAGAGGAGTTCCCGTGGTGGCGCAGTGGTTAGCGAATCTGACTAGGAACCATGAGGTTGCGGGTTCGATCCCTGGCCTTGCTCGGTGGGTTGAGGATCTGGCGTTGCCGTGAGCTGTGGTGTAGGAGGCAGACGCAGCTCGGATCCTGAGTTGCTGTGGCTGTGGCATAGGCCAGTGGCTACAGCTCCGATTCGACCCTTAGCCTGGGAACCTCCATATGCCGCGGGAGCGGCCCAAGAAATGGCAAAAAGACAAAAAAAAAAAGAAAAGGAAAAAAGAATGAATCAATTGACTTTTGTTCTGCATATTCTGTGTAATTTGTCAGGGAAGAGATTGACTCTGAAACCACTATTATCTTTAAAAAATTCATGCAGAATCACTCATACTTGAACAGGTGAACTAAGGGCTGGTTAGCTGAGAAGCTGCTGGGCTATGAACATCGCAGGTGCTCTCTGAGGGAGGTGAGGGGGTGGGGATGTGAAAGTGGTTGTCTAATAATATCTCCCTGAAATTCAAAAAGTGGTGTTAACCAACTCCAGAGGGAATAATATCCATTCATTTTTTGCCTGAGGAACTCTGCCGTGATTCTGACTTAGGAAGTTAAAAAAAGTAAAAGGAACACCCGCCATTTCTCCTGTTCCCAGCATCCTAGGATGGCCTGTTCCTTTCACACACATAACTGCCAGTAGTTTAAAGTGAGACGAGACTCAGTGGCTGATGGCCAGAGCTGTCCGGTGACCTGTGCAAGTCTAGAGCTTCTGACCTCAGTGACTAATACCCCAAGCACTTGCATAAATGGGTGTTGATGATGTAGGATTTTGTGTTATTTGTAACTCATATGAGTTAATAACTGGGAGGCATTAGAAACCTGGTAAGTTAATACAAGTGGATACACAATAGTCTTGTCCTCCAGTGATACTGTTAACTAGACCTTTGTCTCATAGTGTTGGGAGTATATAATTGAGATCCTGAAAGCCGATATTCCTCTTTTATGTAAGGCAACCTTTAGAAACCTAGTACCTCCTTTGAGAAGTCCAGTATATTTAAATTAATGCAGTTTGATAGGTCTGCAGATTGAAGATAGGTTAGCATTAAGGCCGTGATTCCTGTAGTAATTACTTTTTCTATTGGTAATAAGTGTTTCTTTAGAAATGACATTAACATTCTACCAAAACACAGCAGTAATCCAAAAGTTAATGTTCTGTTCATTTATAATTATATTTAATTCATATTTATGAGTTGTTGGGAGGAAGGAGAAAGAAGGAAGTTTTAAAAATGTAGCAGAAGAAACAAGTTAAAAGCAGAAATTTTCCTGATAGTCTGAAGAATGAATAAAGTCACTTAAAGTGGGAAAAATATATTTTAAAATACAGTTATATAAAATCAGATTTTTAGCTACTGCTGAAAAAAATATATTTTTATTATTTCCTGGTGGTACTGAGTGAATTCAGTGGACAGACTTTCTCCATTTCTTTTTTACTAATCAAAGTATTAGTGTCAACATCCCTATGATCTTGCTCTCAGTATGTCAATTAGATTTGGAGTTCTTTTAAACCAGGGAAAATTCTACATCTTTAGACTGTCATTGAACAAGTAGCTTTGTGTTGTTTTCTTTTAATTGTCCACGAAGCTGATGTATTATTAATGAATTAATTTCTTGGTGTCGATGGCCCATGAATAGCGATCTGTGAATGGGCAGTTGCCTAGTGGGGCCGGTTTTGGCTGCTGTCATTTAACATGTGTTGCTCTATTGTGAAGTCTTATCCAGCCGTAGGACAATGCTCATTTAATCCACCATGATGGGACCTACACACCCTGAGCCCAAGTTGGATGCCAGGGTCAGTTGCTCAGCAGCTCGGGCTGGGGCACTGCTCTGCCTCACTGCCTAGTTGCTGTAATCATTTTGCCTACCGTTAATTTTCCCTAAACCAGGGAAAACACGTCTGTGAGCAGTGCAGATGTTCTCAAAAGAGATTCCAAACGGGTCGGCTGGGGTGTTGCCTCCATTCCAGAATGGAGGCAGCATTCCAGGGAGTATAAGTTTCTTCCTTCCTCCTGGAAATGGAAGCGTCTGGGCCCACGAGATCCCTGATGTTCTGAGGTCCAGAGTAGCAGATGGCATTATGATTTTCCAAATCCTGATGAATGTTCTAACTGAACTTGTTCATTTCACAGTATGTAATTCTGTGTTTTTCACTTCCTCTCCCTTCCTCCCTCCCTGTTCCTCTCTTTGTTCCTCTCATATTGACTAATTTTAAGCTGATGCAGTATCTCCTTTAGCCAGCTTTAAATTACCTTCTCTCTGCGTTTATTGTATGGAACCAGGTATGGCACAGTTTCATATAATTCTCAGCTTCCAAGTTGTAACTGGCATAACCTCTGAATTTGTTTCTGAAAATGTGTAAGCCGGAGTTCCTGTCGTGGCACAGCGGAAACGAATCTGACTAGTAACCATGAGGCTGCAGATTCAATCCCTGGCCTTGCTCAGTGGGTTAAGGATCTGGCGTTGCCATGAGCTGTGGTGTAGGTTGCAGATGCAGTTCGGATCCTCCGTTGCTGTGGCATACATAGACCGACAGCTGTAGCTCCGATTAGACCTCTAGCCTGAGAATCTCCATATGCCGTGGGTGCTGCCCTAAAAAGAAAAAAAAAAAGAAAAGAAAAAGTAAAAATGTGTAAGCAAATACCACTAACACTCCTACACCGTGAAACCACTGGGAGTTCTCTTTCCCCTGTATCTATAGCTGGCAGCGCAGGTGGCAAATGGCAGTGATTATTTTAACTACCAGTCGAGTGCCTGTTCAGGAGGACACACAGTGTGGCAATGTAGACTTTGGATTTCAGCAGGTTCCACGGTTCTGACTGGATAGTGTTATGGCTTGTTGATTTTTCAGGACACTGACCTGCCAGGTTCTTGCCCTTGAACGATATGTGGATGGAGTTCAGCTGTTTCAGTGTTAACCCTTTACCTGTGAAAAGAGGAATAACGCCTTTCATTAGAAAACTGTTAAGAGTGATCTTTCACTCCTGGATTTTCCTCTTGCGTTTTTGTTTAATATAGTTTACGATCTACCTTTAAGATTGCTTTTAATCAGCACTTCTACACATAGAACCTGGTTTGAACACCTGTGTGTATATTAACATTATGATTTAGGTCCCGGATCAAATGTGTAGCTGGACTTTTCCTGAGGAGAAAAAAAATTGACCTTACCAGTGTATGAAATTCAAACACTATACAGGGACAAGGTAAAACCACAGGTAGGAATTGCTGAATAATTACCTTTAGACCAGCCTGAGCAGGAGGCTTCCCACGAGGGTGAGCTCATTTAATGGTTCCTAAAACTCAATCTCGTGGATGTCAATGGTCATGCTTGATTATTTGCAGCAGTGTTTTATGAAAAAGCAATAGAAATGCATTGGGAGGTTACAGAGAGAAACTCGGACAATAACGGGTTTTACTTTTGTAAATGAAATCCCCTTGGTCTAAGACAAGCATGTCTTTTGCTGCTCAGCCTAAGCCATTGAAAAGGGAAGCGTGGGTGAATGTTAGTGTGTGTGTGTCTTGTGTGTTCTGTTCACATAGGCATGTCTAAATAATACTATGCATGATAGCTTATGACCAACAAGAGACCTAAAAGAAAAAGAAAAAGGATGCTCACTGGCTTCGGAAAGGAAGCAATTACAAATATGGTTTAAGACATTAATTCAGTTTCCAGTTTCCACCTACCTATTTTCAAGGAATTTTGTAAAACACCAAGATCTTTGCCATATGCTTAGAAAATCTCTAAGTAAATGTAAATCTCTTAAATGGCAAAAAACAATGAAGGGTTAGTTTGGACATAAATGACCAAGTCTGTTTCTCTTCTCTTTTATGTCAGTACTGAAGAACTGCCAAGACGTTTAGGAGAAAAAGAAAATAGCAAAATATCTGTATAATCTCAAATTTTGGAGATTCCTTTAGACTTGTTCATTTATACTTTTGTGTTTTTTATAAGCCATCTAGTTGTGATGTTCTCTTGGCTAATAGCTGGTTGTCCCATGGTTTAAAGGTTTACAGGTAAGATGAGTATTTTGGTGGCAAAATTCAGGCCTTTTGCCCCTGGTTCCAGGCCCATCTGAGACAAGTTAAATGAGCTGCTACTGTCAGCCAGGACCCAGTAGACAGAACTTCACACCAGAATGCCCACACAGGTAATTTGTCACGTCTGGCAACCCAGAGCATGAGGGTGACCCAGTGTGGAAATTGAATCATCTTTCACTTTCTCTGCCCAAGGCTTGCTGTGGAGTGGGATGAGTAAGAGAAAGCTTCTCTGGTCTCCAGCTGAGGAGGGTCAGAGGTTCCTTTTCTGATGACATCCATCCGCAAGCCTCCCTAAATTCAAAGCTGCTTTCTCACCCCAGTGTTGTCTGTTATAACACCCTGCATATTAGGTCAGTTCCATCTGCATTGTGAAATCAAAAATACACTTAATGTCAAAATACTGATTGTTTCCTGACAGCGACAGCATGGCCACATTTTTAAGTAAACTAAGTATTTTGAGCAAGCATTGATTGTATCTTAACTGGGCTGAGTCCTCTGACTGGGTACTGGTCTATCCATTTCCCATCTTTCTCTCTCTGATGGGATGTGACTGCCTTTTTTTTCCTGGCTACAATCTGTTACAGCAGAAACTTATAGATATGAATATTGAAGACCTTCAAAATATTAAAACTGAGCTAATTTCCCAGCACCTACCATTGGGTTACACTTTGGACAGGTAGATTTTCGCTTTGTAGATTAACTTCAGTGGAGATCTTTAAAGATGAGGGTCCAATTTTTTTTTTTAAATTCTTGTGTCTTTTTTTCCCAAAAACAAACTAGATTTCTTCTGCAGTGAAGAGAAGACTTGTCCTGTGGATTCTGCCAGTTGTCTCACAAAGATACTATTTTAAGGCAGTGAACAGTAGAGGATCAAAAACCAATTTGGGATCTAACAAAGTAAAATGCTGTCCTGTCTGATGGAAGCCACTGGAACCACAAACAACCTTTGATCCCAGCATTATGAATAGACATGGAGCTGTCTAGGAGAGCTGTGGCAATTAGGATGAACCCCAGTGGGTAGGACCGGAAATTGTTGGGCCAGGCCAAAGGATCATTAGGCTTAAATTAAAAAAAAATTATTTTTAGGCATTCCCACTGTGGTGCATTGGGTTACAGATCCAACTGCAGCAGCTCAGGTCACCGCTGAAGCACAGGTTCAATCCCCAGCCTGGTGTAGTGGGTTAAGGATCCAGTGTTGCCGCAGCTATGGCATAGGTCTCCACTGCAGTTCAGACTTGATCCTGGCTTGGGAACTTCCATGTGCCAAGCCTGCCGCAAAAAAAAAAAATGAGATATTGGAGCATAACTCTCAGTACTAGACAGACTACAGGTGATTTTCTGATATCAAGTCTAGAAATAGGCTGTTAAAACTATTAAGAAGTCTGTCATATTTCATTTAACTTACCTAGTTTAATCTAACCACAGCACAGCTGACCTCAGATTCACCAGTGTGCCTTTGATATTTTTGCGAAGTTGTCTTTCTACCTTCCTTATGTTTTACTGCCAATAGGTATAAAATTTTGATATCAAGGAATGTGTTTTGCACAAAGAGAAGGGAACATGACACCGATTGAGATGTTCAAGGCCCCTTCACCTCAGGTGCTCTCTGGAAATGAGGAAGGAAGGAAGTAGGAGAGCAAAGATATCTCACAGCCTTCCAGACTCTAAATAGTTTCTTCCCCATCACTCTTAGGGGTGCATGTCTTATCCCCCTGAATAATACAGAGATTCTTCCAGTGTATGGATTAAGTATCAGTCATCCTGCAATGCCATGCCAGTGCCTTTGACATGATGGTCAGTAAAATTGTTTAATGAATGAACCAATAGGTACTGAATGATTGTATCATTTTTTACAGTATTTTGTGTCCATGCCCTGTTAGTACACCTATTAATTAACCACCACATCATTGTTAGTTTCCATTGCCATCTTTAATTATGAATTAGAGGCAGAAATTAAACCCTCTAAGTATATTTTTAAAGCCAAGATTCCTCAACTTTTTCCCCATTGAATAGTTATGCCCAGGCTTCTCCATTATACAAAGCAGAGCTCCACTAAAAATCTGGACCTCGTGAATTTTTAAAAAATAGCTCCCTGCGTTTATACTTTTAAACTCCCTATTCTGACATCATTTTAGATACACATGCAGTTGGAAGAAATAATATGGAGAGGTCCTGTGTACCCTTCATCCAGTGGCCCCCGGTGGTAACAGTTCATAGGATAGTATAATATTAGAACTGGGAAATTGACACTGATATATTCCACTGAATTTATTCAGATTCTGCCAATTTTACATGCACTCTGTGAGTGTGTGTGTGCATGAACATTAATAACACAGATCTTTAAAGCCAAGAAACATCATAGTTTAAAAAAAAAACTATGCCTTCAAAATAATGATCTCTCTTTTAAGTAAGTTATTTCAAACGCATTTTTCTCATTTATGTCTTCCGTACTTGGAATATCCAGTGTACCAGCCTGCGCTCAAGGCCATAAAGTATAGTTATGGGTACACTTACTCTGCAAGTGAACCAGCAGCGGCGGTTGGAGTTGGACCTCCTTCACTCTCCTCCCCTCCCCCACCTCATTGCTGGTACACACGCATTCAGATTTTCTGCTGCTTACCTTTTTTTATGCTTGAGTACCTTGCTGACAAGTGCTAATAACAAAATACCCAGAGAGGGTCCAGTTGGAGTTAGCATACATTAAACATTCTGAACTTGTCCTTTTGCTCATAGATTGTGCATAATTAATAATTAAATAGTTTCCGTTGTAATGGGTTGACCTTCCTGAACTGTTCATTATTCACCAAGCAAAGGCATCACTCAACTTTCTTCCCGTTGTCCTTCGCTGTTCTCTTGCGTGCTGCCTGCTTATGTTTAGCAGAAGAGGCTGACCAGGTAGTTCCTGAAACCTCTGAGACTTGGAGACCGCCCTCCATGGTGACCAGAATTGCTTACTGAAATGGTCTGCAGTAGCTGTTTTATAGAACAGTTGCCTGCTCCCAGCTTGGGTCCCTGTAGCAGGACTAAAGCTGATTCGGAACCAGAATCTCAGGTCAAGGCTTTTGGTTAAGGTTGTGTCCACTGTTTCAGTCCATACCTCCATACTTAGAAGTTCAACAGGGAAGCATCCCCCATAAAGCCCTCTAGGTGAAATATGGCACCTGCGATCTTGGAGTGATTTCTGTGAACGATTTGGAGTCTGTTTCAGCCAGTACTGAGAGTTACTGGTGTAGCTGCTTCTCTAATTCATGTTTACATTTTTGAAATGCTTTTCTTCATCTTACCTGAAATCCATGTTCCACAGAGGACATTTTTGAAAAGTAGCAGCGGTGACTTCATGAGACCCTCTGAACGCCTCCCTGGACTTGGGTCTGTCTTGCTCTCACCCCTCAGTGATTGACTGCTTTCCGTGCCTGGGAGCCACGGAGACACTGAAAGGGCTTTACTGTGAGCCTCCCTCCCGCCTTTGCACCAATTGCAATTAGTTAACGAATTAGGCACGTTCTCGGTGGTTTCATACATCCTGATCTAAACTCCCTTCTAATTTTACTTGCTTAAAAATGAGAAAAGTGTGCTTAAAAATCCTCTGGTGTGGTGAACACCATTAGGCCTCTTCATTTGCCTTCTTTGGGATGTTAACAGCCTCATGCTTTTGTGGAGTTGAAGGCTCTCAAAGGACTACCCTCTGCCCCTGTGTTTGTCAGTTTCCTGAATCTCAGAAAATTCTCCTCTGAGATACACAAGAGACATGGATTTTCAAATGAAAAGAAATATCTCTCATTCTGCATGTGAGATTAGAATTTCCCCCTTCATCTTTGATGACTGATTCTTTCCAGGCACCACGGAGATGAGAATTCACTCTCTATGGTTCTTGCAAAGTCGACTTGGGTTGGCATTTTCACAAGTGAAATAAATTATTCATGGGTACCACCCAGTGTTCCTTAGTTTTATATTATGAGGAACTTAACGGGCTACAATATCAGGTCTTAAATAAAATTAACTACCCGTGCAAAGATGTCACAGTTTCCTCATTTTGTTTCTCATCCATGTTAAAGTGACATCTTCATCAAGTTGCCTAGTCTATAATTCATTAATTTACTCTTCATATCATACTTTGAAATGAGACCCACATTAACGTCATGTTTTACACCAGAATCATTGTAGAAAACCAGTCTAGAATTTTAACCATCTTTGTAAATATTCAGTATATAAGCCTCCAGGAGGCTTTTATTTTCCTAAACATTCATTTTAAAACAACTACTATTCAGACACTTGCAGTGCTACAGCTTCCCAAAAAATTTCAGAAAGGAGTGACTTAGAGAACTACCTGATCAGAGTCCATAATTTTTGTACCTCAGACTTTGAACTATCTTTTTATTAGCAGTATTTGAGACAGCAAGATGTCATTTCTTGAACTAGGACTTGCAGACTCTTGCAGGCTTGGTGAAATATATGGCTTTCCTAAAACAAACCGGGCTGAAATTGATATCATGTTTTATTTTTGCTCTTCAAACTGATAGGACTTCTGTGACCATTTTATAGTACCTTTATCGAGGACTTGTCACATTATTGCGTGCCTTGTTTCTTTTGAGCAGACTGTTTCATCAGCCCCCTATTTTTCATGTCCTCTCTATGTAATGCCTGCATGTAATCCTTTGAACTTGGCAAGATTCTATTTCACTCCCATTTTCCTTTGTTTTCCTTTCCTCTTGGAAGCCTTTCACTACTGATGAGAATTTTAAGTTTATGATTACTAACCTTCCCCTTCTCTGGATGAATAGAGTAAATTCAAAAGGACAGATATGCCAAAAGTAAGAAACATTTGGTTTACATTCCTTTTCTTTAAACATCTTCAAAAAAAAAAATTTTTTTTTTTTTTTTGGCTGCTTTGACCACTCCCCCTTCGGTTCCTTTTGATTTCATTGTATTTACCAGCGATTTCCAATTGTTTGACTTGGAAACAAAGCCTTAATAAGAGTTCTAGTTAATTTTCTGTCTTGTAATTACCGATCTCATTTTTCTGATAATTGGCCACAGCAATTATATGTATATTTACTAATCACATAGGAGGCTGTGCAGTTGTATCTATCTGCCACCATTGATAATGACACGCATATTGCAGAGGTGCTTTTATCATCTTCTTTTTTCCACTACATCAAAGCTATTTCCTCTCGTTCTCAATAATGAATACATGCATGCATTTGACACAGTTGTGTGCTAGAGAAATTGTTTGGCTCCCACCAAATGCTGCATGCTCTGAGTTTCTTGCCTGCAGCGCTGGAAGGTTGTATGTAATGATATATTGCTCATCCAAATGGCCAAAGCACTCCAAAGCACAGTGAGATTAAAATAAGTCATTCCTTTGTTAATTTAAATAGGTGCATGTATCATACTTTGCAGGGCACTTTGTGTAGGGATGTCAGGGAGGAAAAAAGCCGCCGAAAGGTATTTTTAATAGCAAATGAGAATAGATGAGAATGGAGTCATTTGCAGCTGCCTACTTTATGTGGCTCTCTTGTTCCAACTGTAGGTCTAATGAGATGACTGTTAAAGTACTCTGCAGTGTAATTTCATTACATCCTGAGCCGTTACACTATAAACACAGTGGCGCTCTCTGTCATTCTTGGGAAAACTCCTAAATTCTTAAAGCCTTCCTTTGCAAATGGTAATGGGGTTTGCTCCCCGTGTTACGTGGTGGTTGTCGTTTGTTGCTGTGTAGTTTTCTGCTCTCTTGAGTGACTCCTACCTCCAAACCCATTCTGTTGGTGGTCAAGGTGGGAACTTTTCATTGTGTCCTTAATTCACTGGCTTTCTCATGTGATGAGTTTGCCTAGACTGGCAAACAGGCTGAAATTCCTTTTCAGGAAACAGCTTCCCCTATAAAAGCTTTTCTATTTTTTTTTTTTTTCTAAGTGACAAAAAAAACCAAAACCAAAACCCTCTGACCCACTTGATTCAGTTAGGGGCAAGCAGTGAAGAGCAGTTGAATATACAAATAAATGTAAATAAAAAAGAAAGTGTAAATAAATAGCAAATCCAGTCAAAGAAACAAAGGTCAACACAAGAATAATTTCACAGCTCTTTGTTAATTACAAGACCATTTGTGTGTTACTTAAATAATCATTAATTTCTCATTTACACTTTCGTACCTTCTTTCCTACCCTGTGGCTATCATTGTCCTTTTTTCACCTCTCTTCCCTCTTTGCTCTCATGTTTCTCACCATTGTAAAATGTGTGTGGCTTTAAATTTGGCATTTGTACATAAACATGTGGAAGCGGGTGTAGACAGTTTTTTTTTAATTGGATGAGGCCTTATTTTCCTTTCCACATGGTGGTGGATCCTTGTTACATATTCATCTTTGTATGTTCCTTTGGGATGGAGGAGGGTGGGGGGTAGTAAAGGAAGGAAAGGAATTGTGACTTTTGGTGACTTGTTTTTTCTCCATCCCAGGATTCGCCCGTCCTTCCCGTTGGAGAGTTCTCCGAACCATTTGTACATTTCATCACTCAGTGGTGAGCCCGTTTGCAAACATGCCATGCCCTCAATGTAAATGATACATGCCATTAACTCGAAGCTCCGTGAGACCTTATGGCTCTCCCTGCTTCCTTTTGGAGACAGGAGGGACTTCGGGGCCTTGGGCAGATGGGGCAGCAAAGCTGAAGATATTGTTTAAATTATGTAAACGTTATTTACACAAAGAGTCATAAATGTACTTTAGAGGCTTTTCCCTGTTTCAATAAACTGCTGAGAATCAGCCAACTTTTTTGAGCACAGATACTGTTGCTATCCAGTTTTTTTTTTTTTTTTTAGAAATACGCAATTTTATAGCCCCTATTGAACAGACATAGGAAGCTTATTTTTATTAATGTAACCTCAAGTTACCCCTAAAACTGTCCATCACTTAGTGGGAGCAGCATAGTTTATTAATTCATTGGGTTTTCAGTAAATAACTATTATCTATGGTTATATTTTAGACACAATACTGGAATCCCATTTCGGTGAATTTTGATGTTGAAAAGACCATGAAAACACAGTTCCATTAGGCCCACTTTAACCACTGTAAGAACTGAAAGGAACCACAGGATTTTTTTTTTAACTTTTTTATTATAGTTGATTTACAATGACCTGTCAATTTCTGCTGTACAGCAAAGTATCCCAGTTATACATTTAGATACATTCTTTTTTTCACATTATCCTCCATCACAGGATTTAGATCAAAGGGGCCCTCCATGTCATTTTACACCTGAGGAAACAGGCGTTTTCCTGCCAAGGGTTCTTTTCCAGGCTTCTGCCTTTTTCCTCCCAGTAGAACAAGGTTTTCTTTTATTATCCCTTTCACATCATCCGCCTCTCCCCTATTTGGCAGCACCCATGTGGCCTTGGAAGGCCAAGTTGCTCCATTGGCCTACTTCTGCCCTCTTCCTCACCATAGCATGGTGAGAGGGAGAAGGAAATTGGGCATGTAGAAATGACTGCCCCAGAGCAGGAGACAGCACCAACTAGAGACTGTTCTGGACGTATTGGAACTCCTTCATAGCTTCCCTTTCCCTCCTTCATCAAAAGTCCTCATTTCATCACTCCTTCAGAGTCACACCCACTGGTGGAAAATGAGCCCTTCGTTCCCATGGTGCCACAACAAGGTGCGGTCAAGAGCCCTTGCTAAACTGAAATGACTACACTGCACCCCCACCCCATGATCCATCTGATGATGATGCTAAAGTGAAACCAAGAAATATTCCTTAATATAAATGTCAAGCTTTATCACCTTTTGACTAAGTGTAATATGTTACCTCTTAATAAAAATGTCTCAAGCACTTTATATCCATAGAAAAATATGTGGGGAAGAAATTGTTTTCCCCTGGCTTCTAAAATATTATTAACACTGTTTCTATTTATTTAAAATACTTATATAATATTCTATAGCTTTTAAAAACTATTTTCACTGGGCAAACATTTTATTTTCAAAACATGCCATGATGGGAAAAAGCACACATTTTAATTACACACTGGAATCCTAAGCTCCTCAATATTAGAGGTATTATCTAGAAATATGTATTAGTCTCTCTAAATTTCCTTATGTGGAATTCCTAGAAACACTCAGAAGCACATGATGAGAATGCCCCATTTTGAAACGCAGAAATTGAAAAAACAAACTGTGCAATTCCTAAGCTGCCTGGAGCGCTGAGTTTGGGCACCACCCGATCCGAGGTGTTGGATTTATGCCTGACCACCGTGCTTAGCCCACTATGTGGTCAGAGGCCAAAATGGGGCTGGAGTAGGTTCTGAGCAGACAGGGAGAAAAGCAGATAAGGCGTTGCCTGCCTCCTGTCCAAAAAATTAATCAGCTGTTATATAAAAGTTTTATGGCGAAACAGGGAGGGATAACCTGTGTTGAAATTTCCACAGATGTCAAGCTGAAACAGAAATGATAGTGGGTAATAGCCTTGTTTTCCCAAGAGATACAGCTACTTTGGAATGTCAGATTAGGACTGTTACCAACTCCACTGGTGAGACAGCTTGAATTACTTGTTAATAGATGCAGTATTTGAGAGGTGCATATGGTTATTTATAGGGAAGGCAAATGTCCTCAATGTCATTAATGCTTCATAACTACAGTTCTTGTTTACCAAGTGATCATTAGATCTCTACTTAAAAAAAAAAAAAAAATACCATCAGCAAATGCAGAGATTGTATGAAGGGTTTTCTTCCTGCTTGTTTGAGGTTGCCTTAATATAAAGAAAAAAGCGTCTGTGTGATTTTCCAAGTCATAGAAGCAGCAATGTCTTTTCATGACTTCATCCCACAGATACTCTGAGGTTAGTATAAATCACCATCAAGTAGGCAGCTTCCCCACAGTCACCTTGGTCCCGTGAGTGGGTATTGCATCACATAGCTCAGTACCTGCTACAGCTATTAATTATACCTATTTCATGGAACACAAGAAAGGTTTTGCATGATGAATGTCCTTTTTAAGCAGCTTAAACAAACTTAACTTTCCCACAGTTGTTTAATGAATTCTCACCTTTCATTGTAGCAAAATAAGTGAAAGTCGAGATAATGTAATAACCCATTTGTAATTTTGTAGCATTATCTTCATTCCTGACCTCTTTTGTATATTACTTGTCCCTTCAGTGTACTAATGAAGGAATGAGATGTTTTCTTGTTTGACCTGATAGTCATATTTCTTTTCGCACTGTCTTATCCCAGTTACCAAAAAAGAAGTATATTATTCCCTGAAGTTGTTTGAAATGAATTAATAACTGATTCAGGAAGAGAACATTGCTGCTGCTTTTTTTTTCACCTTTGTTTCAAAAGTAGAAATAGGATATATTTAAATTCATTCTTTAGCTGTATTGTGAGGGTTGACTCAAAAAAAATTTCTCTTGTTTTTGATTCATTAATCTTTGGTCTTTCCTCAGAAAGAGACAACTGGTCAATTGAAAGCCAAAATAAAAGAAAGGGGATATATGCTAATGCTTTGGCCAAGAATTGAACATGATTAATTTTGAAAACATTCTAATTCCAGGAGAAATAGTCAGTGGTGGATTATAGCACAAATTAACAAGTGATATAGATAAAATGACTTTTTCTCTTACAGCATGCGAAAACAGCCAAAAGAAAGGCCAGCACCTGAGGAACTGATGGTAAGTAGATCTTTTAGTTACGTTAGAATTCTCCAGTTACATATCTATGCTTAACAGTCCATTAAAAGGACCAGAATGGGATTAAAAGCAGACACAGACTCTGGAGAGCTAATATTATTTACTTTATTTGGGTGGGTGCTTTTGAAGCTCACATCCTCAGATAGTAGTTTTTACTTCTTAAAAACCCTTCACTATTTTGAAACTTAATACAGAATTCTTTTTCTTTACCTCACACTCAAGGGTCACAAGTTAATCTAGGTTATTCCTTGTCCTCATTTGCTATTACAGCCTCTCAGAATTCAGAGGATCAGTAACAAAGAAGATAGCATATTAAGGTTTTGGTGCAATCCTATAGGAAATTCTGAATGTGGTGTGGAGTCCTCTTGAATTCATGGAGAATGAAATTAGATTGGCTGCAAAAGATCAAGTTAATGTGAATCTTTGGTCTTCTCCTCAGAAAGAGACAACTACAAGGCTGCAAGTGCTGTGTTCTCAGCTCCAGGGCCGCTTTCTTTGATTGCAAATGACAGTTTTAGTCAAGCAGGGAGAGGAACAGAGACGCTCCCTAACAATTCCCAAATGGTCATTTATTTAGTGCAGATTGTTGATTTGACAATATACAAGCTGTTAGAATAACGTTGGCATCGAGCATTAGTAAATACTAATTATAGCCTACTCTTTCTAATGTTTTGTGTACCGTTCCCTGTCTTAAGATTATTACAATCAGAAGAGATTCTGACCCATTTTCTCTCACCACTTTAAATAATAAGCATTTTACAGATATCAGTTCAAAGGTTTTTAGCCTTTGTATTTTATCCCGATAAATACTCTTAAGCGCCCAAACTTCTACATCATACAGATTTCATCCCCAAATAGAAAATAGCAGTATGTTTCCCTTTTGCATCATAAATGCTAAGAAGGTAGTTTTCTCTCTCATGTTACTGCTGGAGCAAAATCTCAGTTTTCAGGGTAGTTTCAAGTTAAAGTTTACCCCTAAAACCTCTGCAATTTATAACTGTGCAGGCTTTCATGTCTAGAATAAACCAGTCCTTTTTTTTTTTTTTTTTTTTTTTTTTGATTGGGGGTTGTCTCAGATGGTTGAGAAATTCACGCAGTTAGTCACATTTGAGGAAACTTGGAACAGGTTCTAGAGATGGAGACCCATTTACCTTGTACATTATCATGCCATGGCTGGATAGCTTGGCTATTAAAACAAAGGAATAGGGTTTCATAAAACAGATATCTATTTGTAAATGCATGTTTCAGTGCTGCAGTGAGTTGGCCACTTATAAATAAAACATCTACAGATCATACATACACTCATAAATGCATACGGATGTATGTGTTGGTAAGGAATACCACTCCAGGGTGGCAAGTCATAAAGACGAGGCTAAAGGGTACGTACTTTCAGTGCCTTGGAAGCAAGCGTGCATGGCTGTCTGTGTGTGTGGAGAGAGACAAGGGGTACGTTTTTCGATATATCTTTTTACAACCATACACCCTGATGTGTGCCATCCCACATTTTTAATTAATCAATATCAATAAATCTGTAAAATACAATGAAAAATTTAGTCACAGGAAGCACCATCCTATACTTAATTTAACATTATTTCTAGTATTGCTCACAGTTTGATTTAAATGAGTTTATTCCCCTAGGTATGGCAATAGTGAGGCACCCCCTGGCTTAGTACAAGCTCAGTGAGGGGGCAGGAAACAATGGAGTGTGTGTGTGTGTGTGTGTGTGTGTGTGTGTCTCCTGTGGTCAAGGGGGTTGAGCCCTGCCTACCTTTGGGCCCAAGAGGGAATAGGAGAGAAACTGGGCTGTCCTTGGCTTAAGGACTCCAAGTCACAACTTTGGGGCCCAATCTTAAGGAACCAGTCTCTTTATTCCTTCTAGCATATTAATAGCTTTAATTTTTCCTTTTCCCTCTCTGTCTACAACCTATTTGATCGTGCTCCCATCTGGAAGCTGAGAGCGTCCTCTGGAAAGCGTGAACTGTAGAGCCCATTTGTCACCGTGGGTGGGGGCCTGCCTTTCACAGAAAAAGCAGTTTATCTCCCTAGTGCAGTGACTCCAGCCAGCAGGGTACCAACATGGGTCTGCACAGCCTGGGCCACATCAGCTGGGAGGCCTGCAGGATTGTCAAGGTTTCCCTATGGGCTGCATTTTCCAAATCATAGGAGGAGCATCAGAGATGAGGTCAGGTGGAAATTCTGAAAGTTCCAAATTCACCATTAAGGAAATCTTACATGAACTCGGGTGTGGCCCTGAGCACCAATCTCAACAGGTCCCAGCCTGAGTAAATCAGTGCAGGGAGAGGTGTGCCAAAGCACCCTCACCTCTGGGCCAGGGCCATGCACTTAGCAGGCACTCTACAGGCTTTTGCCTTTTTACTTGGTAGGGTTACCTTATATACCAAAATACCCAGATCTTAAAAATCATCATCTTTGCAGTTTTGACCATGTCATTCTTAAAGATGAAATGTAAAACTCAAGTGTAGACTCTTGAAATCATTAGATTCCCAGTGTTAGAGCTCATTTGTTTAGCTATTTAATTCTCTCTACCTTGTGTGGTTATATCTAATATGGCTACAGTTTCTGTGTTCTAAGCGGAAATGTTTAAAAGTTGGAACAAGAATTTCCCTTAACACTCACATGTGGGGTCAGTCAGGGTCCACATGAGCTGGTGTAGTTTTCTGAGATACAGCCCTTAAGCTACATAAAAAATTAACTCAGAAGTTTCATCATCGGCATTCACTTTTTCTTGGGAGATCAGACCAGGTAGACAACTGAATTAAGTAGCTATAGAATTATGGGTGAAGTCCTGTGCTAGACTCAGAGGATACAGAGAAGCCTCATGCATACAGTGTTTCAGGGGATAGGGCACGTACACAAGTAACTAGAATAAACTGCTGTAAAAGACCTGCAGAGTTCTATGGGGATCCATTTGGGGAAATGGGGAAAAGCTACCTGGAGAAGGTGGCGTTTGAAAAGGATCCAGCAGAGTTCCCATTGTGGCACATTGGAAGCAAATCCAGCTAGTAACCATGAGGTTGTGGGTTTGATCCCTGGCCTCACTCAGTGGGTTAAGGATCCTGCGTTGCTGTGGCTGTGGCCTAGGCCAGTGGCTACAGCTCTGATTGACCCCTAGCATGGGAACATCCAGGTACCGCAGGTGTGACCCTAAAAAGCAAAAAAGAAAGAAAGAAAAGGATCCAGCTCTTGGAGGATGGATTGAACTTTAATAGAGTTTTTTGCAAGAGTCGTTCCAGGCAAAGGAAAGGGTGGGCAAGGCATGAGAGTGTAGAATCCGCAGACCTCTTTAGAGCAGTGTGACACCTCTAGTGCTTGCTGGAACAGAAACACCACTGATACTAACCTTGTCGAGTCACAAACCTACACAGTTGACGTTCAAATAGGCAATATATTCACCACCAGCAGGGCAATCCATTAAGAAATTCCATTGCTAACAATGGAACCCTAATATCCAGGTGTGAAAACACTGACTTGACATAGAAGCAGCACACCCATCCCTAAGTATCTTTTTTCATGAGAAAATTCTCTTAAGTGGACTCCTATTCAAGTATAGGGAAGTCCTTCATCCTTGGCAGAGATCTGATCTTTCTTCAGAGTTATTGCATGAATCATGGGTCAGCTTTAAACCTAACAAAGGAAAGCCAGCCATGCAGGCAGCTAGGAGCATTCAGCAGGCTGACACAGCAAGAGAGATACATACTCTTTCTGCTCCTGTGATAATGATTCCATGATTTAAAAACCCACCTTTATGTCAGCTTGATGTAAAGCACAGGAAAGACCTAAGTCAGTGATGCCCCAGCTCTGTGACTAAAGACCAAGAAACTTAGAAGAAAGTTTCCAGGCTGAAGAAACTGAGGAGGTTGCAGACAGCATTCAAAGGCTTCTAACAACCAGGCAAGGATGTCACAGCTTATGTGGCTAAAAAGACAGCCTCTGTCAGTCAGGAGGGATTGATGGGATTGCAACAAGAGGGAAGAGGAGGAGGGTGTGAATTTTCCCAAACATCAATAATCAGATTGACGGAAGCAGAAATCTAAGAATCAGACCCCTATGCTCAGGGTCAGAGACTACCTGCGATGAAGGTACAAAGATGGAGAGGTTCGTGGCTGTGTGGCTGTTCATATTATATGTTTCTATATTTTTAAATAAAAGAGTATAGTGAGAAAACTTACTCTATAGACCATTTGTGTAAACCACAAAGAGGTCCCTCTGCTGCATTCGTCTCCTCTCAGGTTGTGTTGTAGTGAAGGCCAGGCTGGTTTAGCAAAGAAGCTTCCCTTCCCTTGTCAGCAGCTCTCCAGTCCCTCCCCACGTCTGTGTCTTCATCTGCAAAATGGAGGGGATGGACCTGGCCAGCAGTCCTCAGCCTGGAGTCTGTGACTTCAGGAAGTCTGTTAGAGCCCCTGAAATTAAATCCAAAATGTGTAGACATGTGGGGAATTTGCAGGTTTTTTAAGAGGAGTTCATTGCTGTCACCAGTTTTTCAAAGGGGACCATGACACTAAATGGCCATTCAGCCCCCTCACTACCTTCCCACTCGGATAGCTGGAGCATTGCTGCCTGCACCAGACTAGCTGCTCCAGAGGGAGGCATTCACCATCCGAGGGTGGGAGGAGCAGGGAAGGGATGGGAGGGACGGGCCCTCCCTGTGGGCCTCTGCGAGGCTTCCCACCAGCTAGCTCTCAGGCGCCCCCTTAACCCCTCAGCCTATCGTGAATGTGGGCCTTGACAAGGAAGGTGTGGGCCGTGGGCACCTACACAGTTACAATTGGGGTTAAGAGTGCTGTAGATCCTTCTATGCATTTAGAGTGTTTCCAGAAGCTTTCCATGTCTAAGCTCTATTTAATGGAATCTATGCATAGTAAGTAATCAGGTCAGAAGAAGCAGCATCCCGGTTTGAGATCAATCGCTGGCTAATACTTTATCGAGGCCACTTTATTATCTCATGCTGATCCGATTGCCATTCTCCTCCTCCTTTGTACCATGCACTTCGGCTGTGGTACAAGTACGTATCACATACATATTAAAAACATATACCCATTCTATCTGTATGTAAATGTGTGAGGCACAGCTGGATATTGCAGAGGAGTTTGATTTACTAATAGTTATTATCTGTTCTAGCTGTTCAGTGGCAGAGAGAATTTCAGAGAAACAAGCTGGCGCAGAAATTGTCTTTATGCTATCACTATACTGCTTTAGTAATTGTTTAAAAACATGGGTTTTTTCCTTAGGTTCTAATAATGCCTGTTATTTTGTGCATTTCTTGTACATTCCAGAGCAGGGCGTCCTCGTTTAGCGTTTCCTCAGGTTTGGTTTTCAATTCAGGCGGCTAAGAAGAAACACACAGTGCAGTTTGCAATTGAAATTTGACATTTTGCTTAGAAAGCAATAGTGGGACTGGAAATTCAAGAGAAGCAGGTGTGGGTCTGGGGGGAGGAGTGTCAGTTATAATCAAAATAGTGCTTTTAGAATTTTTTTTACCTTCATCTGAATCCCAGCAGCTGCAAACTTGAAGGCATCTCATGTCTCAGAGAAGCGCTTTATATATTGGAGGTGGTATCGTTTGGGGGCTAATAAACACCAAACTGCTCCAGAAAAAAAAATCTGTTTAAACATTTAATTACTTGCAAAGAGATGTTAACTTGTTTAACTCCTCTAAATTAAATTGTCACTGGTAGCGTTTCTGCTTATCCAAACCTGATTGTAATTACATTTTCAGATAGGTTGCTTGGTTGTTCTCTAAGTTAATCAAGGTATGTGATAAATTGGGCATCTGCATGGTCCCATTTAAAAATCCGAAAAACAATGTTAGAATTTTTGTCTCTCCAGCACTCAAATTCCAGTGTGACTTTTGGGTAGACCAAATGGCTTTATTTTCAGCACTATTTGACCCAAACCTTTTGACCACTGTGAAAGACAAAATGCACTGGATGGTTAAGGAAATGATTTTATTCAGGCTCTCACAATAGGGAGAGTAATTATTAAGGAGGAATGTCTTAAAGCAAAAGGAGGGAACCATGGTTACGGAGGCAGGTAAACAATGGAGGCATTGCCAGTCTTAGGGGTGTCATGAGGAAGGACGGAAAGGGGTCATATCTTTGTGAGAGCAGGATGGTCCTTTGTAGCTGACAAGAGAGTGGGGAGATGTCTCACCTGTTTTGCTTTCTGGGAGCACAGGGCTCAGATATTAAGTTCAACATTATCACCATATTCTACCAAGTGGACCAAAGATGAGTTCCAGTTTATTTTGATCCAGGGTTTACAGGTGTCCAAAGCACAAATATGGGAAAGGCACATTTTCCCAGCCCCCTTGCACAGTGCTCATGGACCACTGTGCTTGCAGTCTAAGTGTTTTAAGATACTAATGATGCTCTAATAAGCAATTCTGTATATTTGCTTGTAGTTTATTACATTTAGTTATTTTGCTGCATCATATAGAGCAAGTTTTAAAATAGACCGTTGGTAACAACATTGTGAGTCAACTATACGCCAATAAAATTTTTAAAATAAAATAAAAATAGGCCATTAGGGCCAGACTTATGTGTATATCTGGCCCCCAGTTCTTGCACACATCCTTTTTGCTTTTGGTTATTCATTTGGAGGCACACATCAGCTCCTTGGCTAAGGCACCCTGAAATTGCGGAGGAAAGCCCTGGCGACAATTGTAACTTCAACTAAATATTTCCCTCAAGCACAAAAGATACCACAGAAGTCTAGAGGCTCCACATAGGGTCCAATCAACAACCACCTAATGATTTTTTTATTATTTCCAAATTCTAAAGACCATTAAAATGATGTTTGGTGTGCTTATAAATAGGAATCTACTAGTAAGAAGTTGATTTTAGCTTTTAATTGCACATAATTACAACAGCAGAATCACTGTCTGGATGCTTGAGATCACACTAAATCAGACAGCTTTAATTTGAATTTTTGATGACACGTTAGCACTTCAGCAAGAACAGAGAGATTATAACCCCAGAAAACAAGCTTTGTTTTTCCATAGACATAACCGCTTAATCTTTTCACGAGACTTCAGCAGACAAACGTATGTGTGTATATGTGTGGGTGTCTATTTATGTACGTGCACATAGCAAGAGAGATACAGATAGATAAAATCTGTCATTCCTTGATCATGGTAATCTGACAGTTTTAATTTCCCAGTTAAGGATAACTTTTTTCCTCCATCAGTCAAGTCACATCTCTTAATATGGTGATGATTTGCCTGTTTAAGATTGCAATTTTTTGAACTCCTGCCTACAAGGCCTCTTTTCTTGTTTTGCTGGACTGTCATCTTCCCCGTGTCATGTTTCAAGGCACAGTGAGGCTGCATAGCCTTGACCCCAGGAATAGTTTGGTTACCTTGGATGCAGAAAAGTGGATAAGTGGGGCCACTTTTCAGTGTTCTGCCATATTCACAGGGACTAAGCTGGGTCTTTAGAGTATGTTGTACATTCACTCCTCATTTGATGCTTCTTAACTCACAAGGAGCTTCTGTTCCTTGGGTGGTAGCCTCACCCTAGAATGCCGTCCTCTTCGCTGTCCTTGGAGGCGTCCCTCCTTTTCCCTGCAGCTTTTCCCACTCCTCCCCTTTACAGTGCTTGCTCCCTTCTCAGAAACCTGCCACAATTTATTGGCTCTAACTTGAAACACTGCTTAATTAACATAAATGATGTATTCATTGTAGATTCATAAGTTCATCCATGTGGTATCCTGGATGATTAGTGGTTCCTAATCCTGGCAGCTCTTCAGAATCATCTGAGTAGTATTTAAAAAGAAAAATGTCTGGATCCCAACCCAGAACAGAGACCCTCTAGCATATGGGCCAGGGAGAAGGTTCCCATTTGTTTTGTTATAAAGCTCTCCAAGTGGAGTTCCTGTCGTGACACAAGGGAAATGAATCCGACTGAGAGCCATGAGGTTTCTGGTTCGATCCCTGGCCCCACTCAGTAGGTTAAGGATCTGGTGTGGCCGTGAGCTGTGGTGCAGGTTGCAGACACAGCTCAGATCCTGCGTTGCTGTGGCTGTGGTGTAGACCAGCAGCTGCAGCTCCGATTCAACCCCTAGCCTGGGAGTCTCCTTATGCCGTGAATGCAGCCCTAAAAAGCAAAAATAAATAAGTAAAGCTCTCCAAGTGATTATAAGGAGCAGCCACAGGTGAAACCCACTGGTTTGATAGCTTTTTCCTCCAACTAGATTGTAAATTCCTTGAAGGAGGAGCGTGATCTTTAATTCAGTACCTAGCATGGTCCTATGCTATTGTCGTTCGGGTGACTTCTCTGTTCTAATTAAGAAAAGAGAAATTACTGTTGATTATTCTTTGCATGTGCCATTCGCTCTAATTCATTTCAGTGAAACAATTCACTTGACATGAAAACAAACAAGACCTTTGTTCTTCAGCAACTCAGAGTAAAGTTTCAGAGACTGACCCAAGAGCAAGCTATCCCTGGGCTCTGTGATAATAAGTTAGGATGACTGCTAGAAATACATGGTCTGATCAGAGCTTTTTGTTTGACTTTCTGCTCTGAGAGGTCATGTGAGTAAAATAACTTGGCGCCAAAATAATTGAACTTCTAGGATGTTGCAGTGTTTGCAGGGATATTATTTGAAGCATTTAGCAACCAGTACAGCGTGACCAATCAGAACAGGCATCAGGGTGCGGCCATCCCCCTGGAAGAGCAAGAAATGTGAAGCAGGCTGCTCAACAGCACCTGTAATCTTTGGCATGTGTTGGGACCACTTGAGAATTCACCTTTGACAGTTAATTCCAAATCAAGAGGTCATTAGAGAGTCAAGACTTAGAGGAGACCACCTGGCCAGCACCATCTTTGCCTGGGAGATTGATGGCAGGGGACCCCAAGGTCTTTATCTATCAGCATATCAGATGAGGGCCACCCCACCCCCCTCTCAGGGATAATGGATTAGGTTGAAAAATTCAGAGACATTTAGCCATTCGTAGGGGAAATATAAAAGGATCTTGAAGCCCCATCTCTGTGATTTGGGAATTGCTGTTGAAAGGAGCAAACTTGTTTTCCTGTGAGTACACTCCAATAAATAGATGCAGTTCTTATCAATAATTAATGAGTCTAACCAGGAATTTCAAGAGCTGAAAAAATATTAGAAGCCTCCTATTTACAGTTGTAACCAGCTGGATTTGTTTAATGGGTTGTTTGCTTTTTAATTTGTAGCAGTTTTGAGAGAGACCTTTGGGGACCGTGAGTCTTGTTTCACTGAGGCCTTTTGTAGATGCACAGTTATTTGGGGGACCAAATCGGCCTGCAGATAATTTGAGGTTCTCTTGGCCATTTAGAGACTGCAGAAAAGCAGTGGAGACATTTGGGCCTTCTGTCCTCTATTTAATTTTCAAGATTAGAATTAAACATCAGACCGTGGTCTACCGAGAGACATTTGCTAGAGTGTGGACTAGTTTCTTTCCAGTATCCTGGTTTACCGTTTCTCTGTTCTCTTAATATAAATGGTCACTGATTCTGAAGTAGGAGAGTAGGTGCCATTGGTTTATTCGTGCAAAGGTTCCCTTGACACAAATAAAAATGGAATTTTCAAATGTAACCCGATTAACTCTTAATTGTATACCAATAGCCTATGTGTGTCTCAGCTCCCTCAGAAGGCTTCTGAATGGCCTGCATGTCTTTTTAAACTGGGGGGGAGGGGGATTCAATTAATAGCAGGACTTTCTAATTGTGGGATTGGTGTGGTGTTGACAAAAATTTGTATAAATAGGGTACATTTTTCCACTTAAGAGGGCTGTGCTGAGACATTTTTAATTGGATTTTCATGGTGATTGACAGCATTTGATTATGACAGTAACTTTATTTGGCTGGACTGCTTTAGCCCCTTGTTCAGATTTTTCCATCAAAGCTCTTTTTTATCCTCTGAATCCCCAGTGGAGCAGCAGTCATTGTGGAAGAGCCTTTTAGCACCTTTGTTGTAGCCATCCCTGGTGATGATTGGGCCCAGCTGGTAGTAGATAAGAAAATGTTCCTTTCACAAAGAGGCTGTGTCTCCTGCCTCTGCGGTTTCAATAATTTTAAGAGCCCCCAAAACCTGTTGAGGATTAGAAGTAGCTTTAGATGTGAAATGAGTGTTAAGTATTAGTAATCGGGAGATTAGGGCCCCAGGGACAATGAGAGATAAACAACTGCAATTAAGGCAAATCTGCCGATGTAAACAAAATTTAGCAGAAACAGATGCCCTAACCATTTTGGGGGATTGATTTGAGGGCACCAAGGAATCGATTTTTGTCTTGTTTACACTTTCAAACCCCTGTGATATACTGGAAGGCTGAATATTTCATACAGCCTGATTTTAGTTAATTTTTTTTTCAGCGCCTCACAGTAGGCGCCTCTCTTCTCGCAGTGACCAGGCCTGAGTTTATTCAGCATTCACAGGGAGCAGCTAATTGTCTATGAAGGGCCCCCGTGTTTAAATGGGCTTGACAGGAATTTAAATTTTGTTTCAATCAACCCCTGTGCTCACAGCCTGCTCCAGTTTCTAATTTTTAAATTAAACATGATTTTTTTTTTTTTAAGCCACAGGCTTGCCTCTGGAATACTCTCACTCTAATAACTCTTGGGAAGGCAAACCGGTAACCCCGGAATGCTGGCGTTTGCAGGGCCTGAGGCACCACTTCAGGGCTGGAAAGTTCTTTCTCCAAAACGAGCTTTTTCTTCTCCCGTCGAGGAGGTCAGCAGACTTTGGCTGGGTAGATGGGCTTCCTGCCTTCGGAAATGGCCCCCTTTCCAGCTTTCCAGTGCAGGCAGCAGCGTGCATCACCTGGAAAGTGGGTTAAGTACCAAAGGAAGGCATAAGGATAGCTTTGAGGGGGCTGGCTGAATTGTAACCCACTGCACGTCTGGTGCAGATTTGTAGTTCAGCAGCCTTTTCTGTTGTTGTGATATAGGGAAAGAACGCCCCACCTGTGCATGTTAGTACACACTCACTGTTTTTCTTTGTTGACTGACTGCTCTGAGCAGAGAATCCTGCCTGCTGCCAAGGAAGCAGTTTGTCAGCCTGAGTCCTTCCTTCAGCCAACTTACAGTCTGGCAAGGAAGATGAGGGTGTATAACAGCCAAGCACAGAATAGACTGTTAGACTCATCTGAGGCCCTCCCTCAACTGCTACTGCCCACCTTCACCTGTCCCTCCACCTCATGGCACTGTTGTTATATGTCCGTCCATCCAGAAAATATTTATTAAGGCCTGTTGTATCCATCATATGATGATCAAAGATGCCAGTGCTTTACAGCACTACCATAAACTGGAAGGAGTATTTCCACTTCACAATACAGAATGATCTCATGGGCTGGATTCCCATGTCTTCAGTAATACGTTCACACCTGTGCATGCAGCCTGCCCCCTAATATCCTCACAGTCCCAACCAGGTGAAGCATCCTCATGGGATCATGTCCTTGTTTGTGTTGTTTCTTCTGCCAAGAATACCCTTTCCTCACGTCCACATGGTGAACTCCTACTCAGCCTCCAGGACCCATGGGCACAGTCTCTATGAAACTCTCAGGCCTGCCTGCATCAGCAGGGTTGATGACTTCCTGTTTAAGCCATCCTCCTTTTCAGCACGTTCCTGTATTAATGCACTTCTCACCTGACAGTTTTTTTGTGGCAAAACTTTCTCCTTGATGCAGCTGTGTGCTGATTTACTTTGTGGCAGAGCCCCTTATCTTCATGCAAACTAGTAGAAGCAGTTTCCAGACCAATTACTTAAGTTGCACAGCTATAGAGAGTACAGAGGGCAGTGAGACATTGATCTTGCCCTCCAGGAGCATACAGTCTGGTGAGGAAGTGAGGCTTTTAGATAACCATTGCATCCCCTGCAGCTGGCTTGATACAAGGCACAAAGTACCTATTTGGTAATCTCTCTGGAGTAGATGATCAAAAAGAACTAAATAGAAGACAGTCTTTAGAATGGGAAAAAAAATTTGCAAACCATAAATCTGATAAGGGATTAATATCCAAAATATATAAAGAACTCTTACCGCTCAATAGTAAGAAAAACAAACAAACCAATTTAAAAATGGGCAGGGGGGGGAGTTCCCGTCGTGGCGCAGTGGTTAACGAATCCGACTAGGAACCATGAGGTTGCGGGTTCAGTCCCTGCCCTTGCTCAGTGGGTTAAGGATCCGGCGTTGCCGTGAGCTGTGGTGTAGGTTGCAGACGCGGCTCGGATCCCGCATTGCTGTGGCTCTGGCGTAGGCCGGTGGCTACAGCTCCGATTCAACCCCTAGCCTGGGAACCTCCATATGCCGCGGGAGTGGCCCAAGAAATAGCAACAACAACAAGAACAAAAGACAAAAAAGACAAAAAAAAATAAAAAATAAAAAAAAATGGGCAAAGGACCTGAATAAATGCTTTTCCAAAGAAGATATATGAATGACCAACAGGTGCATAACTAACTATTTGAGGGAAATGTAAACAAAACTGCAGTGACATATCACCTCATGCCTGCCAGAATGGCTGTTATCAAAAAAGTAAGAGACATTGAGTGTTGGTGAGGATGTGGAGAAAAGGGAACCATTGTGTACTGTTGGTGGGATTGCAAGCTGGCAAGGCCACTGTGAAAAACAATACGAAAGTTCCTCACAAAATTGAAAATAGATCTACCATATGATGGAGCATTTCCACTTCTGGGACTACGTCTGAAGGAAACAAAAACTATATATAAAGAGTGTCAGTACTCCCATGTTCATAGCAGCATTACTTATAATAGCCAACACATGAAAACAGCCTAAGTGTCCATCAACAGATGAATGAAGAAGTTGTGAGACAGGGAGCTCCCGTCATGGCTCAGCCGTTAACGAACCGGACTAGGATCCACGAGGCTGTAGCTCTGATTCGACCCCTAGCTAGGAACTTCCACGTGGCGTGAGTGAGGCCCTAAAAAGCAAAAAGAAAAAGGAAAAAAAAAAGAAGTTGTGAGACAGATACACATATGCACACACACAGTGGAATATTATCCAGCACCCCCCCCCAAAAAAAAATGGTAATCCTGCCATCGACAACAACATGGATGAACCTTTAGGGCATTATGCAGAGCGAAGTCAGAAAAAGCCAAATACTGTATGATCTCATTTATATGCAGAGTCTTAAGAAAAATCATAAAGGAGTTCCTTTGTGGCACAGCAGGTTAAGGATCCAGGCATTGTCACTGCAGTGGCGTGGGTGGCTGCTGTGGCATAGGTTCGATCCCTGGCCCAGGAACTTCCACATGCCCCAGACATGGTCAAAAAAAAAAAAAAAAATCATAGATTTGTGGTTACTAGAGGTAGAGAAAGGGGAACTTGAATAAAGGTAGTCAAAATGCACAAACTTCCAGTTATAAGATAAATAAGTATTAGGGATATAAAGCGCAACATGGTGGCTATAGTTAATGCTGCTATATATGGTATATTCAAAAGCTAAGAGAGTAAATCCTAAGAGTTCTCATCACAAGGAAAACCCTTTTCTTTCGTTTCTACATAAGATGATGAATGTTAACTGAATTTATTGTGGTAATCATTTCACAATATATGTAAGACAAATCATGATGTACACCTAAAACTTACACAGTGCTATATGTCAGTAATATCTCAATACAACTAAGGTGAGGTAGAAAGAACTGATGTTTTAGAATCCAAACTGCTGAGTGCCTTAAGAGATGTGAACAAAGTAGCCAGGTCACACAGAATAGAGAGCCAGAGATCAAGGTCCATCAGGAAGACAGAAGGGAGACTAAGGTGGCCCCCAGACGTCCAGGCCAGCACAGGCAGGGAGCCACGACCTCACTCGTTTCTGGAATCGCGGTCGTAGAACTGGAAAGATGGAAAGGGGTTTGGCGGACAACTGGCAGTGTGTACTCTCCTCTGTTTGTGCAGTCTGCAGAGGCGGAAGCTGGGCTCTGGATCTGTTCCGTGAAGAACATGAGACAAGAAGCGACTTGGTAAATTGGAAAGAGCATTGATCTGGGTACCTGATTACCTCTACTGAGTAACCAGCAGTTACTTAGCTTATCTGAACTGAGCCTCAGCTTCTTCATC
This sequence comes from Sus scrofa, assembly GCF_054392235.1. NCBI lineage: Eukaryota > Metazoa > Chordata > Mammalia > Artiodactyla > Suidae > Sus > Sus scrofa. The sequence goes on from NC_139383.1 coordinate 176,517,470, forward strand.
TGTAAAATAGGGGTAGTTGGAGTCCCCATCGTGGCTCAGCGGTTAACGAACCCAACTAGCATCCATGAGGATGAGGGTTTGATCCCTGGCCTCACTCACTGGGTTGATTCAGCATTGCCGAGAGCTGTGGTGTAGGTCACAGACACGACTCAGATTGCTGTGTCTGTGGTATAGGCCAGTGGCTACAGTTCTGATTGGACCCCTAGCCTGGGAACCTCCATATGCTGCACATGCAGCCCTAAAAGACAAAAAAGACATAAAATAAAGTGGGGTAGTGACACTAATTTTAAAGGGTAGATTTTTTTCCTATTGAAATAGTTTGTGAAAGCATGTTTGTAAACTGTAAAGTGCTAGACATGTGGGGCACTAAGTTATTCAGCCTCTTTGAGTCATGATTTATCTCATCTAATGTTTCTGGACATGTCTTTCTGGTACCTTCTTGAAAGACAAATATGTTTAGTAGAGTTAAATGTGACAATATACATAATGTTGGACATTTGTAGCTAGTGTCTATGAATTGGTAGTTTCTTAGGGGTGGGCAGACCTCTATGGGTTATTCCTCCCCAGTCATTAGAAAGCCTTAACTTCTTGTGTCTGCCCTCAATTATCAGTAAAATGTAATGAGCATCTTGTTGGAAGCAGTTACTATGAAATGGTCAGTTAATCAACAAATATTTGCTGTCTTCATCTATGAGGTGCTGTGATGGGTTCAAAAGGAAAGTGAGAAACATCCAGATCTTCAAGGAGCAGACTGGACACACCCATAGGAGACATTTAGAAAAGGCAGGATGGGCTGTGTGCTGCTGACTTACATGGTGTGAGCTCAGGGCAGGGTGGGTGGCTGAGGGGCTCAGTGGTCAGAGGAGGCATCTCAGCTTCAGCCAGACCCGTAAGATTGACCTGAATATGGGAATTAGAAAGTGGTGGCTCCGCAGAGAGCCAGCTCCTCCTGTGCCCTGCCACCCAGCCCTCTTACTAGCTCTTGATTTCAAACATGTTATTGAACCTCTCAGCTTCAGAGAGGTCTCACAAAGTAGGGAATTTAAGCGAGATGAAAGTATGTTACATGCTTACCATAGTATCTTACGTAAAATAAGTGCTCAATAAATGATAACCATTATTATCATCATCACTACTAATACAAGAAGGAAAGTGTTTCAGGAAGGAGCTGAGCTTAACACAAGCCAAGACCAGAGGAAATGGTACAGTGAGCCACCCACCCTGGCCAAACCAGAGAAGACCCCTGAAACAAAGGGACGGTGGTGAGCTGGGCAGGGAGGGCCCAGCCTGGAAGGGCTTTGCACACAGCAGAGGAGCGTGGCTGCAAGAAACTGCCATGGTCTTTTTTTCTTTTTTTTTTTTTTTAAGGGCCACACCTGTGGCATATGGAGGTTCCCAGGCTAGGGGTCGAATCAGAGCTATACCTGCCAGCCTACACCACAGTACCAGCAACATCAGATCTGAGCTGTGTGTCTGCTACCTACACCACAGCTCACGGCAAAACCAGATCCTTAACCCATTGAGCAAGGCCAGAGATCGAACCCGAGCCCTCATGGATACTAGTCAGATTCATTACCTCTGAGCCATGAGGGTTGCTTTGCTATTAGTTCTTAAGCAGGGCAGTGGCCCCATCACAACAGGCAACCAGGACACACAGGCCTGATCTCTGCTGGGCTCCATGTGGGCCAGGCTCTCTGGATGGAACTGATTTATGAGTAGAGATGTTCTAACCCCTGGCCCTCTCTGAAATTCCATGAAGGTCTTCAGCCAAAAGAATAGGAAACTAAGTTCAGAGCCTGTAGCTTCTGGGCAGCATGTCATTTGTCTCTCTTTCTGCATCTTCTTTTCAGTGTCCTTTCTGTCACTATCAGGGAAAATCATTAGTATGCTAATCTAGCTAGCCGTCATTTTAACACTGACCTTTGGTAACCTGCCTTTGCAATTTCAGGAACTATGTTTGACTTCTCTAAAAGTAACCTTAAATTGTAGTCTTGTAAGAATTCCAGAGCTGTATCCTTCACTCCTTCTTCTAATGAGGTTATGACCAAATGCTCATTATAATTGCTTTAGACTCCTTTTAATTTTCAAGCTTATTAATCATAAGAAGAGTTATTTAAAATTGCATAAATTAATCTTAGATTAAAAGCCCATCAAAGCCTCGAAACAATTAAGAATAAGTAGGATTTCCCTGGGGCAGCAAGTTTTATTTTAATATTGTAGTCAGGTGGATATCAGAACCTTGAAGTATGGTAGTGATTAATGTATGCAAAATTTAAATGAGATTTTTTAAATGGCAAATCTAAATCACATATTGACCTAACTGTAGGCTTTAACTGCATTGTCTGTCATATATTTAAACTGTTTACTAATCAACATTTTAATTACAGTGTGTGTTGGCAGACCCTAGGACAAATAAAATCTAGCATTTTCAAATGTTGCTGCAAAGTCTGTTCTCCAGAAATAAAAAAATTCTTTTATTAGGAGGAATGGAGGGATGAGAAAACAGAGCAAACTTCCTGCAGCAATGGCAAGAGAGACTTGTCACAGACAGTCCTAAGGTGTGGGGTGGCCCTTCCTTCCTGGCCCCCACTCTCAACCTGGGCTTCTACTGGTCTGAGACCACTATCTCTCCATGGAATAGCAGCTCAGTTTCCTTTGAAGTTGATTCCTGTTTAATTAAGGAACTACTTCCCTTCGTGTGTTTTGGCCCCAGTTGCCACACATTGTTTACTTGAACAGTGTGTGTAGCCTGGGGCCCCCTCCCTTTTTGTGATGTGGAGACTAGATATTTCCAGAAATTTGATTTGACTTCAGTCAAAGTCAGCAGCCATTTGTCTTACTCAGGTGAGCAAGCGGTCCCCAGGAAGGCAGGCTGCATCAGAGTCTGGAAAGATTTTCTCTATTTTACAGATACTCTCTTTCATTATGGAAAGTAGATGGGTGGTATTTCCCTTGTGACTCAGGGTTAACAACCTGCCATGGTGTTCATGAGGATACGAGTTCAATCCCTGGCTGTGAGTTAAGGATCCAGTGTTGCTGCAAAGCTGCTGTGTAGGTTGTGGATGGGACTCAGATCCAGTGTTGCCATGGTTGTGGCGTAGGCCAGCAGCTACAGCTCCAATTCAACCCCTAGCCTGGAAAGCCATATGTGGCAGATGGGGCCATAGGGAAAAAAAAAAAAAAAAAAAGAAAGTAGATGGGTAAGAACAGGATTTTTTAATATGTTTATTGGCCATTTGTATTTTTTTCACATACATTTTTCTGTGGATAAGTTGTCTCTTCCTTCATCTTTTTTAACCTAGATTTCCCCATCTAGAGAGTAACAGAGGTAAACACACAATCTCCAAAACCCCTTCTACCTCTGCAGGCTGTGGCCCAGGCCCGAATGTCCTTCAGGCAACTTTTTCACCACCACCAGAGGTGCGCGTCTGCTCCTGACCTTGCCAAACCAACACTGAGGTTGCAAGGCCAATAGCTGCTGGTAAAGTGCCAGGGGCTCATTTTCTTCTTTTGTTCAGTTGTGTATTTCCTCTCCGAAAAAAGCAAGCTTGGAAATTACAAGGCAGAGCTGGGATTGGACTTCTGTTAAAGCTGCCTGTAGACATCAGGAATATTTATTTTCTCTATTTGTTTTGAGCCTGGGAAGACTGTGTGGTTTTCTCAACACTGTCCTGATGGAGCCCTGACCAGCAAGCGTGCAATGCCCCTAGCCCTAATGTGCCATTAATGATAGGTTAATGTACAGTATAATGTTTTGGGGACTACGGGTTCATTACACTTCTGAGTGTGAGGTCTTTCCACAGAGCGCCCAAGGTCCCATTGCATTATATCATGCAATAAAAATACCCTTTTCATATCACACACTAATAAACTGTATTTGAAATGCTGTCTGAGGGCACTGCCGTCTTGTCTATAAGCTGTGCACGAGTGCAACAGTTGGGTTTCCTTTTTTTCTATTTGTGTTTTAGTTACACGGGATTCTGAACTCAGGGAAGTCTGCTCATTCCTGTTTCAAATGGGGAGTGAGTTCGGTTTTTAGGCCTGAGGCCCAGAGGAGGGGTCGCTCGGTGAGGGGGTCTTTAAACGTGGAGAGCAAGGTCCCTGACTCTCCTCTGCTCGTCCACCCACACCGTGTGCAGCAATCAGGAGAGCTGCTCTAGTGTTTTCCAGATTCCGCGCTGAACACATGGTAGGTGTTATAAAAATTTCCTTAGGAAAGCAGTATGATAAGTACTGTGAAGTCTCGGCTACCAATGGTTGTGACTTTAGAGCTGTTTCCAGGGTGGCTTCTGTGCTGGGAATTTCATACACATAGCCTTCCCATGAAGTTGGTGCTGTTCTTCTTGTTTTACAGAGGACAGAGTTCCTGGGGCTGGTGAGGGAAGCTGCACTGTAGAGCAAGAAACCCACAGGCTCCTGGGAGCTACATAGGAATTACCTGTCTCTGCTGACAGAGCCCCTCACCCCGAGAACTCTGATCATCTAAGAGATCAGAGATGCAGCTGGGCTGGGGCAGACATCCTCTTTTCAAATGCACATAGTCCCAGCACCCTTATTAGTTATTCATACCTTCATGTGAGCTGGTTTAATCAGACGGTTTTCTTCTCAACAGTTAGCTGGCAGCAGAAGTAGTTTTGAAACTTAGAACACTGAAAAAGGAGACTTTTCTACATCATGAAGGAAGTCAAAATTTAGGGACGAGGCAAGGACTGGGGTTGGAGGGCCTTGAAACACCTATTCTGTACTTTGATCCAGGGTAGACCATGGCACTTGTGCTTTGTTGGGGGGTGGGGCTGTTTATGCCAGTTGTGGGGTGTGAGGAAAGAGTGATGCAAGAGGTCTGAAAACCAGGGTTTAAGTCCAACGTTGAGACTTCAGCCTGAAACTCAGTCCTTAACACCAAGGAGTAAGGAGCACCAGTGTCTTTGCTTATAAAGTAAGTTACCATTTACTTCTGACAGGGCTGGAGAGCATGTGAAATACTGTAAATGAAAACCCCAGATTAGTATCTGGCAAGAGGTAGGTGCTCAGCACTGTCAGCTGTTATATTGCTGTTAGGATATATTGTAACAAAATATAACATATTAACAAACAAAACAAAAACACATTAAAACAAAAGGCACAGGCTTTGGAGCTGATCTCCAGTTCAAATCCCAACCCTACCTTAGCTGAATCATGGTTTTCAGGTCCACAAATAGGTAAGGCCAGTAATGCCATCCTGCTGCTTCATGGGGTTATTATGCCACTTGAATTAGATGATGACGTTGAAAACACTTTGTGGAATGAAAAACTCTATTCAGATGCTGGTATCTGTAAATACGCGTATTCCTCTCTCCAAGTCAACATACTCAAACTGAATAAATATCCTTACAGCAAAACCAATAAAGGCAGCTATTAAATAGATTCCCTAATCTGCCCCCCTACCCACCAGGGAGCATGTTGCTGCCGAATTGTAAGCCCAGAGCCATTCTTCTGTCCCATGTCTTCACAACAGCAGAGCAATAGAGCAGACCTGGAACAGAGTCTGTGCTCCTGAGTTGGCACAGGGAGAACCAGTACCTGCTCGAGGTGGACAGTAGTGCTTAGGACAGCGCTTGAAAGGTCAAGGGACCATTTTGAAGGGTTGAACTGGTCTGAAGAGCCAACAAGATGATGGAAAGACAAAATCAGAAGTTGCTGGGCAGAAGGCTGGACCTTTTGGCCCTAAACAAAGACCCCTTAATTGGTAGGAGAAGAGTAAGTTTCAAGAATAATTTTTTTTTCTTTAAGGGTGATAGGGTTGGACTTGTTTGGGACCTTTGTTTTCATTTGCAGGGACTTTAGAACACTTATGTAAACCTCTCAGGGGTTAAATCTGTCTTTAGGGCTACCAGGACTTGAAAAATGTTACCTTGTATCAAGAAAACCAGAAGTGACAAGTTCATTTAAAAACCCTGGTTTGTCATTGTTTATCTAATTTTCAGAGTTGACACAGAAAATTAAACCAGCTGACACTCACTCTCTGACCGTCTCCCTGGCTCATTTCCCTGGTCCTTTCCCGCCTGACCTTTGAGAGTACAAAATGCTCCAAACCCGAAAATATAAAACTTCCCACTGAGTTTCCAAGTTGCTCTGCAGTCATTCCAAGATTCTGTCATAGGATGTCATCCCTAATGTTATTATAAAAACAAGATGAAGTTATAAATCTGCTCTGTGAGGTATTTCTTTTTTCCTTCCACTTGGACCATAAATCTTAGAAGGAATCAAACTCTCTCCAAAGGAAGCCAAGGTAAACTTGGACTCTAAGTGGCCCCATGTGTCTTTACTGAATTCAGAGGTTCTGAAGGCTTGTCTGCCCCATGACATCACACAGTTCTGCAGAAAGGTGGCCAGGGATAGGGCGAGCTTTCACCATGCTTGATATTGACATTCCAAAATTCAGAAGGCAGCAAGCCTTCTCTTCACCACCTTCACTGAGTGAGCTACTCCAGATAGGGAAATTATTCAGATAGCTGAGGCTTCTTCCTTATAGGGCCAAACCTTCGAAAAAAGATTACAGGTAGGGGGTCTAAATGTATTATACACTTCCCTATCCTCTCAAATGAATTGTGTGTATCAGGATTTGGCTTTTTAGAAAATTGTCTTTAGACCATCACTGTGAACAGTCCACTTGCTGCGTTCTGCTGTCCTAGTGTCTCCTGACACTAACCTTTGGAGGGCCATTTGTTCCTGCACTGGTTGACCCCAGTCTGGTTTTTTGGTTTTGCTTTTATTGTGTAGTGCTGCTAGTAGATGTCACTTAGTACCCCTGCCCTCCGTCCTCTTTCTAACAGCCCTCCCCTCTTCCTCTTCTATTTAGCTGTTTATTTTGTGTGTGCTTTAGAGTGGAAAACCAGATACTAAGTGTGTTAGCGTTAGTCTAAAATACAAGAAAATAAACTTGAATAATGGCTTGAGGGACTAGCTAAAAGTAAAGTGTTCAAATTTTAGTTTAACTTTCAGATTCTTGGTGTTCGGGGAGTCAAATTTACAGTGACCTGTAGTCCATAAAGCGCCTCTAGACTTGAAAACAGCCATTTGACCCAGTAAGAAATAGACTGCTTGATAATATTACGTATTAATGCTCAAGTTTGAAACAATATAGCCACTTTGATCTTGAACCCATAATTAGGGTAGACTTCAAATTATTGAAATTTTGTTATTTTTTTCTGAGGCAGCCAAATAAGCCATGAGTGTGCCATGGGATGCCCTTAGACTCTAAAAACTAGATTTGGAGCCAGATACACAGAAGCTTCCCAGTACATTCGTGTTAGATTTGATTGAAGACTTCTTGTAAACTGGAACATAACTACCAGAAGAAGCAACCCTGTAACTAAATAAGTTTGGCCTCCTTAACATGAAAATAGACTTTGATTTCCATAAGGCTCTGCAGGGAAAGCCCTAGCCAGCATATTTGTAACCAGATAAAGTGTGCTCCTTTAGCCATTCATCCTGTGCACCTCCAGCACAACCAATGACAGCGCCTCAAAACACAGGCCATACCACTTACCACTACAGAACGTGCATCTGAGGCTTCTGTACATTTAATTTTCCTCAACATTACATTGCAAACCACAGTAAATCAATAACAGAATAGTTAAGTACCACAGGTTCTTTGTGTTTTGTTTTAGAAAGTACTGCTCAAGGCTAAAAGTGGGTTCTATCGATGATGTCTCTTTCCTGCTGGGACATAAAATGATCAGAATTTTCAAGTGGTCTGCTTCCTTTTTGTGGATTTCCTTTAGGGGGGAAAAAAAAAGGAAAGGGCAGGGGTTTTTTGTTTTTGTTTTTGTTTTTTTTTTTTTGCCTTTTGTCTTTTTAAGGGCCCCACCCATGGCGTATGGAGGTTCCCAAGCTAGGGGTCTAATTGGAGCTGCAGCTGCCGGCCTACGCCACAGCCACGGTGACTCAGGATCCTAGCTGTGTCTGCAACCTACACCACAGCTCATGGCAAAGCCGGATCCTTAACCCACTGAGCAAGGCCAGGAATGGAACCCGCAACCTCATGGTTCCTACTCGGATTCGTTTCCACTGTGCCACAGCAGGAATTCCAGGAAGGGGAAGTTTCAAATGGAAAATGGTTGCTGATAGCAGAAACTCTGGAGTAATTGGTAATTTTTAATCCTGTACTTTATAGACTAGGCCTAGTGGCTTTGACTTGTTATGCTTTTATTTAGATTTTCCAAAGGGCCTGCCCAAGCCAGTTCCCTGAGCTACCCACACTCATCCTAACAGTAACTCTTTCCACGTAATTTAGTAAGGTTCAGATAATTGGGGCATCATACCTGGAAACAGTGTTTAAAAAAAAAAAAAAAAAGATGATGCCTCAGTTAAAGTTATTTATGCAAAAGTTTGAGATCTGGTGTCTTTGGCAGTTTTTCCTCTATGTTTTGGTTTTTCTTTTTTCTTTTTTTTGTTTCAATGAATTTTATTACATTTGTAGTTGTACAACAATCATCACAACCAAATTTTATAGCATTTCCATCCCAACCCCCCAGCACATCTCCCCAGCCCCCAACCTGTCTCCTTTAGACACCATAAGTTTTTCAAAGTCTGTGAGTCAGTATCTGTTCTGCAAAGAAGTTCATGGTGTCCTTTTTTTTGATTCCACATGTAAGTAATAGCATATGATATTGGTGTCTCACTGTCTGACTGACTTCACTTAGCATGATAATTTTTAGGCCCATCCATGTTGCTGCAAATGCCTTTCTTTCTTTCCTTTTAATGGCTGAGTAATATTCTATTGTGTATATGTACCACATCTTCTTTATCCACTCCTCTCTGGTTGGACATTTAGGTTGTTTCCATGTTTTGGCTATTGTATATAGTGCTGCAATGAACATTGGAGTACCTGTGTCTTCGCAAGTCGTGGTTTTCTCTACATAGATGCCCAGGAGTGGGATTGCTGGATCAAATGGTAGTTCTATTTTTAGTTTTCCGAGGAATCTCCACCCTGTTTTCCAGAGTGGTTGCACCAGTTTACAATCCCACCAACAGTGTACTAGGGTTCCTTTTTCTCCACACTCTCTCCAGCACTTATTGTTTGTAGACTTTTTGATGATGGCCATTCTGGCTGGTGTAAGGTGGTACCTCAGAGAGGTTTTGATTTGCATTTCTCTAATAATGAGTGATGTTGAACATCTTTTCATGTGTTTTCTGGCCATCTGTATGTCTTCTTTGGAGAATTGTCTGTTTAGATCTGCCCATTTTTTGATGGGGTTGTTTATTTTTTTGGTATTGAGCTGTAGAAGGTGTTTATAAATTTTGGAGATTAATCCCTTGTCAGTTGCTTCATTTGCAAATATTCTCTCCCATTCTGTGGGTTGTCTTTTGGTTTTGTTTAGGGTTTCCTTTGCTGTGCAGAAACTTTAATAAAGTCCCATTTGTTTGTTTTTGTTTTTATCATCATTACTCCAGGAGGTAGATTTGAGAAGATATTTCTGTGGTTTATGTCGAAGAGTGTTTGGCCTGTTTTCCTCTAATAAGAGTTTTATAGTGTCTGGTCTTGTATTTAGGTCTTTAATCCATTTTGAGTTTATTTTTGTGTATGGTGTTAGGAAGTGTTCTAATTTCATTCTTTCACGTGTGGCTGCCCAGTTTTCCCAGCAGCACTTATTGAAGGGGCTGTCTTTTCTCCATTGTATATTCTTGCCTCCTTTGTCATAGATTAGTTGACTACAGGTGTGTGGGTTTAATTCTGGGCTTCCTATCCTGTTTCACTGATCTATATTTCTGTCTTTGTGTGAGTACCATACAGTTTTGATGACTAGTATAGTCTGAAGTCTGGGAGCCTGACTCGGACTCCATTTTTTTTTTTTTCTCAGGATAGCTTTGGCTATTCTGGGTCTTTCATGCTTCCAAACAAACTCTAAGATATTTTGTTCTAGTTCTGTGAAAAATGTCCTTGGTGATTTGACAGGGATTGCATTGAATCTGTAGATTGCCTTGGGTAGTATAGTCATTTTGATAATGTTGACTCTTCCAGTCCAAGAGCATGGTATGTCTTTCCATCTGTTTGTGTCATCTCTGATTTCTTTCATCAGTGTCTTAGAGTTTTCAGAGTAGAGGTCTTTTGTCTCTTTAGGTAGGTTTATTCCTAAGTATTTTATTCTTTTGGATGCGATGGTAAATGGGATTCTTTCCCTAATTTCTCTTTGGTAGTATATAGAAATATAGTTGATTTCTGTGTATTAATTTTATATCCTGTGACTTTGCCAAATTCATGGATGAGCTCTAACAGTTTTCTGGTAGCATCTTTAGGATTTTCTAGGTATAGTGTCATGTCATCTGCAGATAGTGATAGTTTTACCTCTTCCTTTTCAATATGGATTCCTTTTATTTCTTTTTCTTCTCTGATTGCCATGGCTAGGACTTCCAAAACTATGTTGACTGGTAGTGGGGAGAGAGGACATCCTTGTCTTATTCCTGATCTCATGGGAATTCTTTCAGCTTTTCACCATTGAGAATGATGCTAGCTCTGGGATTGTCATATGTGGCCTTTATTATGTTGAGATATGTTCCCTCTATGCCCACTTTCTGAAGGGTTTTTATCAGAGATGGGTGTTGGATTTTATCAAAGGCTTTTTCTGCGTCTATTGAGAGGATCGTATGGTTTTTATTCTTCCGTTTGTTAATGTGGTGTATCACACTGATGGATTTGTGGATATTGAAGAATCCTTGCATCCCTGGGATAAATCCCACTTGATCATGCTGTACAGTCCTTTTAATGTATTGTTGGAATCGGTTTGCTAGTACTTTGTTGAGGATTTTTGCATCGATGTTCATCAATGAAATTGGCCTACAATTTTCTTTTTTTTTAAAATAGATATACAAAATTATTTTGTTTTATTTTATTTTATTTTATTTGGTCTTTTTGCCATTTCTTGGGCCGCTCCCATGGCATATGGAGGTTCCCAGGCTAGGGATCTAATCGGAGTTGCAGCCACTGGCCTACGCCAGAGCCACAGCAACTTGGGATCTGAGCCGCGTCTGCAACCTACACCAGCTCATGGCAACGCTGGATCCTTAACCCACTGAGCAAGGCCAGGGATCGAACCCGCAACCTCATGGTTCTGGTTGGATATGTTAACCACTGAGCCATGACGGGAACTCCCAATTTTCTTTTTTCTTTTCTTTTTTTTTTTTTTTTTTTTGTGGTATCTTTATCTGGTTTTGGTATCAGGGTGACGGTGGCCTCATAGAATGAGTTTGGGAGTGTTCCTTCCTCTGCAACTTTTTGGAAAATTTTCAGAAGGCTAGGTGTTAGCTCTTCTCTAAGTGTTTACTAGAATTCGCCTGTAAAGCCATCCTCTGTGTTTTTTTGTTGATTTGATAGCATCAAAAAATGTGCACTTTAGCTTCAGTATGTGTGTGAATTGTTGTTTCCCCTGAAGATCCTAGAGAAACTGTTACTATGATGGATTTTTAAAAGGTAGCAGCCTTTACTTAATTGGATACTTGTAAAATAAGATGAGACAATGAATATGAAGTGTCTTGAAAAGTTAAAAGTGTAATAAGAGGGTTTAAAACCCATGACTTCTCTGCCAGGGTGATTATTTCTCAGTGCTCGTTGGCACCTCCCTGTCACCACCATTATCACCCTTCCCACTGCTTCCACCATCCATCTCTCTCCCCTCTCTTTCTCTCTTTCTCTCTCCCCTCTCTCTCTCTTCCTCCCTCTCCCTTTCTCTTTCCCTCTCTGCTGATGAGTCATTTTTCTGCATTTTCAACTATGTTGGCCTCATTCATGTGGTGTGCCCATTATTTTAAATTTTTGCTAGATTTGTGGTTATATATCCTTTTTTTCATTCCTAATGATGTTTGCTTGTGTCCACTCTACCAGTTTTGTCAGTGGGTAGTCTACTGATCTTTTTAAAGAACCCATATTTTATTGGTTTATTTCTTTGATATCATTCTAATTCCTTTGTGTTCATTATTATTTGCTCTTTTATGTTTGCTTTGGATTTACTTTTTGCTCTATTTATAATGTATTGAATTGGACACTTAGCTCATAAATTTCCAATCTGTTTTTCTTAATTTATCCATATAAAGCTATATATTGCATTTTAAGTATTACTTTAGCTGCATCCCACAAATATTTATATGTAGTGTTTTCATTGTCACTCAATTCTAAGTAATTTCCAACTTCCATTAGGATTTCTTTTTTGACCCATGGATTCTCTAGAAGTATTTTTTCTTTGCAAGTAGTTAGAGGTGTTTCATCATCCTGTGATTGTTGTCTAATTTTCATGCACCATGGTCAGAGAATATGGTTAGGATAACATCAGATCTTTGTTATTGTTTGAGAAATCCATAATATACTGTTGAATTTTTTTCAGTTTTCTCTCTTTGCTTGAAAGGAATGTGACTCTCTAATTGTTGAATGCAATGTCCTATTTACATCCTTAGGGTCAGACTTGTTAATTGCGTTAGTTAAATATTTTGTGGCCTTACTAATTTTTTCTACATGCTTTATCTGTCAATTATTGAGAGAACTGTGTTAAAAATCTCCCACTATTAGTGTGGCTTTGTTTCTCCTGGCAATTTTCTCAGTATATGCTTTAAGGCAGTGATGGTGAGTGCCTATGTCAAAATGTTATATCTTCATTAAAAAATTTTTTATCTTTATGTAATGACTCTAATATATTTTGTTTTAAATTTTTATTTTTGTCTAATATTAATATAGCTATGCTATCTTCTTTTGGTTAGTATCTGTCTGCTATGTTTTCCTGTCCCCTTTGTTTTCATCATTTCTATATTCTTTTGTTTTGAATGAATCTCTACATTTTGCTATTGATGTTTTTAATTTTATCTAAGACTTTTAATTGATTAGTTTAATCATTTGTATTTATTGCTTACTAAGATACTTGAATTTCTTTTCTACTATACTGTCTGTCCTATTTTGCACTTTTTCTCTACAATACTTTTTGTTTTGCCTTTTGTCTCTTTAGGGATGCACTCGCGGCATATGGAGGTTCCCGGCTAGGGGTCAGATCGAACCTACAGCCACAATACTAGATCTGAGCCATGTCTGCGACCTACACCACAGCTCACAGCAGTGCCAGATCCTTAACTCACTGAGCGAGGCCAGGGATCAAACCTGCAACCTCATTGTTCCTGGTTGGATTCATTTCTGCTCCGCCACAACAGGAATGCCTCTACAGTACATTTTGACTCTTTCTTCACCCTGTTGGATTAATTTTTTCTTCCCTTTTATTCTTGCCATTGGTTTAGAAATTATATCCTATGTTTAGTGCCATTGCACATCCTTAAGTTTCTAACTTAATTTAGCAAAGCCTAAGGTTAATCACCAAATATAACCCCCTTCCAGACAATACTCAGCCTTAGAGTCAATCTCTCACCTTTATACCAGGTAGAATTGGCTTTAGCTGCATATGATTAAAACAGACAGCAGCTCAAGTAAGACAGCAGGGTATTCCCCACACATATAAAGGAAGGCAGGAATTAGGGTGCCCAGATGAGTTGGCAGCTTCTTCCATCTTTCCAGCCAAGGGGCATTTGAGCTCCAGCCAACAGAAATAAGGAAAAGCAGTAGAAACACCCCTTTGAAGGTTGGCACACATGGAATTGACCAAAATTAGCTGCAAGAGAGGCTGGACATGCAGCTACCCTGCTGGGTGATATTGCTTCTTATTAAAATCAGGATTCGGGTGTTCCCTGTCATGGCACAGCAGAAGCAAATCCAACTAGGAACCATGAGGTTGCGGGTTTGATCCCTGGCCTTGCTCAGTGGGTTAAAGATCTGGCGTTGCCATGAGCTGTGGTGTAGGTCGCAGATGCGGCTCAAATCTGATGTTGCTGTGGCTGTGGTGTAGGCTGGTAACTGTAGCTCTGATTGGACCCCTAGCCTGGGAACCTCCATATGCCACAAGTGTGGCCCTAAAAAAGCAAAAGCAAAAAAAAAAAAGAAAGAAAAATCAGGATTTATATCACTAAGGAGGAAGGGGGGATGGATATTGAGCTAGCAGCCTCTTCCACAACCTCTCCCCCCTTAAGGACCCTAAGAGGTTGTTTGTTTGCTTGTTTGTTTTATGGCCGCATCTGCGGTGTATGAAAGTTCTTGGGCCAGGGATCAAATCTGAACCACACCTGCAACCCATGCCACAGATTTGGCAATGCCAGATCCTTTAACCCACTGTGCCAGGCCAGGAATTGAACCCACCCCTCAACAGTGACTTGAGCCACTGCAGTCAGATTCTTAACCCACTATACCAGGACAGGAACTCCAAGGACCCTAGGAGTTTCTGATCAGTCCAGTCCTCTTTCATGTCATCACAGCCCAGGATTTCATTGTCATCTAATTTTAGATCTTAATGATTAATCATTACTCTTTTCATTTTATGTAATCAGTGTGTGTTGAGACTTTTCCATGTTTACCAGTTATGTGTTCCTCACTCTTGTTGCATCCTACTTCCTCTTGCTGAGGTTTCTAATCCTTTAGAAAGTACATTAAGAATTCTGTCAGTGAGGAGTTCCTGCTATGGCACAATGGGTTAAGGATCCAACTGCAGCAGCTCAGGTCACTGAGGAGGCTCCAGTTCCATCCCCAGCCTGGCTCAGTAGGTTAAGGATACAGTGTTGCTGCAGCCGTGCATAGGTTGCAGCTGCTGCTCTGATTCACTCCCTGGCCCAGGAACTTCCATATGCCACAGGCGCAGCCCCACCCCCGAAAAAAAAGTTCTGTCAGCAAGGGTAAAACTGAGTTTCTGTTCTAGGATTGTCTTCACTTTGCCCCAACTCTTGATAGTTAATTAAATTGGGTTTAGGAGTTCCCAACCCAATTTAGGAGTTCCCGTGTTAACGAACACGACTAGTATCCATGAGGATGCGCGTTCAATCCTTGGCCTTGCTCAGTGGGTTAAGGATCTGGTGTTGCCATGAGGTGTAGGCTGCCAGCTACAGTTCTGATTGGACCCCCTAGCCTGGGAGCCTCCACATGCTGCGAGTGCTGCCCTAAAAAGACAAAAAGACAATAAATAAATAAATAAATAAATAAATAAGGTTTAGAAGTTCAGGTTGGAGTTCCCTTGTGACACGGTGGACATGATCACTGCAGTGGCTTAGCTCACTACTGTGGTGCAGTTTTGACCCCTGGCCCAGGAATCTCCACGGGGCAGGGCCCCTCCCCCACCAAAAAAGAAATTTAGGTTGACAGTTTTTCCCAGGGCCTTGATGGTAGTCTGTTGTCCACTGGCTTCTATGCTTGCTGGTGAGCATCTGCTGGCCGCCCAGTCACTGCCGTTTGTGAGCAATTGCTTTTCACATCTGGTTGCTTTTAACATCTCTGTTCCTTGTATTCTGCAGTTTTCCTACAATTTGCCTAGGTATCAGATTCATTATACTTATTCAACGTGGAGCTCTTTGTGATTTTTGAATCCAAAAATTTATATCTGAATCTTATATCAGTCCTCAAAATTTTCAGCTGTTGTCTCTGGATATTGCCCCTACCCCTCTGTGTTAGATTTCTTCTCATTCTTTCCTCCTTTTCTTTTTCACATAAATTAAAAAAAAAATTTTTTTTTCTTTGTTTATCTCTTGCTACTAGTTAGAACTCTGAGAAATTTTCTCAGATCATTCTTCCAGGTTACTAAGTCTCTCCTCAGCTATATTCAACCTGCCATCTGGCTCATCTAAGGAGAGTTTCTTTTGTTTCTTCCAGTCACTATGTGTGTTATTTCTTAAGTTGTTTGACTCTTTTTCAAATCTCTCTGTTCTCTTTTTCATACTATCTTATTCTTAGTGTTTCAACTTCTTCTTTTATGTCTTCAGTCTTTTCAAGTATCCATCATTTTACACTTACATTTTCTTTCCAATTACTTTCCTGTCTTCTCAGTTCTGAGAGCTCTAATCTTCCTGTGTGTTGTGTCTGCTGACTCTTATCCATGGAGAATTGTTTCCTCACATGTTTCAGAACTTTTATTGTACGCTCATAATGGATGGGGCTTATTGCTCTGGAAATGATTGAATTCCGGAAGTATTGCCCCAGAATTATTTTTCTTCTTTCCTTTTTTTTTTTTTTTTGTTTATTTTTTGGGCTGCACCCACAGCATGTGGAAGTTAACAGGTAACCCTAACCCTAACCCTAACCCTGCCATTGTGACCTAAGCCACATAAACCTCCCATGATGACTTTTGTGTGCTTCTGAGGGACACCCCAAATATCAATATTGATGTTACCCTAGTTTATGAGCCTTGCATTCTCAGACCACAGCAGTGGTACAGTGGGCCTCAAGGTACATGAGGCTCAGCCTGCTTTGTGTATTCTCGGTTGACCCACTCAGACCCACCTTACACAGTGTCATCTTTGCTGGTGGGCACATTTTTTTCTGGCTCACCCCTTCTGCAGTCCCAGCTTTGTTCTGGGTCCCAGGCCAGCTCCACAGGTGGACTTTGTCTCCTGTTCTTCACACTTTCCAGCCCTATGTTGCTGGAACTAAGAGCCTCCCTTAGGGACCCTAGACCTCCACTCAGACACTCACATTTCAGGTTTTCAGTTTGCTCTTCATTTTTGGCACCTGCAGATTTCCTTCTTCTTATGAGCTCGTCTACTAGGCTTTTTTAAAAAATGTTCCATTTTATCTGGCACAGCTAGAAATTTGTAGAAGGAGGGCTTTTAGGCTGTCTTAATCTCTCACCATCTCTTCATTCACTCATTATCAGAATCATTCATTCTCTTTTGTTCAGCAAACTTACTGAGCACCCAGTGTGGGTCTCATTGTCTCTTCCCTCCCCTTCCACACACCCACATGCCCACATATATGTCCACACACAGCCAGGGTCTGAGAGTTTAAACAGGAAATCTCTAGAGGTAAGAAAAAAAGAGGAAAAATTCCATCCTCCTGAGCACCGTGCCTTTAAATCTCCACCACTACATGGCTGTTATACCCAGACACCAACCTTGAACATCCAGGTGCCCGAAAGTGGCACCCACATTCACTGCTTAGACTTGCTACAGATTCAGCCTCTGACAGGAGTCCTCAGCACTGTTGGAGCAAGGCCCCCACTCACTGTCTGGCACCCTCAGATTCTGACTTCTCTGGGTATCCACTCAATCCAAGGCTGTCTAGGGTGCCAGCATGCTCCCTGCTATTCCTCCCACCCCGAGTCCCATCTGAGTTCCCTACAGGGCAGCCACCATAGCCCCCCTAAGATGAGCCAAGAGGCACCATCCTGCCACTCGCATGAGTCAGCTTCCTCCAACACAGACTCATGAGTACTGGCTTCCCCCCGTGTTTACCCCCTTGCCGTGGCCCTCTGAAATCATCCTCTGCCCCCTCCCCTCACCACACTGTTCTGGTCTCGTACCCAGTCAGCACTCATCTTAGAATGACTCACGGAGACCTCGGGAAACATCTTCCTCCCTCGATGGGCCATTTCCTGACCAATTACTCTATAGGACACATAGACCTGTTCAGATGAAAGGTGAAGAGCTCCTTGACCCACCTAGATGCCTGTGTACAGTCTAGGATGGCTAGAGGTAAGCAATTTGCTGCTAATAATTGAATATTTGGGAAGAAACATCTATTTCTGTAGCAATTGTGAAGAATAAACTCAAGAGGTTGATTGAAATGGCATGTCACAACTGCAAACCATTTCTGAAGTCTTTACAAGAAAATGAAGGACTGGAAGGAACCCCCATCCCCCCAGCCATGGAAAAGCTTTAGGAATCAGAGGCTGAGAAATCACATTCTCAGAACAAACACCTTGCCTCAGAAAGCTCTGTGGCTGGGGCATTGGCCCGGGTAAGCTAGGTGAGATTCCACACTAGCTAACAGGCAAGGCTCACACTCTCATCTTACTGTCGCCAACCTCCCCCCCACCCATGCATTCTACACCCAGGGAAATTACCTCCTGCATGCTGCCCAGCTTGTATCTGTGAAGCCCTGTCTGCAGACAGGCACTCCCTCAACCCACTCCCAAGGCAGACAGCAAGGGCATTTGGTGGAGGTGAGGAGACCAGCCAGCAGCCTCCCCATGTTCAAAACCAGTTGAGAAATAAGACTCAGGAAAATGACTGAAAGGAAGCATCACCTTCTCTAAATCTGAGCTGAGGGCTGTACTTAACATGGGTACTTACTTGCTGACTCTCAGTCCAGGGCTCCTGTTCTTACCCCACACGGAGACAGATGCCAAGGATTGCCCTGCGATGCCTCTGCTTCTTCTTGCTCGACTGATGGAGTAGGGGGTTCCTCTGCAGTCTAATCCTGGCCACCCTCTTCCCTGACTCCCCTTGTCCATAGCCCAGGCACCCCAGCCTGGAAGGAAGAATAGACCCCAGGAACAATCAGGACTTCATATCTCATGTAATTAATGTTATAAAGGCTGCCCACTGCCCCACTGCTTGTCAGCAAGTCTTGGACATCTGTGCATTTTTCCATAAATTATTTAACTTCTCTGATCTGAAGTTATCTTTGGGATAGGTAGTTTTGAAACTTTAGCAATGGAATGCTTTTTATTATGTAAAATTAATGCAGGATCTCAATATTTATATTGGGAAGAAAGTGGTGCTTTTTTAGCATGAATATGTTAGTATATACATTGTAGACACTTCTTTGTAAAGGCATCCAAGGGATTCTCTTGAAGGGTATAAAAGTCTGAGAGCCAAGATCATAGGTGACGGTTACAGTCTAACATCTGCATCAGCACCCCACTTATCTCTGATACTGTGTCAGGAGCCCTGTATTGAGGAAATCCTGAGTCAGTTACCTTCTCAGCTTGGACATCACTTAAATCCTCATAGAAAGTTAAAAAAAGGAATCACAGAAAAGCTTTATTTCAGAGTTTAGTTGCCAACAGTAACTAACAGCTGTTACAGTACATCCATAAGTCAAATAAGAGAGACTCAAAGCTTGCAGGAGCTGATGTCACTGGAAACTCAGAGCAGGCTTGACCCCTGGCTGGTCACTGCGCACCGGGCCACCAAACGCATGTGCTTCCTGGGCTCAGTGCACCAGCTCTAGTGGGATGCTCACAGTTTCATACCTACACACAATGTGAGTGGACATCACAGCCTCAAACTCTTTCAAATGCCCGGTGCACCACTGCCGCTTTCCTAAGTGTCAACCCACATATGAGCAGTTCAGCGATATGCACAGATCTAACAAGCAGACTGACTGTCCTAAGAACTGCAGGAAATCAGTTAACATCGTGATGCTAGGTAACACACTGCCGGTAGGCAGGATAACATTTGGATTTGAACATAGTTGAGTGTTAATGTTATTTTTAATTAGTTTTCTTAATGCAAATATAGCTTAAGATATGTCCCTGATTAGAATCAAACATCTGTGGAAGCCCCAACAGATTTGGGGCCCTGATGGTTTTCTGAGGTCGCATCCAATCCTACCACACCTCCATTATTGCTGAGAAAGGACTGAAGTGTTAGCCCTGCTGCCGCCAGGGCTGGAATCCTAAAGGGACATGTGGAGAGCCTTCAAGTTAGGCTGCAGACCCAGCAAGGGAAGGTGAAGTAATGGACAGTGCGTTGACCTTGGAGCCCTCAGGCCTCTCACATCACCTCTTGCAGGACTAGCCCTGCAACTTGCCTAAGCACCTGTTGGACTGTACTTGTTTTGAACTTGGCTGGGGTGTAACTGGGCTGGACTTTCTTGCTAGAACTGATTCTTGGGTCCTTGGTGGGAGACAAGGTGCCTGGAGCTTGACCTGAGGGAGGGGAGTCCTGTGGTCCACAGAGGCCCCCCAGGGGTCTAGAACAGCCTCAGCATGTGGAGCCTTCTCCCCAGACCTGCCGCCCAGACTGAAGCAGTGTAACTTACCCATCAATCCAACTAACTTTTCTTGGTGGTTCAGATGTGATTAGCCCTGCCCTGCCCTCCAGTGGCTTTCAGTTTCGTGCTAGGGCTCAAGTGACCATGATACACAGCAGAACAGGTGTGTGCTCTTATTCTGGGAGAGGTGGACCTGTCGGGAGGAGACGTGAAGAAATGTCCCACAGAGTAGATCAGAGAACCAGGGAAGCTCAGGTTATGTAGCTGGGTGAGGTGGACCACCCAGTGGTCTGTCTGCAGGGTGGATGCCGCCATCCTCTGGCTCTGCCCGGATGAGGAAGAGCAGCAGAGTGGCTGAGAGCTTGGGCTCTGGAGACAGCACCACATTGAAGCACTGTGGTCTTGCACAGATTGCTTAATCTCTCTGTGCTTTAGCTTTCTCATAAAATGGGCATAATACTTAATAGAGTTGCTGAATATTAAATAAATTACTTGATTAGGGAGTTCCCATCGTGGCTCAGTGGTTAACGAATCCGACTAGGAACCATGAGGTTGCGGGTTCGGTCCCTGCCCTTGCTCAGTGGGTTAACGATCTGGCGTTGCCGTGAGCTGTGGTGTAGGTTGCAGACGCGGCTCGAATCCCGCGTTGCTGTGGCTGTGGTGTAGGCCGGTGGCTACAGCTCCGATTCGACCCCTAGCCTGGGAACCTCCATATGCCGTGGGAGCGGCCCAAGAAATAGCAAAAAGAAAAAAAAGTAAAAAATAAAATAAATTACATGATTAGAAGTGCCTGACAGCACAGCTTTGAGCAGGGAGGACATAGCATGCCTTTTTGCCACATTAATTTCAGTTTGTCAGTTAAAAATTACTAGCTGAAATTCCCATCATGGCTCAGCGGAAACGAATCCGACTAGGAACCATGAGGTTGTGGGTTCGATCCCTGACCTCGCTCAGTGGGTTAAGGATCTGGCATTGCCGTGAGCTGTGGTGTAGGTTGCAGACGTGGCTCGGATCCCACGTTGCTGTGGCTGTGGTGTAGGCTGGCGGCTACAGCTCTGACTAGACCCCTAGCCTGGGAACCTCCATATGCCACGGGTGCGGCCCTAAAAAGATAAAAAAAAAAAAATTACTAGTTAAGGGAGTTCCCTGGTGGCTTAGTGGGTTAAAGATCTAGCATTGTCACTGCTATGGCTCTGGTTTGTTCCCTGCCCTGGGAACTTCTGCATGCCTCAGGCATGGCCAATAAATAAATAAATACCTATTTCATTTTAATTCCTAGTTAAAAATAACCTACCATATATGCTTTTTTAAAAATGGGAATTTAAAACTCAAGGTGCCCAACCTCAGTGAGTACAATACTGTGGTGTCCTCATGGCAGAACACTGTGCCAGGCATAGAACTTAACTCTGCCACTGTCCAGCTGTGTGACCTTGTCCCAGGTCACATTTGTTGGCATTTTGGTTTCCTTGTCTATAAACAGGGGCACTGGGTGGATTCAAAGCCATTTAAGGCAGCCAGGGTCTGGCACACAGCAAGGGCTCAGTGCATAGATGCAGACAGAGAGGACAGGTGGGTCACACCAGCAAGGCCTTAAATGACTCACTTGTATGACGTTCTTTGGGAAGCTAAAAGAGAGAAAAAAGTGAGGTGACTCTAAATAGGTAAATTCCTATTTGGGAAGAAACTTGAAGCCCAGCTAAGGGCAGAGTGAGGTGTCAGTGAATGACTGCTGGGAGTCCAAACCCAGCAGCCTCAGGCCACGCTTTACCACCACAGCAGGCTCGGTGCCTCCGCTTGCTGTCACAGTGCAAGCACACAGACCCCTGCCCCCTTTGAAAGAAGCATACAGTGCTGCCCACATGGGGAGCATCCTGCTGTCATCCTGATGTCAGGAAGGCAACTCACCACGTTGTCAGGGGTGGGCAAAAATTTAGAACTGTCGTGGAACTAAAACTCTAGTGAAGCATTAGACACTGATGCCCAGGTGAGGAGAGTGTACCGAACACTCCAGATCCTCTTCATGAGTTACTGCACAGGCACCAGTTGCCCCTCTGCCCCGTGGTCGGGGGTCTGCGCCCGGGAACGAGCCAGCTTTGGTTGTTGTTGACTCATCTCTCCCACTCACTCTCCCCCATGTCCCACTTTTGGACCCATCCTGCCTCTTGCAGACCCATCCTTTTCCCATCATTATGACTCCATCTTGTGTGGCGAAGTTTGTGGACCATTATACTTCAACCCTCGCCAGTTTAATTGTAGCGATTGGCCCTGAGAGAATGGGAAATGGAGTGGCTCCCACTGCCTGGTGATGAGGCCAGTGAGATCATTCAGCAGCTCCGGCCAGCATGCGCCTCACCAGTAACCGCCAACACGCTCTCTGTGGGGCAGGCAGAGGCCTCGGTGTCTGGGGCAGTCACCTCTGGTGGAGAATGCACTAAACGAGCTCAGGTGGCTGTCCTGGCTCCATGGAGCTGGGCCACGCTGCACTCCTGCCAGTCCTTGTAGCCTGAGGGGGCTGAGGGATCTTGTCCACTCGGGATCCCTCTGCCTCTGACCCAAGCACAGAGGAGGGGCTGGTGGCAGGGGCTGCAGCCCTCTCTGAGCTGCACAGAGACCCTAAGAAGGGCCTGTGAGCTCAGCTCTGTAGTTGCAGGTGCAGGAGAGCACGTGGCCCTGAGCATGGCATTTGGAGTTGAGACCCATGTTTTTGATCCAGCCCCTCACTTGCATGACTTCAAGCGGGTCTCTGAGCATCTGTTTCCTCATCTACAACGTGGCTGTGTGTGCTTCCACCGTGAGCATGAGGATCCAGTGGGAAAATCAGGACAAAGCCAGGGCCTGGCACACAGCACTCAATCTATGATGCTGGGCTTAGTATTACCTGGCGTGCAGTTTCCAGACATCTTCAGGCATCTTGGCTGTGCCGGCATCTGTTCAGGCCTGTTTGGAGCTGCCTAGGAACTCAGGCACCTCAGGGTGGCTGAGTGATCTCCATGCTTTTCCCAGAATTGTTCATCGGATTTTATTAGTTTGCTCATTAAATTAATGAGAAGTACCTGCTTCATGCAGAGCCCAGGACTGGAGGCGTGTCCACTGTCCTCTAGGGACTAAAGGGAGCACACGCCCTGTCTGTGTCACAGGGGATGTGGTCCAGCCCTGAGAATGTTCCATAGTACAAAGCAGGAGCCTCAGTACTTAACTAGTCACGTCCGCTCCCCAGGCCTCAGTTTCCTTTTCTATAAAATGGGGTGATGGTACACTTCCCCTGCTTCCCATCTAGGGCTGATGCGAGGGGGGGAAGTCAAGTAAGAGTGACCTGCCACCCTGACAAAACACTCTCCCAGGGTTCCCAGGGGTGCTGCTTACAGAGGTCAAGACCTGCAGTCTCAGTCACCTTCTGGCCAGGCGGGCCTGTATCCCATGGCAGAAATGAGGCTGGGGAAATTGCAATCTGGATGTTGGTTCTCCTGCCTCTGCCTACCCAGATCAGCCCAGGGAAAGCCCCAGGCAGTGGGTTTGGGTCACAGAGACTTGTGATCCAGGCCCACTCTGGGAACCCAGGCAGGTCAACCGTGAGCCTGTGAGCTCCATTTCCTCATCCGCGTGGTGGAGACTCTCGTGTCCACCAATATGACTTAGTGCCTCCACCCCAGACCGTGAGGTACACCTGGACCTGTAGGCAGAGATACTGCCAGGCTGGCCTGTCATGGCCCCCAGAGTCTCCATTACCATCCCACTCTGTTTTCCTTTGTACAACTTTCCGTGTTTTCACCACGTACTGGCTTTCCCGTCATGTCCAGTCACATGGTAGACCAGGCAGCCTTCAGCTCCCAAGTTCACCTGTCACAGCCCAGGATGCCTAGAGAGGCTGGAGTCTCCCCTCCATGTCTGTCTCTGTCTCGCCTCTCCTCCTCCCTCTGTGATTCCCCTTCTCATCCTCCACAAGCCCATCAGCGGTGGCTAGGGGCTGTCTTTCCTGCGCCAGGGTGGTGTAAGCCTCAGGGGTACACAGGAGATGGGAGTCACCTCTCAGCCAGGGAGGGCAGGAAAGGGCAGGTCTCCAGCAGGGCGGTGGATGCCAACCCTCTCTTCCTCCACCTCTGGGGCACCTGGGCGAAATGCTCCCTGCAATGCGGCCATCGGCCTTCCTGTAACTGGAGGCACGCCTCCACTCTCCCCTCTTGCAGTTCCGCTCTGCTTGTTCCTGAACAGATGATAACAGAGACGGAGCATATGGCCCCCAAAGTCACCGGGCATTCTGGGAAAGTGACACTGTGCTACCCCAGGCTTGAGGGGAGGGGCCCATGGGCTCCTGAGCACAGCTTCTCCCTTTGTTCTTCAGAAGGGCGCAAGGTCGCCTCCTGAAAAGGAAATGTTTGCCTCTGGGTACTGATTCAGGAAGGCACACGTAAGGTGGGACTGTATAGATGAGGGTGGGTGGGGGAGGGGCAGAAAATATTAAAGCCAAGGTGAAGTCCCTCGTGGGCCTCTCCGCCTAAGCCCCCATTCTTGTGCTGCCTGCAGGACACCCACCCAACCTGACCTCCAGCTCCCCTCCCCAGCGGCAGCCTGCACCAGGGCCTGCTTCCCTGGGGCCCCTGCAGGTGTATTGAGAGCCAAGGGCAGATCACAGGAGGCGCCCAGCTGGGCTCCAGGGCTGGCTCTACTGTGGCCTCAGGGAGTCCCTGCCCTGGGATGGGTGCCTTTCACCCTTTGCATCCTCTAAGCTGTTTCCTCCACCGGCCCTGCACCTTTTGTTTTTGTCTTGTTTTTATTTCTTTAGGTCCGTACCTACAGCATATGAAAGTTCCTAGGCTAGGGGTTGATCAGAGCTGGAACTGCTAGTGTACAGCTCAGCCACAGCAACACCAGGTCCTTAAGCCACTGAGCAAGGCCAGGGATCGAACCCGCGTCCTCATGGATATTGGTCGGATTTGTTGCCTCTGAGCTAGACCCATGCGGGATGCTCCTGGGGCTGGTCTTCTTGCCTGAACTGAGAGAAGCAGGTAAGGGACACAGTGTCAGCCCAGGGTGAGGAAACCTGGATGTTTTTCCCGCCTGACCCTGAGACATCTCAGGTCTGACCAAGCAGCTCCTTCCCCTCCCCAGCCTGGTCCTTGACTGCTCCCACTGACCCTGGGGTCTGGACACCCTGTGCACGCCCCGGGCCCAATCCCTCCTGGCCACATGATAAGCTCAGTGCAGGACAGCTGGGAGCTTTGAGCAGGTTGCAGGGGCTGGTTGTGCATTCCTTAGCAGAGAAGCACCTTGGACCTATGGCCAGAGTGAGCCAGTGGCTGCCCTGCCTTTTTCCTGGCCTTTCCTGGGAACTCCCAGGAAACCCCATTGTGAGCAGGAGTCTTTTCTCTTCAGGACAGCAGGGGAGGTGCCCCACTAAATATAACCTGGCCTGCTAGTGGGCTAAGTAGGTTAGAGCCTGAGAAATCCATACGGAGGCTGCATCACCCCTCCAGAGTCCTGCCGTCCAGCCCCCACTTCTCAGCAGGACCAGCACATCCTTCCTCACCTGACACGTTGGCCTTCCCTACACTCATGGATTGTCACTTGTTCACAGGAAAGCTTGAGACAAAGAAGGCAGCTGAAGGGATTGGTGTAGCCTCTAATGAACTGATTCTCTGGTTTCTGGGCAGCAAGTGGACTAGAACACTGGCAACTCAGGTGCCAAGCCTTGCCGGCGAGCTGTTGAATTGATGCTGGGCTGAGGAAGGGCCTGGCAGTGTGGAGTTAAGACAGGGTCACATCCCAGGGGACCGTTCAGCCTGGTTAGAGTTTAGGAGAAGGGAGCTGAGCACCAGGCAGATTGTGAGGTGTGCAGTGAGTGCTCCAGACCAGCCTGCTCTGCTTTAGGCCTCAGTCATCGAGACTGTGAAATGGGGCTGAAGCTGCCCTCACCTCACAGGGCTGTTGGGGAGGGCTGAGAACAGGCCTTGGAAAGTATGGTGACATGCAGAGTCTGGGGAATGCCTGTTGCAGCTTCCTCCTCTTCCCCACAGGGCCACCCATTCATCATGCAGTTCAATGACGGAAATTCCACCGTGGTGTCCATGTGGGTGTGCAGGGCGCTGGAGGAGAGGCGGAGCCAGCAGGGGCCCCCCTGAGACTGCAGCAGGATGCTGAAAGCCCAGGACTTGTCACCAAGGGGAAGATCCACCTCGTGCCCTTCTCCGTTTGCTGTCTGCACCAGAAGAGCTTTGCTGGACCCAGGCCTCTCTGCTCTCACCTTCAACTCTGCTGCAGACGACCTTGCCTAGGGAGCCCTCGAGGGCAGCTAGCCCCTGCCGGAGCAAGCCCTCTCCCCCACCTCAGGTCCAGAGAGGCCTGACTGGCAGGGTGGGTAGAGGGGTTGGGGCATTGAGAAGCGAGGCCCCTGTGCCCTTGTCCCTCTGCCTTTTTCCCAGTCTTCTTTGTAAAGGATCAGGCTCCGTCAGCGACACTGATGGGAATAAAAATATTACTGCTTTGTGACCACCTCCCCGCATGAGGGTTGTGCTCTGGAGAGAGTTCATTGCCCAATCAGGGCTGGGAGTGGGGCGGAGGACCTAGTTTGGCAGGGATGTGTGTGGCAGTGCCAGCCCCCTGTGCCCAGGCTGCCCCTCCTCGGGCCCCTGCAAGTCTTAGGAGTGCTGCTTGCAGTTCTTTGGTGAGGCCTGCAGCCTGGCCCACTTGACAGATGAAAAACTGAGGCACGGAGATCTTGCTGAGTCGTCCTGTGCAAGGAGTGGACAAGCCAGCGCTAGAGCTGAGATCTCAGGACCCCTGTATGTGTGTTCCCCTTGCTGGGCTGGAGTTTGTCCCCACCCTCAAGAGCAAGGCAGCCCCAGCAGCAACTCCAGCTTCAACACAGTGATCCAACCTGGGGAGGTGGGTGAGGAAGGAGACCAAGGTTGGGGAAAAATCCCGGGTGGTTCTGCAAGGCCCTTCTTCCCCCACACTCCCACACTCTACCACCAGCTCCTCTCTGCAGCAAGCCACCCCTCACTGCCCTTGACCTCAAACCCCATGAACCTCACTCTCCTTGGGCTGTTCATAGCCAGCCTGTCAGGTAATTCAACCACCTGCCAGGTAAGTGTTACCCCACTTTTCAGGTGAGGAACCAAGGCTCAGAGAGGCTGGGTTCCACCTGGAGGTCCAAGTGGCATTTTGATGCATCCAAAAGCAAACTCTTGATGCCTCGCACACATCCAGAACCTCCTCCACCACTTCCCATCTCCATCCTCCCAGTGTCTAACCTAACATACTGGGCCTTGGCCTTGCTGCTTTCTCTTTCTCACCCCACATCTAACCCACCTGGAAGTCCTGTTGTCCTTGACTTCAAATCGTATTGATTCAACCACTTCCCACCTTCATCCAAGGCCTGGACATGCCTGGAAAACTGCAGCAGCCTCCTATCGGGCCCCTGCTCCCACCTGCCCCCTGCAGTCTATTCTCCACATGGCCACTAGAGGGAGCCAGTTAAAATAAGGCAGAACAAGGATGTTCCCCATTCAGAACGTCCAGGGGCTCCAGTTGGCTCAGAAGATTAGACAGAGTCCCAACAATGGTTTGTATGACCCTCTTCAGTCTGCCCCCACTACCTCTGACCTCAACTCCCATCACCACCAACTCTTGCTCTACTCCAGCCATCTGGCCTCCTCACTGATCCTTGAACATTCCACCCCCCTACTCTGACTCCAGGCCACAGCAGAGACATTTGCTGACCTGCAAAGGTTCAAGCTCCCTCCATAGTGTAGGGCTGTGGGGAAGCCACTGCCCAGCCCCAGACCACATCTCCCATTCACCCTTGCATTTAACAGGGGCCATGCAGCTAGGTTCCTGTCAGTTGAAGCAGATGGTAGTTGCTTCCTGGCCTCTGCTACCCCTTTCTCCCCCTCCTGCTAGATGGAAAATGATGGTGGGGGGAGGCTAAATCCTTGAATCACCACGTGAAGGCACATGCTTCCCCCAGGAACCCCTGCATTGGATTGTTAAAGGAGCTCATACTAACATGTTTGGCTTTTATGTTACTGGCAGCTAGCATCATGCCAACTAATTGTACCTGGCACAGAACGCTCTTCCCCCAAGTATCCATGTGGCTCACCTCTGTCCCATTCAAGACTTTGTTCATATGGCACCTCAGTGAGCCTTGACCTGCCGCTCTCTGTCTTTTTTTTTTTTTGGTCTTTTTGCCATTTCTTGGACTGCTCCCGTGGCATATAGAGGTTCTCAGGCTAGGGGTCCAACTGGAGCTGTAGCTGCTGGCGTATGCCAGAGCCACAGCAACGCGGGATCCGAGCCGCGTCTGCAACCTACACCACAGCTCACGGCAACACTGGATCCTTAACCCACTGAGCAAGGCCAGGGATCAAACCTGCAACCTCATGGTTCCTAGTCGGATTCGTTAACCATTGCGCCACGACGGGAACTCCCTGCCTCTCTCTTTAAAATCGCGACGTGTGGAGTTACCTGGTGGCCTAGCAGTTAAGGATCCGCCATTGTCACTTCAGTGGCTCGAGTCACTGCTGTGGTGTAGATTCTATCCCTAGCCTGGGAACTTCCACATGCTGCAGGCGTGGCCAAAATAAAATAAGAATAAGGTAAAACTGCAGCCTGCCCACATCTGCTTGCTCCCTGGGACTCCTAATCCCCTTCCTGCACCATTGTCCTCCATTGCATTTCTTCCAAACCACTGATTGTATGCATTTATTTCTCTTCTAGCTCTTCCCTTCCCCTCCCCCACATTAGTATGTATGCTGCACAAGGGCAGAGATGCTGGTCTGTTTTCTTCACATGGTATCCCCCAGTGCCAAGAACAGAGCCTGGCCTCACAGGAGCCCAGTAAATGTATGTAGGGTAGTGGAAAGTGGTGGGGCTATGATTCCGATTGTTGCTTAGTGTCTTTGCCCACGAAGGGCTCAGCCTGTGAGAGGCATCCTTTTGCTTCCTGGAGCAGAGTCATCATGTTCTTGGTAACACTTTTCGAGGTGGTTCAGGTCTCCAGCTGCCCAAGGGCCTCAGGCAGTGTTCAACTCCTACTGAGCACCTGCCATGTCCCTGCAGCTGAGAAGATCACAGGACTGGATGAGGCCCGGGCCATCCAGGCTGCTACTTCCCTGGTCAGTGCTCAAGGCAGGGAGAGCTGCAGGGAGCATGTGCTGTGGACTTTTCAAGGAAGAGGCTCTCCCCAGAGGGGCCGGCCCAGCCCAGAACATGAACCAGCCACCATCTAGATATAAAGTCCATCCTTGCTTTCAGAAGATGCACCCAGGCAGCCTGTTATCCCCAAATCCCAAGCCAGGGAAGGGAAAACAGGCAGGAATCCCATGCCAGCACTGTGCTGAGGCCTTACTTTATCCATGTGTTTAATCTCTGCACTGATCACATAAGGTAGGTGGTGTTAATCTGCACATTTTACAGATGGAGAAACCAAAGCACAGAGAGGCTAAGAGACTCGCCCAAGGACACCAGCAAGTAAGTAGCAAACTACCATTTGGAACTCAGAGTTGCGCTCCTAGCTACAGCTCTAGAAGTCAGCTCCACGAGCACTGCTATCTACATGCCAGCGCCACACTTAACCTGTCCTCCAGAACAGAGTTTTCACATGAAATCTGCTGTGCAAAGATACTGGGTCAGTACCTTTGGAGGGGGCCTATGGATCTGCTCTGTGACCAGTACCCGCTGGCACCCCTCATAGAGGTGGAGTGCCCTCCAGTAGCACTGAGAACCCTTGGTTCCTCACCTGTAAAATGGGGCTAACACACCTGGCAGGTGGCTGAGAGGATTACCTGACAGCCTAGCTGTGTGTGAATGGCCGGAGGTGAGTGAGGTTCGCTGGGTGTGAAATCGAGGGACCATCAAGGCCACTTTCAGGATGCTTTTGGACAAAGCATGTCTCTACTGAATCTCAGTTTCCTCATCTGTAAATGTAGGGGTTGACCTCACTGAGTTCCTCCCAGCCCTGGTGTTGCAGAACAGGAATTCTCACCCTTTGGGGCCATGGACTCCCATGAGCATCCCATGGAAGAGACAGACTCTTGCCCCAGAATCACGTGCGCCCACCTGCACACACACACACAGTTGTCCACAACTTAGGGTTCATGGAACTCCTGAAACTAGACTCTAGGTCTAGAGCCCCAGCTTTGGAGCAGCCCCAAGGTCTAAGTTTCCCTTGGATTTGGTCTTCAAAAATCCCTGCAGCTGGTGGGCAGGCCCCTCTTTGGCCCATTTAGTCTCCATCCCCCTAGTCACCCTTGGCCACCCCCAAGGCCAAGTTCCCCTTGCCCTCAAGGGTCATGGAGGACTGAGACCTGGAACACAGAGGGGCAGAATGAGCTCTCCCCCCTGCCCAGAATGCCTCCTCACCCTGCCCATGCAGCCAACCCTCACTCCTCCCTTGAGGTTTCTCTCAAATGGCACCCTTTTCCCTTCTCTGGTACAGACTGTGAGCCCCCGGGGTCCATCACCCCAGGACGACTTGTGGAGGGTGTTCTGAGGTGAGATGGCTAGCAGGCTGAAAGGGTCAGGCCTGCAGGCCCTCTCCCCAGGGCTTTTCACTATCCTATTCTAATCTCTCACCCCAGCCCTAAGTGACACCCATTTGCCTTCTAACCAGAGTCTCCTGGAGACCAGACCCTATAGGATTCAGCCCTGGGCCTCTCAGACCTTCAGGGAAGCCTGGCGTTTCTGGGACAGGTCAGTCTTCATGGAGCCCCCAGGTCACACTGGGAGGTGGGCGTCACCCTGGCTTGGAGGCAAGGAGTCCCCTCAGCACTCAGCCCACTGGACCTTCCTTGTTCTGCCCTTTGATTTCCCTGTCTGGGAACAGGTTACAGGAACCCGGGGCTTTGGAAGTCAGAGGGCAATGGGGACAGAGAGGAAGAGTGGAACCCTTGTTCCCCACATGTGGTCAGACAATGGTCTTGTGGCCCAAAGCAATGTGACCCAGAGCCCAGCCCACTTAGGCCAGTGCAAGATGGACTGGACACTGTCACCAGCAGAGGAAGCTGCAGGTGCCCTGCCTGCAGGCCCAGAACCTGGGGCCTTGGTGCTCACACAGAACAGACCTGAATCTTTGGGGGAAGGCACATGCTTCCAGATCTCTGCTCATTTAGGGCTGAAGGCTAGGCCATAATCTCAGAATGAGGCCCTGGGCCTGCAGGCTGGCAGCTCACTAGACCCCTCAATCGCACAGGTTGGTTAGAAGGGGATGGTCAACTGCCTCCAGGTGGGGTGGAGGAGCCCAGAGGGGGCCGTGATGCTGCCTCAGAGACATCTTCCATCCCCACTGACTGCTGCCCAAATTCCCCATTGGAGCTTCATGCTTTAGCTAGCCTGGGCCCTATTAGGATGAAAGCCTCTGTTCACAGAGTAGGGGGGTGGGGAGGGAGAGCAGGCATCCTGGCATGGGGGAGGGAGGCAGTGCCAGGCCAGCTGGCAGAAGAGTGGGAGCAATGGGAACAGGAGGGCAAGTAGGGAGCCAGCACCCTTAGCCCACAGCGGCCTGGCAACCAGGGGATCCTGACTCCAAACTTGAGACCAGGTGGACTCCCAAAGACTGACCTGGACCAAGTCCCAACTCCCATTGAGGGGTTGGGGTACTTTTACTTCAAGTAGCCAGATATGGCTCAAGCCAACCGCAGGTAGGAGGCTGAGGCCAGGATCAGCTCTGAGGGGCATGTGGAGAAGGCCAAAAGCTATGGTGATGTGGGCTGGAGCTAGCAGGGAGCCTAGGCAGCCGAAGCAGTAAATGGCTCAGGACGTAGCCCCCAAGCCTGGTCCTTGTGTGTGCTGGCTGCTAGTACAGGGTGGGGTTGGTCACCAGCCCTCAGGTGCAGGACTGGATTTTGATGGCACTTCCTGGCTTTGTCACGGCAGAAGCCCTGATTGGCTGAAGCCCTGCTCTGATCCACCTGAGATGCCCATTACCCAAGAGGCTGGCAGGTAGGTACAGCTGGCAGTGGGTGCGCAAGGGGCACCCAGGTGGAGTCCCAGAGACAGCCCAGGCTGGCACAAGCCACTAAGATGGATTAAAAAGTGGACAGGGGAGCCAGCAGAGCCCAGGCCTCGTAATGACAAATTTTCTGCTGAACAACTACAAATATTCGCCGTGACTTTGGACAGAGTCTGAAAAAGACTTTGTTTCCTCCCTTGGCGGTATCATTTGTCTTGTTTTGAAGCCACGAGATTGCAGGCACGAACTTATAGACTAAAGTTTGTCTTAATTGCCGTGGTGTCACCACCTCTCTGGCAGATAACAGCACAATGAACGAGTCGATGGGGCTGAGCCCTCCAGGTCCTTCTTCTAAAGTGAGACAAATTTCCCTCCTTTGAGCCCAACAGTCCATCGGCAGCTCTGTCATTTATTTATCTCCCTAACAGTTTGCATTAACTTGCAGGGGATAAGAAGTCTCTCCTGCCCACAGACTTAGTTAAAAGCATCCAGTCGGGCTGTACTGCTGGTTCTCTGTAAGAATTTGCTTTATACCTCCCACCGCATTGGCGGGGGCAGGCAGCAGAGGCTGTGGTGGTAGGGAGAGCAATGGGGTTCACACTGAGAAAAACAGTGAGGGTGGCAGAATGGGAAAAGAGTGAGAAGGATACCCGGAGTTGCAGTGTTCAGATCACTTTTGTTCTGAGAAAGAAGAGAAACAGTACCATTTGCAGTATCAACTGGCTTGGCAAACCACCTGCAGGCTCACCTTAGCTGGTCCTCCCAGCACCCTGGCAAGGGCACAGTTGCCCCACCCCTGTGTCCCACTCCATGTTCCCATCACGGGGGCCGGGGTTGGGCGGGAGGTGATGCTCTACTCTCTGAATGAGCGGAGCTCTTTCTGCCTCTGAGCAATTGCACAGGCTATTCCCTCAGCCCCGGACACCTTTCCCTACCATCTGTTTTTCTCCTGCCCAGCTCCTACTCATCTTCCAAGGTTCACCTGAAATGCTCCGGGGAGGCCTTTTCTGACTCCCCATGTGACTCTCCATCATCTCCCTCCTGACCTCTCTGCCTTGTCCTCATGGGTTTTCTTGCTTCAGCTGTCTGCCTTGTTCCAGTGAAAGCCCCAGGAAGGCAGGAGCTAGGGCACTACTTGGCATCAAAAGATGCTCAAGAAATAATGGCTAAGGATTTCCATCATGGCGCAGCAGAAACGAATCCAACTAGGAACCAGGAGGTTGCGGGTTCAATCCCCAGCCTCGCTCAATGGGTTAAGGATCCGACATTGCCGTGAGGTGTGGTGTAGGTCACCAATGTGGCTTGTATCCTGCATTGCTGTGGCTGTGGCATAGGCCGGCAGTGACAGCTCCGATTTGACCCCTAGCCTGGGAACCTTCATATGCTGCAGGTGCAGCCCTAAAAAGAAAAAAAAGAAAAAGAAGTGGTTAAATAAATAGAGGGGAGGCTAGTGGGGCTTCAGAGAGCTTAGTGACCTGGCCTCCACTGGCCTGCCGTCTAGACACAAGTCCCCAGTAAATGCTGCGCAGCAATGGAGAGTGGGGCCTCTTTAATCTCCTCCTCCGCTGTTCTGCATTTTCCTAATATATTGCAACAAACATGCATTATTTTATAATAAAAAATAATGTGTTTTAAAGGTATTTTGAATCTCTTTGTCAGCAAGGCAGTGAGAGAGGCAGCATTCAGTGTGAGTCTTCTGATCTTCTGACACCCAAATCGATTCCTTCTTCCCCAACAGCCTCCAGGATCCTTTAGGCAGTCTGGTATGAGAAACAGCAGAACATAGCAATGAAAGGCATGGGCTTAGTCTCACACAGACCTGGGCCTGAATCCTGGCTCTTCCACTGACCTGCTGTGTGACCAAGGGCAGGATGCCTAACCTCTCTGGATGGGCCTAAGTTTTCTTGTTGGTAAAATGAGATAATGATAGTGTCCACCTAATGGGTTGGTGGTGTCATTACTGAATCATTCTGACCATGACATGCACAGAACTTTTCCAAAGGTTTCTTCTGCCTTCCTCCTGCAGGCAGCCCTGCCTCACACACAGACCCACACAGCCACTCCTCAATCCCTGTCTCCCCACTTTTTCATCTGGCCCCTGCCTTCCAGGTCTGGAGAAAGACAAAGGATGAGGATGTAAGACACATCACTGCCAGCAAGGGCCACTGCACAGTTGGTGAGAGGGCCTGACATGGGCCTTCTGGACTGTAATGGCAGTGCAAGTGGGTGGTGACACTGCCCCCCACCCCGCCCAGTGTGATCCTCAGCCCACACCCAGGCCTGCCTCAGCATCCCCAGGAGTTCTGTGCAGCTCGGCGCAATAGCTCCAGGTTCAGCCTTGGCCACACTCAATGGGGCAAAGCTCTGGATTCTGGGCAGTGGCTCTGGAGGCCAAGAGTGGGGACAGAAGCGCCCTCACCTGGATATACACGTGCTCTCATCCATGTGCTATAATCAAGTTCCACATACACACTCCTGCTCCCAGGGCCTCTTTTTTTGACAGACATCTGTAGTAGGCAGGATATACCAGCCCCCCAAAGATGTTCACACTGTGAAACTCAGAATCTGTGAATATATTATGTTGCAGGGTAAAGGAAAATTAAGTTTGCCATTCACCTGACCTTAAAGTTAGATGATTCTTGGAGTTCCCTTGTGGTGCAGCAGGTTAAGGATGTGGCACAGTCACTGGAGTGGCTTGGGTCTATCCCTGGCCTGGGAACCTCCACATGCCAAGTGAAAAAAAAAAAAAGTAAGATTGTGCTGGATTATTCAGGTCAGCCCAGTGTAATCACAAGCATTGTTTATAGTGGAAAAAGGAGGCAGGAGAGGAGAGGCAGGAAAAGATCTGAAGATGCTACACTGCTGACCTTGAAGACAGAGGAAGGAGCCAGGAGCCAAGGAAGCAGGAGGCCTCTAGAAGCTGAAAAGTGTAAGGAAACAGATTCTCCCTAGAGCCTCCACAAGGAATGCAGCCCCACTAAGGCCTTGGTTTTAGTCCAATGAGACCCATTTCCAACTTCTGACCTCCAGGATTATAAAAGAATATTTTTGTGTTGTTTTAAAATGATGTGGTAATTTTTTACAGCAGCAATAGGAAACTAATTCCTCTTCATTATCCAGGCCAGACTGCCCCAGTTGCCTTTGGAGTAGACCCTTCCATGTGTACATCCCTTTACAGTTTACAAAGTCCATATTCCAGGCCCCCATCCTCAGCTGCCCTCTGCACTTACCAGCCTATGCCCTCTCTCTCTCTGCTCCTCCCTCCCTCCCTCCCAGCACCTTGCATCCAGCACCCCCATATCCCATTCTCCAAGATCCAGGTCCCTCCTCCAGCTCCACTGCCCTCCCTTTCACCTCCCTCCCCAGCAGAGCTCAGAGCTCCGTCTCCTCGAACCCTGGAGGCTGACCCTTACAGGGCTTCATGACTAGGGACTCCCACAGGACCTCTCTGAATCCACAGCAGTGCCCAGCACAGACGCTGGAGACACTAACTCATCAGATACTCCCTTAGCATCCCCTGTGTTCCAGGAGCTATGGACCCACTCGGGATTGATGCAAGCTAGTCTCTGCACTCTCCACCTCAGTTTCCTTACCTGCAAAATAGGGATAATGATATTTACTTTGCAGCATGATTGTGAATATTAGAAATGCATTTACGACAAAACAGCTAGCAAAGTAAATAGTATAATAGATAATAAGAGATAGCTATTATTATTATAAGTACTACTTTTTAGCTGTAAGTCATGTAATTTCCTTATGATCTGTGGTGCCTATGGAGGTATAATTAAAAATATATATAAATGAAAAAAAAGCAAGATAAAGGGATAAAGAGAGACAGGATTGGGGCTGGGTTAGCAGCAGAAACATTGGGAGGAGGGTCACTTTCCTATTTCCACTGATACCAGCTAAGAGAACTAGAGGCCCCACTGCATGCCAGGCTCTGGGCTGGGACCTCTCATCTCAGTTAGTTCTCTCAAAATTCCCATGATGCCAGCCCACCCATTTCAAGATTGAGGAAGCTAAGATTCAGAGAGGTGGAGCGATTCACCCAAAGCCACACAGTCAAGAAATGGTAGCCATAAGATTTAAACCCAGACAGGTCAGAAGTGAAAGCTGTTTCCTCAGCAATAGCTGCCTCCCTGTAATTTGCAGACAGTGTTCTTTCAACACTCTCACTCCACTAAGATGAAACATGCCATAGTCACTTCATCCCAGGCCTAGTCGTAATAAAGGCCCATGTTGCATACATTAGAAGGCAGAGGAATTTCTGTTGTGACTTAGTGGTAATGAACCCAACTAGTATCCATGAGGTTGCAGCTTTGATTTCTGGCCCTGCCCAATGGGTTAATGATCCAGTGTTGGCATGAGCTGTGGTATAGGCCAACAGCTACAGCTCGATTCAATCCCTAGCCTGGGAACTTCCATGTGCTCAATAGGGGGAGGGGGAAAGCCTCAACAATATTTGCAGGGATGACTGGTTCCTGATTCCTGAGCAACGAGCTTCCGTTTACATCTGCAGAGGAAGGAGGCTGGCTGGGCCCCTTCTATGGGGAGGCCCCATCTCTCCTGAGGACAGGAAGATAGTCACTTCTCCAGACCAGAAAAGTCAGTGGGGGTGTGAGAACAGTTTAACGGGGAGAGGATAAACTTTTCAACCAATGGTGCTGGGATAACTGAATATCCACATGCAAAAGAATAAATCTGAATCGCTACCTCACATCATACACAAAAAATTAACTGTAAATGGACCATAAATCTCAATGTAGGAGCTAAAACTATAGAGGTCTTAGAAGAATATATAGGAGTAAATCTTATGAACTTGGGTTCAGTAAAGCCTTCTCTCTTGTGACACCAAATTACAAGCAACAAAAAAATAAATAAGTAAACTGGGCATCGTCAAAATTTAAAACTTTTGTGGAGTTCCCGTCGTGACGCAAAGGTTAACTAATCTGACTAGGAACTATGAGGTTGTGGGTTTGATCCCTGGCCTTGCTCAGTGGGTTAAGGATCCCGTGTTGTGGTGAGCTGTGGTGTAGGTTGCGGACACGGCTTGGGTCCCGCGTTGCTGTGGCTCTGGCGTAGGCCGGTGGCTACAGCTCCGATTCAACCCCTAGCCTGGGAATCTCCATATGCTGCGGGAGCGGCCCTAGAAAAGGAAAAAAATAAATAAATAAATAAAACCTTTGTGCTTCAGAAGACACCATTAGAAACTGAAAAGACAGTTCACAGGATGGGAGAAGACACTGGCAAATCATGCGTCTGATAAGAGACTTGCATGTAGATTATATAAACAGCTCTTTTGATTCAATAGTAGAAATACAAATAACCCAACTGAAAAAGAGGGCAAAGGATCTGAATAAACATTTCATGAAAGATGTACAAATGACTAAATAGTGCTTGAAAAGATGCTCAAAGTTGTTACTCATCAGAGAAACACAAGCCAAAACCCCAGGAAGATACCATTTCACACCCACTACGTGGTATAATAAAAGGATAGTTAATAAAAAGTGCTGTCAAGGATGTGGAGAATCAGAACCATCATACATTACTGGTGAGAATGTAAAATGGTGCAGTCCTTTGGAAAATCAGTCTGATGGTTCCTTAAAAAAATTAAACATAGAGTGATGGCCTGACAGTTCTACACCTAACTATATGCAAGAGAAGTTAAGAATCGCTACCACACAGAAACTTGTACATGCATGTTCATAATAGCCAACAAGTAGGAATACCCCAAATATCCATCACTGGATGAATAAACAAAATGTGGGATATCCATGCAATGGAATATTATTTGGCAATAAAAAGGAAGTACTGACATATGCTGCAACATGGATGAACCTTGAAAACATGCTCAGTGCCAGAAGTCAGACACAAAAGACCATATACTGTATGTTTCCCATTATATGAAAAGTCCAAAATAGGCAAATTTAGGCAGAAAGCAGGTTATTGATTGCCAGGATATGGAGTTTCTCTTTGGAGTGATGAAAATATGCTAAAATTGATAATTGTGATGGTGCACAACTCTTTGAATATATGAATATTTTTTTCCTTTTTTTTTCCTTTTTTTTTTTTTTTAGGGCTGCACCCACAGCATATGGAAGTTCCCAGGTTAGGGGTCCAATCGGAGCTACAGCTGCCAGCCTATACCACAGCAACCTGGGATCAAGCCAAGTCTGTGACCCACACCACAGCTCATGGCAATGCCAGATCCATAACCCACTGAGTGAGGCCAGGGATTGAACCCGCATCTTCATGGATACTAGTCAGATTCATTTTTGTTGAGCCACAATGGGAACTCCCAAATATATGAATACTTTAAATAGGTGAGTTGTATGTGTATTTCATCTCAATAAAGCTCAACCTGGTCCAGCAGACAGATTGGACTCCACCAACATTCAGGCCACTGCCCAGAATGGATCTGAGGCTGTCAGGGAAGAGGGAACACACAGATTTTGAGCACCTACTCTGTGCCATCTGCATTGTGCCAGGCTGGGCTATGGGGAGGATTTTCAGGAGTCTGAGAGTGAATCCCTGCCTTTAAATTGCACACCCAGGGCACTCAACCTAGTCCCAGACTTGGCTGTGTGCCATTTACCCAGCACCTTATTTAATCCTTATGATATCTCTGTGAGACCCAAGAAAGCCCTGATCTAGTAAGACCAGGAACTACTTTATAGGTGAGAATTTGGAGACTCAAACAGGGAATAACTGGGATTTGAACCCAAGCCTTGATGACTCCAGAGTCTGTTCTCTTTCCAGTCCCTCCTTCCACCATGCTGGGTGGAGGAGGCCCTGGGAAGGAAGCCCCTGCTATCAGGGAGCACTCAACAAGCCTGCCAGCTGCTCCCCACCAGCCTGCCACAACCCATTCCCTCCTCCTATGAGAACCGGCCTTTAGTTTTTGGAGGTTCTGCCTGAGTAGCCTTGCCTGGATCTGTGTGCAAAGGTAAGAATCCCAGGATCCCCTAGACATCACCAGGGAGCATGGAACCTTCGATTCTTTTTTTTTTTTTTTTTTTTTTTTTTGTCTTTTTGCCATTTCTTGGGCTGCTCCCGCAGCATATGGAGGTTCCCAGACCGGGGGTCTAATCGGAGCTGTAGCTGCTGGCCTGTGCCAGAGCCACAGCAGTGCAGATCTGAGCTGCATCTGCAACCTGCACCACAGCTCACGGCAACACTGGATCCTTAACCCACTGAGCAAGGCCAGGGATCGAACCAGCAACCTCATGGTTCCTAGTAGGATTCGTTAATGAATCCACCACGACGGGAACTCCGGAATCTTCAATTCCTGAAGAACCAGATTGGCCACTAAACACCAAGGGCACCATTCAATCACTATGGCCAGCAGGTCAGTTCACAGCCCTTCAGCACTCAAATGCTCACTTTTTAAAATTTCTTTATTTACTTTTCAGGTTTGCACGTGCGGCATATGGAAGTTCCCAGGCTAGGGGCTGGACTGGAGCTACAGCTGCTGGCCTACACCACAGCCACAGCAATGCAGGACTCGAGCCATGTCTGTGACCTACACCAGAGCTCATGGCATCACCAGATCCTCAACCCACTGAGTGTGGCCAGGGATGGAACCCGCATCTTCATGGATACTAGTTGCATTTGTTTCCACTGTGCCACAACAGGAACTCCCTCGCTCATTTAATAGACATACTGAGCACCTACTGGCACTAAACCCTGTTCTAGGCCCTGAGAATACAAAACCTGACAGTGGGAGAGACAGCAAATAGCCGCAAACAAATCAGGAAATATTAACCGGTGAACAATCCAATGATGAAAATAAAATTGCATGAAACAGAGAGGGATGAGGGTCCAGGCAAGCAGGCAGGCTTAGAGGAGGCCTGTGTAGTGTCCCCTGAGGCTTTGGAAAGGCAGGTGCTGGGAAGAGAAATCAAGATAGCCTGCTTTGTGGGATGGAAGTCCCTTGGGGCCACTGAATTTTCTCCCCTGTTTCCTTGAGTTTCTAAGAGCCCACAGAGTTTCCCCTGTGCTAAGGACCTTAGAAAGTAGCTTGGGGCTAAGCTGGGGCTGACAAGGGGGGCCCTGGGGGAGGGAAGACAACTGAAACCCAAACTAGACGTTTGGAGATGAAGGGGAGTCCTGGAGGTCACTGAGCTACTCACCCACCCTCTTTTACCAATACCTCTGCTCAGGCCCTAGAGGTTTCTGTGTCTGGTTGGTGCAAATAAGTTTGTCCTGAGCTCCCTTCTCAGTCCCTCCCAGCCTAACCTGCATCCGCAAGTACAGAGAGAGCCCTATGTGGGCAGAGCCAGACCCCAAGACCTTCAAACAATTCCAGAAAGACTCCTGGCTCTGCCCCTCACTCAAGCTTAAGCAACCTCAAGCAAGATTCTTCAAGTTACACACCCCCACCCCCACCTCTCACCCACTCGACCCCCTCCCCTCGGGGCTCCTAAAGACTGTTTGCCTGCAATGCTCTTGGGCCTCTAAGTCAGCCCCACACTCCTGCCAAGTGCTGGTCAGTGTGCCTGTCCTACAGATGCACATATTAAGTCCAAGTCAAGGTCCACCTTCACTTAAGTGATCAGGAGAAGACCAGATCTAAGCCGCGATTTTCTCCATCCTTCTGATGTCCCAGGAGCGAGGAGTCTATTGGGAGGAGCCCTGGCATGGCATCTGATCTTCAAGAGGCCTGTCTGGGGCTCCTCCAAGCCCCCACCCCTCCCAGAGTTTCCTATGGGCACCTGAGGTGAGGTGGGCACCCCTGAGTATCATCAGGCAGGCCCTGTGGGCCCCGCCTCCCCCCAGCGACCACACCTCTGCTTGCAGCCACGGCCAGCAGGCCCCGCCCAGCCACCTTCACTTGCTCGGCTGGGCCGCTGGGAACCGGGGCTAGGGTCTATCTGGCCATCGGATTAATATCCAGATATTAAGTAAACAATAAATTAGCAAAACTACAAGAAAATTTTACAGCCCTTTGCATTTGGCAATCATTGAGTGTTAATTAGAAATTCATTACAATTAAAACCCTGCCTAAACAGGGCCTGCGCGCCTTAATTACATCTGATTTTTAATTCAGAATACGTGTTTACACAGTAAGCGCTACGTACCCCATGATTATCCCCAATCCTCTTTATACTGTACTAATTATGTAAATTAAACCTAATTAACTGACGAAAACTGCCGTTAATTCAACTGGTAAAAGATATGTTCTTACAGAGGAGGCGCGGCCACCCAGCCCCAGCCCAAGCGGGAGCCAGAATCGGCTGGGGACGCC
The DNA here is from genome assembly GCF_054392235.1 of Sus scrofa. Classification (NCBI taxonomy): domain Eukaryota; kingdom Metazoa; phylum Chordata; class Mammalia; order Artiodactyla; family Suidae; genus Sus; species Sus scrofa. The sequence continues at coordinate 176,558,423 of NC_139383.1, forward strand.
AGGCTGTGTGGACATGATCTGGCAACACGGAGGAAGCACGCCTGGCTGGGGTTGAAGGGGAGCATGCCAGGTGTGTCCCTGATCTGGAGTCCAGCTCTGCAATACTGATGCACCCGGGAGTGGGTTAAAGAGAGATTCTGGGCCAGTGAGGGTCAGGAAGGCCAAGGGTGTCAACTCCCGCGGGATCCCCAGGCTCTGGACTGGGCAAGGGACTCAGAGCCCCCTCTGAGCAAGAATGTTCCCATCCTCCCAGGTTTGAGTGTGAGTTCAAGTCCCAGAGCTGCCCCACCCTGGTTGCCTACATCTGAACAAGTGATCTGACTTTGCTAGGCTTGTTTCCTCCTCACGAAGTGTTGTGAGGGTGATCATAAAAGCTCTTGGTGAATGGCGCTGCTGCTGCACACTCCTTGTCTGCCTTTCACTAAGCGAGGCCCTCCAGGCAGCATGCAAATCACATTAGGGTCTGAGAGATCAGCCTGTATCCCTCATTGACCAAAGAACTTAGGTGGGTTGGCTTCTACCCCTTGACCCTCAGTTTCCTGCCTGTAAAATGGGAATAAGTTATCTCTACCTGTCCTCAGGACCGTCCTGAGAAAGGGCTCTGCAAACCATAATATGCTATTCGCCGTGATACTAACGAATCCGATGCTGGTCCAGAGCAGAGCCCAGGCCCAACCTCAAGACCCACTCGCTCTCTGGAGGTGACTGCCCCTCAAGCTAGTGACGCCCCCTCCTCAGCCTCTCTGCATGCGCCTTTAGTCCTTCTCCAGTTTAGACGCGGGTGGGTAGGCGGAGCTAGACCCAGGAGCAGGGAGCTGTCCTCAGCTTGGTGCTGAATGGAGACACCGGGGTGACCTTCCACGTCCCTGGTGGGGCAACCCGCGGAGGGAATTTTGTCTGAGAAGTCCCTGGAGCCCCGCCGCCAGGCTGCTGGGAATGCCCTAGGGGCCGGCATTGGAAGCGTTGCTGGCCCTCGCCGCTACAATAGAGGCTGGACAGGCAGGTCCTACTCAGGGGGACCCTCCCCATCTTCTTTTCACCCCTAACTCCCACAACCCCGGGGTCGTCCTGGCTTCGAGATCGTTGTCACCACCACACCGAATTCAGAGATGCCTCTTAAAAAAATCATTAGAAGGCTAAGAATAATTACCGAAGGAGATTGTAATTATGGGGTGGGGAGACCGGCGGAGGGAGGGGGATGAGCAGGTGGAGGCTGGGGATGGCTCTCGGACTGGGACGGAAATTAGGTTCCTGTTTTCCTTGGAGGGAAGTGGGGCAGGGGGCGGGTAGAGAGCGGTAGAGTTAGAAAGTGACAGAAACGAGCCTGAGAAAGACGCACTAATGATGGAGCCAGTTGTAGAGAGAGAAAAGGGGCTGAGCAGACTCTGAAAGAGAGAAAGGCAAGGGACTCCAAGAGAGAGAAAGTCGGGAACTGAAGAAGGGGAAAGAAAGAGCAAGAGCCCCTCTAGAAGACACTCTTCAGCAGAGACAGAGCCTTAAAACTTAGGGGGTAGTTTCATGGCCTCGGAAAACATGTTAGCTAAGGGGAGAAGGAGATGACAAACGAGTAGTCGGGCCTGGCCGCTCCCTCTCTCCAAGGGTAGGCCTGGGCGATCTGCTCGCATCCCAAGAGGCAGTTCCCAGGGTCCCTTGGAGTCCAGGGAGAAAAGAAAAGTGGAGGGAGAAGTGAAGGAGAAGGGGAGACGAACCCCAGAGGAGCTGGAGTGCAAAAGAGAAGAGAGCCTATAACCCCGAGCAAGAGGGAAAACGAGGGGGCGGGGGCGAGGGCGACCCTGCGCCGCTGGCCGCGGAAGATTTATGGCGCCGCCCGGGTTCCAAGGACGAGCTGCGCTCGCCGCTGCTGCCACTGTCGGTAGCCGCAGTGGCCGCTGCGCCCCCTGCCCCGGCGGCCTGCCGCGCCCCAGGCCATGACTGCCATTATTAACTTCTGTTTGATTAGGGTAATTGTTCAAACTTGGGCCGGACAGTATGATTAATTACAGTTTAATTAACGTGTCCATTAAAGACACGTAATGCCAGGGAGGGGTGGGTGCGAGGGGGCGCCCTGGTGCGGGTAAAGAGGGAGGGAGTGAGACTGGTAACTCAAATGAAGTAATGACGGAGATTGAGAGAGAGGAAGAGGACGAGACCCACTGAAGCAGTTGCGGGGGAGTGGAGGGGGGAATGTGAAGACAGAAATCTGCAGAGAAAAGAGAGGAGTGGCGAGACATGGAGCTCTGGGAAGAGAGACTATGCCAGGTGGCATCTGCAGCATCAGGGGCTAGACCCCCACCACGGAGAAACTAAGTTAACGGGAGAGCTGGAGAGTAGCCTAGTGGTCAGCTAGTAGTTGACCACAGGTATTTTCCAGTGATGACTTGGCTCTAAGCCTGGGCTTATTGGTGTTGATGAGGGAAGATTCAAGGCCCAGGAGCACCCCCCCAACCCAGTTCCTGAATCCACAGTTCTGGGAAGGAGGCAGGAGGTCGCCCCGCCCCACGGTGGAGTTGTCCTGACACCTCGCACCCAAGTCAGAAGCCGAGGGGAACTGGTTCTGCCCCTTCCCAGCTGCCATCTCTTGGTACCCCACACACTGATTCCTGCCCTGCTCCTCACGCTACTGGCTCCCTAGGGCCACCGCCCTGGCCCGAAGTGTAGTACCCATCCCTTTCCTCCTGAGCCTTCCTTAGCCCATTACCCGGCTTTCGTCTCGCTCCTGACTGCTTAGAGGGGAGCATTCGGGCCTTCCCACTTTGTTCTTGGGGGGCAAACTTTGTGGCCCTGGACTCTTCCTCCCTCCTGGCCCCGTTCGCGAGCTCAGGCCGCAGGTGCCGAGTGCTGGGCGCAGGTGTGTGGCCGCTTACCTGGGGCGCCCAGACCTGGGGGCTGCGGGGAGGCGGTGGACGCCGTGCGTGGCCCGAGGGCTAGCGGACCCCCGGAGGGCGCGAGTGACTGTGCAGGCGGTGGGTGTGGCGCTCCGGCTCGCAGCTGTCAGGCGCGCCTGCCCCGAGCTGGCCCCGCCACTCGGGCTGTGACCGCGTAGTGCCAGTCGCCGCGCCATGCGCTCCAGGCTTTGGCCTCCGCTCCGGGCCCGTCCGGAACCTCAGGGGTAACGGCGTAGGGCACACGTCTCTGCGCCCGGGGCCCTGGAGCCCGGCGCCTGCTGAGACCCGCGCCGCGCGGGAGGGGCCAGCGGGGCCGCGGGTTGTGAGCGCAGGGAGCCCGGGAGCGCGGCTGTGCGCGCGCGCGGGGAGGGGCCGCTCTGTCACCCGAAGAGCCCGGCGGATCCCGGACTCCCGCCCGCCGCTCCGCCCGCCGCGCACCTTCGCTCACCGCTCGCCCGGCTCCAGCCGCCGCCGCACGGTAAGTACCTGCGTGCGGTCGCCTGCTTCCCCTGTGTCCCATCTCCACAGCTTTTTTTTTTTCCTTTAGTTCCGATTTGGGTTCTTGGGTGGTTGTTTTTATTATTATACCCAAAGACTGTCACCTCACTCTCTGCGCTGCCTGTCTCCTGCCTTGTCACCCTCTCCAAGCTCACCATTCAAGCCCCAGGAGCCGGCGAGGGCTCCCTGAGCCGCCCTCGCTGCTGCTCCTTGTCGCGGCGCACAGCCTTTTGCCTAGGCTTTCCGCTCTGGTCCTCAAGATTCGGTTCCTTTCCTAGGACCCCCCTCCCTTCGTTTGGCTCCAGGGTCTGGAGCCCCCCGTCCACTCGGGAAAACCCGGCGAGGACTCCAGACCCTCAACGTGGGGAGGACCCGCTGGGCTCAGGGCGCTCCCTTCACTGCATGCGGGCAGGGCACACTTGCCGATTTCGGGGAACCAAGAAGACATCGTCATTTCCCAGAACCGCGGCGCCCCCCCCCCCCACCACTTCCCCAGCCTGCCTGAGAGCCCTTTGGGGCATTCGGGGCTTTTCTTGCTGACCCTTCAGCCAAGGAGTTAGGTCAGTGCTTTTTCCTCCTAAAATGTTAGGAGGGACTTTAACGCAAAAGGAGGGTCAACTAGTTTCAATTTGATCCACGGAGATAAAGATGAAACAGGCAGATAACAGATTAAATAGCTTGATTTAAGAAGGTATAAGGACAGATGGGAGAAAGAGGCGTGAGCTGGGAGAGACAGACACCTTAGGGACAGATAAGATCGACAGATGAGGGGCACCTAGACGGAGAGAGGGAGAGAGATGGACCCTCAGAAGATCTCAGTTTCCTTGGTGAGGCTTTTGAGGTCTGATCCCCTGTCGGGCTGGAGCTGCCCCTGTAAAAATGGATCTGCCTTTCCTGCCGAGTTTAGGGGAGGGGCCCTTAGGGTTGGCCTGCCTGGGCCGCAGGAGCGCCTTCAGCCATGGGGGTGGAGGGAGCCTTCCGTGTCTGATGACACGTGGCAGGGCTGGGTCACCTAGGGGGCCCCAAGCATCATCCTCGTGTCCTCCTGCTGTTGATGTCCCTGGACCTGGCTGCCTCCTAGCCTTGGCCAGAGAGTAAAGCTCAGGACCAGCAGTAACTTTTGACCTGGAGGCTTGTGGTAGCTTCAGAGACCAGCCAGGATTCCTTTCAGCCAAAATGAGTCAGGACAGCCCAGCATGAAGGATACTCAAAAAGATGACGCCCCCAAAAGAGGAAGCTCAGAGCCTGGAGAGACTGCTTTTGGCCTGGGTGGAAAAAGCATATTTGAAGGAGGAAAACTTAGGGAGTGGGTTGCTAGAAGCAAAGGAGAAGTGGCTTCTGAGAAACTTACTAAAGCCTCTCCATCCCACGTGCTGACCCAGAGGGAAACCAGTTTTAGTCTGGAACGCAGCTAAAAATGCAGAAAACGTGGTTAGGAATTGCCTGACCCTGATCCCATCGATGGCTGGAAAGAAAACGAATTATAGAAAACGGCTCCAGCCAGAATCTTTCTGCTCAACGAATGCAAAGCTCCGGGAGTGAGAGGAAAAGCTTGTGTTTGTGGAAGGCAGCGCTGTTTTCCTGGGGAGCCGGCTGGGCACGGAGCTGAGTGCATTGAGGGCAAGCCTGGGGCTGGAAGCTCGAGGCGTGCTTTGGAGAGAGCCGGGTTCAGCACCGTGAACAGCGGTCGTCTCTGCCTCTCCCCGCCTCCCTCACGGCCTCAAGACCCTCCTCCTTCTCCTTGCCTCCCCCCCGCCTCGGCCCCCCGCCCCCCCGCCCCGCGCCGTCCGCCCCCTGCTGTCTGGAGGTGGGCAGAGACCGCCCCTCCCCCCATTCCTCCTGGCGCTGCCCCCGCCCGCCCGCGTGCATGCGCGACTGAGCAGAGGGGCGGCCTGTCCCCGAAGTCCCGGCTTCAGCACCAGGGCGGGTAGGGCAGGCTGTGAGGGTGGCCGAAGGCGCACGGATTCGGGCGCCAGGAAGCGCGGGTTTGGCAATGGCTTTGCTGTGTGGCCTTGGGCAAGTCACTCTCCATCTCTGAGTCCCACTTCCTCCCCAATCTGAAAACCAGATCGGGTTCCTAGCTACCGGGGCATTCCAGAGGTCTCAATTACCCCTACTCCATCTCCAAACCTTGGGGGCTTTTGTTCCAGCGCCAGCACCCGTCTGAATAACAAAAGGCGCCCGTCCAGGGGGCGAATGAGCTTGGACTCCCCATTGCCAAGTTTCCCTGCGCGCCTCACTCGGCGCGCCCTCCTGGGCGGGCCGAGCCGCGTTGGCGCTGAAAATGGCTTATTGGCTCTCTGCTTTCTCTGTTTCGCAGGAGCGGCGGCATGGAGGCTCTCACCACTCAGCTGGGGCCGGGGCGCGAGGGCAGCTCCTCACCCAACTCCAAGCAGGAGCTGCAGCCCTACTCGGGCTCAAGCGCTCTCAAACCCAACCAAGTGGGCGAGACGTCGCTGTACGGTGTGCCTATCGTGTCTCTGGTCATCGATGGTCAGGAGCGCCTTTGCCTAGCACAGATCTCCAACACTCTCCTCAAGAACTACAGCTACAATGAGATCCACAACCGTCGCGTGGCCTTGGGCATCACGTGCGTGCAGTGCACGCCGGTGCAGCTGGAGATTCTGCGTCGGGCCGGGGCCATGCCCATCTCGTCGCGCCGCTGCGGCATGATCACGAAGCGCGAGGCCGAACGGCTGTGCAAGTCGTTCCTGGGCGAACACAAGCCACCCAAGCTACCTGAGAACTTCGCCTTCGATGTAGTGCACGAGTGCGCCTGGGGCTCGCGTGGCAGCTTCATCCCCGCGCGTTACAACAGCTCGCGTGCCAAGTGCATCAAATGCGGTTACTGCAGCATGTACTTCTCGCCCAACAAGTTCATCTTCCACTCGCACCGCACACCTGACGCCAAGTACACGCAGCCCGACGCAGCCAACTTTAACTCGTGGCGCCGACACCTCAAACTCAGTGACAAGTCGGCTACAGACGAACTGAGCCACGCTTGGGAGGACGTCAAGGCCATGTTCAATGGCGGCACCCGCAAACGGACCTTCTCGCTGCAAGGAGGCAGCGGCGGCGCTAACGGCGGGTCGGGTGGGCAGGGAAAGGGTGGTGCTGGCGGTGGCGGCAGTGGCGGCCCCGGTTGCGGCGCGGAAATGGCCCCAGGCCCGCCACCCCACAAAAGCCTGCGCTGTGGCGAAGATGAGGCCGCCGGACCTCCCGGGCCGCCTCCTCCTCATCCGCAGCGGGGACTTGGTCTGGCGGCGGGAGCCGGTGGCCCCGGGGGTCCTGGAGGGCCTGGTGGAGGCACCGGCGTACGCAGCTACCCGGTGATCCCGGTGCCCAGCAAGGGCTTTGGCCTCTTGCAGAAGCTGCCCCCGCCGCTTTTCCCTCATCCCTACAGCTTCCCCACCGCCTTCGGCCTCTGCCCCAAAAAGGACGACCCGGTGCTAGGCGCGGGCGAACCCAAGGGCGGCCCAGGCACAGGGAGCGGCGGGGGTGCCGGCACTGGCGCAGGCGCGGGCGGCCCAGGAACTGGCCACTTGCCCCCTGGGGCGGGGGCTGGCCCAGGCAGCGGCGCTATGTTCTGGGGTCACCAGCCCTCCGGGGCAGCCAAGGACGCGGCGGCCGTGGCAGCGGCGGCTGCAGCAGCCACTGTATATCCGACGTTTCCTATGTTCTGGCCGGCGGCAGGCAGCCTCCCGGTGCCGCCCTATCCAGCCGCGCAGAGCCAAGCCAAGGCCGTGGCGGCGGCTGTAGCGGCGGCGGCTGCAGCGGCCGCGGCGGCGGCCGGTGGTGGCGGCCCAGAGCCCCTGGACGGTGCCGAGCCGGCCAAGGAGGGCAGCCTAGTCGCAGAGGATCGCTGTCCAAGCGCTCTATCTCGCGGGCCACTGGACGAGGATGGCGCGGAAGACGCGCTGCCACCACCGCTAGCCCCATTGCCTCCCCCACCGCCGCCGCCCGCACGCAAAGGCTCCTACGTGTCGGCTTTCCGGCCGGTGGTCAAGGACGCCGAGAGCATCGCCAAGCTCTACGGTAGCGCTCGTGACGCGTACGGCGGTGGGCCAGCTCGTGGGCCGGGGCCAGGCGCAGGGTCTGGCGGCGGCTACGTGAGCCCGGACTTTCTGAGTGAGGGCAGCTCCAGCTACCACTCCGCCTCCCCCGACGTGGACACTGCCGACGAACCCGAGGTGGACGTTGAGTCTAACCGCTTCCCCGACGATGAGGGCACCCCGGATGAGGCCGAGCCCAGCGCGCCCGGCACAGGAGACGTCCCAGACGGCGACCAGCCTGCAGGGCCCCCTTCTGCCACCTCCTCGAGCGCCGACGGTCCCACAGACTCGCCTGACGGCGGCAGCCCTCACCCCCGGCGCCGCCCAGGGCTACTCCCAACCAGTCGATCTGCATTTGGGGACCCGGCTGCCGATGACATGGTGCGGAGATCCGAGAGGAGCTCGCCAAGCGGCGGCTATGAGCTGCGAGAGCCTTGCGGACCGCTGGGGGGCCCCGCGCCCGCCAAGGTGAGCCCCGCGCCTGCCCTGCTGGTGGCGCCTCCTCGCTTACCCCTCGGCAGTTCCGGGATGTGGAATAGGCCCTGGCCAGGTGAAGGACAGGAATTTTTTTCTGGGCGGGCGTTCAAGCAGTAGGCCCCGGCTACTTTGTGTAGGCCCTGTTTGGGAAGTGCGGTGGAGCTGGGCTCGCTGGGATCCTCGACTGAGGGTTTCGGAAGATGGGGGGCAGGGCAAGGTACTGTGTTTTTGTTGATGGGAGTTGGGAGAAGATGTGCGGAGACCGGCAGTCACATAGAGACAAATAAAATGGGTTTGGAAGAAAGGGCCCAAAAGCGCTCTCGAGCCCGGACAGGTAGCACGCCTGCCCGGATGAGGATCAGAGCACTGGGGAAGAAGAGCCGGTAAAGAGAGAAGAAGGCGGCCTCTCCCCAAAACCGAAGTACAGAGTGCTCGGAAACCTTTCTCCACCCCAACTCGTAATTTTCCGAATCTCTTTGAATTCCTTCCCTGGGAACCGCAGGGTTTGTTGACAGGAAGTTGAGACAGTGTGCGGGGCAGGAGAGGAGCTCTTCAGGTTGGCAGGGCTACGGGTGTTCGTGGTGGTTTGTGCAGCTGAGCCTGAATTCTTGGCCATTTGAAAATGGGTGAACACACCTGTACATTTCCATTCGGTCCATTAAAACACGAATCATTAGCCGGATGCGAAAGGCCTCATTTATGCCGGGGACTGGGCGCGGGTGGGTGAGAAGACGCCGAAAAAGAAGCTAGTAAAGAGGGTGGGGCGGCTTTGAGTGGCCCTTGGTTTGGGAGCCGCTTTGTGTTTCGGGTAATTTTCTCGAGGGCGCTAATAATTTCCGGGAAGCTATAGCTGTGAACCTGCCTCGGAGGGCGCAAGGCTGCGCTGCGTGCGTCACGGCCGCCCGGGGCGCTCGGGGCCCACTGGCAAGCGGATCTCCTTCCCGCCCTCATGTTTCCTCCCGGCCGCGGCGCAGGGCTGGGCCGCTCCCAGCCGCCTCCAAGCGACCCCTTAACCGCCTGTCATTTCTCGGCCGCCGCAGGTGTACGCGCCCGAGCGGGACGAGCACGTGAAGAGCGCGGCGGCGGCGCTGGGGCCCGCGGCCTCCTACCTCTGCACCCCCGAGGCCCACGGTAACGCCCCCAGCCGCCCTGCCAAGGTCATGGCCAATGTGATAGGGGGACCGCGGGCAGAGGGCCGGGGCCAGGGGAGGCTTGCGAGGGAAGCCGAGAGGAGGAAGGACAGAGGCAGAGTAAACGAGAGAAAGAGGGAGAGGGAAAGAAAAACTATGAAAGAAAAAAGAAGCTAAGCAAGGACTCCCAACAACTTGCCTCGTTTGGTTACTTAACAACAACAAACCGCCCTCTCCACCACATAGACACCGTTCATGCACACCTCATACACGGGGTTGAACCTTTGAAAAACCACGCCTGGTACCCTTTCAGGTCCTCTCAGTTATTCAGCAAATGTTTTGGCCCCGAGGTCTCCTGTGGTTGTTCGGGGTCCTGGCGGAGGGTGGGGCCGTTGGGCCGCAAGGTTGCGGATCGCCTAAGCGGGGTGGTGGCTGCAACCCAACGCGCTCGGGACCCAGTGGCTCTCAGAGAAGGGACCTCAGGCCTCGGAAATCCAGCAGGCCGAGCCCAGGAGGGTGTCTGCCCTGCTGCGGTCACCCCGCGGGTCGCCGCCTGGGCCGCGTTCTCGGCGCAGGTAGACGCAACGGCCACGCGCGCTCGCGGTGCCCCAGTATCTGCGCGCGATGTAGGTCGCTTGTCCCTGGTGGGCTCGGCTTCTCGTTTTGCTCTTTTCAGAGGGGCTGGGGAGGGGCCTAGAGCCGGAGAGGAGCAGATCGTGCGCGGGGAGGGGGGGGCAGCCCAAAGCCTGGGGGTGGGAGCCCAGGCGCACAGCCGGGAACCAGCGGCGGCCACGACGCTTTTAATTAGGGCTCCGGCGCCCCGACAGCGGCAGCTCTGGCCGTATCGGGGTCACGGTTTCTTTGCCTCTCCTTGAAACTCGGTTTATTGCCTTTAAGAGCCAGATAAGGAAGACAATCACTCGACCGCCGACGATTTGGAAACAAGGAAGTCTTATCCAGACCAAAGGAGTATCTCCCAGCCAAGTCCCGCAAATACAGACCGAGGTGAGTCCTAGGACTCTCGCGCACCACCCCCACCCGGGAGCTGAGGCCCAGGTTGCCCAGGTTTCCACCAGCTCCGGCTTGAGAGGAAAGCTTTCCATCAAGCCTAAGGGACTGGCAGATAAGTATTTCAAAAGTGTGGGCAAGGTTCAGGCCAGGTTCCCTGGGTTGCTTACCTCCTTGATGGGTTTGGGGCTCTTGCGGGTAAAGGAAGGAGGCTCACCGTCACCCACACAGAACAGGTCAAAGGGCACTTCCTGCCCTAAGATAGCCTATTTTTTCTTGGATCCACTCACTTCCAGTAGGTCGCTCTCTAAAATAATGGGTTGAACAGTGGGTAGTATTGGATGCCTATAAATGTCTCTGCTAAAGGCAGAGGGTCTGAAATAAGTTCCCAACTTAGCACAGCCCCCATAAAAGCTCACTTCTTCCCTCCCAAGGCCTCTCCCAGGACAAAACCCCTCTTACTTGCCCTTGTATCCCAGGTGAAGACGGGCTCACCCTAGATGTCACAGGAACTCAACTAGTGGAGAAAGATATCGAGAACCTGGCCAGAGGTGAGGTTAAATCTGTGGAATGGGGGTACACTGTGATGCGGAAGATGGGCCCTTCTTGTAGAGGGGCATTATTACTGTAGGAGTGAGTGTGAGAAGACAAGGCTCTTGGGGACTCAGTCTTCACTGAGCCAAAAGGATAATCCCCAGGACACACTATCCTGGCACTGGGGGGGGACCCCAGTTCCCAAGACTGGGCCTATCTGAATAGCCCAGTGAGAAAGAGAAATGTGTAAGAGTCCCCAGAATTTGATGCCCATGGACAGTCAGACAGGACAAGCTGTGTCCCTCAATCTCATGGGAAAACATGACTTTTTCTGAATAGTAACATTTCTAGGAGGTATTTACTTTAGGAGCATCAAGAGGCTGGTTCTCCCCCCCACCCCGGAATTATTGCATAACTGACTCCATCCCACCCTAAGTGTGGTGAGGATGGAGTTTGTGGAGTGGGATCTCTGGACTGCTGCTCAATCAACTGGAAGGGAAAGAGTGTGGCTTGAGGCCCAGAGAAAGGAACTTCTAACCTCACTTTTGCTCCTCTCTCTCTCCCCCACTTTTGTGTTTTCTGACCACCTGCTAGGGGAATATTTCTCAGAGAGCCTCCCCAGGTGAAGAACCCAAATACCAATCACTCCGTGGTTAGGGCAGCCCTCTGCCACTCCTTTGGAGCAGCTTTTGAGGGCACTTATAGAGCTTGCCACACCCAGTTGCCTCCCACTCTGTGTCCCCAGACCAGGCTAGGGCTTGGAAATTGGTGTGGGGAGGGAGAGAAGCTTTGGTGTTCCACTCTTCCTAGTTACAGATCTTACAGGCTATGCAATTACCTTCAAAATCCTTGGTGCTTTATATGAGGGCTCTTAGCATGGATTTGGGGTCTTGGGACTCTTTAAATAGTTAAAAAACAAAACTTTTGTAAATATATGTATTTTTCCAGGGTGGGGGGTCCAAGGCTTTGACCAGGCTTTCTCTGGTCTGGATCACAGAAGGGAGGGATTTATGTTGTCACTTGAAAGAGTAAACTGAGTCTTCCTAGGCCAGCCTCTATGCTTAGGGAGTTAGGAACAACTTAAAGCAGATACCATGCTGGTTGGCCCCTGGGGCCAGGGCCTGGAAGTCCAACAGGCATTCTACTATCCTGGGCAACCAATCCCCTAACCCCATTTCCTGCCCACATCCTTTGGATGCAAATGGGTAAAATGAGTATGGAGGGCCTCTACCATCAGGTCTCATCCTCCCCAACTCCCATCTCGGGTCTACCAGCCAGGGCAGGACCTGGGTGCCTTATGGGCCCCCTGAGTCCCACCAACCTCCTCCTTTACTTCCCACTCTCGCCCCTTCACAGACGAGTTACAAAAACTGCTCCTGGAGCAAATGGAGCTCCGCAAGAAGCTGGAGCGAGAATTTCAGAGCCTCAAAGGTACACCCATCCAGACCCACCCCACCTCATCGCCAGAGCCTTCTTCCCACACGCCCCCGGGACCCCAGTGCAGGCTGCAGCCGCAGCGCGAGCTGCGGGAGCCGCCCAACCCTCCTTTTGTGGGATTTCCCGCTAGGCCAAAGCTGGAGGGTTGGGGGTGGGGAGTGGGAAAATGGGGCCGAGGGAGGGGGCTGTGCGTAACAGCTCTCACTTAATCAATTTGCACAGATAATTTTCAGGATCAAATGAAGAGGGAATTGGCTTATCGAGAAGAAATGGTGCAACAGCTGCAAATTGTCAGAGGTAAGACGGGAGTCAGGTGAGCGCGTGCACGGGCCGTAACTGCCTCTCGTCTGGCGAGAGCCGCAATGTTGGCTCAGTCATTTGGATTTAAATTGAAGGTAATTTAACAATTATTTTTTTTATTTAATATCCTTTGTATACTCTGATTAGCCTCAGAATGGCAAGCGAGCCCAGCAAACGGCTTGCAGGCATCATTACATGGAGTGATTGAACTTCTTATCGCGGCAATTTCCATGGTTTCTAAATTAAAAATCGAGGCGTAAAATTACCTGGGAAGTAATGCCTAAGTTTGCTTTAATTTTGGTTAGATCCGTCTGCCTTTAAGCGCCATCCTAGGCCATTTCCTCCCTCCGCCAAGCTGCAGTTTGGAGCTTTGACGCCCCCTCCCTCGATCTCTGGGATTTGGTTCTGCCAGGGGCTGAGCGCTGAGAAGGGGGTGAGGCCCGGGCTGTGACCCCAGCGGGCCTTAAGGTGCTCTCATTTCCTCACTGGCTACTTCCCCTGTCTTCCAGACACTCTCTGTAACGAACTTGACCAAGAGCGGAAGGCGCGCTATGCCATTCAGCAGAAATTAAAAGGTGCGGAAGACAGGAACAAAGATAGCAGGGGTGTCAGGCGCTGGCTGTGCTGGCGAATGAATGAATGAACGAATACGTGGAGGGGCTATGGAGAGGGGAAGGCCAGGTCTACATGGATCAGAAGCTGAGAGGAGGGAAATAGGAATTGATTTTAATGGGGAAAAGGTCTAAAACGGTGGGATCGGGAGAAAGAGCCCCTCAAGCTCGGAGCTTTGGGGAAATCTGCCATCCGGCCCAAATCTGATCTTGGGCCGACTGACCTCCTAATTACTGTGCTCAGTTTCCTCTTCTGTAAAATGGGGCTATTGAACCAGGGCAGTGGTTCTGAATCGCCAGGTTCTCTCTACTACCTTCCCACCTTCTGATCCACTTGAGAACCCCTGAGCCTGAACCGGGTGGGTGGGACAGAGGAGGGGGTTGAGCATGGAAGGAGCGGGCGAGGAGAGGCGAGGCACCCAACACGGCCCTTCCAACTGTCTCTCCAGAAGCCCACGACGCCCTGCACCACTTCTCCTGCAAGATGTTGACGCCCCGGCACTGCACTGGCAACTGCTCCTTCAAGCCCCCGCTGTTGCCCTAGGGCCGGCCCGGCCGCGCCCTCGCGCCCTCAAGCCATGCTGCTCTCTTCCTGTAAATACCCGCGGCCGCGGCGGCCGAGAGCGAGATAACAAGCCATTTGGACCGGATCAATGTAAATACAGTCTCCTGCCCGCCCACTCTCCTCCCGGGCGCCCCCAGCCCCTTCTCCGTTTCCAAATGTATATACCACCTCGCCCCACGGATAAACTCCGGGGCATCGGACCTCATGGGGTTAACTGGACTAAAGGGCGTAAGAAAGGGGAGACCGGGGCCTCTCCCTTCCCTGTACAGCCCTGGAACCCCGATTGTGAATACAATGTAGCAACTTCGCTGGCTCCGCCCTCCCCGTCCCGTCCACTTCTGAAACTCTTATTCCTAATCACAAAGTGGCTATGTGCAATGGATATAAATGTACTGTGAGTCTCTTGGTTCAGTATTGGGTTCACTTTATTTATGCTGTAAGTTATTTTACTTCCTTCTCCTGGACCTAATTCCAGTCCCGTTTTACATTCCTCCTTGGGTTTTGCTCTGCCTATTTTTTTGTTGTAACCTCTTGATGTAACAGCACTTTAAAAAGGGCGACAACTGACTCACGAGATGGAGACCACCTTGAGCCTGATTGGGGAGACCACCCTGTATCCGTGACTTTTGTTTTTAATAATAAAAAAAAAATCTGTTACTTCCTGGGGCTGTGGAGATGGGAGTATGCTCTTGGGTAGGGGGGCGGGGGTGGTGGTGGAGGCGGGCTGAAGGCAGCGCTACAGGTGGGGCATGGGGACTGCAGCGCAGGTTCTGGGGCGCTTGGGCTGAGATCCGCGCTTGACCAGGTAGGCAGCAGCGAGCACCCTGATCTCTCCACCAGTCCTTTAGGCACACCCAGCTTGCCCTACAGACCACCCCGCCCCACGTTTAGGACCCTCCCTTGGGCCTTGTTCGGGAAAAGAGAATTACCGCAAGGTCTCTGACTCTTCCCTCGAACGTTCGCGGAGGCCCAGGGTTACTAGTGCCTATTTCCACGCCTACTCCACCGGGGAAGCCACCTCCAAGACCATCAGAGACGGAATTCGAGCCTTGCTGGGAATCCCAGGTTCAACCGGAACTACCAGGGGGCGTGGGCAACCTTGGGCCTGGCCCTGGAGCTCGGGGGCGGGGCGGGGGGGGCGAGGTACTTGGTGTGGGCCTGGACCCCGCAGGCCTGGAAAGGATGAGCGGTTCTCGCCGCTCGCGCGCAGATGCACTCGCGCTAGGCTCGCCGCTAACCCGAAGGGAGGGAACCCTGGTGGTTTCTGATGTTCCGTCCATTTTAGTCCCAGAGGATCTGTGGACGTCGAGGAGTCCAAGGAGGAAGGTGAGGTGAGCCGGCCTGGAGTTCGGGAGCGGGGCTTGGGGTGATGGCCTCCCTTCGGCCTCAGTTTCCACAACTCACCTGCTGCTTGAGCTACAAATAAAGAAGGGAAATTGGAGTGCGCTTTGTGGAGGGAGAGGAAAGTGTTTTGGATTGGGAAAACGCACAGTCCCGGGAATTATTCAGTCCTGGCTTCCAATTTCCCCTCCTTAGCTGACTAGCAGGGGTGCTGTGTCCTGCCCTAATTCTTCCTAGGCCTCTGTCCCGGCCTCTAAAACAATATTCAGGCCTCCGTCCCCAGCGGCGCGTGGACGCGCTCTGGGAGGAAGCAAGCACAGGGCAACGCTCCGCAGCTTGGACCCGCGCGCTGACGGCCCTGCCCTGCAACACTCCGGGGTTCTTTCTGAGCTTCTAGGCTGCCCTGGAGGCGGGCGTCCTGTGCCCCATTGCTGGGGAGAGCAGCTGGGGCCCGGGAGCCCTCGGCTGTGCGGGTGGGTAAGTTTCGTGTGGATCTTCCGGAAGGCCCTGGGCGGAGACAGCGAACAGAGGCGCTCGGGGCCTTCGTGAAGGGGCTCAGGTTGGGAGCCTCGCAGCGTGGTCGAGGCAGGAACTCGGGCCCCGGAGCATCCTGGGCTGGGGCTCGGAGCCCTCTTGTCCCAGGACATTCTGAGGGCTAGACCCAAACGCGACAAGAGATAATGGCGATGAGGGCGCCGGGTAAACTGTGAGATGTCGCCTTGGGGTGAAGTTGCTTCGGCATGCGCGACCTCCTGACAAAGACCTTTCAGGGAGCGGGAACGTTTCTTATGGGTGGAACCAACCAGATCAGTCCTTCACTGTACCAAGGGTGAAACTGAGGTCCAGAGAGAAAGAGACATGCGTCCCCAGGGCGTGCTAGAGGCGAGCGGACCCGGGATCGGGCGGCGAGCGGGGGATGAAGGATTGCACGCTCCTTTCCCCGCTGGGTGGAACCGCTTCTTTAGAAGCCGCACTTTTTCCCCCTGTAAAATGGGATCAACAGTTACTGCCAGGGCAGGAAGTTCCGTGGCTGCGGCCCACGCGGAGGACGCTGGCAAATATTCGTTTTCACCTTTCCTTTCCGATTCCCCCACACAAAGTGGGGGAAAGCGCCGTAAGCAGCTGGGGCCAGCCGGAAAGGGCGCCCCATCTGGACCGAAATTTCTGTGGACTGGAGGTGTAGGCGGATGCGACCCAGAAAGCTCTCGAAAAAACCCTCCTGGGCTCCGATTCCCTTCAGAAGTGGTTTGTTTTCCCCCCAAATGATTGGTATGGATGTAATTATCAATAATTATACGAATTATTGCTGATTGCGGGGCTCGTAGCTACTTTAATTAGTTTACCAGATTCTAATTAAGTTAAATGAAACATTAATAGGGAAAATATGCTTTTAAAAAAACCAAGATTTTTTAGAAGTCTATTTCTCGCCACAACGTTGCCACCTTGCGACACATTTTAGGCATTACAGCCAGCGTCCGAAGGCGACAGATCAGTGCGCTTGGTCTTGGGAGAAAAAGTGGGGCTTGAGGAATTGGGAGCCGACTGTGGGGCACAGGATGCCCTCCCGGCTGTTCTTTCCTGGTGATGGTTCCGCACCTCGACACCCACAGGAGGTAGGGTCCTGGAGTCGAGATCTGGGGGTAAGGAACCAGGTAAACATGTCTCTTCAACCTCCGACTCCTTTTTTAGCAAAGAAACTCCAGACCCCTGATGCGGAGATGCCCGTGGAGCAGGTGTTGTCTGTCTTCACCTGTCCCAGGAAATCCAGGGTGATAAACTGAGCCAAGCTGGAGAAGCAGGTGGAGACAGCATCCAGCTGCTTGATTTTTCACTCCCCTGGGAGAAACCAGTAGGTCGCTCCCCACCTCCCTTTCCTCTGCAAATCGGGGCAAACTGTCGGCAAAAAATACTTGGAAGACCTCTGGATTCCTGGGAGAAACCTCTGTGTCCCTGTGGCACTTGGTTCATGAAGCTGATAGGGTGCTCACCTCCCTGAGTTATCCTTGGTTGTGTGTTTCTATTTCCCATAAAACTGCAAGTACCTCAAGAATTAGAGCCAAATCTTTCTCTTCCTTGTGACTTCCAACACGGGGCCCATTGCATCACATGTACTCAACATGTCTAGATGAATGCATTCCAACTTTGTGGTTCATTTGGGTGCTGGAAATTCTGAGGGAAGGAATCCCTAGGTGCTTCTGGACAACAGCTACTGGGAAGCAATTAAGCTCATTTGCATAGTTAATTAAACACACACTTACTGCTCAGAAGATCCTTCATCAGTAGGATTAGTTTGGGAGGGGGTGGTGGGCAGATGTCATGTAAGGGATTGTCAACCTGAAGAGGAAAGCTCTTGCAACTGTATCCGGAAGAGAATGTTCCTTCCTCTCCCTCTAATTTTGCAAGGTCGCTGGGCACATAACTCTCCACCCACTCCCAGCTAACCTGATCTAAAGTATAGCCTTGGTCCTGTGCAAAAATGTGACTCCTGTCCTTGAATGCAAAATATCAACAAAAGCATGCTCTTTGCATTAATTCTAAGCAGCCTTATCTCCCACTCTACACCCCCAAAGAAGTAGTGTTTGGTTAACTCCATAGCCAGGTTTCCTAGGTCTCAGTCCCTTCTTTGCCATTGACTAGTTGTGTGACATTGGTTGGGTAAGTTTTTAAATATCATTATGCCTCAGTTTCCTCATCTATACCACGAGGAGAAAAAGATAACCTACTTCATAGAACTGAGCAGAGCTGAGAAAGTCAGCTAGGTCTTTGGTTTTATAGCCTGTGTCTTTCCTAATTTCTGCTCTGAGACAGGTTTTGCCAACAAGAAGGACCAAGAATGAGGAGTTTCTTTAGAAGGGGAGAGAGACAGACCAACGCTGGGCATCCCAGCAAGGGACCTTTATCGCTACTCACTCAATTGCTCAAGTGGCTTCTAAGGAACCAGGCATCTCTGGGGAAAGAAAGGAAAAAATCAAAGAGGTGTCATAGATCCCTGTTCTTGGCTGTTACCTGGAAAGGATCATTTCACCTCTACTGAAGACATCAGAAATAGATCCTGATGGAACACTGTTCCACAGCTCTGAGCACCCACAGGAAGGGGACACACTGCTGCCCTGGGGAGGCTCTGG
This sequence comes from Sus scrofa, assembly GCF_054392235.1. Classification (NCBI taxonomy): domain Eukaryota; kingdom Metazoa; phylum Chordata; class Mammalia; order Artiodactyla; family Suidae; genus Sus; species Sus scrofa. The sequence goes on from NC_139383.1 coordinate 176,576,386, forward strand.
GGCTCTGTGATCCTGCATCTGCCTTGACTGAGGTGACCACAGAGCCTGGGAGTGGGTTGGCGAGGCAACCGACTGGGCTCCCAGAGGGTGTAGAGACTTGGACTACCTGCATGCTCAGGCACCAGCAAAGCACATGCACCAATATTTTTCTATTGGAAAGAAATTGCTATCTCAAAAATCACTGACAAACATCACAGGAAATCTGAACTTCCTTTGCCCCCCTCCCCCGCCCCCCATCTTACCCATCAGGACTGTGCTTTTTTGCAACTGAATTACCTGGGGACAGGATCCCTGTCTTCTCAGGGTCTTTGCCTCTAAAGGTCTTTTCAGGCCTTGCTTTGGCTGTTTACTAATTACATGATCATGCCCAGGTGGCTCTACTCCTGTGACCTGGTGTCAGTAACACCCACAAGGCAGGGCTGTCAGGATTATTAAAAAGAGAAATCCGTGAAGGCCCTGGCACATGGTTGATGCTCAGTAAGGAGTGTGCAGGTATTATTATTTTAAATTCAGAGGCAGCATGAGGGGTCAGCATTGCTCCAAGTCCCTGGTATAGTATAACTTATGCTTATGGTAGCAGTAAGATTCTGTTTTGTTTTGGACGTGAAACGGATCAACTTTAGTGAGACCTTTTCCTTAAGTGTAAGGTAGAGTAGAACCCAGGATAGTGCAAAGGGAAGCAGAGGCAAGATTTGAGAGACTGAAGACTGGGGCCCAAGGGCTAGATGTAAATAGCACGACAAACTGATGAATCTGACTGCCCACACTTTTACTCCATGTCCGGTGACTATAGTTTCCTTTGTGTCAAAAAGTAATACCTGTATGTGAAAAGATTACATCGAGGTACAAACTCTACAACCAGGTAAACCCTAGGACAAAAATATGGAACGCTTCACGAATTTGCGTGTCATCCTTGCGCAGGGGCCATGCTAATCTTCTCTGTATCGTTCCAATTTTAGTATATGTGCTGCCGAAGCGAGCACGACGGCTGGGTCTTCTCAGAGGGTATATAAAGCCAAGAACATAAAAACTTTTTTGATTATGGTGACTATAGAAGAGTAATTTTTTTCAATTTAAAAGTATTCGAGGATTTATGACCTTCTATGTCACACATACTGTCATCATATCTTTGTGATTTTGGGAGAGTTAAGTAGAATTGTCTCTTTAACCTTCTTACATATTATATGCAAATGAAGGGACCATGGGAAATTGGCCCTCTGCCCGCCCGACCTCCGCGCGCCTTACTGTCACGCTCGGTCACGTGGTGCTCGTTCCCCTAGCGCTTCTCTCACTATTGCGGGTCTGCGAGCCCAGCGGTTGTCCCTGGAGTCCTCCTGGCGCGTGGCGGAGGGGGATGCGGCGGCGTATTGTACCCGGAACTACGCGGAGAAGCGTGTGCACTGCGCGAGTGGTTTTTGAGGGCCTGGGACCGTGGTGCCAATGAGGGCCCCACAGAAGTGGAGTCCGTGCCCCCGAAACGTTTGCGAACCGATGGTCAGGCTAGGACCCATAACCACCGCGAGGTCTGGAGCCACCGACCGCGAACCGGAAGAGGCTGGGCGGGGCGGCCTAGGGCTGCGGCTCCGGGCGCCGGTGTCCCGCTGCTTCCTCGGTGGGGGGTTGCCTATTGACCCACCCCGCGCTGGAGGCCAAGGGGAAGAGGGAGGGTGTCCACTCTGGGTTCCTGGCTTTGCTTAGAGTGACTTGGGAGTCGTGGCGCTTTGGGAAATGTCACCACTCTTTAATCTAGTCCCGGGGCAGGCACTTAACCTAATCGGTTTCCTCCCCCAACCCCCTCCGCGCCCCCCAGTTTGAAGGTTAGAAAACTGAGGCTCTAGTTGGTTAAATTATTAAGGCTAAAATGATCCTGCCAGTGGTGAAAGAAGTCGTGATATGGGTGCAAGTCTGCTTTCACGGTGGGATTCAAGAGAGAAAAGATGGGGGCCAAGAGTGTAGCCTGCCTTTTTCTTAAACAATATTCCCAAGACCTTAACAGTTCAGACTTTACTTCCTGCTTTCATTTTTTCACCAAATATCAAGGTCCTATGACGTGAGCGCTGAGGTTGCAGGGGTGATCGAGTGATTAGGGTTGCTGTGGTCATGGAGCTGCTTCTGTTCCAGCAAGGGGAGAGCATTCTCGGTCTTGAGACAGCTTGGAAGGAACATTTGGGACAGAGCCGTGGCTGGGGAATGAAGGCCTGCCACTTCAGTGGGTGGACAGGAGGGAGGGGACAGTCGAGCTGTGGCTTGATGGTGGGGATGCAGCCCTCAGAGGACAGGACAGATAGTACCAGTCAGAGGAAGACCTTGGGGCCACCTGAGTCAGTTTCACCCATCTGGGCTAGTCCTTCAGGGGTGGTCTAGGCTGAGCGCTGGCTCTTCACTGTGAACCTGACTCAGCCCCAGCCAGGGAGCACCTGGCCTGGCCTTTGGGGAATCTGGAGGACCAACTCCTTCCCCCTTTTCAGTGAAATGGAAATCAGGTGCAGGCAGCCCAACTTCTCATTTGACCTCTCTCTAAATAAGCAGCAAGCAAACACAAACCTCAGAATGCTAATATGGCCTTTATTGAGCGAAAAGAGCTAATTTGGGCAATGATGTTTCTCTCAGATTTACAAAAGGGAATTGCAAATAACTAAAAAGCGTATTAGCAATGATGGGAGATGATGCTAATCTTCAATTAGCATCCATGTTTTTATTCATTTATTTAGAAGGAGAGCCTTTTCGACACAGTTGATGTGCACACGTGTCACAGGGACAGGTACATCTCATGGGTTCATAAATGCCTTACTGCAGAAACCAGCAGGAGATGCACCAGGTTGTTCCTGGCTTCTGGCTACATGAGCATGTGTTATTTTGAGCCAGAGGTGGGGTTTTGTTTGTTCCGTTTGTTTTTTTCTAATTGAGCACTTGTGGAACAGAGAAGAGAGATCTGGATTTTAGTTCCCATTCCTCCCTGTGCCTGTCTTTGTGACCTTGGCCAACTCCTTGGACCTCTCTGGTCCTGTTTTATCTTCTGCAAAGTGAGGAAAGTGTCCTAGAGATGATGTCTAACTATTTCTGTCAGCTTTAACCTGCTGTGGTTTTTTTGTAACTAGGTAAATGAAGGACTTTTTCAAGGCTAAAATTAGCAAGCTGTTAACGTTCAACACTATTTTTTGTTTTCTTTATTAGAAGAGTAGAGCATGCTGGTCATCCTTGGGGCATAGGAGATCCCAGGAACAGTCCACAGGGGCAGTTGTGGACCTAGGGTCTGGGACCTGACACCTGCCCCTGAGCCCTGGAAGCCCAGGGAGGAGGAAGGTGAGTTGTGGGGAAGAGACAGTTGCTTTTTTTTTTTTTTTTTTAAAGTTACTACAGGAACTGTTTCTTAGCTACTGTGAATTTTTTCTTAGGTCCCCCCCACCACCTTTCTGAGCTACTATGGGCACTGTTTTCACCTAGAGGTTTTCTGTTCTTTGGGTTTGAGTTACCAAAGGCTGTGGTTAAAATGCAGTTACATTGCTGGGAAGGAACACCACGGGGACTCACTAACTCCTGCTCACTCAGCTTAGTATGACTCCTTGCCCTTTGTGATCAACACAAGCTCTTCTAATGTCCTATTTCATTTTAATGTCTCTGAGAGAGAAGCATGAGGGGGTTTCTAACTTCAGTTTTGCTGATGAGGAAAGCCTAGGCCTAGAGAGGTAAAGTGACACAGCTAATCAGTGACACGGGAATTTGCTCTCAGATCTCTCTGTCTTGGACTCTGACTCAAGAGTTAACTTTGCACCTAGAAGGAATATGAGAATACAATTTGAAGGATTCTGGAATGCTCTCTCAAATCTGGTGTGTGCTCTGAAAGAGGGTTCCAAAGGAATTGCCAAGTCCAAGTACAAAGTCGGCCGGCCTCTCTGTGGCTCTGTCAGTTTCTCTGTGGGACTCAGGGTTGGGGGTGTCTGACACCTCCTCTAAGTCCTCCCTCCTGGGATCCAGACATCACTCACTCCCCCAGGTTACACTGACGGGCAGCTGTGGAACAGAGTCAGTAAGGGGCCAAAGCGATGTCCCAGCAATAAGCCTCAGCTTCCTCCTCTCAAAAATGGAAGTAATGATTTCCCTGCCTGCCTTGCAGTTCCCAAGTCCCCATGAGGAATGCCACGGTAAAGTTTGGTATATTGTCTGCTCAGACACCCATTTGAGCCCCAGGCCGTTAAATGCTTCCCTCACCTGGTGAGCCAGGCCTTTGTGCATCAGGAACCAACCTACAAAATATGAGCGCCAAGATGAACCATCACAATGTATTAATATTTTCACACCACTTAACTCTCATTAAAATGTACTTTGCTGAATTTAATATGTGATTTCAAATGACACAACATATTAAGTGCTTAATATACTAGAAATTATGAAACTATTATAGTCAATGCCATATGAAATAATTAGACTGAATTAAACTTTCGCAGCCAAGTGAAGGAAAGGCTTCAACTTACAGCATCTTAAAGTAGCTTAAGCCACCACTGTAATCCCCCAAATAAATGTCCAGAAATTAGGGGCTTTAAGTAAAAACAGAAATTCAATCTGTACTTACAGTCAGCTCTTCTAGGCTCTGGTGATGAGGGGTGTTGTTGTCTTTGGGAGGTGTGGGCCCTGGGACCCACCCTAGGCTGAGTGTCAGGGTTGGGGCTTCTGCCGCCTCTCCCCAGGGCCTGGCGGGGGGATGACGCATGTGGCTGGAGTAAGGATTAAGGCCTTCTGCTGAAGTGACAGATTGGTTTTCTTTGAGCCCACTTAGCCTGTTGACAGGTTAAAAATGAAAACAAACTCACACTATTTAACATTTATCGAGTGCTTCCTTTATGCCAGTATTTTATATGCATTTTCTCATTTGATACTCATGATACACCCATGTTTATAAGGCACTGTTTTCAGATGAGGAAACTGAAGCTCAGATTAAGTGAGGCGTACAAGGCTTTCCTGTCCAAATTCACAAGGTTCACTCCTGCATCCCATGCAGCCTCCTCATTAATGTGTGTTAATGTGTGTGGTGTGTACACCACTTCCCTTTTTTTTTGCAGGGTGCGGGGGGCAGGGGGGGGAGGCGTCCCACTGCACATAGAGATCCTAGGCCAGGGATCAGATCTGAGCCACGGTTTTGACCTGAGGCAATGCTGGATCCTTTAACCCACTGTGCCAGGTTGTAGATCAAACCTGCATCCTGGTGCTGCAGAGATGCCGCTGATCCCATTGCACCACTGTGGGGACTCCCCCACTTCCCATTTTAATAATGATTCTGTGACCAAACACATTAACCTGTTATCTGACAGTGACTTATGACCCATATCTTTATTGCATTCCAGTCATGGGTTGTAAAAGCCATGACTTGAGAGTCTTACTCTGAATTGGATGCAGCCTGGCTAACTTAGGCAGGAAGTTCTCTGTGAGTCCTTGCTTCTAATTCCACTCAAAAAGATGAATTCATTACCCCTGAGTATCCTGATATTTGGCTATGTGTAGCTGTCACAAACAAGACAACTTCTTAGAGAGTAAAGAATACTTCGTTTCTTAGGGAGCACCTAATTTTAAAGCTATTCAAGACACCGTATCTCAATATTTCATATCAGCATGAAAATACTGGTCCTAGGGCTATTTGAAAAATAAAACTTTACATGTGGATATTTAAATATGTTATAATTTACTGACCAGCAAAAATGATTTTAATGGAAGCAGCAAAACTTAGCTCAAGCAAACATATTAATAATTAACCAGAAACATGTATTTTTCCATTAAGTGTCAGGATTGGGTGGTGCCTCATGTAGTGGAAAACCAAATAACAGTGGCTTTAAGATGACAGAGGTTATGGGAGTTCCCATTGTGGCACAATGGGTTAAGAACCTGACTGCAGCAGCTTAGGTTGCTGTGGAGGCATGAGTTTGATCCCTGCCTGGTGCGGTGGGTTAAGGTTCTATAGCTGTGGTGTAGGTCACAGCTGCAGCTCAGATTCAGTCCCTGGCTCAGGAACTTCCATATGACATGGGTACAGCCAACAAACAAACCAACAAAACCAACAGAGGTTAATTTCTCTCCTGTGTGGAACAGGTTGTCTTTCAAGGTCTGGTCTGATGGTGCCATTGTCACAGAGCCAGGTGAGATCTTTTACCCTTTAGGGCAACAAATCATGATCCAAGACAGCTGCACGAGCTCTGAGTTCCAGGCTTCAGGAAGGAGGAAGGTGGCAAAGGATGCACGTCACTGCCCCGAATAACATGGGTAACTAAAGGAAGAGAATGGCAGTGAACAGGCAATTAGCAGTCCTTGGCATATGACCTGGCCCTCAGGTAGCAGTCAGTAAATGCTCCTCAGCCATTGCTTTTCCTTTTTGTAGAGCATCAAGAAGGGGAAGGAATGTTCACTAACAGCATACAGGGTTTCAGGGTTCTTGCTGGATGTCCTGTGTGGACAATATAGCAGCAGGTCAGGAAGGAGGGGGTGCTGTGACTTGGGGTGAGGCTCTACCCATAAGCTGAAGTAAGAAGTTGAAGGAGGGAGTTCCTCTCATGGCTCAGTGGAAACGCATCTGACTAGTATCCATGAGGATGCAGGTTCAAACCCTGGCCTCACTCAGTGGGTTAAGGATCCGGCATTGCTGTGCTTGTGGTGTAGGCCAGTGGCTACAGCTCCAGTTCAATAGCTTGGGAACTTCCATATGCTCCATGGGTGCAGCCCTAAAAAGCAAAATAAACAAATAAAATTGAGGATAAACTTACCCTATGACTTAGTTGATCTGTTTCTGATTATATACCCTAAAGAAACTCATGCACACTTGCCCCAAGTTACAGGTAAAATATTGAAAGCAGCATTGTTGGTAATGACCTTCACACCGGACACAACTCAAGTGCTCAGTGACAGCAGAGGGGGTATATTCACTGTGGTATATTCGAGCAATAGATTACCACACAGCAACAAAAAGGAGTCAACTACAGCACATCCAGTGTTAGGCCCAATTCTACCTCCCCCACTCCCACCCAATTTTATTTTCCCACCCACCAAATTCATGTGTTGAAATCCTAATCCCCATCCTTCAGAGTGTGACCATATTTAGTTACATATGTAATTAAGTTAAAGCAAGGAGGTGGTATGGGTGAAACCCAATCCAGTGGAGCCGATGTTCTTATAGGAAGAGGAAATTTGGACAGAGACACATACAGAGCTGGTCCTTTGTTGTGGCAGCGAGCAAACGAATACAGTCAGCAACATGGATGAATCTTGCAAACATGATGTTGACAGAAAGTAGACACAACATGTACAAAGTTATACCATTTATATAAAGTTCAAAATAAGGCAAAACTAAACTATATTGTTTAGGGAGATGCATATAGATTGTAAAAAATGCTAAGGAAAACAAGGAAGGTTACCATGAATGACAAGAAATTGGAAAAGAACACATGAAGGCTTCTGGGACAGCAGCAAAATTTCATTCACTTCAGCACTGGTTACTCAGGTATTCTTCCTATAATTATTCATTAATTGAACCTTTGTGTGTTTATTTATTATAAACTCCCCAGTGTTTTTTTCTTTTTTTTTCTTTTTTTTAGGGCCGCAGCTGAGGCACATGGAGGTTCCCAGGCTAGGGGTCCAATTGGAGTTACAGCTGCCTGCCTACACCACAGCCACAGCAACTCAGGATCCGAGCTGCATCTGCGACCTACACCACAACTCACGGCAACGCTAGATCCTTAACCCACTGAGCAAGGCCAGGGATCGAACCTGCAACCTCATGGTTCCTAGTTGGATTCATTTCCAAGTGCCACGACAGGAACTCCGCCCCAGTGTTTATTTTCCTATTTTTTAATTTTTTGTATTTTCAAGGGCCACACCCCCGGCATATGGAGGTTCCCAGGTTAGGGGTCCAATTGGAGCTACAGCTGCTGTTTCACACCACAGCTCACAGCAACGCCGGATCCTTAACCCACTGATAGAGGCCAGGGATGGAACCTGCAACCTCATGGTTCCCAGTTTCCGCTGCGACAGGATGGGAACTCCCTAGTGTTTATTTTTAATAAAATGATGTAAAAACAAAGAGGCAGAGGGCGGGGAAGAGGGAGAGAAGGGGGAAGGTAGGAAAGAAAGCAAAAGAGCCCATGGGCTGACCTCTTACCAGGTGGGTTGGTCTGAGGGTCTGTGAAGGGAGAGTCTCAGGGTCAAGTGTGCCTCTGACTATTACCCCTGAGACTGGAATCTGGAGGAACTCTCTTCTGGAGACGTCTCTGGAATTTTGTAATCTAGGAAAGGCGCTGCACGTCTCTGAGGTTTATTTCTTCAGCTCTAGATGGGGAAGCCTCACTGAATCCTATAAAGGTCTCTGCTCAGATGTCCCCTCCTCCAAGAGTCCTTCCCAGACTACTTCCTGACAATGGCACCTCCTTCCATTCTTTTCCCCATTATTTTCTTCACAGTACTTAATACTGGTGGAAGGTGTTTGCCTCTGAAATTATGTCAAATATTTGTGCATGAGGAGCATGATTCTTGTTTACCATGGTATCCCCAGTGCCTAAAACAGTGTTTGGCACAGAGTAGGTGCTCAGTAAATATTTGCAGCATTACAAAGATGAGGTAACCTAATGCTCTGTGGTGTCTGGCTCTGAGGAGGCACTCAATAAATATGAGTTTTCCCCGTCCCTTTTTGCTGAGACACCCACCCGTGTTTCCTGGGGCTGGACTCAACCAGCCCCCTATCTCATTCCTACCTCCTCTCCAACCTGGGGCTGAGAAAACGCCCTAGACTTACCCCTCTGATCATTTAGGTAACAGAAACCTGGAAGTTCTCAGGGCTGGGATCTCCTGCACGAGGACCCCTCATCCTGGGCCCTGATGAGGGGATAGCAGGAGGGGGTGGGGCAGGAGCAGAAGCTGGAGGGGAAAAATAATCCTCTTACCCAGCAGGTTGGGCTAAGGGTCTGTAAGCACAACTGGCTGTGAACTGTCTGCTACCCACTGAACCCCATGTGATCCTTTTTCATCTGCCCTTCCCCCACAAGCCTTCCGAGTGTCACAGCTTCCCTGCTCCGGGAGGGGACCTTTCCCTCAAGGTGACTCAGCTGCCCCTGGACGACCAGGCTCTGAATGTTGGCGGCACCTTGGAAGTGTAGGGATGTTTCTGCGTTTAGACTTACATTGTGGGCTCGGAGCGAGGTCCCGCAGACTCGCCAGGAAGCCTTCTCTCATCCCTCCATCAGCGTGATTGGCCCCCTCCTCCCTGTCCCGGCCTTGCAGCTCCTATATTTAGCACTTATTTCCTTCTGCTCGTCTTAGACTTCGTTGTTTACTTGCTTGCCTTCCCGCCCCACCTCCGCAGGCCGTGGGCGCCTCCCCAGGGCAAGGGGCCCGGCCTCAGTCATTACTGTGCTCAGAGCACGCGGCGGAGCCCCAGATGTTCAACAGTTTTTACAAAGCATCTCCTATGAAAATAAGGGCTAACAAGCTTTTATACCTCAAATGGCCTTAAACAACTTTCCCTGATATCTCAGCTGCCAGCTTTCCAATTTAAAAGCTAATTAAGACATAGAAAAAGATGAAAACAGAACTTTTGAGAAAAAGTGGAAAAATGATTGGCAGTAGTCCAGGAGGAATTAGTGTGGCCCTGCCAGCGGGTATGGTCAGCAGCTGGTGCATGTTTTACCCTCTAAACTGGCCTAGAGGAGTTCCCTGTGGCTCAGCAGGTTAAGGATCTAGCATTGTCACTGCTGTGACCCATGTCCGGGGTTTGATCCCTGGCTTGGGAACTGCGTGCAGTAGGCCCGGTCAGAAAGAACAACAAAAAAACCCAAACTGGCTTAGAATGTTCAGGTAGGAGGTCAGAGACATGGCACCATAGGAGGAAGGCTTGACCCCCCACTGCTTGTGGGGGGGTTGCTCCAGCCAGAAAACTGGGCAAGTGCTCCCTATCACAAAGGTATGACCTCCTGAAGCGGTCACTTCTGTCGGCCCTGGGCCCCCCATTGGCCTGAGTCTGCCCAGGTGCACCTGGAGACCAGCGAGTAAAACCTATGGATCTGGGGCTGAGCCACACTGGGGACGAGTCCGCCTGGAAGGCTCTTCTGCCTAATGTGCAGATGCTACAAATGGAAAGGATGTACATTTAGCTCTATTTTATATACAGTAAATGGGTGCATTGTGGTAATGAAATTGTGCTTACTCAGTTGGAGGGTCTTTGACTTTTTTTTTTTTTTTTTTTGTCTTTTTGCTATTTCTTGGGCCGCTCCCGCGGCATATGGAGGTTCCCAGGCTAGGGGTTGAATCAGAGCTGTAGCCACCGGCCTACGCCAGAGCCATAGCAACGCGGGATCCGAGCCGTGTCTGCGACCTACACCACAGCTCACGGCAACGCCGGATCGTTAACCCACTGAGCAAGGGCAGGGACCGAACCCACAACCTCATGGTTTCTAGTCGGATTCGTTAACCACTGCGCCACGACGGGAACTCCTGACTTTTAATTTATATTGATTCTGGCAGGTTTGGTCTTATTTTCATGCTTGGGCTTTCTTTTCATGTTTTCATCTATGCTTTTTTGCTTTCTCTCTCTCTCTCTCTTTTGCTTTCTGTGATGTGTACAATTTATTTATTTTTACCTTCTGTGATTTGAAAAGTATACAGTTTATTGTTTTAATTCTGTTTATACCTTCAAGATTGTAAAAAGCTTTCTTGGACCCATGTTTCTCCAACTATCAAATTCAAGAAAAATCTATAAATTTTTGGAGTTCTCATCATGGTATAGCAGAAACGAATCTGACTAGGAACCATGAGGTTGTGGGTTTGATCCCTGGCCTTGCTCAGTGGGTTAAGGATCCAGCGTTGCTGTGAGCTATGGTGTAGGTTGCAGACCCAGCTAAGATCTGGCGTTGCTGTGGCTGTGGCATAGGCTGGTAGCCTGCACTTCCTTGCAATGTAGGGGCTGAGTTCTAAGGGCAAGCAGCCCCCAGAGGGAGAGCCAGATGGAAGCCACATGAGTTTGATGACTCACAAACCATTCAGGGAGTTCTCTTCATGGCTCAGCAGTTAATGAACCTGACTAGAATCCATGAAGATGCGGGTTCGATTGAAGATCCAGCTTTGCTGTGCGCTGTGGTGTAGGTCACAGATGTGGCTTGGATCCTGAGTTGCTGTGGCTGTGGTGTAGGCCAGTGGCTGTAGCTCTGATTCGACCCCTAGCCTGAGAACTTCCATATGCTGCAGGTTTGGCCCTGAAAAGCCAAAAAAAATAAAATCATTCACTGTCATCTTCTGCTATATCCTATTATAATAAAAGTCCACCCAGATGGAATGGAAGTGCATCAGTATCACTACATAAGACAAACGAGTGGGATGTTCACATATGTACATACATGTACATGAATATGTACATATCCACACACATTACATACATATATATGTTGGCATGGTCATATATGAAAATTACGATCAGCCACACTGCATTTCCTTAAAGTCTCCCCCCATTTTAAAAAGTTGTATTGAAGCATAGTTGATTTACAATGTTGTGATAATTTCTGCTGTACAACAAAGTGATATGGTTATACATCTACACACATCCATTCTTTTCCCATATAGGTTATCACAGAATATTGGTAGAGTTCCCTGTGCTATACAGCAGATCCTGGTTGACCATCCACATGGAGGTTCCCAGGGTAGGGGTTGAACCGGAGCTAAAGCTGCCAGCCTATACCACAGCCACAGCAACACCAGATCCCCGACCCACTGAGCAAGGCCAGGGATTGAACTTGAATCCTCTTGGATACTAGTTGCATTCATCTTTGCTGTGCCACAATGGGAACTCCCCCCACTTGTGTTTATGCTTAATTTAATTTTCATTACTCTAGGAGATGGATCTGAAAAGATGCTGCTGCAGTTTTTGTCAAAGTGTGTCCTGCCTACGTTTTCATCTAAGAGTTTTGTAGAATCTGGTCTTCCATTTAGGTCTTAATCCATTTTGAATTTATTTTTGTGTATGGTGTTAGAGAGTGTTCTAATTTCATTCTTTTATGTGTGGCTGTCCAGTTTTCCAGCACCACTTATTGAGGAGACTGTCTTTTCTCCATGTTATATTCTTGCTTCCTTTTTCATAGATTAGTTGACCGTAAGTGTGTGGATTTATTTCTGGGCTTTCTGTCTTCTTCCATTGACCTATATTTCTGTTTTTGTGCCAGAACCATACCGTTTTGATGACTGCATCTTTGTAGTATAGTCTGAAGTCAGGGAGCCTGATTCCTCCATCTTAGTTTTTCTTTCTCAGGATGGCTTTGGCCATACTTTTGCCTTTAAACTGGTTATACCATCCTTCTGGGTCCTAGGTTTATAATGAGTTAGAGAGTATTTTTGTGTTTTTTTTTTTTTTTTTTTTTTTGCTTTTAACGTTTTTTGTTGTTGTTGTTGTTGTTGTTGTTTTGTTGTTGTTGCTATTTCTTGGGCCGCTCCCGCGGCATATGGAGGTTCCCAGGCTAGGGGCTGAATCGGAGCTGTAGCCACCGGCCTACGCCAGAGCCACAGCAACGCAGGATCCGAGCCGCGTCTGCAACCTACACCACAGCTCACGGCAACGCCGGATCGTTAACCCACTGAGCAAGGGCAGGGATCGAACCCGCAACCTCATGGTTCCTAGTCGGATTCGTTAACCACTGCGCCACGACGGGAACTCCGTATTTTTGAATGCATTCAGTATGTTTCTATTTGAGTCATGATTGAAACATTTAAAAAATTTATCTTTCTTGAAAAATCGGGAAAAGGTGTATTCAGCCTTATCTATAACATAGCAGGCATGATTATGATGCTACTCTGGACAGCAGAATGCAAATATATATAGAGTATGATTAAAATTGAATTTAATATTCATAAGAAAAAGACAGTAGAAAAGATACACCAAAATATATTAGGCTGCTTGATATTTTTCTTTATTATATTTTCCCCAAATTTTAAAAGATGAATTATGCTATCTTTGTTACAGGAGTCCAGTGAGGCTCCAGTCTGAACCTTTGTTTTATTGATGGTGTAACAATGGTTTTATGGATTGCGAGGGGCTGGAGAGAGAGCCAGCCTGTTCTCTGCACAGCTCCTGGGGTCAGCAGTGAGTCCTGCTGGTGGGCAAGGGGGGCATATGACATAGTAATAACAATAATAAAATAATATTATTTAATTAATTATAATTAATTAATTATAACTGCTGTCCCTACCTCCAGAAATTGTACTAAGCAATATCTGATTTAACCCTCACAACAGCTCTTGGAAGTAAGTACTATCATTATTCCCATTTTGTGGATGAGGAACTGGGGGAGTGAGGACATATTGGAGGTCAGGTAACTTGCCCAACTCTTAAGTGGTGAAGCAGGAATTGAAACTCAGGCTGATGCCCTTGCTACCCTGCATCATGGGAGAGAGTTGAAAAGGAAGTCTTTGAATCCCTTTCTGAAAAATCACCCCCACTACTGAATCCAAGCCCTCAGAATCAGTTTATCCAGGAAACATCTACTGAACCTCCTCTATGTCCCAGGCACTGAGGACAAGGCCTGGCTAAGTCTTCAAGGAGCTCAGGAGCTAGGATGAGCCCAGAGATGGAAGCAAGAAGGGAGGGCACAAAGGAGGGGCACCCCTGAAGGAAAGGGAGAGTTGGGGGATGCTTCCCAGAGGAGGTGTCAGCCAACTTGAGTCTCAAAGGAGGGCAGCCTGGTAAAGGGGTTGAGGGGGCAGTAAGGGCATTCAGGGCAGAAGAATGGCCAGAGCAGAGGGGTAATAAAGATACACCAGAGAAGCACAGTAAAGACATGCATTCTAGAACTGCTGTCCCTACCTCCAGTACCCCACCTGTCCCCTTCCCTGGTTACCAGAAAGCCATTTTGTACAGTGGGATGGACACTGTTGATTGTCAAGGGTGGTACCTGAATTGCCAGGGTATTTGGACTAGAGTCAGATCACCCCTCCCTGAGGGCTAATGGATTAAGATACAGCTGGGAGAGTTCCTGTTGTGGCTCAGTGGGTTAAGAACCTGACCAGTATCCATAAGGATGTGATCTCTGGCCTCTCCCAGTGGGTTAAGGCTCCAGCATTGCCACAAGCTGTGGCCTAGGTTGCAGACATGGCTCAGATCTGTCATGGCTGCGGCTGTGGCGTAGGCCAGCAGCTGCAGCTCTTATTTGACCCCTAGCCTGGGAACCTCCATATGCCACAGGTGCAGCCCTAAAAAGCAAGCAAGCAAACAAACAAAACCACCAAAAAACAAAAAACAAACCCAAACTTTATTTATGGGCGTTCCCGTTGTGGCTCAGTGGGTTAAGAATCTGACGAGTATCCATGAGGATGTGGGTTCAATCTGTGGCCTCACTCAATGGGTTAAGGATGTAACATTGCCATGAGCTGTGGTGTAGGTCCCAGATGCGGCTCGGATACGATGTTGCTATGGCTGTAGCATAGGTTGGCAGCTGGAGATATGATTCAGCCCCTAGCCTGGGAACTTCCTATGCTGCAGGTGCAGCCCTAAAAAGAAAAAACAAAACAAACACCCCAAACTTTATTTATGGACACTGAAATTTGAATTTTATATAATTTCCATGTCTTGCTATATTCTTCTCCTTTCGGTGTTTTTCATATAAGAACATAAATGCCATTCTGAGCTCGCAGACCAAGCAGAAACAGGCTGCAAAGGGCCAGTTTTGGCCAACCGCTCTCACTCTCGTAGGGCGTGAACCCTCAGGCTAGGAAGGAAGGTCGTTGTCAAAGAGGCTGGGCAGCTGGGCCAGTGGGTCAGGGGTACTGCTGGGACCACAGTCCAGATTGTCACAGGGGAGTCCCCTTCTCTCCAGTCCTTTAGACTGCCCTCTTCAGTCAGCACCCTCCTGCAGACGAAGCCCAGGACCCACAAGAGGGCGCAAGTGCTTGGAGGGGATGACACTTCTAGCCTGGGTTTCCAAACTGTAGCCTCAGACCACCTGGATGCAGCTGCTCCTGATACTTCTACAGGCAGCTGCCCTGTCCCAGCCCCTGCCAGAAGCCAATCATTTAACCCCACCCACCCCACCCCACCCTGAACAATCAAGGGCCTGGCTGGGCTGCGTACCAGAGGCTGGGCCAATCGCAGGCAGAGCACTCGGTGATTTGGGGCCTGGCTTGAAAATACAGGCTGGCCATGGAGAAGTGTCTTAAAAGACCCAGAGGAAGCTGCAGTCAGTGGTGGGCTCTACAGCTGGAGGTTGGGTAGATTCAAGGGCTGGGGTGGCCACAAGGGGCCAGGTGCCAGTTGAAGTCATGGGAGAGGAGAGACTGTGGGTGAAGGAGGAGCTGGGCAGGAAGAGAAACAGAGTGGGGGCCATAGAGAGAGACAGATAGACAGCCTGGCTGAGAGACATGGTAGCCGAATCCCACAACTGCCCTGGGCCTTCCCGAGACTTGACCAGGGGACCTCACTGTATTTTCACAGCCTCCACCCTGCCTTTCTAGGGGTAAATCCCAACACTTTTCCTGGGTGAGTCCAGCAGGTCACTGATACGCTCCATCAGACCAAAAGCCATGACTGAGCAGGTCATTTCTGCTGCTGGCTCAGTTCCTCTCTTGCACAGTAACTTTATGATTTTATGCTTAGAGGGAACTTTAAACTGCAGGTTGGGGACTCTTTGTTGTTTCGTATCAGCAGGTTGGAATCTTGTCTCACTACTAAAATCCACAGATGCATGACCTGGGCCTCGCTATGCTCACCTCTTAAGTAGTCTGTGCCATTTATTATGAGAGCGTTGAGTTTTATCTGAGTCCTGTGCTCTTGAAAGGCAGGGAGGAATAAGAAACTCCCCACCTCCTTAAGTTCTGGGGAAACAGGACCTCCTTGCTCTCGCATATGCCAAGAAAACAACCCATGTACCTCCTTTGTTGCTATTCCCATGAGACTGGCTGATGACTCCCTGGTCACCTGCCTCTCTGAAACCTTAGGCGACTTCCTTTTCTTTAAGACATTTGGGGAGTTCCCATCGTGGCTCAGTGGTTAATGAATCCGACTAGGAACAATGAGGTTGAGGGTTCGATCCTGGCCTTGCTTAGTGGGGTAAGGATCCGGCGTTGCCATGAGCCATGGTGTAGGTTGCAGACGCAGCTCAGATCGGGTGTTGCTGTGGCTCTGGCGTGGGCCAGCAGCTACAGCTCCGATTAGACCCCTAGCCTGAGAATCTCCATATACCACGGGAGTGACCCTAGAAAAGACAAAAAAAAAAAAAACCCAAAAAACAACAAAAAAAAAACCCACCAGACATTTGGTGTTCATGCCCCTTCTCCCTATTCCAATAACTGGAATAAACTCTTCATTGCCTAGGGCTTTTTGCTTTAACGATTACCATAAATTGTAATCATCCACTGGGTGAGACATCTGGAGTCCCAGGTTCCAGTCCTGGTTCACCTAGGCCTGACCTCCCCTTTCCGGCACGTTTCAGTTTTGGTTGGAACTGGCTAAGGGCTCTTTAGTTTCAGGACGTGTGAATGGCAACTCAATCCCTACAGCCCACAGCCCCTGCGCGAGGAGGCGGGGCCTATCAAGCAGCTGTAACATGTGCACGCCGCCACCAGGGGGCGGCGGCTCCGCAGGAGAAGGCCCTCGCCTCTGCTCTGGCTCGCTCTTGCAGAGCCTTTAAAATCCACTTTGGAGGTGGACGCAAGGCAGCGTTTTGAGCCCTCTAGTGCTTTCCTCTGCTACACGCCGCTGCACTCTAGGCATTTGTTTTTTTGCTTCCACCTCCAGAGATTCCTCCTCCGCAGATGCCAGTCAGAAGACTCTCGAGTCAGCCCAAGCGGGGTTCACAAGTCAGTTTCGAGCTTCTAGGTTTCTAGAGCTTGCCTGGAGACCACGTCCCTTCCCTTCGCGCGGCCCTCCAGCCTCCTTTTCTACTTAAGTTGAAGAATCTCTCCGGCTGCAGGGAAATGGAGAGGCAGAAGGGAGGAGCCTGAAGAGGACTGATTTAGGGGCAGCACTTAACCAACCGGTCACAGCCGTCAGCATTTGTAGCATCGCGGTGTCCCCGTAAACTGGGCAAGGCAAGAGCTGTAACGGCCATCTGAAGGATGGGGAAACAGACTCTCAGAGAGCAAAAGTGGTTAGCCTCTGGTCACACAGCTAGTAAATGGCTTCTGCCAGAACGCAGTTCTCCAGGTCCTAAACCCGGAGCCCTTGGGGTGGGTGGCCAGGACCAGAGATGGTTCACCACTTGGAAAGGGGCCCTGGACATCCCTCAGGACAGAAACCAAAGTGCAGCCTCCCAAAAGGACCCAGATTAGCGAGTTTTAAGTATTGACATGGTAAGATGATCACGTTTGCTTTTTCAAGTGTATATGTCTACATTCGCAATGGAAAAGCAAATATAAATACCAAAGCCAAATACGAATTAAAGGCAAATATTAAACAGCCAGACTGTCCACAGTGGACTCTCTCTGTGGTTGGAATAGCAGTAGTGGGTGGAGAGTTTTCATTTTCTCTGTATTGTTCCGATTCTTCAGTCCTCACATATATAAACTAGAAAGGAGAAGAAAAATTCGATATTTCTGTTGGACAAAAAAAAATAATACCTCCTTGTTAAAGAGTTGGAAAATAAAAAAGAGCATGAAGAAAATAAAATTCATCAGTTACCCTTGTTCTTCTTCCCTGTAGACATTGATGTTTTTCTTTCTAACTGGTTTCTTTCTTTACCTAACATGAATAACAGTGTTAATTGCAGAAGAATGTTGTGAAGATTGAGTGAGAGGCTGTATATAATAGCTAACATTCCAGAAGCGTTAGCCATTTTTATATATAACAAAATCTGCCCCGTACTGTATGTATTTTTTATACGCTGCTGTTTTCACTTATAACGTTGTTTCCCATGTTGGCTCTTCTTTAAGAATATTTTTAGTGACTGCACAAAATTTCATTATATTTAAGTAAACTTTATTGAACCTATCCCTGAATGTTGAAACTTTAGATTGTTTCCAATTTTTGCTGTTAAAATAACAGTGAGATTAACATCTTTAAACATCTCTCCTTGTCAGCATTTCTGATTACTTCCTTAGATGGATTTCTGGAGGTAGGATTACTGGGACAAAGGGTGCAAATATTTTTCAGGCTTTTGATTCAGTTTACCAAAGTCCTTCCCAGAAAAATCTTGCCAGTTTACACTCCCACCTGCAGTGCGTGAGAATGCCTGTCCCAAAGCACACAAAGGAGGGATTTTTTGGGGATGGGTGAGATTCAATTATGTTGCTGGAATGAGGAGAAGGATCCCTGTGGGGAGGGAGGGTTTAAATTTCAAGAGAGGAGTTCCTGTCATGGCTCAGTGGAAATGAATCTGACTAGCATCCATGAGGATGCAGGTTCGATCCCTGGCCTCGCTCAGTGAGTTAAGGATC
Source organism: Sus scrofa (assembly GCF_054392235.1). NCBI lineage: Eukaryota > Metazoa > Chordata > Mammalia > Artiodactyla > Suidae > Sus > Sus scrofa. The sequence goes on from NC_139383.1 coordinate 176,594,761, forward strand.
CAGTGTTGCCATGAGCTGTGGTGTAGGTCGCAGATGCGGATCAGATCTGACGTTGCTGTGGCTCTGGCGTAGGCTGGCAGCTACAGCTCTGATTAGACCCCTAGCCTGGGAACCTCCATATGCCACAGGTGCAGCCCTAAAAAGATTAATAAAGAAAAGAAAAGAAAATTTCAGGAGAGAGAGAGGACGTCTAAAGGACCAAGGTCCCTGGGAGAAAAGGATGGTGTTTTGAAGCACATTTATAGGAATTGTCTTAGATTTAAGAAGGGCCACCTCATTGTCAGAAAGAGCTGTGATTGGGTGTGGATAAACTGCCTGTAAGTGGGTAGGTGAGAGTCAAGATTGCTCAATAAAGTAGAGGCTGAGGAGTTCCCGTTGTGGTGTAGCAGAAACAAATCCCGGAGTTCCCGTTGTGGCGCGGTGGTTAACGAGTCCGACTAGGAACCATGGGGTTGCGGGTTCTATCCCTGGGGGTTGAGGATCCGGTGTTGCCGTGAACTGTGGTGTAGGTCGCAGAGGCGGCTCGGATCCCATGTTGCTGTGGCTGTGGCCTAGGCTGTAGGCTGCAGCTGCAGCTCTGATTCAACCCCTAGCCTGGGAACTTCTATATGCTGTGGGCATGGCCCTAAAAAGCAAAATGAAATAGAGACCGAGTCATCTATTCAAAGGTAAAAGGTGAGGAGTTCCCATTGTGGCTCAATGTGTTAAGAGCCCCACATTTGTCTGTGAGGATGCAGGTTCCATCCCTGGTCTCGCTTATTGGGTTAAGGATCTGGCATTGGGGCAAGCTGCAGCTTGGACCCTGCATTGCTGTGGCTGTGGCGTAGGCTGACAGCTGCAGCTCTGATTCAGCTCCTAGCCTGGGAACTTCCCTGTGCTATGGGTGTGACCCTAAAAAGAAAACAAACAAAAAACCCCCAAACAAGACAAAATAAAAAGAAACAACAGTAAAAGGTGAGGGCTAAGGAGGAGCCTCGAGGAAGGGCTAAGGGATTCTACCTTTTTACTCCCAGAGAGTAAAAAGTTGACAGTCTGATTGAAGCAGACAAGTTTGAGTGTGTGATGGTGCCATTCTTTTTTTTTCTTTTTTGGCCAAGGAGACATGCAGAGGCTTGATGTAGGATCCCCGTTCCCAGACCAGTGATTGAACCCTGGACCACAGCAGGGAAAGCACCAAATTCTAACCACTAGGCCACCAGGGAACTCCCTGATGGTACCGTTCTTGAGGGCTGTGTGTGCTTTACAGTGTGCAGGCACCTGGGGACAGAAAAAGTTGTACACTTATTAATTTAAACCAAGTCTTTCAAATCAGGTAGTAAACAGAAAAAAACAATGAGGCTGGAGGAGTCATAGTAGTAAAAGGTTTACAAACTTCTGGTGTTGTACCAAAATTTCAAGGAACAGTTAATTCCTATTTTCCAAAAAAAATTAGACATGAGCAAAAGCTGCCTAGGTCATTTTATGAGGCCAGTATAATCTTGGTTCCAAAATCAGTGAAAACAAAGCAATAATTGAAATGAATAGACTTGTTTCAGCTATACTGTAGATAAAAAAATCCTAAATAGGAGTTCCCGTTGTGGTGCAGTGGTTAACGAATCCTACTAGGAACCATGAGGTTGCGGGTTCGGTCCCTGCCCTTGCTCAGTGGGTTAACGATCTGGCATTGCCGTGAGCTGTGGTGTAGGTTGCAGAGCGGCTCGGATCCCACGTTGCTGTGGCTCTGGCATAGGCCGGTGGCTACAGCTCTGATTCGACCCCTAGCCTGGGAACCTCCATATGCCGCAGAAGCAGCCCAAAGAAATAGCAAAAAAAAAAACCTAAATAAAATAGCAGCTAACTAACCCAATCATATAACCCAGTTATATATTTTAAAAAATACATTTTGATCAAGTAGGATTTATCACAAGAAATTTCAGGTAGGCTCAATATCAGATATCTCTCCATTAATAAAGAACAAAAATCAGACAATTATCTCTATTGAAGAAAAAGCATTTTATTAAGTTCATTATTTATGATCCTGTAATAACTTAGCAAACTGGATGTAGGAGAGAAATTCTTTAAAAAAAATTTTTTTTAAATTATAGTTGATTTACAACATTCTGTCTATTATTGCTGTACAGCAAAGTGACCCAGTTATATATGTTCTTTTTCCCACATTATCCTCTATCATGTTCCATGATGGGTGATTAGATATAGTTCCCTGTGCTACACAGTAGGATCCCATTGCTTATCTACTCCAAATGCAATAATTTGCATCTACTAACCCCAAACTCCCAGTCCATTCCCCTCCCTCCTCCTCCCCCTTGGCAACCACAGATCTGTTCTCCAGGTCCATGAGTTTGTTTCTTTTCTGTAGATAAGTTCCTTTCTGCTCTATATTAGATTCTATATATAAGTGATATCATATGGTATTTGTCCTTCTCTTTCTGACTTAATTTAGTATGAGAGTCTCTAGTTCCATCCGTGATACTACAAATGGCATTATTTTGTTCTTTTTTATGGCTGAGAAGTATTCTACAGTGTACATGCACCACAACTTAATCCTTTCATCTGTCGATGGACATTTAATTTGTTTCTACATCTTGGCTATTGTGAGTAGTGCTGCTGTGAACATAGGGGTGCATGTATCTTTTTCAGTGAAAGTTTTGTATGGATATATGCCCAGGAGCTGGATCATCTGGTAGTTCTATATTTAGTTGTCTGAGATACCTCCATACTGTTTTCCATGGTGATTGTACCAATTTACATTCCCACCAAAAGGAGGGTTTCCTTTTCTCCACCCTCTCTTCAGCATTTGTTATTTGTAGACTTACTAATGATGGCCATTCTGACTGGTGCGAGGTGGTACCTCATGGTAGTTTTGATTTGCATTTCTCTAATAATTAGTGATGTTGAGCTTTTTTCATGTGCCTATTGGCCATCTGTATGTCTACTTTGGAGAAATGTCTATTCAGGTCTTCTACCTATTTTCAATTGTTTTTTTTTTTTTTTTCTTTTTTTGGTTTGTTTGTTTTTGCTGCTGAGTTGTACGAGTTGTTCATATATTTTGGAGATTAAGCCCTTGTTGGTTGCATCTTTTGAAACTATTTTATCCCATTCTGTCAGTTGTCTTTTTTTTTTTTTATGTTATCCTTTGCTGTGCAAAAGCTTTTAAGTTTGATTAGGTCCCATTGGTTTATTTTTGTTTTTATTTCTAGATGGGATAGTCTTAACTTGATAAAGGTAATATGTCAAAAACTTAAAGCAAACATATTTAATGAAGAGACTTTAAGTACATTCTTTTAAAGATCTGGAAAAAACAAAGAATCCAACGATACCATTGCCATTCAACATATACAATAATGGAAGATGTAGACAAAGCTATTGGGAAGAAAGAATAAGCAATAGATGGATTAGAAGAGGAGCTAAAACTATAATCATGTTAAATAGATAAAGAATATGTGATTTATATTATTATGTATACATTGTATATATATTGTGGGTGTGTATACATACACACACAAGGGAATACTATTCAGCCATAACCAAGAATGAAATAATGTCATTTGCAACAACATGGATTGACCTAGAAATGATCATACCAAGTGAAGTAAGTCAGACAGAGAAAGACAAATATCGGAGTTCCCATAGTGGCTCAGAGGAAACCAATCTGACTAGCATCCATGAGGGCTCAGGTTCAATCCCTGGCCTTGCTCAGTTGGTTAAGGATACAGCGTTGCCAGGAGCTATGGTGTAGGTTGAAGATGTGGCTCAGATTCCATGTTGCTGTGGCTGTGGTGTAGGCCGGTGGCTACAGCTAGCCTGGGAACCTCCATGTGGCACGGCTGCAGCCCTAAAAAGACCCCCCCACCCCCCCAAAGAAAGACAAATATCATGTGATATCACCTATGTGTGGAATCTAAAATATGATACAAACTTATTTACAGAAAAGAAACAGGAGTTCCCGTCGTGGCGCAGTGGTTAACAAATCCGACTAGGAACCATGAGGTTGCGGGTTCGGTCCCTGCCCTTGCTCAGTGGGTTAACGATCTGGCGTTGCCGTGAGCTGTGGTGTAGGTTGCAGAGGTGGCTCGGATCCTGCGTTGCTGTGGCTCTGGCGTAGGCCGGTGGCTACAGCTCCGATTCAGCCCCTAGCCTGGGAACCTCCATGTGCCGCAGGAGCGGCCCAAGAAATAGCAACAACAACAACAACAACAACAAAAGACAAAAAAAAAGAGAAAAGAAACAGACTCATAGACATAGAAAATAAACATATGGTTACCAAAGGGGGAAGAGGGTGGGGGAGGGATAAATTAGGTGTTTGGGATTAGCACATAAATGTAATATATATAAAACAGAGGCTTTTGGAGTTCCCATCGTAGCTCAGTGGTTAACGAATCTGACTGGGAACCATGGGGTTGAGTGTTCAATCCCTGGCCTTGCTCAATGGGTTAAGGATTTGGCATTGCTATGGGTTGTAGTATGGGTTGCAGATGTGGCTTGGATCCTGCATTGCTGTGGCCGTGGCTTAGGCCGGGGGCTACAGCTCCAATTCGACCCCTAGCCTGGGAACCTCCATATGCCGTGGGAGCGGCCCAAGAAATGGCAAAAAGACAAAATAAAATAAAATAAAACAAAAAATAATAAAATAAAATAGAGTCTTTCCCAGTGGCCTAGTGGTTAAGGATTTGGCATCGTCACTTCTGTAGCTTGGGTTTGATCCCTGACCCAGGAACTTCTGCATGCTGCAGGCATGGCCAAAAGAAAAAAATAAAAAAATAAAAAAAAAATTAAAAAGATAGGAGTTCCCGTCTTGGCTCAGTGGTTAACGAATCTGACTAGGAACTATGAAGTTTTGGGTTCGATCCCTGGCCTTGCTAAGTGGGTTAAGGATCCGGCATTGCCGTGAGCTGTGGTGTAGGTCACAGACATGGCTCAGATCTGGCGTTGCTGTGGCTGTGGTGTAGGCTGGCAGCTATAGCTCTGATTGGACCTCTAGCCAGGGAACCTCCATGTGCCACAAGTGTGGCCCTAAAAAGAAAAATAAACAAAACCAAACAAAAGAAACAAGATAAACAACAAGGTCTTACTGTATAGCACAGGGAACTATATTCAATATCCTATAATCAATCATAATGGAAAAGAATATGAAAATCTGAGAGCTCCTCTCATGGCTCAGCAGTAAAGAACTTGATTAGGATCCACGAGGATCATTCAGTGGGTAAAAGGATCTGGTGTTGCTGTGAACTGTGGTGTAGGTTACAGACTTGGCTCGGATCCAACTTTGCTGTGGCTGTGGTGTAGGCTGGCGGCTATAGCTCTGATTCAGCCCTAGCCTGGGAACCTCCATATGCTGCAGGTGTGGCTCTAAAAAGAAACGAAGAAAAAAGAAAGAAAATAAATAAAACTGATTCATATTGCTATACACCAGAAACTAAACAACAGTGTAAATCAACTATAATTAAAAAAAACCAAACAAACTCCAAACTATCATCATGTAAAGATAGTATTTTCTTTTTTTTTTTTTTAATCTTCTTAGGGCCACACCCACAGCATTTGGAGGTTCCCAGGCTAGGGGTCTAATCGGAGCTGTAGCCACCGGCCTATACCACAGCCACAGTAACTCAGCATCTGAGCCACTTCTTCGACCTACACCATAGCTCACGGCAACACCAGGTCCTTAACCCACTGAGCAAGGCCAGGGATCGAACCCGCAACCTCATGGTTAGTAGTGGGATTCATTTCCTCTGTGCCACAAGGCAAACTCCAAGATAATATTTTCACTCGTCTTGAAAAAAAAGAGAAGCAACAGATAGACTGTTAAAACTGTTAAGAGAATTCAGTAAAACCTCTAGATACAATATTGCCCCCCCCAAAAAAAAAACCCGTAAAATTTCTCTTCACCAGCAGTAACCAAATTCTACTTACGATAGCAACAGAAAAGCATGTACAATACCTAGGAATGAACTTAACTAAGAATGTCCAGGAAAACAATGGAGAAAACTATAAAATTCTAATAAAGCATGTAGAAATTAACCTGAATAAATTGAGAGAAATTATATGCTCTTGTATGAAATGACTTAATACTCTATAGGAGTCAGTTCTTTACTTTTTATTTTTATTTTTTATTTTATTTTTTTGCTTTTTAGGGCCACACCTGCGGCATATGGAATTCCCAGGCTAGGGGCCAAATTGGAACTGTGACTGCCAGCCTACACGAAAGCCACAGCAACACCAGATCCTTAACGCACTGAGTGAGGCCAGAGATTGAACTCGCCTGGATACTAGTCAGGCTTGTTTCTGCTGAGGCACAATGGGTACTCCCAGAAATCAGTTCTTTATTAATTAATTTATATATGCAATGAGATCCCAATAAAAATTCCAGGTATATTTTCCAGAACTTAATAAGCTCATTCTAAAATTGATGTGGATGAGCCAGATTAAGTCAGCCTTATGAAAGTAAAGAGCAGCATGCTACACAGCCAGGTTATAAGCCAGACAAAGCAAAACAAGAGTTCCCGTTGTAGTGCAGTGGAAGTGAATCTGACTAGGAACTATGAGGTTGCAGGTTCAATCCCTGGCCTCACGCCGTGGGTTAAGGATCTAACATTGCTGTGAGCTGTGGTGTAGGTCACGGATGTGGCTTGGATCTGGCATTGCTGTGGCTGTAGTGTAGGCTGGCAGCTGTAGCTCTGATTGAACCCCTAGCCTGGGAACCTCCATATGCTGTGGGCATAGCCCTAAAAAGCAACAAACAAACAAACAAACAACAACAACAAACAAAACAAAAAAAACCTCAGCAACATCCTTTTGCACAAAAACAGACCAATAGACCATGGAATAGAATAGAAAACTCAGAGTCAGACCATGAGTATATGGATGGGAGGAATCATACATCAATGAAGAAGGGGCAGTTTTAACCAGCTTGCTAGATGGAGAAAAACAAAATGGGATTCCTGCCTGATACCAAGTAGAAAAAGGACACTCTACATGACAAAAAACCTCAATGTGAAAAAATAAAACTCTAAAGTTGAGAGAAGAAAATATAAGAGTTCCTGTTGTGCTCAATGGGTTAAGAACCTGACTCGTGTCTGTGAGGATGAGGGTTTGAGCCCTAGCCTCGCTTAGGGGGTTAAGGATCTGGCATTGCCGTGAGCTGTGGCCCTATAAAGCAAAATGATACTAATTAATAAATTAAAAAATAAAAAATGAGACGGGACAAGTAACTCATGCAAACCTCAAAGCAAAAGAGAGACTTCCAGTTTCCAGTTGGGCAAATGAGAAGCTTGGAAGTCTCTGCTCTGTCCTAACAGGTAAAAAGCTGAACAAATTGAAAATAAACAAGTCTTCTTAGATCTGTCAGAGAAGCGAGGTCACAGGGTAAACTCATGGCTCCAAAAGTTGAGACACAGTAGGTGGATGGTCACAACTTACCAGAGTGGAAAGCCCTGGGTAGCCTCCCCGGGAACCCGCAGTAGGGGAGGCAAACCTCCACTTGGATTGGTGAATTGCTGAAAGCTCTGTGGGGACAAGTCTGAGATTTAAGAACTCTAGGGAGGCCCAGCCTCATAGGGGCACCTACATTTTTGTGAGTGTTACCTCCAGGAGCTCTACCAGGTTCTCACAGCAAATGTCAGAGAAAAATCAGGTCATGCTTCCAGCAGTGGGAAGAGAAAAAGTAACCATTTTGAAATATGTCAGAGGGTTCTTCTTAATGCCCCCAGAAAAAACTCTTTTTTTTTTTTTTTTCTTTTTGGTCTTGTAGGCCCCATCCGAAGCATATGGAGGTTCCCAGGCTAGGGATCCAGTTGGAGCTGTAGCCGCCAGCCTATACCACAGCCATAGCAACAACAGATCTGAGCCATGTCTGCGACCTACACCACAGCTCATGGCAACGCCGGATCCTTAACCCACTGAGCGAGGCCAGGGATCGAACCCCCATCCCCATGGATGCTAGTCAGGTTTGTTAACCACTGAGCCATGACGGGAACTCCCAGAAAGAACTCTTTTACCTGAGCATAACCTGCTGGGGTTTTAACAACGTGGGGAAAGGAAAATCCCCAACTCCAGCCAGCTCTAGCCATCCTGTTCCACTTAAGGGAGTGAAAACAAAACAAAACAAAAAACACCAAAAACCAGCTGAGAAGCACTTGCAAAGTTCACAGTCCAGAGGTACAGGCTCACTAAAGATTGAGACCTCATCATAGAATTATAGGACTCCCCTCTGCCTTCTACCATATGAATACAGGCCTATTTATTGCAGTTCCTTTTATCCAATATATCAGGCCTAGCTTTCAAAAAAAAAAAAAAAAAAAAAGAATTACAATGCATGCTCAAAAGTTAAAAACTCAGTTTGAAGAGACAGCAAGTACCAGAACCAGACTCAGGTCTGGCAGAGCTGTGGGAATTATCAGACTAGGTTTTAATGATTGGAGTTCCCATTGTGGTTCAATGGTAACAAACCCAACTAGTATCCATGAATTTCTGTTTGATAAAAAGTAATACCTCCTTGAGTTCCTGTCATGGCTCAGCAAAAATGAATCTGACTAGTATCCATGAAGATGTAGGTTCAATTCCTGACTCTCTCAGGGGGTTAAGGATCTGGCTTTGCTGTGGTGTAGGTTGCAGATGTGGCATTGCTAGGCTGTGGTGTAGGCCAACAGCTGCAGCTCCAATTTGACCCCTAGTCTGGGAACTTCCATATGCTGCAGGTGTGGCCCCCAAAAAAGGACAAAAAAAAATATAATACAGTACAATAAAATAACTATGATTAATATTCTAAGGGCACTTAGATGGATAAAGTAAACAACATGCAAGAACCGATGGACAACATCAGCAGAGAGATGGAAATTCTAAGAAAGAATTCTAAGAAAGAGATAAAAAACACTATAACAGAATGTGGCACAGCGGGTTAAGGATCTGGCATTGTCACTGCTGTTGCGTGGGTTCAATCCCTGGCCCGGCATGGCCAAAAAACAAAGATTCAAAAACACTGTAAGAGAAATGGATGCATGTGTTAGAAAAAAGAAAGATCTAAAATAAGTGATCTAAGCTTCCATCTTAGGAAACTAAAAAATGGAGAGCAAATTACATCCAAAGTAAGTGAAAGGTAGCAGGTCCTATAGAAAAATTGGCAAATTTTATCAACAAGCAATTTCTAAGTGTGGGAACCCAAACAGGCATATGAAGAGAATTAGTAAGAATTAAAACCATCAATGATGTTCAAAACAATAAGATATCCCCTTCCACTTATTTATTAATTTATTTATTTGGCTGGCAAAAATTGGAAAGCTGGAGAATGCCAAATTTTGGCAGTTACGTGGAGACATAGGCTCTTTCAAGTGCTGCTGGAGGGGATGCAGAGCAGTCAGCCTTTCTGGGGAGCAGTCCAGCACTAGGTAGACACATGTGTTAGATGCATAGCCTAGGACCCAGTAAATCCACTCCTGGCTGGAGAGCCCAAGCAAATGAGCTCACAGATACATTACAGGCTATGGATTAGAATGTTCACTGCTGTATCAGTTCTGAGAGTGGGCAGTCACAGATGTCCAATTGTCCATCTGCAGAGGGGTAAATGGGTAAAATGTGGAAACGCACACAATAGAGTGTTATGCACCAGTTAGAGAAGCAAGGGATTAGACGCATACATAGCATACAGAGCAATGTGAATGGACAGTAAAAACCAAGCTGAGTGACAAAAGTAACTAGCAGAATGAGATAAATAACTATTGCTATAAAGTACATGTGCATACATATACTATATATATATGTGTGTGTATATATATATATATATAGTTTTTGGTGGTTTTTTTTTTTTTTTTTTTTTTTTTGGTCTTTTTAGGGCTGCACTCACAGCATACGGAAGTCCCCAGGCTAGGGGTTGAATTGGAGCTATAGCTGCCAGCCTGTGCCACAGCCACAGCGATGCCACATCCAAGCTGCATCTGTGACCTACACCATAACTCCCTACAACGCTGGATCCTTAACCCACTGGGCAAGGCCAGGGATCGAACCCATGTCCTCATGGATACTAGTCAGGTTTGTTAACCACTGAACCACGACGGGAACTCCACTTGTGCATATTTTTGTAATTTACTGTGTATAGATTATCAATTTAAAAAATGCATACAAAGGAGTTCCCGTCGTGGCGCAGTGGTTAACGAATCTGACTAGGAACCATGAGGTTGCGGGTTCGGTCCCTGGGCTTGCTCAGTGGGTTAACGATCCGGCGTTGACGTGAGCTGTGGTGTAGGTTGCAGATGCGGCTCGGATCCCACGTTGCTGTGGCTCTGGCGTAGGCCGGTGGCTACAGCTCCGATTCAACCCCTAGCCTGGGAATCTCCATATGCCGCAGGAGCGGCCCAAGAAATAGCAGCAACAACAACAACAACAACAGACAAAAGACAAAAAAAAAAAAAAAATGCATACAAGGAGTTCCCATTGTGCCTCAGTGGGTTAAGAACCTGATATAGTGGGGATGAGTGTTCGATCGATCCCTGGCCTCGCTCAGGGGGCTAAGGATCCAGCATTGCTGCAAGCTGTGGTGTAGGTCGCAGATGCAGCTCAGATTTGGGGTTGCTGTGGCTGTGGTGTAGACCGGCAGCTGCAGTTCTGATTTGACCTCTTGCCTGGGAACTTACATGCTGCAGGTGTGGCCCTAAAAAGAAAAAGAAAAAAAAAAAAATGCATTCCAGGGGCAGGGGGAGGGATGAATAGGTGGACCCAGAGGCTTTTTAGGACACTGAAAATACTCTGTAATGATATCATAATGATGGCTACATGTCATTATTCATTTGTCAAAACCCACAGAATACACAGCACCAAGACTGAACCCTAATATAAACTATGGACTTGAGGTGATTATGATGTTTCTGCTGATTCATCAGCTGTAACAAGTGTACCCTCTGCTGGAGGATGTTGTTAACAGGGAAGGCTATGCCTGTGTGGGAGCAGGGGGTTTATGGGAAATCTCTCTACCTTCCTCTTTATTTTGCTGAGGACCTAAAACTGGGCAAATAGAAATAAAGTCTTTTTTAAAAAATAAATAGAAAATTAAAGAATGCATTTACAAAAGACCTGAAGTGGATCATAAACCTAAATCTAGGAGCTAAAACTATATAACTTCTGGAAGAAACCATAGGAGAAAGACTTTGATTAGGGGTTAGGCAAAGATTTTTTTTTTTAATGAGAAAAATAAAGCATGAATGGCAAAAGAACAAAATTGATACATTGAGCATCACCAAATTAAAAACATTGACTTTTTGAAAGACACTGTTAAAGGAGTTCCTGTTGTGGATCAGTGGGTTAAGAACCTGACATAGTAGTCGTGAGGATTCGGGTTTTATCCCTGACCTCCACCAATGCGCTAAGGATCTGGCATTGCTATGACTATGGCACAGGCTGGCAGCTGCAACTCCAATTTGACCCCTAGCCTGGGAACTTCTTCGTGTGGCCCTAAAAAAAGAAGAAGAAAAAAAAAAAGAGAGACACTGTTAAGAAAATGAAAAGGGAGAAGTTCCTTTGAGGCACAGTGGGTTTAGGGTATGGTGTTGCTGCAGCTGTGGCACAGGTCACAACTGTGGTCAGGGTTCTGTTTTTGGCCTGGGAACTTCTACATGCTGTGGGCTCAACCAAAATAGAGAAAGAAAAGAAAAGAAAAAAGAAAAGGAAAGAAAGAAAGAAAAGAAAAAGAAAGAAAGAAAGAAGAAAGGCAAGCCACAGCCTGGGAAAAATAGTTGCAAAACATATGCTAAAGGAGTTTGTGCCAGTCTTCAGTTTTTTGCTTCTCAGATCCAAATCCACCCTTCTTTGTCTGCTCTGTGATGAAAGAGTCGGGCTATACAAATATTTCATCTGTGACATTTGTTATAACGTCATGCCAGTAGAGGATGCTGGAAAGACAGTAGGGAGGAAGGAATTTTCTCCTTTGTTTCCCGTGTCCTTCGGAGCCCAGGTTCTCCTGTGCTGGGCTCCTGGAGGGTGACACTTTCACCATTGCCTGACTGCTGCAGAGGGCACCTTCCCCAGCTCTTAGTCTTGGTAGCAGGGCAACCAGAAAGGCCCAGTGTCTAGAAGCTGCCCTCAGCACCTTCTCCAAGTGATGCGCCACTGGTGAGGCATTTGACTGCGAACAGCTTCTTCAAGCATCCCTCAGGTGACTTTGGAGCAAGTTCCAAGGTATGGTACCTCCCTGTGGACGATTTATCCTATTCTCCCAAAGGGTCCTTTTCTTGTGTCCTCTGATGAGCCATGTAGGTGTCATCCCCACCGCCCAATGTACCACACTGTGCTCTGTCCAACAAGATCTGGAGCTTTTCCTTGGACACCCCATCTCAGCCCTACCAGTAGTGCTTGTCCCTGTATTTACTGTTCCTGTATTCATCAGAGTTCTCTAACTTTCAGGAGTTAATTCTCCATTAGTCCAATCTCCTGTTAATAATTCTCCTGAAGGGACTCTTACTGACACTGACCTATATTTAGAATATATAAAGAAAATTCACAACACAATAACAAGTCAGACACACAGGCTGCTTAAAAATGAAAAAAAGGGAGTTCCCGTGGTGGCACAACAGAAACGAATCTGACTAGGAACCATGAGGTTGCGGGTTCGATCCCTGGCATCACTTCATGGGTTGAGGGTCTGGCATTGCGTGGGCTGTGGTGTGGGTCACAGACGCAGCTCAGATCTGATGTTGCTGTGGCTGTGGCCAAGGCCGGCAGCTGTAGCTTTGATTGGACTCCTAGCCTGGGAAATTTCATGGGCTGTGGGTGTGACCATTAAAAAAAAAAAAAAGCAAAAAAAAATGAGCAAGAAAGACCTAAAGAGACACTTTACCAAATAAGATATAGGGATGGCAAATATGCACATAAAAAATCCTCAATATGATTAGTTATTAAGGAATTTTCAGAGATAGCCACTCTTAGGCACTGCTGATGGAATCCAAAATGGTGCTTCATTTTGGAATATAATTCCTTATAAGTTTACTTATACACTCATGTATAGACCTCATTCATTCAAACTCCTTAATGACAAATGATGTTGAGCATGTTTTATATGCTCATTTGCCATGTGTTTACTTTCTTCGGTAAAGTATCTGTTTAGAAGTTTTGCCTTTTTAAAAAAAAATTTTTTTAAAGCTTTTTAGGGCCGCGCTCATGTCATATGGAGTTTCCCAGGCTAGGGATCGAATCGCAGCTGCAGCTGCAGGCCTACGCCAGAGCCACAGCAATGCCAGATCCAAGCCACATCTGTGACCGACACCACAGCTCATGGCAACACAGGATCCTTAACCCACTGAGCGAGGCCAGGGATCAAATCTGCATGCTCATGGTTACTAGTCAGATTTATTTCTGTTGAGCCAAGACGGGAACTCCTTGGCTATTTTTAAGTTGGGGTGTTTGTTTTTTTTTTCCTCTTGAGTTTTATGAGTTCTTTATATGTTTTGGATACAAGTCCTTTATCAGATATGTGTTTTGTAAATATTTTCTCTTAGTCTGTGACCTTTTCATTCTCTTAACAGCAGAGCAAAAGGTTTTGATTTTAATAAAGTCTAATTTTTCCACTTTTTTTCCTTTTATGAATCATGGTTTTGGTATTGTATCTAAAAATTCATTGCTGGAGTTCCAGTCGTGGCTCAGTGGAAATGAACCTGACTAATATCCATGAGGTTGCGGGTTTGATCCCTGGCCTTGCTCAGTGGGTTAGGGATCCGGCACTACTCTGAGCTGTGGTGTAGGTTCAGACATAGCTTGAATCCCATGTTGCTATGGCAATGGTGTGGCTGTGGCTGTGGCTGGCAGCTCCAGGTCCGATTCAACCTCTGGGAACTTGGGGTCCTCCATATGCTGCGGGTGCGGCCCTAAAAAGACAACAACAACAAAAAATTAAAAAATAAAAATAAAATAAAAATTCTTTGCTAAACCCAAAGTTACCAAGATTTTCTCCTGTCTTCCTTTAGATATTTTATGGTTTTGCATTTACATTTAGGTCTATGATCCATTTTCAGTTAGTTTTTGTCAAAGGTATCAACTCTGTCTCTGGATTTTATTTTAATTTTTTGCATATGGATAGCCAGTTGTTTTAGCAGCATTTGTTGAAAAAACTTCTTTTTTTCCATTAAATTGTCTTTGCTCCATTGTCAAAAATTGATTGACTATTGAGGAATATAAACTGTATTTCAACAAAATAGACTCAAAGAGGAAAAAAATACATGCACTCAACAATTACATATTTTTTAAAAACAGAAACCAAAGTATACTTTAAACACGGTAGAATGATTGCTCAGGTATATGGGAGGATGTGTGTTATGGCTATAAAAAAGAGTGAGTGGGGAGTTCTCCTGTGGCACAGCGAGTTAAGGGTCTGGCGTTGTCACTGCAGGAGCTTGGGCTGCTGCTATGGTGCCGGTTTCATCCCTGGCCCAGGAACTTCCACATGTTAGGGTGCCAAAAAAAGAGAGAGAGAGAGAAGAAATGAACTGAACAAGTGAGGAATCTTGCACAGACCACTGATCATTTTGGTGGATTGATTATTGCTACTAAACTGTCCTCTCCTTCCTGGGCACTGGGTAACCCAGCTAGAAACTATATTTCTCATCCCTCTCTTGCTACTTGGTGTGACCATGTGACTAAACTCTCACCCTTGGGAGGTGAGTAGAGGTGACTGTATAACTTTCAGTTTCATATTATTTTTATTTTTTTCAAATTGGAGAAGATTTTTGAAGTCTTCTTGAAATTGAATTGAAGTATAATTGATTGACAATGTCATGTTTCAGGTGTACAGCACAGTGATATGAACATATATCTTTTTCAGATTCTTTTCCCTCATGGGTTATTATAAAATACTGAGTGTAGTTCCCTGTGCTATGTTGTAGGTTATCTGTTTCATATATAATAGTGTATTGCCTTTTTTGTCTGTTTTTCTTTCTCTCTCTCTTTTTTTTTTTTTTTTTTTTTTTTAGGGCCGTACCTGTGGCATATGGAAGTTCCCAGGCTAGGGGTCTAATTGGAGCTACTGCTGCCAGCCTACGCCACAGCAACGCCAGATCCAAGCCACGTCTTCCACCTACACCACAGCTCACGGCAACACCGGATCCTTAACCCAGTGAGCGAGGCCAGGAATTGAACCTACAGCTTCATGGTTCCTAGTCAGATTCGTTTTCACTGTGCCATGATCAGAACTCCTGTTTTATTTTCTTAGTGGCTGCACCTTCGGCATATGGAAGTTTCCAGGCTGGGCTTAAATCAGAGTTGCATCTACTGGCCTACACCAAAGCCAGGGCAACATGGGATCCAAGCCACATCTGCAACCTATGCCACAGCTTGCAGCAATGCTGGATCCTTAAACCACTAAGCAAGGCCAGGGATCAAACCCATATCCTCACAAAGACAACTGTTGGGTCTCTAACCTGCTGGGCCACAATGGGAACTCTCAATTGTGTATTTTGTTTTTGGTAATCTTGCTTGCATTTCATGTCTGTTTATGATTCTATTTATTTTTTCCCACCTTTTGTTATGCAGACTGTGGTTTTTTGTTTTTTGGTTTTTTTTTTTTTGCTTTTATCTTGCTGTGATTTGGGAGATAGAGATCCTATTTTTCAATTTTACTAGGGCTGAAGTTTCTTAAAATACTTTTTAATTTCAAAAAGACTCATACATCTTTATTATCAATCCTATTCAGCAATATATAACCTAACAAAAATATCAGTGTCTGCCTAAGAAATACATTCTTTGTACCTTAGCACACATACACTGCCTCCTTTTTTGGCATGGGGGTAGCATGGTAAGAGTCTTAGACTTGGTACAAAATAATTATGTAATTTATCACACACATTGATACTAAGTCTAGCTTTGATCTTCTTCAGTGACCCTTTTGAACTGTAGCTGATCTAATTATTAGTTTTATTAGAATCTTGGAGTTCCCGTCGTGGCACAGTGGAAACGAATCCGACTAGAAACCATGAGGTTGCATGTTCGATCCCTGGCCTTGTTCAGTGGGTTAAGGATCTGGCGTTGCCATGAGCTATGGTGTAGGTTGTAGACGTGGCTCAGATCCCTCATTGCTGTGGCTCTGGCATAGCTCCAATTGAACCCCTAGCCTTCCCCTCCTCCACATGCTGCAGGTGGGGCCCTAAAAAGACAAAAGAAAAAAAAATCTACTGATAATGTAATATCTTTCTTTTTTGTTTCTTAGCCTTTTTTACCCCAGTGATATACAAAATGAATGATATTCCCAGACAAAGCACATTTTCATGGGTGTCACCTGTTTTTGAGGAATATCAAATATCTTGTAGACAAGTAAAATAAACAGCCCCTCACATTTTTGGGGGGGCATGCTATTTATAAAAGCATTTACTATCCATATGAGTAGTAAAATAAGCCCTCTAAAGAACTTTTAAAAACCATGTGGAGTTTCTGCTGTGGCAGCGAGTTAAGAATCCGACTGCAGAATTTCTGTTAGCTATGGAAGTGAGGGTTGGATCCCTGGCCTGACACAATGGGTTAAAGGATCTGGCATTGCTGTACCTATGAGTTGGTCACAGCTGTGGCTTGGATTCAATCCCTGGCCAGTGAACTTCCATATGCCCGGAGTGCAGCCATAATAATAATAATAAAAAAAAAAGCCTTGTCATTTTATGAGGAAAAATGCATAAATATAACTTAATTTCTTTGTTACTCTTTTTAGGGATGCACCTGCAGCATATAGAAGTTTCCAGGCTAGGGGTCCAGTAGGAGCTACAGTTGCCAGCCTATGCCACAGCCACAGCAACGTGGGATCTGAGCTGCGTCTGTGACCTACACCACAGCTCATGGCTGGATTCTTAACCCACTGGGCAAGGCCAGGGTTGAACCTGTATCCTCATGGATACTAGTTGGGTTCATTACAACTGAGCCACAGGGGGAACTCCCTAACATAAATTTAAAACATGCAGCTTTATTTAAATTTTAAAATTTAATTTGTTTTTCAATAAATTTTATTTTCCCATCTTCACATTATAGATAATATTAGGAAATGAACAAATATGTGCTGTTGCAGAATAAACATGTGTTCATCTTATTTTAGTATTTAAAGTTATAGCAGAATTCAAATCTATAGATCAGTGTGACTGTGATTAGGACAAATCGCCCTTGCACCCTCAGTTTGTGATATGGTAACAGTTGCTGCCATACTGTTCCTAAGGAAAATGATCTTCCTGCCAGGCTCTTTCTTATGCCTTCTAGAAGGATGCAGCCTTCGTGTTAGATCCCTCTCCCCTGACTCCTTCCCTATTAAGAATTTATCGATGGATAAAATTAAGAATAAAATGAAAGTAAGTATAAGAATCAAGACTCACAGGCACCAAGATTGTTCATAATCCCCACAACTATTTGTGATGCCACTGTCAGGAGTAACTGCCACCAGCTGAGGTTAAGATGAGTTGTAGGTCATGTGCAGTTGTGCGGAGCTCACTGTACCAGCCATGTCTCTGCTTCTCAAGAAAATGCATTTTAGGAGTTCCCCTCGTGGCTCAGTGCTAACAGACCTGACTAGCATCCACGAGGACATGGGTTTGATCCCTGGCCTTACTTAGTGGGTTAAGGATCTGGCTTGCCTTGAGCTGTGGTGTAGGTTGCAGCTTGGATCCTGCATGGCTGTGGCTTTTGTGTAGGCTGGCAGCTGAGGCCGGCAGCTGAGGCCAGCAGCTGCAAATCTGATTCGACCCCTAGTCTGGGACTTTCCATATGCTGCAGGTTCAGCCCTAAAAAGACGAAAAAAAAAAAAGTGCATTTTAGGGAATTCCCTGGTGGCTCAACAGGTTAAGGATCCAGTGTTGTCACTGCTGTGACTGGGGTCGCTACTGAGGTATGGGTTTGATTGCTGGCCCTGGGGAATTTCTGCGTGCTGCAAGGGTGGCCCCCCCCCAAAAAAGAGAAAGAAAGTCCATTTTAGGGAGTTCTCTGGTGGTCTACTAGTTAGGACTCCCAGCATTTTCACTTGTCTGGGAACTGAGACCCCACATCAAGCCACTGCATACCACAGCAAAAAAGGGACAGGGCTTGTAATTTGAGAGGGAGAGTGCTTTATTATACTTAAGCGCACTCTGAGTTTTCACAGTTAATTAATTAGTTTCAAATTAGGAAATACTCCAGGCAATCAAAGAAATACGGTGAGTAATAAGACAAAGAACAGTATATTCTCCACCGAGCTTGAGAGAGAGAACATTAGAGAGACAATGAAAGCTCCTGCTGATTTAAAACAAAACAAAAACCCAAGCCAAACTTTTTTGCTTTTATGAAGTATCATATGCATCTACTAATTTATTTTTATGAATAAGCAATTTTCAAAATTCAGTTCTTGAACCACCCATTGTGATTCATTTATTGGGATGACATTGCCTCTGTTGATGTCACAACATGGTGTTACAATACTACAACTGCTGGACATTGTACTTCTTGAGCCATCAAATTCATAAATGAAACTGTGTCTTTTGACTTTATTCCTTGTAAAGTGTTTTTCCAATGCTTTTTCATTGAATATGTAAATGCCAATAACCAGTGTTCAAAAATATGAGACTAGGGTGTTCCCATTGTGGCTCAATGGGTTAATAACCCAACACAGTGTCCTTGAGGATAAGCATTTGATTCCTGGCTTCCTTCAGTGGGTCAAGGATCTGATGTTGCTGCAGGCTGTGGCATAGGTCGCAGATGTAGCTCGGATCTTGCATTGCTGTGGCTGTGACATAGACTCCAGCTGCAGCTCTGATTCAACCCCTAGCCTGGCAATTTCCATAGGCTGCAGGTGTAGCCCTAAAAAGAAACAAAGAAAGGAAGAAAATAGAAGACTAAATGAAAAGTAAATCTCTTGTCCTTCCCTATCCTCCAGTCACTCAGGACTTCTCCCAGAAGAGGAAGCTATGGGCACTATTTCTTGGGTATCCTTCTGGAAATATTCTATGCACTTAGTGAATTTTCAAGATATATATATATATATATATATATATCTGTCAAGCTGAATTAAACAGAAGGACTGCTATCCCCGCTTAACCAAGGAGGTCTTTATGTTTCTTATTAATGAGAAGTCTGCAGGCAGGCAGTCAGCCTAGGCAGCATCCTCACGGCATCATCAATGTCCTGCTATTTTCCATCTTTCCGCTCGTTCAAACTTAATGTGTGGTTTTGCTTTCTTGTTCATTGTCTCATGGTCACAAGTTGATTCTTCCTCCTTCACTCTCACATCTGTATTTCACTCATCAAGAAGAAGTAGGAAGAAAGAGGGGACAGTGATGCCTGTACTAAAGCAAAAACATTCCCAGAAGTCTCCAGATGGCTTCCATTTATATCTCGTTGGCCACAGTGTTGTCACATAGCCACTTGGAGGGAGTCTGGGAAGTGGAATATTTTTTCTGTGCCCATTGTCACTCTGAACAAAATGTCTCTTACTATATATAGAAGGGCAGCAAATAATTGCATATTATGTCCATCAATCCTACTTTGCTTTTTTCACTTAACTATGTGATTCAACATGCTTTTCCTCCTCAGAATACCAGTGTTCAGGGTCAGACTCATTTATCGATTTATTCATTCAACAAATAAGAATGTAGTTCTCACTGTGGTGCAGCAGGTTAAAGATCTGGCGTTGTCTCTGCGACGGCATGGGTTTGATCCCTAACCTAGCGCAGTGGGTTAAGGATCTGGCATTGTTACAGCTGTGGCATAGGTCGAAGCTGTGATTCGGATTAGATCCGTGGCCTGGGAACTTGCAATATACCACGGGGGCGGCTGAAAAAAGAATGAATTGCTCACTTATGTGGCAGAGACTTCTTCCACTATCTATTTATGCTGTTTTTAGAACCACTGGTTTTTAGATAGATATGAGCATCCTTTCAGTGAGATGTGGCCATGTGACTAAGTCCTGGCCTGTGGGATGAAAGCCCAAATGATACGTGCAATATCCAGGTCCTGCCTTTGAAGGGGACATGCGTGCCTTCTCCTTCCTCTTTTTCACTTCCTGCTGGTTACACTGCAGACTTCGTGGTATTCTGTCTTGCAGATGAGACGCTTTGTGTAACAGTAGTCAAATCTACATCTTAACTAATGCCTCTGTGAATGGGCCAGACACTGAGCTAGGGGCCCAGGATACAAAGGTAAATAAATAAATAGATAAAATTATAAACAAAATGAAATTGGAGTTCCCATTGTGGCGCAGTGGTTAATGAATCCGACTAGGAACCATGAGGTGGCGGGTTTGATCCCTGGTCTTGCTCAGTGGGTTAAGGATCTGGCATTGCTGTGAGATGTGGTGTAGGTCTCAGCCGTGGCTCAGATCTGGCGTTGCTGTGGCTGTGGCATAGGCCGGTGGCTACAGCTCCCATTAGACCCCTAGCCTGGGAACCTCCATATGCTGTGGGAGCGGCTCAAGAAAATGCAAAAAGACAAAAATAAATAAAGAAAAAATGAAATTCACTTCCTGCCTTTAAGGACCTCAAAATCTCATGGGGAAGACCAGTGAGTAAACAAATATCTTTGAAGTCATATGGTCAGCGCTGTACAAAGGCAAAGAACCTTTGGAGCCCATCAAATCCAGTTATCTCTCTCTCCCCCATCTCTCCATTCCTGCAGCTCCCTAGCCATTCAGCCATGTATTCACTTACCTATTTCTCCATAGATCAGTTCATTTACCATCCGCCCATTCATCCTTCCATTCGGTTATCACTCCCTCCCACATAGCTCATGTGGACCCTGCAGTTATTTATTTTTTTATAGAAAATCATGTAGAACCCACTGTGATGTATTTTTCTTAGACTCAAGTCAATCCAAATGGCACCTTTTACCAGTTTTAACAGATGGGTATGAAGATCATCACACACATGAAATAGAATGATGAAACATCATATTCAAAACCACATGATAAATGCTTATTTGTGCACATATTTATATTTCTGTAGATAATAAAAATTATATATTCATTAGACAGTCTTTTTCAAGCAGTCCCTCCCACTTCCCCTGAGTCAACTCAGATCATAGCCAACCCTGGGGAAATGCAGGGAGAGAGCAAGGACTAATTCAGTGTTTGCTATGATCATTTGTGATGCTGAAAAACTAAGGGCTATCCCTAGCTCTGCATTCCCCTTATTCTTGAGGGCTAGGCTGAGGTGGGTGACTGCCAAAGGAGGCAGCAGGCTGCGTTCACCTCCCGAGAGTGCAACTCATTCCCTCCCTCCTTTCTTTCTCACTTAGGTCATTTTTTAATTTTAATTTTATTTTTTATTTTATTTTCTTTTTTAGGGCCACACCTGTGGCATATGGAAGTTCCCAGGCTAGGGGTCCCATTGGAGCTGCAGCTGCCAGCCTATGCTACAGCCACAGCAATGCCAGATCTGAGCCGCATCTGAAACCTGCACCACAGTTCACAGCAACGCAGGATCCTTATCCCACTGAGCAAGGTCAGGGATCAAACCTGTGTCCTCATGGATACTAGTCAGGTTCATTACCGCTGAGCCACAATGGGAACCCCTCATTTGGGTCATGTAAACAAAATTTTAAAAATTCCTCTTAACAATTAAGAGAAAACCAAGGATGCTGAATATGGCAAGAACATAATCGAGGTATGGAATTTTCTGTTTCATTCCATAGAAATGAGAAAATAGGGCTGTTGTTAAGAAATAAAACAGTTCAGCAGTTCCTGCTGTGGCTCAGCAGGTTACCAACCCTACTAGCACCCATGAGGGTATGGGTTCAATCTCTGACCTTGCTTACTGGGTTAAGGATCTGGCATTGCTGAAAGCTGCAGTGTAGATGGCAGATGCGGCTCAGATCCAGTTTGCTGTGGTATAGACCCCTAGCCTGGGAACTTCCATATGCCATAGATGTGGCCCTAAAAAAGAAAAAAAAAATAGTTCACATACTGACCCCCTTAACAAATATTAAATGTTATTTGTCAAAAATGCTATAAATGTATTTGGTTAAAAACATTTAATATCAAACTTTAAAAAAATCACACTTAAACAGTTAAGTCTAATAATGAGCTGAACTGGGTGGGAGTGGGGGCGGTGAGTGCTTTGAGGAGAAGAGCACACTTGGGGGAAGGAAGGGAGGTAAGGGAGAAATTTTTCTTTCTGAAATCAAAAGAACCCTCGGACCTGTAGAAATCCCACTCTGTTCTTGGTGTTGGAGACAGCGTCAAAAATTCAGATCCCCTTTCACCTCCTGCTCAGGTAATGAGCTACCCAACTGCAAAGTCAAGCAGCAGAATGGGATGATCCTGCAAGAGATGTTACCAAGGAGATACATGACACCAAATCGCAATAAGTTTGTGTTCCTTCGAGGGGCCATGGTCACAGTGGGTTGGCAGGGCTGGGAAAGTGACCCCTCCCTCCTCTTCCCTTCCTTCCTCCCCGCCCCAGGCCCTGGGGGATACAGGAAGGAAGAAAACGGAGCAATCTCTACCCGCAAGGATCTCGAGCTCTAGTGGGACAGAACAGACAATAAACAATGTAAACATAATCAAGAGTATAGGATAGTGGTAAGTGCTATGGAAAGAATGAAACAGGGAAAAGGAATCAGGACTGTTGTCAGGGTGTAATTGAAATTTGGTGCTCAGGGAAGGCCCCACAAGGAAGACGACTTGAGGAAAAACTGAAGGTGAGGGAGGGAGCCACGCAGGTAATAGAAGAGCCTTCCAGGCTGAGGGAGCAGTTCCTCGGTGCCACCTGTGTGTCCACAGGACAACAGGAGCACTCCGTGGCTACCTGCCAAACCATCTTTGACAAACCTTTTGCACCTACTGAAGCTGATGACACTTAGGACTTGAACACAGGTTGGGACTTGAACCCACGTTTTTTAAATTAGAATCACTCGCCTGCTATCTGGATTTACAGAAGGTCAGGTTCTTTGTGCCTCAGTGCAGAAGGAATTCAGTGAGAGACAAAGTGATGGGTACGAAATAGATTTATTAAGATAGGATGCTTGTGAGTGATGCAAGCGGAAAGGCAAGGAGGCTGCCCTGAGAATTAGGTGGGCTACATTTTCCTAATCCAAGGCAAGTGGGGAGTGGGACAAGACCACCTCTTCCTCCTTTTCCTCCTTTGCATCCGATAACAGAGCATTTGACCCTATGTGGTCAAACTATTCAAATCAACCAAAGAGTGGTCCTTAAACTCCTGCCCTTGGTCCTAAGGATAATGATCCAAGGCATATCTCGTGCTTTTTATTGTGGTAAGCCTGCATCATTCTGATGGCTTTCTTAAGTGATTATTAACTTACAGTGATCTCCCAAAGTTCCCTAGGTTTCCTTCTCTTTCTATGGTCCCCTATTGGGACTTCTACAACTACCTGTGTAACTATCCTGCTCCATCCCTGTCACTACTACGAAGAATGAGAATGTTTCTTCCTTTCCCAAGAGGCAGTAGATGGAAAGTAACACGGTGGGGCAGGTGAAAGGGGGTTGCCTAGAAGCAACAGCAATATTTGCATTTTTTAAAAATATTTGCATTTTAAAAAGAAGCAGCCCCTTGGAGTTCCTGTCGTGGCTCAGCGGAAATGAATCTGACTGGGAATCATGAGGTTGTGGGTTCGATGCCTGGTCTCACTCAGTGGGTTAAGGATCCGGCGTTGCTGAGAGCGGTGGTGTAGATCGCAGATGTGGCTCAGATCTGGTATTGCTGTGGCTGTGGTGTAGGCTGGCAGCTACAGCTCTGATTTGACCCCTAGCCTGGGAACCTCCATATGCCTTGGGTGTGGCCTTAAAAAAAAAAAAAAAAAGAAAAAAGAAAAAGTAAAAGAAGCAGCCCCTTAAACAGGAGTGATTGAAGTTCAGTAATGACTTCCTAGTCAGTGCGTTGGAGGAATTGCATACAGAAGGCAACATAATGATAGGGCAGATGACCTGCCCTCTGTGGAGACTCTGGGTGGAGATCTTTTCACCAGTATTAGGCAGCAACAGGAGCAGCTCCCCAGCTGGTGTTAGACATCATTTGAAACTCATTAACTCTCCAAAGCTCCTTAGATTACCAGGCAAAGTTGCCTGTGGCAATGTTTAGAGAAGGAAGGACTGTCCTTCCAGGCTAGCCTGTATAATCATACTCTGCCTCCCTATAAACTACCACAAAGGAGGCTACATGCAGCTAAGCTTTGGGCTCTGGCTTCGCCATAAATGAGTTCCATCTCCTAGAACTGAAGCAACCACCCAGTGCCTCAGTTCTTTCATCCCTAAAATGGGAATAATAGTAGTGCACCTACCTCATAGGGTGTCCTGAAAATTACAGCCCTCAATTGGTTGTAACTTTCTTTACTCCGTGTTAATTATTATTAGTAGTAACACTTCCTCAGAATTGTTGCACAGATCACAATATGTCTAAATAAACAGATTTTAAGGGCCCCCTGAGCCTGGAAGTAGAGAGGCAGTATCTGTAGAGGTTAAGAGTATAGGGTATCTGCCTGACTGCCTGGATTTGCAGGATGGACACTTAGGAGCTGTGTGCCCTTGGACAAATTACTTAACCTCTCTGACCTTCTCTTTCCTCCTCTTTAAAGTGAAAATAGGAGTTCCTGTTGTGGCTCAGTGGAAATGAATCTGACTAGTATCCATGAGGACGCAGGTTCGATCCCTGGCCTTGCTCAGTGGGTTAAGGATCTGGCATTGCCATGAGCTGTGGTGTAGGTCGCAGATGTGGCTAAGATCTCGAGTGGCTGTGGCTGTGGCATAGGTCCGTGGCTACAGCTCCAAGAGGACCCCAAGTCTGGGAACCTCCATATACTGTGGGTGTGGCCCTACAAAGACAAAATAAATAAATAAATATTAAAAAAATTTAAAAATAAAGTGAAAATAATAGTGTACATTTCACTTACCTGGAAGGAGGCTGGGCCAGGCTTTCTACAGCCAGAGCATCTGTGCTGTGCAAAGAGAGTATTCATCTACTAATAGAATACTTACAAATACTAATACTTTAGAATACTAACAAGATAATTACATTATTATAGTAACAGCATCTATTTCAAAGTGTTGTAGTAGAATAAGCGCTTGCAGAGGGCTTTACATCGTAGAGGACTTTACAACAGTGCCCGGCAACAACTATGTGCCATTATCGTTATTATTACCCCCATTTTGTAGATGAGGAGATTGAGGACCAGAGAGGCGAAGAAACAGGACGCCAGGGGTATGCAGCTAGCCGCGCGTGCAGTGCAGGGCTGGCACTGCAATCCAGGGGTTCCGCCCGCTGTCCCGTAGCCGCCCAGCCCGGGAACTAAACGACTCCTCTCCCCGCCCTCCTCACCCCACCCAGGAAGGCACCCCGGGAATGGAAAGCTGGCCGCCTTCCAGTTCCCTGGGGCCCTGGAGCCCTGCCCCCGCTCCCCCCTCCCCCAGCCCCAGAACAAAGTACACTCCGCCGCGGGAACATTCCAGCCCTTGGAAGGCCAGGCGGGGCGGCGGCCGGGCCCCCGTAGCCTCGCAGGGCGTCTGCGGCCCCGGCCCGGCCCAGCCCCGAGGTGCCCCTGCCTGGCGCCCTCCCGGCCTCCGCGCCAGCCGAGTGTGCAGACGCAATTGCACCGGAGGAATTCTGCCTTCTTTTCCCCAACGGCTCGGACCCCAAACTGAAAAGGCGAGGGACGCGATGGGCGGAGCAGATGCCGAGCCGGGCGCTGGGCCCCGCGGGCACTGAGCGCGAGCGGCGTCCTTCGCGGCGCCAGCGCGGGGCAGAGCCGGCTCCGGGGCGCGTTGGGCCCCCCGGCCTCACAACATTACTTCTTTATAAGAAATTAACGCATGCTTTTGTTTAAAAAAAAAAAAAGGACAAGAAGAACCAGGAGAAAGCGCTCCATTAATCCTACCATTCTGAGACAACTGCTGTTAATTTGGTTATGATCTTGGAGACTTTTTTCTTCTTTTTTTGTCCTTGCAGACTTTTCTATGCACAAAAACACACGGATGTATATTGACATGAAAGGGATCATGCTGTTTGTTTTTAAAGTAATAGAGTTTGGTTTTTAGAGCAGTTTTAGGTTTACAGAAAATTGAGGCGAGAGTGCAGTTCCCCTGTCTCCCCTGTGCCCGCTCTCACAGTTTTCCACTATTAGTAACATCTTGTGTTAGTGTGGCACTTTTGTTCCAATTGATGGACCAAGATTGACACAGCGTTGTCATAAACTAAAGCCCACAGCTCAATTAAGGTTCGCTGTTTGTGCTGTGAAGTTCAAAGTTTTGATTAACGCACAAGGTCGTCTATCTACCATTATAGTATCACGCAGAATACCCTAAGTCCAGTGTCCCACCTACTCTTCCCTCCCCTGGGACCCCTTGTAGCCACTGATCTTTTTACTCTTTCTCTGCTTTTGCCTTTTCCAGTTTGCCATGTGCTTGGAGTCACACAGTAAGGAGAGTTTTCAGGCTAGCTTCTTTTACCAAAGAATATTCTTTTAGGCGTCCTTCGTGTCTTTTCATAGATTAATAGCTCATTTCTTTTTATCACTGAATACTATTCCATTATATGAATGTACCACTGTTTGTTTATCCACTCACCTCTGGAAGGACATCTTGGTTGCCTTCAGTTTGGGGCAGTTATAAATAGGCTGCTGTAAACATTCATCTGCAGGTTTATTATACTGCTGTCCAGCTTGCTTTTTTCAGTTATGAATGGCTTTTGGTGTTGTAAATATAGATGTATATCATCATTTTAACGACTACATGGGATTTATCACAGCTTACTTAACTACCTCCTTTTTTTTTTTTTTTTTAACTACCTCCTTTTTTGAACACAGAAATTTTTATCTCTGATTCTAGCTTCGTAAACTTGCCCTATTTGGTCTACACTTGACAGTATCTTGTAGTTAAGGCTTAAGTGCCTGAGTCCTGTGTTCAAGTCTCAGATACCCCAGATACTCAATAAGTGACCCAGGACCAAGTTTTTATTCCCTACAACTTACTTCTCTATGAAATTTGTGAAATGGAAATAGCAGTTGTACTTATTGTGAGGATGAAATGGGCTAATACGTGTAAAGTGTTTAGAACTGGGTGAATATAAACTCATACTAAAATTCAGCTCTTATATATATAAATTTTGTCTTTTTAGGGCTGCACTCAAGGCATATGAATGTTCCCAGTCTAGGGGTCGAATTGGACCTATAACTGTGAGTCTACACCACAGCCACAGCAATGCTGGATCCGGGCGGCGTCTTTGACCTACACCACAGCTCACGGCAACACTGAATTCTTAACCCACTGAGCAAGGCCAGGGATTGAACCTGTGTCCTCTCAGATGCTAGTCAGATTCATTTCCACTGAGCTGTGATGGGAACTCCTTATAATAATCTGTTACACACCTACTGTGTGTCCTGAACTAGGCATTATGGAGGTTTTCAAAGACTAAATCACATGTGTAATCTAACCCTCAGGGAACTTTGGTTCAGCTCCCACTGGGAGCATAATGCAAAGTATAGTTATTCTAATGCTTTATGTTGTTTTCTCTGTGCCATGTATTGTTCTAGAGCCTGGAAGAAAGCAGGGATGGCATTTGGACTGAGGTCTGGTTCTAACTACCGCACTGCCCTGTCTGTCTGTACATGTAATTCTGATACAAAATATTAAACAAGAAGGATCCTAGGAAAGTGAGGATGAAGAACTGTGAGAATTCAAGGGACCCAGTGATAGCCTCCAGCTGGACACACCAGGGAAAGCTTTATGTTAAAATCCATTCCCAGGAGTTCCCGTCCTGGCGCAGTGGTTAACAAATCCAACTAGGAACCATGAGGTTGCGGGTTCGATCCCTGGCCTTCCTCAGTGGGTTAAGGGTCCGGTGTTGCCGTGAGCTGTGGTGTAGGTCATAGACGAGGCTTGGATCTGGCGTTGCTGTGGCGTAGGCCGGTGCCTACAGCTCTGATTAGACCCCTAGCCTGGGAACCTCCTTTGCTGTGGGAGCGGCCCAAGAAATGGCAAAAAAAGACAAAGAAATAATAAAATAAAATAAAATCCATTCCCGGAGTTCTCGTCGTGGCTCAGAGGAAACAAATCTGACTAGCACCCATGAGGACAGATGTTCGACCCTAGCCTCACTCAGTGGGTTAAGGACCAGGTGTTGCCGTGAGCTGTGGGGTATGTAGATGGAAGACTCGGCTCAGATCTGGCATTGCTGTGGCTGTGGTATAGGTCGGCATCTACAGCTCTGATTTGACCCCTAGCCTGGGAACCTCCATATGCTATGGGTGCAGCCCTAAAAAGACCAAAAAAAAAAAGCAAACCAAAACAAAACAAAACAAAAACAACAACAATAACAAAATCCATTCCCTAAACATCTGAAGAGCTTATCTATATCAGGCCCAATCCCAAGCACTGGATGAATAAAGAGGCAAATAAAACCAGTGGGCAGTGTATAATCTGGTAGGAGAGACAGGGAACAAAGTCAACAAGCATCAAGTGACAGGTTGTGACACAAATCACAAAAGAAATACAGGCTGCCATATTGGATATGGGAGGGTATAGCCTTAGTCAGCGTGGTGCAGGAAGGCACCCCGAAGGAGGCAACTTTGAAACACTGGGAACTGTGGGGTGATGAACCAGCCACATGAGGATATTATGGCACCAAGAATGAGTAAAGGCCTGAAGGTAGAAGAATTTTGAATTTTGTAAGAAGCCAATGTGGGAGGGAGCAAGGGGACAATGGCTAAAGATAGGGTTGCAGAGTAGAAATGGACTGGTGTCTAAGAACTTTCCAGCTTGAACTCCTGAGAGCAGCTGGGCAGCCAAGAACAAGAACACCCATTCTGTGTGCACCTACTAAGGACTAGGCTCCATGATGGGCTGTTCATGCAGCACTGAATTCTACCAACAGCTTGCCTTACAGGTGAGGAGATGGAGGCTTGAGTTTTATTGCAGGTGAAAGATCAAACCTTTGAAGGGTTATAAGCAAGGAGGTAGCAAGTCTGGGTTGATAGAATAACAGGATCCAGGTGGCTGCTATGTGGGATGTGGTTTGCAGAGGAGGAACAGAGGGACCAGGGAGGAGACTCCTGGAGTCGGCCAGGTAAGAGAGGGAGAGTGGAGACTTGCCTGGTGTGATGCCTGTGGATGGGGAGTGAGCTGGATCAATTTGAGGCTTGAGGTGGAGAGCAGATGTTGATGGATTGGATTGTTAAGAGAAGGAAGGAAGCTGGTATATACTCATTTTAAATGATTCAAATAATTCAGGAGAGTAGAAAGAAGATAATTTCAAATTCTTTGAAATCCAACTTCCCAGAAAGAACAACTATTAACTTTTATTGGAACACCCTTCCAGACATCTTTCTATAACCAGCTAGAATAACTAAATGGGCTCTTTCAGTTGTAAAAAAAAAAAAAAATGCACTCAAGCTTACTTACCTAACAAGGATTTTGCTGTGAGGAATCAGGAGTGTCTCCTAGAACTGCCAGCCTGTCAGGCTTCATGGGACCTGGAAGTCGTGCAGAAAGCAGGAATTCAGGTTACTCTTTTTTTCTCTGCTTCTCTCTATCTGCCTGCTTTGGTCTTTCAGTGTTTTGGTGGACTGAAAGGCATATACCTGCCGTAGCTTCCTTCCCTGGCTTTGTATCTTTTCTTCCAAGTCAAGTATCTAACAAGGCTGGGCTGATATCACTCAGCCAGCAATCCCATTTTCTGGAAGAGGGACTGGGATCCAGTGCGTTAGCAATGAGATGGTTCATCCTTTATCCCCTGAAGAGAGGCCAAGGGTACAGATGCAGATAGGCTGTTTGGTGGTGGGAAGATGAGGTAGTTCCTCAGATTGCTTCTTTAATCTCAAGGAAATGAGTGAGGTTGTTGGCCAAGAGGTTGAGAGTAGAGTGGGAACAAGTATGGAAGCTTTCTTAAAAGATGAGGAGTTCCCGTCGTGGCACAGTGGTTAATGAATCCGACTAGGAACCGTGAGGTTTTGGGATCGATCCCTGGCCTTCCTCAGTGGGTTAAGGATCCGGCATTGCCGTGAACTGTGGTGTAGGTCGAAGATGCAGCTTGAATCCTGCGTTGCTGTGGCTCAGGCGTAGGCCAGTGGCTGCAGCTCTGATTCGACCCCTAGCCTAGGAACCTCCATATGCCGAGGGAGTGGCCCAAGAAAAGGAAAAAAAAAAAAAAGATAGGAAGAGATGAAATAGTTATCTCTGAAAGTGGGCCTGTGAATGTATGAAGATTAGTGCTGATGGCCCACCGGAGGTCATGAACTTGAGGAAATATTAGTGAGCTCAGTTGTGTTTTCCTCCAGCCACATCTAGCTGTGCAGGTGTGGGTATAGGGTGCGGGGAATTAGCTTTTACTTTTTTTTTCAGGACAATAAGATGAGGAAGAGGGGCAAGGAGTGGTTAAGTGATGGAAAGTGGAATCCAAAGGGATAATGAAGAAAGTAAGGAAATAGAGCAAAATGATGGGCAGTGAAGGTGTTGGAGAATCTCCTTGGGGTGGAAGAATTATTTGAGTCAGGATGTAATAAAAGAGCTGGAAAGATTGGAAGGAATGGCCAAGGAACAGGATGCTGGAAAGTGATTTTAAAGGTAGTTAAAGTATTGCTGACAGTCTGGCACGACTATGGCAGTGGGAGGAGGAGCTTGCAAGGAGGACAAGATAATTGGAGGTGAAAAAATGAAGAGCCTGGGTTACTAGCCTCTAACCTGACCTCTAGGGATTCTCACTTGGTGGTATCCACGAACCTTTTGCAGTCTCTCTCAGAGTCAATAGCGCTGACCCATGTAGCTAAAGATTGTGTATGACGTCCAAGGCCAGGGTTGTGAAAGACTTGTGGCTTCTGCCACCCTCTCTTTTGGGAGAAGCCAGCCACCCGTCAGTGTGCCCATGGGGTGTGGACCAGCCAATGCTAACTTGCCAGGCCTGTTTGTGAACCACTTTGGGAAGCCAGCCCTCCTGCCCCAGTCAGCCTTCAGATGACTGCAGATGGAATGCACATCATCAGAGACTCTGAACCAGAATCACTGGTCTAAGGTGCTGCTCATGGTTTTCAGTTTTGTGATAGATACTTTGTTACACAACAATAGATAAAGTGACACAGAACCCGAAAAGCTGGGATGTAGTGTGGGTCCTTGATGGTTGTTAGGTGAAGTCCCAGAGAATGGTTTAGATAGTAATGGTGGAGAAAGAGGCTGAGAGCCAAGCCCTAAAATCATCAAGGATTGAGGCAGAGTAGCAGGGAGGCTAGTAAAGACTTCGGCAGGCATAGAGGTGATATAGCCTAAGGATGATATAGCCTAAGGGCACTAACTTCAAGGGAACAGAGACTTGTGAGAAAAGGAAGGATAATTAGCCTGGAAAAGGCAAAGAAGAGCAGGGAGGATCTCACCCCCGCTTCTGGGCCTGTGTAGGTGGAAAATGAGCTGCTACATAAGACGGCTGCAAGAAAAGTAATGTACCCCAGCAGAACCTGATTTTAATGCAAGCAAGAAGGGGAAATGAATATTTGGAGAAGAGGTTGAGGATTTAGGACATTTTGCTGAGAGTGGGTTCCAGGGTCATAGTGGAAGAATGAGGCAAGGAGGGAGGTATTGGGTTAGATGAAGGGATGTGCACAAGAGTTTGAGTGATGATGGATAACCATCGATAGGTTTTGAATTTTTGTTGCTTTTTCAATTGAAAATCTATCATGTGATGATAAGATTCTTCTTTATCCTGTTCATACATTAAGTTTTAATCATTAATTTCTAAAAGTATACCAACCCTGCACTCTTGGGATAACACAGACTTTCAGATTATCTTTTGCATATATTTGTATATATTATTGAATTCATTTGGCTTTTACATTTTTTTTTTTTTTTTTTTGCCTTTTTAGGGCCACACCCACAGCAGATGGAGGTTCCCAGGCTAGGGGTGGGATCAGAGCTACAGCTGCAAGCCTACACCACAGCCACAGCAATGTGGGATCTGAACCGTGTCTGCAACCTACACCACAGCTCACTGCAATATAGGATCCTTAACCCACTGAGTGAGGCCAGGGATTGAACCCATGTCCTCATGGATATTAGTTGGGTTCAGTAACCAATGAGCCATGACGGGGAACTCCACTTTGCTCTTACTTTGGGGTTTTTTTCACAGCTGTGTTTGTTAGTTAGCTTGACCTATATTTTTCCTTTTCGTTTTTTTTTTTTTTTGTCCTTGTTAGGTTTTAGTAACGAAGTTATGCTGGGCTCGGAATTTGAGTTTGGGTATATTTCCTCTGTTCTATTCTTTGAAAGTGTATGTGTAATTGTGGTATTTCTATTTCTTAAATATTTGTTAGAATTTGCCAGTGAAGCCATCTGGGACTGGAGTTTTCTTTGTTGGAAGATTTAAATTGTAAATTAATTTTATTTAATATATAGAATATTATTCAGATTTTCTATTTCTTTTGTTGGTTTTTGTAAGTTGTAGTTTTCTAGGAACTTTCTCAACTCTTTTACATTTTTAATTTATTTGAAGACATCAAGTTTTTCATAATCTTGCTAATGTGCAGAGGATCCGTAGCAATGCACTTTTTTCATTACTAATATTATTCATGCCTTTTTTCTTGATCAATTTTGGGGCTTTTACATTTTATTAATGTTTTCACAGAATTGTCTTTTGTCTTTGATCAGTCTTTGTATTGTAAGTTTGCTTTTCGTTGCATTAATTTCTGCTCTTATTTTTATGGATTCCTTTATACTTTTAAAAATACAATTTGGGAGTTTCCACTGTGGCTCGGGGAAACAAATCCGACTAGTATCCATGAGGATGCATGTTCAACCACTAGCCTCGCTCAGTGGGTTAAGGATCTGGCATTGCCATGAGCTATGGTGTAGGTTGCAGATGCAGCTCGGATCCCACTTTCCTGTGGCTGTGGCATAGGCTGGCAGCTGTAGCTCCCATTCAACCCCTAGCCTGGAAACTTCCATATGCCATGGGTGTGGCCCTAATAAGCAGAAATAAATAAATAAAATAAAAATATATTTTGTTTAAACATAGAATTACCATATGACCCGGCACTCCACTTCTAAATATACCCAAGAGAAATAGAAACATATGTTCATGCAAAAATCTGTATTTAAATGTTGATACCAACATTTGCCATAATAGCCCTCAAATGGAAACAGCCCAAATACTGCTAACTGATAAGTGGAAAAATAAAATGTATCTCTATACTGTATTTATCTGCTTAGAGCTGCTAGACTGGTGGCTTAAACAACAGAAATTTATTGTCTCACAGTTCCGGAAGCTGCAGGACCAAGATCAAGACTTGGCAGTTTTGATTTCTCCAGATGCCTCTCTCTCTGTCTTGTAGAGGACTGTTATCTCAAATCTGAGATGAGTTCTCTTGAATTTTGTCTGAAAATGTTTTTGTTTCCTGTTCACTCTTGAAGAGTGTTTCTGCTACATGTAGTGTTTCAGCACTTTCATGGTATTATCATATTGTATTTTAGATACTGTATTCATTGTTTTGTTGAGATTTTGTATGTTGTATTACTCCTTTAAAGAACAGTTGTTTATTTTCTAAGATTTTCTTTGTGCTTGAATTTATGATTTGTCTAAGAGTGGTTTTCCTTTTTAAATCCTCTTTGGGGGAGTTCCCGTTGTGGCGCAGTGGTTAATGAATCCGACTAGGAACCATGAGGTTGCGGGTTCGATCCATGGCCTTACTCAGTGGGTTAAGGATCCGGTGTTGCCGTGAGCTGTGGTGTAGGTTGCAGACACGGCTCGGATCCCGTGTTGCTGTGGCTCTGGCGTAGGCTGGTAGCTACAGCTCTGATTAGACCCCTAGCCTGGGAACCTCCATATGCCACAGGAGCGGCCCTAGAAAAAGGCAAAAAGACAAAAAAATCAATCAATCAATCAATCAATCCTCTTTGGGGAGTTCCCCTCATGGCACAGTGGAAACAAATCCAACTAGGAACCATGAGGTTGTGGGTTCGATCCCTGGCCTTGCTCAGTGGGTTAGGGGTCTGGCATTACTGTGAGCTGTGGTGTAGGTCACAGACAGGCTCTGATCCTGCGTTGCTGTGGTTGTGATGTAGGCCGGTGGCTGTAGCTCTGATTCGACCCTCAGACTGGGAACCTCCATATGCCATGATTGTGGCCCTAAAAAGCTATAATAATAAATCCTCTTTGGGAATTGGTAGGAATTCTTTTATCTGTGACTTGGTATCTTTAATCAGTTTTGGAAAATTCTGAGCCATCATATCTTTTTTTTTTTTGCTTTTTATGGCTACACCCTCAGTATATGGAGGTTCCCACGCTAGGCGTTGAATTGGAGCTACAGCTGCTGGCCTACACCACAGCCACGCAAGATCCGAGCCCCCTGCACAAGGCCAGGGATCGAACCCACAGCCTCATGGATGCTGCTCAGATTCATTAACTGCTGAGCCACAATGGGAACTCCTGAGCCATCATATCTTACAGTATTTTTTCTGCATCATTTCCCTCTCTTTTACATATGGGACTCCAATTATACACATGCTAAGCCTTCTTAATGTATTGCTTGCTTTTACTTCCATATTTTATTTATTTTTGACTCCATGCAATCTGGATATTTCTTCAGGGTTTTCTGGCACATTAATTCTCTCCTCAGCTTTGTCTAATCTGCCATTAATTCCACATACTGTTTTTATTTGTCAGGGTATTTCTCATATCTAAAATTGCTATTTTTGTCGTCTTTAATGGATTCTACTACTTTGATGAAGTTCTGAGGGAACACAAAGAGTCACTCAGTACATTTTCAAGCAGGTAGACTCTTGCCCTAAGAATGGCTTTGGAACCAGGAGATCCAAAGGAAGAGCTGTTGGAATATGAACAGCTCTCTATTGACCAAAAAAGAGCTTCTTGGTTTATGGATGGAAGTTTCAAGGTGAGTAGACAGCATCTTGTAGGGAAGGCTGCTCCTCTGATTGAAGAATAAAACCAAATCTGCTCAGTGGTGTGACTTGCATGCTGTTTGCCCCCATGTTTGAGTTCCTACTGACTCATGGGCAATGGTCTGGTCATACAGTTAGGCAGAAGGACAATGGAAAACAGGCCTATGAAAGAGATGTCCATAGGGGTGCAGCCCTATGGAAACCACCTTGGGAATTTGAGCTGTGCATTAAAATAGGACATGTTGAAGTTCATGCTGTGGCACAACGGGATTGGCAGCATCTTTGGAGCACTGGGATGCAGGTTTGATCCCTGGGCTGGCACCATGGGTTAAGGATCCAGCATTGTGGCAGCTGTAGCTTAGATTACAACTGCAGCTCAGATCTGATCCCTTGCTCAGGAACTCCATATGCTGAGATGCAGCCAAAAAAAAAGTGTGAAATAGAACATGTTGATGTCCATCTTATTTATGCCTGGGTTGTCATTTATAAAGGTGACTGATGACGCTTAGAGATTAATGCCATTGAAAGATTTTTTTCACCTATATTTCTTGAGAGGAGGGGGCTTATTCTGCCATACAGGGCCACATAGAGCAGTGCCAGTGTTGGTCAGGTGGCAGAGAGGAGCAAAGGGAAGGCATAGGTCACAGCCTTTATTGGGATTTCTGTGTGAAATGCAAGGCAGGGCAACCAAAATGGGTTAGGATTGGCTGGTTTGAAAAGTTCCAGTACACTTGGAGCACTGGGGCTATCTCTAGTAGTCTGGTATCTGGTCCTGGGATGGTTTAGGACAGGAGAAATATTGGTTTGTTGTGTAAGAATAACATAATGAGGTGATTCAGGGGAGATGTAAACAACCTCTGCTGTTAGTTTGGCCTTGTGATTAATGGATGCCAAACAGACAAATACAGATTCTAAGAACACACAGTTAAAACACCATCAGAAGAACTCCCTTCCATGATCAGAAGGCCATTGTAGCCAGCAAGGAGATATCTTAGTGTGCTCCCTGGAGGTGGCCACCTAGGTCCATGAAAGAAATGGACACAGGAGATACAGCAATGCAGATATGGGCTGAATTTAGATTTATTTCTCTTGCACAAAGGTCAGTAGGAACTATTCCATCTACCAACAAGAGACAGAGCCTGCAAATACCTATGGAGAAGATTCCCTAGAGGGAAGACCCTGGACATAGCTGGCAACTGGGACTGATGCTGGTAGCACTGGGAAGCTACAAATGGGTTCTGACACTTATTCTGGACTGATAAGATGGTAATAATGATATTGATGGTCATTGTGTTGGGAAATTGAGTTAAAAGCCTCCTATCCCATACTGACTCCTCCAAACGTTATGCATATTCTTATTGGAATATTGTCTGTATGTTGTATAAATATTACACCAAATATAGATGCTTAGATAGGGTTGATTGGCTTTTGTTTGTTTGTTTGTTTGGCTGCACCTGCAGCATGCAGAAATTCCCAGGCCAGGGATCGAATCTGCGAATCTGCGAATCTGCGCCAGAGCAGTGACAATGTCAGATCTTTAACCTCCTGAGCCTCCAGGGAACTCCAAGGGTTGATTGTTTTGTTATACGGGAAACTTGACCAAAGACAAGGGCGTGGCCAGTGTTTATAAGAAAGAATCTGTCTGGTCTTTGTCCAGAGTTCCTGGCACAGAGCTTCTAAAACCCTTGGAATTTCCCAAGAGATCCGAATGTCTTCGTAAATTATGAGCCCTTGGATCACATCTGAGTTATGCTGATGAGATGACTCAGGGTGAGTCCTTAGATAGCCTCAGGTGAGGGCTGGTTCCAGCCTGTGATTTTAGCCTGACATTTCAACCTCCTGGGAGGGAATGGAGCCTGGAGATTGAGTTCAGACCTATGGCCGGTGATTGAATTGAGCTTGCCTACAGAATGAAACCCCAACAAAACCTGAGACACTGAGCTCCATAGCACTCCCCGGTTGCTGAGCACATCAGTGGGCCAGGATAGTAACATGCTCTGATTTCCATGTTCGAGGACTTCTCAAACCTTGCCCTATGTGTCTCTCTGCATTTGGCTGCTCTTATGTAATAAAACTGCAGTCCCAAGTATTGTACTTTCCTGACTTCTGTGAGTCATTCTAGTCAAATATTGAACCTGAGGGAGTCATGGGAATGCTTGAATTTGTAGCCAGTTAATCAGAAGTGCAAGCGGCCCTGGGGACCCCCCAAATGTGGCTGGTGTCTGAAGTGACGACAGTCTTGTTGGCAACTGGCTGTGGCCCTAAACCTTTGGGGATGGCTGCTAACTCCACGTTGTTGGCAATAGAATTTCATCTCAGTGCACTCGCTAAACAGATGCCAATTTTTATCCCTTGCCCCAAAGGCTGACACATATTCTGTTCAGCTTCTCAACCTCTCCAATGCCTTTTCTGGGCTCCTCTCTTGCCCACTGGGGAAAAGCAACTCTAAATCCTGAGCTTACCTTTCTAGGTATTCTTTTTCTGGATTTGACCCTCCAAGTTTTCTTCCAATCAGATGTCTTTCATGTTCCGTCCACATTTTCTAATTGTCCTCAGTTTGGTCTGTATACGCAGTTTATCCATGCATGGAAATAACAGATCAGTCTTTTCATAGACTTTTGTTCCTTGTGGCTAAATACACATCAACATAAAATGTATCATTTAAACCATTTTTCAAGTGTGCAGTTCAGTGGCATTTAGCACATTTGCAGTGGTGTTCAATCATCACCACTATCTAGTTCCAGAATATTTTCATCACCTTGAAAGGGAACCCCACATCCATTAATAGTCACTAACCATCGCCTCTCAGCCCAGCACCTGGCCACCACTCATCTGCTTTCTGTCTGTGGATTTGCCTATTCTAGACACTTCGCATAAATGGAATTGTATAACATGTAAGCCTTTTCTGTCTGGCTTCTGTCACTTAGCATGTTTTCAAGGTCATGGATTTTTTTTTTACATGCGGTGTTTTCTTTGTTTTTGAAATTTTCTGCAGTTACTGTTTTTGATTTCCTCTTTGACTCAGAAAGTATTTAGAAGACTATTTTATAATTTTATTCTCTTTATTATTCACTGGTCAGTTTCGGTGCACTGTAGTCAGAAAATATAACTGAATTTTTTTTTTTTTTGGTAAGTCATTTATTTTCTTTATGGCCTATCTATGCTATCAGATTTTGTAGAAGTTTCATGGGGGCTTGAGAATAAAATACGATGGAGTTCCTGCTGTGATGCATTGGGTTAATGATCCAGCTTGTTTCTGTGAAGATGCCAGTTCGATCCCTGGCCCGATGAAGTGGGTTAAGGATCTGGCATTGCCACGGCTGTGGCATAGATTACAGCTTGGCTCAGATTTGATTCCTGACCCAGGAACTTCCATATGCTTCAGGGCTGGTTGAAAAAGAATAAAATAAAATAGTCTCTATATTCAGGATATGTACATGCATATATTCTGTCCACCTATCTAAACAGGCTAGTCAGCTATCTCTCATCAATCTTATTAAATATACTATTCAAAATTTTTAAATCATAACATTTTTTGTCCATCTGATTTGCCATGATCTGAGAGAGATGAGTTAAAACACCTTATTACATTTTTATTTCTATACTTATTTCAGTATTACACTCTGTATATTAATCCTTACAATTGTTATTTATTTATTTAGGCTGTGCCTGCAGCATGTGGAAGTTCCTGGGCCAGGGATTGAACCCACACCATAGTGATTCAGGCCCATGCAATGACAATGCCAGATCCTTAACCTGCTGCACCACAGCAGAAACTTCATAATTGTTATATTTTTACTTTACGGATTTTAATATATTTATTATAGTGTTATTTATTATAGTGTCTCTTAGTTTGAATTCTGCTGCTATTAACAAAATTCTCACCTACTTTTTGTTTGTATTTACATGCAATATGTTTGTTCCTCCATTCA
The DNA here is from genome assembly GCF_054392235.1 of Sus scrofa. Taxonomy (NCBI): domain Eukaryota; kingdom Metazoa; phylum Chordata; class Mammalia; order Artiodactyla; family Suidae; genus Sus; species Sus scrofa. The sequence goes on from NC_139383.1 coordinate 176,633,476, forward strand.
TTTTAACCCTCCTGGGGTTTTTGTTTTAGGTAGATCTCTTGTTGATAATGTATAACTGTCTTGCATTTTCTTTAATACAGTGAATTTATGTTAGTTTTGTTCAACTCTTTATCAGGTTTGGTCTACTTCAGTCATATTGTGTGTTCTTTGCTTTATGCTTCAGTGTGTTCTGTTTTTATTTATTGCTTTCTAGAAATTTGGAAGTATTCAGACGGTTTTTAGTTCTACTGGCAGCAACCTTTGTAATTTTAATCAATTAATTAATTTGTTTTGTTTTTTGTCTTTTTAGGGCCGCACTCACGGCATATGGAGGTTCCCAGCCTAGGGGTCGAATCAGAGCTATAGCTGCCAGCCTACACCACGGCTCATGGCAATGCCGGATCCTTAACCCACTGAGTGAGGCCAGGGATTGAACCCACAACCACATGGTTCATAGTCGGGTTCGTTAACCACTGAGCCAAGACAGGAATGCCTGTAATTTTAAATAACATGTTTAACCAGTATTTCTCAATTTATTGTCTTCAGAAAAGAAACTATAATCTTTTCTCTCTCCTAAGAAAAACAAGAAGTCTGGTGACATAAACACTATTCCTTGCACCTGCTTTGAAAACCGTGTGGTAGGAGTTCCCATCATGGCTCAGCAGTAACAAACCCGACTAACATTCATAGAGATGCAGGTTCAATCCCTGGCCTTGTCAGTGGGTTCAGGATCTGGCATTGCCATGAGCTGTGGTATAGGTTGCAGATGCAGGTTGGATCCTGCGTTGCTGTGGCTGTGGTATAGCTTGGTGGCTACAGCTCTGATGTGACCCTCATCCTGGGACCTTCCATATGCCGCGGGTGCAGCCCTAAAAAGACAAAAAAACAAAAACAAAAAACTGTATGGCAATTCTTCAAAAAATTAAACAAAGAATTACTATATTACCCAGCCATCCCACTTCTGGGTATAGAAGTAAAAGCAGAAACTCTAACAGATGTTTGTACATTCATGTTCATAGCAGCATTATTCATAATAACCAAAAAGTAGAAGCAGGTGGAGTATCCATCAATGGATGAATGGATATACAAAATTTAGGATTTGAATGTCATTCAGCCTTAAAAATGAAGAAACTGACAGAAGGTACAACATGGACAAGACTAGGCAACATTATGCTAAATGAAAGAAGCCAATCACAAAAGGGCAAATACTGTATGATAATTCTTATATGAGATTCCTAAAGCAGTCAAGTACTTAGAGATGGGAAGTAGGGCAGTGGTTGCCAGAGACTAGAGGAAGAGCGAGGGGGACTAAGTGCTTAATGGGTGCAGAGTTTCAATAGGGAATATGAAAAAAGTTCTGAGAGTTCCCATTATGGCTCAGTGGAAATGAATCTGACTAGCATCCATGAACATGAAGGTTCGATCCCTCGCCTTGCTCAGCGAGTTAAGGATCTTGTGCTGCTGTGAGCTCTGGTGTAGGTCGAAGACACGGCTTGGATCTGGTGTAGCTGTGGCTATGGCGTAGGCCAGTGGCTACAGCTCTGATTGGACAGCTAGCCTGGGAACTTCCATATGCTGTGGGCTCGGCCCTAAAAAAAAAAAAAAAAAAGTTTTGGAGATGGATGGTGATGGTGATTGCACAACAATGTGACTATACTTAACACTGTAGAATTGTATATTTTAAAAATATTTATTTATCAGAGTTCTGGTTGTGGCACAATGGTTAACGAATCCGACTAGGAACCATGAGGTTGCAGGTTCAATCCCTGGTCTTGCTCATTGAGTTAAGGATCCGGCGTTGCCGTGAGCTGTGGTGTAGGTTGCAGACTCGGCTCAGATCCCACGTTGCTGTGGCTGTGGCGTAGGCTGGTGGCTACAGCTCTGATTCAACCCCTAGCCTGGGAACCTCCATATGCTGCAGGAGTGGCCCTAGAAAAGGCAAAAAGACAAAAAGACCAAAAAAAAAAATTTATTTATTTTGTCTTTTTAGGGCCACACCTGCGGCTCAGGCTAGAAACTGTAGCTGCAGCCTACACCACAGCCACAGCAAGTTGGGATCTGAGCCATGACCTAGACCATAGCTTTACAGCAATGCTGGATACTTTAACCCACTGAGCAAGGCCAAGGATTGAATCTGTATCCTCATGGATCCTAGTCTGGTTCATTAACCGCTGAGCCATGATGGGAACTCCTAGAAGTGTGTGTGTGTGTGTGTGTGTGTGTGTGTGTGTGTGTATGTATATATACATATATATCTATTTGTATATATTTGCTATTTTTAGGGCTGCAGGTGCAGCATGTGGAGGTTCCCAGACTAGGGGTCCAATAGAAGTTACAGCTGCCGGCCTACACCACAGCCACAGCAACACCAGATCCAAGCCGAGTCTGCGACCTACACCACAGCTCACGGCAATGCTGGATCCTTAACCCACTGAGCAAGGCCAGGGATTGAACCTGCAACCTCATGGTTCCTAGTTGGATTCATTTCTACTGAGCCACGATGGGAATGCCTAGAAGTATATATTTTAAAATGGTTAAAATGGGAGTTCCTGTTGTGGCTCAGCAGAAGGGATTCCAACTACTATCCATGAGGTTGCGTGTTCAATTCCTGGCCTTGCTCAGTAGGTTGGGGATCTGGCATTGCCGTGAGCTGTAGTGTGGTGTCAGACTCGGCTTGGATCTGGTGTTGCTGTGCCTCCTGTGGTTTAGGCTGGCAACTGTAGCTCTGATTTAACCCCTAGCCTGGGAAACTCCACAAGCCTTGGGTGCAGCCATATAAAAAAACAAAACAAAACAAAAAGGTAAATTCTATTTACATATATTTTACCAAAGAGAAACAAAAACAAACACTACTCCTTTCCTTCTAGTCCCTCCCACCTCCTTTTTAAATGAAAATTTGGGGATTTCTTACCCCATAAATTATCAACAACATTTTTCCCCCATGGTAACTATAATCATTGTATTATTTTTCTGGTAAATATAATAATTACAGTTGTATGTGCTTTAATTATATATTTAAATAGATGTACTATTCACCATCCCTCCTTTTATACCTCAATTTCCCTCTATGTAAATCCTTCCCCCCACCCTCCTTTGTAAGGCTGCACCTGTGGCGTATGGATGTTCCTGGGCTTGGGGTTGAATCAGAGCTGCAGCTGTTGGCCTACGCTACAGCCACAGCAATGCTGGATCCAAGCCACATCTGTGACCTATGTCGAAGCTGGTGGCAATGCTGCATCCTTAATACACCGAACAAGGCCAGGGATCAAAACCGAATCCACACAGAGACAACATTGGGTCCTTCTCCCCCTGAGCCACACTGGGAACTCCTACCCTCTATATATATATATTCTTTTTTTTTTTTTTTTTTTTGTCTTTTGTCCTTTTAGGGCTGCACCTGCAGCATATGGAGGTTCCCAGGCTAGGGGTCTAATCAGAGCTGCAGCTGCCAGCCTACGCCAGAGCCACAGCAACACCAGAGCCGAGCCACGTCTATGATCTACACCACAGCTCACGGCAATGCTGGATCCTTAATCCACTGAGTAAGGCCAGGGATCGAACCCACAACCTCATGGTTCCTAGTAGGATTCGTTTTCTACTCTATGCCTAGCCTCCCTTCCTTAGTCATCCAGCCTGAGGGCGGCTTCTGTTTCCATCAGGCCTGAGCAGCCTGTGCCTCCTCTTCCTTCCACATGGCCCTGCCTCCTGTCCCCTTTCTGTCTCCTTCCCTTTTACCCCTCCCCCCATCCCTGGACCTCACTATTCTCTTTCTTCCTCCCTTCTCCCTCTCCTTTTAGAGCTGGCTGACAGGCGAGTTTGTAGGCTGGCATATCAGGCTCCGCATCTGGTCTCTGGCTGCCCTGGTCCCTGGGTGGCCAAGAACACAGTATTCCTTTCTGCACTGCTCCATATACTGGCTGGTTTTCAGAACATGCAGCCCATTGCCCAGCCTCTCAGAAGCTCCGCCCCTGCCAGCAACCCGACAGAACTCAAAGTTCCAACCTATGCTTTCTTCCTATAGACAACCCGTTTATTTCCTACTCTGACATCTCGGAAGGGTGGGTGAGACTAAATCTCTTACATCAGTGTCTAGATGGAGCATTTGCAGGTTCAGGCCAAGACGTTATGAGTTGCATTTTTATTGCTTTCCCAATCCCTGTGTGCAGATTTTATTGTGCTAGGAGTTTAAAATGTAATAAACAAGAAGAAAAAAAATTTTTTTTAAGTCACTCTGGCTAAAGACTCCAGCCTAACAAAATCTTAACAGATCCTTGTAAGTCCTGTTGCTGGGGAGTATTTGTCCAACAGACCTGGAACAGTTTAAAAAAGGAGGAGTGGGGGTTTGGTTAACATGAAAGAAACACAAAGATTTTTCATCTGGCTCTCGGGGAGTCCAGAGCCACAGAGGGAACAAGAAAAGAAAGAGGGGATTGAGCATTTTTGCAAACAAATGATAAAACTGCCTTTTAAAGAAGGGGGGGCACCCCTTGTCCAAACAAGATTTTTGCCAGGGTAGGAAATCATTTCTGCAATTGTTTACAATGCTCAAGCAACCCGTCCAAAGTCAACATGGCCTGGGAGCGTTGCCCTGGAGCCTCCTGCTCTTTGCCAGCCGCCTGCCAGCTCGGGCTCAGCTATTTCTGGGACTTAGTTCCCTCCCTTGAAAAACAAACTGTGGCCCTCACTGTCATTCCCAATAAAACCCCCAGTTTTCTGCAGCCTTCATCATGTTTTCCAAAAGAGTTGTCCAGCTGGGGGCCTGGATGCTGGGTGTCTGAGAGCCAGAGATGGGAGAAGCCTTTCATTTGCAAGGTGCCAAGGTGGAAATTTCCATTGCCCTCCAAGATGGCTACACCTGTGGCCAAAGAAATCTAGCATGTCGCCAAAGAGGAGACCCTGGCCAATGGATGTCCTGAAATGTATACTCCTTCCTACAGTTTGTTCCACAAATCCACAGCAGAGTTTGCCTTTACTGAAAAGCGCTGTGATTACTAGTAATTACCTTGTACATCTGGCTAACACTTTCATGTACAAGAGACTTCTACTTCTGTCATCTTATTTGATCTCCACCATGAGAAAGACATTGTTAAACTCATTTAATTAATCCATCTAGGGAGTTCCCCTTGTGGCTCAGCAGGTTAAGAACCTGACATAGTCCCAGTGAGGTTAAGGGTTTGATCCCTGGCCTCACTCAGTGCGTTAAGGATCCAGCCTTATCATAAGGTGCAGCGTAGGTTGCCGGTGCGGCTTGGATCCCATGTTGCTGTGGCTGTGGCATAGGCCTGCAGCTAGAGTTCTGATTTGACCCCTAGCCGGGAAACTTCCATATGCCACAGATGTGGCCCTAAAAGGAAAAAAAAATTAATCTATTTGTTTCTTTGTTTTGTATTAATAATACAGTCTCGTGATGTGAAAATTTTAATGTGAAAATAAAGCCTCTCTTGCACTCTCTCCCCCATCCTGTGTCTACTTGCCCGTGGGTAACCACTGTTGTTCATTTCTTGTATGTCTTTCCTGAAAAGCTTTACGCATTTGTTAGCAACTTGGAGTGGTGCAAGGAAAGAGTGTTGTAACTGAGACAGAAGTATCCCAGGCACTAGTCCTAGCTCTGCCTCTGATCTGCTGTGTGACATTATGCATGCCACTCTCCCTCTCTGAACTTGTGTCACTTGTGAAAATGGGAAAACTGACAGCTAATGTTCCTGAGGCTTGTATGTGTTACATCTGTTGATTGACTTAAGTTCACCACAACCCTCTAAGGGAGTATTATTAGTCCCATTTTTTTCAATGAGAAAACTGAGACACAGAGAAATTAAATGACTTACCCATCTCATAGCTAATTCGAGGACAGCCTGTGTTTTAGGAAGCGAGGCAGTCTCACAGTAGAGCACATTACACTGCCACTCATTGATGGTATTGACAGTATTAATAATGGCTTGAGGCAGGAGGCTGAGTCCGAGGGGTTCCTCCCAAGTCTGATATCTACGGTTCTGTGTCCAGGTCCCGTGAAACTCCGGCCAGGCAGCTCTGACTCACGCAAACTCATTTAGATAGACAGCTGGCAAAGAGCTCCAGGCAGCAGGAAAAGGCTCAGGCACAAACCTGTGTCAGCCCAGTGTCTCCCTCTCTGGGAGGACAACTCCTTAAAGACAATTTTTTATAAATTTTCATCAAAATTACTAATGTACATAACTTAGTCAGCTAGTCAACCCCAACTATTTGGAGTCTTATAACAAAAAGATAGCATTCCAGAACAACCCCTTAACCCTTCTAGCTACTTTTTTATGTATTTATCTCTATTATTTGAAATCTGGGATTTCTGTAAAGGGCTGAAGTAAATGCTTTTAGCTTTGTGAACCATATGGTCTTTGTTGCAACTACTCAGCTCTCTTTGTAGTTAGAAAACAATGTAGGCAATATAGGTAAATGAGTAAGTATAGATATGTCCCAATACAAATTTATACACAAAACCAGATTTACTTGAAGTTCTCTTGTGGTGCAGTGGGTTAAGCTTTCAGCATTGTTACTGCAGCAGCTTGGGTCACTACTGTGGTGTGGGTTTGCTCCCCACTCTGGGAACTTCAACATACCATAGGTGTGGCCAAAAAATTTTATTCTATTTATAAAAACGAACTTGACATGTGGGCTATAGTTTGTTGACACCTGTTCTGATTGCTTAAACTTCTATTTCTTAATTTTCTTAATTTGTAATTTTAGGCAGCACCCATTGATTTTCTATTAGAGCAGATAAGAATGTACCTTCTCCAAAGTCATTTATCCTCCCAAGTCATCCTGATAGAGTTATGGCATAATTATCAGTTAAATCAACATTCAATGTTTGCATTATTATGACTGAGTAAATACTGTTCTCAGCTGAGTCAAATAGTATTATCATGTGACATTTCCTTCCTCAGACAGCTTTTGTTTTCACTTGGCATTAATAACTATCTCATTTTTTTTTATGTTTTTGTTTTTTTCTTTTTTTAATTGCATAGTTTCTTTGACCTTCAATACTCTCTCTCAGACAGTTTTCTAGTTGTGGTTAAACAGATAGCGTATCAGTGTTTTGTTTTGTTTTTTCCAGTGCCATTGTTTTACTGAAGTCCCTCCTCGAGCCCTCCAGCCCCCTGCCCCACTGTGGTCTGGGTACTCTCTGGGTTTGGGCTCAGTTCTTATCCTGGGAAGAAAGGAGAAATCTACTTGATCTCATTTCTGTGTTGGATCTCTTTTTTCCCAGATCTTATGTCTTCTTCTCTGAGTTACTGTCTCATTTTGCTGGAGCACATCCTCTCGTAACTTCCTGAGAAAATGGTACATGGGAGGTAAAATTTTGAAATTTGGTATAAATGAAAACATCTTTAATCTACCATCATTCTCAAATGATAGTTTTGCAGGGTGTAGAATTCTAGACTGGAAATCATTTTTTTCTCAATATTTTGGAGCATACAGGTTGTTAGAAGTCTGATACCTTTTCGTTACTCAGTTCCCTTTATGCAGTCTGTTTTTTCTTCTGTAGAACTTTTTACATTCTTCTCTCTATTCTTAATGTTCTGTAATTTCAGCATGATGTAACTTGGTGAGGCCTAACTTCTAGACATTGTGCCAGGCATTCTGTGGACCCTTTTAATTTGAAAATTCATGTCCTTTATTTCTGAGAAATTTCTTCATGATATTTCTTTCACAATTTCCTCTCCTCCATTTTCTCTTTTCTTTCTTTCTGAAACTCCAATTCATTGGCTTTTAGACCTCTTGGATTCATTCCTTAATTCATTTTTTTTCTGTTTTCTGCCTTTATCTTTTAAATTTATTTTTGCTGGAATTTCCTAGACTATAACTTCCAATCCTTCTATTTAAATTATTGTTGTTGTTGTCTTTTTAGGGCCGTACCTACGGCATATGGAGGTTCCCAGGCTAAGGGTCAAATCAGAGCTGCAGATCTACACCACAGCTCATAGCAACATTGGATCCTTAACCCACTGAGCAAGGCCAGGGATCAAACCTGTGTCCTCATAGATGCTAGTCAGATTCTTTTCTGCTGAGCCACGATGGGAACTCCTCCTCTAAGTTCTTACTTTCTGTTTGTTTTATTCTGTCTTTAATGTTGGAGGCTTTCTTCAACTTATCAGAAATCTTTGTCTATTCTGATTAAAGAGTAAGTCACTGAAAATTTTTCTGTATTTGTAGAGAAGTTGTCAGCTGGTGGGCTACAGCAAAGGGAATAGGTCAGAGAGAGTATTTTTTGGAGAAAATCCTTAAGTGTTATTATCAACCAGGCCTCTTACTTTTAGCCTTCTGCATTACCTGGTACCCTAGTGACTGAGTGTTTCCAGGTTTCTACAGGGTAAATTAGCTTGTGTCTCATGGTACCATCAATGTACAGTTTCTTTTTTATATCTATCTATCTATCTATCTATCTATCTATCTATCTATATTGATCTATATCGATCGATCTATCTATCTAACTATTTATTTTGCTTTTTAGGGCCACACCCATGGCACATGGAAATTCCCAGGCTAGGGATCAAATTGGAGATGCTGGCCACAGCCACAGCCACACCAGATCTGAGCTGGGTCTGCAACCTGCACCATAGCTCACTGCAACACTGGATTCCCAACCCACTGAGCAAGGCCAGGGATCGAACCCATATCCTCATGGATACTAGTCAGATTCGTTTCTCCTGCACCGCAACAGGAACACCAATGTACAATTTCTTAAGAGGTGGCTTCTTCTGCCCTGGTAAGACAGACTGGATCCCTGTATCGGCTTTTCATCCCCTTAACATATTGGTAACTCTTTCTCCTGATTGTTTCCATTCTTTATACTCTTGTCTTTGTGGGCCTAAAGTTTGCTCTTAACTGCAGTGCCCCCTAACTGGTCTCTTGCTCCCATCCTTGTCCCTTTAGACTCTATTTTCTATTGCTTTAGAGAGCAATCCTTTAAATGTGTAAGTCACAATACCAGAATGTGGACATGCCATAGCACATTGCCCTAACCTTTTTGATGGTCAAAACATCATAAAAAGGGGAGCGTGGGAGTTCCTGGTGGCTCAGCAGGCTAAGGATCCACCATTGTCCTTGCTGTGGCATGGGTTTAATCCCTGGCTACATGCTGCAGCCAAAAAAAGGCAGGGGGGTGGTGGTGGAGTGAGGAATGGGGTGAGAGACTGTCCTAGATTTAAAATATTTAGAAAACATACTAAAAAAATGCAGCGTCTGATCCTGCATTAAACAATCCAACGCATTTTGGAATAATTGGTGAAATTTGAATACAGGTATGAAAATCATTAATTTTGTCAGGAACAATCATGATATCATCATTGTGTAGGAAATGTCTTCATTTTCTGGAGATGCATATTTAATTATGAAATGTTACAATATCTGGACTTTCCATCATGGCTCAGCTGTTAACGAACCCAACTAGTATCCATGAGGACTTGGGTTTGATCCCTGGCCTCGCTCACCGGGTTAAGGATCCAGTGTTGCCGTGAGCTGTGGTGTAGTTCGCAGATGTGGCTCAGATCTGGCATTGCTGTGGCTCTGGTGTAGGCCAGTGGCTGCAGCTCCGATTCCACGCCTAGCCTGGGAACCTCCATATGCCACGGTGCCATGGGTGCGGCCCTAAAAAAAAAAAAAAAAAAAAAAAAAAAAAGACCTTTCCTGACCTTTTGTCTAAAATAACATTTCCCTTCTTTGCCATGGCATTTCCTGTTCCCCCTTTCCTGCTTTTGTTTATTCACACCCGCCTTTTTAAAAAGCATGCTAAAATGTACCTAAAGTGAAATTTACCATTTTAAAGCATACAATTTGGTGGCAGTAATTACATTCACATTGTTGTCAAACCATCACGACCATTGATCTCCAGAACTTTTTCGTCTTCCCCATCTGAAACTCTGTACCCATTAAACACTAACTCCTCATTCACCCCTCCCCCAACCCTCTCTCACCACCCTTCTACTTTCTATCTCTTTGAATTTGACTGCTGTAGATACCCATGTAAGTGGAATCATGCTGTGCTTGTTCTTTTATGTCTGGCTTATTTCACTTATCATAATTTCTTCAAGGTTCATCTATGTTGTAGCATGTGTCAGAATTTCATATCGCCTGGCAGAGCTTCTGTGCCTGCCCGCTTGCATCTCTCATACGCTTCCTATCTTAATAAATCTATTTCTTGCCTATCGCTTTGTCTCTCGCTGATTTCCTTCTGCACGGAGGCATGAAGCACCTGAACCTCAGTGATGATGTGGTCATCCCTGAAGGCATGATAGCAGACTTTGTCGCAGGCTTGGCCACCATCTCATTGGGATCCTGCCAGTAGCAATCAGGAAAAGCAGTTCAAGGAATAGTCCTGACAGCAGCCAGGTCAAGTACTCTCTTGCTGGATACCATGGAGGAGCTACTACTCCAAGAAAGAGGAAGAGGGAGTCTTTTCCCACACTCCACTTTTTCCTTGGATTATAAAAGTATAGCCCACCTAATCCTCGGGGCAGAGCCTCCTTGCCTGCTTGCTTGCATCTCTCACAAGTGTCCTATCCTAATAAATCTATTTCTTGCCTTTTTTTTTTTTGCTTTTTTGGGCCATACCCTCGGAGTATGGAAGTTCCCAGGCTAGGGGTTAAATCAGAGCTACAGCTGCCAGCCTGTGTCACAGCCACAGCAATGGCAGGATCTGCGCCATGTCTGCGACCTACACCACAGCTCATGACAATGCTGGATCCCCCACCCACTGAGCAAGGCCAGGTACTGAACCCACATCCTCATGGATACTAGTTGGATTTGTTTCTACTGTGCCACAACGGGAACTCCATGCATTTTGTCTATTTCTTTGTTCATTTGCTCATGATCATTATTGCCTCCCCTCCCAGTCCCTGCTGAGAGAGAAGGGTGCAAGAGCTCTGTCTGTTTTTCTTGTTCATCTAGAGCAGTGCCTGGGCACAAAGTAAGCATTCAGTAAATATTTGTAGAGTAATTTGCCTTCAGTTGTGGCAATTTCCTTTTTTTTTGCATAGAGCTGGACTTCTTCCCTGAGCATGACTTGTTCATTCAGCAAGCAATTTTTAGCTCCCACTATGCTGAACACTCTGGGGGATAGAGAGATAAGCCAGTGAAACCCATGTGGCTGGGAGGTTAAGAGTGATAGGGTAGATAACTATTTTCATGGTTTTTTTTCTGTTCACCACTTACTCCCATTTTTTTGATAATAACAATGAGATTTGCCTTTGGGGTATCTCCCTCCAATTCTCAATCTAATCTATGTGGTTCTTTTTTTTTTTTTTTTTTGTCTTTTTGGGGTTGCACCCATGGCATATGGAGGTTCCCAGGCTAGGGACTGAATCAGAGTTGCAGCTGCCGGCCTACACCACAGCCACAGCAATGCCAGATCTGAGCCTCGTCTGCGACCTACACCACAGCTCATGGCAATGCCGGATTCCTAACCCACTGAGTGAGGCCAGGGATCGAACCCACATCCTCATGCTTCCCTAGTCAGATTTGTTTCCGCTGTGCCATGACAGGAACTTCTCAATATATGTGGTTCTGATGGACCCATCTTACCCTCTGGCTTTAAGGAAACACAAGCAACCTAGGCCTGCCGGTAAGACCCAAGCCTGGGACTTTTGTTGTAATCACTGTGAAAAACGAAGCCATTCCACTGAGACTGTAGAACTGGGAGAAGATTAGCCTTGAGTTATGAAAACCCGTTGTATTAAAAGTTTATGTTTGAGGGAGTTCCCATCGGGGAGCAGTGGTTAACGAATCCGACTAGGAACCATGAGGTTGAGGGTTCGATCCCTGGTCTGGCTCAGTGGGTTAAGGATCTGGTGTTGCAGTGAGCTGTGCTGTAGGTTGCAGATGTGGCTTGGATCTGGCGTAGCTGTGGCTGTGGTGTAGGCCGGCGACTATAGCTCCAATTCGACCCCTAGCCTGGGAAGCTCCATATGCCTCTGGTGCGGCCCTAGAAAAGACAGAAAAAAAAAAAAAGTTTAAGAATGATAATGGCACAGGAGAAAACAGAATGAAGAAATGAACAAAATGAGGAGTTCTCTAGTGGCCTAGCATCTCTAGAATCTGGCATTGTCACTGCTGCGGGACAGTTTTGATCCCTGGCCCAGGAACTTCCACATGCTGTGAGCATGGCCAAATAAATAAAATAAAATGTTAGCTCTGTTTAAAAAAAGAGAGAGAGAGAGAGATGGACAAAATGAAACTAAGTCTTAATAACACTGATTTCCTGGATCCAGCCATGCCTGAAGGCAAAGATCTAGTTCCTGGGATTGTCAGCTTTGTGAGCCAATAATTTCTCAACCCCTTCCCACTTATTTGTTATTAGTCAAAGTAATTTGACTTGGGGAGTTCCCTTTGTGGCTTGATGGTTAACAAATCCAACTAGGATCCATCAGGGCATGGGTTCAATCCCTGTCCTCACTCAGTGGGTTAAGGATCCGGTGTTGCCCTGAGCTGTGGTGTGGGTCAAAGATGAGGCTCAGATCCAGTGTTGTTGTGGTTGTGGCGTGGGCTGGCACCTGTGGCTCCGATTCAACCTCCAGCCTAGGAACTTCCATATGCTGCAGATGTGGCCCTAAAAAAAAAGGAAAAAAAGAAAAGAAAAGGTAATTTGATTTGAATTGGATTTCTATTCCTGACTGTATGAGGGAGGTGGAAAAATGGGAAGTGGGTTGACTCTTGGGAAATGTGAAAGGAAATCCCTTCTGCAGAGGGAGGACCAGCTGCTTTCTGTGTTAGGAATCTCAGAACTGTTATCCAGGAAAAAGTAAAGGAGCTTGGGTGTTCACTCAAGGAAGAGAGGCCTCTGGGAGACAGGGCTATATCTTTAAATATGTAAAGAGCTATCATATGGGAGGGAAATTAGATTTACTTTAGATGATCAAAAGGGAATACCAGGAACAACAGATGAATGTTTTCAGGAAAATGATGTCAGTTGAGTTCAAAGAAAAAATTTCGAGGAGTTCCTGTCGTGGTGCAGTGGAAACGAATCTGACTGGGAACCATGAGGTGTCAGGTTTGATCCTTGCTCAGTGGGTTAAGGATCCGGTGTTACCGTGAGCTGTGGTGTAGGTCCCAGATGTGGCTCAGATCTGGCTTGGCTGTGGCTGTGCCATAGGCGGGCAGCTCTAGCTCTGATTCGAGTCCTAGCCTAGGAACCTCCATATGCCACAGGTGTGGCCCCAAAAAGAAAAAAAAACATAAAAAGAAAAAAATTTGAGATCTGAGGAGCAGCCCACAAGTGGTGAATTAGGAGAAAATGGGTCCAAGGGTGGGACGTATACAGTAAGAAAAAAGGGGAGCCCTGTATGGGTCTCATTCTAGACAATCCTTAAGTTCCATTTGGTCTGGAGCTGGGGACTCTACCTGTGGTGACTAATGCAGGCAGAGTAAGTTTGTCCTGGGACCCCACACCCTTCCTGAGGCAATGCAAAGGTCTATAAAGAGGCTGCAAAATGAAACAGGAGGGCAGTGAGCAGGGCAAACCTTTAAAAGAATGACATAGCTCTTGAGGACGAAACTGGTTGGAACCAACTAGGTCCAAGACGGTGGTTCAACTTCCAGTAGACCTGGAGCTTCATTACCTGATCATTGTTAATACATCAGCCTGCACAAGGACATGCCCACAGGTGCCGTGACAGTTCCAAGGCCAAAAAATGGGTGGTGGCACAATTCCTGGAAATTCCCGCCCCTTCCCCAAATAGTTGGAATAATCTTCTCACTAGCCTATGAAATTACCCAGCCCATAAAAACTGACCACTCCATATTTCAGGGCCACTGTCAAGCCTTTGGGGACAGACCATATTCAGTCTATGGAATGTATATGTTCCAGCTTTCACCTTCTGGGATGGCCCACACTCTATCTATCTCTATCGGTAAATTTACTTATTGGAGTTCCTGTCATGGCTCAGCAGAAACCAATTTGACCAGCACCCATGAGGACGCAGGTTTGATCCCTGGCCTTAGCTTAGTGGGTTAAGGATCCAGCGTTGCTGTGAGCTGTGGTGTAGGTCATAGATGTGGCTCGGATCCTGCATTGCTGTGGTTCTGGTGTAGGCTGGTGGCTACAGCTCTGATTCGACCCCTAGCCTGGGAACCTCCATATGCCACGGTTGCAGCCCTAAAAAGACAATAAATAAATAAATAAATTACTTATTACCTAACACTTTGCCTCTTGCTGAATTCCTTCTGTGCTGAGACATAAAGAACCTGAACTTCAGTAAGTCCTGAGCTTAGGTGTGTGATTTCAATTATAAGACGGTGGGTTCATGTTCTGTGGGTTCAAGTCCCAATCTGAGTTACCTGTCTCCCGTGGTCCCTCAGGCCTTGCTTTTGAACCAGTACCCAATGGTCAGAAGGTGTTTCTGGATAAGAAGAAAAGCTACAGTGTCATAGAAAATACATTTTTCTGGGGTTATTGTGATGTAATAGGAATAGTTTGGGCTTTGGAGTCAGACAGAACCAGGTTCAAACTCTGATTCTACTTTGGATCGGTCAGTCAATTTTCCAGAGTCTCCATTTCCTCATTTATAAAAGGAAGATGAAACTTTCTTTTTTTGAAAAAGGGGGGGGGGTTTCACACTCTGAGAAGTTCTCAGGCCAGGGTTCAAACCCGAGCCACAGTAGTGACAATTCCAGTTTCTTAATCACTAGGCCACTAGAGAACTCAATTTCTTAATGGGGTCTTTTTGTAAGCAGATAGGGTAGGGGGTTCCCAGAGTAAGAGAACTCTTTTTTTTTTTTTGGTTTTTAGGGCCACACCCGCGGCATATGGAGGTTCCCAGGCTAGGGGTCAAATCAGAGCTGTAGCTTTCTGCCTACACCATAGCCACAGCAACATGGGATCTGAGCCGTGTCTGCAACCTACACCACAGCTCATGGCAACGCCAGATCCTTACCCACTGAGCAAGGTCAGGGATCGAACCTGCATCCTCATGGCTGCTAGTTGTGTTCATTAATGGCTAAGCCATGATGGGAACTCCGTAAGAGGACTCTTACATTATGTTTCCTGATTTTGGCCTAAGCCATTTTGCGATCTAAGTCTGGCTACAATGCTTGTCCTTGAATAGGTCTCAGTAATTAATGATCTTAAGGGAACAAAAGAGTGTAGGAACACATGACTGTTATCAGGTAAGAGAACTATCAATAGCACAGATAATGTATCAGTTGTGGAGACTCCCAGTTCTCTTTCAAGGGTAAAGTTATCCTCAAGTTCAACCACCAGATCAACTAGAACCTAAGGGATGATGATGTTGACTTTTTTGACCCTTGTGACCTCAGTCAACCAAGGCTTGGACTCTGTTGAACTTTGCCCCAATTCTATGCTTAATTCATCTCTGCTCAAGCTCCTTCACGAATATGCATACATCTCCCAAGCCCCTTCATAAATATGCATGTACCCTTAGCTTAAAAATTCCCCAATTTTGTAGTTTGGGGAGACAGGGCTTTGGGAAAGCTCTCCAGTATTCTCCCTCCTAGGTGCAAGTAATAAAGTCTTCCTTTTCCTTATCTTTGGCTTGGTTATGTCTTTTGGCTCAACACTTACCAGGAGGTAAACCCAGTTTTCAGGTAACATTTTGAGGATAAAGATGATACTATTAGATACTCAGTACTCAGTATAGAGAATGGATGTAATTGGAAGAATGGAAAAATATTTAAATAATGATTGCTAGAAGACCAAAGGACCTTCAAAACCCAAAGGTGGCCTATACATAGTTGGTTTTTAGGTACAAGGAGGCTAGTGTGAGAGAGAGAGATATTTTAGGGGGAGGGTGTCTAAGAGAGTATCAAGAGTAGTTGGAGGTTTACAAAGCTTTGTGTGGGAGATTCTGCTTGTTGCCACCAAATCCATCTCCCTCTTTCCTGGGCACATAGCTAAATTGTATTTCCTTCCTTCCCTTGCGGTTAAGAGTAGCCATGTGGCCAAATTCTCCCCAGTGGAGTGGGAGTAGCATCTGGGGGGGTGGGGGGCTCAGGCCTTAAAATCATGGACATATTTCCTCCTCTTTTCTCTTCCTACCAGATGCAACCTAGATGTGGCTGGAAAACCAGCCTCAATCAGGCAAACAGCCTCCAGAGATGACAGAGCAACAACTTGGAGGGAACCTGGGTCTTGACAAACTGTGTGCAGCCTAGCTGCCAGCCATCATGGAGTATTATGTGAGTGAAAAATAAACTGTTTTGCTCTGTAAGCCATGGTTTTATCAGATCCCTTTAAGGCAGTTGAGCTTTGCCTTAATATCTGGACCATCTTTTTTTTTTTTTAGGGCTGTACCCACAGTATATGGAGGTTCCTAGGCTAGGAGTCGAACTGGAGCTGCAGCTGGTGACCTACACCACAGCCACAGCCACATAGGATCCTTAACCCACTGAGCAAGGCCAGGGATGGAAACTGTGTCCTCATGGATACTAGTCAGATTCGTTTCCACTGAGTCATGATGGGAACTCCAGGACCATCTTATGTAGGGCATCAATTTCTCAAAGTTGGTTTCCTTTCAATAAACAGAAGCAGTTGTGATATAGTGGGGAAAGCCCTCCACTCAAAGTAAGAAATTTGGCTGCATGGTGGAAATAGTTTGTGCTTTGCATTATAACTGGCAGAAATTTCCTTTTCTGAGACTAGTTTCCTCATCTGTGAAATAGCAAGCACAGAAGTATGAGGAGTATCAGAAAGTCTCATAAATTGCTAAATGTCATATAACCTTGAGGGTCTCTCAGCGGAGGGCACTAGACCTGCTCTATCTCAGCTGAGAGGCGAGGTGGGGTCATCTGAAGAAGGGCTGGGGAACAAAAGTGGTTGGAATCTGCTGCCTTGTCTCCTGGACCGATTGGTATGCCAGAGGCCAGTGGTGGAATGTATGGACTCCTAGTCAGCTAATCGTAAAAATATGCAGAATTATAGATACAGCGAGAGCCCGTGTAACACCTTACAAAGAACAGTCTGCAGAGGAGTGCTGCCCTGAAGAACAGCCACGGCCGTCATGAGGCTGCGTCTGAGATAAATACTGGAGTTTGGCTCTAAATGCCAACATCCTTAGCTAATCTAAGTAATGCATGAGCAGGAAGAATTTGGTGGCTGGGAGCCCAAGTGGAATTGTATAAAGAACTCTTAAGAGCAGCTGGTAACCTCGGAGGAGAAGGCCCAAGTGCATGATGGGAAATGTAACATTTAATCAAATCTGGGGGGAGAGGGGCTGCCGACAAGGTTGGGGAGGGGGGATGGGCTCTTGGCAAGAGGTAGGCTGCTAAGGGGCCTCTCTGGCAGGGTCTCCACCACACCACAGATGGTTTTTGTCTCTGTGGTTCATTTATTATGAGTGAGATGGGCCCTTTCCGAGTCAGGAGTCCCAGATTAGAAGGTCCACCATCCTCTTGTTAAAGAGGCCTGGAGGGGCTCAGCCAAAAGTTGGGGGAATAGATGTTTCTTTGATTGAGAAGGAAGGCAGCCACTTATCTCTGATGTGATGGCCCTGTGATTCTTTTTTTTTTTTTTTTTTTTTTGAACTGGAGAGTCCTAGAGATTATCTCATCCATTCCCCACCTCCCCCACTGCCATCTCCAACTCTCATTTTGGAGTAGGAAACTGGGGCCCAGAGTGGGGAAACACAGTTCTCAAGGTCACACAGGAGAGTTGGGGTCCTTGGAGATCATTTCATCCAATGCGAACCATCCCACTGGTCCCTTCCCTATTATTTTACTGACATGATACCAAGGTACAGAGAAAGTGACAAACTCAATTCTAGGGCAGAAGGGAGGGTAACTGCCAGGTTTTCTGGTCCAAGTGCAGGGGATTTTGACCACCACCATTCAGCATCTTCTCAGCTGAGAGTGATGGTTGTCAAAGGACCCTCTCTGATCTGGCTTCCTGGGTCTCCTGCTGTTAGCAGCTGGGGAAGGGGTCCCTGCAAGACAGAGTCCTCTGCTGCTCACACCAGGTCAGATGCCTGCCCTTAAACTATTCATCTGTGGCCAGAAGACAGGATAATTGCAGATGGTGGCAGATGATGGCAGCTCCTACTGCCATCAGGTGGATGGAGCAGGTGGAGAGAGCTAAGAGGAGATTGTTCCCAAGAGAAGAGGATGCTGATTAGTCAATTCCCATGGACACATGTTGCAGCCTCCTTGATCTCAACTCTCTTCATCTGTAAAATGGGGACAGTGATTATGCCACACCATACAGCTGTTTTGAAGAGTAAATTGCATAATATATGTGAAGTCCCTTTTATATAAGCACCTAGTACATTATTCTCTTATCCCTTTGTTTTTTTCATGAGTATTTCCATAATTAGAAGCTGTCACTTTTTTTTTTTTTTTTTATCTTTTTAGGGTCACACCCGGCAGCATATGCACATTCCCAGGCTAGGGGTCAAATCAGAGCCATAGCTGCCAGCCTACGTCACAACCACAGCAACGCCAGATCCGAACCACATCTGTGATCTACACCACAGTTTGTGGCAACACCGGATCCTTTAACCCACTGAGCAAGGCCAGGGATGTAACTGGCATCCTCATGGATACTAGCCAGTTCTTACCTCACTGAGCCACAATGGGAACTCCTGGAAGCTGTCACTTTAAATTCACTTTAAAAGAGAAAGTGAAGGTAATAACCCAACTAGTATCGATGAGGTTGCAGGTTTGATCTCTGGCCCCACTCAGTGGGCTAAGGATCTGGTGTTGCTATGAGCTGTGGTGTAGGTTGCAGACACGGCTCGGATCCCATGTTGCTGTGGCTGTGGCTGGAACTGCGGCTCTGATTAGACCCCTAGCCTGGGAACCTCCATATGCTGCCGATATGTCCCCCACCCCCACAAAAAAGAGAGAAAGTGAGTTTGGCCTTAAAACTTCAGTTTGAAGAAGGGGAGCAATGCGATCTAATATTTATATTTTATATTCTTTGGCCACACCTGCAGCATGTGGAAGTTCCTTGGGAAGAAGTCAAACCCGCACCATGGCAGGGGCCCAAGCCACTGCAGTGACAATGCAGGATCCTTAACCCGTTGTGACACAGGGCACTCTTTAATTTTTAATTTTTAAAGATCCCTCTGGTGGTTGGGTAGAAAACAATCAGGCAAGGAGGTGTGGGGGAAGCAGGGAGAACGGTTAGGAAGCTATCACAATAGTCCAGACAACAGATGCCTGTGGCCTAGTCCTGTGTAGGAGGAGTGAAGATGGAGAGAGAGAAATAAGACAGATTTGAGATATTTTGAAAGGAGAGTTGATAGCACTTAGAGGTCGGGAATAAGAGGCAGGCACAAATCAATAATAGCTCCCCAGTTTGAAGTTAGATTAATTGCTTTTTCAAAAACTTCATCTTAATTTTCTTTTTCCTGGGTGGTTTATTGATTGATTTTTTTTAAAAAAAATTGTGCTCACTTTTTTTTTTTTTTTTTTTTTGTCTTTTGTCTTTTTGTTGTTGTTGTTGTTATTGTTGCTATTTCTTGGGCGCTCCCGCGGCATATGGAGGTTCCCAGGCTAGGAGTTGAATCGGAGCTGTAGCCACCGGCCTACGCCAGAGCCACAGCAATGCGGGATCCGAGCCGCGTCTGCAACCTACACCACAGCTCACGGCAACGCCGGATCATTAACCCACTGAGCAAGGGCAGGGACCGAACCCGCAACCTCATGGTTCCTAGTCGGATTCGTTAACCACTGCGCCACGACGGGAACTCCCTGTGCTCACATTTTGAATAGTCAACAGTTTCCCATGATACAAAAATCAGGATATAAAATGTGTGCAGTGAAAAATTCTCCCTCTTCCAAGCAGGTCTTCTCCCTGGAAGGAACCCAAATTTAATGTATACAGAAGCAAATACACACACACACATATCACATATACATATGTATATATATATATACATATATATATATATGGACCACGCCCATACATAGGCATAATGGAAATATTTCTCCCTTTTAATGCAAATAAGCTACTCATTTTTCTGCACCTTGATTTTTCTACTTAAGAATACATCTTGGAAATTCCCGTCATGGCTTAGGGCTTAATGAACCCAACTAGGAACCATAAGGTTGTGGGTTCGATCCCTGGCCTCACTCAATGGGTTGAGGATCCAGCGTTGCCGTGAGCTATGGTGTAGGCCACAGGTGCGGTTTGGATCCCGAGTTGCTATGGCTCTGGCATAGGCCAGCAGCTATAGCTCCGATTAGACCCCTAGCCTGGGAACCTCCACATGCTGCGGGAGCAGCCCTAGAAAAGACAGACAAACAAACAAACAAACAAAACATCTTGAAGATTATCTCCATCCTAATTATCTACTGCTGTCTAAAAAATTACCTCAAGACTTAGTGGCTTGTGATGACAATATTACATCTCAGTTTCTGTAGGTTGGAAACCTGGGCACTGCTCAGTTGGGTCCTCTGCTCAGGGCCTCTCCCAGGCTGCCATCAAGGTGTCGACTGGGATCAGATGCCAAGCTCACTTGTAAGATTGTTGGTAGGATTCAATTCCTTGGGAGTTGCTGAACCCTTGGCTTAGTTCCCCTGAAGTCCTGGCCACATGACCACTCCAACAGGGCAGCTTACATCATCAAGATAGGCATGCTGCGAAGGAAGAGAGCAAGTTGGAAGTCCCTAGCTTTTAGAGCACAAGCTCCAAGTGACATCCATTACCTTTGCTGCATTCTACCTTTTGGAAGAAGGCATTAGGTCTGGTTGCTCCCTACCCCCACCCCAACCACCGCATGCATGCGCCCACACACAGGGAGGGGATTACTGCAAGCGTGTAAATCCTAGGGGGGTGGGGATCACTGGGAGCTGTTTCAGAAACTGTGTACCACAAGTCTCTCACAGCACAAAATAAAAAGCATGCTCAGTCTGTCCCAACTTTCCATCATATGGATGGGCCCTTGTCCCTTTAACCAGGCTCTGCCGATAGGCTGACAAGTTAATGTCTGTATGCCCACTGGTGAGGAAGCTCCTGAGAGCAGGGGTCTTGCATGTGTGGTGTGTGTAGCTGACACTCGGCTACTACTGTGCTCTTTGGGGTGTGTGGAGGGTGGAGAAAGTTTTCCGGTTCTGTCTTAAGAATGCACTGGACCGGAAAATGTTGCTTCTTCTTCATGGACCTGTGGGTGCTTTGAATGAATGTTTTGGAAGATTTGGGGAACTCCAACCCAGAGGGCTGCAAAAAACACATCTGAACATGCTTGTCACCTGGACAAGAAACTATGCAAAGGGACTATCAGCTGCGACCAGGCTGAACGTACATAATGTATACACGATATCCTGGACTGTCCTGATTTTGGGCTTTCCACATGTATTCCTGTAGTTGTCCTGCTGTTGGCAAAGAGCAAGGCCACAGCCTTAGGAGGGGGGTAAATTCCACTAAAGGAAAGTTCCTACTGCCAGTCATCCTGGGAGGAAGACTGCCCTGGGGCAGAAATTGAGAACTCAGGATGCAGGACTTTGGGAGAGGGCAGTTCCACTCTCTCTCTGTTTTAAGAAAGTTGCATCTGTTCTACAGGGAAAGATGTGGTCCACGCAAACCCCGGAGGTGGTGCTGGGTGGGGCCCTGCCATGTGGAAGAAATTGGGGCTGACCAGATAGGTGGCCCTCTGAGATCACCTGGGTACCAGCTGGGATCTGTGGGCTCTGAGAAAACACAGTCAAGGTCATGAGTATTTCTTTGTTTTACTCTTCTTCCATGGTCCCCTAAATTTTGGCAGCTCCTGCTGGAAGCAGTACCCGGTTTCTGTTACATATGATGCATTGAGAAAGGGCCGTGGTCATGCTTGGGGCTGAGTGGCTCAGAGGAGGCCAGTGGTGGGCACAGTGGTGGCAGCCACCGACAGAGGATGGCCATGCCCAGAGGGTGTGGGGACCACTGAAGAAGCTGGAGGGGAAGAACACGAAGGGTGAGGTCTGAGGCTGTGTAACCTGGCACTGAGGGGCTCTCCAAGATAGCTTGAAACACTCTGCACCGGCTGGGTTCCCGTCACAGCCGGTAAGGTTCAGAGTAAATTGTAATTTGAGTATTTAAAGGAAATAAGACAGTTTATTATCATTGGCTGGGGAAGTCTCAATGTTGTAGTGAAAGTAGATAATACTAATAATCTAGTGTGTCAACTTTTTTTTTTTTTTTGCTTTTTAGGGCCCTGCCTGCGGCATATGGAGGTTCCCAGGTTAGGGGTTCAATTGGAGCTGCAGCCACCGGCCTATGCCTCAGCCATAGCAACCAATGCAGGATCCAAGCCATGTCTGCAACCTACACCACAGCTCACAGCAACATCGGATCCCTAACCCACTGATCGAGGCCAGGAATTGAACTTGCTCATGGTTACTAGTTGGGAACTTCTAGTGTGTCAACATTTTAATAGAGCTTTTCCCTTTACAAAGCATTTTTACTAACTGATCTTCAAATAATCCTACAAAATAGGTAGAACAGGTATTAGATTAATTGTTCTTATTATTTAACAGGATGAGCCATGTGAAATCTCTGTATTTATCAGTCACATGTGGTTAAATATCAACTTACATGGTTCAGATGAATATTATTATAGGAACCATAACCTATAATTATTATTGAAAACAGTAATAATAGGTACCTTTTAAAAATTAATTAATTAATTTTTTGGCTGTACCTGTGACATGCAGCTACAGCTCCGATTAGACCCCTGGCCTGGGAACCTCCATATGCCGTGGGAGCGGCCCTAGAAAAGGCAAAAAGACAAAAAAAAAAAAAAAAAAAGCCATTACATGCCTGAAGATTGCTAAGCTCTTATCACATTTTCTCCCTTTCGGTTCTCACAAGAACTTGCTGAGATGGAACTCTAGGATGTAGCAGGGTTCCTCCTTGGCATTCCTTTAGGTCCATAAACCCCTTCCCAGCATCTGGGGATATTGGATACTGATGTCTCAGTGCTCCTTCCCTCACAGGGTCTTGTTCTGACTACAAGTCATTGCCTCCACAAAGAAGAGGCCCGGTCCCCAGGGCAGTGTGCAGCCAGGGACTGGTTGATATAGGGATGGCACGCCTTAGCCTCTTTGCCTCATTCTGCAACCCTCTGAAGGGCCGTCCCATCCCAGCTCAGAGCTTCCTGCAGGATCAGCTGAGGCCTCGGTTGCAACGACATTGGGATCAGCTTCTCCCTCTTTCCAGTCCTGTCCTCTCAATGTACCTCCCAAGAGCACTGCTTGATAAGTCTTCTGTAGACAATTCTGTCTCAGAGTCTGCTTTCAGGGAACCCAAACCAAGACAGTTTGGGCCAGAAGTGGTCCTAGGAAGCAGAAATGGGAATTTGAAGGAGAATCATTTGCCAGCCAGCCTTCAGTGAAGAGCCCCATTGCAGGTATAGAGTAACGTTAGTCCCTGGCATGCCATAGTTTCATGATTGTTAAAACTCACTTCTGGGAGTTCCCATTGTGGCTCAGTGGAAATGAAACCACTAGCATCCATGAGGATGCGGTTGATCCCTGGCCTCGCTCAGTAGGTTAAGGATCCGGCATTGCTGTGAGCTCTAGTGTAGGTCGAAGACATGTCTTAGATCCCACATTGCTATGGCTGTTGTGTAGGCCAGCAGTTGCAACTCCAATTCAATGCCTAGTCTGAGAACTTCCATATTCCACAAGTGCGACCCTAAAAAGAAAAAAAAAGCAAAACAGAATTCATTGCTGGTGGAGTTCCCATTGTGGCTCAGTAGGTTAAGGACCCTACGTTGTCTCTGTGAAGTTGCAATTTTGATCCCTGGCCTCAGTGGGTTACCGATCTGGAATTGCTACAAGCTGCAGCATAGTTTGCCCATGCAGCTCAGATCATGTTTTGCCATGACTGTGGCGTAGGCTACAGCTGCTGCCCTCATTTGACCCCTTGCTGGGGAACTTCCATATGTCGCAGGTGCAGCCTTAAAGAAAAGAAAATAAAAGAAAAAAACAACAACCAAAAACTCACTGCTGGTGAATTGGGTTGGGATATGGGTGTAAGGGGTCACACTAGCTGGTGCAATGTCTTTGGCAATTGAGGGAAGTAGTGAGATTTAGGACTGTGGAAATGAATGACTTTGCTGAGCCCATTGATTTGCTAACAAGGGGTAATGACAGTCTTTGAGAGAAAAATCACCCAGGCAAAGGCAAAAGTCAGAGGAACTCCTGGGCAACATTTGAAGAAATCCCACCTTCAGAGGGAGGACCAGGATTAAGACTTAATGGCAAGGAATTCCCTTCATAGCACAGTGGAAAGGAATCTGACTAGGAACCATGAGATTGTGGGTTCAATCCCTGACTTTGCTCAGCAGGTTAAGGATCTGGCGTTGCTGTGAGCTGTGGTGTAGGTTGCAGCCATGGCTCAGATCCTGCGTGGCTGTGGCTCTGGTGTAGGCTGGCGACTTCAGCTCCAATTGGACCCCTGGCCTGGGACCTCCATAAGCTGCAGGTGTGGCCCTAAAAAGACAAAAAAAAAAAAAAAAAAAAAAAGACTCAATGGCAAGGCAGGTAGAGCTTCTGAGGTGAAATTCCTAGTTCTGACAGGCCTTGTGTGTCAAGGTCAGAGCGCTATTACGAAAGGGGTGGGAACCGGAGACCTGGGTTGGCTATATATGAGTAAAGGCAGTTGTGAACCTTGACCTCTCAAATTCTTTTGAACCCACTGGGCATGCAGATGTGACTCACTTTTTGTTGGCAAATAATGGTTCCCCTTCTAGGAAGATTGCACATGGTTTCCAATGAGACAGGTGCCCTCTAAGTTAAAGCTCTTCTCCCTCAGAGCCTCCCTCCACCTCCTGTCTTGATGGACAACAAGAGCCAAATCCCAGCTGTGCTGGGCCTGCTAGGGGAGGAGAGGATTATACCCTAAAGGAGCTACAGGATCTGGCTCATACATAGGGGCATGAAGTGTGTGCAGAACTGAATTCTGAGGGGTCAGATCAAGAGGGAAGGAGGGCGAATTTGGCTGAGAGCAAGTGTTGATGCAGAAGCACTCTCCTGTGATAGGGATTTAGCATCTGGCCAGGAACCCAGAATGTGGTGCTAACACACTAACACACTTTAAAGATGCATTTTTTTTTTTTTTTTAATTTAGGGCTGCACCTGTGGCATACAGAGTTTCCCAGGCTAAGAGTCAAATTGTAGCTTTAGCTGCCAGCCTATGCTGTAGCCACAGCAATGTAGGATCTGAGCTGCATCTGTGACCACAGCTCATGCAACAATGGATTCCCGACCCACTGATTGAGGCCATGGATCCAACATGCGTCCTCATAGACCCTAGTTGTGTTCGTTACAGCTGAGCCACAATGGGAATTCCAAAGATGCATTTTAGAAGCTTTGGAAAAGCATGTGCACACGAGTGAAGTAGAAGTAACAGAGCTGCTAGGGCAGACAGTGGAGGAAGAGATCAAAAGGCTCAGAGGAGGGAGTTCCCATTCTGGCCCAGTGGAAACAAATCCGACTTGTATCCATGAGGACATGGGTTTGATCCCTGGCCCCACTCAGTAGGTTAAGGCTCCGGTGTGGCTGTGAGCTGTGGTGTAGGTCACAGACGAGGCTCCGATCTGGTGTTGCTGTGGCTGTGGCATAGCCTGGCAGCTGTATCTCTGAATTGACCCCTAATCTGGGAACTTCCACATGCCGCATGTTTGGCCCTAAAAAAAAAGGCAATAAACAAACAAGCAAATAAATAAATATTAAAACTTTGGGCTATGAGATTAAAAAAAAAAAAAAGGCTCAGAGGAGTGGACATGCCAGAATGTTTGCAGTACATGAGGCCAGAAAACCTACCAGCCACTCCTCTGGGAGGCCCTGGAGAATACCCTTTGTTGAAAGGGGTGGGAGGAGCTGGTGAGGGAGGGGCACAGGAGATGCCATTACAGAAGTGGGCTCTCAGATACCCATGGAGATTACAGAATCCAAGTTTAACAGAGGTCGGGTGGCAGTGCTTAACCTAGAACCCAGGTAGGCACAATTATGCAGAGAGCAGAAAATCCAAGTGGCAGTCGGGATGGCCTGACTGGCAGAGGCTGTGGAGATGGTTAATAGAACACAGTGTTCCCGGAGGCAAAATAGTGCGTGGCCAACAGTTGTGTTGCTTAATTTAGACAATCAAAAGAAATCAGGAGTTCCCGTCGTGGCACAGTGGTTAACGAATCCGACTAGGAACCATGAGGTTGCGGGTTCGGTCCCTGCCCTTGCTCAGTGGGTTAAGGATCCGGTGTTGCCGTGAGCTGTGGTGTAGGTTGCAGACGCGGCTCGGATCCCGAGGTGCTGTGGCTCTGGTGTAGGCCAGTGGCTACAGCTTCGATTAGACCCCTAGCCTGGGAATCTCCATATGCCGCGGGAGCAGCCCAAGAAATAGCAACAACAACAACAACAAAAAAAACAAAAAACAAAAAAACAAAAAAAAAAAGAAATCAAGGATGGATGATCAGGGGGTTGAAGGCAGCTGCCCCCAGTACAATGTCATGATTCCTTAACCTGATCCTGGGCCTGAGCCATTGATTAAAGGACATGCAACATCATGGCACAGGTATTCAGTGGTATCCCCCCTAGTCCTTTTCCAAGAGAATCCATGACCATTTACTTGTGTGACTGAGCGTGAGGAAGGGAGGAATAGCAGGACTTGGGAGAATTGCTGGTGATAGGGTCTGAATTGACACTGGCATCTGGTGACCGAAAATGCCATCATGCCCCCCATTAGACTGAGGGAGTGTGGGGGGCCTGGGAGTAATGGAGCCCTGGCCTTGCTCCAGCTCACAGTGAGGTCACGGGGCCCACTGTGGTTCTATATCTATTGGATGCACATGGGAATAGACACACTTGGTAGTTGGTAGAACTCCAACATTGGTTCTTGGACCTATGGACTAAGTAAGAGCTAGTGTGGTGAGGAAGGCCAGTGGAAGTCTCTAAAATGCTCCCTCTTGGGCCAGGATGGTAAGTCAAATACAGGACTGTCCCAGAGAGAGATGGCAGGAATTAGTGCCTCCCTCAACAATGAAAGAAAGCAGGGATGGTGGTCTCTGTCATGTTCCCATTTATGTCACTAGTTGGGCCCCTACAAAAACTGGGTAAAATGGCGGATGAGAGTAAACAAGCACAAACTGAAGCCCTAGCCACAGTTGTTGCTGTTGTGCTAAGTACGGGGTATTTGCTGCAGCAGAACAGCATGGCCTCCAGTGCATGGTGCATGCCCATTGATCTGGTTA
The DNA here is from genome assembly GCF_054392235.1 of Sus scrofa. Lineage (NCBI taxonomy): Eukaryota > Metazoa > Chordata > Mammalia > Artiodactyla > Suidae > Sus > Sus scrofa. Next base: position 176,660,598 of record NC_139383.1, read on the forward strand.
TTGCTTCATTTTCTCTCTCTCTCTCTTTCTTTCTTTCTTTCTTTCTTTCTTTCTTTCTTTCTTTCTTTCTTTCTTTCCTTCCTTCCTTCCTTCCTTCCTTCCTTCTCTTTCCTTCTTTCTTTCTCTTTCTTTCCTTCCTTCTTTCTTTTCTTTCTTTCCTTCCTTCTTTCATTTCCTTTCCTTCCCTCCCTCCCTCTCTCCCTCCTTCCTTCCTTCCTTTCCTTCTATCTCTCTCTCTTTAAGGCCACACCTGCGGCATATGGAGGTTCCCAGGCTAGGGGCCCAATTGGAGCTGCAGCCACTGACCTTTGCCACAGCCACAGCAATGCCAGATCTGAGCTGTGTCTGTGGCCTACACCACAGTTCACGGCAGTGCCAGATCCTTAACCCACTGAGCGAGGCCAGGGATTGAACCTGCATCCTCATAGATGCTAGTCAGGTTTTTAACCTGCTGAGCCACAACAGAAACTCACTTCATTTTCTATTCCTAGCAGAAAGGAGACTCAAAGCAATTCACATTCACATGGAGCAGAGGATGGGATACATTTGTGTCTTGTACCAGGACTGTGTTAACCCTCCCGACTTCTATCATAACGGAGTCTGAAGGGACCAGGACCATCTGGACATTCCACACAACATCACATTCATGCACCATATCAATGACCTCACGTTCATGAGGCCACATGAGTAAGAAGTGACAAGTATGATGCATTTAGGGCCTGACACATGAGTGAAGTGTATAGAGGTTGAGTGGCCTGGGGACATCCCCTCCAAAGTAAAGGATGTAAAGAACCCATGGTAGGACATTGCCAGCACAGAGGAGTCTGAGCCTCCAGGAAATGGTCCCCTACAGCTGCAGCTGATATCACAGGTAAACTCAGGGGCTAGTCATAGGGCACCACAGGTGTCTACTGTATCCCATTTACAGATGAGGCGACTAAGTCTCAGAGAGGTTAAATAAACTTCCCGAGAACACAGAGCTGCTAAGTGATGGATTTGGATTAAAATCTAGGTCTGCCTGACTACAAAACCCATCTTCTTTAATACCTGCATTGCACAGCTAAGGAGCCAGGGAACCGAAAGTGGCCTCTTGTTGCATTTTGGGCTCCCTGGGAAGCAGGCTCTGTGGCAGAGGTAGAGTGGCCTGTGGGAAATTGATTGGGAAGTTCTCTCAGGATTGACACCCCTGGGGGAGTGCTGAAGGCAGGACTGGGCCGAGAGAGAAGCTGGGCTGTGATGTGTCACTCCAGAGGCCTTGGGAGAGTCCCACAGGAGGTTCTGGAGCTGGGCTGGCTCTTCAAGTTTGTCCCTGCTGGCAAGTGGGGGCTGATGCTTTGTGCTCTTGCCTGGGGGCAGTCCTGGGGCTTGAGGGAGGTGGTCCTTTTCACCCAAGGGCAGTTCCCTCAAGGGACCCGGCTCAGGGTGACCAGCCTTCAGCACTTCCAGCTGCTGGGGGGAAGGATTGCCTCAGCCCTGCAGGGGGCGCACTAGGCTCTGGGCTCTAGCTAGTGGCTAAGCCGGAACCCGCTCGTAGGTCCTCTTACTCCAAACCTAACCAGGTTAGCCCTGTTTCTCCAGCTCCACCCTGGGTTCCCCATCTCAGGGTGCGTGACCAAGACCATGAGCTCCAGCTGGGGGTCGTTGATCAAAAGAACAGTATCCCAGGCAAACCTGGTCAGTCAGAGGGAGGAGGAGGTGTTAAAAAGGAATCTCATCTTCATCTAAGGAGAGAGGAGAAATTTCATTCACGTAAAAACATTGATGGAGGAGTTCCTGTCGTGGCTCAGTTGGTTAACGAATCCGACTAGGAACCATGAGGTTGTGAGTTCGATCCCTGGCCCTGCTCAGTGGGTTAAGGATATGGCGTTCCCGTGAGCTGTGGTGTAGGCCGCAGATGTGGCTCAGATCCCACATTGCTGTGGCTCTGGCGTAGGCCAGCGGCTATATCTCCGATTCGACCCGTAGCCTGGGAACATCCATATGCCATGGGAGCGGCCCTAAAAAAGACAAAAAGACCAAAAAAAAAAAAAAAAAAAAAAAAAATTGACAGAGGGGTTACTATATTCCAAGAAATGAGAAGAAAGTCACTGGAGCTCCCATCCTATGGAGCTTCCTTTCTCTGGAGGAGGACAAGGAGGAGGCCAGCTTGGGTCCTCCGGGGCTCCCAGCAGCCTTGTCTACTTGAAAGAAGGAGGAGCAAAATATATGTCTTGTCTTTTCATAAGATGCCTATGGGAAAATAATGCCCGGTCAGTTTCTCATCTGATTTTCTGCCATATGTAAGTAAGTAAGGAAAGGATGTTAACAGTGGCCATCTCTGGGAGGGAGTAAAAGGATAGAGTGGGGCAGGAAAGGAGAACTTTAATTCTCAATCTCTCTCTCTCTCTGCCCTTGCCCTCTAATCTCCCCATCTTTGCACCACCTCTTTATTGCCTGGGTGCCCGGGGTAGAGCTGCTATGCATGCAGGCACATATCTAAGGCAACCCTGTTTGCTCCTCATCTCTGGTTTCAGCTGGAATAGCAGGTATAGTTCCTCGACCCTGTCCCCTCTTGTTTCTTCAGTCTGTGGACTCCTCTGGCTGTCTGCTGAGAAGGGAAAAGCAGGTGCCTGGAGATCCCATGAAATGGGGCCCAGGTTGGCGGGGATGGGGAGGATGAAAGGGAGTCCTTCTACAGACTTTAATTTTTTACACTGTATAGTCCTGTGCTACTTGCATGTTTTAGAATGTGTGCTGTGTGGGTTGCATGTTTAGTGTTGCTGCTGTGAGTTGCTCCACTTGTTTATAGCTGTTTTGGGCATTGCAGGAAGAAGACTCTGGCAGACACACCAGGCCTAGCTCCAGACACCTCTAGGCCAGCACCTGCCTTTGGCCAGATTATGAAGGTAATCAGGCTGCCTACAGGAGCCCAGGCCTCTCTGTCTGGGCTTTCCCTCCATGGGCATGTCCTCTCCCCTCTCACCCTGAAACCCTTTCCCTTGAATGATTCTGATTGTGGGTCGTCCTGCTGAGGACAGAGTTCTCTCCAGATGGGCTTCCTCTTCCCTGGGGCTTTGTACTTTGTGCTGGGCTGTCTCGATGAGGGTGAAAGACTCTGTGTCCTGAGAAAGGAACACTCAGCAGCAGCTGGTGATCTGGTGATGGCAGACTCTCTCTAGAGAGGACCCATGAGTCCCTTGGGGAGAGCCTGGCTGGCTTTGGAGACAAGTCATGGATAACTTTTATTTATTTGCTCGCTTGTTGGTTTGTTTGAGGTATAGTTGATTTACAACACTGTGTCAGTTTCAGGTGTAGAGCATAGTGATTCAGTATTTTTATAGCTTATATTCTGTTATAGATTATTATAAGATAATGGATATAACTCCCTGTGCTATATAATATATCCTTGTTGCTTATCTATTTCATGTATAGTAAGCAACAAATATTCCTAATTTGTCCTGCCCCTCTACCCTCTCCCCTTTGGTAACCACAGATTTGTTTTCTATGTCTGCGAGACTCTTTCTGTTTTGTATAGAGATTCATTTCTATTACTTCTTAAATTCCACATATAAGCGATATCATATAGTCCTTGGCTTTCTCTTACTTCACTGATCACAATATTTTCTAGATCCATTGTTGTGAATAGCTTTGAATTGCTTCTGACCAGCAGACCGAGGCCCACCCTTCAGGTGACAGCACAGTTTTGCCTTAGTAATTGACTCATCTTTCATTTGATACAGTTTTGGTGGGACTGTCCATCGAGGGACCCTGTCATTCCTGGCCAGATGGACCATGTCACCCAAATTAGGCAAATTGGATACTCTGTCCTAGGAAGTTAAATTTTTTGAGGAGGTGATACAAAACCAGAAAATGTTTGGGGCCAATTCGTCCTAGTTCTGGTCATTACCCCCTGGTGTCTGCTTCCCAGATTCCTGGAACTGCCCTGCTGCGCATCCTTCTGGCTTCAGCTTTTCCTGGAGTTCTCTGTTTCCTCATGTCTTCCTATAAAGTCCTTTCTGGGTAAGTTACGCAGATTCAGTTTCTATTGCTTACCATCTAAGACCCTGGGCTAATGTGGCACCAATGTCACTTAGGTCTTTCAAGCCCCATTGCCTCCCCTAGCAATGGTTAAGGCCTCTCCATGTGTGTGCATATGTGGGGTCCTGCTGTATTTTATTTATGCTGTGGATGGAATGTGGGCAGTGGTCGAAGGAGGCCAGCCAGGTTGGGTGTTAGGAGCTAAGAGAGATGGTGAAGTCAGACAGATTCATCTCCTAGGTCCTTAACCAGACTGTCAGATTGGACTTGCACAGCCATGGGAGGAGGCTCATGGCAGATCCAGGAAGCGCATGAGGCCACAGGCTGAATACACTGTATCTTGTCAAAGTGCCAATGTGAAGATTTTACGGGCGTAGGGAGACATCGTAGAGTTTTGTTGTTGTTGTTGTTTTTAGTTTTAAAGAAAAAATATATATGTATTGGGCATAGGAATAAAATCTGCAGGAATTTTTATGAGAACACGAGTGTGTTCTAAGAAATTTCCTGCTGGCAGAGAGCCAATTCCATATGCGTATCTAAACCTCTTGGCAGTACATGTTCTTCTCTGCTGCTATAAAGGGTTCTTTGGTGGAAATTTAGAGAAACACAGACTAAAGGTGTTGGGAGCTTTGATTCAACTACACAGACTGTTCTAATCCAGGTCCCCTCCTCTGTCTAACCCTCAAATTCCTTTCAGGGTTAAGCTAGAAGTGGAGGCCTCACTGAGGCCTATTATCCCTGACATCTTTCCCAGACTCTCATTACTGCTGCCTTCTTAAAAATGGTCAAGCATGTTAAAAGTCCTTCACCAGGGAAATACAGCCTCATCTTCCTCAGGTAAATGCAAAAAGCTTAAAATCAGAGTGATGGGTCTTATAATGGAGAAGGAAATCAATAAAGAAGGCCCAAATCTCTCTTGTGCCTAAGATGCTAAATATATGGATTCCTATTACATTCTAGGCATTTCCCACAGTTAATCATTACCTCCATAAAGCAAAGATGGTGTTATTCTCAGGCTATCGATGAAGATACTAGAGCTCAGTGAGGTTGGGTCAGTAACCCAAAGCCACACAGCGAATAGGCCATTTTTCTGAAATACATTTTTTTTCATCCCTCTCCCCTTTTGAGAGTGTACTAATTAAATCTGCAAAACTTCAGCCCGGATGGGCTTATTGTCTGTTGCCTTCCTCATAAGAGGTAGGATGTGTCCTTACCCAAAGGACCCTGGCTTCCTGGGGCTGGGGTACTGGAGAGTGGCCCAGAGAGGAAGAGGGCGCCTGGAGGCAGTTCCTCCCATGACCCTGTACGGCAGAGTGGAAGATCATGGGCTTTGTGAACAAACAGAGCTGAGTCTGAGACTCCACTCTCCTACTTATCATAAGAGGGACAGGCCGAGGGTACAGAGCCAGAGAAACCCACCACCACCAGCCCACCACAGACTCCCTAGGTCACAGTTGGGTTCAAAATCCACCCTGTTCCTAGTGTCTCTGCCAAAAAAGAACAGTGGCTGCTACACCTCCCACAACATCTGACCAAGTGTCCTGCAGAATGTTACTGATTCCAGAGAAGCTGATGGCAAAGTGGCTGTGCATGGGGCTGACAGCCCAGTCCTGGCAGAATCTGCTCTCGTGACCTCATCCTGACCTGAACCGTCCTCCCTGCAGGTGCTCCGGCCCCTTCCCTGACCTTGCTGGCTGAGGATCCAGGACCAGTCCAGGGCAGAGCTACAGGGCAACCGTCCTTGACTCCTGGGCTGGAGTCCGAGGGGCTGACCGCTTCTTGCCAAGGTCCCTTTGGTGTCAAGGGTTTTGTCTCCCACCCCAGCTTTCCCAGAACATCCTGTTCAGCAGGGGCTGATAACACTGTGCTCAGGGCCCTGGGGCAGACGGTCCCATGTAGCTAGGCCCTGAACTCTCTGACCTGAGCATGGGACTCTGGCAGCTGGGGATCTGGGATCATGATACCCTCTGCACCGAGGAGTGAGAGTCAGCTACTTTATTGCCAAGTTGAAAGAATTTTTAAACTTCCTTTCCATTGTATGTTTCTTTTAAGGAAGAAATTCCATTATACATTGTAACACTGACCATTTTTATGCCGTGCAGAGTCTCAATGGGGACATTTCTGTCCCTCCAGGAACCACTAGGGTTTCCATTGCTGGATGGCAGGGGCCCTGTCATAGAGGCGTGGATACTTTGCCTGGAAAGGCCTTAGAGATGATCTGGTCCAGCCCAGAATGGAGAGAGTTTTTTCAAGAAGCCTTGGCCTGCGGGACCTGAGCTAATGCAATGCCCCACATAGAAAGGGGAGCTGGGTCTGTTGCTCAGCACTGCAGGTGCGCCCCCAGCACAAGGCTTTGCCCCTAGTTGGTTCTCAAAAAAAAAAAAAAAAAAAAGTGATAAAGGAAGGAATGAACAGATCAAGACCAAGCAAGCCTGGAGGCTGTTCTGCTTCAAGGTTGGACAGTTGCCTTGACTTTGCCTTGCCTCTCAAAGAGTCGCTTTGACTAGGGTTCAAGGCCAAACCAACTGCCTGGGTGGCAGCTAAGCTCTTCATGATGCCACCTGTGACTTTATCAGTTGGGGCTACATCTCGGCATCCCCATTCCCAAACACAGTGGCCTTTGCAGAGAAGATACACAGAGGAACTTTGCCCAGCAAAGGGGTTTGACGGATGGGTATGTGGACAGGACATGGCCCTCCTTGCAGGTTCCCCACCTAGAGATCATGGAGGTGGTTGTCCTCACTGGGATCTCCTTAAGCAGACCCTAAGTGCAGGGTTTGGTGGTAATTACTTATTTAGGAGATGATCCCAGGAAATCTAGGTGAGGGGTTGGGGAAGTGGAACAGGGAAGGCAGAAAAGTCACTCCTTTATTAAGGGGTATTGATGAGCAGGTTATTCCTCTGGGCTCCTGGAGACCCTCTGAAGGGTCAGGAAGCTGTTATCAATCAACAGCTATTCCTCACTGGGTGAGGTTTACATCATGGGCTCTTGATTTTCTGCACCCTCGGCCTTCCCTGTGCTTCTGTTGCTGGAGAGAGCCCTTGGGTAGAGAGAAGCAGGCTTTGACGTGGAAGGCCTGTGAATTCAGGGACTGGCCTTGGGGCTACAGGGAGGCCATTGGCAGCATCTGCTGGAGGGGCGTCTACACTGTCATCCCCACCTCCTCACCACCAGCCCAGGCTGTCTGCAGGTGCAGCGAGCCCAGAAGGCAACAAAACTATCTGATGGTTACAGCCTGAGTCTGAAATCCTGGCCTCATCCCAGCCACGCAACCATCTCCCCAAAGGCAATTCCAGAAGACCCCCCTGAGTTGATGGGCCCAGCTGCTCTGAGGGGCTGGTGGGTAAAGAAGATATAGCATTCTCTTCTCTTACGTTGCTGTGAGTCTTCAAAGATTAGGGAACTTGGGCAGTCGGTGAGGAATACACCCTAGAATTGTACTGTCAACTAGCCTGGCTGTCACTGTCCCTAATTCACTGAGTGGCCCTGACAAATCTTGTTCACTCATCTGGAGTCTCCTATGAGCTCATATAGGCCCTATAGGCTTGAGGCGGCTATTTTTAACCCTATTTTTTGGTTGAAACTGAGGTCTAGAGAAGGCTAGTGAGTTTCTTAAGGTCCTACAGCTGAACATGCCAGCACAAGGTCCTTATTTTGCTCTTCCTATTTAATATGAACCCTACCCTAGGGCCAGTCTTTTGTGAATAAGGTGAAGAAAATGGAGACAAGAAGACATGTTGAGTGATGTGGTGACACTCAGTCAAGGATAACCCATTACCTTTAAAAACATTTTAAAAAAAATTATGGCTGGGGATTTCCCATTGAGGCGCCATGGAAGTGAATCCAAATAGGAGCCATTAGGTTGTAGGTTCAATCCCTGGCCTCACTCAGTGGGTCAAGGATCGGGTGTTGCTGTGAGCTGTGGTGTAGGTCGAAGACATGGCCTGGATCTGGTGTTGCTGTGGCTATGGCATAGGCCGGCGGCTACAGCTCCAATTAGGCCCCTAGCCTGGGAACCTCCATATGCCGCGGGAGCGGCCCTAAAAAAGACAAAAAAAATTAAAAAAAAAAAACTATGGCTGCATCCACAGCATATGAAAGTTCCCGGGGAACTTCATATGGGCCAGGAATTGAACTTGAGCTACCTACACTGCGGCTATGGCAATGCTGGGTCCTTTAACTCACTGCGCCAGACTGGAGATTGAAACCGTGCCTCTGCAGCAACTCAATCCGCTGCAGCCAGTTCTTAACTCTCTGCACCACAGTGGGAACTCGTAAAAACATTGTTTTGAACCTTGGTGAAAACATTGGTTTTTCCATTCATATACTTATTCATGTGTTTCTACATAAAGCAGCATTGGGGAAGGCATCAAATATATACCAGGCATGGTGAAAGGCGTGGGGGATGAAGAGAGTTGAGAGTCCTTTGTGCCTGGGTGTGGGGGGTGTGCCTGAGACATTCGCTGAGATCAGAATCCCTCCCACCACATTCCCCACCACGTCTCCCCAGTCACAGGAACTTTGTAATCACATCCAGCCTGAGAGTTAACCAAACACAGCATTCCACCACCCTCTGCAACCTCTTTGTTTGATCTTCCCCCTGGAGACACAGGTCAGGAGGAAGAGAAGGGGGAGGGGAGGCAATCTGCAGGAGCGCGTGGGGAGCTTCCAGTGAATCGTCTTTTAATTCAGGAGCTGAAAACAAGATGCCCCTTTTCCGAGGCCTCCCTGAGTTAGCAATACCTTGCCTTAATGGAGCTCAGCCACAGAAACCCAGAGCACAGTCTGCTTAAAAGGTCACTAGTCCAACACGCTTGGTTTATAGAGCCCAGAAAGGGGCAGCAACGCCTTTGTTGTCACACAGCAGAAAGAAGCTTTGCTATAGGTGGCCACCCATGGCGCAAGATTTCAGAAGCCCCTAAGGAGGAGATTTCCACTTCAGGGGCTTCCCTAGCAGTTGCCAATGCCTAAGCTGCTTCCTAGTCCACCATCAGAGATCAGCCTAACCAGCAAATGCAGTGGGGAGGGAGCATGATAACAGAAACTCATTTACACTAGGGCATAGATGACTGATAGGCATGGATGACTGATAACATGGTTTTTGACACCAAGAGATGTAGGTAGGGGGGCCGGGGAGGGCAGATCAGAGGAGCACTGGATCCTGCAAAGGCAGGAGATGACGGGCTCGGTCTGGAGGGAGGAGGGCACAGAGCTAGGAGGCTTGAGACACCAAAGGGAAACTTAATACCTGCTTTGTAAGCCCTGGGTCCTGTGCCTGATTTTCTCTTTCCTCTGGGAAGGAAGCTGGGAGCTTTCTAAAGTGTCAGATCACTCTTCGAGTCTAATCCTATTGCCTTCTAGAGAGAATGTGTTTTAGATTTATTTTCAGGCTGCATCTAAAGGTATCAGCAGGGTCATTCATTTAAGCTACCTGAGTCTGGTGGAGGCCTCAGCTCTCAGGCACAGCACCACAGGCACAGCACCACTTCCTTCCTCCAGCCCTGTGGGAAATGAGGTATTTCTTAGGGTGAGCTTTCTGTTTTGTCTTGTTTTGTTTTTTTAATAATTTAAGCTCCCTGCTTTATGTATCTAATCTCTTCATATTTTCGATATGAACACAGGTCCAAGGGGCATTTTATATTCTCTGCCTGTGTTGTAATTGGTGTTCATAATTTAAATTTAATTTTTTTCTTTCTTTAGTGTTTTTAATTACTTAAGAAATACATACTCTTGGTAAGAGATTCAAAAAAAAAAAGAAAGAAAGAAAGTATGTGAAGTACCAAGTAAAACATCATTTTATCATCTTCTATTGCTAGAGGTAGCCACTCTTAGCACTTTGGTGTGTATCTTTTTTCCATTTTTGTTTTTCCTTTTTTTAAAAAAGCAAAACAAAACAAAACAAAACTGGATCATAGGCTTTAACAGCAGATCTCAAAGCATGTTCTTAGGAATTCCAAAACGTCCCTGAGACCATTTCAGAGGGTCCACAAGGCCAAAGCGGTTTTTGTCATTATGCTAAGGTATTATTTGCTCTCTTCACAGTTTTGACGTTTGCACTGATGCTGCAAAAGGCAAAAGTAGGTAAAACTGCTGGTGCCTTAGATTAAGGTGGTGGCAGCAAATTGTCCTAGTGGTCATTGCATCCTTTGCCACTACCCTCTGAATAACAGGAATGCTAGTTTCCTTAGAAATGCCCTTGATGAAGTAGTAAAGATGATTAATTTTATTAAGTTTCAACCCTAAAGTACCTGTGTAAGATTCTGTATGATGCAATAAGAAGTACACATGAAACACTTCAGCTGTTTCAAGGTACAGTGATGGTCTGGAGGAGTAGAATTTAGGCAATTGTTTGATTTGCAATCTGAATTCAATTGTTTGTTTGGGTTTCAGGGGGAGAAATTTTTTACTTGAAATAATGACTAATAAGCAAGCTATGGTGGGTCAGATTTGGGCATTTTTCAGACATTTTCTCAAAACTTAATGAACCTGTCACTTCAAGAAAATGGACAATGTTTATTACTAATAATGAGATTCAAACTTTCAAGCAAAAATTAGGATTTTTTTTTAACAAAAAAGCGATTATAAGCCACCTAGCTGTTCTCAAAGGGTGCTCTATGACTCGCATTTGTCATTGTGATCTGACAACTTGCCAACACTTAACGACTCTAGTGATGAGATTGGTGGTGATATTGACCACCAATGTGATTTTTGATATTGTTAATCAAATATGTCAATATATAAGACATCTATCTAACTCAGTGAACCAGTGTTGTTTAAATGACCAATGCGTGATGTCACAAAATCATGCATGGGTAAGAGAATCATTCAAAGTGGAAGACTGACCAATGGATTATAATGTAACAATGTAGGAAAAATTTATTGATACAGTTTCAGAATCCACACTGCAACTCACCTTTGAGAAGCCACCACTTGTAGAAGTTTGGTGATTTCCCCAAGAATATCTACAATGATCTGAAAAGGCTATTAAAACTATCCTCCCTTTTCCAACTACATATGAGTATGAGGCTGGATTTTCTCTCTGTACTTTATTTATTTTATTTTATTTTATTTTATTTTTTGTCTTTTTGCATTTTCTTGAGCACTCCCTCGGCATATGGAGGTTCCCAGGCTAGGGGGCCAATCGGAGCTGCAGCCACCTGCCTACCACACAGCCACAGAAACGTGGGATCTGAGCCACATCTGCAACCCACACCACAGCTCAAAGCAACGCCTGATCCTTAACCCACTGAGCAAGACCAGGGATGGAACCCGAAACCTCATGGTCCTAGTCAGATTCGTTAACTACTGCACCATGACAGGAACTCCTCTCCCTGTACTTTAATCAAAACACCATCTTATAAGTGATGGAACGTAGCAGATAGGAGAATCCAGCTGTCTTCTATTTAGCCAGATATTAAATACATTTGCAAAAATATGAGTTAATACCAGTCTTCTCACTAAATTATGCTTTGATATAGTACATTTTTATAGAGAGGGTGTGACTGACATAGACATGTAATGAGTTTATTGTTGTTATTTTAAGTAAATTAAGAAGTACATTGGAATTGCCGTCGTGGCTCAGTGGAAACACATCTGACTAGGAACCATGAGGTTTTGGATTCAATCCCTGGTCTTGCTCACTGGTTGAGGATCTGGCGTTGCTGTGGCTGTGGTGTAGGCCAGTGGCTACAGCTCCAGTTTGACCCCTAGCCTGGGAACTTCCATATGCCACAAGTGCGGCCCTAAAAAGAAAAAAAATCAAAAAGTACATTTTTAAAATGACTTAGAAAATTTTGAATATGGTAAATACCAATAGACATAACTTATACAACAAAAGCTCTTTGGGATCCTAATTAATTGTTAAGAGTATAAAGGAGTCCTGAGACCAAAAACATTGTGAACCGCAGCTCTACATATTGTTTCGTAAGTATCATTATTACATGGCAGTAAACAGAGGTCTAGGGGGCTCTTTATTCCTATCGCATGCTTTTTCATAATTTACTTAATCCTCCCCATACTGAGGCACATTTAAACGGATTATACTTTTTTCATTATTATTTTTAGTGGTCAATGTGTGTCTTTTGTACTTATATCTTACACTTTTGCAAGTATTTTCATAGGACAAATTCCTAGAACTGTTGAATCAAAGACCATGCACATGTAGAAAATTAATAGACACTTCAAAATTACATTCTTAAAAGATTGCATCATTTTAAACTTCTATCAAAAGTGTGCAAGAGTGCCCACTTTCTTGTCTTCTTAAATCAAATATTTTATATTTATTCTTTCCCTTCTTGTTTGACCATTTTGCCTGAGAAAGGATTAGAATGGGTTTACAATGCAAGTCAGAAAGAAGGATAATTTAACAAAAGCCAGGTAAGGGGTAAGCCTGTGGGGATGGGTTATACTAGAAATCTAGATAAATGGAAGATACTGTAGCTAAGCATTAAATTTTGCTCTGCCCTACTAGGCAACTAAGCCACAAAGAAGCATGGTGATTTATCTGTCTTGCCTTATCAGATAGCAGGAAGTCAATGAGAAGCCAAAGACAGAAAGATCTTTTCTTAAGATTCAAAGATTCATATGCTGAGTATATCTTCGCAGGGATTTTTTTTCCTTAATTATCTTAAAGTTTTTATTTTATTTTGCTGTGTTCTATTTTATTGAGTAGACAATATGTTTGTATGGTTTAAAAATCTAAATAATATTTAAAAGTACATGCTAATACTAAAAAGTGAGCAGTCTCACTTTCATTCCATCCCTGTTGACCCTGTTTCCCTTGTCTAAGAAGTAACCATTTTCATTTATCCTTTTAGTGGTTATGAGCAAATTAATACAAATATAAAGAGCTTTTTTTTACTTCTCTCCCTTTCATTCACAAAGAGTAACATCCTCTATACACTGGTTTACACTTCCTGCATATTGTTTTTTCACTTCACAATCTGTCCTGGAGATCATATGAGAGCAGTGTCCATTAAGATAGCCTATTGGCCACATACGGTTATTTAACTAAAATTCATAAAATTAAAATTTAATTCCTTGGCCAAACTAGCCACATTTCACAACCTCAATAATTGCATATGGTTAGAGGTTACCATATGCAATTATTGAGAGTAGAAGTTTCCCATCATACTAGAAAGTTAAATACAGCTAATGGATTCAACTGTACGGTTGTAATATAGTCAATGCTACCAGTTCTATATTGCTGGACATTTGGGTTGTTTGTACTATTTTTAGTGTCATAAACAGTGCCCTATTCTCACATGAAATTTTTTTTGAAGTTTTTAAAAAATTTGCTGTACAAAGAGCTGGCATTGTTTATTCACTGGGTGGGTATTTAGATGTCATGGGTAATCCATTCAAAGAAAACCACTTAGTCCCACTTGATGAAGCCTGTACCCTCTGTGTACTGATAGAAACTCCAGTGTCTCATAATGAAGCCATATTTACAAGATCAGACCGTGCTGGTTTGTGCAGACACAGCAAGAGTGAGAACCCTGGCTGAATTTTCCCAGGTGGCCCTAGTAATGCTGCTAGTGACCTAGCTTTGTTTTCAGGAGTACAAGGAGGCAAAAGGCACATGAATTTTCATAGAGGGGGCTCTGTAATAACAAAAAGCTTGGTAAGATAAGGATATCACACAAGGCAGTGATTTCTCTGCAGGGTGGAACCTCTCCTTTCATGGGTCTATCCAGTCCTTAGCTTTGCAGGCCTGGAAATGCTCAGGCCCGAGTCACTTTAGCAATACTTGTAAGACACTGATGGGCATCCAACTTTAGCAGTTGATATCAAGTGGAGGTGATTCTGTAGATTTACTGAAATCCTCATGCCTGTTGCCTTCCCCAGAAGGCATCTCTTACCTGGGGGAAATGGGTGATATTTCATCCAGACATGATCAGTTCCTGTCTTCAAACCAAGTATGACTCCCCTTCGGTCAGATAACTTGTATCCACTGGGTTTTCCATTCTCTGTACAGTATTACAACTCTGGGCCATCTTGTTTTTTTTAAGTTATTTATTTATTTATTTATGGCTTTTTAGGGCCACATCTGCAGCATATGGAGGTTCCCAGGCTGGGGGTTGAATCAGAGCTGTAGCTACCGGCCTATACCACAGCCATAGCAATGCCAGATCCAAGCTGCGTATCTGACCTACAACCCAGCTCACAGAAACGCCGGATCCTTAACCCGCTGAGCAAAGCCAGGGATCAGACCCACGTCCTCATGGATGCTAGTCAGATTTGTTAACCGCCGAGCCACAAGGGGAACTCCTGGGCCATCTTCTCATAGAAGCCTTGGACACCAGCCCTCTCCTGTTAACCTGCTCTTTCTTCAGACAGAGCACAGTATACTTGGGAGAGTTCACCTTGCTTGGTGATAGTCAAATTTCAGTATAAATCTTCCCGAAGCTCTTCAGGCAGATAACCACAATATCTTTGGTATTGTTATTATGACAGATGGTGTTTTTAGAATATGTTCACATATTCTTTAAGATTCTCAGTAAAAGACAAAACTTAATCCCTGCCACGTATCTGCTGCCCTCCACAAGTGTGGGCTGGGCTTTGCGACTTACGTCTAATGAATATCATATGGCGGAAGTGATGGTGTATAACTTGTGAGACTGGGTCATAAAAAGCACTGTGGTTCCCCCCTGCTTTGCTCCCTTGGATCACTCACTTTAGGAGAAGACAACTGTCAAGTCCGGAGGACACTCTACAGGTCTTGTGAGAGCTCCATGTGATGGGGAACCGAGGCCTCCTGCTGAAAGCCAGCTCTCACTTGCCAGTTAAGCAAGTGAGCTGTATAGGAAGTGAATCCTTCAGCCCCGATCAGGCTTTCAGAGGACTGCAGCCTTGGCCAACCTCTAGACAATCTCATAATAGACCCTGGGCAAGAACCACCCAGCAAGCTGTGCCTGACCCACAGAGACTGTGTGTAATAATAAAAGTTTATTAGTTTATACTGCTAAGTCCTGAGGTAATTTGTTAGCAATGACAGATAACTAATATATCCTAGATGACTGAGGTCACCTTTTTTTTTTTTTTTTTTCATTCTTATGAATTTCCTTCTCAGAAGGTAATCTTAACTTCTGTTCTACGGGAACACTGAAGGGCACTGTAGCCTGTGAAGTACCATTTCCCCAACTGCAAAAGGCAAACTGGTGTGAAGGGTGCAAAGCAGGGGCTCACATGGAAGGAGTTATTAATGTTGTTGCACTAGTGGCAGAAGCACTGGACGTCTTCTATTTGCCCCTCTATGTCCACCCCCTCATCTTTTCCCACTCTATTCTGTGCCCCAGGAAACTGACCTCCATAGACTACATCTCTTACACTCAGGCTTTTGGTAGATTTTGGCAAGTAGGAGAGACTGGAGATAAGAGGCCAGAGGGGAGTGAGGAGAGAGTATATTTCCTTGGTTTTCTCTCTGCCAGGTCACCATGGTTTGGCTTTGTGCCTCTAGCTAAGGCTACAGCTCCTGTCAGCGGACACACTCCATATACACTCACTGTCGTGGTAGGCGTCACCCCTTCCTCCCCTCTCCCCTCTAGGCCTAGGGATGGTAACTGCTCCCCAGGGTGCTGCACAGTCCCATGGTAGTTTCCCTAAACTCTGCCTTCATACTTTTATATATAGTTCATTTATAAACTCTCCTCACATCTCATAGAAACATCCTAAGTGACACATATAGCTTAGAAATGATGTAGAGGAGTTCCCATTGTGGCTCAGCAGTAATGAACCCTACTAGGATCCATGAGGTTGCAGGTCTGATCCCTGACCTTGCTCAGTGGGTCAAAGATCCAGTGTTGCTGTGAGCTGTGGTGTAGGTCGCAGACGAGGCTCAGATCCCATGTTGCTACAGCAGTGGGTAGGCCGGCAGCTGTAGCTCCGGATTTTTTTTTTTTTTTTTTTTTTTGTCTTTTGTCTTTTAGGGCTGCACCCGAGGCATATGGAGGTTCCCAGGCTAGGGATCAAATCAGAGCTGTAGTTGCTGGCCTACGCCACAACTCACAGCATCTCGGTATTCTTAATGAGGCCAGGGATTGAACCTTTGTCCTTGAGGATACTAGTCAGATTCATTTCCGCTGAGCCACGAGGGGAGCTCCTGTAGCTCTGATTTGACCCCTAGCCTGGGAACATCCATATGCTGCTAGTGTGGTCCTCAAAAGCAGAAGAAAAAGAAAGAAAGAAGGAAGGAAGGAAGGAAAGAAAGAAATAAGGAAGGACGAAAAGAAAGAAAGAAAGAAAAAAAGGAAAAAAGAAAGGAAAAGAAATGATGTAGAAATGTTAATTATGGCTGTTTTTAATAATAATCTTGGATTTAAAAAAATGATATAATCTGAAAGACTGTTTTGAATCCAAATAGATATTAGGTTGAGATTAGAAAGATCTCAAAAAAAATGGTTGTTCAGAATATCCCACATTGAATTCTCTGGCAAATGTCTACACTATGCCTGATGCCTGCACTAAGATCCCACAACTGGGCCCGCAGGTGACTGTGGTCAGTGGAGTGAACAGGTGATGACAGTTCAATAATTACAAAACTGAAGTTCTCAACCACTCAGTAGGGTCTTTAGAACCCAGCTTAACAATTCTGTGGCTCAAGTATTGTTCTGAATCTCAAGTGTTATTCACTGCTATAAAATAGGAGTGGACTGGCATTACCAAGGGTGCAAGTCTTGTCATTACACTATGTGGACCCATTCGGTAGCTTCTTGAGCTCTTATATCCCAGTTACACTTTTTTGTATTGTAGTTTGGGGCCTATGTCCTCACTAGAGGCCTTAAGAAACCCTGTCTTACTGCTTGGAAAATGATAAGTGTTGAAATGTTAGCAAATGTTGGTTGATGAGTAATGTTTGACTAATGACTATAAATGCTTTCTCATCTTCCATTTCTCCTCTTTGACATTAGCTACTTCTAATCTGCTATAAACAGCATAGCCAAATGTCAGACTTGTTGCAGTGGGTATGCTGCTGGAAGGAGTCAGTATTGGAAAGCTGCTTATTTTACTTCTGGGGTTTTAATGCCCACATGGAACTCTTTTTGAGGAAAGCTAGCTATGCGACCCTGCCACCAATGAGCTGAGCTGGGCAGCAAATCCAAGATTGATCAGCAGTCAATGAGACAACCTCCAAAGGACTCCAGTAACTAAATGAACCACTCAGACCCCCATTTCTTAGGAGGGTTTGAGTATGAGTCTCAAGAAGGCATCCCATGCCGAGGAGGCCTGGGAGGAGACAGGTATCTACAGATGTGCAGAGAGCAGAAGCCCCAAGGTAGAGCAAAGCTGTAGGAGTTGTAAATGCTGGCACAGAGAGTAGCTGTATTGCCTGATGGTGGAGCCCCAGAGTTAGGGCCAGTGGACCTTTAGGCAGTGCTCCAGGCTTCAGAGCTGCAGTAAATCCCCAACGACCCCTTATACCACATCCTGTACACCTTGAGGGCTATTTCAAGGAGAGAGAGCTGGTGCAGGGTAGGTGCTCCCATGTATGTGGTGGTCTGGGCTATTTCTGTCTGTTTATTTAGGAAGATAAACCTTGGAGACATAGGGAACTCAGACTCACTTTAACCAAAAGTATTGTTAATTGCTTGATTTTTTTTTTCTTAAGCATTTGATCTATGGAGCCTGGAATACCTATTAAAATTTACTCAAGAAGAGACATACTTTTGAGCTGAGGTCTGATTTTCCAATTCCTTTTTCTTGTATTTTGGGTCTGGCAGGAGCTTTATAGATTGCCTCCCAGGTGTGAGGACTAGCCAGTATGTAGTGCTTGTAAAGAATGAAATGAGCTTTGAAAAAAGCTAAACAAAATTCCTTTCCATGATGCTGTTGGCTCTAAGAATCCTACTCAGAGTATCAGTGTGACTTTTAGAGGCTCAAGTCAAGGTCATGAAATTCCTCTCCCTCCTCATCTCTGCTTTTTCAAGCTTTCAGCTACACCAACAACCACCCCAATTCTTCTTCTTCTTCTTTTTTTTTTTTTTTTTTGTCTTTTTGCTATTTCTTGGGCCACTCCGTCCGCATATGGAGGTTCCCAGGCTAGGGGTCCAATCGGAGCTGTAGCCACCGGCCTACGCCAGAGCCACAGCAACTCGGGATCCGAGCCGCGTCTGCGACCTACACCACAGCTCACGGCAACGCCGGATCGTTAACCCACTGAGCAAGGGCAGGGACCGAACCCGCAACCTCATGGTTCCTAGTCGGGTTCGTTAACCACTGCGCCACGACGGGAACTCCTCTTCTTTTTTTGCTTTTTAGGGCCACACCTTTGGCATATGGAGGTTCCCAGTCTAGGGGATTGAATCTGAGTTAGAGCCACCAGGCTATGCTATAGCAATGCCAGATCCGAGCCTCGTCTGCAACATACATCATAGCTCACCAGCAACACTGGATCCTTAACCCACTGAGAGAGACCAGGGATCAAACCTGCAACCTCAGGGTTTCCAGTCAGATTCATTTCCGCTGCACCACAATGGGAACTCCTACCACACCACTTCTTGCACTGCCTTCTCAGACTGTCTTGGCTCCTCCACCCTTGACTTTCTCCATGTTCTTCTGATACAATGTAATATTTTCCAGCACCAGACATTATTATGCAGTGTTAATAGATAAGGCACCCAAGGTGCTAGCATGAGGGACAGACCAGGCCTCAGTGAGGACATTCTTTGCCAGCTGTCACCTGGGAGTGGATGGAGAATATAGCACTTGGCTTAGGAAAGCCAGAAAACAAAGGCTTGCTACACAACCCAAAAAGAAATCCAGAAGCCATAAGGGGAAAATAAATACATTTGACTCCATAAAATATTTTAAATTTCTGAATGGCAAACAATGCCACAAATAAAGTCAGAAGGCAAAAGATAGATGGAGGAAAAATATCTGCAACCCATGTAACAGACAAAAGGTAAATGTCATTCCTATTAAAAGAGTGCTCTAGGAGTTCCTGTTGTGGCTCAAGGGTTAAGAACCCGACTAGAATCCATGAAGATGCAGGTTTGATACCTGGCCTCCCTCAGTGGGTTAAGGATCCCTCATTATAAGAGTTCTCATCGTGGCTCAGTGGTTAACGGGTTAACAAATCCTACTAGGAACCATGAGGATGCAGGTTTGATCCCTGGCCTCGCTCAGAGGGTTAAGGATCCGGCATTGCTGTGAGCTGTGGTGTAGGTTGCAGACGCGGATCAGATCTGGCATTGCTGTGGCTCTGGCGTAGGCTGGCGGCTACAGCTCTGATTCGATCTCTAGCCTGGGAATCTCCATATGCTGAGGGTGTGGCCCCAGAAAAGACAAAAAGACAAAAAACAAACAAACAAAAAGGATCCCACATTATTGTAAGCTGTAGTATAGATCACAGATGAAGTTTGGATCTGGTGTGGCTGTGGCTGTGGCATAGCTGCAACTCTGATTTGACCCCTAGCCTGGGAACTTCCATATGCTGCAAGTGTGGCCCTAAAAAGATTTTAAAAAAAAAAAAAAGGACAGAGAGAGAGTGCTTTGTAATTTAATAAGAAAAATAGAAAAGTGGGTTAAGGTTTGAACTGGCAATTCATAGAGAACAAAATACAAACCTCTAGAAGATGTAAAATGATGCTTGTTCAGAGAAAAGCAACAAAACAATGAGATATAATTTTTGGCCAACAGATTGGAAAAAAAGAAAAAGACAGTTAATACCCAGTAAGGAATGGCTGCACTCATATATTGCTCATGATATATTAAATGAAAAAAGCAAGTTAGCAAATTAAATAGATAGACAGCATGATTTAATTCCTCTGTATTAAAAAAGCAGAAAGAGGATCCAGTTAAACTCGAAGAAAATAATAAAGAGGGAGATACAGCAAATTGTTAATTTGGGAAGTGGAACAGCTCTTTGTACAGTTCGTTTTAAGCATTGCTGGGTTTTGTGTGGGTTTTTCTTTACGTGTTTTCACCAATTTTCAACCAAATTATAAAATGCAATATCACTTACAAAATATGACGTTGTAAGGGTGCTTGATTGATCTGTAATGTGTCTATATTGCTTTAGGTTCTGTGCTGGAATATTTTCACATAGTAGTTTATTTTATCCTCATAACCCCCTAGGAAAAACACTCTTAGAACAATTTTGCAAGTGAAGAAGATAGAACTTAAGTGTTGAGACTCTGTCTGTGGTCCTGGCTGATGCACAATTCAAATCAAGGATGAGGTCAACACCCAGTTTTTCATAAGGACTGAATCTAAAGCCTCCAATGTGATGAACCCCCTCTGAAGTACATGAATAGTCCTTAAAAACTGGGTCTCAATGTATCCTTCCCCAGCTGAGGTCAAATCCCCCTCCTTTTGACTTTTGATGTCCCAGCTTCATAGAATTGTCGTACTTCCCGGAGAGCCAGGGGAGGGTGAGTGAGGGTAGGGGTTTGAAGTCCCAAGCAATAGAAGGCAGCTTTGCTTCCCACCCACTCAATCCTGGATTAAGCAATACCAAACAGTAGTCCAGCTTGTCCACTGCCCACATTTTCAACACCACTTCCAACTCTTGCCACCTCTTTCTTAGGATAAGTTCCCAGCTGGGAAGTCCCCAGAAGCCCCCTTACACAAAGCCAGCAGCCCTTGCCCAGGCCCCCAGACCTCTGAGGAGTCCAAGTTTTTTTTGTTTGTTTGTTTTTGAGGAGTCTAAGTTTTTATATAGGGAAGGGGAGGCGGAGGAGTCTGTGCATGGCCACAGCTGCCAGGAGGAATTGGACCCAGGGGGGCCAGTGACATCTGAGAATGGAGGGGGTAAGAGTAGCAGAAAAGCCAGGAGTTCTGAAATGAGTCTTCATGGGTCACTTTAAAGGTGGGGGAGACCCTCCTGCATTGTTGGTGGGAATGTAAACTGGTACAGCCACTATGGAGAACAGTATGGAGGTACCTTAGGAATCTATACTTAGAACTACCATATGACCCAGCAAATCCCACTCTTGGGCATATATCCAGACAAAACTTTCCTTAAAAAAGACACATACACCCACATGTTCATTGCAGCACTGATCACAATAGCCAAGATACGGAACCAACCCAAATGTCCATCAACAGATTAGGAAGATGTGGTATATATACACAATGGAATACTACTCAGCCATAAAAAGAACAAAATAATGCTATTTCCAGCAACATGGATGGAACTAGAGACTCTCATCCTAAGTGAAGTAAGTCAGAAAGAGAAAGACAAATACCATATGATATCACTTATAACTGGAATCAAATATACAGCACAAATGAATCTTTCCACAGAAAAGAAAATCATAGACTTGGAGAATAGACTTGTGGCTGCCCGGCAGGGGTGGGAGGAGAGGGAGGGAGTGGGAGGGATTGGGAGCTTGGGGTTAACAGATGCAAACTATTGCTCTTGGAATGGATTTACAATGAGATACTGCTGTGTAGCATTGAGAACTATGTCTAGATACTTAGGTTGCAACACAACAATGGGAGGAAAAATTATGTATACATGTATGTGTAACTTGGTCCCCATGCTGTACAGTGGAAAATAAATAAATAAATAAATAAAAATAAAGGCAGGGAAGGTGGGGAGTTCTCTGGTGGCCTAGTGGGTTAAGGTTCTGGTGTTGTCACTGCTGCCTTGTGGGTTTGATCCCTGGCATGCCCCCCACCCCCCAACAAAGGCAAGGGAAAGAGAGGGCTTCTGGAGCAAAATAACCCTGGGGAATAAAGTAGTGCAGAAAATATAAAATACTGTGAAAGAGATAGCCCAGCACCTGAGACAGGCCCTGGGTTCACTCCTAAATGATTCCAGTATGTGTTTTATGTGTAAAGGCAGGTGCGGGACTGGGTAGAGGAGTCTCTAAGTTCTGTGGACTTGATTCAGGCATCAGGGTACCTGTTCCACCCTTTGAATCTCCCTTCCTACCAGCCTCCAGTCCTGGTGTGGGCCACTGTCCCAGCTTTGCTGGGGGATGGGCAGGTTACCTGAGATCAGTCAGTCAGTCCTGCCCACCAAGTCAGGTCTGCTTTCCTAGGGCAGGTAGCCCTCCTCAGCTCAGCTCGAGAACTTTGGGAAAGCCCCTGGGTGTTACCAGATCATGGACTTCAAATTTTTATTGCAACCCTCACCAAGAAATACATGTTATATCACAACTCATCACCTAGGTGCTCACTAGCACTTGTGCATGCGTTCACACACATACAAGTACAAATACACACATACATACACATATACTGAAAGTGAAGCTTCAACAAACAATACTTAATATTTACCTTAGGAGTTCCCATTGTGGTGCAGTGGAAATGAATCCAGCTAGGAACCCTGAGGTTGCAGGTTCGATCTCTGGCCTCGCTCAGTGGGTTAAGGATCTGGCGTTGCTATGAGCTGTGGTGTAGATCGTAGACGTGGCTTGGATCTGATGTTGCTGTGGCTGTGGTGTAGACTGGCAGCTGTATCTCCAGTTGGACCCCCTAGCCTGGGAACCTCCATATGCCATGTGTGTGGCCCTAAAAAGCAAAAAAAAAAAAAAAAAAAAAAAAAAAAAAAAAAAAAAAAATCCTTAATTATCTATGCTGTACTCTGATTGTTTTTTATTCTATTCTTTTTCACGTTTTGAAATAACTGCTCACAACTCATTCAGTTGTTAAGACCAGCAGTTCGATATACACTCAACGACAACCAAATTATGCAGGCATTTTGGAGAGAAAACCGTAGTTTGCCATGGCCATGTGTACTACAGGAGAAACCAGGATGAAGGGCAAATTGTGGCCCAAGGTCATCTCTTGGACCCTCCTCGGTGAGAGATTCTCAGTCCCCATAGGATTGACTGTATTAAGTCATATGGTAAAAGGGGCCACTATAATTCTAGAATAAAAATAAGATTAATTATTGAGGGCTTTCTACATGCCAGGCATTTTCTAAGCACTTTACTGCAATAAGTGCATTTAATCCTCATGACACCACCATGTAATAGGTAGTATTATTAATCCCTAGTGTCTAGACCATTTGAGAACCTACCCTCCAGGAAATAGCTAGGAAGTATGGATGCAGGAATCAAAGCCAGGCAGACAGGGTCCATAGCCCCCAACTCCTAAGCACCACAACCTATCCCCTCTCTACCCCAGACATTCTCCGGCCCTTTGCTACCGGTTCATTTTGTCATCTTTCAGAGAAAGTCATACAGTGCTGAGCTTAGCAGGCTCTGGATAAAATTCAGTGGACATAGACTAGACTTGGAGCTCTGGCGTAGTCACCAATCCAGAACCCCTGCATTCTGGTGGCCTCGGCTCACCATTCCTTCAACACAAATTTATGAAGCCTCAAACTCAGGATATAGGGCTAGAAGACATCTCAGAAACTATTCAGTTGCTTAGGGACTTTCATATGATGTAGAAGGGACAAAGGCACCCCCACCCCAGGACCTCCACTTTTATCTGTTTCAGATATGGAGTTTCTGCATAAGCTCCTACTTGAACAAAATCATTTTGCTGTTTAAACAAGTTTGTTTATGGAGAGGTGAGCAAACATTTTAGGAACCTTGCTTTCTTTTGGAAAGCAATTCATTGAACATTTATTATTGTGGTAAAATACACATAATATAAAATTTACCACTAGCAACAATTAGAACAGTCACAATGTTTTATAATATTCATTGCTATCTTGTCCCAGAATATTTTTATCACTCCAACTGTAGATCTCGTGCCCATCAAACACTCTCCATTAACCTCTCTCTCCCTTGTTCATGGCAACCACTCATGTACTTTCTCTGTCTCTGGATTTGCCTATTCTGGATACTTCATATAAATGAAATCATACAGCACATGGCCCTTTGTGTCTGGCTTCTTTCACTTAATACAGTGTTTTCCATGATGTAGTATGTATCAGTTCTTCATTCCTTTTTATGGCTAAATAATATTCCATTGAGGGATGTTTGAATTGTTTCCACATTTTGCCCATTGTGAATAATACTGCTAATGTCAGTTTTGTATAAGTTTTTGTTTGAACATATGTTTTCAATCCTTTGGGGTATATATCCAGGAGAGGAATAGCTGGTCATATGTTTAAGTTACTAAGGAACCCAAAGTGTTTCTATAGTGCCTATACCATTTTACATTTGCACCAATAATGTGAGTGTTTTGATTTTTCCATGTCCTTGCCAATGTCCTTGTTAACTTCTTCCATGTCCTTGTTAACTTCTATTTTAAAAAATTATGGCTATCCTAGTGGGTGTGAAGTCATATGTTATTGTGGTTTTGATGTGCATTTCCCTAATGACTAGTGATGTTGAGCGTCTTTTCATATTCTGATTGGCCACTGAGTATTTTCTTTAGAGAAATGTGTATTCAAGTCCTTTGCCTATTTTTTAATTGGGGTGTTTGTCTTTTTGTTGATGAGTTGTAGGGGTTTTTCATATATTCTAGAAAAAGTTCCTTACAGACATATGATTTGCAAATATTTTGCCTCATTTTGTGAGTTGTCATTACACTCTCTTGGTAGTGTTTTTAGATGTACAAAAGTTTTTAATGTTGCTGAAGTCCAATTCATCCATTTTGTTTTTTTATTCTTTGTGTTTTCAGTGTTTTTAAAAAGAAAAAAAAATATTGCCAATTCTGAGGTCATGGGGATTTTCCCCTATGCTTTTTAAGAAAATTTTTTTTAAATTTTAATTTTTTCCCCTTTGCTTTTTTTTTCTAAGAGTTTTATGCCTTTTAGCTCTTACATTTAGTTCTCTGATTCATTTTGAGTTTTTTTTTTTGGTCTTTTTTTTAAGGGCCGCACCCATGGCATATGGAGGTTCCCAGGCTAGGGGTCCAATTGGAGCTGTAGCTGAAGCCTGCATCACAGCCACAGCAACGCCAGGTCCAAGCCATGTCTGTGACCTGCACCACAGCTCATGGCAACACCATATCCTTAACCCACTGAGCGAGGCCAGGGAGCGAACCTGCAACCTCATGGTTCATAGTGAGATTCGTTAACCACTGAGCCACGACAGAAACTCCTATTTTATTTTTTAAATTAGAGTTAACTTACATTATTGTGCCTAGCAATATTTTTAATGTAAGTTTTACATCTCACTGGTTATATTTATTCCTAAATATTTTTTTAATTTTTTTTTTTTTTTTTTTTTTGTATTTTTAGGGCCACACCCACGGCATATGGAGATTGGCAGGCTAGGGGCCAAATTGGAGCTGTAGCTCCTGGCCTACACCACAGCTCACAGGAAGCCCGGATCCTTAATCCACTGAGCAAGGCCAGGGATCAAACCTGTGTCCTCATGAATGCTAGTCAGATTCATTTCTGCTGAGCCACAACAGGAACTTCCTAAATGTTTTTTTAAATTAATGGACTTTATGGGGACATTTAAATTTATAGAAAAAAATGAGCAGAAAGTAAGGAGATTTTTGATAGACCCTCTTTATTCTTTTTGAAACTATTGTAAATGGAATTTTTTTCTTCATTTCCATTTCTGGTTGTTAATTGCTAGTGTATAGAAATGCAACTGATTTTTGTGTATTGATCTTGTACCCTGCAACCTAGCTGCATTTATTAGGTCTAATTGCTATTAACATGTGACTGTCGCTCTAGCCCACACATCTTCTTTCACCCCTGTTTAATTGTTGAAGAATCTAAGTAGCTGGGACTTACTAAAGATTCTACTGCCTCTTATGGCTGAGCTTTCACCCAGTTTAGCACTCCAGTTCACCCCCATAATTGAACCCGGGATTTTTAACTGTAATACACAGACGTAAAATCTACTGAGTTTGTTCCACCAAGTCCCCTGTCCGTCCCTTCTAGTTCCCCAGTCTCTACCTCCCATTTGCCTCTTTTTAACCTTTATCAAGGGCCCTGCTAGACTATTGCCTTGACACTTGCTGTCAGCTCTGGCTGCCTGGTCATGAAAATAACTCTCAGTAAATGAAATCCGAGGACCCTTTACCCCCACCCTCCTACGTGGAGCAGAGAACTGCTGGGGGCACCCACTGCCTTTGTTGTCGCCCCTCTACCCACACCAGCCCCTGGCAACCCTGGTCTCCAAGGAGAGAGCCCTGGTCTCAGGCCTCCCCGAGCTCTGCAGGCACTGCCCTGGCAAGGTCAGACCCTTCGCCTGCAACACAATTTTTTTTAGCAGGCAAATTCAGCATGCAAACCCGGATTGTTTTAAGTTTATAGAAAAAATTAGCAGAAAGTGAGAAGATTTTTTTGGATAGACCCTCTTATTTTATCCTATTAGGGGGTCCATTTGGAATCTGGTTTTCATGCTCACAAAAAGGCAGCCTTAAAGATAGGCCAGACCCAGAGAAGCTGTGGACAGACAGAGGGGGTGGGAATGTGGCCTGGAGTTTGAGCGAGTGGGAGGGAGAAACTGCAGGCCCAGTGCCCTGCCCAGTTGCCTAGGTGATGCAGGGGGATGAGGGAGAAGTGGCAGAGTGGGCTGAATTGATTGATCCAAGCATCTCAGAGCTTAGCACCATCTCGTAGCATCCATCTCTGCTTCATCTCCCAATAGCTCAGCCTCGATAGGGATGCGAAGTCTTCCCCATGCTTTCACCCTGGCGCCGGGTGTTCTGTAGTTCATAGAGAAATAGAATGTAAGCCCTGGGAAAAGGTTTGCAGAGTCACCTGTCTCAGTAGTTTTCAAGCAGGTTTGTAGCCACAGATCCTTATTTCAAAGAAGTCTTATCCAGAACCCCAATATACAAACCAAGCGCACAGGGAGCTGCTCACCCAACCCAACCCTGTCCAGGACTCTAGGGTTGTGGCACCCAGAATGTGAAAATCTCTGCTCTGGGCCCTAACCCCCATAGAACAGATGGGAAAACTGAGGTGCCCAGATGGCCACTAACTTATTCAAGGATACCCAGTAAATGAGTTTGTGGCAGAACCAGGATAGGACATGGCCTCCCCAGAACCATGACGAAGCCAGCAGAAAGAAGCAGAACCCTTGCGGTAACAGGGGAAAAAACAGAGGGCACAAGCTGTTTTGGAGCCTAGAATTTCCAGATCTGCCAGCACAACGCAGGTCCTCAATTTTACAGAGGAGGAAGCTCAGGCCAGAGACAGGCAATGCCTTGTTAGTGGTGTGATCCTAAGAGGATAATATTCCCTTAGAGAGAAGATAAATTTGAGCACTTGGCTCCTTGGCTAGCTCAAGCAGTCTTTGATGAGATTCCGAGGTGCCAGATGGTGCAGGGGGAGGAGCACTGGCCTGGGAGTTTCATCCCCCTCGTTACAGACAAGCCCTGTGACCTTGGGAGATTTATTTTAAAGAGCCAGAAGGATCATCCCCTGGTTTATAAGAGGTCCAGAAGAGTAATAGGATTAAATGGTGCTTCAGAGTGGTTTATATTATTTCTAAATGTCAGGGCCTCATTTAGTGGGAAAGGGAGTCAGTACACTCCTCTGTAAAGACTGAATTTGACAGCAAGTTTTTTTAAAGGCTCTTTATTTTTATTTTCCATTTTCATGGCTAATTGTGAAGTAACACATGGCTATTCGAGAAAATGTATAAAGTACAGGAGAAAAAAAGCAGAAAGCAAAATCAGCCATAAACATGTCACTCAGAACAGTTGTTCAACATTGTTGTACATTTCCTTTCAGTCTTTTTTCTATGCTTTTTTCCTTATACAGAGTATATTATAATCTTAAAAATAATTTTATTTAATGATGAATAAAGCCATTCCTGTTACCTGGTACATCCTGTCTACCAAGAAAAAAATTACAAAGCATGCCAAAAAGCAAAGCAACAACAATAACAAAAAATACTTTGAGAAGACAAGGCAATCATCAGAACCAGACATGGCGGGAGTATTGGAATTGTCAGATTGGGAATTTAAAATAACTCTGATTGGTATGCTAAAGGCTCTAACAGATAAAAGTAGACAGCATGCAAGAACAGATGGGCAATGTGAGCAGAGAGATGGAAATCCTAAGAAATCTAAGAAAGAACCAAAAAGAAATGCTAGATTAAAACAACAACAACAACAACACACGTAACAGATGAATGCCTTTGATGTGCTCATTTGTAGACTGGACACAACTAAGGAAAGAATTTTTGAGCTTGAGGATATCTCAATAGAATCCTCAAAACCCAAAAAGCAAAGAAAACAAAGATTTTTTAAAAAATAGAACATCTGAGGTCTGTGGGGCCACTATATAAGGTATAATACCCTGTGTGTAATGGAAATACCTCAAGAAGAAACAGAAGAAATGTTTATAAAAATAATGACTGAGAATTTTCTCAAATTAATGTCAGATACTCAACTACAAAGTCAGGAAGCCTAAATATTTAAAAAGTGCATCATGGAGTTCCTGTCATGGCTCAGCAGGTTAAGAACCTAACTAGTATCCATGAGGATGTGGGTTCAATCCCTGGCGTTGCTCACTGGGTTAAAGATCCTGCATTGCCATGGACTGTGGTGTAGGTCACACATGTGGCTCAGATCCCATATTGCTGTGGCTGTGTCATAGGCTGGCAGCTCCAGCTCCAATTCGACCCCCAGCATGGGAACTTCCATATGCCAGGGGTGCAGACCTTAAAAATAAATTAAAAAATTAAAAAGTGACTTCTTGGCTTCTTAGTTTTAAATTACAGAAAATTAAAGATAAAGAAAAATCCCTGAAAGAAACCAGAGGAAAAAGACACTTAACTATAGCGGGGGGAAGGGGGGGAGGTAAGAATTATATCCCAGGAGTTCCTGTCATGGCTCAGTGGTAACAAACCTGACTAAAATTCATGAGGACACAGGTTCGATCCCTAGCCTCGCTCAGTGGGTTAAGGATCTGGTGTTGCTGTGAGCCATGCTGTAGGTCACAGACACAGCTCAGATCTGGCATTGCTATGGCTGTGGTGTAGGCCAGCGGCTACAGCTCTGATTCGACCCCTAGCCTGCAAACCTCCATATGCCTCGGGTATGGCCCTCAAAAAAGAAAAAAGTGGGTTAAGGAACAGGCTGAAGCTCTGATTTGACCCCTAGCCTGGGAATTGCATATGCTGTGGGTGCGGCCATAAAAAAGAGAGAAAAAAAGTCATAGAATTTGCATGTGACTTATGCATATCCTTCTGTATACTTTAAAGCATCCCTAGATTACTAATACCTAATACTATATAAATGGTATATAGATAGCTGTAAATACAATGTAAATGCTATGTAAATAGTTGCCAGGGAATGGCAAATTCAAGTTTTGCTTTTTGAAACTTTCTGGATTTTTTCCCCAAATAACTTCAATCCAAGGTTGGTTGATTTATAGATGTGGAACTCATGGATATGGAGGGCAAACTCTAGGTCAAAAACTCAGATGTACATTGGAAAAAAAAAAAAAGCTTGAAGAAGGAATAAGTGAAGGCCAAATAAAACTTGTTTTTCTTATTCTTTTTTTTTTTTTTTTTTTTTTGTCTTTTTAGGGCCACACCCATGGCATTTGGAGGTTCCCAGGCTAGGGGTCAAATCGGCCTATACCACAGCTCACAGCAATGCTGGATCCTTAACCCACTGAGTAAGACCAGGGATCGAACCCCTGTCCTCATGGATACTAGTAGGGTTTGTTAACCACTGAGCCACAACAGGAACTTCTTTTTCTTATTCTTAATTGATTTAACAGATAATAGTTTGCTTAAAATAGTAAGAGCTACAGTGTTTTTGATTCTGATGCTCATAATAATTGGAGATAAAAGCAATGATACAAGGGACAGAATGAAGGAATTAGGATATTTTGTTGTTATAAGGTTATACTATCTGTGAAGTGTTATAGTATTATTTGAAAATGGACTTAGATTAGTTGTAAATATATATTGCAAACTTTAGGAAAACCACTAAAAAAAGAATAACTGATTTGTTAAGAAAGGAGAGAAATGAAATTAGATAAAATGCTTAATTAAACCCACAAAAGGCAGAAAGAGTGAAAAACAAAAACATGGACAAAGAATAAAGGCAAGAAGTAGAAAACCAGTAAAAAATACGGTAGATTTTTAAACAACTATGTCAGTAATCACTTTGAATATCATTGGTCTAAATGCACCAATTAAAAGACAGATATTTTCTGAGTAAGTCAAGAAACATGACTCAACTATGTGTTGTTTACAAGAAACCCACTTTATTATTTTTTTTAAATTATTATTATTATTTTTTGTCTTTTGTCTTTTCAGGGCTGCACCCATGGCATATGCAGGGTCCCAGGCTAGGGGTCTAATCGGAGCTATAGCCGCCGGCTTACACCAGAGTCTCAGCAACTCAGGATCCGAGCCATGTCTTCCACCTGCATTACAGCTCACGGCAACGCCGGATCCTTAACCCACTGATGGAGGCCAGAGATCAAACCCGCAACCTCATGGTTCCTAGTCAGATTCGTTTCTGCAGCACCATGACGGGAACTCCAAAAAACCCACTTTAAATATAAAGACACATATAGATGAAAAATAAATAGATGGAGAAAATATACTATGCTGACGTTAGTGAAAAGAAAGCAGGAGTAGCTATATTAATTTCAGACAGAATTAACTTCAAGAGAGTTATCTGGGATAAAGAATGGCATTACATAATAATAAAGAGGTCAATTCTCCAAGAAGACATAACAAGTCTTGACATGTATGGGCCTAACAACAAAGTGTCAAACTACATGAGGCAAAAACTGATAGGACTGCAAGGAAAAGTAGATGAATCTACTATCTTAGAGATTTCAACTCTTCTCTGTCAGAAATGGACAGATTCTCAGGCACACAATCAGGACACAGTTGAACTCAACAATACCATCAATCAACCGGGTATTATCTATAGGCTACTTCAGCAACAGAAGAATAAACATTTTTCTTAATGTTCACATGGAATATTCACCAAGAAAAGAAGATGAGCAGTTTTCCCTCTTTATCTCTTGTCTGAAAGAGTTTTTATAAGATAGGGGGAGTTCCTGCTGTGGCTCAGTAGTAATGAACCTGACAGGTATCCGTGAGGATGCAGGTTTAATCCCTGGCCCTACTCCCTGGCTTAAGGATCTGGCATTGCCATGAGCTGTGGTGTAGGTCACAGACGTGGCACAGATCCTGCGTTGCTGTGGCTGTGGCATAGGCTGGCAGCTGCCACTCCGATTAGATCCCTAGTCCAGGAACTTCCATATGCCACACCTGCAGCCCTAAAAAGCAGGGGAAAAAAAAAAAAAAAAGGAATTATTGGTCCCCTTATGGTTTAGTAAAACTCTCCCATGGAACTACATGGATCAGAATTTTTTTAATGGGTAGATCTTTGACTATAATTTCAATTTCTTTTATGTTTGGTATTTTCTATTTTCCTGTTTTCCATTTCATCTGAGTTTCTTTTTTCTTTTTTCGCACAATGTGTATAGCAGTTTTTTTGTAAATTTTATAATCTATTCTGAGTCAATAGTTGGTAGTTTGACCATTTTGTCCATATATATAACATTAATTTTCACTCTCTTTGTTTCACTTGATCGAGTTCTTTAAGTCTTAGAAGAATCACTAATTAACTTTTCCCCTATTTTATTGCTTTCTACTGCAGTCTTTATGATTTTTCTTTTTCTTTTTTTTTTGTTTTTTTGTTTTTTTGCCTTTTCTAGGGCCACTTCCGGCGGCATATGGAGGTTCCCAGGCTAGGGGTCGAATCAGAGCTGTAGCTGTCGGACTACCCCACAGCCACAGCAATGCCGGACCCAAGCCACGTCTGCGACCTACACCATGGTTCATGGCAATCTTGGATCCTTAACCCACTGAGCAAGGCCAGGGATCGAACCTGCAACCTCATGGTTCCTAGTTGGATTCATTAACCACTGCACCACAATGGGAACTACTGTATGATTTTTGTTTTTTCAACTTTTTTTATATTTCATAGGTTTTTTCCAATTCTTTCTTCATGTTTCTTTTTAAAAATTTTATTTTTATTGAAGTATAGTTGATTTACAGTGTTTCATCAAATTCCGTTGAACAACACCACCTTCTTTTTCTCATACTATTGGCCATCATGTTCTATCCCAAGACTAATTTATTTATTTTTATTGGAAGCTGTGCTGGATTGACTAGTGTCTTCCAAAATTGATGTCTATCTAGAACCTATAAACATTACTTTATTTGGAAATAGGGTTTTAGCACATGTACCCAAGTTCAAATGAGGTCTTGCTGGGTTAGGATGAACCCTAAATCCAATATGACTGGTTTCCCTGTAAGAAAAGAGAAATCTTTCTCTGGATCCAAAGAGACACATAGGGAGAACACCATGTGATGATGGAGGGAGAGAGTGAAGTGTCCAAAGAGTGCCAAGGATTGCATGCAGGCACCAAAAGCTAGCAAGAAGCAAGGAAGTATCCTCCCTCCAGCCTTCAGAGAGAGCAAAGCCCAGCCAACACATTTATTTCAGTCGTATAAGCTACTAGAACTAATAAACAATAAACATATGTTGTTTTAAGCCACTTCATTTGTGGTAATTTTTTATGGCAGCCCTAATGCAAAAGCTAAGTTCATCCATCATTAGTCTTTCTTTTATAATAGTTTTATAATAATTGCTTCTCAGTCTATATATTTCCTTGAAAACTACTTTGCATCCCAAAGTAGTACTTCATTCAATTCTAATTTTATTATGATTTTCCTTCAACCCATTAATTATTTAGAACTGTGTTTTTAAGTTTCCAGTGGTATGCAGGTTTCTAGTCATCTTTACATTGCTGTTGACATCTAATTTTATTTCTGTGTTGTCAATAAATGTTTTGTATTACATCAGTTTAAAAATATTTTGGAGACTTACTGTGCAACCTAATAGTCAATTTTCGTAAATTTTTCATTTGTCTTTGAAAAGAACATACATTTTTCTTTTGGGTTCAGAGTTATCCACTAGGTTCACAGGTTATTAATTACTGTGTTGGAGACTGGCTAACTGATAAACAAACTTATTTCTACCTTCTTTCCTGGGCACACAACAAGGCTATCTTTCATGGCCTCTCTTGCAATTAGATGTGGCCATGTGACTGAATTTTGGCCAATGTGTCACTTCCAGGACTGGCTCACGTACAATTCTCCATTCTCTCTTTTACTATGTCTGCCTGCTAGGTCTCAACACTTAGGAGACCATGGAAGCCACATTTTGAAGTTAGCAGAGTATCTATCAGCTTGAATCCCTGAATGACTATGTGAAGCAGAGACCTTTTCTCAGTACCCCATGATCTAAGTTGAGACTGTACATGAAAGAGAAATAAATCTCTATTGTGTAAGGTTAAAATCCTGATATTTAAGGTTGTTTTTTGTTGTTGTTGTTATAGATGCTAACATGACCTAAATTGAAACATTTTTACTCTCATATACTCCATACCTTTATACTCTTTGTTTTACTTATTAATCAGATGTGAGGGATGTGTGTTAGAGTCTCTTAATATAAATATTGATTTATAAATTTCTCTTAGTAATTCTGTAAAATTTTCTTGTATATTTCACAGCTATGCTATTAGGTGCACACAATCTCTTAAGTATTATAAATGTTGAGTACATTTTCCTGTGTTTATTAACATTCATTTTTAATGCAGATATGTAATATATTTTTAAAAGAATTAATTAGGATCTATATCCTCATCCAAACAAGGCAGAAATGCTGAAAGAAACTTTTTTATTTTCCTTTACTTTTTGTGGGATATTTCTTCACACATTTACTTGGTTGACACCTGAAATTTAATTCCAAGTAGTTATTTTATAACTTTCCCGGGAAGTTCTTATGATTTCTTAAATTCTTTGTTCATTTTGGTCTTTGCATGACAGTTTCCTCTTGGGTTTACTTATTTTTTCCTTAACTGTAACACAACATTGAATTGGTTTTTGTTTAATTTTATTTCATTTTCAGAAGGGATCTGGAGAAGAGAGGTGAGTAAACCTTCTGAGTACCTTTTTGTGTGTGTGTCTTTTTAGGACTGTACCTGTGGCATATAGATGTTCCTAGGCTAGGGTTCAAATTAGAGCCCTAGCCACGGGCCTACATCACAGCCACAGCAATGCCAGATCCTTACCCACTGAGCGAGGCCAGGGATTGAACCCACATCCTCATGGGTACTAGTCAGGTTCTTCTGAACCACAACAGAACTCCCTGGAGTACTTTTTAATCCTCACATTTAAATAATAATTTGACTACTAAATACTAAATTCAAATGTCCTTATGGTTAGCATTTTGAAGATATTGAACCGATGTTGCCAAAAAGAAATCCAACTTCATTCTTTTGCAGTTGGTAAATCTGATTTTTTAAATGAACTTTTAATTTAGAATGTCTACTTTGTCCTTCATGTTCTGAAATTTCACTGTGATGAGTCCAAATGTGGGTTTAAACATTTTATTGGTACATGATGGACCCTTTCATTCTGAAGACTTACTTTTTAAGAAAATTCTGGTAATCTGTGGTAATAAGGCAATTATTTCCTTAAATATTCCTTTCTATGATCTCTTCTCTATATCTCTAAAACTCTTATTAGATAAATATTGACACTTCTCAGTCTATCCCCTATATTCTTAATTTTTCTCTTTACCCTCCATCTCTGTTATTTGTGCTGCATTTCAGAAGAATTCCTAGATCTCATCATCCAGCTCCCTGATTTACTCTTTAACTTTGTTTGCTATTAGCTCATCTATTTTTAATTTTAATACTTACATTTTATTACAAAATCTGTAATTGCTTCTTTTTAAATTTTTCTTAATTACAGTTGATTTACAATGTTCTGTCGATTTCTGCTGTACAGTAAAGTGGCCCAGTTATACATACATACATACATACATATATATATACACACATACATATATGTATACGTATATATATATACACACACACACACACACATTCTTTTTTGTCACATTATCCTCCACTGTCATCCATCACAAGTGATTAAATATAGTTCCCTGTGCTATACAGCAGGATCTCGTTGCTTATCCACTCCAAATGCTATAGTTTGCATCTATTAACCCCAAACTCCCAGTCTATCCCACTCCCTCTCCCTCCCCCTCGGCAACTACAACCTGTTGTCCAGGTCCATGAATTTGTTTCTTATTTGTAGAGAGGTTCATTTGTGCCATATATTAGATGTAGGTGATATCATATGGTATTTGTCTTTCTCTTTCTGACTTACTTCACCTAGTATGAGAGTCTCTAATTCCATCCATGATGCTGCAAATAGCATTATTATTATTATTATTTTGTCTTTTTAGGGCTGCACCTTCGGCATATGGAGGTTCCCAGGCTAGGGGTCGATCAGAGCTGTAGCTGCCAGCCTATGCCAGAGCCATAGCAACTCAGGATCTGAGCCACATCTGCGACCTACACCACAGCTCACAGCAATGCCAGTTCCTTATATTTTGCTTTTTTTTATGGCTGAGAAGTATCCCATTGTGTATATGTACCACATCTTCTTAATCCATTTATCTGTCAATGGACATTTAGGTTGTTTCCATGTCTTGGCTATTGTGAATAGTGCTACTATGAACGTAGGGTGCGTGTAACTTTTTCAATCAAAGTTTTGTCTGGATATATGCCCAGGAGAGGGATTGCTGGGTCATATGGTAGCTCTATATTTAGTTTTCTGAGGTACCCCCATACTGTTTCCACAGCGGTTGTACCACTTTACATTCCCACCAACAGTGTAGGAGGGTCCCCTTTTCTCCACACTCTCTTCCGCGTTTGTTATCTGTAGACTTACTAATGATAGCCATTCTGACTGGAGTGAAGTAGAACCTCCTTGCAGTTTTGATTTGTTCTTCTCTAATAATTAGTGATTTTGAGCATTTTTTAATGTGCCAGTTGGCCATCTGTATGTCTTCTTTGGAGAAATATCTATTTAGATCTTCTGCCCATTTTTCTTTCTTTTTTTTTTTTTTTTTTTTTTTTTGCTGTTGAGTTGCTTGTGTATTTTGGTGATTAGGCCCTTATCAGTTGCATTGTTTAAGAGTATTTTCTACCATTCCATAGGTTGTCTTTTTGTTTGTTTGTTTGTTTGTTTGTTGTGGTTTCCTTTGCTGTGCAAAGCTTGTAAGTTTGATTAGGTCCCATTGATTTATTTACTTTTATTTCTATTGCTTTGGGAGACTGACCTAAGAAAACATTTGTACAGTTGATGTCAGAGAATGTTTTGCCTAAATTCTAGTTTCATTGATTTATATGCTGCTGTCTAGTTTTCATAGCACCACCTGCTGAAGAGACTGTCTTTTTACCTTTTTATAGTCTTGCCTCCTTTGTCAAAGATTAATTGACCATAGGTGTCTGAGTTTATTTCTGGGTTGTCTCGTCTGTTCCATCAGTCTGTATGTCTGTTTTTGTATCAGTACCACACAGTCTTGATTACTGTAGCTTTGTAATATTGTCTGAAGTCTGGGAGAGTTATGCCTCCTGCTTGGTTTTTGTTCCTCAGGATTGCTTTGGCAATTCTGGGTCTTTTATGATTCCATATAAATTTTTGGATTGTTTGTTATAGTTCTGTGAAAAACGCCATGGGTAATTTGATGGGGATTGCATTGAATCTGTAGATTGCCTTGGGTAATATGGCCATTTTAATGATGTTAATTCTTCCCACACAGGAGCATGAAATATCTTTCCATTTCTTTGAATCCTCTTTAAATTTCCTTTATTAATGTTTTAGAGTTCTCAGGAGTTCACATCATGGGTCAGTGGAAATGAATCTGACTAGTGCCCATGAGGATGCAGGTTCAATCCCTGGCCTTGCTCAGTGGGTTAAGGATCCGTGTTGCTGTGAGCTGAGGTATAGGTCACAGGTGTGACTTGGATCCTGTGTTGCTGGGGCTGTGGTATAGGCCAGCAGCTACAGCTCTGATTTGACCCCTAGCCTAGGAACCTCCCTCCATATGCTGCTGGTGTGGCCCTAAAAAGCGCCCCCCCCAAAAAAAATAAAGTTTTATAGTTCTCAGCATATAAGTCTTTCATCTCCTTGGTCAGTTTTGCTGCTAGGTATTTAATTTTTGGGGTATGATTTTAAAAGGTATTGTATTTTTATGTTCTTTTTCTGATATTTCATTGTTAATATAAAGAAATGCAACTGATTTCTGAATGATAATTTTATATCCTTTTTCTTTGCTGAGTTCATTGATCTGTTTGAGTAGTTTTTGTGCAGAGTCCTTAGGATATTCCATATATGGTATCATGTCATCTGCATAGAATGACAATTTTACCTCTTCTCTTCCAATTTGGATACCCTTTATTTCTTTTGTTTGTCTTATTGCTGTGGCTAGGACTTCCAATACTGTGTTGAATAAAAGTGAGAGTGGGCATCCTTGTCTTGTTCCAGGTTTTAGTGGCAAGACTTTCAGCTTTTCTCCATTGAATATTATATTGGCTGGGTTTGTCTTAAATGGTTTTTATTACGTTGAGGTGTTCCCTCCATACCCACTTTGGTAAGAGTTTTTATCATGAATGAATGTTGGATTTTGTCAAATGCTTTTTCTGCATATATTGAGATGATCGTGTGGTTTTTGACTTTTGTTAATGTGGTGTATGACTCTGATTGATTTGCATATGTTGAACCATCCTTTTGAACTTTGGATGAATCCTACATGTTCGTGGTGTATCATCTTTTTTATATGTTGTTGGATTCGGTTGGCTGAAATTTTCTTGAGAATTTTTGTGTCTGTATTCATTAAAGATATTGGCCTATAGTTTCCTTTGGTAGTATCTTTGTCTGGTTTTGGTATTAGGGTGATGGTGGCTTCATAAAATGTCTTTGGGAGTGTTCTTTCTTCCCGAATCTTTTGGAAAAGTTTAAGAAAGGTTGGTATAAGATCTTTGTATATTTGGTAGAGTTTGCCTATGAAGCCATCTGATCCTGGACTTTTGCTTGTAGGGAATGCTTTTATTACATATTCAATTTTGTTTCTAGTGATCAGTCTGTTCAATTGATCTATTTCTTCTTGATTCAGTTTTAGCAGGCTGTAAGTCTCTAGAAAGTTGTCCATTTCTTCTAGGTCATCAAATTTCCTGGCATATGTTATGGTTTTTTTTATTTCTGCAGTATCCATTGAGAGTTCTCCTTTTTCATTTCTTATTTTGTTTGAATTCTTTCTCTCCTCTTCTTGGTGAGTCTGGCCAGAGGTTTGTCAATTTTGTTTACCCTTTCAAAGAACCAGCTCCTAGTTTTATTGATTTTTTTCTATTGTTTTTTGAATCTCTGCTTTATTGATTTCCTCCCTGATCTGTGTGTTTTCCTTCCTTC
The DNA here is from genome assembly GCF_054392235.1 of Sus scrofa. Taxonomy (NCBI): domain Eukaryota; kingdom Metazoa; phylum Chordata; class Mammalia; order Artiodactyla; family Suidae; genus Sus; species Sus scrofa. The sequence continues at coordinate 176,698,749 of NC_139383.1, forward strand.
TGCTGACTTTAGGTTTTGTTTGTTCTTTTTCTTATTTTTTTAGGTGGTAGGTTAAGTTGTCAATTTGAGATTTTTCTTCTTTTTTGAGAAAGCCCTGTATTGCTCTGAACTTCCCTTTAAGCACTGCTTTTACGGCATTGCATTGATTTGTGTGTGTGTGTGTGTGTGTGTGTCTTTTTAGGGCTGCACCTGCAGGATATGGAGGTTGCCAGGCTAGAGGTCACATTGAAGCTATGGCTGCTGGCCTACGCCACAGCAATGCCAGATCCGAGCCATGTCTGCAACCTCCACCACAGCTCATGGCAACACCAGATCCTTAACCCACTGATCGGAGCCAAGGATCTAACCTTCGTTCTCATAGACACTAGTCAGATTCATTTCTGCTGAGCCATGGTGGGAACTCCCATCCCATAGATTTTGAATTGTGTTTTCATTATCATTTATCTCAAGATATTTTTTTAATTTCCCTTTTGATTTCCTCATTGACCCATTGGTTTTTTAGCAGCAATTGCTTCTTTTTTGCAACCAGCTCTTCTTGTTTCATAAATGAAATACTGTTTCTTATCTCTCTGAGGATTTATCATTACATTTATTTTAAAATCTATTAACTCTCTTTCCTCATTTGTGCATTTATCTGCTTGTCAGGCCTATGTTCCCTTTTTTATAATATTGCCCATCTCAAACAATTGGTGATTCTTGACTGTGTATGCATTTTTGCAGTTGCAGTGTCTGGTTAGCCTGACAGCTGCCTCTGGTTGAGCAGTTTGCTTGTTGAGAGGGGAAAACAGCTGCTAGAACTTGTACTCCACACTTCTTTGATGGGCAGGACCTGCTGCTGGGTGGAACCTCAGCAGCTGGTCTTCTGGGCTTAGATGTTTTTCATTCCTTCCAGACTTTAACAGCCACTCAGTACATGGCCCTTTCTCATTAATCTAATACTCTCCCCCAAAGCTCTTACATGTAGGCTACATGGAGAAATGCAAGGTCGGTGGGCCTGGCTGCTCCTGCCGCATTTCCCCAATTAATTCCTTTATCAATTTCCTCCTGGGAACTTTTTTTTTTTTTTTTTCAGTTTTCTCCCTTCACTTTGGGACATGGAATACTTTGTTAGCCTTCTCTCCTTTGGGGTAGCTCACTTCAGCTATTGCTGCTACTAATTTCCTTTCTAATTAAATCCTGCCTGCTTTCAGTCTCATGGAGATCCTTTACACCACTGGGCCATAAAGAAAGCCCCTTCTTGGAGTTCTCCTGTGGTGCAGCAGGTTAAGGATCTGGTGTGGGTTAGATCCCTGGGCTGGGAACTTTTATATGCTGCAGGTGCAGCACCCCCTCACCTCCAAAAAGCCCCTACTTGTTTTTGAACATATATCTTGTCCCCCTATCTTTTCTAAGGCTGGGTGTGGGCTCAGTCAGCTGTATATATATATGTAATTCTGTATTTTTCCACTTAATATTTTGTTAAAAACATATTATCAGATATGCCAGTATAAGTGTGTGTGTGTGTGTGTGTGTGTGTGTGTGTGTGTGTTTCCTAGCTGTGTCTGCTAACAGGGCCCAGAGGCAATGGTACTTTAGCAGTAAAGAGAATACTTGTCAAAATCCTGGTTTCTAAATATTATTAGCCACTAAAAGTAACTAAGTCTTCTTTGGAGAAATAACTAACCCTAGGACTGAGGCATGGACAGTACAAAATAAGCCTGGAACATCTTGTTGCATCAAATAGTATGGAAATGCCAGGAAAAATGATGAGGTTCTGGAGTTCCTGTCATGGCTAAGTGGAAATTAATCTGACTAGGAACATGAGGTTGCAGGTTTGATCCCTGCCCTTGCTCAGTTGGTTAAGGATCCAGTGTTGCTGTTAGCTGTGGTGTAGGTTGTAGACACAGCTTGGGTCTGGCGTTGCTCTGGCCATGGTGTAGGCCGGCAGCTGTAGCTCTGAGTAAACCCCTAGCTTGGGAACCTCAATATGCCGCAATTATGGCCCCAAAAACCAAAAAAGAAAAAAAAAAAGATGATATTCAATCAAAAGGATATAGGAGTCAGTGGAAGGGGTTCCCAATGGCCACATCTGGGACAAACTGAGCTTCAAAATAAATGATATAATAAATAATAACTCCTAAAATAATCCATGCTGATAAAATCCATGCTGATAAAAAAAGTGAATAAATATATAAATGGAGGAGAAGGAAAATTTCTTCCTTAGGCTAGAATTACAACCAGTAAAAAGAAAGGATTGATGGAATCAGAAAAAAATCACCATTTGGCAACCACCATAGTAAGAAATATTTCAAACAAATATCATCAACAGATTCTAAAACTAGTAGGTAAAATATTACAAGAAATAAGATATTTGCATAGTCTCAGAGTATCTCTCATAGATACTTACTAATTACAAAGGGAAGAGGAGTTAAGTTTACAGTGGAGAAACCTGACAGTCACCACCTTGACTGAGTAATTACTTCACCAGTAATGTGACAAGAAGCCACCATGTGCCTCTTAATTTGATAAGGACCACCGCCTCTGTCATGGTTCCAATAAAAATGCATGATCAGAATCTAATCATGAGGAAACATCAGATTAAACCCAGATTGAGGGACAGTCTGCAAAACAACTGACTTGTGCTGTTCAAAGTTACCAATTCATGAAAGATAAGAAAGGGGTGAGAAACTGTTCAGGATTAAAGGAGACCAAAGTGGCATGACAAGAATTCCCACCGTGGCTCAGCAGTTAACAAACCTAACTATCATCCGTGAGGACTTGGGTTCGATCCCTGGCCTCGCTCAGAGGGTTAAGGATCCAGCGTTGCCATGAGCTGTGGTATAGGTTGTAGACACGGCTCAGATCTGTTGTTGCTGTGGCTCTAGTGTAGACCAGTGGCTACAGCTCTCACTTGACCTCTAGCCTGGGAACCTCCATATGCCGCAGGTATGGCCCTAAAAAGACAAATAAATAAATAAATAATAAGGTGACATGTCAACCAAAGGCAAGATGTGATCCAAGGTTGTATCCTGAACCAGAAGAAACATTTTTCCCCTTTGGTATAAAGATCATTACTGGAGAGTTCCCTGGAGGTGCAGAAGGTTAAGGAACTGGCGTTGTCACTGCTGTACTTCAGGTTGGATCCCTGGCCCGGGAACTTCTGCATGCCACAGGTGTGACCAAAAATTTAAAAATTAAAAAAAAGAATGTTACTGGGACAACAGTGGAATGTTTATGTCTATGGATTAAGTGATGGTATCATATCATTTTATTTCCTAACTTTCTTTGCTTATTGTTATGTAAAAAAGTATTTTTAGAAAAAAATCACACTTAAGTATTTATGGATAAACACACACACACACATACACAAAAGCACATATTTTTATGCCATCAAGAGGTGAACACCCAGCGTAGGACCTGCATAATACTCCACTGGCTAGCTATGCTGTAATTTATTAATCATAACTTACATGCTGGACATTCTATTATTTCTGATTTTTCCCAATGATAGATAGTACTGAAGTGAACATGCTTATATTAAATACTCTGTCCACATTTCAGATTTCTTCCTTTGGATAAATCCATAAAAATATTCCTTACTGTCCAGGAGTATGAACCTTTTAAGATTCTTAATACATACTTGATTCAGATGAATTGGAATAACCCAATCATGTTCATGTATGTTCTTTTTTCTTTTTTTTTTTTTTTCATTTTTGGCTCCCTGTGGCATGTGGAGTTCCCAGGCCAGAGATCAGATCTGAGCTGCACTTTTGACGTAAGCCACAGCTGCAGCAACCCCTGATCCTTAACCCACTGTGCCAGGCCTAGGATTGAACCTTCGTCCCAGCATTCCCACGATGCCACTGATCCTGTTGTGCCACAGTGGGAGGTCCCATGTATGTTTTCACTCATTTAAACATTTTGCTAATTTAAGAAGGGAGAAGGGAATTATATGTCTTTCTTTCTTTCTTTTTTTTTCCTGGTTTATCCCTCATCCAGGAATCAAACCCATCCACAGCAGTGACAGTGCTGGATCCTTTAACTGCTAGGTCACCTGGGAACTCCAGTTTTATATATTTAAATGGGCATTTCCTTAATCTTTAAAAAGGATGTTTTTTTTCCCTCTAAGAAGTGTGGATTTTGTGTTGGTTCCTGGTTCCTGAAGGGATTCATGACAGTCATATATTTCTCCTGGGGGTAAGAATAGCAAAGCTGCTTGTAACTTCTAAGAAGTAATAAATAGTGATTACCATAGTAGAGCATGCAGTCAAATCATGTGTGACACAACCACATTACTACACAAGATTGAACTGACAATTTAGACTCCCAGAATGAAGAAACACTATCTCCAGGAAAGGGTGAAGAGTGGGTGACAGGAGGAGGAAATAATTTCCTTACCTGTTTGTTTACTTACCCACCTCTTTCCCTCTTCACATCCTCCCCACTCCTCCCTTCTAAATATATCCATGCATATGCCATCTACTGTGTGTATATGTATATACACACATAATATATACATTATAATAAAATGTTATGTATTATCATTATGAATATGATATAATCCATGATAATGTAATATACACATGACGTCACCAGGCATCAAGAAAATTCAGGGAGGTGAGGTCAGCTGTCTTTCCTCTGGGGACACACATTCTAGTGAAGGCAATAAGATACATGCCTCATGATTCCAAGCCAAGGAGGGGTTAAGCCTGGCCCCAGCATTCTTTATAGACCTTTTCATTGCCCACCAACCTGAGCTCTGCCTTTTCTATAAATCCCTCCTTGCTTTTCTTCCTCAGAGCCTCACTTACTTACTTACTTACCCATTGATCGAGGCCAGGGATTGAACCCACAACCTCATGGTTCCTAGTCGGATTCACTTACTTACTGCCTCTCAACTAACTAATCATCCTTCAGGGCTCACTCAGATGCCACCTCTTCCCAAAATCCTTCTCTGACTTCCCACTCTTAGATGCAGTGATATGTGGCTTCTTTCTGCACTCTGCCTGCTCCTGAGGCACCTGGCACTTTAGACTTGACACTGCAGCTGTTATTGCACTTGTCATAGGCCTCAATTAGGCTGTGAGCTCCTAAAGGGCAGGGCCTGGTCTGATGCCTCCCTGAATCCCTATGTCACCTGTCACAGCTCCTGGCATGGAGAGGGCATCAACCTCAGGGCAAGTGAAGGAATGGACACATCCATACCATATTCTTGAGTTTCACAGTTTCCCCACACCACCTGCGATGTGCACAATGTGTGTACGAGAGTGGGCTGTGTTACACCTCTGAGCGATAGCACACAAATTGGTCTCTGGGCAAGTTCCGAGAAGAAACTTCATTACCTTGTTTAATCCTTGCAAAGGTAATAAGAAATAGGTGTTATTGGAGTTCCCTTCATGGCTCAGCAGAAACAAATCCGACTAGAAACGATGAGGTTGTGGGTTCAATCCCTGGCCTTGATCAATGGGTTAGGGATCTAGTGTTGTGAGCTGTGGTAAAGGTGGCAGACGTGGCTCGGATCTGGCATTGCTGTGACTGTGGCGTAGGATGGCACAATTAGACCCCTAGTCTGGGAAACTTCATATGCCACAGGTGGGGCCCTAAAAAGCAGGGGGAAAAAGAAAAGCAAACCTGATTAGTATCCATGAAGATGTGGCTTTGATCCCTGGCCTCACTCAGTGGGTTAAGGATCCAGCATTGCTGTGGGCTGTGGTGTAGGTTGCAGACACAGCTCAGATCCCACATTGCTTGGCTGTAGCATAGGCTGGCAGCTGCAGCTATGATTTGACCCCTAGCCTGGGAACTTTCATATGCCTGGGTGTGGCCCTAAAAAGACACACACACACATACAAAAGATGTTATTGTTCCTATTTTCAAGATAAGAAAATATTGGCTCCAAAAAGTTGATATGAAGGAAAAGCCAAAATTGGAATTCAGGGAGTTCCCATCATGGCTCGGCAGTTAATAAATCTGACTAGCATCCATGAGGATGCAGGTTCAATCCCTGGCTTTGCTCAGTGGGTTAAGGATCCAGCGTTGCCATGAGCTGTGGTATAGGTCACAGACACCATTCAGATCCCATGTTACTGTGGCTATGGCATTGGCCAGCAGCTGTAGCTCCCATTCAACCCCTAGCCTGGGAACTTCCATATACCTTGAGTGTGGCCCTAAAAAGCAAAACAAACAAACAAACTGGAAATCAGATCCATGACTTAGGACTCCAGCTCTAGGAGGCCACCAAAGGCCTCTGCCTCATTTCATTTCCCACCATCGTGTCCTCCCTGCCGCGCCAAGGGATGCCCAGACACCCCACTGCTTGCCTTCTGTGGACCTATAGTTCTTTACACCTAATTCTCTATAACTGGCATCTCTTCTAGTGCTACCTTTCTTGGAAAAGTCTTCTTATTCTTCCACATCTACATCCAACTTCACCTTCTTTGCTCTCCCTGGTATTCTCAATCATAACTTCATTTGAATGCTTATCAGGACAGACTACTATTTTATATTTACACATCTCTTGTCCTCTCCGGATTCTGAATTTCATGAGAATCTGGATTTTATCTTATCTTTATACACCCAGAGCCTAGCACTGTGCCTGGCACATAATAGCTGCTCAAAAATTTGGGCTGAATGGATGTGGAAGATCTATGAGTCTGCCCTTGTTCTGCGTGGCAGAGAATATTCAATGATGTATGACGGTGTGATTTATAATTTCATTGAAAAGATAAGAAAGACACGTGGAGGCAAGTAGGAAACAAAATCTATGCAGCTGGATGGCAAACTGTGGTTTAAAGAGGGATGAGATCTTTGTGGCTGAGATGTCAGAGGAGAATTTAGGGATCTGAAACAGATGTGGGTATGGGACAAAGCCCTCCCCTCAGTGGGCTCCACAATACTTTTTATGCAATGGTGCTAGTTGGCCAAATAAGCTGAAGAAAGGCTGAGCAGAAGGAATACATTGATGCACAGAATGAATTTCTAAAAGATCATGGAATCTTAGACTTTCTAACTAGTAAAAAGGGTAATAAAAATTGTTCTGCCAAACAAAGGAGGGAAGAGAGGCCCAGAGAATTAACTCCTATTCATTGCAACCAATGTTCTTTTTGTAAAATTTGATTTGTTAGAAGCTCAGTGTATTTTTAAATGTTCAAAGTACCTTGATGTATGATTAGAATTTTAATAATTAATAACTTCAATATCTGATGATTGAGAGTTAAAATTTGATAAGCTATTTAATTTCTAAAGCTGATACCTCTATTTTCTCATCAAGTGAAATGTGATGGGATTACTCTCTGGGCAAGCACACCCTCCTTGATGTGTCATTGAGAAGGTCACTGATGGTCATAATTGTCTCTGCCTTAAGGTGCCATTGTCCAGCTGAGCCTTTCTTGAAACACTTTATTCTTGTCTAGAGTTTCTAAACCTGTCAATGTCAATTACTTTCACTCTTAAATTGACACACATTGTCACATGAAAACATAAAGCCCTTTTTGTGAAGAGATGGGAAACTATTATGGGTCCTTACCAAGACTATGAGAAAAAAGACACCCTCTACAAAGATAGGGTCATAGCAAGAAGAAGATTCACTCTGGATGGTTCACATGAAGGCATTAGATGGACAGGAATACTTAGAGAGACAGGAGCAGAATTCAGGGAACCAACAAGGGATGGTGGGGGTCCTCAGAGACTAGCATCTGAAAGAGGGAGAGAAGCCGCTTCCACCCTTAGATCTGAAGGGATCAAAGGAGTAAATAGTGTCACTAGAGCTCAGTATGAATTGGATCTGCAAGAAGGGACTGCCCATCAGGAGCAATAGCCATAAAGGGAGGCAGCCACTGCCAAGGACAGACCATCACAGCAGGGAGAGAGGGAGGGCAAAAAAAAAGATCTGACCCACATCTCTGCCTGTCCCCAGTTTCCTGCTAACCAGAAGTAAACTGGCCTGGGAGAAGCATCCACAGAGGTAGACTTTAGGGCACAGAGGAGGGCAGAGATGAGGCCTGGGTAGTGTGTGTGTGTGTGTGTTGCCAGGGAGTAGAGGAAGGCTAGCCAGTACACTCTTGGAGAGCCAAACTGGAAAAATCTACACATGATGGAAGCCATCAGCTTCTCTAAAGCAGCCCTTGATGGGTGACTGTAAGGGTTGAGTAGACCCAGGACTTCAGTTAAGGCACTTGATTAAAAATTGATTGCATTGTATCCAATTTGGGAGTCATAAGAACTCTCAGTAGGAGTATAGGCAGCTGGGGTGAGATCTCAGAGAACAGAATTTGACCACATGTCTCAACCCTGTCAGGGGAGAAGGTGGGCTCACTGTCAGCCCCCCTGCGAGCCTGCCCCCAAACAGAGATGGATGGATCAGACTGTCCTAGCTTAGTAACACCTGCTGTGAAACCACCTGCTCCAACCCATGGCTCTGGTTCAGAGTCTCCAAACAGCCTGCGTTTAGCATTTGACTTCCCATATAGCTTTTCCTCTGTAGAGAGAATGTGCTGATCAGCCCACAAAATGTTCTGATGCCCTTGACCATTATAGCTCATGCTAAATTAATAAACTGGCCTCTGGTGTATCTGGTGAACTTGGGAATTCTGAATCAGGGCTCTCTCTATAGTTCCCCACCACTTTTACTTCCATTCCCAGAACCCAGTCACACTCAGATTCAATAGCCAAGTGTCTGAAGCTCTACTTCAGAGGACAAGATTCTGGAATGAGGGCCTTGCCTCTCTGGACAACCAACCAACCTCATCAGATCATATCTTTACTTCAGCTCTCCAGCTGTGGTGAGCAGCTGATGGGCTACCCTCTACCTGCTTTCTCTCTCTCTCTTTTTTTTTTTGGTCTTTTTGAGGCCGCATTTTGTGTATCTTCCATGAACTTAATTGTCAGTGCTGTTCATTTGATACCAAAGAAAACCTGATAGAAGAAATACATTAAACACTAAGGAATAAGATTTTGCCAGATAAGGTTGAGCTTTTCAGGGCCATAAGCCATTGTCCTGTTTTAAGACTGTTTCACCACCAGAACCAATGTTCACCCTCTTGAGTGTGAAGAGAATGCTTGAGTTAGTCCAAGAGCATCATTTTATGGATTAGAAAGATACCGAGAGCTGGAGGAATAGTCACACAAGGGGATTAGGTAGAGCTGGAATGAAAACCAGCTTTTCAGATTCCAAGCCCAGGGCCCTTTTATGTCATCCAGGAACCTTGCTCACCAGTCAGTGTGAACTGGGTCCAGGTTCTGCCAGCCTTGATGCTCTTTGACTCTCAATTTTTATTGGGAGAAAAAAAAAAGTCTTCATTGTGCTATGGAATGTACCGTGATTATTAAGCTGTGTTACAGTTGCTCCCCAACCCAATTTCCACTGTGGCATATAAAAGCGGAGAGCTAATTATATGATAGTAATTACCTGGAAATTATATGTTTATTGGTTTTCCACTAGCAGATACTACTCTTTTCGAACTTCTCATTGCTCTGCTCAGCGACAGGAGTCACACTGTCTCTACCCCAAATGTGCCCTCCAATCCCATGATTAGCAGACTGTTTAAATGGAGCCACTGCTGGCAGCAGGGAGAGCCCCCAGGTAGGAAAGGGGGCACGTTGACTCCTTCCATGCGGGAGGTACCCGGAAGTCTCCATGGCCCATGTTCACGTGCATCTCACTTCTTGACAGGAGCCTTTAATCATACAGTGCTCAGCATCCTCCGGTCTAAATGAAGCACATTCCTATCTTTGCCCTTGGATACTGGGAATAGTATCCAATAGGAAAGGGCCGCATCTACCACCGGATATATTTATCTACCCTTCAATTACATGCCTTGGTTAATTGTCCCTTTTCTACCAGCTCTTCTTACGACAGAGATCCTGAGCCTTGCCTGTAATTATAGTGAGGAAATATTTCTACGAGCTTTTAAAGGGAAGCCTAAACTGGGTCAAAACATTGAAGTTGGATGGTCAGGGAGCAAGGCTCAATGTTGGCTTTACTCTGATGTGTTGGTTTCTTGGGGCTTTGAGCGTTTGCTGCCACTTGAGGGCCCTGGCCTGAGTTGCTACCATCAACATCTCATTTGACTGTTGTTATTATTACAATTTGGATTTTACAGTTGACATAGTATCTTTTTTTTTTTTTTTATCTTTTATCTTTTAGGGCTGCACCCAAGGCATATGGAGGTTCCCAGGCTAGGGGTCCAATCAGAGCTGTAGCCGCCGGCCTACTCCATAGCCACAGCAACATGGGATCTGAGCCTCATCTTCTACCTACACCACAGCTCACGGCAATGCCGGATCCTTAACCCACTGAGCAAGGCCAGAGATCGAACCTGCATGCTCATGGATGCAGTCAGGTTCACAAATTGCTGAGCCGGGACGGGAACTCCTACATGGTATCTTTTACTTGACTGTCTCACTTATCTTAAAAAGTGCTGAGAGAAAAAAAAATTGCTGAGAGCAGTTAGGTGACTTGCCTGTAGTTACTTGGCCATTAAAATGTATCTCCTTCCCATCTGGAAGGGCCAGAGGGCAAGCTGTGTCCAGCCCTCTTTATGCCTCAGTGTGGTTTAGGAGGCATCTTGCAGCACCAGTCACTCTGCATGTGTTTTCTGTTCATAGTAGGACTTCAGCACCTAGCACAGTACCCAACTCATGGTAGGACGGAGCAAGGGTTTATTGAGCAAGTGATTGCGTGTATCTAGCACAGGGATTTATAAGATTATTTTTAATATCTGGGTCATCTCCTTGTTCAGTACGTGCTCACCTCCATGCCTTTGCTGACAGTGCCTCCTTGGAACCCCTCTTTGTTTACCCAAATGTGGCCATCAGCTTTGCATTAATTCTACTAACTTAGAGACCTTCTTGGGGCCACGGACCCCCAGGGATCCCTTCCTATTCTGTACTTTTCCAGCCTTCCTCACCTAAATCTTCATTCCATTTGCTTAGCCTTGACCTGAAGTTGGAAATCAATTAATCACCTGCCTAACCACTTCATTTAACAGATGAAGAAAGAGGTCTGCAGAGGGAAACCGTTTTGCCCAAGCCTCAGATAGCCCAGGGAGTCAATGGCAAGGTTGAAACCTGAGTCCTTGTCTTTTGATTAGCCATTCAGTCTACCTTCCATTACACCAAACATAGGAAATAACTTTCATCACAATCGTCATCTTAGCTGAGGCTATGGTAGCTGTCCAGAGTGAGGGATTGAGATGGCTTGTGAGGGGGTAGCCTGCTTGGTGGGGAAAAGTGCTGAGATTGTCTAATCATGTCTGCCAAGCTGTGGGAGTGAGTGTGTGGGATGGAGAGTGGCTCACATTGCAACATTTGGGACCTCCAGTTAACCTGATCTCAATCTTCTATTGCAACTGATGCTGTTGGCTGCCCCAATTGATTCTGGGCAACTCCTTTTGCTCATGCTGAAAAAAAACCCCACAGTCTGAAGGCCGATGCCAGAGCCGGGTCAGGACCTATGTCCTGCTCAGCTGGTGACAGGGCTACAGTATTGCCTCTCCTTCCCCACCATCTTACCCCAACCCCAGAGGTGATTTCAAAGCTTTGTCCATGTGTGTGTATCATTAGAAGAGCAACCTTTAAGAGAAAAGCCGCTCCGTAATGGAATTTTAAAATGCCAACAGAGCCAAGGAAGCTTATCTGGAAGAAGGAAGGAGGGGTGAAGGAAAAGATCAAACTCACTATAGTCATAATATGCAGCACCAGCTCCACTGAGGGAGAAGCAGGTTTGCAAATTAGGGGACAATTAGGAAAATGTTTCTCTTCTTCCTTGTGGGTCCGGAAGAATAGTTGCAAACACAGATGCCTATAGAGGCAACACAGATAATAGAAATGAGTGCATTAGCTTGAGTGTAAGACACTAGGGAACAGAGGGGACTGTGGCTAATGGAGAGGGTATGGCCTACCTAAAGGAGTTCAAATTCTCAAATATTTTCAAAAACATAGCACTCGCCAAATAGTAGATGTTAGCAGATTTCATTTGGCTTTAGGGCTTTAGCCTGAAAACTGTCTATTAGAGATATGTGTATGTCTGCTCTAAAGTTACTAACTGGTTAAATCAGAAAAATAAAGAAGCCTACATGATAGTAACAAGGTAGTGGTAATGGGGGTTGGGGGTGTGGGAGCTCTAAAGGAGACTGATGAGGCCCTCCCAACCTCTGACTCTTTTATGGAACAGAATGTCATTACCGCTTGCGGTCTGTCCTGCTGACCCTCTGGCTATCATTCCAGACTGCATAACTCACACTTAAGGAACTGTACTGCTGGGGTGGGGAATGCTTTAAAGTGAGATCAAGTCCTGGTGTTTGAATGTGGCGTTTCCTAAAACAAGGGAGCAGATTTGCAAGGCAGAAGTAAAAAGGAAGGCGCTTTCTCAGAGAAGCCTGAAGCTGGGGCATAGGGTTAGGGACTGGCGGGGCTGAGCTGTGCCATATGACGGTTTCGAGGGCTTGTGGTACCCACAATCATACCTGGGATGACTTCTTGGCCCTAAACTTCTTAGTTTAACTTCTTGGCACTTGCTTGCAATCTATGAGGGGAAAATCATATTTAGCATGCATGCTTAAAATTCTTTCCATTGCTGCATTGAGATTGTCCCTAGTTACCCTGCTTCCCTAGTTGAGCCTCATGTGATGATGCCATAGAGAATAAAGGGAGGGGGCAGGATGGTGAGAGTGGCCCACCCCTCCCATCTGGAGCAGGCAACTTGCTCTCAAGGGGGCCATGAAAAGGTCCCAGGAGGTCCCAGGAGCTGTCCAAGAGGAGTGCATGATGCTGGAGGGGATCCCTGCCACTCACACCCCCTCTTTCCTAATGTGCCATGGAGGACTGTAACCCCCAAAAGGGGAAGCTGCTGACATTTGGAGCAACCTGCCCGATCTCCACCCAAATCCTCAGAAAGAGCCGGTGGTAATAAATGCTCCAGCAACCTCACAGGAGGGCTGGGTGACTCAGTACAGTGGAAACTGTAAAATGCTTAGGAAAATAGAGCCCTATAAATGCAAAGTATTATTATGAGCCCTCCCTTCCCACATGCTTTTCACTTTCATGAGATGTTTTCTTTAAGGCCCAGTCAGAGTGCTTTGAGTTATAAGATTTTTAAACTCAAGCAAACTGACAAGCAAGCATCCAGAGGAACCCCAGGCCCTTGGAAATAACAGCCCTCACATAGGCCTTGCCTCTCTTCCCTGGGAGGAGAGAGAGTATGGGCCAGTGGGAAGTGCATGGGCTGGGGCTACTGGCAAGTCTGGGTTTGAATGTTTTTTGCTTTTTAGGGCTGCACCTGTGTCATATGTAAGTTCCCAGGCTAGGGGTTAAATTAGAGCTGCAGCTGCCAGCCTAACAACACCAGATCTGGCAACACCAGATCCAAGTCATACGTGTGACCTACACCGCAGCTTGCGGCGACACTGGGTCCTTAACCCACTGAGGGAGGCCAAGGGCCAAACCCACATCCTCATGGATCCTAGTTGGGTTCTTAACACCATGAGCCACAACAGGAACTCCCTGGGTTTGAATCTTAACTTCATGAACGGTGGAACTTCCCCTCTCTGGGCCTCCATTTCCTCAGCTGTAGGATGGGTGGTAACACCTCCCTCACCAAGCTGCTGTGAAGCTAGTTGAAATAGTCCCTTAAACTTTGAGCAGCCTAAAATGGTGTTACAGGTAAATTTTTACACAGATGGGAGGGAAAGAATGGCTGTTGGATTCTCAGATGATGTTTGAACTTTCAGTACAATTCAGCTATTTCCTCAAAGAACAGACCAGGGACACATGAGCTGTGTCCCTAGTAAGATAACATTCTTTCATTATAGAAGATATATTAGGAGTTCCCATTGTGGTGCAGTGGTTAACGAATCCGACTAGGAACCATGAGGTTGCAGGTTTGATCCCTGGCCTTGCTCAGTGGGTTAAGGATCCAGCGTTGCCATGAGCTGTGGTGTAGGTTGCAGATGTGGCTTGGATCCTGTGTTGCTGTGGCTGTGGAGTAGGCCGGCAGCTACAGCTCCAATTTGACCCCTAGCCTGGGAACCTCCATATGCCATGGGAGTGGCCCAAGAAATGGCAAAAAGACAAAAAAAAAAAAAAAAGATATATTATTTGTCCCAAGGGGCCTGTGAAAACTGCCCCACCCCTGGATAGTTAGACTCTGAGGCTCTTGAGAGCCCGAGAGGCCAAAGGTCAAGGCCCAGGGAAATGGCCGCATCCCACAACTTGGGACAGTGGGACCACTTACCCTCCTGAGGCCCCTTGGGTATGGTCAGCAGGTACTGCTGCTGTGTGCCCACCTCTGTGCACTCTCTTAAGCAACGAATCCTTGTGACTGGAACATCTGCAGCCCTACTCAGCACAGAGGCAGTGATAGAGCAGCACACAGCTTGCATCCATTTCCTTGTGGCTTGTCCTCTGGGACACAGAAAAAAGCATGGCCACCACCAGCTTTCAGACAAACCCAGTAAGGCAATGAGAGCTCCTGAGTTCAGAACCACCCCTTCTTCATTGAAAAGAAGGTCTTCTCCATGGTTATAGGATGCATTTTAAGGCCTGAAGCCTGCACCCAAGGCTCCCCCCACATGGCTCAAGCCCTCTGGCTCAGGCTTATTGGTACACACAGCCCCTTTAGCCCAGAGCCCAGCTCCTCACACATTTCCTGCCTTTGCATTCATACTGCTTTCTTCCCCATTTCCACCAGCTCTATAGCTGCTTATTTGTCAGTGTCTCTGAGAAAACTTCTTTCCCCCCCAAAAGAGCAAGATATTCTCTTCACATCCTAAACCAGCAAACTTGGCTGATCCACCTGCACATCACACCCCTTACAAGCATGTAAAGCAATCAAAACAAAAGCACAGGAGTTCCCGTCATCGTGCGGTGGAAACGAATCTGACTAGGAACCATGAGGTTGCAGGTTCAATTCCTGGCCTTACTCAGTGTGTTAAGGATCCGGCGTTGCTGTGGCTGTGGCTGTGGCTGGCAGCTGTAGCTCCGATTAGACCCCTAGCCTGGGAACCTCCATATGCCATGGGTGCAGCCCTAAAAAGCCAATTAAAAAAAAAAAAAAACAGGCCCAGTGCAACTCCATCCTGTCCCTGGTGGGCCATCTGAATCTACTGGTTGCTTGATCCTGGAGAGGTCCCAGGGGAGAGATGGGGATAGAGAAGCAACAGGGAGCAGAGGAGGGGTACTCAGGCAATTATGGTCAATCTGCACCATCCCCCCTTCCCAGATCTGTGCTCCAGCACTGAGTGTTGCCTCTGAATCCTTTATCTTGTCCATCTCAGAACTTTCATTCTGTCTTGGGCCTTTGGCTTTCTGCTGGACCCTGGACTTGGTTCAACCTTCTGGTGGCTCAACTATCTGCAATGGGAATTCCCTGCCCCAGCCTCAGATTCTCAAGACCTCACCCTGGTTTCCACCTTCAAGGGAGGAGTCAGGCTTCTCCCTCCCCTTTGCTTCCCACCTTTTTTGATCTGGAACTTAGCACTTTATCTTGTAACTATTTGTTTATGACTGAGCCCCTCCCTGGACTGTGAGGGCTTTGAAAGCAGAAATATGACAGGGTGAGAGTTTATGTAGTGGTTCAGCAGAAACAAATAGTAACCACGAGGTTGTGGGTTCGATCCCTGGCCTCACTCAGTGGGTTAAGGATCCTGCGTTGCCATGAGCTGTGGTGTAGGTTGCAGATGAGGCTCAGATCTGGAATTGCTGTGGCTGTGGCGTAGGCCAGCGGCTGCAGCTGCGATTCGACCCCTAGCCTGGGAAACTCCATATGCCATGGAGTGGCCCTAAAAAGCAAAAACAAAACAAAACAAAACAAAAACTAAAAAAACATATGGCATGGTGGATGTTAAAACATATTTTTTTCCTTCAGAGTTTTTATTTTATGGAGATATGGTTGATTTACAATATTATATAAACCTCAGTTGTACAACACAGTGATTCACAATTTTTAAAGGTTATACTCCATTTATAGTGATTACAAAATATTGACTATATTTCCTATTTTATACAATATATCCTTGTAGCTTATTTATTTTATATATGATAGTTTGTACCTCTTAATCCCCTACCCTTTCTCCCTGCCTCTTCTCTCTCCCCACTGGTAACCACTAGTTTGTTCTCTATATTTGTGAGTCTGTTTCTTTTCTGTTACATTCACTGCTTTGTTTTATTTTTTAGACTCTGCATATAAGTTATATCATATGGTATTTGCCTTTCGTTGACTTATTATACTACCATAGAAGTATTACTGACACAATACTCTCCAAGTCCATCCATGTTGTTGCAAATGGCATAATTTCATTTTTTTTCTGACTGAATACTATTCCATTACATATATATATACACCACACCTTCTTTATCCATTCATCTATTGATAGACAGTTAGGTTGCTTCCATATCTTGGCTATGATAAATAATGCTGCTATGAACATTGGGGTGCATGTATCCTTCAAAACATATTCTTAAAATGAATACATAAATGAATCATGGCCAGTCTGATAATAATGCAAATGATATCTGAGCACAACGAACTACATAGGATCACTTTTCTCATCCATGACTTCCATTTCAAGCCTCCCAAGGAGGAAAAAGAATCTCTACCTGTCTGGCCCCACTTGGAGTCAAAAGGAATATTTTAGTTCTTTTCCCTGTATTTTTCTAATGTGACCACTTTCTTTAGGGTGTGTCCATCTTACTACCTACTGTTTGCATTTGGATGAAGTCTGCTGCTTGGTTATGCATTTTGAACTTCATCTTAAAGTGGTCGTGGCTCATTGTGATGGCTTCACATTTCATCTGTTGTGTTTCCTCTATTATTACTTTTCTATAGGTTGTGAGTTAGGATACTAAAGTCAAGATAAAATCACCCCAAGCCACTTGCAGCTCTGGGAAACTGGCACTGGGCTGTCCGAGGCTGGCTGGGTGCCATCAAGAGGAGGAAATGTTCTTCCATGTCACCAGCCTTAGGACTCCTAGTAACTTCTTGCCAAAATTTTAGGAAGATGATGATATACTGCCCTGGAGCTATCCTGTGTTTCTATAGGTGGGGAGTCTTTCAACAGCTATTTTGACTATAAATGCCTCTTATGTTTTTTCGCTGGATTAAGCCTGTAATTTGAGCTCCATATTGTGAAATACTGACATAGAGATAGTAATCACTGTTCGTAGTTGCGGTATCACTGTCATAATCATCAGCCACTCACACTAACTCAGTGTATGGAACCCCATTCAGGATATGCTCCTGAAAGAATAATTGGGGACTTTTAATCACCAAAATGTTCTTTTTGAGGGAATGAAAAGCAGGGAGAATGGGAAGAGCTGATGAAAAGCTGGTAGTTAATCACAATCTCTTCTTTTAAATATTTACTCTCTATCTCTTCATCTTTTTGATGGCAATTCAGATAAGAACTCAATTCAGATAATTCAGGGCATTTCAGGGTTTTTCTTGTTTGGTGGAGGAATTTGTCTATCTGGACTGGGCAAACTGAATTTCAACTTCTTAAGTATTGACAGGCTGTAGCCTTAAACATGTCTTTCCCCAATCAACTGACCATCAATCAACTATGCCTACTAAGCCCAGACTACGTGCCCAGACCTGTGTTTGGAAGGATACAGAGAGGAATAGGGCATTGTTTCTTCTTTCTCTTTATCAGTTTATATTCTAGTCAAATAGTTCTGGGTTCAAATCCTAGTTCTGTAACTTAGTAGCAAAGTGGAACTTTAACAAGTGATGTGATCATTCTGAGCTGCTGTTGTTATCATTATCCCATTTTGATAAACAAAAAAAAACAAAAACTAAAAAAACATATGGCATGGGAAGGGTGGAAAGCGTCCAGTGGAAAGGGTCCTAGGGCCCGGTGTGAAGGCCCTATTTTCAAGGCCATTACCTCGTGGTCACGTGAAAGCAGGATCATGGTGGCTAGCCTGCAGCAAAGGCTGTAAACTGGCTACCTGCGGGCCAAAGCCAGTCTCAGTTACTTCTAATTAGTTCTATGTGATGTAAAAAAAAAAAATAATAATAATAATAATAATGCAATCTGTTGTCAATGTTTAAGTATCAGAAGATATCCATAAAAGCTTGAATTAGAGGATTTTCTTAAAATTCAGAAGATTCTGATCTTTGACACTCAGATGGGATCACCGGAACTCACCTTCTTTGAATGGATCAAGGGCTGTCCTGATTGCTTGTGGTTTCCCACAGGGAGATGAGCTGTGGTGGAAAGGCCACCATTTAGATGAGATCCAATCAGAATCCAAAGCCAGGAATGATGAGCTAAAGCAGCAGGAGCCCTAAGGAGATCCCTGGGGAGAGCAAAGGCTTCCTTCATTCGTTTGTTCATTCATTCAACACATATTATTACTGAGGGCCTTAATGTGCAAGCTGCAGTGTTGGCCTTTAGAGGAAGAACATTTATTAAGAAGCTGCTTTGTGCCAGGCTCTAACATGAGACTGCAATACACTGGACAGGCTCCTACAACAAAAAGTTATCCATAAAATGTAACAGCAAGGTCAAGGTTGAGAAACTCTGAATTATAGGCATTAATGTAGATGAATATCATAAATACAATGTTGAGCACAGAAAGCATGTTGCAGAATACTATTTTTTTAAGTTCAAAGGCAAGAAACAAAAAGAATACATTGTTTAGGAATTCACACACACACACACATATATATATATATAGTAAAATTATACTGAAAGCAAGAGAAATAAAAACAACAATAAAATCAGTTTCTTTGGTGGGGAAACTTGGGGATGGGGTTGGAAAGGCATATGCAAGAAAATGCAGGGAGTTCCCTGGTGGTTAGTGGGTAGCACCTGATGCTTTTACCACTATGGCCCTGTTCAATCCCTGGTCTGGGAACTGAGATCCCACATCAACCCGGACACATTGCAGCCAAAAACATAAAATAAAATAAAAAAAATTTTAAATGCGATGCTATTGGAATGTTGTAAATCTTTTCTTTCTTTCTTTTTTTTTTTTTTAAAGACCTGCACTTGTGGTATATGAAGGTTCCCAGGCTAGGGGTCGAATCAGAGCTGTAGCTGCCGGCCTACACCACAGCCACAGCAACACAGGATCCAAGCTGCGTCTGCGACCTACACCACCGCTCACGGCAATGCCGGATCCTTAACCCACTGAGTGAGGTCAGGGATCAATCCGGTGACCTTGCGGTTACTAGTCAGATTCATTTCTGCTGCTCCACAGTGGGAATTCCCTGGAATGTTGTAATTCTTAAAGTGGGAGATGGGATCATGGTTATTAGTTTTATGCTTCATAACTTACATATACATTATATATATTCCTTTATGAGTATCAAATACTTCAAAATTAATGTATTAAAAACATAATTTTGGGGTTTTTTTGGTCTTTTTAGGGCCACACCTGTGGCATATGGAGGTTCCCAGGCTAGTGGTCCAATTGGTTCTGTAGCTGCCAGCCTACACCACAGCCACAGCAAAGCAGGATGTGAGCTGCGTCTGCGACCTACATCACCACTCACAGCAACGCCAGATTCTTAACCCACTGAAGGAAGCCAGGTACTAGTTGGGTTCGTTAATCACTGAGCCACAACAGGAACTCCAAAACATAGTTTATTTTTGAAAGAGTATGTACTATTCAGTTTACAGTGGTATGTCTAGGGATCAAGTTTATGGGGGACTTTCTCTTTCATTTCTAAATTGTTTTTATCCTTCATGTTTCATATGCAAATGTTTGTATTGGGAGGAAAACAATAAGGAAAGAAACAAGGAACAAATACATTGGAGTTTCTTCACCCACAAAGACCATGTTACAAAACCTCAGATGTACCTAAATGCAAATACTACCACCATGATTCATCAAACCCAAGATATCTCAATTATGAAATACATCCATCATTTTATGTATTGCTAACAGTGAACAACGGGAGTTCCCATTATGGCTCAGCAGTAATGAACCCAACTGGTATCCATGAGGATGTGGGTTACATCCCTGGCCTTGCTTGGTGGGTTAGGGATCTGGTGTTGCCATGAGTTGTGGTGTAGGTTGCAGATGAGGCTTGGATCTGGTATTGCTGTGGCTGTGGCATAGGACAGCAGCTGAAGCTCTGATTCGACCCCTAGCCTGGGAACTTCCATATGCCATGGATATGGCCCTAAAAAGACCAAAAAAAAAAAAAAAAAAAAGATGAACAACAAAAAATATTGCCAAATAAACTGCAACACAGTATTTATCCCTTAGATTTTCATCTTACACTTATTGAAAGAGCTCTCTCAGACTCATTTAGACACTCACTACATATAACTCATACATAAAAAGGGAAATATAGGCAAATAAATTGGCTAAGCTATTCCTGAAATACCTTCAGATTCCAAGGCTAACTCTCCTAGATTATTTTTTAACGGAGAGTGAGTGACGTCTGTGTTTTCCATACAATGGTGTTCTCTCTGCCATGAAGACATTAGTGATGCAATGTGTCCTCAAAGAGTGTCTGCGATTGTTACTGGGATTTTCTTCTAAGCCCTTGCCTCCCATTCTGTTAGTTAATCTTGCCAGAAAGTGCCAACAGAGGTTTTAGACAATAAGCAGGACTCATGGTTCTTCCCCAGATGTCTTTTAAATGGTTTGTTGATGGAGACATTGGCGGTTTGCAGCCATCTATGCAGGCCATAGGAAGTAACAACCAAGTTCACACATGTGTGGGTGGTGCCAACTGTACCATGACCCCTCTCTGGCCAATAACAATCTAAGATGGCTTTGATTGCCATAGGTGTCTCAGTTTCAGAGATGTTATAATGTGAAAGTGTACATATCAGAATTGATGAGTTACAGAAAAGCAAATGTTACCATCCCCCAAATGCTTCTCTATCCCAAAGTAGCAAATAATAAAAATTAAAAAAACTAAAGGGCAGAGGACTGCAGGCAGGTCACAGGCCTTCAAGGTCTCCTACAACAGGGTGTAGCAAGAAACAGTGTTGGCAGCAATCTTCTCTGGGTACTGGCCTTGAAAGGATGGGCTCTCTCTAGAGAAGCTAAAAACAAAAATAAAACCTTAGTTCTAAGGATCCCTCTGCTTTGTATTATGATGTTCTGACAATTCTAAACAATGTCCAAGATAAAATAATCCTCCCTGAAAACATATCTTTTGTTGGTCAAAGATCTAAATAACTGAAGCAGTTTATGCTTGAGTTTTAATTCTAAACCCATGAATATTCAAAATTGGTGTTATGATTACATATCCTTTAATAAACATTGTATTCTACATGGAAGTTAATTTGGAGAACTCCTAGTTCCACACTTGGCAGACTCAGCTACAAGTGTTCAGTTCAAAATCCATAATCATAAGCCTGCTTTGGATCCAGTTCAGGTTGCCAGCCCTTGTGGTACTACATCTTCCTGCATTCAAACAGCACATTTACAATAAATAGTGATAGCACAGTGCCTGTAAGAACTTGAGTTATTTCAGTTCTGTCATTCTATATCATGTACAGTTTTTGTGTTTAAAATATAAAACATTGGGCATTCCCATTGTGGCTCAGTGGGTTAAGAACCCAACTAGTATCCATGAGCATTCAGGTTCGATCCTTGGCCTCACTTAGGTTAAATGATTCCAGTGTTGCTGTGGCTGCAGTGCAGGATGGCAGCTGCAGCTCTGATTTGACCCCTAGCCTGGGAACTTCCATTTGCTATGGGTGTGGCCCTAAAAAAATAGAATAAAATAAAATATAAGACATTGAAACAGAGTAAGAAATGTGAGATGGAATATTTTAATGTAATAAGTAGAAATTTTAGTTCAATCCATGAATGAATTTAATAATTTTGAATGATACATTTTAAATGTAGTTATCTTTTTAAATTGTTAAGTATTTAAAGAACAAATCAAGAAAACAGAAACTGTAATGATATTTTTGATTACTAAAACAGATTGGTAAGTAGATGTAAGTTTTTTCTTCTTTAAAAAAAAAAGATACATTAATGTAATTAAGTATTGCTCATTTGTTTTTTCCCCTTTCATTGTATCATTTTTCCCTGACATAATTGTATATATGAAGTTTAATAGAAGAAAATTTTTATTGACTGCCTTTTTTCCTTTTTTCAACTCAATGAATTTTATTACATTTATAGTTGTAGAATGATCATCACAACCCAATTTTACAGCATTTCCATCCCAAACCCCCAGCCCATCCTCCCCGACGCCCAGTCTGTCTCCTTTGTAAACTGTTTTTCAAAGTCTGTGAGTCAGTATCTGTTCTGCAAAGAAGTTCATTGTATCCCTTTTTTTAGATTCTACATGTAAGTGATAGCATATGACATTGGTATCTCACTAACTTTACTTAGCATGATAATTTCTAGGTCCATCCATGTTGCTGCAAATGCCATTATTTCTTTCCTTTTAATGGCTTGATAATATTCCATTGTGTATACATACCACATATTCTTTACCTACTCCTATGTTGATGGACATTTAGGTTGTTTACATGTCTTGGCTATTTTATATAGTGCTGCAATGAACATTGGAGTACATGCATCTTTTTGAGTTAGGGTTTTCTCTGGATAGATATCCAGAAGTGTGATTGCTGGATCAAATGGGTAATTCTATTTTTAGTTTTCTGAAAACTTCCATACTGTTTTTCACAGTGGTTGCACCAATTTACATTCCCACCAACAGTGTAATAGAGTTCCTTTTTCCCCACACCCTGTCCAGCATTTATTGTTTATAGACTTTTGGATGATGGCCATTCTGGCTGATATAAGGTGGTACCTCATAGTAGTTTTGATTTGCATTTCTCTAATAATGAGTGATGTTGAACATCTTTTCATGTGTTTTTTGGCCACCTGTATATCTTCTTTGGAGAATTGTCTGTTTAGATCTTCTGCCCATTTTTTGATGGGGTCATTTGTTTTTCGGTATTGAGCTACCATCAATGAATTTGGCAAAGTCACAGGATACAAAATTAATACACATAAATTGACTGCATTTCTATACACTAACAACAAAAGATCAGAAAGAGAAATTAGGGAAACAATCCCATTTACCATCACATCAAAAAGAATAAAATACTTAGAAATAAACCTACCTAAAGAGACAAAAGACCTATACTCTGAAGACCGTAAGACACTGATGAAAAAAATCAGAGATGACACAAACAGATGGAAAGACATACCATGCTCTTGGATTGGAAGAATCAGTGTTATCAAAATGCTATACTACCCGAGGCAATCAACAGATTCAATGCAATCCTTATCAAATTACCAAGGACGTTTTTCACAGAACTAAAACAAAACATTTTAAAGTTTGTTTGGAAGCACAAAAGACCCAGAACAGCCAAAGCCATCTTGAGAAAGAAAAATGAAGCTGGAGGTATCAGGCTCCCTGACTTCAAACTATACTACAAAGCTATATTCATCAAAACTGTACAGTACTGGTACAAAAACAGAAATATAGATCAGTGGATAGAGATCCCAGAATTAAACCCACACACTTACAATCAACTAATCTATGACAAATGAGGCAAGAATATACAATGGAGAAAATATAGTCCCTTCGATAAGTGGTGCTGGGAAAACTGGACAGCTATATGTAAAAGAATGAAATTAGAACACTTCCTAATACCATACACAAAAATAAACTCAAAATGGATTAAAGACCTAAATATAAGACCAGATACTATAAAACACTTAGAGGAAAACATAGGCTGAACACTCTCTGATATAAACCACAGCTATGTCTTCTCAGATCCACCTCCTAGAGTAATGACAATAAAAACAAAAATAAACAAATGGGACCTAATTAAACTTAAAAGTTTCTGCAAAGCAAAGGAAACCCTAAATAAAATGAAGCGACAACACAGAATGGGAGGAAATATTTGCAAATAAAGTGACTGACAATGGTTTAATCTCCAAAATTTATGAATACCTCCTACAGTTCAATGACTGCCTTTTTTTTCCTGACCATTAATATTTGCTTTTTGGAGTTCCTGCTGTAGCTCAGGGGAAACAAATCTGACTAGTATCCTTGAGGATACAGGTTCAATCCCTGGCTTCACTCAGTGGGTTAAGGATCCAGGGTTGCCGTGAACTGTGGTGTAGGTTGCAGACTTGGTTTGGATCTGGTGTTGCTGTGGCTGTGGTATAGGCCAGCAGCTATAGCTCCAATTTGAACCTTAGCCTGGGAACCTCCATATGCCATGGCTGTGGGCCTAAAAAACAACAAAAAAAATTATTTAATTACTGTTATTGAAAAAAATTGTCAAATACAGGAGGGGAATGTTAAAAAGTGATCATATTTATCACAACTCAAAGGAGCCTAATGAGACACAGCTGCTAAGTGCAATAAGGTATCCTGAATGGGATCTTGGAACAGAAAAAAAAAAGATGTTAGATTAAAAACTAAGGAAATCTGAATAGAGACTTTAATAATAATGTATCAATAGTGGTTCATTGGAGTTTCTGCTGTGGCACAGTGGGTTAAGGATCCAACATTGCCACAGCTCTGGTGTAGGTCACAGCTGTGACTTGGATCTGATCCCTGGCCCAAGAACTTCCGTATGCCACAAGTGTGCCCAAAAAAAAAAAAAAAAAAAAAATTGTTTCATCATATGTAGCAAACACACTATAATAATGTAAAGTGCTAGTAATGGGAAAATGTTTGTGGAGTATACATGAACTCTCAATTTCTTTAAATCTGAAATCACTTTAAAATTAAAAGTTCCTCTGATGTAGGCTGGCAACTGTAGCTCCGATTAGACCCCTAGCCTGGGAACTTCCATATGCCTCTGGTGTGGCCCTAAAAAAAGGACAAAAGATAAAAAAAAAAAAAACAGAAAAAAAAACATCAGCACAAAAATAAAATGATCAGCTCCTGAGTCGGCTATGCTGGGTACAGCATTAAAGACAATCAAAACTTCTGTTACAGGGAGTTCCTGTAGTGGCACAGTGGAAACGAATATGACTTGTATCCATGAGGATGTGGGTTTGATTCCTGGCCTCAATCAGTGGGTTGGGGATCCGGCGTTGCCATGAGCGGTGGTGTAGGTCAAAGACGCAGATTGGATCCTGTGTTGCTGTGGCTGTGGTGTAGGCCAGCAGGTGTAGCTCTGAATTGACCCCTAGCCTGAAACGTCCATATTTTGTGGGTGCAGCCCTAAAAAGAAAAAAAAAAAAACTTCGGTTACAAAATCTGTCTGCCTTAGGGATCTTCTATGGTCACTTCCAAGGACCCTGTGTTTATATTTCTTTGTAGTTCCCCAAATCCCTCCTCTAGGCCATAATCCTTTTAGTTACAACTTGTTGTTTTCTCTAGTCCAGCTGCTACAGAGTGTGGTTTGTGGACCCTTGTTTTTTTAATTTAAAAAAAAATTATTGGAGGAGTTCCCATCATGGCACAGTAGAAATGCATCTGACTATTAACCATGAGGTTTCCGGTTCAATCCCTGGTCTTGCTCAGTGGGTTAAGGATCTAGCATTGCCGTGAGCTATGATGTAGGTCACAGATGTACTTGGATCCTGTGTTGCTGTGGCTGTGGTATAGGCTGGCAGCTGTAGCTGTGATTCGACCCCTAGCCTGGCACCCTCCATCTGCCAGGGGTGTGGCTCTAAAAAGAAAAAAAAAATTGGGGTATAGTTGACTAATACTGTTGTGTTGATTTCAGGTGTACAGCAAAATGATTCAGTTGTACATATACCTACATCCATTCTTTTTCAGATTCTTTTCCCCATGCAGGATATTGCAGAATATTGAGTAGATTTCCCTGTGCTATACAGCAGGTCCTTGTTAGTTATCTATTTTATATATAGTAGTGTGTGTATGTTATCCCAAGCTTCTCATTCATCCCTCCCCTCCACATTGCCCCTCTGGTAACCATAAGTTTGATTTTGAAAACTGTGAGTCTGTTTCTGTTTTGTAGGTAAGTTCATTTGTATTATTTATTTTACATTCCACACATAAGTGATATCATATGATATTTGTCTTTGGCTTACTTCACTTAGTATGATAACCTTTAGGTCCATCCATGTTGCTGCAAATGGTATTATTTCATTCCATTGTATGGCTGAATAATACTCCATTGTATATATGTACCACTTTTTCTTTGTCAGTGGACACTTAGGTTGTTTCCATGTCCTGGCTATTGTACATAGTGCTGTTATGAACAGTGGAGTGCATGTATCTTTTCAAATTACAGTTTTCTTTAGACATATGCCCAGGACTTGGATGCCTAGATCATAGGGTAGTTCTATATTTAGTTTTTTTGTTTGTTTGTTTTTTGTCTTTCTTTTTAGGGCTGTACCTGCGGCATATGGAGGTTCCCAGGCTAGGGGTCAAATCAGAGCTGCAGATCTAACACCACAGCTCACAGCAGCGTCGGATCCGAGCAGAATCTTCCACCTACACCACAGCTCACGGCAGCACTGGATTCTTTACCCACTGAGGGAGGTGAGGGGTTGAACCTGCGTCCTCATGGATGCCAGTCAGGTTCATTAACGACTGAGCCACGACGGGAACTACTATATTTAGTTTTCTGAGGAACCTTCATACTGTTCTCCATAGCACCAATTTACATTCCCACCAACAGTGTAGGAGGGTTTCCTTTTCTCCACGCTCTCTCTAGCATTTATTGTTTGTAGACTTTTTGATGATCCTTTTCTGTGCAAACGCTTTTAAGTTTAATTAGATCCCATTACTTTATTTTTGTTTTTATTTTCATTACTCTAGGAGGTGGATCAAAAAAAATATTGCTGCAATTTTTATCAAAGAGTGTTCTGCCTATGTTTTCCTCTAAGAGTTTTATAATATCTGGCCTTAACCTTAGATCTTTAATCAATTTTGAGTTTGTTTTTGTGTATAATGTTAGAGAATATTCTAATTTTATTCTTTTGCGTGTAGCTGTCCAGTTTTCCCAGCACCATTTATTGAAGAGACTGTCTTTTCTCCATTGCATATTCTTGCCTCCTTTGTCATAGATTACTTGAGCACAGGTGGGTGGGTTTATCTCTGGGATTTCTATCCCATTCCCTGATCTATACTTCTGTACCATATTATTTTGATTACTGTGGCTTTGTATAGTCTGAAGTCAAGGAGTCTGATTCCTCTAGTTTCATTTTTCTTTTTCAATATTGCTTTGGCTATGTAAAGTATTTTGTGTTTCCATACAAATTAAAATATTTTTTGTTCTGGGAGTTCCCATTGTGGCTCAGTGGTAACCGACTTGACTAATATCCATGAGGAGGCAGGTTCAGTCCCTCGCCTTGCTCAGCGGGTTAAGGATCTGGCATTGCCATGAGCTTTGGTGTAGGTTGCAGATGCATCTCAGATCTGGCATTGCTGTAGCTGTGGTGTAGGACAGCAGCTGCAGTTCTGATTACCCCACCACCACCACCACCACCAGCCTGGAAACCTCCATATGTCACAGGTGTGGCCCTAAAAAGATGAACAAAAAAAATTTTTTTGTTCTAATTCTGTGAAAAATGCCCTTGGTAATTTGATAGGTAATTGGTATGTACAGATTCAGTGCAATCCCTTGGGTAGTACAGTCATTTTGACAATATTGATTCTTCCAATCCAAGAACAAGGTATATCTTTCCATCTATTTGTGTCATCTTCAATTTCTTTCATCAGCATCTCATAGTTTTCAGATTAGAGGTCTTTTGCCTCCTTACATAGGTTTATTCCTAGGTCTGTTATTCTTTTTGATGCAGTGGTAAATGAGATTGTTTCCTTAATTTTTCTTTCTGATCTTTCATTGTTAGTGTATAATAATGAAAGAGATTTCTGTGCATTAATTTTGTACATGCAAATTTACTGAGTTCATTGATGAGCTCTAGTAGTTTTCTGGTAGCATCTTTAGGATTTTCTGTGTATAGTAGGATTTTCTTGTATTATGTCGTCTGCAAGCAAAGACAGCTTTACTTTTTCTTTTTCAACTTGGATTCCTTTTATTTCCTTTTGTTTTCTGATTACAGTGGCTAGGGCTCCCAAAACTATATTGAATAAAAGTGAGGATAGTGGACACTTTTGTCTTGTTCCTGATCTTAGCAGAAATGCTTTCATCTTTTCACTGTTGGGAATGATGTTAGCTGTGGGTTTGTCATTTATGGCCTTTATTATGTTGAGGTAGGTTTCCTTTATGCCCATTTTTTGAAGAGTTTTGATCATAAATGGGTGTTGAATTTTGTCAAAATTGTGGACCCCTGTTCATCCCCAAGACCATTCCAGGGAGTCTGTCAAAACCATTTTCATAATAATACCAAGGCATTATTGGCTTTTTTCCCCAAGGTTGACATTTGCACTGATAGTGCAAAAGCAATGATGTGATGGTGCAAAAGCGATGGTGGGAACAACTGCTGGTCCCTTAGCATGGATTAACACAGTGGCACCAAACTGATAAAATATCACCAAACTGATTTATCACCAAACCTGATAAAAGTTGCATTTTTCACCGCTCTGCACTCTCAGTTTGAAAAAAAAAGAAAAAAAAACCCCAGATTCACTTAAGAATGTCCTTAATGAAGCAGTAAAAGTATTACTTTTATTAAATCTTGACACTTGCATACCTGCCTTTTTAATGTCACCCTGTATGATGAAATGGAAAGCAAAGTAAAGCATTGCTACTAAATACTGAAGAACAATATTTGTCTCAAGGAGAAGTCAAGTTGTTTTGAGTTGCAAACTGAATTCTCTGAATTTCCCCTAAAACACCATAATTTTCTGGCCACACCTGAAGCATGCAGGAGTTCCCAGGCCAGAGATCAAAACTGTGACACAGCAATGACTCGAGCCACAGTAGTGACAACTCTGGATCCTTAATCCATTAAGCCACCAGGAAACTCCATGAAACACCATTTTAACTTGAATGAACTCAAGACTGACAAAGATGGTTACTGAAACTTGAATATTTGGCAGACAACCTCTTAAATATAAAGTAGTCAGTTACTTTAAGGAAAACAACTGATAGCACTTGTTGCCAATGATAAAATTCAAATTCTTAACTGAAAATGTGTCATTGCCATTGAGAACTTGACAGCTTACTGACACTTAAAAACTTTTCTGATAAGTTTAGTGGTGGTATTAACAAATGTGATTTTAAAAAATATTACATAATGAACTATGTCAATATTTGGAAGATCCATATAACTTAGCCTATATTTTCTAAATGACCAAAACATATTGTTCCAAAATCACACATGCGTAAGATGATCCATAAATGGATTTTAATATAATAGAGTAGGGAATGTTCATGATGTGTAATCCACATTGCAACTAAAATTTAAGAAACTATCATTTAATGTGTAGTAGGGTGGTAGCAGATAGAAACATTCACAATTACCTGAAAAGGCTTTTAAAATACCCCTCTCTTGGGATTTCCCTTTGTGGCTCAGTGGTTAACGAACCCAACTATGATCCAGGAGGATGTGGGTTCAATCCCTGGCCTTGCTCAGTGGGTTAAGGATAGGCGTTGCTGTGAGCTGAGGTGTAGGTTGCAGGCGCAACTTGGGTCCTGAATTGCTGTGGCTGTGGAGTAGGCCAAGGGCTGCAGCTCCAATTCAACACCTAAGCCTGGAAAGTTCCACATGCTGCAGGTTCGGCCCTAAAAAGCAAAAAATAAAATAAAATAAAATACTCCTCCCGGGAGTTCCTGTCGTGGCACAGTGGTTAACAAATCCGACTAGGAACCATGAGATTGCGGGTTCCATCCCTGCCCTTGCTCAGTGGGTGTTGCCGTGAGCTGTGATGTAGGTTGTAGATGCAGCTTGGATCCCGAGTTGCTGTGGCTCTGGCGTAGGCCAGTGGCTGCAGCTCTGATTCAACCCCTAGCCTGGGAACCTCCATATGCCGCGGGAGCAGCCCAAGAAAATGCAAAAAAAAAAAAAAAAAAATACTCCTCCCTTATCTGTTTGAATAACTGTGTGAGTCAGTGTCTTCTACCTGTACTTCAGCCAGTACATTTCGCAGGTTGAATGCAGAAGCAGATATGAAGATCCAGCTGTCTTCTGTTAGCCAGACATCGAAAGTGTTTGCAAATGCCACTTATCTCACCATTTTTTTGGTGTGGAAAATATATTTATTTTTCATAAATGATATTATTATGTTAACATGTAATGAGCTTGTTATTGCTATTTTTTAAAGAGTAAAACAATAAGTACTTACAATGTTCTCAGTTTTAATTTTTTGATACTGTATATATCAACAGAGCCCAAATAAACAAAAGTTCTTAGGATCCTTGATAATTTTTTAAAATTAAAAATTTTTTTTTTTTTTTTGCTTTTTAGGGTAGCACCCACGGCACATGGAGGTTCCCAGGCTAAGGCTCTAATTGGAGCTGTAGCTGCTGGCCTACACCAGAGCCACAGCAACGCCAGATCCGAGCCGCATCTGCAACCTACACCACAGCTCATGGCAAGGCCAGATCCTTAACCCACTGAGCGAGGCCAGGGATCGAACCTGCAACCTCATGGTTCCTAGTTGGATTAATTTCCGCTGCACCATGACGGGAACTCCAGGATCCTTGATAATTTCTAAAAGTGTAAAGAGATCCTAAAACCAAATGGTTTGAGAAGAGTTGCCCTGGTCTATGACAGATCTATTTCCTTTATCTCCTGTCCCATTTTCGTCTCTGGAAGAGTTCCATTTATTGAGTGCTTACCATGGGCAAACACTGGTTTAAAGTAGGATGAAAGAGTTATGAAATTCACAGGACTTGGCATCTCATTCTTTGACTCCTATCTCTACTTTCAGCTAATGTCTAAGTAGATTTTCTCCAAGTTACTTTCTTTCTCCTCCTTTCTTTGTACTCATTCATGTAGTAAATATTATAGAACACCCTTTAATAATAAATAAAATCAACTAATCAGTATCAAACCTTTGCCTGACTCAGACACTATACTTCATTTGAGTTGGTTATCTCATTTAGTCTTTCAACAACCGTATGAGGCAGGTATCATTCCCATTTTAGAGGTGAAAAATGAAAGGTTAAATGAGTGAAGCGAGTTGCTCAAGGTTATGCAGGAAGTAAGATGTTACAGAGTCAAGACGTGGCCCCAGGCCTCATAAGCTTCATATCTGGGTTTAGCCCCTATCTTACATGGACGTAAAATTGTGTGGGAAGGATATGAATATGTTGAAAAAACATAGTCTCTGTTGGGATTTCCCACTGTGGCTCAGCAGGTTGAGAACCCAACTAGTATCTATGAGGATGCAGGTTTGATCCCTGGCCTCACTCAGTGGGTTAAGGATCCAGTGTTGTTGTGAGCTGTGGTGTAGGTCACAAATGCAGCTTGGACCTGGTGTTGCTGTGGCTCGGACCTGGCAGCCTGCAGCTGCAGCTCTTATTTGACCCCTAGCCTGGGAACTTCCATATGCCTGGGTGCAGCCCTAAAAAGAAGGGGAAAAAAAAAAAAGATATAGTCTCTTGTTTAGGAGCTTATAGAATAGTATTGGGAGTTCCCGTCGTGGCGCAGTGGTTAACGAACCCGACTAGGAACCGTGAGGTTGCGGGTTCGGTCCCTGCCCTTGCTCAGTGGGTTAACGATCCGGCGTTGCCGTGAGCTGTGGTGTAGGTTGCAGACGCGGCTCGGATCCCGCGTTGCTGTGGCCCTGGCGTAGGCCGGTGGCTACAGCTCCGATTCGACCCCTAGCCTGGGAACCTCCATATGCCAAGGGAGCGGCCCAAAGAAATAGCAAAAAAAAAAAAAAAAAATAGTATTGAAGATTAAACAATTTTGTAAACATTTGGTATTTAAAAATTTATTTCTATCCTGTCTTGTTCAAGAAAAAAAAAATTTTTTTAAAGAGGTTTAGTGGGAGTTCCCTTTGTGGTTCAGCAGTTAATGAACCCAACTGGGATCCATGAGGGTGGAGATTCAGTCCTTGGCCTCGATCGGTGGGTTGGGGATCCGGTGTTGCTGTGAGCTGTGGTATAGATTGCAGACACGGCTCGGATCCCGAGTTGCTGTGGCTCTGGCGTAGGCCGGTGGCTATAGCTCTGATTCAGCCCCTAGTCTGGGAACTTCCATATGCCATGGGTGCTGCCCTAAAAAGCAAAACAAAAAAAGGTTTGGTGGTTTGTATTCATTTACTGTCTGATTCTCCCAAATATTTGGGAATGTTAATAACCCCTCTCTGAGGATTAACTATGTACTGAGCAGTTCATTGGGAGAAAAAAAAAAAAAAAAGGTGGCCTGCCACGTTTTGGGGGGAGGGGGTTGGTGGAAAGGCTCACAAATAGCTAAAACATCGGGGAGAATGAGATAAGTTCAACCAAAGAGGCACACCATCTAATGTGGGGACAGAGATTACTGGATGGAGAGAGAAAGTCTGATTGGGTACCTAGGCAAGGCTTCTTAGAAGAGGTGGCATCTGAAAGATAGGATGAATTGAGGCAGGAAGAGGTGGCAGAAAGTGGGAAATCTAGGCGGGCAGAAGGATCCGTGCAATTGCCAAAGCATGGCTTCTCTAGAAGCAGAGTGTATTAGAAATTAATATCTATAAAAGGAAGGGAGAGGCAGCAGGAAGGGCAGAGGAAGTAGAGGAATTGCAATGCAGACTTGACAAATCTTCAACCAATGAGGTGGGGAATTCTGCCAGGCACAGAGTCTGGCTGTGCTGTCCCGGGTCAGGTTGCAATGGCCAGACTTTTAGACCCCACCTCCCTTGGTTTCACTGTAGGGCAGCTATAGGCTGCCCTGGGGCATTACCACTGGTGAGGTGACCCTGCAGCTGAGGTGAAGTTGCTGGGTGAAAGTGACCTGATCAGAGCTCTTGTTTGGGACAACAGTCCTGTAGCAACTTGGCAGACAGATTCAAGGCCAAAGACATAAATTCATCCTTGGGTTGTTTGTCCAGCTGCTCTTCTCTGGGAATGGCCCTGTGCTGTCCTCATGGCAACATTGCTCCATCATGGGCAATCTTTGGCACAGTGGGATGCTGTCCCCAGCACACAGTTGAGTGGTCCCAGGGTAGAGGTAAGCCTACCTCTAATCAGAGTGTCTTGCATGGGAATTTGGAATTGAGCTTGAGAGATTCTCATCCCTAACTGGTGTGGTTTCTTGGAAGCAGATGTAAAACTATGGATCAATGGCCATGATTTCCTCCTTGAGGTCTGAGGAACAGGAGAAAAAAATGCATAGAGCAAAATCACCAAGGAGTTCATAGAAACAGGTAACAAATAAGCCTTGGTGATTTTTCTTGTCCATAACTCTAGCTTTTTTTTTGAGTTTCTGTAGGTTATCCTTGTAATCTTTTCATGGATTTTCCCGCCAATCTTTTTTCTTTTCTTTCTTTCTTTCTTTTTTTAAAACAGTCCATTTCCACTGTTGGCTCCATGAAGTCAAGAGGATTTTGGAGTTCCCGTCATGACACAACGGAAACGAACATGACTAGGAACCATGAGGTTGCAGGTTTGATCCCTGGCCTTGCTCAATGGGTTAAGGACCCAGCGTTGCCATGAGCTGTGGTGTAGGTCAGCGGCTATAGCTCCAAGTGGACCCCTAGCCTGGGAACCTCCATATGCTGTGGGTATGACTCTAAAAAGCAAAAAAAAAAAAAAAGAAAGAAAGAAAAGAAAAAAAAGTCAAGAGAATTTTAACAAGGGGGCCAGGGATGGGAACGAAAAGAGGATTACTTAGAGAACCATTTAGTTTGGCAGCAAACTGAGGGTGGGGGGGACAAAAAAGAGAGAGAAAAGGAAGAGCTTTGGCGCCTTTGTGACAGGGAGGATGGCAGCCCCAGAAACCAAAATAGGGACATCAAGGAGTTTTCCTATGGTGCAGTGAGTTAAGGATCCAACCTTGTCACTGCAGCAGCTTGGGTCACTGTTGTGGCGAGGGTTCAGTCCCTGGTCCAGGAACTTCCATATGCTGCAGGTGCAGACACAAATTTTAAAAATCAATCAATTAATTAATCAATCTTCCAAAATAGGAATGTCAAGAAGAAGAGCTGGCCTGGAGTGGGGCAGGGCCTGGGGTGTGTCTTGTGCTGGCAGGTACTCCATGTGCATCTCACTTTGCTCTGGCCTTTCTCCTGTCTAAACACCAACACTTCTAAACAAATGTCCTACCTGCCCTCTACTCCACCCACTCCCCAAATTTTCATAATTCCATTCTTGCATATCTAATCATCCAGCCCTTGCAACCCGAGTCTTCAATTCCATTTATTCCTTTTTTTAATTATTTATGCCCATAACATTCAACAGTAATTTGTCAAAAAACCACTGCCAGCCAGATACTGGGATACAAAGGGGATGAAAGAAGCATCCCTGGATCACAGACTAAGAGAACGACACACCAGGTGTGGCAGGATAATGCACAAAGACAGAAACATATACAAGTCATCAATGTATCGACTCATGCATTTTCACAGAGTAAACATATCCAAATCAAGAAAGAGAACAAACCAGAAGCCCATTGGGTCACCACCCCTTCTCAAGGACTCATCTACATTTGTAAAAGACCTCTCTTGCAGCAGCTCAAAAGCTGGGTCCAAGGGGTTGAAACTGAAGATGAAGAAATTTGTTCGAAGGCAACAGAAACGGTACATGCATGAGATGGTGAGGCCTGACTCAGGCTGGCAATGGCGGAAAGGAAAGGAAGGGTCAGATTTAAAGATTTGTGTATATGATGGAATTGACAACATCCTCTCTGCAGGAAGGTCTGCAGGATTGTGATCTGACCCTGAGAATTTTCAGTGGTTTCCCTTATAATTTAAAGGTACTCAAGACTTAAGAAGAAGCAAATGCCTCAATGCACTTCGGCTTTTAAAGGGAGTGCTTTGGTTCACTTTCTGGGTTATTAAACAACAAAGACTAAAGTGGACCTTGTAAAAAGAGACTACAGATACTTCCTGAGTATCTTCAGCCTGGAAGAGTCTTTTTGCAGGTTGGAACTGCTCACTGAGGCACACTGGCAAAGCTATGTGGCATGGACTCAAGCCGTTTAATTTTGCAAACACCCACACAATATTACAGGGGAAAAAATTTTAAAGCAATAAAAAAAAAAAAACAACGAATAATTGCTATACATGTGTCTGCAATCCTGACACAGTAATAACTTGCTTGTAAACACCTTCCTTAAAGAATTGGTTAATAGGATGCATAATACATGGCAAAGGAAATCATTTATCCCACAAAAGCTTTTTCTTTTTTTGTCTTTTTGCTATTTCTTGAGCCGCTCCCTCGGCATATGGAGGTTCCCAGGCTAGGGGTCCAATCGGAGCTACAACCTACACCAGCTCACGGAAACACTGGATCGTTAACCCACTGAGCAAGGGCAGGGACCGAACCCGCAACCTCATGGTTCCTAGTCGGATTCGTTAACCACTGCGCCACAACGGGAACTCCCACAAAGGCTTTTAAAATGGACCATTCATTTATTCTTCCTGTGAGGCTGGAATGATTCTAGAAGATTGGAGAGAGTCAAGTGACAACTTTCTAAGGATAGAGGGTAGAGTAGATGTCTAAGACATAGAAATGTTCCTTGACCATGGTTGTTTCCTCAGCAAAATGAAAGCACAGATTGAGACCTGTGGGGTTTTTTGTTTTGTTTTGTTTTTGGTCTTTTTAGGGCGGCACCCCCTGCATATGGAGATTCCCAGGCTAGGGGTTGAATCAGAGTTGTAGCTGCCCACCTACACCACAGCCACAGCAATATGGGATCCGAGCCACGTCTTCGACCTATACCACCACTCATGGCAACACCAGATCCTTAACCCACTGAGTGAGGCCAGGACTCAAACCCATGTTCTCGGGGACACTAGTCAGTTCGTTTCCTGTTGAGCCATGATAGGAACTCCAACCTGTGGGTTTTTGATTTTGATCTGTGGAGGTGGGTCCATGGACCTCTCTCTCAGCACCACTGTCTCCCCTGCTTTAACTAGAACCTCTCTGTTCTCACCTATTTAAATGTTTCTTTGTGAGATTTTGTTTGAAGAAGGATTGCAGAATGGAAATAGAGTTCAAAAACCTCTGGATGAGATAATCTCCAAGGTCCATTACAGATTTAAAATTCTAGGAATTTAGGGAGTTCTCGTCATGGTGCTGCAGATACGAATCCAACTAGGAACCATGAGGTTGCGGGTTCGATCCCTGGCCTCGCTCAGTGGGTTAAGGATCTGGCATTGCTGTGAGCTGTGGTGTGGATTGCAGACATGGCTTGGATCTGGCATTGCTGTAACTGTGGTGTAGGCTGGCAGGTGTAGCTCTGATTGGACCCCTGGCCTGGGAACCTCCATATGCCATGCAAATACAGCCCTAAAAAGAAAAAGGAAAAAAAACTAGGAATTTAGAATCCATCTAACATATGCCTGACTTGTGAAAGGTGCTGAAGGATAATGCAATCCCCATCTATATCTATAAGCAGGTAAGTTAGGGGATCCCCAGAGGAAGAGAAATAGGCATGGCTTTCTTGACATAAGAGAAGCCATTTTGGGTGCTAAATCATTTTGTGATCTAAGCCTGGCCACAATGCTCACCCTTGAACAGGTCTCAGTAATCATCAATCTTAAGGGAACAAAGGAATGCAGGAACAGAGAAAAAGCAAGCAAACAATAGTGCAGTGATAAAGCAGAGTCCTATTTCCTCCCCAAGGGACTTACACAATAGTATATCTTCAAGTTCTGTGGGAACTAAGGTCCCCAACCTGGTGGAGGATGAAATGATGATGTTGATTCTCCAGCCTTCAAACAACTAAAGCTTGGACTCTGTCGATCTTTGCCACATTTCTATGCTGGATTCTCTGCTCAAGCACCCTGATAAGGAGTTCCTATCGAGGCTCAGAGGAAACGAATCTGACTAGCATCCATGAGGATGCAGGTTTGATCCCTGGCCTCGCTCAGTGGGCTAAGGATCCGGCATTGCCATGAGCTGTGGTAAGCCAGCAGCTATAGCTCCGATGTGACCCATAGCCTGGGAACCTCCATATGCCAGAGGTATGGCCCTAAAAAAGCAAAAAAAAAAAAAAAAAAAAAAAAAAAGGCCTCTCATGAATATGCATGTACCCTTAGCTTAAAATTTCCCCAATTTTGCTGTTCAGGGAGAAAGTGCTTTGGGAAACATCCCTGACGTTCTTATTTGCTGCAAGAAATGATAAATCTTTCCTTCTCCTGATCTTTTGCTTAGTATCCCTTGGCACATACCCGCCAAGAGGTGAACTCCATTTTGGGGGTAACACTAGCATAAGGTGTGCATGTGAGTGTGTGGAAGGTGAAATAGTAATTTTTTTTTGGCCACGCCCATGGCATGTGGATATTCCCAGGCCAGGGATCGATCCCCAATTCCAGTATGTATAGTATTAATGATAGAAACATGATGGGGCCTAAGATGGAGGTATGAATCAAATGTTTGGGAGATGCTTTTGGAAGATTTTTAGAGAAAATAACATTTAAGTGAGTGTTAAGTAAAGAATAGGAGCTTACCAAGTCTAGAAAGAGGAGGGGAGTTACTGGAGGCAGAAACCAGTACGAGCAGAGTTATGGAGGCCACAAGAGGGTGCATGGTTGGCGAACTACAGTTAACTCATTCTGTTCCCAGCACCCCCAGGGAGAGTGACTAGAAGTGGCCAAGAGGCTGCTGAGGGACCAGCTGAAGAGAGTAGAGGCACTCCTCCCAAACTCCTAGATCCTGTGTACTCTTTTGGGGCTGTTGCTAGATTCTGCAAGAATAATAGGTTGTTTAACCATTGACGAGCCACTCCTTCCTTCTATTATTTTGCAATTCCACGAAGTTAAGTAAAAGAGGAATGTGTTGATAAGACAATGGTGAGTTCACAACAAAAGCTTAGAAAAGGGAGAGTCAGAGCTACCTACACTGGCAGTGCTGGCCCCACACTCCTTCTGGCAAAGAGGAGACCTGGACCAGGGATGTGACCTGCTCAGACCTGGCCAGGGCCAGGATTCTCCTCTATGCCAAATAGGTTGCTTCAACCTTCCAGGCTAAACACCTTTCAGAAAACTAGACTTTGTGTAGAACTCTGAAACTAGTTCCTCTGGGAGAAGAAAGTCTAGTCTTCCAGGGTTGAGAAGGCAGTCCATTTCTCCAAGACAGGGAAGGACTGAGTGTTGCAGAATAACGGATTCATGGGTGGTGAGCAACCACTGGCACATGGTGCCCCAGATTGAAGGTGACCCAGGGAAGCCAGACCCTAGGCACTGTAGCCTGGAAGTCTAGGTGAAAGATCTTAGTGACTTGCTTGAATCAAAGAAGACAAAGTTGCCTCAAAAACTGGGTAAATATTTATCTCAGCAGCGAGTGACCAAGATAGACCCAGAAGGGCTTTCCCCACCATTTCTGGCTTGTTGGAGCCTCCAGGGATTCTTGTATAGTTTGAGGAAAGAAGATCTTTGATAATAAACCACTCTCTGGAAAATGGAAGCTCAAGGTCAATTTCATTTGATTGAGAAAGATAATGAGATGCCATGATTCTTGCATCCAAATATTGTCGTACAAACGCTTGCCACTCTAATGGCTTTTCAGTGGGTATTAAGACACAATCAGACCTGTCTTTTGGAAAGATCACTCTGGTAAGTGCAAGAGGATGTTCTATAGGAGCAGGGACTGACTGTGGGGAGACCAGTCAAGAAGCAATTATGGAAGTCCAGGGAAGGGGTGATGGAGCTAGGAGAGTAGAGATGAGATTTGCAATGGGGTTGGGAGACATTTTAGAGGCAGAATTGACTGGTCTTTGGCAGCCAGTTTAAAATAACAAACGAAGTGGGAGTAGGTAAGGATGACACTAAAGCAGTGGTTTGTACCTTGGCTGTACATCAGAATCACCTGGGAATCTTTTAAGCCTCCCCTCCCCTGATGCCCAGGCCACACCTCACACCAATTAGACTGAATTGCTGCCTGTGGGACTCAGGTGCACGTACCTTCGAATGTAGCCAAGTTTGGGAGTCACTGTACTCAGAGTTCCACCTTAATAAATAGAGTGAATTGAGATGTATTAAATGAGATAGGGAACAAATAGTTCTTTGTGGTTAGGGTGTAAAATAGGCGAAGGGGGGGTGGAAGAGCAAGTTCAGACAGAAAATAATGAGTTTGGTTTCGGATGGGCTGACTGCAATTAATGACCTGTTGTCCTTAGGAGATGGCTGGGAGCTGGAACTTGGGGGTAGGGGGTGACAGCTTGGAAAGGGTGGGGCATCACTTCTTTTGAAAGAAGGATGGGTGAAATTGAGAATCACTTCCAGGGGGGATGAGAAAGTTCTGGCTTGGAAAAACAACCACATAAGAATGTATATGTCTGTGTGTGTTGTGTCAAGCGCTATCACTGAAGGGTTAGGTGACATTACTCTGTATTAGCTACTATATTAACCCAGGAGTAAACCTGTATGTGATTTTTTTTTTTTTTTTTTTTTTTGGTCTTTTCTAGGGCTGTGGCATATGGAGTTTCCTAGGCTAGGGGTCTAATCGGAGCTGTAGTCACCAGCCTATGCCACAGCCACAGCAATGCCAGATTCGAGCTGCGTCTTCGACCTACACCACAGCTCACAGCAACGCCAGATCCTTAACCCACTGAGGGAAGCAAGGGATTGAACCAGCAACCTCATGGTTCCTAGTCAGATTCGTTTACTACTAAGCCACAACGGGAACTCCAACCTGTATGTGATTTTGGCCAACATTCATCTTAATCTGTGTGTGCTAGAGCCAGCTTGTACCTGTTTGCAAAAACAGATGGTCAAATTTGCAGGAATTTCAGTTATTAAACAGCCATTATTAAAATTAAGTTGCTTAAATTGGAATATATTAAATACATTCTATTTAAAACAGAAGCGAGAAATGCTTATTTAATACTCATCACTTCCTAATTATTTTACTACATGTTACTGTTACTGATACTCTGGAGGTAATTTACATCTTTTGTACATGTTTCATTGAACCACTGTATAATAGTGAAACTGCACACTTCAGATGGGACTCGAACCCACAATCTTCTAACTGAAACTGCACAACTCATCTTAGGACTTAATGAAGCTTGGGGTTCTTTATGTCTTGGTGCAGAAGGAGTTGAACAAGAGGCAAAGTAATAGGTAAGAAGTAGATATATTGAGAGAGACACACTCCACAGGCAGTGTAGACCATCTCAGGAGGCAGAGGCCCCAGGATATGGGAGTGGTTAGTTTTTATGGGCTGGGAAATTTTATGGCCTAATGAGCAGGAGGACCATTCCTTCTCCAGGGAAGGGGTAGAGATTTCCAGGAATTGGGCCACCGTCCACTTTTTGCCCATTTATGGTTGGTCTCCAGCTTTCATGGCCCCTGTGGGTGTGTCATTTAGCATATGCAAATATATTACAGTGAATATATAATAAGGCTCAAGGTCCACTGCAAGTTGAATCTTCTACCATCTTGGGCCTAGTAGGTTCTAACTAGTTTATGTCGTATCCTCAACAACTACGTCATTCTTTTAAAAGTCATCCCCTGCCCCCTTCCCTCTCTTCTTGGTAGTATTCTTCTTCTAACTCTGTATGCTGTCTTAACATTGATAGCTTCAAATTGGCCATGAATGGAGTAGTTACACTTTGGAAATTGGAAAATGCTACAAATTAAGGCTGACCCTTCCCATCCCCCCACATATAAAGCCTGCTGTTAAACATTCACCAAGAAATCATTGACCTGAATCCACTGCGCAAGATTTTCTTGATAATGTCCTAGCATTGAATTGTATGTGCTCAAATTCCTATTGCAATTTATACTTGCCACAATATTGGCTGTGTATTAGTTTTGAATCTTTTGACTAAAAGATTAAGCCAAATTTGTAGTAGAATAAATATAATTGGTAATTAACAATTTGGCACTAGAATCCAGTTTATGCCAACTTAAGCAAAAAGGGGGATTTACCATGAGGATACAGAAAATTCTCATGGTATCTCAGTAAGTAGCCAAGTCTCAGAAAAGAACAGGGAATGTTGGCAGAACTTCTCTCTCATTTTTCATCCTCCCTTTCCTTTTTTCTAACTGCATTTTGGCTTTTTTTGTTCTACTGGCCATGTTGCAGAAATTTCTAGTCCCAGATACTGGGTTCATAAGTCCAGTCTATAAACCAGTCACACTGAAAATGGAATCTTAGTCTTGGTTCTAGATTCCCAGGGAAGGAGCTTATTGGCTCAGCTTGCTCCAGATGCCCAGCCCTGGGCCCACCAAACTGTCTTCTTATGTACAACACGGCTGAGGAAGCCAGACAGGAAAATACTCTGCATCTTTCTGTCCATTTTTTGCCTTAGGAGGAAATGCATCATTTGTACTCAAGAGTCCACTGGGTGTTGTAAAAGGTGACAGCTGTCCTGAGACCAGCCATCCAGAACATCATAGCAGACCTCATTGTTCTTACCTCCAACCTAAGATAAAACCAAGATATCACATATGTCTCTCATCTCTGCCAGAGAAGAATAGCTCCAGAGGGCATCGGGCAAACAAAGTACATTAGCCTAAGTGGCAATTTTTTTTTTTCTTTTTAGAGTCACACCCTCAGCATAGGGAGATTCCCAGGCTGGGGCTTCAATCAGAGCTGTGGCCACCGGCCTACATCACAGCCACAGCAACACAGGATCCCTCACCCACT
Source organism: Sus scrofa (assembly GCF_054392235.1). Classification (NCBI taxonomy): domain Eukaryota; kingdom Metazoa; phylum Chordata; class Mammalia; order Artiodactyla; family Suidae; genus Sus; species Sus scrofa. Next base: position 176,740,247 of record NC_139383.1, read on the forward strand.
GAGCCAGGCCAGGGATTGAACCTGTGTCCTCATGGATGCTAGTCAGATTCATTAACCGCTAAGCCACGACGGAACACCTTGCAATTTCTAATTTTAATGGCCCGGCTGCTTGCCATGGTATTGTGGGAGACATTTGAATCTAGTACTGTTTGCTATAAGACTGAATTTCCCCCCATCATTCACTGTGAAATGTCTGTAGCTGAACAGTCTAGTTGATATTTAGGACAGTTGTTTGGTTTAGGGCTTGGCTGATTTCTTAGTCCATTAACTTCTCATTGACCAGTTCAGGTACAAAAGACGAAGCCCGTATCTGTGGACTTAAACAAAAGCTAAGGTTAAGACAGGAATGATACACTGTTTACTGTCTTCCAACATTAGATTGTAAACAATTGAAAGCCAGGCTGTCTAGAATCTAGACTTTAGATTACCTTTACCATCTTATCAAGTCTTAAAATACTAGATTTTGATGTTTTTTTTTTAAGAGGAAACAAACTGCTCCCAATCCCTATAACTGACGAAACAGAAAACACCCCCAAGTTTGCGGTGAGCAGTAAGAATTTTTGCAGTTGATTCTGTCTCCACACTAGTCATGGGAATGTACATTATGTTGACCAATTACTCAGCAAATGTCTCTCGAGAACTTTCTTAGTCAAGCTGAAGAATTATCAAGTCCCTCGAGAAGGAACTGATGTTCTGCTCAGGGGTGGTTAGGGACTAGCTATGCTACGTTTAAACTATATCTGGATTACTAATTTTCAGAAAATCTGATTATAGTAAGACATATTTGGCACTGAAACTCTTGGGGCCATAAATGAGTCTTTTTTTGATGACCTAGCAGGCATATTTGTACCTTCTTTCATTTAACAGATTTTGAAACATTGAGTGTCTCTTATGACACTTGTGAGGCCTTGTTCTAGACCTTAGAAATAACAACGATAAATAAGACTGCCCCTGTTCTCCAGGAGGTTGCTAATTTAGTTGAAAAGGGGAGGCTGAAGGGGAGGAGGAGTAGGCTGATGGGCTGGTGAAGGGGGGACATTTCAGTACTAACAGAGCAACATACATGTAGGGGCTGCCCTGAGAAGGGGTGTGTCACCCAGACATTTGCGTGGGGCCTGGTCTAGGAAGGGCCTTCAGAAGTGGTGACATTTTGGGAGTTCCCGTCGTGGCGCAGTGGTTAACGAATCCAACTAGGAACCATGAGGCTTCTGGTTCGATCCCTGGCCTTGCTCAGTGGGTTAAGGATCCGGCGTTGCCGTGAGCTGTGGTATAGGTTGCAGACGTGGCAGATCCCGCCTTGCTATGGCTCTGGCGTAGGCTGGCAGCTACAGGTCCGATTTGACCCCTAGCCTGGGAACATCTATATGCCACGGGAAGCGACCCTAGAAAAGGCAAAAAGACACAAAAAAAATTTTTTTTAATACATAAAAAAATAAATAAATAAACAAGTGATGACATTTTATATGGAGACCGGATCAATAGGAGTTTGCAAGGGGAGGGGAGGGTGGAGTGAGATATTCCAGGAAGGGGGACAGGGGCTGAGATAGATGCTGGAGAGCTCAGCCTCCAGGACTGTAACTGCCCTTGAAGGGCGTGGTTATTACCTCTGAAAGGGCTAGTTGTTATTGTCCTTCCTGACATTATTCCTAAACCCAGATATTTATTATCGTATACTTCATCTCCATTATCTTCTTTTGTGCAGGAACCCTGTGATGTAGGTGTTGTGGCTCCATTTCACAGGTGAGGAGCCTAAGGCTGGGCATCATCACATGGCTCAGGAGTCTTAGGGAGTCTGGGGCTGTGCCAGCCTGAGCTCCTTCACCAACCACCCTCCCCCCAGCTGCCTCAGGAGGGGTCACCTGAAAGAGTACCTGGTCCGCACCCATGCCTCTGGTATCAGTCACTCCTCAGGGAGCTGATGGAGGTATTAAAGCACTGAATTTCAGCAATCCTGCGGCATAATTGGGGTGGGAGGGGTGTTAAGCCAACAGAAGTGGTCTTGAATACAGGCTCTGCCATGCATTAACAGCTGTGTAAATGTGGGCAAGTGACTTAACTGACTCCAAGGCTATCCTGCTGTGACTTGAAACTGAGTTCCCTGCTTCACTAGCATGGGCGGTGCCACACAGCACCAGAATCTCCCCCAGTGCCAAGATGGGTGTGAGCAGCAATGTGCTCCTATCAGACACATCATACCACTGAGACAACCATTGGCCCTGCCCACATGGTCCCTTTAGGCCCAGCAATTCTGTTATCTTTGTGCCACATTGGAGATTTGGGCATCTTTTGTGAGTCTCCTTATAATCACCCATCTTAGATGAAGCCAATAGCCATTCCTCCCTGGGGATTTGCTACCTCCCAGAAATAAGAACCAGGCTCCCTGTGGATCAGGGCCCTCCCCCCACCAAGGAACTCTATTTTTGCCCCTAAGCATTATCTATACCTGCAAATAGCCTTCTTCCTTTCTTTCCTTTGCAAAACCTCTAATTTTCCCTCCAGCTCATTGGGTTTTGGGAAAACAAAAGCCAAAGAGCTTTTCCTCCTTCTGCCTTCTGCTCTACTCAAACCTGTCTTAAGGTTTCAGAGTTCAGAGCTGACCCTCTGGTTGAACAGGAGGAAAAGAGAGGAGCAAATAAGAGGAGGGGGGGTGCTGACAACATATTAAAATCTTAAAATGTAAAATCTAGTTACATAGTCAAGAGATAACTGAGGTCGCTGAACTGTAGAAGTAGGGTGGAGATAGAAGGAGATAAATAAGGTCAAGAGATGTGGTAGAAGAGTCATTCATTTTTTGCCAACCAATTCAATGTGGGAGTCATGGAATGCACAGGTCAATCAAACAAGGTGGCGAGTAGGGAGTTCCCGTCATGGCTCAGTGGTTAACAAACCCAACTAGGATGCATAAGGATGTGGATTCGATCCCTGACCTTGCTCAGTGGGTTAAAGATCTGGCATTGTGTGAGCTGTGGTGTAGGCTGCAGACATGGCTCAGATCCTGCATTGCTGTAGCTGTGGTGTAGGCCAGCAGCTGCAACTCCGATTAGACCTCTAGCCTGGGAACCTCCATATACCGAAGGTGCAGCCCAAAAAAGATAAAAGACAAACAACAACAACAAAAAAACCCCAAGGTGATGAGTAGTTGTCATTTTAGGTTGACTTTGAGTTACCTGCAAGTAAATTCATTGATTTGTCATCTCTTGACTGTACTTACTCAAGTGAACATGGTAGAAATAAATATGGATGTTTTAGATAGATTAGGCTGGATCTTGGGTACATGAAGTTTCATCATATGATTTCTTTTGGGTATGTTTAAAATTTTACATACTAACGTTTGAAAAAATAAGTACATAAATCCATCTTAAAAGCAAATTTTTACAATCCATCAACTTGTATATTATGACCAGAAATATTTGAACTAATATTTCAGATTCAATGTGAACACTTTATTCTACTAGTTAGATGTTTTCCATAACCCTTAGTTCTGACCTAATGAATCAGTAAAATTTTAGAAGGTCTCTTGCTAAAGGATGAAACAAGCAGACCAAGAGAAGAAGAAGTGAGGGGAAAAAACCTACAATTCTAAGAAACCCTGTCTGTATTTTCTTAGAGGTGAAACTAAAGCCAAAAAGGAAAAGGAGATTATAGAACCTTAGTGTACTTGGCTGTACCCTCAACATCATGGGGTAATGGGGAGAGAAGGGGAGCCAGAGCCTGAGGGCATGGAGCTAGAGAGAATGACCCTGCCATCAGACTAGCCCCCAGGGGAGCTGGCAGCCATCCAAGACAGTGTCCAAAGGGACATGTGGTACTCAGAATCAGACAGGCGGAAGCACCTTTGTTCTGGGTCATCAGTTGATTCAGAACAAGACAGCAGCCAGAAGTCAGGTGTTTAGAGAATTTTGGCCAGTTCCTCAAAGAGAGAGGCTGATGAATGTGGGCAGAGTGTCCTGGTCACGTGGTCCCTCAGTCAAGGCAGGAAGTGGCAAGACAATGAGGACACAAGGCAGATGCCTGCTGATTGTGGTCCTAAGGCTCCTTCTGGTTGGAAGGAAAGGAAACAACTCAGGTTACTCAACTGCTTTTAAGAATGCATCGGGAAAGTGCTTTGAACCCTCTCAACATTTCTTCTCTCCTTTTCACTGTAGCTTGTGACTTCTGAAAGGTTTCTATGAGGACATGGGGTCTGCAATCTCATGCCTGTTGCTCACTGTCTTCTCTGAATGTGTCTGGGCTTCTGTTCTACTGTCTGCTTCCCCTTCTGGCTTAGAATTCCCAAGGAAAAGACTCTGAGGTGGATATTTGTACGTAGGAAGTTTATTGGGAAGAATTCCCAAGATTGACACCTATGAGGAGTAAGAGACAAGGGAGAGGTTGGACTTTGGTGCAATCCACACAAAGGCCTTAGCCAACCATATGGGAATTCTGAAGCTGGGATGGCCTTTCAGAGGTGCTTCAGACTGAGACAATGGAGCCAGGCCTTTGTACTCTCATAAGGTTTTAGATACGGGCTGCTCCTGGGGAAGGAGTACAATCTGGCTGAGGGCAAGTCTAGGAGAGAGGTGAGTTGTGAATAGCCAATAATACCTGCAGGGGGGAAAAATGAGTGCCTCAGTCCTAAAGGAGGGTATGTGGTGCCATATCACAGCATCCCCTATATCTTCTGTTTGACTGTCCCCAAAAGAGTAATTCTGGTGGGCCCACTGGTCCCTATGCTGCAGAGAAATTTCCTGTTTGTCAGAGTTCTCATGCCTGGCACTCTACAGACTGGGCTTTACCATCTATCTAATCATATGGGGCCATAGGTTGCAGAGCTACCTGGCTCAGAGCAAAACAGCTTTCTCAGAAGGGCCCTAAAGAATGGCATCTCATGCTTCCAGTGCGATGGGTGTTGGAGAAACTCCAAGGCCCAGAGGCCCCAACAAGTGTGCAGAAGATCACCTCATCCCAAACCCACCTGCCTGAAGGACCTGTGGAGGCTAATGCCCTCCCTATGTTGGTCAGTATTGGCCTGGAACCCGTGTGGAGTTGAGTCTGTACATTGTGGGCTTGATGGTCTCAAGGTGAGAGAGCCTAAGGAAGCATTCTAACTCCACAACTTACTACTTTTAAGCAAGTCATTGGCCCAATTTTAGTCAGTTGGTAAATACTTAGTTAGCACCTATGTGCCAGGAAATACGCCTCGCATCGGTGAGTCCCTCTCTGGGCCTCAAGTTCCTCTTCATAAAATAAGCGTGTTGGGAAGTTCCTGATGTGGCTCAGCTGTAGCAAGCCTGACCAGTATGCATGAGGACGCAGGTTCAATCCTGGCCCCACTTAGCATTGCTGTGAGCTGTGGCATAGGTAGGAGACGTGGCACGGATCCTGCATTGCTGTGACTGTGGTTTAGGCCAGTGGCTGCAGCTCCAATTCAACCCCTCGCCTGGGAACTTCCATATGCCTCACATGCAGGCCTAAAAAGCAAAAATAAAATAAAATAAGGGTGTCAGAATAGATGATCTAAACGGATTTAAATTGTGGCCATCTTCTCAGAAATAAAAATCTACGATACACTGTCTGCCAATGTCAGATTTGATGTTAAGCATGCCCCCAGAAAATCCAAGATGTACAACTTTGCTGGACACCTATAGATGGACTCCATTCCCGGCTCCCCACCTTTATTTGTTTTCCCCAGACATTCCACATAGAATGACTTGGTCCTCAGAACTAGGGGTGGGAGCTCTAAGAATTATATGGTCTCCTATCTTGCTTATCTTTAAAATCATTTAAGTGTTTACCCTTATTTTTTGCATTCTTTACAATTTAAACCATCTGAGTTTAAATAGTCCCAAACGCATTCCTCAAACACTCTTCTTTAAACAAAGCCACGCCGTGGTGATTACACAGCCAGGTCTGTTTCCAAACCCTTGAGACTTTATAACTGTTTTATCTTCAGGACAAGCATGCATACCTCCTAAGAGCTTTGCCTTTGGTCTTTCAGAGACTGGTGCCACAGCTGCACTTCTCTCTAGCACTGTCCATAGTAGTTCAGGCAGAACTAAAGTGGGGCCACTAGCCACTGCTACAGGTGCAGCCCTAAAAAGACACACACACAGGGAGTTCCCATCACGGCTCAGCAGTTAACGAACCCGAATAGTATCCATGAGGTTTCGGGTTTGATCAGTGGGTTAAGGATCCACATTGCCATGAGCTGTGGTGTAGGTTGCAGATGCTGCTCAGATCCCGAGTTGCTCTGGCTCTGGGGTAGGCTGACAGCTACAGCTCCGATTAGACCCCTAGCCTGGAAATCTTCATATGCTGAGTGTACGGCCCTAAAAAGACAAAAAGACCAAAAAGAGAAAAAAAAAAAAAAAAAAGAATAGAGCTGTATTAGGTGGATCAGGAGGACCCATATTAGAAAGGTACAGAGGGACCTTGAATTTTTGTCATTATTATTTTTTTCTTTTGTCTTTTTAGGTCCACATCTGCGGCATATGGAGGTTCCTAGGCTAGAGGTCAAATCAGAGCTGTAGCTGCTGGCCTATACCACAGCCACAGCAACATGGGATCTGAGCCGAATCTGCAACCTACACCACAGGTCATGGCAACACCAGATCCTTAACCCACTGAGCAAGGCCAGGGATCGAACCCATGTCCTCACGGATACTAGTCAGGTTCGTTAACCACTGAGCCGTGAAGAGAACGCCCCAGGCTTTGAATTTTAAATAGGTGAGCCAAGTGGTATCCCTGGGAAAGTGACATTTGAGTGAGATGGAAGCCATCAGGGTGTTTATAGTTTTTGTTAATCTGTGTTTTTTGGGCATGCCCATGGTTTACGGAAGTTCCCAGGCCAGGGATCAATCCCACCCAAGCCATAGCGGTGACCCAAGCTGCAGTGACAATGCCAGATCCTTAATCTGCTGTGCCACAAGATAACTCCTGTGTTTTTTTTTCTTAATATCCTTTTTAAAAAAAGGAAAAAAATTATTTTTTATTAAAAAACTTTTTGTGGAGCTCCCACTGTGGTGCAATGGGATTGGTGCCATCGCTGGAGCACTGGAACACAGGTTCAATTCCCCCCGCCCAGCACAGTGGGTTAAGGATCTGGTATTGCTGCAACTTTGGCTTAGGTTGCGACTAGGACCCAGATCTGATCCCTGGCCCGGGAACTCCATATGCCACCAGCAGCCAAAAATGAAAAGAAAAACTTTTTGTTATAAACAACTCAAAAAGTACATGTAGTACCCAGCGAAATTTTCCTTGTGTCCCTTATACTTATTATGCATGCTTCCTCAGAGGTTCTTATTTTTCTTTTTAATTTTTTAAAATTAAAGTATATTTTAAAAATTATAGTATAGTTGATTTACAGGAAAACTCCTGTTAATCTGTGTTGTAAAGTAGGGATTGGCAAACTTTTTCTATAAAGGGCCAGATAAATATTTTATCCTATGTTCGCCATGTAGTCTTTGTCACAACTACTCAAAAAATTGCTGCTCTGGTGTGGAGGTATAATGTGTGAAAATAAGTGTAACTTTGGTCCAACAAAACTCCGTTGTTGTGCACTTTGGAATTGTGTTTAATTTTCATGTGTCACAAAATATTATTCCTCTTTTGATTCCCCCCCCCCATCTTTTGAAAATATGAAAACTATTCTGAGCTTACGGGCTGTATTTGGCCTTACTGATTTGCTCACGGACAAGGAATGACAGGGTATAATTGAGCTTCTGCCAGAGCAGCCTGGCCGCTGTGTTGAGAAGAGATTGGAGGGAGAAGCACCGAGACAAATGGAGGTCATGGCTATCAGCTGGAGGAAAGGTGCTGCTGATCCTTGGACCAGCAAGGTCACGGCAGTTACATTCTCATTTATCCTCCACCATCCTTGGAAACAGATATTATAATGATCCTTCATGTATACTCAGGCTCTCACAGGTAAGTGACTTTCCTAAGGATACAATACACACACATGGTAGAGCTTAGATGTGAAGCCCAGTTCAACTGCAAACCATGGTTCTCAACAGTCACACCTCTATGGTCATGTCACGTGGACTGTATTATACCAAATTGCACACGAGAACACTGAGACTCCAAGAACTCAGGAAATTTGCCCGAGATCAAGTAGGTCTTAGTGATTCCAAAGCTATTACTCTTATTACTAACCGAGGCTATTTCTCAACCTAAAATGGGATTTTTGCCCACAAGGTGCTTCTATTCTAGGTGAGAGGATTCTTTTTTTTTTTTTTAATTTTATTTTTATGGCCACGCCCATGGCATTTGGAAGCTCCCAGGCCATGGGATCAAACTGGTGCCTCCAGAGTGATCTGAGCCACGCAGTCAGGCTCTTAACCCACTGTGCCACAGCAGGAAGTCCGAGAGGATCCTTTATATGAGTGCCTCTGAGGTGCCAATAAGGTGACCAGGGCATGCAGAGGAGGTGGAGTGACATTCACCTGGAGTGGGAGGAGGAAGGGATTGATGGAAATATTGCTGTTTGCCACAGATGTTAAAGAATAGCTAGCTCTTAGGCGATTCCTATTGCCATCAGGACTGCTTACCGTTTTTTTTCAGAGCTAGTTTGTTTCTTTTGCTTGTTGTTTGGGATGGGGAAAACAGTATCTTAGGAACAGTATTATTCCTCTGAGGTCATGTGAGAAAAAGCAGTGGGGCCCTTAAAATGCATCTCATTTTATATATATATATATAAAATAGAGAGAGAGAGACAGCAGCAGCAGTATATATCTCAATATTATATATATCATATATATAACTTTTAACAGGTAGAAGGAAATACAATTTTTAAATAAAAATTGCTCAAAGGGAGTTTCTTCTATGGCACAATGAGTTAAGAATCTGATTACAGTGGGTTAAGAATCTGACTGCAGTGGCTCAGGTTGCTGTGGACGAGCAGGTTCATTTACCAGCTGGCTGCAGTGGATTAAAGGATCTGACATTGCTGCAGCAACATCATAGATTGCAGCTGTGGCTTGGGTTCCAAATGCTGCAGGTGTGGCCATAAAATTTAAAAATAATTACTGGGAGTTCCCGTCGTGGTACAGCAGAAACGAATCCATCTGGGAACCATGAGGTTGAAGGTTTGATCGCTGGCCTTGCTCAGTGGGTTGGGGATCCACTGTTGCTCTGAGCTGTGGTGTAGGTCACAGACGTGGCTCAGATCCTGTGTTGCTGTGGCTGTGGTGTAGGCTGGCAGCTGTACCTCTGATGAGACCCCTAGCCTGGGAACCTTCATATGCCGTGGGTGTAGGCCCCCCATAAAAAAAAAATAAATAAAAACAATCACTCAAAATCTCATACCCTGAGATAACCGCTGTTCAATATATTAGAGTATGCCTGTGCATGTTTTTTCCATGTGTAAACACACCTTTCGAAAATGGGACTACAGGTATATATTGTTTTATAGTGAGATTTTTCCCACTTCACATATTTTAACCATTTTCCCACATGATAAAATGTGGAAATTTCATTCTATAAAGTCATTTGTAATGGTTGCAAAGTATTCCATCATTCACTTCCTCTGTAAATGGTAATTGAGCACCTGCTGTCTGAGAGGCCCTATCCTGGGCTCTTCGGATACATCAATCAACAAAAGTGAGAAAAATCCCCATCCTCATATAACTTACATTTTAGCAAGAGGAGACCCGATATTTTTAAAAAAAGAAATGTAGTAAGTAAATAAATATAGGGCCTTGTTGGCCATTGTAAGGATTTTTATATTTGCTGTGAGTGAAATGGGGAACCATTGCACTGCCTATTGTGTGAGTATGTAATTTATTCAACCAGTCCAGGCATTGGTTGAATATTTAGATTATTTCTAATATTTTGCTACTGTAAAGTACATATTTTTATATACAGATACACGAGAGACACTTTTTATTTATTGGATGTTTGATACTTTTATCATAAAAGTAATATATTCTAATTGTGACAAGTGAAACAATATGGAGATATATATAAAAATTTTAATTATCTCCTCACTATCCTCTTTCAGTTTCACTCTTCTGAGATAAAGTAAATCTATCAGGAAAATAGAAAATACATTGATATTTTAACAGAGATAATTTTATCTAGGATGGAGTTGATATGCTAGGCGTGTACTTAAGTGCAAAAGTTGGCCACATCTCATCCACAAGCTATTTTTGTAAATAAAGTTTTATTGGAACAGAGCCAGGCTCATTTTGTTTCTGTATCATCTATGGCTGTTGCCATGCTACAACATCAGGGTTGAGTAGTTTTGACAGATACAATATGGCCTGCAGAGCCTAAAATATTTACTGTCTGTCCTTCATAGCAAAAGTTTGCAAATCCCTGCTCCAGGGGATTGGAGTGGTAGGCAGAGTAATAGTCCCCAAAGAAGTCTACATCCTAGTCTAGGTAAACAGTTATTATGATACTTTACATGGCTAAAGGGACTTTGCAGGTATGGTAAGGTTTAGGATCTTTAGATGAAGGGAGTATCATGGATTATCAATGTGGATTCAATGTCATTGCAAGGGTCCTTACAAGGAATAGAGGGAGGCAGGAGAATCAGAGATTTGAAGATGCTATGATGCTGTCTGTGAAGGTGGAGGAAGGGGTCACAAACAAAAGAACCAAGGAAGCTTCTTTTGTTTTTGTTTTGTTTTTTTTGTCTTTTGTCTTTTGAGGGCCGAACTCGCAGCATGTGGAGGTTCCCAGGCTAGGGGTCTAATCGGAGCTTTAAACACCAGCCGACGCCACAGCCACAGCAACACTGGATCGGAGCCACATCTTCGACCTACACCACAGGTCACGGCAATGCGGGATCCCTAATCCACTGAGGGAGGCCGAAACCTCATGGTTCCCAATCAGATTTGCCTCCGTTGCGCCATGGCGGGAACTCCCGAAGGAAGCTTCTGGTAGCTGTAAATAGATTCTTTTCCAGCCCCTTCAGAAAGAATGATAGCTAGCTGACTCCTTGATTTTAACCCAGTGAAACCCCATTTTGGACTTCTGGCCTCCAGAACTATAAGATAAATTTATGTTACTTTGGAGTTCCCATTGTGGTGCAGCAGAAACAAATCTGACTAGGAACCATGAGGTTGTGAGTTCGATCCCTGGCCTCCCTCAGTGGGTTAAAGATCTGGCATTGCTGTGAGCTGTGGTGTAGGTTGCAGATGCAGCTAGGATCCTGAGTTGCCGTGGCTGTGGCGTAGGCTGGCAGCTGTAGCTCTGATTTGACCCCTAGCCTGAGAACCTCCATATGCCATGGATTCGGCCCTAAAATACAAAAAAAAATATGTTGTTTTAAGCTACTAAGATTGTGGAAATATATTAGAATAGCAGAAGCAAACTAATCCAATTGACTTAACAGGTACGAAAAGACTCAGGAGGCATGGGGGCATTGAGATAACAGAGAAACTGCAGGAAGTGGCTCACCACCCCCAGGACTGGGGAACCGAGGGAAGTGGCCAGGGTTATTTAAACTCAGAAACTGGGAGAAGAAGCCTTGTGGAGCTGGGACCCCGACCTGTGAGGAGTAGATACCAGAGTAACCATGCTCTACGGTGGCATCACTAAGCTCATTCTGGGGATGTGGAAAATACTGGAAATTGGAACCAGCTGTTGCTGCCAGAGTGAAAAAATTACTGGGGCCCCTCCAACAGGAAGAGAAAGCCATCAGAAGGCAAATAGGAAGTCCTTCCTCCAGCCTTCCTGTCTCCCTCCAGCATCCCTCATTAACAGAATGTAACAGACAGAAGCTGGCAAAGCAGAAGTGTGGTTTGTGTCAAGTCTCAGCTCTGGCATCACAAAGCAGAATTAAAGGTTTTTGACCTGAGACAATAGTCTGTAACAAGTACACAATGGTAATGATTTTGTCCGTATGTTACACACTTTTCTATATGCTCATACAGTGATCTGTCCCATGTATTACAGGATTTTCCGTTTTCTTTTTCTTTTTTTTTTAGGGCCCCACCCGTGGCATGTGGAAGTTCCCAGGCCAGGGGTCCAATCGGAACTACAGCTGTTGGCCTACACCACAGCCACAGCAACACAGGATCCGAGCTGCGTCTGAGACCTACACCACAGCTCAGGGCAACGCTGGATCCTTAACCCACTGAGCGAGACCAGGGATCGAACATGCAACCTCATGATTCCTAGTCAGATTCGTTGCCACTGTGCCACAACGGGAACTCCCCTCCCTTTTCTTAGAAAAAATGTGGTCATAGTATACACACTGTTTGGAAACTTGCTTGCTTCATTAAACTATATATCACGCACACCTTTCCAGGTAAGCTTACTAGAGCAATTTCACGTTTAAAAAGCTGCTCAGAGAGTTCCCGTTGTGGCTCAGCAGGTTAAGAATCTGACTGGTATCCACGAGGACGCAGATTTGATCCCTGGCCTTTCTTAGTGAGTTAAAGGATCCAGTGTTGCTGCAAGTTGAAATGTAGGTTGCAGACACCGCATGGATCTGGCGTTGCTGTGGCTGTGGCGTAGACTGACAGCTTCAGCTTCGATTCGACCCCTAGCCTGGGAACTTCCGTATGCTGTAAGTGCGGCCCTAAAAAGACCAAAAATAAATAAATAAATATTTGAAAAATTAAAAAGCTTCTCAGTGATATCTCATGGAAATGCCACAATTTATCCAGTCTCCCAATTTCAGTGATTGGTTAGTTTGGCATGTGACTCATTCCAGTCTGGGGTCCATTGGGGCTAAGGATGTAGCCAAACCTATGTAATCATGTGCCTGAGAGTATGAGGAGGGCAGTTCCTCCAAAAGAAAATCTATGTGCTTTGGGCAGAGGGAAAAAGAGTGCTGGAGAAGGAAACAACAGGAGTTCCCGTGGTGGCGCAGTGGTTAACGAATCAGACTAGGAACCATGAGGTTGCAGGTTCGGTCCCTGCCCTCGCTCAGTGGGTTAACAATCCGGCGTTGCCGTGAGCTGTGGTGTAGGTTGCAGATGCGGCTCGGATCCCGCGTTGCTGTGGCTCTAGCGTAGGCCAGTGGCTGCAGCTCTGATTCGACCCCTAGCCTGGGAACCTCCATATGCCGCGGGAGTGGCCCAAAGAAATAGCAAAAAGACAAAAAAAAAAAAAAAAAAAAAAAAAAAAAGGAAACAACAAATGTCTGCTACAACTTCCTCATATCTTTTGCCTATTGTCCCTGTTGTGTTGTTTTGTTATCAATTTATTGATGGTCTTTGAATATAGCTAACATTAGTTAATTCTTTATATATGTATTGCAGATGTTTTCCCATCATATGTTTTCTTTGTCTTTTACCATATAAAACTTAAAATTAGTATATAGTCCAATGCAGCTTTTTCTTTTTCTTTTTTTTTTTTTTCCAGGGCCATACCTGCGGCATGTGGCAGTTCCCAAGCTAGCAGTCCAATCGGAGCTATAGCCCCTGCCCTACGCCACAGCCACAGGAACGTGGGATCCAAGCCAAGTCTGTGACCTACACTATAACTCACACCAACGCCAGATCCCTGACCCACTGAGCAAGGCCAGGTATTGAACCCACGTCCTCATGGATACTAGTTGGATTCATTTCCACTGTGCCAATGTTGCTTTTTTCTTCTTCTTTTTCTTTTTTTCTTTTTTAAACTTTATGGCTGTGGCTTTCCTTTCCTGTTTAATGTTTTCTTCCTACAGAATTAAGTACTCTGGTCACTATACTGGTGAGGAGAGGTTAGAGGTACTGTGGCAACAAGAAAAAAAAAAGCCCTAAAATCTCAGTGGAATAGCTCAATAAAAGTATTTCTGCTTACAATACATTTTGGATTGGCAGAAATCTGTACGGGTTGTAGTCACTCAGGGGCCCATAGAGGCTGCGTGTTAGTTAAGATGTGCTTCTACAAACACAAACACAGAGGGAAGGAGAGGAAGAGGAAAGGATGAGTCAGCACTGGCTCTAAGAGCTTCTGCCCCAAAATGACATCCATGACTTCCTTTCATATTTTATTGACTAAATTCAGTCACACAGTCAGGATTAATTTCAAATGGAAAGGGGAAGTACAATTCTTCCATGTGTTTGGAAGAAAACCAAAATAATTGTGAACAGCCATGAGGACTACTATAATCCATATTTTAGCCACCCAATGCCTTTCCCACAATAAAAATCTTCTCACTCACCCTTTCTGAAGGGAGTCAACCCCCAAATCCCATTCTGCTTGGACTTTTATTCTCACATTTTAATCCATTCAGAGATTTAAGTGTAGACATAAGGTCAATAGCCTTGATCAGAATCTTACTATAAGATTGAGGGTTTTTGTTTTGCTTTGTTTTGTTTTTTTCTGTTTTATTTTGTTTTTTTGTTTTGACTATACCTGTGGTGTGTGGAAGTTCCCGGGCCAGGGACTGAAACCCACGCCACTACAGTAATAATGCCAGATCCTTAACCTGCTGCACCACAAGGGAACTCCTGTAAGACTGAATTTTCAATGTTTGATCTTTTATCTTATTTGTAATGAAAAGCACTCTGTCCTTCAACTCTGCAAATCTCTGAATTTCTGGACTCTCCTTTGTCTTTCATTCCTACTTGCAAACCACCCAGTCCCCCACCACCACCCAATAACTTGTCAAATATAGTCAAACCATACTGTTAATATTATGTTTTCTTTTTTTTTTTTTTTTTTGTCTTTTTGCTATTTCTTGGGCCGCTCCCGCGGCATATGGAGGTTCCCTGGCTAGGGGTCGAATCGGAGCTGTAGCCACCGGCCTACATCAGAGCCACAGCAACGCGGGATCCAAGCCACATCTGCAAACTACACCATAGCTCACAGCAACACTGGATCGCTAACCCACTGAGCAAGCGCAGGGACCGAACCCGCAACCTCATGGTTCCTAGTCGGATTCATTAACCACTGCGCCACGATGGGAACTCCAATATTATGTTTTCTAATTGCTTCTTCCAGAGCTACATGTTCATTAGATACATAAGCTACCTTCCAAATAATTTCAGGCAAACAATTTACCAAATATTTCACCATTGGGTAACATGACTCACCGTCCTTTTCACCGCCAATGACACTTTTTAGGTTTTTGTTCTGGTAGCATAATATTTTAGGGATTAGGTCAAAATAAAGTATGTTATGCTATAGTTACAAACTCCCAGATCTCGATCACTAAAAACAATAAAAGTTTTTGTCTTGCCTCTGCTACATGTCCAACATGGGTCAACAGGGCCATCTGTTCACTGAAGTCACTCAGGAACCTTAGCTGATGAAAGATCCACTTTGAGCATGTGCTTCCACAATTATCACAGCAGGGAGGTAGGGGGATATGGCACAGATCCATGGCTCTGCCTAGAAGTGACACATCTTCCTTCTCCTAACACTTGGGGTATTTGTGAACAAACTTAATGACTATCACAGGTTTGTTTTGTTTTGTTTTGGCTGTGCCCTGTATATGCATAAGTTCGCAGGCCAGGGATTGAACCCAAGCCACAGCAATGACAATGCCGGATCTTTAACGGGCTAAATCACCAGGGAACTCCTATCAGGGGTATTTTTGTTTTAAAGGTTTCTTGCCGTGAAATAGAATATAGGTGGCAGGAGTTCCCGTCGTGGCACAGTGGTTAACGAATCAGACTAGGAACCATGAGGTTGCAGGTTCGGTCCCTGCCCTTGCTCAGTGGGTTGACGATCCGGCGTTGCCGTGAGCTGTGGTGTAGGTTGCACATGCGGCTTGGATCCTGCATTGCTGTGGCTCTGGCGTAGGCCGGTGGCTACAGCTCCGGTTCGACCCCTAGCCTGGGAACCTCCATATGCCGCGGGAGCAGCCCAAAGAAATAGCAAAAAGACAAAAAAAAAAAAAAAAAAGAATATAGGTGGCAATAATAATCTGGTAGCAATAACAACCTCTCACTATCCACATCACTGGGTCTAGTTTTTTAACTCCAAGTAGGACTTTTGCTACTCTATTTTTGTGGTTCTGAGGGCAGGCCACCAGATTCTCAGCCCACCTTTAAAAATTTTTAATTTTGCTTTAAAGCTGAATAAAAATATCTAATCCTTAAGAATGAGTTCCTTTTTACTACATCACACTCACTTAAAATAACTCATAATTGGGATATCTCCTTATTCTTTCTTCCTTACCTGATATTTAGTTCTGCAATTCTGTTAAAAACTGAAAACCGGAGTTCCCGTCGTGGCGCAGTGGTTAACAAATCCGACTAGGAACCATGAGGTTGCGGGTTCGGTCCCTGGGCTTGCTCAGTGGGTTAACGATCCAGCGTTGCCGTGAGCTGTGGTGTAGGTTGCAGACGCGGCTCAGATCCCGCGTCGCTGTGGCTCTGGCGTAGGCCGGTGGCTACAGCTCCGATTAGACCCCTAGCCTGGGAACCTCCATATGCTGCGGGAGTGGCCCAAGAAATAGCAACAACAACAACAACAACAAGACAAAAGACAAAAAAAAAAAACAAAAAAAAAAACTGAAAACCGTGGTTAGTAATGTATTTTGCAAAAGGGTCAGTAAAGATAAAGTAAGTGTTTGTTTGTATTCAAAATGAAAAATCTTATTTTGTTTTTATTTAAAAATTTTAAATGGCCTTTAGTCCACAAAAATAGAGGATATTCATGAAGTTATGATGATCTGCTTTGTGGAATGGAAGAATGTTAGTGAGAGAGAAATGTGAACTGTTGTTTAGCAACTAAAAGGTTAATATAAATATCTGGGCATATTTGAGAAGTAGCAACATGAGGCAGCTTTCTAATATTTCATCCTGAAATTAGATCCAAGGTCTATCTTGAAGCTAGGCTCCCTAAATGCAGGTTTCTTAATCATTGGTTGAAAATGACTTGACAGAAATTATGTTGTGTTAAACATTACCGGGAGGATGGCTGCTGAAAACTCCTTGCGTGTAAAGAAACAGACCATTGAGAACTATGTCTAGATACTCGTGTTGCAACAGAACAAAGTGTAGGGAAAAAATAATGTATACATGTAAGGATAACTTGATCCCCTTGCTGTACAGTGGGAAAATAAAATAAAATAAAATAAAAAAGAAACAGACCAGACAGCAGGGAAGCAAGCAAAGGAAGCATTCATTCATTCATTCATTTATTAAGCTGGTATTCACTGAGTTCCTGTTACCTGTCGGGTTCTGTTCCCAGTACAGTGGAAAGTAAGGCAGATATAAACCCTGACCTCTTGGAGCTTACACTTAGGTATAAGTCAGCACCAAGTAGACAAACAGATAAAATAATTACACAATGTGATAACTACAGTGAAAAAAAAATGAACCAGAGAATGATGGCATCAGACAGGATTCTTGACTGCAAGCAAGAAAATCTACTTAGGTTAGAAAAAGAAAAAAAAAAGTTATCAGAAGATAACTGGGGGAGTTCCCATTGTGGCTCAGCAGTTAACCAACCCACCAGCATCTATGAGGACTCAGGTTCGGTCCCTGGCCTCGATCAGCAGGTTAAGGATCTGGCGTTGCCGTGAGCTTTGGTGTAGGTTGAAGACATGGCTTGGATCCACATTGCTATGGCTGGTGTAGGCTGGGGGCTATGGCTCCAATTGGACCCGTAGCCTGGGAACCTCCATATGCCACGGGTGCTGCCCTAAAAAGACAAAAAAAAAAAAAAAAAAAAAAAAAAAAAAAAAAAGAAGAAGAAGAAGAAGAAGAAGATAATTGGGAACTTTTAGGATCAAAGGGAGCCTGGACAAGTGGACTTGGAACATGAATCAAGAACCCTGAGAGATCCGGAAATGGGAAAGCAGGAACCACTGAGAAGGTGGTGCTACAGAAAGCTGTGCTTGCTGGGTCTCTGCCCTTATGTCTCTGTGTCTCTCCAGAGAACCAGAGGTTTTGCCTGAATAGGCTTGGTTCACACAATTGTTCCCCTAGCTGAACTGAAAAGCTATTCTTCCTCTGCTTCTGGCCTTGGTTTGGGTAGCTAGCTCTGAACACTCACTTCCCACCAAAATTTTCACTATGGGGAATTCCCTCTGTGAGGTCTACTTTACTGGATGTGGGTCAGCCAAAATTAGGGCAAATACTGACTAGAGGTGAAATACACTCTACTAACAGTACTGTCTTAGATATCTCAGAAAGAGTAACAATTAAGCTGAGCCAAACCCATTCTTTTGCTCTTCCCAGATTTGCCACACTGTGATTTTAACGAGTGTTTCCCTGATTCTCAGTGGGTTAAGATCTGGCATTGCCGTGAGCTGCAGTGTAGGTGGGAAGCTGCAGCTCTGATTTGACCCCTAGCCTGATGAAGTTGAGGATCTTTTTTATACATCTATTGGCCATTTGGAATATGCTCTTTAGTGAAGTGCCAATTCAACCATCTTGTCTGTTTTTGCTCTGTTGGGTTGTCTGCTTTTTGGTTGTTGTTGTTCAATTGCTTTGAAGAAGTTTTATAGACTTTTTGTATAATATTGTAAATGATTTCTTTTGTTGGATACATGTATTTCAAGTATGTTCTCCCACTAGTGGCTTGGGTTTTCTTTCTGTGTGTGTGTGTGTGTGTGTGTGTCTGTGTCTGTGTGTGTGTGTGTCTGTGTGTATGTCTTTTTAGGGCCATACCCTTGGCATATGAAGGTCCCCAGGCTAGGTGTCGAATTGGAGCTCTAGCTGCTGGCCTATGCCACAGCAACACCAGATCTGAGCCATGTTTGCAAACTATACCACAGCTCACGGCAATGCCAGATCCTTAACCCACTGAGCGAGGTCAGGGATCGAACCTGCTTCCTCAAGTTTACTAGTCAGATTCATTTCTGCTGAGCCAAGACAGGAATTCCAGAAATAGAACTGTTTATAGTATTCGTTTATAACCCTTTTTATTTTCATGAAGTTGATAACAATGTCCACTCTTTCAGTTTCTGATTTTGAGAGTTCCCATTGTGGCTCAGTAGTAACAAACCCTACTAGATTATAAGAAAGGAAGGTTCAATCCCTGGCCTCGATCAGTGGGTTAAGGATTTGGTGTTGCCATGAGCTGTGGTGTAGGCTGGCAGCTGCAGCTCCAATTTGATCCCTAGCCTGGGAACTTTCATATGCTGTGGGTGTGGTCCTAAAAAGAAAAAAAAAAATTCTGATTTTAATAATTTGAGTCTTTCTTTGTTTACCTTAGCCAATCTAAGATCTAAAGATTTGTCAATTTTGTTGATTTTCTCAAACAGCCACCTTTCAGTTTTGATGATTTTCTCTATTTTTCTGTTCTTTGTTTCCGTTATTTCCACTGTAATCATTATTTCTTTCCTTCAGCTATCTTTTGATTTAGTTTGCTCTTCTTTTTCTAATTTCTTAAGATGTACAATTAGATTATTGATTTAAAATCGTTTTCCTTTTTTGAATGTATCTCTTTATAGCTAAGTATGTTTTTTATTGCACCCCATAAATTTCAGTATGTTGTATTTTGTTTATATTTGTTACAAAGTATTTTGTAATTTCTCTTGTGGTTTATCCATATATAAGGTCTTTCTTTGCCTCCTAGAAACTTTCTTTTTTTTTTTTTTTTTTTGTCTTTTGTCTTTTGTTGTTGTTGTTGCTATTTCTTGGGCCGCTCCTGCAGCATATGGAGGTTCCCAGGCTAGGGGTTGAATCAGAGCTGTAGCCACCGGCCTACGCCAGAGCCACAGCAATGCAGGATCCGAGCCGCGTCTGCAACCTACACCACAGCTCACGGCAACACCGGATCGTTAACCCACTGAGCAAGCCCAGGGACCGAACCCGCAACCTCATGGTTCCTAGTCGGATTCGTTAACCACTGCGCCATGACGGGAACTCCTGCCTCTTAGAAACTTTCTTGACTTAAAATTTGTCTGATAATCATATAACCATTGCAAGTCCCTTTTTTGTTTGTTGGTTTTGTTTTGTTTTCCCAAGAAAGCAAAGTAAGGGTTATTTAAGTGATAACATGTACTCAAGAAGTGGGCAGTCTCAGGTGAGTAGCTGTAGCAAGTCTCTTTTGGTTATTATTTGTATAGAATATTTTTTCATCTTTTTACTTTCAACTACTTCGTGTCTTGTATCTAAAGAGTGTCTCTTACAGATAGTGTATAAATGAATCAGGTTTTAAAATACATTCTGATAATCTCTTTTAATTAATAAGAAAAGTCCCTTGGAGTTCCCTTGTGGTACATCAGGTTAAGGATCTGGTGTTGTCACTGCGGTGGCTTGGGTTGCTGCTGTGGTGTGGGTTTGATCCCTGGCAAGAAGAAGAAAGAAGGAGAAGGAGAAGGAAGAAGAGGAGGAGGAGGAGGAGGAGGAGGAGAAGAAGAAGAAGAAGGAGAGAGAGAGAGAGAAAGAAAGAAAGGAAAGAAGGAAGGAAAGAAGGAAGAAAGAAAAGGGGTTCTGGCTCAGCAGTAATGAACCTGACTAGTATCCATGAGGATGGTGTAGGTCCCAGGTGCAGCTCAGATCCTGCATTGCTGTGGCTATGGCTAGGCTGGCAGCTGCAGCTTCAATTCCACCCTAGCCTGGAAATCTCTATATGCCATGGCTGTTGCCCTAAAAAGAAAAAAAAAAGAAGAAGAAAGGAAAGACTTTCTTTTGCCATTTAACTATTTATCTTCTATATGATCTATATACTTTTTTTTTTAGGGTGGCATTTGCAGCACATGAAAGTTCCCAGGCTGGGGTCAGATTGCAGCTGCAGCTGCTGGGGATTGCTAACCCACTGAGTGAAGCCATGGGTTGAACCTACATCCTCATGGATATTAGTTGGTTTGCTACCACTGAGCCACGATGGGAACTCTGATTTATATACTTTTTATTCCTCAATTCCTTCACTGCTGCCTTAAATTTTTTTTGGTTGATTTTTGTGTAGTATTCTGCTTTAATTCTCTTCTTCTTTCCTTTTATGTACATATTTTAGTGATTTTTCAACCTAACCTGAATAGTACCAACTAAATTTCGATAATATACAAACACTCTTGTTCTCGTGTATCTCTATCCCTCCTTCTTTATGTCGTTATTGTCACAAATTGCATCTTTATACTTTATGTGCCCATTAACATAGATTTATATTTATTATTTTATGCATTTGTCTTTTACAGAGAAAAAAATTACAAACCAAAAGTACAGTATGATTGACTCATATTTATTTATGTTTGTTCCTTTACCAGTGTTCTTTCTTTATTCACATGTCTAAGTTATTGTTTACTGTGCTCTCACCCCAAAGGATTTCCTTTAGCATTTCTTCTAGGACAGATTCATTAGTAACAAACTCTCTTAGCTTTTATTCATCTTAGAATGTCTTATATTCTCCTTCATTCTTGAAGGATAGTTTTGCTGGATATAGTATTCTTGACAGTTTTTTTTTCTTTCTTTTAGCACTTTAAATATATTTCCCTTTTAAGTTAGAGCTTAAAACAAAAAACACCTTTCCTGGAGTTTCCTCATATTTCAGTGGGTTAAGGACCTTGTGTTGTCACTGCTCTGGCTCTGGTTACAGCTGTGATGCTTGGTGGATACAACCCCACAGGCCCAGGAACTTCTGCATGCTGTGGGCAAGGGCAAAACAAAAACAAAACAAACCAAAAAACCAAGCACATTTCCCAGTCTTTGCAGTTGACTCTGTGTGGTGGTATTCCTTTAATACTTAGCCAGGCCTTTTGAAATTCTTCCTCAGCCTTCACTTCCTGGTTGTGAAACAGAAGGAGAGGGGGCAGGGCACAACAAAAAAAAAAAATGACAGCCATTGAGAACCTGACAAAAACTGGTTAGTCCCAAGTTAGCAGAAGATTCAGTTTCCACTAGACCTTGAGGCTCATTATACCCTCATTGTAATACATTAGCAAACTAAATAATACTCCTACAGGTGACATGACATTTCAGAGGCTGGCCATAAAATACCAAAAAGTTGGCAGTGGCTCAGTTCCTGGAAATCTCCTCCCCTTCCCCAAAAATATTTGGGATAATCTCCCACTCATTAGCCTATGAAATTACCCAAGCCATAAAAACTTATCTTCCCATGTATTGGGGACTCTTGCCTTCTGAGATGGTCCACACTCTTTGGAGTGTGTTTCTCCCAGGGCTGCCCTCTCACCTTTTTTTTTTTTTTTTGCTTTTTAGGGCCACATCCTCGGCATATGGAGGTTCCCAGGTTGGGGGTCTAATCGGAGCTACAAGCTACCAGCCTACGCCACAGCCACACCAGATCTGAGCCGAGTCTGCAACCTACACCACAGCTCATGGCAACGCCGGATCCTTAACCCACTGAGAAAGGCCGGGGATCGAACCTACAACCTCATGGTTCCTAGTCGGATTTGTTTCTGCTGCGCCACGATGGGAACTTCTCTCTCGCCTTTTGAGATGGACCACATTCTGTCTGTGGAATGTATCTCCCACACTGCTCTAGCCTCCTGAGTTGGCCCACACTTGGTCTCTCTCAAATCTACTTCTTACCTATCACTTGGCTTCTTGCTGAATTTCTTCTGCATAGAGTCATCAGAACCTGATCTTCAGAATGTTATGAGACCAGGTGTGTGATTTTAATTAAAAAACAGTGGGTCGAAGGCCTAGTCTGAGTCTTGGCTGGATTAGAATCCCAGTCTGTAGAGTCAAGTCCTGGCCAGTGGGTTTGAATCCCAATCTGAAATGTGTGGTTTCAGTTGCACTGAACATTTAGATCAGCCAGTGGTAAAATCTTCGGGTCTTCTCTGGTCTTTCCTTAGCATGCATCTTGTCTCAGGCACATGCGTAACTTTCTAAATGCTTCCTCTATGCACAAACACTTTTGAATTTGAATGCTCTAATTTCTTAGCATGTTTATCTCCCCAGCTTTTACTTCCAGGATTTAGTCGTCTGTTGTATGTACCAGCTATAATCTTTGGGCTCAGGCAGGTGCAGTTTATTTGTTCACCTTACAGTGTTTTCAAGCAAAACCCACTGCTTTTCTGTTTTGGATTCACGGTTTGGCAAAAGACCAGTGCCTTGAAGTTAGCCTCCAAAACAGAACAGACAAACTCAATGATTACCAGGAATCAAGGTTCCATGATGGGAAGGTAGACTTCTATCTTTAAGACTGCTGCTGGAGTTCTGGTCATGGCACAGCAGAAATGAATCTGACTACGAACCATGAAGTTGTGGGTTCAATCCCTGGCCTTGCTCAGTGGGTTAAGGATCCAGCATTTCTGTGAGCTGTGGTGTTGGTCGCATACATGGCTTGGATCTGGCATTGCTATGACTGTGGCATAGGCTGGCAGCTGTAGCTCCGATTAGACTCCTAGCCTGGGAACCTCCATATGCTGCAGGTGCGGCCCTAGAAAAGACAAAAAAATTAAAATAATAAAAATAAATTAAAAAAAAAGTATCCCATGGTATAGATGTATCAGCTTATCTAGATGTTCACTCATTAAAGGATATTTGGGGAGTTCCTGTCATGGCTTAGCAGTTAACAAACCCGACTATTATCTATGAGGACATGGGTTAAGGATCCAGTGTTGCCATGTGCTGTGGTGTAGGTTGCAGACATGGCTCAGATCCCAAGTTGCTGTGGTTGTGGCTGTGGCTGGCAACTGTAGCTCTCATTCCACCCCTAGCCTGGGAACTCCCATGTGCCATGGGTGCGGCCCTAAAAAGACAAAAAAAAAAGTGATATTTGGATAGTTTCCAGTTTGGGTCTCTTATAAAGCTGCTATGAACATTCTTGTATAGTCTCCTGCATGAAAATAAGTCCTCATTTCCATGGGGAGAATTCCCAAAGATATAATTGTTATATTATATGATAAGTATATTTTTAATTTTCTTTATTTTCTTTTTAGTTTTCAAAGAAATCGCCAAACCCTTTTCCAAAGTGGCTATATGATTCCCACCAACAATATATATGTGATCCATAGCCAAGGAAACTGCCTAACTCAAGGTCATTGAGACGTACTCCAAAGTTTTCTTCTAAGAGTTTTATAGTTTTCATTTGTTTGCTTTTTGTGGCTGCACCCACAACGCATGGAAATTCCAGGGCCAGGGATTGAATCACAGCTGTGACCTATACCGTGACTGTGGCAACACTAGATCCTTTATCCCACTGTGCCAGGTAAGGGATCAAACCCATGCCTCCACAGTGACTGGAGCCACTGCAGTCAGCCTCTTAACCCACGGTGCCATAGTGGGAACTCCAAGTTTTATAGTTTTAACTCATATTTAGGTCTATGACTCATTTGAGGTTAATTTTTAAGTGTCAAGTGAGACCCACAATAGTTTTAAGGTCCCACAAAAAAATGTTTCAAATGTTTACAATCAGAAGAAAAAAATGAGTACATTCAGCTTGGATTACATTAGTTTTATACTGATGCAGATATAAACTATAATTTTTTAAAATTTTTTTCTAGAAGAAGGGACCTCTGAGATTACTTCTCACATCAAATATGTGGAGTCTTTCCACAACAATTTTCCAACACCAATTTGGCATCTAAAATTCAGTTTTGACAGTAACTACAAGAATAAGTTCAGACTCCATAATAAGTACTTAATCTCAATCTGAAGGTTTTATATACCACATATGAATTTCCTATAATTCCCTCTGTAGTTTTTTTTTTTTTTTTTTTTTTTTTTTGGTCTTTCTGTCTTGTCTTTTCTAGTGCTGCATACGGCATGTGGAGGTTCCTAGGCTAGGGATCTAATTGGAGCTGTAGCCACAGGCCTATGCCAGAGCCACAGCAACGCCAGATCCGAGCTGCATCTTTGACCTACACCACAGCTCATGGCAATGCCAGATCCTTAACCCACTGAGTGAGGCCAGGGATCAAACCCGCAACCTCATGGTTCCTAGTCGGATTCGTTAACCACTGAGCCATGATAGGAACTCCCCTCTTTAGTTGTGATAATTCACTGAAATGACAGAACTCAGGAAAACAGTTTACTTACCTTTGCCAGTTTATTACAGAGAAAATAACTCAGTTAACAGCCAAATGGGAGATGCAGAGAGCAAAGTACAGAGGGAGGGGCTGCAGAGCTTCCACACCCTCTCAGGCATCCTCCTAGTACTTCCCTATATTCCTTCACCTCTTTCTAATCTTGTCTGGTCTCCTGGAGACCAGCACCCATCCCAGGAGCCCCACCCTAAATCACCTCATTAACATAAATTCAGGTGTGGTAGAAAGGGGCTCATTATGATTAACAAAAGACAATCTTATCATTCAGGAAATAAGAGTTTTAGGAGCTCTGTGTCAGAAACCAGGGACAAGTCATCTTTGTTAATATACCGGAATCCCTAGAAGGCAAAAGTGCCTAGGGCCTCATTGCCTCATCAGTTGAGTAGTCTTCCTAGCAGTACATTTTTGAAATTGTGGCAGACTGCAGTTAGGGTGACAATAGTGAAAACAGTGAAATGGGCAGACCTGGGATATGTTTTAGAGGTAGGGTCAGCTGGACTGGCTGATGGGTTGGATATGAGAGGCTATTGAAAGAGTGAAACCAAGAATGAGTTCCAAGATTTTATCTTCAACAGGTGTGTGGATGATGATGCTATCCTCTGAGAATAGCGAAAGGAGCAGGATTGGGGATAAAATAAAGGCAGTTTTGCTATGATGAATGTGAGATGACTATGAGCCACGAAGGAGAGATATTAAGTAGCCAGAAGGATTTGTGAATCTGGCTTTTTGGTGGGGAGGTCTGAGCTGGACAGAAATCCAAGAGTCATGAGTTGGTAGACTTAAAGTCAAGGAGTTGCATGAGATTCACTTGGGAGGGAGTAAAATAGAAAAGAGGATAAGAACTGAGCCCTGGAGCACTACAACATTTAAATATTGAGCCAAAAAGGAGAAATCAAAGGATTTTGAAAAGGAAGCCAAAAGAGGGAATAAGAAAATCGAGACCATAAGATACTGAAGAAAGTTCGGAAGGGAAAGTGTTTCAAAAAAAGGAAGCTTGTCAACTGTTGGCAGTTCTGCTGAGAGGTCAATTTAGATAAGACTAGAGAATTGGCAATTGACTTTGGAAACCTGGGCATCATTAGTAATCTTGATAAGTGATCTAGGTGAGGGAATTCCAAGCTGGATCAGAGTTGGCTGAGAAGTGAATGTGAAGTGAGGAAGTGGGGAAACAAGCACTGTACAGAGCTCTTGAAAAACCTTTTTCAGAATTTATGCAGTGAGGAGAGCAGAGAAATTGAGCAGTTCTGATTTTGCAGTCATGAACGTTTGTTTTGGATGGGAGAAATTTCAGTATGTTTATATGCAGATAAAAGTAATTTAATAAGAAGTTCCCTTGTGGACAGTGGGTTAAGGATCCCAGTTGCCACAGCTCTAGCGGGGGTTTGACTCCTGGCCCAGGAACTTCCACGTGCCATGATGCAGCCAAAAAAAAAAAAAGGTAATCTAATAGAGAGGGCAGAAAAATAATGATGCTGGATGCTGGAGGCAGGGTAGAAGTAAAATCTTTAGGAATGTGGGAGAGAAAAAAAATCCAGATCCAGTAGAGGGATTGGCCTTCATAGTTGCAGGGACACTTCATTCATAATGACCCAAATGCTACTATGCCTATGTGTAGTTTTGGTAGTGAGAAGACAAGGGACTTAGTATTTGGTTTATTTTCCATCAGATATGAGACAAAGTTGAGCAGTAAAATGTGGAGTTTGGGAGGAGGAACAGGAGGCTTTTAGAAGAGAGGAAAAGGTGTGAAATAATTCTTTTATCATGTCTACTTAAATGGTTTAGTGGTGAAAGCCCTTCCAGTATTAAGCACATCTTCTCCCAACCCCGTTTTCTCTCACTGGACCGTTTGCTCATTTTTGGTATTCTTCGCCATTTGTAATTGTATCTTTATTGGTTAACTTGTCTGTTTCCTTCATTAGAGAACTACTGAAGGCAGAGACTTTATTGTTTTTAACTTCCCAACGTATATATATCAACATAGCCCCCAGAAACAGGGCTGGTACAATGTCACTAAATAATTATTTGTTAAAACAAAAAATGAATGAACGACTTCAGAATTTTGTCTTAGGGTAACTTCTTTTAAGTACTTGTTTGGGCAAGTCACTTTTCCCCTCTGAGTTTTTATATCTGAATATATATACCACAGGAATTGTAATCTCTTCCTTGCCTGCCTCACCGCGTCGTCATGAGGAGGATCTGAGCTAATGAACCTGGAAATGCTTCATCAAGTGATCCTTAAAGATAACGGATTGTTATTTTTAGCCCACGTGTAGCATCGCAGGTAGCAGGTGCTGAAAAGGACTTGCTGATTGGGGGAGAGGGGCATTATTGTTTCCTGAGACTGCAGGCAAAGAAGCTTTGCAGAATGGTTCCGCAGGCCGCGGAGGGGCGGGTTTCAGGCCAGCAGCCCTCTGTCTCTGGCCTTTCCCCTAAGGCGCTGGCCTGGCAAGGATGGGGGGCGGGGAAGCAGAGGGGGGGAGTAACTGTCAAACCTCCCCGCTTGGCGCCATTATTTAAATAGTACGTGGCTGTCTCGCAGCTGTACGTGCCCGGGGCGGGGCTGCGAGCACGGGGAGCGGGGCGGAGGCCGGGGGTGGGCGAGGGAGGTGGAGGGGCAAGAGGGGACGGACCGGGGCGGGGCCAGGCTGGCTAGAGGGGCGGGCCTAGCGGCGGCCCCCGACGAGATTCACTGCGCTTGCGCTGACAGACGCAAGATGGCGGACAGTGCGGAACTAAAGGTAAAGCGCAGCTCGAATTCACTTCTAATATTCGGCCGCGGAGACGGCGCGGCTGGTGCCAGGGGGAATGGGTCCGACCCTGGGGGGCCGCTCGAGCCTGACTCCATCCAGGCCTGGAGTTGTAGGGAGGAGCGGCGCGCCCGGCCCTGGCAGAGGGGGCCCGGCAGCGGCGGGCCGCGGGCCCCGGGTGCCTCGGGGGCGCTGACGGGTCGTCCCCGGCGTGTTATTGTTGTGGGCGCCTCTGGCGGGGGTGGCGGGGGAGGAGATCGGGAGTCGGGAGGTGGGGGCCGCGGCTGTCCTCGGGGCTCGGCTTCTTCACCTTCCAGTCAGCCTCCCCGCCCCCCGTGGGGAGCGGGGGCAGGGTGTTTGTGTAGGGGGGATTGGGAAAGCTCCTCGCCGCCGCTTCCTCTTCCTCCTTTGCAGTCCCGGGCTCCTGTCAGGCGCTCTCCCCAGACCCCCGGGAACTTGGCTCCGGCCGCCCCGCCCCTCCGTGGCTCCCTGCCGCCCCCGCCCGGGACTCGGCTCTCCCCGGCCGCCCGCCTGTCAGGAGGCGCTTGGGGTGCCCCACTGGTGGACAGCAAGATCCTGGGGGCTTAGGGGTGGGGATGTGGGGAGAAGCTCCGCTAAAGTTTAGTGAACCCCGGGCTGGCGTTGGGGTTCGACAGGGGGGTTAGCGGGGGAGTTTGTCGGGGCGGGACGGTACTCTTTCTGATTCTGGGCAGCGGCGGGGCTTTGGGGGTTGAAACCCCCTCGGAGGGTGTGTATTTGGAAGCAGTGGTAGGTGGTGGGAAGCAACTACTCCCCCTTCTTCCCTTTTGGCTGGTGTGGAGGGTGAGAGGAGCCTTCGGGGGTCTCTGCACACACCATGATGGCGATGCTATAGCTGATGGAGGTGAATGGTTCGTGTTTATATCCCCCCGTTGCCTTTTGTTTGTAGGGACATCTTGCTGGCCATGTTGATTTGAACGAAATTCTCCCCTCGTCCTACTTCAACTCCCAATAAATAGAACGTTCCTCCGTTCCTTTCAACTGTACCAGTTACTCACGCCTCGCGAAATTGGATGAAAGGGTGCCCCCTTTTCCCCGCTTTTTCTCCCACCCCAAGCTTCTTTACCTGATGATGGCTTCTTTACTGAAGCAGATACACCACTACACAAGCAGCTGGGGAAGGGGGGGTGGAACCCTCCTGATTGGATTGTGACAAATGGGGCCCCGCTTGAATAATTTTGCTTTAGTACCAATCAGTTTTTAACTAACGAGTATTATTTCGAGGCTGTGAACGCGATATTCCCTTCTCTGTGGCTTCCTGTGTGTGAACCGAGCAGCTGGTCGTATCTTGACCCAGAGAACTGACATCTCTGTCAGAATGGAGATGGGATATACAGTTGTAAATCTTTGGGGAGAGTTGTCGTTTTATAATTAATAAAAATTACTTAAAAATTATCTCTGTTACAATGAAACAACTTCCAGAACAACCAAACGTCAGGTTTGTCTCTGGAGTTTTCCAGTGGAAAGCTTCCCTGGGAAATCGTTTTCCACAATAATTTTTCACTGCTAACATTCCAAAATTTGTGTGTTTAAGCTCTGCTTTTGAGTGTCATTCTTTTTAAATTTACTTCTAATTGCAAATTAAGGGAGAGCAGATTGAATAGGGATGCTTTCATTTTTTCCAGTCACAAACTATTGACTGAAATGAAAAAAAAAAAAAAAGCCTCAGGGAATTTGAATATTTGGAGATAATTAACTCTTCAAATAAAAAAGTACGAAACTTTAAGATACATGTTTTCTATAGTTTTACTCTTAAAATGTAGTTGCTATGTTGCTCTGATCTTTGCCATCTAATGTTTATTTTGTTAGGAATCCTTTTGAATGATAACTAATCAGTTCTGTTATACGTGGACTGCAGAGTAAAGCTGAAAAGCCTGTGCTGGCTATGTTGTCACTCTTGATGGTGTCCAAAGAAACTGGTATGGAAAGCACATGCTGGGAGATTTCCTCCTTTGTTCTTTCTCATTTTAAGAAAGTGCCTTTGGGGATAGATCAGATCCCTGGTGTGAATCTTGTTAGGTAAAGTTTCTCTTTACAAAAATGAGCCTGCATCAGATAAACACTAAACACTGGGGGAAGGGGGGCATTATTTTTCTAAAATTGGTCTCCTTTTTCACTCTCTTCGAAATCTACTTGTTTTTCTAAAGGAGTTTTTTTTTCCCCTACTATTTTGTTCTGTTGTATAGTTTTTTTCAAATTATAATAACTACTCTAAACATACTGGTCAGGCATTGGGCACTGTGTGTGACTAGTACTTTGAGGAGCTGTGATAAATTGCTTGGAGCTGGGATAAATTGCTTAGCTAGTGATAGCTGTGTTAAACATTTTGTATATATTTAATTGTGGTTACATTTGCTGGGTTTCTGTTTTTGTTTTTAGAGGAGAAGATCTTAGAAATGCCTCTACCATAGTTATTTGAGAATATGTGTATGTAATTTTCTGTGCAGTGAGCTTTGGAAGGTATCCCTTTTGGAAATTATATTTTATGAGTGTTTTTTATTTATGGTTTTTGGAGGTAAATAGCATTTATTCCTAATAAGGAATGAAAAATCAGAGTAAGAATGAAGAAAAGCTCGGATTTTTCAAAGTTTTAGGTGAAAACACAATACTCCAAATTTCCAGCATGAGGCTTTGAGTAAATACAGTGACTTTTTATTATATAAATTTACAATCCGCATTTCATTTTGCTGTGGTTTGTATTCATGATTATTTTCCTCATGGCCCATTTTAGTGAGTCCTTTTAAATCTGTTAACAGATCTGCAAGATCAGATGTGGAAAATGGATAGACCTGTATCCCCTTTAGGAATAGTGCAAGTGGCAACACTTAAAGATATTGCCCATAAAATTAGATTGTGAGTAATACCTATCAAAAAATTCTCTGTACGCATTTGTTTATGAAAGGTTTAATTTTTCATTAGGGAAATACCCATAAATGACATTTGTAAGAGTGCGGAGAGTGAGCATTTTATTATTTTTAGGAACTTAAAAACAGGAGGGTGTGATGGCCGGATGATCTTGGAAGTTATCTAACAGCTTCATGTAGTTCTAAAGTACTTTTTAAAAAATTACAATTTTTTTTTTTTGCATTAAAACTCAAATTGAGTTATATTGCCATTTTTAGTCACAAGAGGAACAGTAGGAAGAAAGAATTCCATTATAATTTTAGTGGAGTAAGTAATGGAATTCAAGAAGAAGAAAAATCATATTTTAAAAATCATACTTTTAAAAGTAGTATCTATATAAGTTGCCAGTAAATTCTGTTGTCATATACTGCCTCTCTTTGTTCAAGAAATAGCCACTTAATTTTGACCTTTGTGGTGTAATTTGTCTGCTTTTATTTCAGATAGAAGCAAGTAAATGTGACAGTTTATTCATGGATTTGATTTGAATCTCCATAATTTGCTTTTCTCAAGTGCCATATTTGGATGGCTTTTTAGTCACCATTTTTTGAACAGTTTTAAAAACAATTTGTAGAACGCTTTAGTTTTTAAGTATTTCCTATAGTTGTTTTGAAATACCACCTTTCCTCTGCTGTTTTCTTCTGTGTGATTGTATTGTCTTTCTCTTCAAAGAGTCTCTTGTAATCCCTGTTGATTGCAGTAGTGCTTAGTGGTGAGTCCATAGCTGATTAACCTTGGGTTTCTCCTGGTTGAACTCCATCAACATGCTGCTAGGGTTCTTGCTGAGGCTTTTTAAAAGTTCAGTGTAATTTGTACCCTTTCTTGCTTGTAACTAAGGATAAGAAAAGGAAATGGCTTAGAGTTGTAGTAGGGGCTGGGAAGAATTATCTAAGTTTCTGAAAAACTGGGTGTTGATGAGATGTAGCCTTTAAAAACAAAACCCATTCAATACTGTTCAATTCTGTGAAGTTGATTGTAGTGTGTTCTGTAGTATTCTGTTCTGGCATTAAACACAAAAATTTTTTTTGAGTAATATCTTATGATTCATAATGTTCCATAATATATATGATTCAAAATAATATATTCGCAGTTCATAATGTATCACATTATCTCATTTGATTTTTCCAACAATTCTTTGAGGTAGGAAAGGCAGGTGATATCTCCCTTTTATCAATAAAGTAAGCCCAGAAAGGGTAAGTGACTAGCTCAAGGTCATACAAATAAAAGTGGCAGGGACTTCAGCCTAGGTCTTGTCATTTCAAAACCGTGTACTGTAGGCTTCTTTAAAGGTGCCCTGCCAGTCTTGGAGCCCTCTAGGGTTCCTTGCTCACAAAGAATTCTAGTAATGTTGTTGCTAATACTTTCCTTCTTGCTCTATGCCAGGGTATTTTTGGATATTCCTTGGACTTTTTGCAAGGAAGACTTTGGAGTTTGTTAGAATTATAGATGTTAATTCTGCAAATATCATTTTACTTATGAAAGTTTCAGAGAGTACTGAAAAGTAAGTAGAAAACTAAATAGCACCTGCAATCCCAGCACTTAGAAATAATCATAGTTGACATCTGGGTGTCTTGCCATTTAGACCTTCTCTCTGTAAGCAAATGCATATGTATATTCATCACAAAAAGAGATTATACTGTTTATTTGTAATCTTTTTTTTTTGCATTTTTTTTTTTTTTTTTTTTTTTTTTTTTATGACTGTACCCATGGCATATGGAAGTTCCCAGGGCACGGGTTTAATTCAAACTGCAGTTGAAGCAAGGGTGAATCCTTTAAACCATTGTGCTGGGCTGGCTCAAACCCACACCTCTGGGAGTTCCCATCTTGGCTCAGTGGTTAACAAATCCGACTAGGAACCATGAGGTTGCGGGTTCGATCCCTGGCCTTGCTCAGTGGGTTAAGGATCTGGCGTTGTAGTGAACTGTGGTGTAGGTTGCAGATGAGGCTCGGATCCCACGTTGCTGTGGCTCTGGTGTAGCCCATTGGCTACAGCTCCTATTCGACCCCTAGCCTGGGAACCTCCATAGGCCGTGGGTGCGGCCCTAGAAAAGGCAAAAAAAAAAAAAAGACAAACCCAAAACACAAAAAAACCCCCCACACCTCTGCAGCTAGCCAAACTGCTGCAGTCAGATTCTTAACCTACTTGCCACAGCAGGAACTCCCTGATTTTTTTTTTAATGCAGAAATTATTTATATTTTATTCAAATATCACTATTAGGGTATTCTGCCTACGATCTTCTAACCACAGTAGCAGCCTGTGAGGTATAACTTTAATGATTAACTTTCATTAGTAATTTTTTAGAACAATTGGAACATATAACACACACACCAAAAGTTTGATATTCTGAGTTGAAATTTACATTATTATATAATGTAATCTGCTGTTTTTGTAGCTGTCTTTCCAGATTAGTAAATATAGATCATTTGAAAGTTAACGTTAGGAGTTCCCATCATGGCTCAGCAGAAACAAATCTGACTTAGCATCCATGAGGATGCAGGTTGGATCCCTGGCCTCGCTCAGTGGGTTAAGGATCTGGCATTGTTATGGCTGTGGCATAGGCCAGCGGCTACAGCACCAATTCGACCCCTAGCCTGGGAGCCTCTATATGCCCTGGGTGCAGCCCCAGAAAGACAAAAAAAAAAAAAAAAGTTAACGTTTATTTTATTCAGCTAGTCCCCTATCATTGGACAATTAGATTACCTCCAATTTTTTTTTTTTTTTGCTATTTTAAGCAGTGTTTTGACAAACAGCCTGATAAAAAAGTTTGCAAAAATGTTTTATTCTAATTATATTTATTTGACAGACATTTTTTTGTGCTTCAGGGAACAGTGCAAATAGAATTTTGATTAGATGAGATGTTGTGATTGAAATAAGTAATTTTTGATTTGTTCATTGCCTGTACCTTTATTGTTTCTGTTTCTGTAAACCTGTCAGATAAGATTATTAAATGATGGTGAGATAGACTTTATAAAATATAAGTAAACATTGCTGCTGAATCAGAACATTTGATAAAGTATGAAGTAGATTATGAAATAGCATGTATAACTTATTTCAAATATGTTCAATTTGGAAATTATTGTAACCTAATATTTCAAGTTTATGTGTCTTATTTAGATGCCCACCTGTTTTTTTTTTTTTTTTTTTTTTGTCTTTTGTCTTTTGTCTTTTTGTTGTTGTTGTTGTTGTTGCTATTTCTTGGGCCCCTCCCGTGGCATATGGAGGTTCCCAGGCTAGGGGTTGAATCGGAGCTGTAGCCACCGGCCTACGCCAGAGCCACAGCAACGCTGGATCCGAGCCGCATCTGCAACCTACACCACAGCTCACGGCAACGCCGGATCGTTAACCCACTGAGCAAGGGGCAGGGACCGAACCCGCAACCTCATGGTTCCTAGTTGGATTCGTTAACCACTGCGCCACGACGGGAACTCCGCCCACCTGTTTTTAAACAGGTATTTTTTTAAAAAGGCAATGCTGAGCATTAGTATAAAGAAAGCACAAATGAGAATTTTTGCCATACCCATATTTTTAATCTCAAAGCAAAGTGTTGCCATAGTATAATATTGGTAGGTAACATTGTTTCAAGGAGGACCTTAGAGAAAGGAGGTTACATAGGCCAATGAAAACACTTTTCTATTTTAAGAACCTTTGTGGGTTAAATCAATAAATGCATATGTGAATTGAGTTAAGAATGGTATTTGTGGAGTTCTGTGGTGACACAGAGGGTTAAGGATCCAGCATTGTCACTGCTCTGCCTCAGAGTATACCTGTGGCGTGGGTTCACTCCCTAACCCCAGGACTTCTTCATGCCGCCGCCACAGCCTAAAAGAGAGAGAGAAATATTTGTGCAACATCTGAAAAGTTTTAAACTTTTAATTTGCTTTGTTTTATCCTCTTAATCTTTTTACTCATCATTTTTAACGTCTCTTCTCCTACCTTTTAATTTTAATTACATTTTCATTGTTTTGTTTCTTCTTGCCTGTACACTTTTACTTTGTTTTTATAATTGCCTTTTATTAAGAAGAAATGGCTGATGTAATTACGGATATGAAGTTGATCACTCTGTAAATTGATGTGTTAAATTTGGTCCTCACATAAATCTTTACCATTTATTTTATTTTATTTTATTTTTATTTTTATGGCTGCACCTGCAGCATATGCAAGTTCCCAGGCTAGGGGTTGGTTGAATCAGAGGTGCAGCTGAGGCCTACACAACAGCCACAGCAATGCTGGCTCCTTAACCACCTGAGCAAGGCCAGGGATTGAACCTGCATCCTCACAGAGATAATGTGGGGTCCCTAACCCACTGAGCAACCACAGGAACTCCAGTCTTCAGCATTTATGTAACAAATTGTGTCATTAGAATTTTATAGAAAATAGGTGATAGACAAATTTAAAAATACTTAGTTGTCCTTTACTGTCAATTTCAGGAATAGTACTAATTGCTGTGTACTTTTTGCTAGTCTTACTACAAAATGTTTGCAACAGTACTATTTCCCCTTCCATGTTAAAAATTGTGGAACTTGGAGTTCCTATTATGGCACAGCGGAAACAAATCCTAGGAACCATGAGGTTGTGGGTTCGATCCCTGGCCTCACTCAGTGGGTTAAGGATTCGGCTTAGATCCCACGTTGCTGTGGCTGTGGAGTAGGCTGGCAGCTGTAGCTCCAATTGGACCCTTAGCCTGGGAACCTCCATATGCCGAGAGAGCGGCCCTAAAAAAAAAAAAAAAAAAAATTAAAAAAAAAAAAAGTGGGACTCACATTCCTTTTTTCTTTTTTTTTTTTTTTTTTAAGGGCCGCACCCATGGCATATGGAAGTTTCCAGGTGAGGGGTCAAAACAAAGCTACAGCTGCCAGCCTGCACCACAGCCACAGCAACAAGGGATCCAAGCCATGTCTGCGACCCATACCACAACTCAAGGTAATCCTTAACCCATTGAGCGAGGCCAGGGTTCGAACCTGCATCCTCATGGATACTAGTCAGGTTTGTTACTGCTGAGCCACAATGGGAACTCCCAAATTTATTGCCTCTGATTCCCTTTACTATTGGTTTTAGGGTATCACATGAAAAAATAACTCCTGGATTCCTCCCTTCCCTCAGAATTCTCTGGTAAACCTTTATTCTTAGGCATGAACTTATAAAATTCATCTAAATGAAGAAATCACCTTTTCCTTCACTGCTTCACCTTAGATCAAGCAAAAAAAAACCAAACATAAACCCTTTGAATATTAATTAATAACTTTGAAATATCAATAACTCACAAGACTATTGTATATGTTCCTATTTTTAAAAAGTCACCTCTTTCTTACTTTTCCTGCTATTCCTTGCTTTCAGTTTACCCTTTGGTTGCCAAGTCAAATTTCCCAAAACTCCTTTCATTCTGTCACTTCATTGGCTTTCCATCGAAAACAGGATAAAGTCTTAGCTCTCAGTTTGGTATTCAAGATTTTCTGTAGTCTGACTGACCCCAGAACATTTTGTGTGTGTGATTTGTTTCCTCCATTATGCAGCAAAAGTCTTTAACTTAAAGCCAGAGCTATTAGTTTGCTTTTTGTTGTTGTTGTTGACTGGTATTCTGCTTTGTACACTGCTCTGTAATTCCCCATCCCTACTCTATGAACACCCTAGGTGCCTAAGATGTATTTGTCAAATGAACAAATTATGTTCAAGATTTCTTTCTGTTAGGGGGCAGAGTCTCATGTTTATATGACAGTCTAAATTGTGAATATTCTGAGGTAGTCATATCTTCACACTTTTCATCATGGCTGCTTCGTAGATGAATTTGAATAACAT
This sequence comes from Sus scrofa, assembly GCF_054392235.1. NCBI lineage: Eukaryota > Metazoa > Chordata > Mammalia > Artiodactyla > Suidae > Sus > Sus scrofa. The sequence continues at coordinate 176,776,509 of NC_139383.1, forward strand.
TAAATCCAGAATAATTAATGAAAGACTGTTTTAAGTTTGCCTTTTACATTTCTTTTAAGTTATATAGATAATATTGTAATGATAAGTAGCAGAGTAAAAATTTTATTTTATTATTTTTATTTTTTGCTTTTTAGGGCTGTACCTGCAACATATGGAGGTTCCCAGGCTAGGGGTCTAATCGGAGCTACAGCTGCCAGCCTATACCAGAGCCACAGCAACACCAGATCCAAGCCACATCTGCGACCTACGCCACGGCTCATGGCAATGCCAGATCCTTAACCCACTGCCCGAGGCTAGGGAAGGAACCCCCAACCTCATGGTTCCTAGTCGGATTTGTTTCTACTGCGCCCCGATGGGAACTCCCAGAGTAAAAATTTTAAAGTGGGATTAATCTTCTTAAAAAAGTTGTGTGACATCACCACAATTTCAGAACATTTTTTTTTTTATCCTCCCAAAGAAGTCTTGCACCCTTCAGCTATCACCCTCATTGCCCACAACTCCCTCCACCATTGGGCAAACACTAATCTACTTTCTTACCTGTAGATTTGCCTGCATTGAGCATTTTGTATAAATGGAATCATATAATATGTGGCCTTTTGTGTCTGACCTATTCATTATTCTTTGGACACTTCATTATATATGTCTGTATAACATTTATTGTATGTGTGTGTATATGTCTAGATTCAGAACTAGAGACAAAGACTAAACTCTTAAGTACTCATTAAAAGAATGCATACACATCACTATATATAATCATGCTATACTTACTAGACATAGTATCCTTTTTTTTTGTCTTTTTTTAGGGCTGCACCCATGGTGCGGCATATGGAGGTTCCCAGGCTAGGGGTCTAATCAGAGCTGTAGCTGCTCGCCTACACCACAGTTCACAGCAACGCCAGATCTTTAACCCACTGAGCAAGGCCAGGGATCGAACCTGCAACCTCATGGTTCCCAGTCGGATTCATTTCCGCTGTGCCACAACAGGAACTCCTAGACATAGTATCCTTTGACTTGCTTTTTTCACTTAACAATATGCTATATTTAAGCTCTTTCCATGACATGTCCCAAAATGAGATGGTCTCATTCTTTTTTACCATACAGGTATTTCTTATGTATGTTTATATAGGTTTACCTCTTAAATTCATCAGTGTCTATGTCAAAAAGTTCTTAACTTGTTTTGATGATTTTTTTATTTTTTTTTAAATTGTTACCACATTTAATGTATCCACTATAGTATTAATATTGGAGTTTTACTTAAAAATTGGAATTACATTTGTAACAGGTAAGGGTTGTTTGGTTTGAGGAGAAATGGAATGTAGACTCTTTATGGGTTTCTAGCAGTACACAGCCAAAGCAATTCATTTTGTATTTGGATTTCTGAATGTGAGCAAGCCTGTTTTTAGCTTCATGGCATAGTGCTTAAAATAGAATTTAAAGATGCTATCTTGTGCTTTATGGTGAATTTTAAGATTTTTCTTGCAGCCATGAAAGTTTAATCTTAAAATGTAAGATCTGAAAGATTTCAGGGTAAATATTTTTCTCATATATTAAAATCATCAATCTGGTCTATGGGCTTCTGTGATTTACCCAAGAAAGGGAAATGTAAAGGCTCCTAGCTCAGAGTCTGACTTATGATAGGTATTTGGTAATTATTTGTTTTTTTTATTCAGGAAGTACCAGAGTTCCTGTCGTGGCGCAGCAGAAACAAATCCAACTAGAAACCATGGGGTTGCAGGTTCGATCCCTTGCCTCACCCAGTGGGTTAAGGATCCAGCGTTGCCGTGAGCTGTGGTGTAGGTTGCAGATGCGGTTCGGATCTGGTGTTGCTGTGGCTGTGGTGTAGGCCATCGGCTACAGCTCTGATTAGACCCCTAGCCTGGGAACCTCCATATGTCACGGGTGTGGCACTAAAAAAAAAAAAAAGACAAAAGAAGTATCTTATTCTGTAATTAATTCTATGTTTGAGTTTCTGATTGTGTGAAATACCAGATTATCAGTGATTATCAGTATAATACCAGATTATATGTGTATTTATTTAAACACCCTTGTTACAATGGAATATGTAATAAAAAAATTTTGTGGGAGGTGGCTGCTCCTGAGGCATGTGGAAGTTCCCAGGCCAGGGATCATATCCATACCATAGCAGTAACCTGAGCCACTGCAGTGACAACACTGGATCTTTAACCCACTGAAGCACATGGGAACTCCAAAATGTGTTTTTCTTAATCATTCAAGTAATGCATCAGCTATTTCAGTGATTTTCAAAGTCTATTTCCCAAACTTCTGGTTATTCTCCAGACTTTGTGGGGATTCTCTAGATCAAAACTATTTTCTCAATAAAAGCCATGCGTTATTTGCCATATTGACATTTGCAAAATCAATGATGGGTAAAATTGCATGAATTAAGACAGTAGCACTAAACTGTACTAGTTTAGGACATCATTGTGCACTTGGAATTAATTTTTTTTTTTTTGTCTTTTTGCCATTTCTAGGGCCACTCCCATGCCATATGGAGGTTCCCAGGCTAGGGGTCCAATTGGAGCTGTAGCCACCAGCCTACGCCACAGCCACAGCAACACGAGATACGAGCTGCATCTGCAGCCTACACCGCAGCTCACGGCAATGCCGGATGCTTAACCCACTGAGCAAGGCCAGAAATCGAACCCTCAACCTCATGGTTCCCAGTCGGATTCATTAACCACTGAGCCACAACGGGAACTCCTGCACTTGGAATTAAAAGATAAATTCCAGGGAGTTCCTGTCATGGCTCAGTGGGTAATGAACCTGACCTAGTATTCATGAGGACTCGGGTTCACTCCCTGGCCTCACTCAGTGAGTTAAGGATCTTGTGTTGCTGTGAGCTGTGGTGTAGGTCACAGACTTGGCTCAGATCCTATGTTGCTGTGGCTGTGGTTCCCTAGCCAGGGAACCTCAATGTGCCACAAGTGTGGCCCTAAAAAGACAAAAAAATTAAAAAATAAAAATAAATTCTAGGCATTCCCACTGTGGCACAGTGGAAATTAATTGGACTAGTATCCATGAGGATGCAGGTTTGATCTCTGGCTTCAGTCAGTGGGTCAGGGATCAGACATTGCAGTGAGCTGTGGTGCAGGTCACAGATGCAGCTCTGCGTTGCTATGGCTGTGGCATAGGCCAGCAGCTACAGCTCCGATTCCTAGCTTGGGAACTTACCACATGCTGTGGGTGTGACCCTAAAAAGCAAAATAAATAAGTGAAATAAATTCTAGTTATACTTTTATTGATGAAGTAATGGAACTTATTTCTATTGTCTTACTCTATGTTTTAAATTTTATTTTGTGTAATGAAATGGAAAGTCTTGTAAACCACTTTTTACTAAATACAAAATCTGATGGTTAATTCAAGGAAAAGAACTAGTGCGGTTGTTTGAGTTGCATGCTGAACTAGCTAATTTTTTTAATGAAATACCATTTTTATTTGAAAGAATGGCTGACAAAGTATAGTTATAAAGACTTGTGTATTCGTTCCACAGACATTTTCTCAAAACTAAACCAGGAATTCCCTTTGTGGCTCAGCGATAACGAACCCAACTAGTATCCATGAGGATGTGGGTTCCATCACTGGTCTGGCTCAGTAAGAATCCAGTGTTGGAGTTCCCATTGTGGCTCAGTGGTTAATGAATCTGACTAGCATCCATAAGGATGCAGGTTCAATCCCTGGCCTTGCTCAGTGGATTAAGGCGTTGCTGTGAGCTGTAGTGTAGGTCACAGGCACCACTTGGATCCTGTGTTGCTGTGGCTGTGGCAGTGGCATAGGCCTGCAGCTACAGCTCTGATTCTACCCCTAACCTGGGAACTGCTGTATGCCTCGGGTGCAGCCCTAAAGCAAAAACAAACTAAACCGAGTGAGCCTGTTACTGCAAGACCAACTGTCAATATTTGTGAAAATAGAAATTTGGAAGACTTGTGTTTGCTATTTTAAGCTTGATAGGTCCCAATACTTGACTTATAAATAACCAATGCATAGTGTTACAAAAAGTCATGCATGTGTGCTCACTTCGGCAGCACATATCCGAAAAAAATTAAAAAAAAAAAAAAAAAAGTCATGCATGAGTAAAAGGATCCACTGAAAATGGAAGATAATCAATGGATTTCAATATATCAGAGTAGGAAATGTTCATTGATAGGTTTCAGATTCCATGTTGTAACAGCATTTAAGAAACTGCCACTTGTCGAGTTTTGGTGAAAAATCAAAAAATATCCACAGTTATCTGAAAAAGCTATTGAAATACTCCATTTTTCTTCCCACTACACATTTGCATGAGGTTGACTTTTCTTCATATACTTCAGTTAAAATAATGTGTATTGAATGCAAAAGTGGGTATGAAAATCAGGCTGTCTTTATTAATCTAGACATTAAAGAGATTTGCAAAAATGCAAAAGAATGTTTTGCTAATATTTTGTTTGAAATAGTTTTGTAAATTTAATATTTTGATTTTGTTAACAAGTAATTATTTTTAAATGACAGTAAGTCTAAAATATTTTAATAAAATCATATGGTAGTTAAAAAATTTTTATTATAGTTGATTTACAATGTTCTGTTAATTTCTGCTGTACAGTAAAGTGACCCAGTTATTTATATACATATATATATATTTTCTTTTTCTCACATTATCCTCCCTTATGTTTCATCACAAGTGATTAGATATAGTTCCCTGTGCTATACAGCAGAATCTCATTGCTTATTCACTTCAAATGCTATAGTTTGCATCTACTATCCCTGAACTCCCAGTCCATCCCACTCCCTCCTCCTCCTCCCCCTTGGCAACCACAGGTCTTTTCTCCACATCCCTGAGTTTGTTTCTTTTTGTAGATAGGTTCATTTTTGCCATATATTAGATTCCAGATATAAGAGATACCATGTGGTATTTGTCTTTCTGATTTACTTAATATGAGAGTCTCTAGGTCCATCCATGTTGCTGCAAATGGTATTATTTTGTTCTTTTTTATGACTGAGAAGTAATCCATTGTGTATATGTACCACATCCGAAGCCATTCATCTGTTGATGGACATTTAAGTTTTTATGTCTTGGCTATTGTGACTAGTGCTACTATGAACACAGAGGTGCATGTATCTTTTTGTATGGATATATGTCCAGAAGTTGGATTGCTGGGTCATATGGTAGTTCTATATATAGTTTTCTGAGGTACCTCCATAGTGTTTACCATAGTGATTGTACCACTTTACATTGCCACCAACAGTGTAGGAAGGTTCCCTTTTCTCCACACCCTCTCCAGCATTTGTAATTTGTAAATTTACTAATGATGGCCATTCTGACGGTGTGAAGTGGTACCTCATTGTAGTTTTGATTTGCATTTCTCTAATTAGTGATGTTGAGCTTTTTTGCATGTGCCAATTGGCTATCAGTGTATCTTTGGAGAAATGTCTCTTCAGGTCTTCTGCCCATTTTTCAATTGGGTTGAATGTTTTTTTGCTGTTGAGTTGTATGAGTTGTTTGTGTATTTTGGAGGTTAAGCCCTTGTCAGTTGCATCATTTGCCATTATTTTCTCCCATTCTGTAGGTTGTATTTTATTTTTTTTTTTAATGGTTTCCATTGCTGTGCAAAAGCTTTTAAGCTTGATTAGGCCCCATTGATTTATTTTGTTTTTTATTTCTATTGCTTTGGGAGACTGACCTAAGAAAACATTTGTACGGTTCATGTCAGAGAATGTTTTGACTACTAAAATTTTCTATTTTAACTTTTTTTTTCTTTACAATTTTAAAATTAAAGTAATATATACATAACTTAAACTTTACTATTATATCCATTTTTAAGTGTGTATGGTTCAGTTCTGCTAGGTATATTTACATTGTTATGCAGCCAATCTCCAGAACTTTTTTTTTTCCTTTTTTGCTTTTTAGGGCCTCAGGTATGGCATATGGAAGTTCCCTGGCGAGGGGTCGAATTGGAGCTACAGCTTCAGCAACACGGGATCCAAGCCAGGTGTCTGCAGCCTACACTACAGCTCATGGCAATGCTAGATCCTTAATCCATTGAGCAAGGCCAGAGATCAAACCTGCATCCTCATGGATACAAGTTGGACCCATTACCACTAAGCCACAACTGGAACTTCCCAGAACTTTTTACAAAATTAAAATTACATATTGACTAAACAGCAACACTAGTTTTAACTTCTAAAATAGAAAACAAGGGTAGATTTAATCAACAGAAATTGGGGAGGGGGGAATCCTTCCATTTTCAGAACTATAAAAGAGTTCAGAGAAGCCGAAACTTTGAGAACCTGAGCAGTCTTTTCTTCCCCCAGAACACTCTTTTTTTTTTTTTTTTTTGTCTTTTCTGGGGCCACTCCCGAGGCATATGGAGGTTCCCAGGCTAGGGGTTGAATCGGAGCTGTAGGCACTGGCCTACACCACAGCTCACAGCAACGCTGGATCCTTAACCCACTGAGGAAGGCCAGGGATCGAACTGGCAACCTCATGGTTCCCAGTCGGGTTCGTTAACCACTGTGCCACGACGGGAACTCCCAGAACACTTTTTATTGAGTCACAGTGTAAGAGTCTGTAGTTTCTTCTTATTTTTAGAGCTGCATCCATACAATATGAAAGTTCCCAGGCTAGAGGTCGAATTGGAGGTGTAGCTGCAGGCCTACACCACAACCACAGCAACTCGGGATCTGAGCTGCGTCTGTGGCTTACACTACAGCTTAAAGCAATGCCACATCCCTGACTCACTGAGCAAGGCCAGGGATTGAACCTTCATTCCTCATGGATACTAGTCAGATTCTTTTCCACTGCGCCACAAAGGGTGCTCCAAGAGTCTGTAGTTTAAAATGAGAATAATATCCCTTTCACCTTATTTATGGTATATTTTTATAATTTATAGATAATTAGTGATCCATTTACAAGGCAGGTTTGCTCAGCAGAGCTGTTTAATTGTATCCTGTGCCTCTGTGGTAAAAATACTAAGCAGTAATGGCTTGCATTGCATTATATAAATGTTCTCCAATACTTTGTCAGTAAGGGTGTAGGAATTATATATTTTTTTATTTTTTCAAGATTATGTTTCAACCCTTGATTACTTTTTTTTTTTTTTTAACGTCCTCACCCACAGCATATGGAAGTTCCCAGGCCCAGAGATTGAATCTGAGCCCCAGCTGCAGCAACGCCAGATCCTTTAACCCATTGTGCTGGGCCAGGGATCAAACCTGTACCCCCCACTGAGCTGAGCTGCTGCATTTGGATTCTTAACTGATTGTACCAAGGCAGGAACTTCTGTCCTTTTTTGGGGGGTAGTATGAGATGGCAATAGCTTGGATAAATGAAAAATTCACACAGATATATCCTAGTCTGATTTTAGCCAGTAATTTCCTCTTTAGCAGATCTTAATAGCTTTACCAAATATTTAAGGTGATTGATTTGCATTTGACCTGTTTTGCTTTCTTCCTTTCCCTGTTGTGGGATTAATAGAGATTATAAGAATGAATGCTTTTCACTTTCCACCTTTTTTTAGGGTTGTGTTTGAAAAACTTCGACCTTTATATTTCTCAAACATCTTTCTTCAAGGCGTCAAACTAAGACTGGGAAAGGAAGTTTTTTTTGTTTTTTTTGTTTTTTTTTGGTCGCAATTTATTCTAATATGTGATTTCAAAATAAAGTAGCATTTTAGAGGTGACAGATCTTTTTTTTTTTTAAAGCATCTTTTGTCTATATGCATCATTTTAGGATTGCTATTAGTTTTCAATCTTGAATTTAGACAGTAATGCCAGCTATAGTTCAGACTAATGGGGATGATGAACAATTAAAATTAATAACCCTTAATTTTAGGCTTTAAAAATTACTTCTTGGTATATGTGGCAAGTATTGTTCAATTTTTTCCAAGTGGCAACCCTGTTATGCCCAATGAAAAGAATATTAGATAAGATTCATTGGTAATTAGTAGCATTTGTGTTATAAATCAGATGGGTTATAACTACTGATTAGGTTAAGCTTTGATACTCATAAATTGATTGATAATTGTTTAGGACATATTTTCTTGTAGGTGAATACTGAGTTATTCTCTGGAAACTAGTGTTTTTTTTTTTTTTTTTTTTCTTTTGTTTTCTTAGGGTTGTACCCCTGGCATATGGAGGTTCCCAGGCTAGGGGTCAAACCAGAGCTGTAGCTGCCAGCCTATACCACAGCCATGGCAACTTGGGATCTGAGCCACATATGCGACCTACACCACAGCTCACAGCAACACCAGACCTTACCTCCCTGAGTGAGGCCAGGGATTGAACCTGAGTCCTCATGGATGCTAGCTGGGTTTGTTAACCCCTGAGCCACCTGAGCCATGACGGGAACTCCATGGGAACTACTGATTAACAGGTGATTCTGTTGAGGGTGGAGGGTAATCCTGAAGCTTTTGTTTTGCAAACAGACTTGTTTTATTTGTAGCTTTGGTAAAAGTGATGCATTTTTTTTTCAAACACATGTCATCATAACTGCATAATCCATTTGAAGGAACAAGGTTTGAGGGTGATAGTGTTTGTGTGTCTAAAGAGAGGCTGGTGTGATAGTTGCAGTGGGGATGCTGGGGATACTGTTGGAATTCAGAATTTGTCCTCTGTATGAAGGTAATTCCACAAATAAAGTTAATTAAAGGAAAAAGTGATATTGATAAGAAATGCAAGCTCTTATAAATTAGCTATGAATTTAGAGTATTTGAAGAAGTATATAATGCCTTATGAATATGAAAATTTTTTTATTTGATTTAAAAGTCAATATTTTCCCTTTTATAGTCTTAGTTTGTTAAAAACATGGTATTGAAGAAAATTTTACTTCTATATAGTTAGGCCTTTCCATGCACTCATTTATTTATTCAGTAAATATTTGTGCCTGGTGCTATATTAGTCAGTCAGTATACAAAGATAATTAAAACTTACTTCCTGATGGAAAAGAATTCATTGTGGTAGAGATGGATACATACTATCTTGCATCATGAATCTGCTTAAGGTGAATAATAGAGCCGTGTGTGATTGATCTGTATTTTTTACTTAACTTTTTTTTTTTAATTTTTTCTTAACTTTGAATCTCTACATTTCTGATATATTTAAGAAAATTACTTCTCAGTTTTCACATTTGAATGATTTAGATTAATAAAAAATTAGTTATCACTAACTTATTTTTTGAAAAACTTAGGTATTAAAGGCTTTTGTTCTGAGATATGTTTGTCTTTTTTTTTTTTTTTTTTTTTTTTTGTCTTTTGTCTTTTTTAGGGCTGCACTGGCAGCATATGGAGATTCCCAGGCTAGACGTCTAATCAGAGCTACAGCTGCCAGCCACAGCCACAGCCACAGCCACAGCCAGGCCAGATCCGAGCCTCATGTGCTGCCTACACCACAGCTCACGGCAACGCTGGATCCTTAACCCACTGAGCAAGGCCAGGGATCGAACCTACAACCTCGTGGTTCCTAGTCAGATTTGTTTCTGCTGCGCGATGAGGGGAACTCTGATTTCTGTTTGTCTTTTGTCCAGCTACCTGCCCCTTGCCCACAGCCCTTCTTGCTCCATGGTTTTTAAAATATATACTTCATTTTTAGATTATTTACCAACCTAAATTAAAGTAACCAAAATCTTTAGGAGCAAGAAGAGTTTAGATAAAGTTAACATTGAATTTTAATAATGATTTTAATGATTTTACTCAAAGCTAGTTAAATCTTTGACAAATCTTAGCTTTTTAGGAAATTTTCTTTAAAGACTAATTTTATCCCTTGAATAAACTCTAGACAGTTTGAGGTATGATATTACTTTTGAACATTTAGAACATTTTCTCTTCTGTACTTTTGCCTTGTAACATAAAGAGGTACAGGGTAAAGAGTGACATTTCTGTTCTTGAACCTTTACATAAGATTTGTTTGGAGGTTTTAGGATGTTTATTCCTAATGTGCTCAAACTTCATGATTTGGAAACTTTGGGAGGGGAGGTATTTTTTCAGTTATTGTGCTAATATGGTATCTGGTGGCCCAGTCTGGAAACACATGTCCTTAATTTCTGAGAAATTTCCTTATATTAATCCTTTAGTAATTTTCTTTCTTTCCTTTTCTCTGTTTTCTCTAGTCAGAGGAATGGACCTCTGCATTTAAAAAAAGAAAATCTATTATTGTCTTTTGCATTTTGTGCTTGTGAATTAATTTTAACTTTTTTATTCCTTTATTCTTTTTGTTCTTTTTAGGGAGGGAGTATGATAGATGTTTGTATATGGTCAGTTTGTATTTCACTAGTGGACATTCTAAACATTCTGCAAAGTTCATGATACAAACTATATGATAATCATTTTTAAATATTTCCAGTATAGAATTAGGATTTATATTGAGTGTTAGTAGAAATTGTGTTCTTTTCTGAGAGAAAGCCAGGTTCCTTTGTAAAAAAATAAATGTATATGGAATTCCCTGGTGATCTGTTGGTGAGGACTTAGCACTTTCACCAGTGCAGCCCAGATTCAGTCCCTTCTCTGGGAACCGAGATCCCACATCAAGCCACTGCATACTATGGCCAAAAAATAAAATAATATACAAAATAATATGTATAGCTTTATAGAAGAATGTATAACTTATAGATGACTAATAAAACAAACATCAAACTTAGAGTGTTCCAAAACTTTGAGGCTTTCTTTTGTGCACCCACATCCTGTCTCCTCCCCACTTCCTCCATGTAACTTTATTAATAGGTTACTTTTAAAATCAAAGGTAGTAGTGAAATACTAGTTTTGTATACTATTTTCTTGTGAGGTTGTTTTTAAGTTATTGCTCCTAATTAAACGTATATCACAGTCTTATAAGTTTCTAAATTTGATATGGCATTCTTTGAAGAGGAGGATTCTGTAGTGGAGAGGAAAGTTTTGGAGATCTTATTTTGAAAATATGCGTTAACTGTGGCAAATATACATGTCCATAGAATCTAGCAGTTATGCTCACTGATTTTCAGGAGAGAAAAGGGGGCTTAGGTTAATTGCCACAGTGATCCACACTTTTGTAAGTCTTGAAAAATGTCTAGATTTATCAGTATCTGGAAGTTCCCATTGTGGCTCAGCAGTAACAAACCCAGACTAGTATCCATGAGGATACAGGTTTGATATCTTGCCTCACTCAGTGGATTCAGGATCTGGTGTTGCTGTGAGCTGTGGTGTAGGTTGCAGATGGGCTCAGATCCTGAGTTGCTGTGGCTATTATGTAGGCCAGCAGCTGTAGCTCTGATTTGACCCCTAGCCTAGGAACTTCCGTATGCCACAAATGTGGCCCTAAATAGAAAAAAAAAGATTTATCTGTGTCTGTGGTGTAGTTAGTATGTGAAGAAGTTAAATATTAGAGTTATAAGAAATGTCTAGCTTTGTGGTAGAAGCATAAACCATTGTAAGCTATGTTTTACTTTCTATGATTTTTGTCATTTTGTTTGATATCTTTTTTTTTTTTTTTTTTTTTTTTTTTGGTCTTTTTGTCTTTTAGGGCTGCTCCTGCAGCATATGGAGGTTCCCAGGCTAGGGGTCCAATCAGAACTGTAGCCACTGGCCTATACCAGAGCCACAGCCACACAGGAACCGAGCCATGTTTTCAACCTACACCACAGCTCATGGCAGTGCGGGATCCTTAACCCACTGAGCGAGGCCAGGGATCGAACCCACGTCCTCATGGTTACTAGTCGGGTTTGTTACTGCTGAGCCATGAGGAGAACTCCCCTATGTTCAGTATTTCTGAACTACATACTTCCTCTACTTTCAAGTCTTGTCAAATCTTTCTTAATGTTATGCATTCCTTTCCTTTCTTGCTATCACCCTCGTTATTTCAGACTCTCATAGTTTCACGTTAGGTGTTAACAGTTTCTAAATTGGTCTTATCAGAAGTTCTCTGATGGTACAGTAGGGTTTGTCTCTGCTGTGGTTTAGGTTTGATCCCTGGCCCGGGAATGTCTGCGCGCTATGGATGTGGCCAAAAAAATTGCTCTCATATGTTAATTTCTCTTTTTCAATTTATTTACTCTTTAATCAGATTGAGTTTTTGATTATATGTCAGTCTCTTCCCATTGGTTGTAGAATTAAGAACAAACTTCAACTTACCTGTCCAAACTAAGTAAATTATTGCTTGAATACAGTAACATGCTAAGTAGGCACTGAGCAAAATTATATAATGTCCTTATTTGTGGGAGGTAATGTGTATAATTTCTGATAGGTTTGAAATACCAGTATGGCTTATAATAACTGAGATGCCAGAACATCATTACTCATATCCATTGACAGTGCATAAGACACAGTTTGTACAGACAGAGCTTAATTTGGTAGAGAATAGACAAGTAAACAGGGCTTCTCTACACTGTGGTTTATATAAGGGCTGTATTGACTTAAATTGGGGAGCACATAAGAACGTTGAAGTTAGCTAGAAAAAGGTTGAGATGAGAGAGAGAAGAGTTACCGAAAGAAGAGCATGTATATGAGAGTCCTGGAGGATGGAGAGCTAGTTTAGGGGGTTAATGGCAATGGCTAGACTGGATCATGAAGGATATCTTGGGCCATGTTAGGAAATTTGGCCTTTATCCTGAGTATAGTGGGTAATCATGAAAGATTTAAGCATGAGAATGACATGATCAGATTTATATTTTAGAGAGATCAGCAATGTGGAGAGTGACTTTAAGGAATAATACTGGAGACAGGGAGAACATTTGAGTTTCTTATAGACATCTAGGGAAGAAATCACAGTAGTCTGCATTAAAGTGGTAATAGGAACTTAGGTATTTTAAGGTGGTAGGATTCATATGACTTGGTAAATGTGAACAAAGGAGAAGTTGGTATAGAAGTTTCTGGTTTGGGGCAACTGGTTAAGTGGTTTGAGAGAAATTTGATTTGTTAGGTTTGGACATGTTGACCACTAGGACACGGGGTGCTTAGCAGATTTGATTTGTAATTCAGAAGATAAAGGCTAAACTGGAAATGAAGATTTGGGAATTAATAGCCTAGAAATGCCATTTTGGAAGTCATGAGGTGGAAAAGGTCACCCTGGAAGACTGGACTGAGTGAAAATAGAGTACATAATAGAGTGTGTAAAGGAACGGGGAATTAACTTCGTGGCTTGGTGAAAACGAATCTTGCTGGCATCCATGAGGATGCAGGTTCGATTCCTGCTCAGTGGGTTAAGGATCCAGCGTTGCCATGAGCTGTGGTGTAGGTCGCAGGCGCCACTCAGATCCCATGTTGCTCTGGCTGTGGTATAGGTCAGCAGCTACACCTCCGATTCACCCCTTAGCCTGGAAACTTCCATATACCGCAGGTGCAACCCTAAAAAGACTAAGGAACTTGCATAGTTGAGGCCTAGAATAATCTTTAAAAATACCCTTTAAAACATCTTCTGTGGATTTGCTTTAATATTTTTATGAGATTTCCACTTTTTTTTTCTTTTTTCTTTTCAGGGCCTCACCCATGGCATATTGAAGTTCCCAGGTTAGGGTCGAATTGGAGCTACAGCTGCTGGGCACAGCCACAAGGGATATGAGCTGCGTCTTCGACCTGCAACACAGCTTGTGGCAACTCTAGGTCCCCAACCCACTGAGCGAGGCCAGAGATCGAACCCGCATCTTCATGGATATTAGTTGGATTTGTTTCTGCTGTGCCACAACAGGAACTCCCAAACTGGGACACTTTTAGAGTAGAAGGAGGTGCTTTAATAATGTTGCTAGAACAGCAGGCATAAAATGAAAAATTTGAAGATCTTGTTCTTTTTTTCCAGAATTCTTTTTTTGTGAAGTGCTAAAAAATGAAATGACAATAGATTAGAGTGTTAGTAATAAAAAAGCGTCTTTTGGCCAAGTAAATTTGCAAAATGTTGGATGCAAAGTTAACATATTTCTTTCTGTGGGACTTTTTTTTTTTTGTGTGTGTGTCTTTTTGTTGTTGTTGTTGTTGCTATTTCTTGGGCCACTCCTGCGGCATATGGAGGTTCCCAGGCTAGGGGTTGAATCGGAGCTGTAGCCACCGGCCTACGCCAGAGCCACAGCAACGCGGGATCCAAGCCGCGTCTGCAACCTACACCACAGCTCACGGCAACGCCGGATCATTAACCCACTGAGCAAGGGCAGGGACCGAACCCGCAACCTCATGGTTCCTAGTCGGATTCGTTAACCACTGCGCCACGACGGGAACTCCTCTGGGACTTCTTAGGACCTTTAATGTGTTAATATTATTCGAGAAGGAAGGGCATGGTGGGGAATTACAGAATCTTGAATTTCCTGGACTTGTTTTTGTCACCGCACCTTGTTTCTCACAATGTCTTATGAACCTAGTTTGGAAAATGCTGATTTAGAGTATCCTATCATTTAAATTGGAGCTTTTCAATATGAAGCTCAATCTGATTGTTTCTTAGTTATAAGTTTTATTTGGGAATTGTGATTTGTCATGTTTAGGCAGCTAAGTTTATTAAAATAAGTAAATTTTGTAGTTAAAAAAATACAGAATTCCCATTGTGGTGCAGTTGGAATGAATGCAACTAGTATCCATGGAGATGTGGGTTTGATCCCTGGCCTTGCTCAGTGGGTTAAGGATCCAGCGTTGCCATGAACTGTGGTGTAGATTGCTGATGCAGCTCAGATCTGGTGTTGCTGTGGCTGTAGCATAAGCCCTCAGCTGTAGCTCCAATTCGACCCCTAGCCTGGGAACTTCCATATGCCACAGGTGTGGCCCTAAATAAAAGCAAAAAAATAAAAACAAAAATAAATACAACCTCAGTTACATTTCCCTGAAAAACATTGCAGTTTTGTTATTGGGGGAACTTTTAGGATTGAGTGCTAATTTAATGAACAGATTTTGGAAAGGGCCTTTCAGGAGTTCCTGCACAGTGGGTTAAGAATCTTACTGCAGTGGCTTGTGTTGCTACTGAGTTGCCGGTTCAATCCCCAATCTGGCACAATAGGTTAAAAGATTTGGTCTTGCCACAGCTGAAGTGTGGGTCACATCTGTGGCTCAGATTTAATCCCTGGCCCAGGAACTTCAATATGCTGTGGGTACGGCTATAAAATAAATTAAAAAAAAAAAAAAAAACTAAACACAAAAGCTGTTTCAATGTTATTTCTTCTAAACTAGGCAATACGCCTCCATTTATTTCTTCCTTTTTCTCGTTTTAGACTTCGAATGCAGTGATAGGTATTGTTTCTCCTTGGTCACAAAATCTGTCTCTATGTTTTTGATCCTCAAATGCTGACTTCTAGATTTAGGAAAGAAAGAAGTGAACTTCCTTTTTTTTTCTTTTTTTTGGTCTTTTTGCCTTTTCTAGGGCCGCTCCCACAGCATATGGAGGTTCCCAGACTAGGGGTCCAGTCGGAGCCATAGGCACCGGCCTATGCCAGAGCAACGCCAGATCCGAGCTACGTCTGCCACCTACACCACAGCTCACAGCAACGCTGGATCCTGAGCAAGGCCAGGGATCGAACCCTCAAGCTCATGGTTCCTAGTTGGATTTGTTAACCACTGTACCACAACGGGAGCTCCTGAACTTCCACTTGTAAGAATATTAGTTGCGTTGAGTATTTGGAGAAATGCTCTGGAATTTGATTAGTTATATGTTTAAGGAATGGCATTAAGTTTCTGCTTATTCTTCATGAGTATGATAAACTCATTTGTTTCTTTTAGGACAATTATAGTATATTTCTTTGTTTTATTGTCCTCTAGATGTAACAAACTTTTTTGGAAATATTTTTGTGCTTCGAAAAAAAAATTACACTTCGTTGACAGTAACTCTGGCATTGGCATTTTGCCTTTTTTGAGGGGGTGGGTGAGGGGTGGTTAATGTTTTGAATATATTAAAATAGATGCTGTTAGGTTTTTGACATCAGAGACTTGTTAAGTAGCCAATCTTGCCACTCGATAAATTTCAGGAAGAGCGTGTAGTATGTTTTCATGGTCTTCATCTTGAGATGTATTTTTATGTGCATTAATGAAATTTCTTAAAAGAGTATGAGCATTTTTTTTTTTTTTTGCTTTTTTCTCTCCATTTTTTTTTAAAAATATATATATATTTTTATTTTCCCACTGTACAGCTGTACAGCAAGGGGGTCAGGTTATCCTTACATGTAGTATGAGCATTTTTAAAAGCTTGCTTTTACTGTAGGGAGTTTCCGTTGTGGCTTAGCAGTGACGAATCCAACTAGGATCCAAGATGACGTGGGTTGACCCCTGGCCTTGTTTAGTGGGTTAAGGATCTAGCGTTGCCATGAGCCGAGATGTAGGTTGCACACTCAGCTCAGATCCCAAGTTGCTGTGGCTGTGGCATAGATCGACAGCTACAGCTCCGATTTGACCCCCAGCCTGGGAACTTCCATATACCTCCGTTTGGCCCTAAAAAAAAAAAAACAAAAAAAAAAACAAAAAAAACCAGAAAAACCACTTTGCTTGTAAATATCTGTCATACCAGTCTGTTCTGAAGATAATGATCTGTGTAAATTTCGTAGTGCATTAGCAGTTTTACTTTATGTAGAATAAAAGATGCTTTTGTTGTTTCTTTTACCCGTAATTTATAGAATAATCAGGTGAAAGTACTCTGTTCTGTGTAGAAAAGGAAGAGGTGTTATCATTAAATTGGTTTCTGATAGGATTTAAATGATTACTTAGGCAAGCTGTCACTGCAAGACTTGAACAACTTTTCCTGTTTCTTTCCTTTTTTACTATTTTTTTTTTTTTTAATATGTCTTCGTAGTTTGTGAGGAATCATACCCAGGGCTGTTAGAACATTTGTATGATGCACCCCAGTGTTCATAGCAGAACTTTTTACGATAGCCAAGACATGGAAACAACCTAAATGTCTATCAGCAGATGAACACACAGACACACACACACAGACACACACACACAGACACACACACACAGACACACACACACACACACACACACACAAAATAGAATACTACCCAGCCATAAAAAAAAGAATGAAATAATGCCATTTGCAGCAACATGGGTGAACCTAGAGGTTATCATACTAAGTGAATTAAGTCAGAAAGAGAAAGATAAATACCATATGATATCACTTGTATGTGAAATCTGAAATAACACAAATGAACTTATTTCTGAGACGAATAGACTTACAGACATTAGGAAACAAACTTACGGTTACCAGAGGGGAAAGAGGATGGGGAGGGGTAAATTAGGAGTTTGGAATTAACAGATACAGACTTCTGTATGTAAAATAGATGAACAGCAAGGTCTTATTGTATAACACAGGGGACTACTTACAATATGCAGTAGTAAACCATAATAGAAAAGAATATAGGAGTTCCCGTCGTGGCGCAGTGGTTAACGAATCCGACTAGGAACCATGAGGTTGCGGGTTCGGTCCCTGCCCTTGCTCAGTGGGTTAACGATCCGGCGTTGCCGTGAGCTGTGGTGTAGGTTGCAGACGCGGCTTGGATCCCGCGTTGCTGTGGCTCTGGCGTAGGCCGGTGGCTACAGCTCCGATTCAACCCCTAGCTTGGGAACCTCCATATGCCGAGGGAGCGGCCCAAGAAATAGCAACAACAACAACAACAAAAAAGACAAAAAAAAAAAAAAAAAAAAAAGAAAGAAAAGAATATAAGTAAAAAGAACATTTGTGTATATCTTTTTCTAAGCTTGTTTTTCTCTTAAATCTTAAGATTGAAATATGGTAAGCTTAATTGTTTTTCTTGTGCACCCTGGGCAGTGTTTATTGAATAATTACCTTAAGATTTGGGAATCGTGGGGAAAAGTAGTCATCTGAATCCTAAGTAGTTCAGTAATCTTATTTGTAACCTTAAACTTGATTGGAAGGGAATTTCTTATCATATGCCACTGGGCTCTATAGTCTTGACAGTTTTAAATCCCAAGTTTTAAGGGTATGAATATTTAAGAAGCAAAACTCTCAGATTTTGCAGGTGACACAAAACTGGGGAGAATATGTTAGAAGACAGAGTCAAGAGGAATTCATCATCATCAGCATCATTTCCTGGACACTTATTAGATGATATCTACTGTACTTAGAATAGGTGATGTGGAGAAAACTGTCCTTGAAAAGCTCAAAGTCTAGGAGAGGATATAGACTAGAAAATGAACTATTTACAACACTGATAAGTTCTATAGTGCAGGGTGCAATTCTTCAACAGGGTTTTGAAAAGCTGGAATGATGAACTTGGGGAAAAAAAGGAAAGTTTAACAGCATTAAATATATAAAGTTCTTTTTTTTTTTTGTCTTTTTGCTATTTCTTC
Organism: Sus scrofa; assembly: GCF_054392235.1. Taxonomy (NCBI): domain Eukaryota; kingdom Metazoa; phylum Chordata; class Mammalia; order Artiodactyla; family Suidae; genus Sus; species Sus scrofa. The sequence continues at coordinate 176,794,736 of NC_139383.1, forward strand.
GGCCGCTCCCGCGGCATATGGAGTTTCCCAGGCTAGGGGTCGAATCGGAGCTGTAGCTGCCAGCCTATGCCACAGCCACAGCAACTCGGGATCCAAGCCGTGTCTGCAACCTACACCATAGCTCACAGCAACGCCGGATCCTTAACCCACTGAGCAAGGGCAGGGACCGAACCCACAACCTCATGGTTCCTAGTCAGTTTCGTTAACCACTGCGCCACGACGGGAACTCCTAAAGTTCTATTTTTATCAATTTTTAATTTTTTTAAATTTCATTTTAATTTTTTTTGACCATGCCCATGGCATGCGGAATTGAACCCATACCACGGCAGTGACCCTAGTCACAGCAGTGACAACACCAGATCCTTAACCCACTAGGCCACCAGGGAACTCCTAAAGTTCTGTTTTTATTTTTTATTTTATTTTTTTAGGATTGCACCTGCAACATATGGAAGTTCCCAGATAGGGGTCAAATCTGAGCTGTAGCTGCCAGCCTACACCACAGCCACAGCAACTCTGGATCCAAGCCATAGCTCACAGCAAGACTAAATCTTTAGCCCACTGAGTGAGGCCAGGGATCGAACCTGCATCCTCATGGATACTAGTCAGGTGCTTAACTTGCTGAGCCACAACAGGAACTTGTAAAGTTCTTTTTGTTTTGGTCTTTTTAGGGCAGAATCTGTGGCATATGAAGGTTCCCAGGCTAGGGGTCAAATGGGAGCTGTAGCCGCCAGCCTACCCAGCTGCCACGGAAAAGCTGGATCAAAGCCACCTCTGCGACCTGCACCACAGCTCATGGCAATGCTGGATCCTTAACCACTGATCAAGGCCAGGGATTGAACTTGCATCCTCATGGATACTAGTCAGGTTCCTTTCCACTGAGCCACAGCAGGAACTCCTGACACTTAAATTTTTGAAAACATTGTTAATGGATTTCACTAACTATACAGGATTATATTTCCTTAATTATAGAGGAGTAGAAGAATGAGAATATTTTATTAAATAGAGTTAAATTGTTACAGTTTTTTTTGGGGGGCACACCTTTGGCATATGAAAGTTCCCAGGCTGGAGGTTGAATTGGAGCTGCACCTGCCGACCTATACCATGGCTCACGGCAACGCCAGATCCTTAACCCATGAGCAAGGCCGGGGATCGAACCCGCATCCTCATGAATATTAGTCAGGTTCATTACTACTGCTGAGCTACAACGAGAACTCCATGTTACAGAATTTTGAAATTTTAAGGAACCTTTGAGAATCTATCATTTTTTTTAAAAAATAGCACACCTCAGGAGTTCTGTTGTGCTGCAGCAGGAACAAATCTGACTAGTATCCAGGTTCTATCCCTGTCTTCTCTCAGTGGGTCGGGGATCTGTCATTGCCCTGAGCTGCAGTGTAGGTCACAGTCTTGGCTCAGATCTGATCCCGCATTGCTATGGCTGCTATGGCTGGAAGCTGCAGCTCTGATTCGACCCCTAACCTGGGAACTTCCATATATGCCATATGTGCAGCACTAAAATGTGAAAAAAAACCCACAAATACTTCATTTTTTATTTATTCATTTTTTGGCCACACTTGCAGCATGTGGAAGTTTCCAGGTGAGGGATCAAACCCATGCCATAGCAGCAACCTAAGCCACTGCAATGACGATGCCAGATCCTTAACCTACTTAGCCACAAGAGAACTCCCAAATTTGTCATTTTTGAAGTGAGAAAATAAAACCTGAAAGATTGAGGTTCAGTAAATTAGTGGGTAAGTCAGTACTAGATTCCAGATTGTGTGTATAGTAGTACTGTTTTATATTGTATTTTACCTAGCATATAGTAGGTATACAGTAACTTTTCTGAATTAATTTGATTACTTGTTTCTGTCTTTGAAGACTAGCCTATCTTTATATGTTCATTGTCCCTATATTCCTCTTTCAGCAACTCATTTAGGTTTCACTCATTGAGCCAAAAAAAAAAAAAAAAAAAAAAAAAAAAAAAAAAAACCAAACCAAACACATTTATTGAATCTCTCTGTGCAGAGCAGCTTTTATTTATTTATATATTTTGGCTTTTTTGAGGCCACACCCGTGGCATATGGAGATTCCCAGGCTAGGGGTTAAATTGAAGCTACAGCTGCCGGCCTACACCACAGCCACAGTAACGTGGGTTTGGAGCCGCATCTGAGACCTCTACCACAGCTCATGGCAGTGCCAGATCCTTAACCCACTGAGCGAGGCCAGGGGTCAAACCCACAACCTCATGGTTCCTGGTCAGATTCGTTTCCTCTATACCACAACAGGAACTCCCCAAAGCAGCTTTTAAAGTTATATCTTCCTACCTCTGTGTGAGAAGTTTGATACTGTGTTAGAATTTTAAACTCTGGAGTTCCCGTCGTGGCGCAGTGGTTAACAAATCCGACTAGGAACCATGAGGTTGCGGGTTCAGTCCCTGCCCTTGCTTAGTGGGTTAACGGTCTGGCGTTGCCGTGAGCTGTGGTGTAGGTTGCAGACGCGGCTCGGATCCTGCATTGCTGTGGCTCTGGCATATGCTGGCGGCTACAGCTCTGATTAGACCCCTAGCCTGGGAACCTCCATATGCCACGGGAGCAGCCCAAGAAATAACAAAAAAAAAAAAAAAAGAATTTTAAACTCTGAATTAACTTTTTTATTGTAAAAAGTATTTTATCTAAATTTTAAAAGGTTTTTTTAAATTCAGGTTTGTTATTTTTAGTCCTCAAGTTATTATCTAGAAGGAGCTTTTTGAAGGACATATCCATATGTTTTATAAAATGTAGTACATAAATGGGGATGATGTTTAAATTATCAAAAATCAAAGCCATGGTTTGCCATTTTAAGAGTGTTTATTCTTGGCTCGAAGGAGAATTGAATCTCCCTCTTTTATTTTGTGGGAGCTAAATGCTTCATTTGTGATGGAAGAGACAAGGAGAGGAGGAAGATAATTGGCTCGAGGAGTAGGCACTACAAGTCATTTTTCAGTCATCTTAATTGAGAAATAAATAAAAGATGAGAAATTGGGTGGAACAACATTATGGAGAAGTATGTAACTAGCTTGACTTGCTGCTTTAGTAGAAACTGTCTAACTAGGTTTTCTGGTTGAACTGGGCATTGTTGACCAATTGCTAGTCTAACAGCTGCTTATTAACTACTTCAAGTGGAGAGAATTAGAAATGACCCAAAAGTCAGTTCCATTGAATAAAGAATCTGACTCTGAAAATAATGAATAAAATATTTAATGTATGCACTAAGAGAATTTTTGATGATTACTTTTATGGGTAGAAAGCAAAAGTATAAATGAAATATTGTTAAATTTGTTTTGTCTATCTTTAGAATTCATTTTGGTTTACAGTTGGTTACAAATTGATGCTAGATAAAGGTTCATAATATAGAGTCTGCTTTATGACTAATCCTCTGAAATGCTGCAGTGGGATGTGTAAACAAGAGTAATCATGTGGTTCAACAGAAAGTACCTAATTCTTATTCATGATTTACATATGACCTTTGATTGAGACAATAAAATTGTCTCAGAAAGCACTCTGTCCTTAATACTTGTTAATATTGCTTGATTATTGTCTTGTATTTATCTTTCTCAGAATATGGTCCCTTCCTTACATGCATACACACGCATCTACATATGTGTCTTGATGTGTGTTTGTAAAATCTTACGTATCTGAGGAGGAGATTTAAGTTGAAATGTCTTCTTATTGAATGGCTAGAATCTCCTCTACTCTGCCCTGAGAACATTGAAAGGCAGCCAAATCAGGATTTTGGATAGAGGATCCCGCTCTGTCAAAAGTTATCAGATAAAAGGAAAAAAAGAAATCCTCAAGATAGCCAAGTTCCCAATCATCCTAGAATGAAATACTCTGGTCTGCTCACCCACATAGTTCATCTGATCATCTTTTTTTTTTTTTCTATCTCTTTTTTTTCTTTTTGACTGCACCCAGGGCATGTGGAAGTTCCCAGGCCAGGGATCAAACTCATGGAGTGGTTGTGGCCTGTGTCACAGCTGTGGCAATGCTGGATCTTTAATGAGCTGCGCCACAAAAGAACTTCCTGATCAACTTTTTAGTGTCTTACTCATAGATGTACAGCCAAGACATCCCTCTTATTCAAGGGAAGTCATCAAGAGCAAGAAAGGCAGAGACCAAAGCAAATAGCAAAAAAGAACTCAGAGATTACAGAGACAGTGCAGTCAGCTGAAGAAAACAACATCAAAAACCCAATTTATTTATATCCTCAAGAGAAAAAAAGATACTGCATTCATGAAAAATAAGAACAAAATGCAGAGGGAAAAGAAAAAGAAATACAGAGCAAACAAAAAAGAGCTCATTGGAATTAAAATTTTAATAGAAGAGTTAGAAGATAAAGTTGGGGAAACTTCTCAGAAAACAAAGCTAAAGATAACAGATGTAAATGCAAGAGGAAAAAGAAAATAGACCAGGAGTTCCCATCTAGTGCAGTGAAAGCAAATCGACTGGGAACCATGAGGTTGTGGGTTCGATCCCTGGCCTCGCTCAGTGGGTTAAGGCTCTGGCATTGCCCCGAGCTGTGGTGTAGGTAACAGACACAGCTCGGATCTGGCATTGCTGTGGCTGTGGTATAGGGAGGCAGCTGTAGCTTCGATTCTACTCCTAATCTGAGAACTTCCATGTGTGGCGCCTAAAGCAAACAATACAAAACAAAACAAACAAAACAAAACTTCCCGGAATTGAGGAACATACATCTCTAAATGTAAAAGATTAGCAATTATCAGTTCATACAATTAAAAAAAAAAAAAAACCTAATCCAGGATACAGTGTTGTAAAATTTTAGAACACGTGAAGAAAAGGTGACTGTGAAGGAATGGGGATCAGATTGTGCCAGGCGTACTAAGATGATGAGGAAAGGCCTTCAGAATTCTCAAAGAACATATTTTCCTGTTTGGAATTCTATACTGAGCCAAATTCAATTATTAAATATGGGTAAATGAAGATATTTTCAGACAATGCAAGGAATAAAAAAGGTGTATTTCCCATGCCTCCTTCTCAGGAAGCTACTGGAGAAAAAACCCCCGCTATAAAGAGGAAATCAAGAAAGGAGGAAGTGAGATCAAGGAAACAGGAGTCTAACATGAAGGCAGACAAGGGAATTCCCAAAATAAGTTAAACGGAAATTCTATGAACATAGTTTTGTACTGCGTCTAGAGAGTAAGCAGTCCAAATTGGTCATTTTTTTCCCTGACAGAGGGTTGTAAGAGGTATATTTTTATTTATTTATTTTTGTCTTTTTGCCTTTTCCAGGGCCGCTCCCACGGCATATGGAGGTTCCCAGGCTAGGGGTCTAATTGGAGCTGCAGCCACCAGCCTACGCCAGAGCCACAGCAACACCGGATCCTTAACCCACTGACCAAGACCAGGGATCGAACCCGAAACCTCATGGTTCCTAGTCGGATTCGATTAACCACTGCGCCACGATAGGAACTCCTGTAAGAGGTATATTTTTAAGAAATGCAGTGATTTACCTGAATATTTGAATATGTCGAGAGGAAAGTTATTCTTTTAGTAGTTTACAGATAAATTAGTAGTAGCATAGAAAACTAAGCAAATGCAGAAATGGTGCAGTTATTAACTAGAAGGAAAGCAAGCTCATACGTAAAAGGAACAGTAGTCAGGATGTACTTTTGGTATAGCTGTGAATATTATTTATAGCCATAGTAATAATTAAACACCAACAGTTGATTCAACCAGAAATTTTGATGGGAAAATGGAGGTAGAGGACATGTAATAGATCTAAATTTTTTTTTTTTTTTTTTTTCCTCTCCATTTTTGGCTGCCCTGTGATATACAGAGCTCCCAGGCCAGGAATCAGATCTGAGCCACAGTCACAACCTAAGCTGCAGTTGAAGTTACACGGGATACTTAACCCACTGTGCTGGACTGGGGATTGAACCTATGTCCTGGAGCTCCCAATATGCCACTTATCCCATTGTGCCACAGTGGGAGCTCCAGATCTAAATCACTCTTTTAGTAAGAGGTCATTTTTTTCCCTAAAAGTAAAAAATTCTAAATAGCTTTAAAAGATCTACTATATAGTGGAAATAGTGAAAAATGGCAGTAGAAATAGCTAAAAAGACTTGAAAGTGGATGCCTTAGATTTATGAAAAATGGGTAGGGCAGAGAAACATCTGTTTTCCTTTAAAACTATTTGACTTTTAAAACTGTGTGCATGTCCAGACCTGAAGAACAGACTTGTGGTTGGCCAAGGGGGAATGAGGAGGGAATAGGGTAGACTGGGAGATTGGGGTTAATAGATGCGAAGTATTACATTTAGAATAGATAGACAATAAGTTCCTACTGTATAGCACAGGGAACTATATCCAGACCGTGATGGAAAATAATATAAAAAAAGAATATATATGTTTATATATATATGCATGTCTGTGTGACTGAGTCACTTTGCTATACAGCAGAAATTGGCACAACTTTGTCATTCAACTATACTTTAATAAAAAATAATTTTTAAAAAACCATGTGCATATCTATCTGATTTAAAAGATTCATTTAAAAAAGATGCCCCTCAGGAGTTCCCATTGTGGTGCAGCAGAAACAAATCCGACTAATGTCCATAAGGATGCAGGTTTGATCCCTGGCCTCACTCACTGGGCCAGGGATCCCGTGTTGCGGTGGCTGTGGTGTAGGCAGGTAGCTGTACGTCCGAGTCAACCCCTAGCCTGGAAACTTCCATATGCCAAGGGTGTGGCCCTTAAAAAAAAAAAAAGGAGGGGGGCAGGAAAAAAAAGGTGCCCCTCATAGTGCTTTCTTTACAGAGTATACCTATTTCTCAGGCATTCTAAGTTCCCTAGGATCCTGAGAATTGTATCATTTGGGGATGTAGAGTTACCAGAATGCTATTTGAGGAGGCAGTGATTTCTAGTAGCAGTGGTTGATGTTATCCTTACTTATAAATATTCATTTTGTTGTAGTGCTAACAAATGGAGATTTGTAAACACATGAAAAATGAAAATATATTGCGTTTCAACATTTCAGATGTGTTTAGTTTTTCTCTGTGTTGTCAACACTTTACATTGTGAATTGACTGCTGTTCCATGCTTCCCTGAAGCTTTTTGGTTTAGTGATAACTTCAGATGTTTGTTTTTCCCGCTTTCTTTTGTTTGGTTTTTAAATACTGTATGCTTATTACGGTCCTTAAAAAAGTATGCAGCAGCTGCTCCGATAATAGTAGATAGCACTTCATCTTTCACTATACCTGATAATAAGGTGCAATGGTTAATTTGAATCCAGATGTTTTCTTTTATCTTAACCATCTTGATTGATTGATTGATTGATTTTGCCTTTTAGGCCTGCACTTGGAGCATATGGAAGTTCCCAGGCTATTGGTTGAATCAGAGCTGCAGCTGCCCATACCACAGCCACAGCAATGCAGGATCCAAGCTGCATCTGTGACCTGTGCTGCAGCTTGTGGCAATGCGGGATCCTTAACCCACTGAGCAAGGCCAGGGATCAAACCCGCAACCTCATGGATACTAGTCATTAACCAGTAATTGTTTTAAAAGCCGAAATGGGGAGTTCCCGTCATGACTTAGCAGAAATGAATCTGAGTAGCATCTATGAGGATGCAGGTTCAATCCCAGGCCTTGCTCAGTGGGTTATGGATCTGGTATTGCCATGAGCTGTGGTGTAGGTTGCAGATGTGCCTCAGGTCCTGCTGTGTCTGTGGCTGTGGCCTAGGCTGACAGCTGTAGCTCCGATTTGACCCCTAGCCCAGGAACCTCCATATGCCTTGGGTGTGGCCCTAAAAAGCCAAAAAAAGATAAAAATAAAAGCCAAAATGTTGAAGTTTGAGGTTGAGATGGAATGTTAAATAAATTGATCTTTTAAAAAGTTTTTCTGTTTCCTAGTTAAAAGGCATGTGGCTTGTTTTCTCTAAAAGACACTAGCAATGTAAAAGTACCACATTTGGAGTAGAATTAGTTGTGTAACATTCAACAAATTTTCTTCCTTCCTTGTCTTTTTAGGGCCACACCCTGGCATATGGAAGTTCCCAGATTAGGGGTCGAATTGGAGCTATAGCTGCCAGCCTATACCACAGCTCACGGCAACGCCACATCCTTAACCCACTGAGCAACGTGAGGGATTGAACTCACATCCTCATGGATATTACTTGGGTTTGTTACTGCTGAGCACTGACGTGACCTCCCACATTCAACAAATTTCTTAACCTTCCTAGGCCTCAGTTTTCCCATCTGTAAAATGAAGACAATACCTACCTCATAATTATGGTGATTAATTATGCATCCTGTGAGAGCAAAAACAAAAATTATACCTATGTCATTAACTTTTTTCTTCTGATCATCAAGGAAGAGATTTTATTTTATATGAATTGTCAATATGTTCTTCATAAAAAGAACAGTGATACATCTGTGCTGCATTTAAATCCTTATACCCAAAGAGTCAGGACAAAAGCTGCCTTAAGTTTACCGTAATTAATGAATTTCAGTTTTTGATTGTGTTTGACTTCGAAGAGTAGAGTTGAACTGAAATGGAAAAACATTCTTCTCTTTCTAAAAATTTACCTTATTTTCTCTTTAAAACAAAATGCATTTGACCATTGCCAACTTAAATTTGTTTTTAACCTATAATCTTTGAAACATAATTTGTGTTATTTCTCTAAGAGTAAAAGCTTACTTATTTTTTTTTGTTTTGTTGAATTACAGTACTTTTTATTGAATATAACTGAATTTATACGGAATTTTCGCCATAGTCACTCTCCACTCTAATTCCTGCTATAAAATACTGTAGGTTCAAGATTTCTACACATTTTTCTCATTTCTCTACTTAGTCTGGATTAACCCCTTATTGCCTACAGGATACAAATCTGTGTAAGTGAAGAGAAACACTACCCGACTTCACCCCTTTCTTAGCCTGTTTCTCAGTTCCTCACAAGGCTCCCTTTGGCAGGGTGGTCTCAACCTGAACCCTGCCCTGGCTGTCCACTTGAGCTTGTGCTACTGTCTCCACTCCTACTCCAAACTTCCTCCTGTTTCTTTAAACCACAGATCCTAAATCTGTTAAAATTCTCTGCCTTCACATGGACCGTCCATTCCTAGCAATCAAGCTAGATCTACATACTCCTGACTTTCCCAGTTCAACTCCCCTTAGCGTCACCACCCAGCTCATCCAGCTCATCTTCTGCTAGAGCACTCTTTCAAATTACACTGCAGTTTCCTAGAATGAAAGAAGTCTAGAGCAGGGTTCTCTTTGCAAATCCCATGAATGTGGGCACGTACAACTTAAGTGAAAATATACTTTCTAAATGGAGAAACAGTGATTTATGACTTTGCATCCAGGAGAAGCTTACTTATTAATACAGTGCCTGTATTGCTGAAATACCTGTTCCTTCTTAAATAAGTAATAAAAAAAAAAATCTTAAGAACTATTTTGTACTCTGAAGACAGTTTGGAGAGTAGGGAGAAGTTGATATCTTCTGACATTATAATCTCTGATGACATACTCTAAAAAGAGAAACATTTATAGGATTTGGGGTAGAATTTGTTTTTAAAGCCTATGTTATATCTTTGGATAAACATAAGATTTGGGTTTGCATTATAGTTATATGTATAGTTATCATTGTAGAATTCACCCCCACCCTTTCTTCTGGTGTGACTTTCTTATTTTGTTGATTCATTTATTGTCCAGGCATTTGATGAGTTACTTATCAGATGTACCATAGTGTTAGAATGCTGAAGATAACATGACATTGTACCATAGAGGACTTCAATCTGGTCACGGAATTATTTGTAAAAAGGAAAATTATAATATAGCAAGATAAGTGCTAAAATAAAGATAGGAAAAATGGCCAGTAAGAGTTGTGAGAAGAGAGTCATTTAGTTCTGCCAGGCTTAAGAAGCAAGGCTGACCAAAGCTGAGCTTCACAGAAATAAAGCATTTACCAGGCCATAGAAGGCAGGGGAATGGTTCATACTACTTTGATTAACCAACTATATTGCATATAAAGCTCTTTATACACTTGTTTTTCACACTGTTTTGTTTTTCTTAATTGTTTTATAATCTGAAAATAACTTCTAGATGATTGGCTTGGGATGAGTGTCATCTCAGGGAGTGCTGGTAAATTAGGGCAGCTTAGCTTTTGCGTTATGATATTTGGGATGTGGTGAGGGGATACAACAGTTGGGGAAATAGCAAGTGTTAATCTCATATGTGGCTTTCATCCTGACTCTTCCCTGTCAGTGGTGGTAAAGTCAGGATTCTGCTGTTAATACCTGTATGATCTTGGGTAAGCTGTTTCTTCCTTTGGATTTCATTTTCCTCAGCTTTATTTATTTATTTATTTATTTATCTATTTATTTATTTATTTTTGCTTTTTAGGGCCACATTGTGGTATATGAAAGTTCCCAGGCTAGGGGTCGAATCAGCTACAGCTGCTGGCTTACGCCACAGCCACAGCAACCCGGGATCTGAGCCACATCCGCGACCTACACCACAGCTCACAGCAGTTTCCTCAGCTTTAAAATGAGAGAATTGATGTAGGTGGGTATTTTCTGTTGGTAGTCTCTTAGTAATTGGGGAAAAAGGTGAAAGAGTGACCAAATAAGTTTGGAAACACAGAGTTAAAACTTAGAATTTCTTTACTACAGCCTTATATGTTATGGTGTTAAATTCCTGTACTTCTTAGCCTGGCTTTGCCAGTAGAGTGTCAATAATACGGTTTAGTGGGAAGATCATAGGCTTTAGAATTATACATATCTGGGTTTGAATCCTGATTGATATTTAGTATCAGTGTGGCCTTTGTTAAGTTGCTTAACTTTTCTTAACTAGTTTCTTCATATATAAAGCAGGAAGGATAATACCTGTGGAGTTGTAAAGATTTAATGACAACCCATATGAAAATATCAAATATATTTGGCATATAATGGGTCAAAAAAAGTATAGGTTAAACCTTATAAATTCTGAAGTTAGTGTTGGATGTAATATCTGATGTTATTTGTATCCTGCCTACATCTGATGTTTGAAGTAGACTGTTAATGTAATTCACATATACTTATTTAATTTTTCCCCAAGAAAATAAATGTTCTTGAGGGCTCATTACTTTTTGCCATCCGGAATACACTCAGCACTGTCCTGGAGACTTAGTAAGTGCTTGATAAATACCTGAGAATTTCATTGTAACAGTGGAATGAGGTGAGATGTGGTTCTACGTGGTGTATACTTTTACATCTTATATAACACTAGGTAGAAGTCGGTGAATTTTTGAATATTTATTATAAATTTCTTTAGCTGGAGTTCCTGTTCTTTGGCTCAGCAGTAATGAATCCGACTAGTATCCATTGAAGATGTGGGCCCAGTTTCTGGCCTTTGCTCAGAGGGATAAGGATCTGGCATTGCCCTGAGCTGTGGTTTAGGTTGCAGATGCTGCTTGGATCTATCTTTGTTGTGGTGTAGGCCAGCGGCTGCAGCTCTGATTTGCAGCTCTGCAGCCTTCCTAGTCTGTGAACTTCCATATGCCACAGGTGCAGCCCTAGAAAGAAAAAAATAATAGATTTTTTTGGTTACGTATATTAAATGGCTAAATTTTAAGTTTGAATATTCAGACTACTGTATATAGAACACACTTGATCTTAGCCAAAAGGCAGAGAAGCAATTACTATATATAGAATAGATGGTAATGGGGACCTACTGTATATAGCACAGGAGAATTTACTCTGTACTGTATGGTAACCTATCTGAGAAAAGAATTTGAAGAAGAATGGATGTATGTGTATGTATAACTGATTTACTTTGCTATATGCCTGAAATTAACATAACTTTCTAAGTCAACTATGTTCCAATAAAAATTTTTAAAATATTTTAAGTTTGAAATAACTAGAATTGACTGTAAATGAGCTGACCTTTAAGCAAACCATAAGGAGAAAGTATTTATTATAACACTTTGTTTAATGTTGTAAATTATATTATTGGAATACTAATGTTTTACATTTTGTTTTGTCTCTAAGCAAATGGTTATGAGCCTTAGAGTTTCTGAACTCCAAGTACTGTTGGGCTACGCCGGGAGAAACAAGCACGGACGCAAACACGAACTTCTCACAAAAGCCCTGCATTTGCTAAAGGCTGGCTGCAGTCCTGCTGTACAAATGAAAATTAAAGAACTCTATAGGCGGAGGTTCCCCCAGAAAATCATGACGCCTGCGGACTTGTCCATCCCCAGCGTACATTCAAGTCCTATGCCAGCAACTTTGTCTCCATCTACCATTCCACAGCTCACTTATGATGGTCACCCTGCATCATCACCGTTACTCCCTGTTTCTCTTTTGGGACCTAAACATGAACTGGAACTCCCACATCTTACATCAGCTCTTCACCCAGTCCATCCGGATATAAAACTTCAAAAATTACCATTTTATGATTTACTGGATGAACTGATAAAACCCACCAGTCTAGGTAAGATTATTCTATAATGGTTATTTGGTTACTTTTGGAGGAAATATTTTCTTTTTCGAGTTTGACCCAATTTATTATTCATAATGACAATTACATTTGGTAGTAGCATCCAGATGGTAATAAGGATCTTTCAATTTTATTTCTTTTTTTCACTTTTTTGGGGGGAATCTTTCAATTTTAGACAAAATCAAGAATGTAGAAGCTGTCTTTTAGACAGAAAAAAAGTATATTCAGGTCTGCAGTGATGATTGCTGACACAGTAAATGTTAAAAAGTTTTCAAGAATATAAAACTTGGAGTTCCCGTCGTGGCACAGTGGTTAATGAATCTGACTAGGAACCATGAGGTTGTGGGCTCGGATCCCACATTGCTGTGGCTCTGGCGTAGGACTGTGGCTGCAGCTCCAGTTCAACCCCTAGCTTGGGAACCTCCATATGCCGCTGGAGCGGCACTAGAAAAGGCAAAAAGACAAAAAAAAAAAAAAAATATATATATATATATATATATATATATATAAAACTTTTTAAAGTCTTAACATTTTAGATTGTTGATTAATATTTTACAATAACCCTTACAAATTAAATAAATTAAAACCCAGTAATTACTATCAGTCTCTGAATTCACTTTTTAATTTTCAAGGGTTGATGACATCTAAAGCAAATTACTCTTTTTGATTCTTTAAATGAGTAAATGGTTTTAATTATTATAAAAGGATATTTGAACCCTAATATATAGTATTTCAATTTCAGCTGACTTTTTCAAATGGATGTGTGTGCTTTGCAGGGGCACACATGATCATATTTATATAATACTAATGAATACTTGAAATTTCATGTACTGTGTTCTACCATTTGATTTGTGTCTAGAATATGCTGTTAATAATTCAATGTATTAACTTGAAATTTTAATTTATATAATTCTACCTTTATTTAGGGTAGAATAAAACTTACCCTATTGTGATCTCTGATACTTTTGGTGTAAAATATTTAAAATATCAGACTTCCAGATGCTGGTTTGTTATTATAAATCAGTGGTTGGCAAACTATGGTTGGCAAAGCAGATGCATCCTGCAGCCTTTTTTCTGTGGATCTGAGCTAAGTTGTTGTTGTTGTTTTTTAATATTCCTAAAGAGTTATAAACTAAAACGAAAACGAAGAATATGCAGCAGAGATCATGTATCTGCAAAAGCTAAAATATTTGTCTGATCCTTACAGAAAAAGTTTTCTGACCCCATTAACAGATCATTAAACATTTCAACTTGGGGGGTTGGTGAGTGTTGAATTTTTGAGAACATTTACAGAAGCTCTTTGAACTAGGAAATGTTTGTTTTAAATTATATCAAGTAGAATACCTGAATAAATTAACATTATAGGAGTCATTTTCAAACAACATGAATTTTATGTCACTTTTTTAAAATAGCCATTAATAAGAAAAATTAACACTTGTTGAGAATCTGTCCTAAGTTTTTAAAACCTATACATGCTCATTATAAAAAATGAAAGTGCTGAAGTCCCTTCCTCATTAGCAGTTTAATATCTATGCATATGTGAGCAAGTTATGTTTCCTGTTCTTAAGCAGGAATCGTATTAGACATAGTATTCTCTGACATGCTCTTTTTTTTTTTTTTGGCTTTACTAGTATAGACAGTTTTCCTTGTCTTATTCTTCATTTTTAATTGAAGGCCATATATACACAATTATATATATATATATATATATATATTCTAGCTCATTTCTTATTAAAGACTGTGTTCTTTTCTGTGTTCTAAATAAGTCCTCTATTAAAAGGCATATTTTTCTAGTTTTTCACTGCCAAAAACATGCTGTAGTCAACCTCATCTGAAATTTGAAAGAAAAAAAAGATGTTAGTGGCTTTTATTTGATTTGATTCCCAGCTCTCAAATTTTTCTTCTGGTCTTAATAATTAATGTATCCTGTTTTCAGTTTCACTAATGTAAATTTCAAGTACCAGTGTGAATAGATGATGTTTACATACATATCTAATTTTGTTATGAAAAGTAGAAATGCAAACTAGAAATACATTATGGTTATGTTTGATAATATTTTAAATAAAAATTGAGCATTTTAAATTTATTTCACAGAGGTACTTTTCTTGAATATATGTTATGTCTTCATTTCTAATTGTCTATACTTTTTTTAAATGCCTTTGTAGCTTAATATATCATAATTTATATCTTACATCTTGTTGTTTTAATACTTTAGGGTACTTTATCCTTTTGAAATTTTTAATGTGTAATAGTAATGGGAAAATATATCTGATTTCTCCCTAAACACATATTTGAAGTAGATAGTTCTTAAGAAATTATGTTATTAAAGCTGACAATAGTATTTGCTGTCTTTCTATAGTATTTTCCCTCTAATGACTATTTTCAGAGAATAGTCAATAAATTTTAAATAATTTTTCTTGCTTGGAGTTCCCTTTGTGGCACAGTGGTTAACGAATCCAACTAGGAACCATGAGGTTGCAGGTTCGATCCTTGGCCTTGCTCAGTGGGTTAAGGATCTGGCGTTGCCGTGAGCTGTGGTGTGGGTCACAGACGAGGCTCGGATCCCACGTTGCTGTGGCTCTGGTGTAGGCCGGTGGCTGTGGCTCTGATTGGACCCCTAGCCTGGGAACCTCATGCCGTAGGAAGCAGCCCTAGAAAAGGCCAAAAAAAAAAGACAAAAAATAATTTTTCTGTCTTTACTCCCAGCTGAAAACTTATAGACTGTTTCATGGGGTGTTTCTGAGTGACAGTTTAAAAACAATGTCGTAAAGTTTTGCCCATTCTTTATAACCAGTAAGTAAACCCTTGCATTTGCAAAATTGACACTGGGTTGAAGTATTAAAATACTTCCCACGAGATTTATTTAATTGGACTTTCTTTGTCTTGTCGAGCCTCATCATTTGCACATTCTGTATTTGTGAAGTCTGCTATCTCAAACTTATTTGTAAATCCAAAATCACTACTCAGAACAGTTCTATAGCTATTTATAGACATGCACAGAGCTGCAAAAGGTTTGAGATGGCTGATGTGTGCTTTCCCACACATGAACCTGTGGTTGAACTATGTGATTCTTGCCTTCTTGTTTTCAGCTCTCTTACCATAAACAAGTGTCCTCTTTGCATGTTACTTAATGCCACATTTTTTGCGTTTCTGTGCTTTTTGTTGGTGATTGCTTGGTCTAAAATGGCCCCAGGGTTTCACTGGTTAAGGACTCCGTGGTTAAGGACTTGGTGTTCTCACTGCTGTGGCTTGGGTTACTGCTGTGACTCAGATTTGATCCCTGGCACAAGAACATCCACATGCCGTGGGTGTGGCCAAAAAAATAAATAAATGACCCCCAAGCATAGTGCTAAAGTTTTGTCTAGTGTTCTTAAATGCAACAGAGCTGAGTTGTGCATTATGGAGAGAATACATGTATTAGATCAGTTTTGTTCAGGCATGAGTTACATTGCTGTTTGCTATGAACTTAGTGTTAATGAATCATCAGTATATATTAAATAAGGTGTCTTGAGACAGAAACACACATAAAACAAGATTAGATATTGATCAGTTGATGAAAATGTGACCAGAGGCTTGCAGGAACCTAATCCTGTATTTCCCCTAAGAGCAGTGGTTCAGTATTCACTAATTCATTGTTTGTGGTGACTTTATAGAACATAATTACCACAAATAATAAAAATTGACATTTAAAGTGTAATTGTATTTGAATACCAGTTTTCATGAATAAATCCATTGTTTGTGGTATACACACTAAATGAATAGGTAGGGTAGAGTTTTGCTTGGTGATATTGTAAATAGATTTCTGATTTCTCATTATTATCCTAAAATTAAGATAAAGGCAGACATTTTGGCTATCCATGAAAAGATCTACCAGAAAGTAATTTGTGGAAGTGTATTGATCCAGCGAATATTTGAGATGGAAATACTCACTGGATCTGGAAGAGATTGAGAAAAGAGTCTGAGTAATCTGCAGAGTTTAAGCTGAACATTTAAAAAAAAAATTTTTTTTTTTTTTTTTTTTTTTTTTTGCTTTGTTTTAAGGGCCACACCTTCAGTGAAATGGTAGTTGAATCGGAGCTGTAGCTGTCAGCCTACACTGTAGGTCATGGCAATGCTGGATCCTTAACCCACTGAGCGAGGCCAGGGATCCTCTTAGATACCAGTCCAGTTTGTTACCACTGAGCCACAAGGGGAACTCCTAGGATGAGCATAGGCCCTGTTAAATTAAAAATAATTGAAAAAAAGAATCTAAGATTTTTAACATTGTTAAAGGGCTGTCTCTGTACTTAACTAAATGAAGTGACTACTTCACAGAATTCAGTTTTCTAAAGGGTTACTTTTGCCGGTAGATTACTTGTTTTGAATCTAGGAAGATATTTTCAGACAAGTTAAATACCTTCCACCATTCTTTTTGTTTCTAAACATACAGATGTTTAAAATCATCACAAACTTTTAAGAGTTTAGTTATGACCTATTGCATAATAGCATAATTCATCACAATCACTTGAGTCCAGAATGTGATGGAATAAATTTAATTTTTTATTTTTTTCCCTCTTCTTTATCTTTTTTTTTTTCATCTCTTTAGGGCCACACCCGCGGCATATGTAGGTTCCCAGGCTTGGAGTCTAATTAGAGCTGTTGCTGCCGGCCTACGCCATAGCCACAGCAATGCCAGATCTAAGCCATGTCTGCGACCTACACCACAACTCATGGCGATGCCGGATCCTCAGCCCACCAAGCCAGGCCAGGGATCTAACCCAAAACCTCATAGTTCCTAGTCGGATTCGTTTCTGATGCGCCATGGCAGGAACTCCCATTTTATTTTTAAGAACTAGATTTAAACAGATTTTAAGATGTTCCAGTGTAAGCTGAATGTTTTTTATGTGTGATTCATGTTTCTAACTAAAATCAAAACAATGGTTTTGGTATTCCCCTGTAATATTATTAGATAATATTTATCCATCTTTATAATCATGTTGTTATTTCTTTAACTGTAAGTAATTTTAAGGTTTTTATTCATTTTGGAACACAAAGAGAAATCTTTTCATTGTCCGTAGTTAACTAGAAGAATTGGGAGATGAAGTGGAGTAGTTGTAATGTAAAATGCTTGATTTACTCAGTATTTTTGTCTCAGTATTAAAATTCTGTTTGTTCCCTGAGGCCATTTCTAATGTTTAAAACCTTTTCCATTAATCTTTCTAAGATGCCCCCCTTATATCTGACAGTTCTTACCCCCATCCAAATCAACTTGACTTTCTTTCATGCTCTTATAACATTTTATTGTTGTTAGTTCCTCAAAATGGTAGGACTCTGCTTGCTGTATTCATCTGTATATTCCCATAATAGATAGCTGTGAACCTGCTATGTGGTAGTTGTTCAGTAAACATTTATTATCTCTCCAATTTATTTAAATACAGTGTTGAAGAAGTAAGAGTCTGTTCTTACATTTTTGCAAATTATTTGGATGCTACAGACTTAGGAACTTGAAACACTGAGACATTTTAATTGATCATATGGATGTCATTCTTAAGTTTGTGATAAAACAAGTCACTTATTTTATCTGTTTTTTTTTTAAGTCTTGGAAGATGGCTTCTATTTAAATTTTAATGTTTGTCAAACAATCTTTTCCATTAAACACCACAAATTTCTCTGTTACGTATGTTTGATTTTCCTCACCTCAGTTACAGGTAGTTCTAATTTGATGTGAGTCAGTACCTGTATTTCCTATGGAAGTGTACTGGGTTTATATTCTCAGTATTTTAGAGAGCTAGATCAGTCTCTTTCCCTTTTTAAAGTAGAACATTTCTGTATGGAAAATTACAATTATTTTGGGCTTGGGAAGATGTATGAATAATTTATAGAAAAGATTTGAATAAAAAAATTGTAAATTTGGTTTTTTGCCTTAGGAAACAAGGCAGCAGATGCTTCAGCACTCCTAAATAGTTAAAATGATCCATCTTATTTTGTGCAGTGCGGGTAAGGTTTCTGCTACATCTTAATAACATTGGTTACCAGTGTTTTCTGCCAAGGGCTCCTCTGGCATTGGATTAGATTTCACAGTTTCCTTCTCCTCTCATTTTTTATAATTGAGTTTGCCTTCCTCCACATGCCTAATAGCCAATGCCTGGAGATCAGGTGATGCAAATTCAGGGACATAGGCTCTGATAAGTATTGGAAAGGGCATTCAAAGGTTTTATGATTCACTCTACTTTGCTTTTAGAAAATTTGCCTTCTAACAATTCAGCACAAACTGTGCTCCTCTCTACTTGAATTTTGGAAAATCAAACGCAGTAATTTTTTCTGTAGATGGGTTTCTTCCCTAGAAACTTCTCTTCCTAATTTGGCAGCACTGGTTTCTGATTTATGAGACAAAATCTAAGATTTACTTTTTTAATCTACATCCCTCTGTAGATAATCTGTCTTTGTATCTGGTGAATTTGATTTAATATTCTTATTATCATCTGTACAAGAGGCCAGAGGCCCGAAGAATCTGCTGTGTTTTTAATAAAAGAGGTCTGTGTTCTTGAGTGTTACCTTGGGAACTAAGATTGATGGACTTTGTTGTTGTTGGGAAGAAATCTTGACAGTAAAAATCAGTAAAGAATTGTTCTGTATAGTTGTAAAAATGACATTAAAGCATTTTAATTGTGAGATTAATAAGCCAGCCATTTAGGTTTAGAAGGAAGCAAGTACAGTTTCATAGAGAAATCCAATATAAAAGATTTTACTGGAATGAGATGTAAAGATCAAATATGTAGTATATGTCATGTTTGAAATACAGTATTTCAGAATTTGCTAATGAATTCTATACCACTTTGGCCCAGTCTCCCAAGCACAAATTGAGTTAGCATAACGATTTGAGATTAGCCAGCTGGAGAACTTGGTTGTGGTAATCATAGGATAGGTAAGATGGTGCAACAAAGGGAGAACCCATTTTTAGCATTCCATTTCTTTCCATTTTTTTTTTCTTTGGCTGCGCCTGTGGCATGCAGAAGTTCCCAGGCCAGGGATTGAACCTGCATCACAGCAGCAACCTGAGCCACATCAGTGACACCAGATCTTTAGCCCACTGAGCCACCAGGGAACTACCTTTTCCTCTTCCTTTTTCTTTTTTTTTTTTTTTTTTTTTTTTTTTGAAGAAAAATATTGTTGATTGATATCTGAGGGATTGGAAGGTAATTTTAAGCCATTCCCTTTTTTGAGCCTTACTATTTTGGTGTTGACAGTGCTTGCAGATGACCGCAATAGTTTTGAGCAGTAATTAGTCATTCTGGTTCTTTGGTACTACTGCTGCTAAATTTATGAACATTAAAATGTAAACAAGCTTTAGATGTGCCAAAGATGGGGATTTTTCAGTGTAAAAGAAGCTGGATGTTTAATGTAGTATTAGAATTAAATCACTTTGCAATAGGTAAAAATAAAAAGGCTGAATTATTATTATTATTATTATTTTTTGTCTTTTTGACTTTTCTAGGGCCGCACCCACGGCATATGGAGGTTCCCAGGCTAGGAGTCTAATCGGAGCTGTAGCCACTGGCCTCCGCCAGAGCCACAGCAACGCGGGATCTGAGTGGTGTCTGTGACCTACACCACAGCTCACGGCAACGCCGGATCGTTAACCCACTGAGGAAGGGCAGGGATCGAACCCGCAACCTCATGGTTCCTAGTCGGATTCATTAACCACTGTACCATGACGGGAAACTCCAAGGCTGAATTATTTTTTAAAAATACGTTAAGTCTGTCACCTCTACACAATCTGTACAGTTCTTAGAATTTTATTTCAGTGTTTATTTCGGTGCTATAGTTTATATATTTATATATATATAGTTTTATATATATGTGATATATATATTTTTTATTTTTTTTAGCCAAGGCATATAATGGCTTAGTGTGGGGTCTCAGTTTCCAGACCAGGGATTGAGCCCAGGCCACAGTGGTGAAAGTGGTGTTGAATCCTAACGACTAGACCACCAGGGAATTCTCCAGTGGTGTATTTTTCAATGTTTTATTTCTGCTCTTAAATTTTATCATTTTAATTTTAATATTATTATATAAGATATGAATTAGATGGGAAAATCACTTATCTATAAGTACTCATAGCATTTTATGCTTCTTTTCACCAGCTTTTCATGTAAGTTTAAATATAAAGTTACCAATTTGTTTACATGCAATTTAAGAAATCTCAAAGGAAATGATGGAGTTAATTACATGAAATTGTCAAACCCCTATACATCAGGGGGTTTTTTCAGTTTTTTTTTTTTTTTTTTTTTTTTTTTTTTTTTTTTTTTTTGCTTTTTTTTGTTTTCTTTTTGCTTTTTAGGGCTGCACCCGAGGCATATGGAGGTTCCCAGGCTAGGGGTCAAATCGGAACTACATCTGCCGGCCTATGCCACAGCAGTGCTGGATCCTTAACCCACTGAGCGAGGCCAGGGATCGAACCTGCAACCTCATGGTTACTAGTTGGATTCCTTTGTGCTTGCCACAACGGGAAAGCCTACATCAAGTTTTTTTAAAAGCCCAACTGTAAGAGTAAATACCAAATAAAAAATATTTGAATTAAACATAGAATTACAAGAAAGAATTTGCAAATCAAAATGGGGGAGGATACTAAAGACTATCCGGCAGTGTGTGAAAAGATAAGTTATTAAAGGGGAAATACTGGAGTTCCTGCTGTGGTGCAATGGGATTGGCGGCATCTCTGCAGCGCCAGGATGCGCGTTCGATTCCTGGCCCCTCACAGTGGGTTGAAGGATCTGGTGTTGCCACAGCTGTGGCATAGGTCACAAGTGTGACTCAGATCTGATCTATGGCCTGGGAGCTCCATGTGCTGCTAGGCAACAAAGAAAAGGTGTGTGCATGGGGGGCGGGGGTGGGACACTTACAACTAGGAAACATGAAAAGTACTCACTTTTACTAATTCCAAAGAAAATTCAAAGTAAGTCAACCATGAGATTTTTAAGTCTTGTCTATAGAGCTTATATTAAAATATATATGGGAGTTCCCCTCGTGGCACAGCAGAAACACATCCGACTAGGAACCATGGGGTTGTGGGTTCAATCCCTGGCCTCGCTCAGTGGGTTAGGGATCTGGCGTTGCCATGACCTGTGGTGTAGGCTGGCAGCAACAGCTCCGATTACGCCCCTAGCCTGGGAACCTCCATATGCCACCGGTGCGGCCCTAAAAAGACAAAAAAAAAAAAAAAAAAAAAAGTAGATCGGTTTGGACCTGTGTGAAATTTATAGTACATATGAGGAATTCTGATTTCTGATTTATCACTTCTAGATCTTAGTCACTAGATTTTTTTTAAAGTGTTAAAATTATAGACCCTTCATAACTCAATACTTAAATATTTTAAAGAAAAATTCATTTTTTTAGTCCAATCTAGATTTCAGGTTTTTGCTTAAATTCATTCTGTTGACTTGTATATGACCTGTATAAGTAGGTAATTTCAAAATCTCCCTGAAGGGTTCCCCTTGTGGATCTGGCGTTGTCATAAGCTGTGGTATATATAAGTCACAGACATGGCTCGGATCCTGTGGCTGTGGTATAGGCCGGCAGCTGCAGCACCGATTTGACCCCTAGCCTGGAAACTTCCATATGCTTTGGGTGCAGCCCTAAAAAGCAAAAAAAAAAAAAAAAAAAAAAAAAGTTATTGACAGAAGAAGCATTTTCCCTCATTGCATGGTAAGAGTTAAAATCTTAATAGATTGAATAATTATGGTTGTGAGAGAATTGCTGTCAGATGCAGAAAAATACATTTACTTTCCTTAGTGCTTTCAGATTATTTCGAAAGGTCTCTGTAGAATCCAAAAGCTAACAAACAAGTCATTCAACTCAAGGTAGGAAGGGTAGGGATAAGAAAGTCTGATGAATACATTGTGAATTGAGTTAAAACTCAACCAAGAGAGTGGAGCTATAATAATATTTAACATGTCAAATTGCAATTTCATCCATTTAGTAGATTAGGAAATTTGTATTTTCAAGTTCACCTAGGACCTGATTGTTAACTTCCTTTTTAATAGAAATAACAGATTATTCTTTAACAGATAACCTTGATGCCATAACATAAATTTCCTTTTTTTTTTTGATAGGCAAGAAATAGATTTGTTAAGGTAGGATGCTTGTGAGAGATGCAAGCAGGCAGGCCAGGAGGCTCTCTCTAACATAAATTTCTACTTAAGGTTGAAGTTTCTCTAGAATTCATCCCATATTACTTTTAGATAAAGTAAATCAGGTCATATGTTTGTATTTATCTTTTTTTTTGTATAATTTGCTTATGCTTGTGTGGATTATGGTGTACTTGTGAAGTCAATTTTTAAAGCCAAGATTGTATTTATGTAAGTGATTTTTTTTCCCCCTCAGGGTCGCACCCTTGGCATATTGGAGCTTCCCAGGCTAGGAGTTGAATCGGAACTACAGCTGCTGGCCTACACCACAGCCACAGCAACACCAGATTCGAGCCCAGTCTGTGACCTACACTACAGCTCAGGGCAACGCTGGATCCTTAACCCACTGAGTGAGGCCAGGGATTGAACCTGCATCCTTTTGAATGCTAGTCAGGTTCGTTAACCACTGAGCCACACCAGGAATGCTAAGTGATGATTTTTTAAAATACTGATTCTCTCCTTCCTACCATAAGATCTAGATTTGCTAAATCAGAAGACTATCTAGAGGAGAAAGATACTTTGTGTGACTAGAATTAAAATGCTGGCGCTTTTATTGCCTAATGAGTAATCTGTATCAGCCTTTCTAAGCCTATAGCTTTCTACTTTGCTCCCCAATCTAGCATTTCATCTCTAGCTTTTCCCCCATTATGCCTTTTTTTTTTTTTTTTTTTTTTTTGTCTTTTTCTCCTTTTTTTAGGGTCGCACCTGCGGCATGTGGAGGTTCCCAGGCTAGGGGTCTAATCGGAGCTGTAGCTACCAGCCTACACCATAGCCACAGCAACGCCAGATCCTTAACCCACTGAATGAGGCCAGGGATCGAACCTGAAACCTCATGGTAGTCGGATTCGTTTCTGCTGCGCCACCACAGGAACTCCCATTATGCTTTTAAAATATCTTCTGAAATGTGTTTTAATTTTATTTAAAATGAAATTATATTTCTTAGTGATAGTTTGTTATATCTCTTATTGTCCTACATATATTAGATTTTCAATATAAAATTCCGGGATAGACACTAATTTTTTTGACACATAAGAAATCACCTCACATAGTTAAACATTTTACCCTTAAAAAAAAAAAAAAAAAGAGGGTTACCAGTCTAATTCAGTTCTTCATTTGAGGGTCATTGTAAAGCATACTTCTGCTGTATGGCAAACTATACTTTAGATACTGACTCAATTAAAGGTAACACTTATTTTTCCAGTTGATTTTTTTATACTCTAGTTTGCATGTATACGCATTTGCATACATGAATATGTGTGTGTAAAAGAGTGCATTCATTTGCATCCACAGTTGGAGAGAGGAAGAGAAATAAGTGAGAATGTATAATTAGAGATATTAGACTATTTGCATCCCCCTTTTCTTCCCCATCAAGGCTAAAATGATGGTTAAACACCTGTCTCTGTGCCCATGAGGAAAATGACCTTTGCTTCTAGGCCTTCTGGATTTTCTGAATAGAGGGTCTTATGGTACAGGAAGGTGAACTTGAGCAGCAGGAAGAAAATATTCTCTTCTCTGTGTGCAAAACTGGCCCAGGCCAAATTTCAGCAGAAAGTTGTCTTTGGCTTTTTCCCATTTGTCTTTCTTCATGCTTCTCCCACTTCCTTCTGCCTTTTTCTTAAGTGTTGAGTGTCTTTAGCTCCTTACTGTGGTATTTTTTCCGGGCCTGCATATGTACTCCTTATTAATCTCCCACAAACCCCCTCCATTTTCTTGCTAATATTGTCTGTAAAATAACAATTTGATCTATAGAGTAAAGGGAATTGCGAGTTTTTTTTATTTGTTTTTTTCATGTGTTTTTGTTTGTTTGTTTGTTTTTGCTTTTTAGGGCCCACCTGTGGCATATGGAAGTTCCCAGGCTAGGGGTTGAATCAAAGCTACAGCTGCCAGCCTATACCACAGGCACAGCAACAGGCAATCCATGCCGCGTCTGCAACCTATACCACAGCTCAGGGCAGCGCCGGATTGCTAACCCACTGATCAAGGCCAGGGATCGAACCTGTATCCTCACGGATACTAGTTGGACACATTTCTGCTGCGCCACGATGGGAACTCCCGGGAGTTGGTTTTAAAAGTTAGTGTATTAGCCTGACTGCTGACAATTCCTGAAATTTTCTATCAGTTACAATAGTGTAGCATATTTAAATAGATACACAGCACAATAAGCTTTCCTCCAGCATTGGGTCAGATTGCTGTTTCTTTGGTTGAACACAGATGAAATTGGCTTATGTTGTGTGAAAAATCATTACTGGATCTTTAAAAGGTTAGCATTATAATCAGTATGGTGTGAGGTGCTCTTGTTAGGAGAGATGCAAAGAAACAGACTGACAAAGGGAATCACACTCTTCTCTTCACCTGGGACTGTGGTCAAACAGAATTTCTGGCATTACTTATGATTATTTGGCACCACAGTGAAAAGGTGGTTTTGAGCAAGGAGCTAAACCTAAAAAGCCCACTTTGTTGGCTTTCTTCTAGATCAAATTAATGAAATTAATCTTGATACTCATAATTTATTTTTCTATTTTTGAACCTTTCTGCTTAGGGTTGGGAATCCAGGATAGTAGTAGCTATTTGTACATGTTTACATATTTGTAATTTA
Organism: Sus scrofa; assembly: GCF_054392235.1. Lineage (NCBI taxonomy): Eukaryota > Metazoa > Chordata > Mammalia > Artiodactyla > Suidae > Sus > Sus scrofa. The sequence continues at coordinate 176,819,962 of NC_139383.1, forward strand.
GGTGTTTGTTAGGAATTATTCATTAACTTAAAACTATTTCCTTCTGATCACTGTTCACATCAAGTATGCTTGGGTATGGGCTCACTTGGCACCACATTCACCTCATGAGTCCTCTTAATCCTTATCAGAAGGAAATTCCATTTCTTCCTGTGGGAAAGTAAACATAGTCTGTAAGATTGAGTTCTCTTAAGCAGTATATTTCAAGAGTAATCAGTATTTACCTAAATGCCTAGAATTTTTAGTTCATCTATTATAAATATAAAATCAGTTATGGATAAATGTGGTTGAATTAATGATGTTTATATGAGAGAATAGTCTTTGGAGCCTTTTTTGAGTTCATGAATTTAGGTTGCTACTCAAATTTTAATATTTTAACACTTTATATTTCACTTGAGAAAGAAAGGATAGTGTAGAATGGATTTGAAAATGGCAGTTAAACTAAATCTAGATATAGTAGTTATGCATGATGACAAGTAAAGTACCCAGCATTTTTAAAGAAGAAAAAAAGTTCATGGTTAATACTTAATGGTTATATCAGCTAGAGAAAAGATACATAGAGAAAAAACTAAGTGCATTCACTGTGTTTCAGTCTATATTACCAGGCAGTTAATGAAACATTTTAAGTAATTTCCCTTTCTAGTCTAGAGTTGTAGTGTAGTTAGAAACTTCTAGCTGCTTTTATACAAGAACTCTTCTGTAAGAAAACTACTAGAAAATCAACTGTGAGGAACCGTTAGAACTAATTAATAGTTCAGCATGAGAGCTAATTGAAAGTTGCAGTGAAAAAAATCAGTGTTATTTTTGCTACAAATGATAGACAATCCACCTAAAACTGGCATGAATGTAAAAACTGATCTATTTATATAACCAAAGGATAAGAGTCTTCATGTGGAGCTCCATGAACATCACCATGATCCTTTTCTTGATCCTCTACTTCCCCTGCCAGCTTTTACCCCATTGCTTTTCTCCTCATTGTGGCAGGATTCCATGAACAAGTAGAAACAAGTGTGGTTTCTACCTCCATTTCCTCACTTTCCATTCTCCTGTAAGTAAACTCCAGCCATGCTTTTGTTCCAGTTACTCCACTGAAACTTCCCTTGTCAAGAAGAGCTGTGATACCAAAGCCCATGATCCCTACTCAGTCCCTAGTTTGCTAGTTCTGTTAGCATCTTTTAAAAAATTTTATTGGAGGAGTTCCCGTCGTGGCGCAGTGGTTAACGAATCCAACTAGGAACCATGAGGTTGCGGGTTCGGTCCCTGCCCTTGCTCAGTGGGTTAACAATCCAGCGTTGCCGTGAGCTGTGGTGTAGGTTGCAGACTTGGCTTGGATCCCGCGTTGCTGTGGCTCTGGCATAGGCCAGTGGCTACAGCTCCGATTTGACCCCTAGCCTGGGAACCTCCATATGCCGTGGGAGCGGCCCAAAGAAATAACAAAAAGACAAAAAAAAAAAAAATTTTTTTATTGGAATATAGTTGGTTTACAGTGTTGTATTAGCATCATGTTTACAGCAAAGTGGGCCAGTTACACATATACATATATTCATTCTCCCCCCTGTAGTTTATTACACAACAGAGTAAACCTCCATGCACTATACAATATAGCCTTGTTACCTATTTTTATATATAGTAGTTTGTGTTATGTTAATCCCATCCTCCTAATTTATCCCTCCCTGTTAGTAACATGTGACACAGTTAATCAGATTCTCCTACTTGCAACACTTTGTCGGTGTCCTTCAATCTCGCTGGTCATTTCTTCTTACACTTCTTTTGTTCCTCTTCTCCCAGACCTGTTTCTGTCTACATTTGCTTCCTCGGTGATTATATCTATTCTCAAGGCTTTTAATAGTAACTAAACATTAATAACCCTAAATTTATGTCTCTAGCCAAGTCCCCTCTGAGTTCCAACTGCCCATACATATGAATCACTACTCATATGTCTGTCTCAAACTTAATATGTCTAGGAGGGAAAATTTTTGTTCTTTCTTCTAAAACAAATTCTGCCTACAGTCATCATCTTGGTTAAGGGCATCTTCCATCTGTCTAGTTTTCAGGCTAAAATGTTTAAAGTCACCCTGGATCCTTTTCTGTTATTATGTCCCAGTCTAATTAGTTAAGAAAGTCTTTTTCACTTCACTCATAGCCTTCACTGCCACTACCCTGATCTGAGCCGCCACCACCTCTTCCCTGAATTATTATGTTGATCTCTGCTGTTACCTTTGTCTCCTTTACAATATTTTCAACTTAGCAGCTAGAGTGATTCTTTTGAATGATCCTTTTGATCATGTTACTTCTCAGTTTAAAACTCTCTGATGTCCTCTCCTGTGATTCAGAGTAAAATCCAAAACTGTTATGATTTAGCCCTCTGTTATTCATTGGATATCGTCATTTACCTAGTATTCTCTTTAACTTGGCTCTGACCATTCCTCAGATACACTGTATGCTCTTATCTTGGGGCTTTCTTGCCATTCCTCAGATACACTGTATGCTCTTATCTTGGGGCTTTGGCATGGACGTTTTCTTTACCTGGAATGTTCTTCCTAAGATAGTCACATGGCTGTCTCCTTTACTTCCTTCAAGTCAAGCTATTAATACGTTTATTTAATAAGACTTACCTAGACTACTCTATTTAAAATTTCACTTCATTCTTTCCAGTTCCTATTACTTTGTCTTGTGTTTTCCATAATGAATATCACTTTCTGACATTTATTGTATCATTTATTAACTTTCTTTTTCCCTTAGAATATAAGTGCCATAAAGGCATAGGTTTTGGTTTCTTCTTCACTGATTATCCTAAGCACTTGGAGTAATGTCTTATGCATGTTAGGTTCTCAATAAATATTTGTTGAACAAATGTTTGTATGACAAATCTGTTTCATGTTCTTTATTTTGTAACTGCTTCCTTGATGTTGGTCTCAATTTTTTAGGCATTCTGTAGTTCCCAGCAGTTCCTGGACTCCTTCCAGATTTAAACCTAGCCCCAAAGAGAAAAAGTCTTTGTCCCAGCATTTCCAGGAAAAGTCCTGAGGTTCACTATGATCGAACTACTTTAAATACCATGTCCAGCTCTTGACCAGTCAACCCTGCAAGAGAGTGCAATGCACTTTTCAGCCTAAACTTTGGTCATATGTTCCATTTTGAGGCTGGAAGTAAAGTCACAAACAAAAATGTCTATTGCAGCTGAATACAAGAAATGTCTATTAACTTATATACCACTTTTTAACAAAATCTGATCCTTGGATACTGGTTCCATGGGATGTTAGTAGGTACTCTTTGACCATGTTGCATTAAGGGTAGAAACTTAATTTAAATGAGCTTTATTGTTGCACAATTTCTCAGGGTTTTAAATATGATTATGTACTCTACGAGTCTCTAAGTGAGAGATGTTTTATGCTGCAACTTACCAAAATTCTTTGAACATAGAATCCCTTTCCCTTTAGAACATCTCATGGTGTTTTCTCATTGCCCATACTATAAAAAATATTATGTTTGCCAAGAACTAGTTACAAAATTGAAGGAAAATCTCATGCAAGAACAACCAAAAGAAAAAAATACAGAGGAATACTCATCAAATTTATAGGATTTCGGAGTTCCCTTGTGGCTCTGTAGATTAAGGACCTGGTGTTGTCACTGCTGTGGCTCTGGTTGCTGCAGTGGCTCAGGTTCAATCCCTGGCCCAAGGAATTTCCACATGCTACAAGTATAGCCAAAACAAACAAACAAACAAAAACAACAACAAAAAAACCCCAAGATTTAGGAGTTCCCGTCGTGGCGCAGTGGTTAACAAATCCGACTGGGAACCATGAGGTTGCGGGTTCGATCCCTGCCCTTGCTCAGTGGATTAATGATCCGGCGTTGCCGTGAGCTGTGGTGTAGGTTGCAGACGCGGCTCGGATCCCGCGTTGCTGTGGCCCTGGTGTAGGCCGGTGGCTACAGCTCCGATTGGACCCCTAGCCTGGGAATCTCCATATGCCGCGGGAGTGGCCCAAGAAATAGCAAAAAAACCAAAAAAAAAAAAAAAAAAAACCCAGGATTTATTTGAAGAAAAATTGTGTTTATGATACCCCTAAGAACTTGACTATATAGAAAGACACAGTTTTTAAAAGATGTCTATTCTCAATAAATTCAGCATAGTTGTAATTACAAATCAAATTTATTAGAGAGGGAGATGAAGGGGAGAGAAAGATGAAATGATTTTAAAGTTCCTTTGTGTGATAGGGTGGTTTTTTTTTTTAATACAAGGAAGGGTAGTACCTCATGCTACTTAAGAAAGGTTTATTGTAAGGCTATATAGAAATTAAAACCAGAATTAGAAAGTTATGGTTATGTACTTTGCCTGATTATGTGCATTCTCCTCCTCTATGGTACGTCTTTATCTTTCTAAGCATCTATTTTGTTTGCCTCTGGCTACAAAGAGCTCTTGGAGACCCTCTTTATGTTTCACACTCCAAATCCTAGAAGCTAGTTTGAATTGATTTTAGTTAATGTGTCGCTAATGGATGGATTCCTTCAGACACAGTCATTTTATGGGTTGCCCGGTAGATACACCCCTGGGAAAATTATGCTCCCTATTGCTATCAATGGCTGTTCAGTACAGAAACAGCCTAGAGCTGCTTCCCTGGTAGAAGGTGTGGGCTGGGAAGATTCAACTAGGAGGGGAAGTTGGTTGTGGTAGATAGCATGCCTAAAACACCCAGTATAAATTGGAAGAAAATATAGGAATTCTGAAAAAGAGGTATATGGCATAACACATATAAAGTCCGCTGTCTATATATGTGGCAAAGGTATAGTAATTGAAACTGTGGAATTAATGCCTGAATAAGCAGCTAATGAAGTGTAAATACAATTTTAAGATAACGTAAAAGTAAAATTTCTAATTAATGGTATGTATTAGATATTAAATTGTTCAGGAGTACCTAATTAACCTTTGGAAAGTAAGGTTCCTGCCTTGCAGCTTGTCAGAATAATAGCAAAATGGTTTGATGATTTAAATGGTTAAAAAATAAAACTAAAGTGATATCAGATATATAGGTTGCATTTAAATAAGTGCATAAATAATGTATTAAACTATATAAAAATATTTAAAAATTGGGGTTAGGAAGGAATTTTCCTTCAGGATAGAAAACATTAAGATTTCATTGTGAGAACTCAGATTTTTTTTTTATTACATTAAGTGACTAAATAAACCAAGGGAAAGTATTTATAATTTATGACCATATTATATATCTTTAATACATAAAAGACTGTTAGAAATAATTTCTCTGTGGTCAGGAGTGCTTAATCCTACCCAGCTATCAGACAGTGTGACCCTAATTTATACACTCTTCACACTTTGCTGAGTGACTGTTTCATTTAATCGTCTCACAATACACGGTTCTGTTACAAACAGCTGTTCTTCCTCTCTCTTTCCCACCATCATAAGTACCTTAAAGACACCCACCTGCAACTTTTCCCGTATGTTATATATCTTCTTCTGTGACTCTGAACGAATTCTTTGATTTCTGGACTAAGGCCAGTCCTTACACGTGTGTATTAGATCCCATTTGCTTGGTTATTCAAGGACGTTGCCTAGTAATTCTTCCTTTTCTCTCCTACATCATCTGTTTTTTGCCTATTTACCAGATCACTCCATTAATACACAATTTTATGCTGACTTCCCCATCTTAAAAAACAAACTACTTTTCTCCAAATTTCCCTCCAACTGTACCCACATTTCCCCATTTTCTTTTCCTTCACCACAAAATTCCTTGCCGGTTTTTGTTTGTTTGTTTGTTTGTTTTGTTTTTTTTCTTTTTGAAAGGGAATTTTTTTCTTTTTTTGTCTTTTTTGTCTTTTTTTTTTGTTGTTGCTGTTGTTGTTGCTATTTCTTGGGCCGCTCCCGCGGCATATGGAGGTTCCCAGGCTAGGAGTTGAATCGGAGCTGTAGCCACCGGCCTACACCAGAGCCACAGCAACGCGGGATCCGAGCCGCGTCTGCAACCTACACCACAGCTCATGGCAACGCTGGATCCTTAACCCACTGAGCAAGGGCAAGGACCGAACCCGCAACCTCATGGTTCTTAGTCGGATTCGTTAACCACTGCGCCACGACGGGAACTCCGGGAATTTATTTTTAATTAATTAATTAGTTAAATTACTCATTGAATTTCATTACATTTGTAGTTGTACAACAATCATTGCCAGGAGTGTTTTGATTCATTCTCTTACCTTCCTTTCTCTCATGAACCCTTTCCAAATAGGTTTTCACTTAACCCATGCCAAAAGAAACTGCTGTTGTCTAGGTCATCAGTGACCATTATGTCACTAAAAGCAATGGTTGGTTCTCAGTTTTGAAGCATCAAAAGAAAATATTAAAAGATGACTGATATAAGTAGAGTGACTCACAACACAAAGCCAATGAGGGTATGAAACGTAGGAGTTCCCATGTGTGGCACAGCAGAAACAAATCCGACTAGGAACCATGAGGTTTTGGGTTCTATCCCTGGCCTCCCTCATTGGGTCAAGGATCTGGCACTGCTGTGAGCTGTGGTATAGGTCGAAGAATCGGCTCAGATCCTGCATTGCTGTGGCACAGACCCACAGCTGTAGCTCTTATTGGACCCCTAACTTGAGAATCTCCATATGCCTCAGGTGTGGCCCTAAAAAGCGCCCTCCCCCCAAAAAAAGAGGAGGGGAGTATGAAAGGAGTCAACTTACAAAGTAGCCAAGAAATCCAAATTTAAGATAAGATGTTTTTCATCTATTGCCCAGTGTTGGCAAGGAACTCTGCAACTCTCATATACCATTTACTTATGCATGTGAATAACATTTCTGGAAGCAATTGGGCAACTTGTACAAAAGCTTTAGAAATGTATATATTTTGTGACCCTTCTATTCCTTTTCTAAGAGTATGTCCTAAGGAAATAAAGATCATACAAGTGTACACCCCCACCCCCGCCACCCAGGGAGAGAGGAAAAAATTCATCAAGACATAGTTTCTAAAAAGAAAATTTGGGAGTTCCCATTGTGGCTCAGTGGTTAATGAATCCGACTAGGAACCATGAGGTTGTGGGTTCAATCCCTGGCCTGGCTCAGTGTTTAATGAATCCGACTAGGAACCATGAGGTTGTGGGTTCAATCCCTGGCCTTGCTCAGTGGGTTAAGGATCCGGCATGGCCGTGAGCTGTGGTGTAGGTCACAGACAGGCTCGGATCTGGCGTTGCTGTGGCTCTGGCATAGGCGTGGCTACAGCTCCTATTCGATCCCTAGCCTGGGAACCTCCATATGCCACTGGAAGCGGCCCTAGAAAAGGCAAAGAGACAAACAGAAAAAAAGAAAAAAATTTGAAAAAAAAAACCTAAATGTCCAACAATGGAAGATTGGTTAAATTAAATTAAATTGCAGCATATCTGTGTAATAGAGTAATACCATGTAGCCACTTAAAATGATGACAGAGATAGGTTTATTTACATGAAAAGATTTATATATACACATACATATATATTTCTTTTTTGGCTTTTTAGGACCACACTAGTGGCATATGGAAGTTCCCAGGCTAAGGGTTGAATTGGAGCCGCAGCTGCAGGCCTACACCACAGCAACAAGGGATCCAGCCCCACCTGCAACCTACACCACAGGTCACTGCAACACCAGATAGAGACCCCACCCACTGAGTGAGGTCAGGGTTTGAACCCACCTCCTCGTGGTTACTAGTTGGATTTGGTTTTTTTTTTGTTTGTTTTTTTAATATATATATATTTTTTATTTTCCCACTGTAGAGCAAGGGGGTCAGGTTATCCTTACATGTATACATTACAATTACATTTTTTCCCCCACCCTTTCTTCTGTTGCAACATGAGTATCTAGACATAGTTCTCAATGCTATTCAGCAGGATCTCCTTGTAAATCTATTCCAAGTTGTGTCTGATAAGCCCAAGCTCCCGATCCCTCCCACTCCCTCCCCGTCCCATCAGGCAGCCACAAGTCTCTTCTCCAAGTCCATGATTTTCTTTTCTGAGGAGATGTTCATTCGTGCTGGATATTAGATTCCAGTTATAAGTGATATCATATGGTATTTGTCTTTGTCTTTCTGGCTCATTTCACTCAGGATGAGATTCTCTAGTTCCATCCATGTTGCTGCAAATGGCATTATGTCATTCTTTTTTTATGGCTGAGTAGTATTCCATTGTGTATATATACCACATCCTCCGAATCCAATCACTCTGTCGATGGACATTTAGGTTGTTTCCATGTCCTGGCTATTGTGAATAGTGCTGCAATGAACATGCGGGTGCATGTGTCTCTTTTAAGTAGAGTTTTGTCCGGATAGATGCCCAAGAGTGGGATTGCTGGGTCATATGGAAGTTCTATGTATAGATTTCTAAGGTATCTCCAAACTGTTCTCCATAGTGGCTGTACCAGTTTACATTCCCACCAACAGTGCAGGAGGGTTCCCTTTTCTCCACAGCCCCTCCAGCACTTGTTATTTGTGGATTTATTAATGATGGCCATTCTGACTGGTGTGAGGTGATATCTCATGGTAGTTTTGATTTGCATTTCTCTTATAATCAGCGATGTTGAGCATTTTTTCATGTGTTTGTTGGCCATCTGTATATCTTCTTTGGAGAAATGTCTATTCAGGTCTTTTGCCTATTTTTCCATTGATTGATTGGCTTTTTTGCTGTTGGGTTGTATAAGTTACTTATATATTCTAGAGATTAAGCCCTTATCAGTTGCATCATTTGAAACTATTTTCTCCCATTCTGTAAGTTGTCTTTTTGTTTTCTTTTGGATTTCCTTTGCTGTGCAAAAGCTTTTCAGTTTGATGAGGTCCCATGGGTTTATTTTTGCTCTAATTTCTATTGCTTTGGGAGACTGACCTGAGAAAATATTCATGATGTTGATGTCAGAGAGTGTTTTGCCTCTGTTTTCTTCTAGGAGTTTGATGGTGTCCTGTCATATATTTAAGTCTTTCAGCCATTTTGAGTTTATTTTTGTGCATGGTGTGAGGGTGTGTTCTAGTTTCATTGCTTTGCATGCAGCTGTCCAGGTTTCCCAGCAATGCTTGCTGAATAGACTTTCTTTTTCCCATTTGATGTTCTTGCCTCCCTTGTCAAAGATTAATTGACCATAGGTGTCAGGGTTTATTTCCGGATTCTCTATTCTGTTCCATTGGTCTGTCTGTCTGTTTTGATACCAGTACCACACTGTTTTGATGACTGTGGCTTTGTAGTAGTTCTTGAAGTCTGGGAGAGTGATGCCTCCTGCTTGGTTTTTGTTTCTCAGGATTGCTTTGGCGATTCTGGGTCTTTTGTTGTTCCATATAAATGTTTGGATTGTTTGTTCTAGTTCTGTGAAAAATGTCCTGGGTAATTTGATAGGGATTGCATTGAATCTGTAGATTGCTTTGGGTAGGATGGCCATTTTCACAATATTGATTTTCCCAATCCAGGAACATGGAATATCTTTCCATTTCTTTACATCTTCTTTGATTTCTTTGATTAAAGTTTTAGAGTTCTCGGCATATAGGTCCTTTACCTCCTTGGTCAGGTGTATTCTGAGGTATTTGATTTTGTGAGGTGCAATTTTAAAAGGTATCGTATTTTTGTATTCCTTTTCTAATGTTTCATTGCTGGTATACAGAAATGCAAAACTGACTTCTGAATGTTAATCTTATATCCTGCCACTTTGCTGAATTTATTAATCAGTTCAAGGAGTTTTGGGGTTGAGTCCTTAGGGTTTTCTATGTATAGTATCATGTCATCTGCATACAGTGACAGTTTGATCTCTTCTCTTCCTATATGGATGCCTTTTATTTCTTTTGTTTGTCTAATTGCTGTGGCTAGGACTTCCAAAACTATGTTGAAGAGCAGTGGTAAGAGTGGGCATCCCTGTCTTGTTCCAGATTTGAGTGAGAAGGCTTTCAGTTTTTCCCCATTGAGGATTATATTTGCTGTGGGTTTATCATAAATGGCTTTGATTATATTCAGGAATGTTCCCTCTATACCCAGTTTGGCGAGGGTCTTGATCATGAATGGATGTTGAACTTTGTCAAATGCTTTTTCTGCGTCTATTGAGATGATCATATGATTTTTGACTTTTTTTTTGTTAATGTGGTGTATGATGCTGATTGATTTGCGTATGTTGAACCATCCTTGTGAACCTGGGATGAACCCAACCTGGTCATGGTGTATAATTTTTTTGGTATGTTGTTGGATTCGGTTGGCTAAGATTTTGTTGAGAATTTTTGCATCTATATTCATCAATACTAGTTGGATTTGTTTCTGCTGTGTCACAGTGGGAACTCAGGCATGAAAAGATTTTTATTATACATTTTTTAGAGAAGTACTTATGTGTGTATTACACTCATTGATGTACATACACATGGAAGAATGTATATATACCAAAGTGTTTTTTAGCTGCTGTCATCAAGTAGCAGGTTTTTTTCTAACTTGGATTGGTTGTATTGCCAACAACAGAAAAAGAAGAAAATGAAAAATGTTTGTAAAAGAAAGAAAACTAACTTCCAATTATAGTCTGTTTCCTTTTTCTACTTTTTACATTTAAACATTGATCATCAGACTGAGTTCAAAGCTGGCTGGCTTGGTTTGACCCAGTCTTGTTTCTTAACTCCCCTGGACTTAAAATAGTCTGATTGCCTGCCAGCTGTGAAAGAATAGATAGGCCAGATAAAATATTTACCATACTTTTAGCTTTAAAGTTAGTCAGGAATCTGTATAGGCTCATTTGATTAATCGATCAGGAGACCAGCTAATATATCTGAGAAATTACAAAGACAAAATAAATAGAACAGGTAGAATTAAACTTCAGAGGAAAAAGATGATAAAAAGTATTGTAAGCTTAGTGAAAATGGATTTGTTAGTAACCTGACATTAGGATATGATAAAATGGAATAAGAGTCTTTTGCAGAGCTGGAGTCCAATAGAATTGCATGTTATGGTATTGCTTCCTGTTTCTTAGTATTGGTAATTTTGTTCTATATGAGTGGAAAAATTCATGTATGGCTTTTGTTTTACCCCAGAGAACTTTAGCCACATTTTATTGTGAAATAATTTGCCACCATGAGAATTAAAATCTAGCGATAGACTATTATAGCTGTATGTTTAATGTGTGTGTGAATTCTGTATAAGATATGTAAAACAAATTATTATAAAAACAGTGCAGGAGTTCCTGTTGTGGTTCAGCGGCTTAAGAATACGACTAGTATACATGAGGATGCAGATTCGATTCCTGGCCTCGATCGATGGGTTAAGGATCCTGCGATCTATGGGTTAAGGATCCTGCGTTGCTGTGAGCTGCAGTGTAGGTCGCAGAGGTAGCTCAGATCTGCTGTTGCTGTGGCCATGGCGTAGGCTAGCAGCTATAGCTCCCATTCAACCCCTAGCCTGGGAACTTCCATATGCTGCAGATGGGATCCTAAAAAAGCAAAAATAAATAAAAAATAGGTAAAGTTTTCTAAAAAAGCAGTACATACTCAATATGAAAATAAAGTTACAATGAAATCAGTTTTTGCTTTTTTGATCTTTCATGCATGTATATATGCACACATATAATTTTACTTATTGCTGTACATATCAAATTTATATCTTTTGCCCTTAACATTTATTTTGACTGTGCTCTCATATCATTATATATTGTTTACTTAAAATACTTCCTGTGTTGGAGTTCCTGTCGTGGCTCAATGGTTAACGAATCCCGACTAGGAACCATGAGGTTGCAGGTTTGATCCCTGGCCCTGCTCAGTGGGTTAAGGATCCGGTGTTGCTGTGAGCTGTGGTGTAGGTCACAGACACAGCTCGGATCCCATGTTGTTGTGGCTCTGGTGCAGGCCAGCACCTACAGCTCCTGTTAGACCCCCCAGCCTAAGAACCTCCATATGCCATGAAAGCGGCCCTAGAAAAGGCAAAAAAGACAAACAAACAAACAAACAAAAACCTTCCTGTGTTAAAGATAGGTAGTCAGAGCAATGTGAATTTGTTGATTTATTGGAGAAAACAAATTTTCTGCAACCTTCTGTTTTAGTGGAAGTTAGCAGCCTAATGATGAAATTATGTAATTCTAGCTGTGTTTTTAAATTTACCCAGGTTTTTGTTTGAATAAACGAAAATGCTTATTAAAGATTTTAACTGACATTTGTAGATAGGTACTTTAGTTTCAGTTTCCTCAAGACAGCAAAAAATATTCTGTAACAGAAAGATTACTATTTTTAGCTTTTCTTTCTGCTGGTGAGGTGGAATAGCGAATATTTTTAGAGCAGTTGAAAGTACAACCACTTATATTAGCTCAGTGTTTCTATCATCAGAATCTCAATAACCTTGTTTATTTCATGTATCTAGGTTTTTCCTTCCAATGTTTTTAGTTTATGTAATATACAACATGATTCTTCTTTCTCTTTTTAGTCTAGTTCATCTTTCTGTGGAACAATATGTTTTAAACAAAGGTGAACTTTTTAAAACCTTAGCTTTCTCTGCCCATCTTAGGTATTTTGAATGATAATTATATTCTGGTTATTATGGGCAATGCTTTTCTTTCTTACAGATGAAACATTAGTAATTAACACTTACGGCGTGGGGGGGTGATTATTGAAAAATCTTCTCCCATGAATACAATAAGCCCTTAATATTCACAAGAGATATCCTCCATGACCTTTGTAGATTTCCTTAATTATGAGTTCTACTAGAACATTTCATTCTTTCTTTCAATTGGACTATAGACTGTATGTGACTGTTTTTACCCTCATTGAGAGCTACTGACAAGTATACAACAATTCAGGCCTCATTGAGAGTCTCAATTATTACCCAGAGGATACTCATATTACATCCTCAAAACAGCTAATATTCTAACTCCCCGCCTAGAAAAATTTCAAATTACTGTACTTGGCAGAACGTTGGAGGCCTTCAAGATTGGCTATAATGATTCAAAACAGCATATTAATGAATTCACAATCTGAGATATTAATATGATTTCCTATTGCAAATGTGAAACAAATATATTTAAGTGTTAAAATCAATAACCATTCATACCTGAATCTCTTACAATCTGGCTTTTGTTCCACATTTTACTGCAACAGGTTCAGCCAAGATCATGTGTGACTTGCTAGTTATTAAATTTAATTCTTAATGAAACTAACCTCTGATCATTTAACACTGTCACTTTGAAATTCTCTCTTCTCTTGGTGTCAGGGACACCATTTCCTCCTGTTTTTCTTTCTGAATTTCTGGCTATTTTTTCCTTGATTGAGCCTTAAATATAGTACAAGTTCCTCAGGGTTCTACTGTTTACTTCCCCTCCCCATCTGCTTTTTTATTTTTGCTTGAGTGTGTGTGTATGTGCAGGCATGCATCATTTTGTTGTAGTTACTAATTTTTAAACAACTTTATCAAAATATCCTTGAGATACCATAAGCTGCATAAATTTGAAATCATCACCACCATAAAAATAATGAACATAACCATCACTCCCCAAAGTTTCCTCATCCCATTAGTAATCCCTCCCTGCTTCCCCCTCCGTTCACACCCAGACCTAGATTAGATGTATTTTCTGTCACTATAGATCACTTTGCATTTTCTAAAATTTTATGTAATGGAATCATGGAGTGTATACTTTTCTTTTTTTTTTTTTTTTTTGAGGAAGGCCAAGATCCCACTTACTTCGCTCAAGATTGTATTCTAAGATCTACCCATATTGTGTGTATTACCAGTTCATTCCTTTTTATTGCTGAGTGGTATTTCATTTTATTTATTTATTTATTTATTTTTTGTCTTTTTGCTATTTCTTGGGCCGCTCCCGCGGCATATGGAGATTCCGAGGCTAGGGGTCCAATCGGAGCTGTAGCCTCCAGCCTACACCAGAGCCACAGCAATGCAGGATCCGAGCCGCGTGTGCAACCTACACCACAGCTCACGGCAACGCCGGATCGTTAACCCACTGATCAAGGCCAGGGACCGAACCCGCAACCTCATGGTTCCTAGTCGGATTCGTCAACCACTGCGCCACGACGGGAACTCCATCATTTTATAGATATAACACTATTTATTCAATTACGCATTGATAGACATTTGAGTGGTTTCCAGTTTGGGGCTGTTGAGAACAAAGCTGCTGTGAAAATTTGGGCTTAAATCTTTGTATGGATATATGTTTATATTTTTCTTGGGTAAATTACTTAGGAATAGAATAAGTGGGTCAAATGATAGATACAGGTTTAACTTTGTAAGCATCTGCCAAATTGTTTAAACTGTTGGGCCATTTTATATTCTCACCTGCAGCGTATGAACTTTGCAGTTGCTCTACATCCCTGTCAACAATACTGTCATTTTAAAGATTTTAGACATTCTAATAGGTGTATATCTCATTTTGTTTTTAATTTTCATTTTCCACAGACTAAGGATGTTGAATATCTTTTAATGTACTTTTTTTGCCATCCATATACTTATCGTCTTTGATGAGGTGTTTGATCAGATCTGCTTGCCCATTTTATTTTATTTTATTTATTTTTTAGGGCCACACTCGTGATATATGGAGGTTCCCAGGCTAGGGGTCCAGTCGGAGCTACAGCTGCCAGCCTACACCACAGCCACAGCAACGCCCCATCTTCAACCCACTGAGGAAGGCCAGGAATCGAACCTGCAACCCCGTGATTCCTAGTCGGATTCGTTTCCACTGTGCCACGACAGGAACTCCAGATAATTTTTTTTGTTTTTCGTTTTTTAGGGCTGCACCCAAGGCATATGGAGGTTTCCAGCTAGGGGTCTAATCGGAGCTATAGCTGCTGGCCTACACCACAGCCAGAGCAATGCCAGATCCGAGCTGCGTCTGCGACCTACACCACAGCTCAGGACAACCCACTGAGAGAGTGGCAGGGATTGAACCCACAACCTCAAGGTTCCTAGTCAGATTCATTTCTGCTGCACCACGACAGGAACTCTGCCCATTTTAAATTGTGTTATGTTGTTTTCTTTTCATGTTAGTGACCTCTAAGTGTTCTTCATATATTCTGGCTACACGTCCTTTAATGGATATGTGATCTGTAAAAAAATTTTTTCCAGTCTGTGGCTTCTCTTTTCATTTTTTTTGTAAAATAGTATCTTCCTAAGAGCATAACTTATTAATTTAGATGAAGTCCAATTCGTCAGTTTTTAAAAAAGGATTGTGCTTTGGGGCCCTATCTGAAGAAATCTTTATCTGACCCAGGATTATAAAGATTTTCTTTTATGAGTTCTTTTAGATGTTTTGTAGCTTTAGGTTTTACATTAAGGCCTATGACAATTATTGTAGTAAGAAATAATATAAATAAAATTTGTCATTTTATTATTAAGTGTATAATTCAGTGCATTAATTACAATCAGGGTGTTGTGCAATGATTACCACTATTTCTGAATTTATATCATCCTAAATAACTTTGTACCCATTTGAGCAGTAACTTCCCATTTCCCCTTCCCTTCAGCCCCTAGGAACCCCTGATCTACTTTGTGTCTCTATGAATTTGCCTATTCTATATCTATAAGTTGACTCATAATATTTGCCCCTTTGTGTCTGCCTTATTTCACTTAGGATAGTGTTTTCAAAGTTCAAACATTTTGTAGCATGTATCAGAACTTCGTTCCTTTTTATTGCTGTATGAGATACCACATTTTGATTACCCTTCATCTGTTGATGGACGCTTGGGTTTCTTTTACCTTTTGGTTATTGTGAATAAAGCTGTTATGAACAATGGCATTGCAGGTATCTGTTTGAGTCCATGCTTTCAGTTCTTTGCAGTAGTATATACCTAGAAATGACATTGCCAAGACTAAATGATAATTCTGTATTTAACTCTTGGAGAAACTGCCAAATTGTTTTCCACAGCATCTGCCCCATTTTAATATTCCCATCCTCAGTGTGTGAAGGGTTCCAATTTCTCCATATCCTCACCAACTCTTATTATTTTCTGGTTTTTTTTGGAGGATTGTTTTTTTTTAATTATAGCCATCGTAGTCAATTTGAAATGGTTTTGGTTTTGTGTATGTGGTTTTGATGTGCATTTTTTATTTTAAAATTTTTTTAGGGCTGCACCCATGGCATATGTAGGTTCCCACGCTAGAGGTCAAATCAAAGTTGTAGGCACTGGCCTATACCACACCCTCAGCCACAGCATCTCAGGATCTGAGCCACATTGCAACCTACACCACAGCTCACAGCAACGCTGGATGCTTAACCCACTGAGCGAGGCCAGGGATTGAACCCGCAACCACATGGTTCCTAGTTGGATTCATTAACCACTGTGCCATGACGGGAGCTCCCTGCTGAGAGTTTTTTGAAATGAGGAATGGATGTTGAATTTTTGTCAGATGCATTTTCTACATCTAGTGAAATGACAACATGATATTTATTTTTTGGTTTGTTAATCTAGTTAGTGACTTGAGTGTTCAACCAACCCTGCATTTTTTAGATAAATCTCTCTGGTTCTGATGTATTATCTTTTCTTTTTAGGGCTGCGCCTGTGGCATATGGAGGTTCCCAGGCTAGGGGTCGAATTGGAACTGGAACTGCTGGCCTACATCACACCACGCCACAGCAACCCAGATCTGAGCCACGTCTTTGACCTACACTACAGCTCATGGCAGTGCCATATCCTTAATCCATTGAGAGAGGCCAGAGCTCGAACCTGTGTCCTCATGGATCCTAGTCAGATTCCTTTCCGCTGCACCACAACAGAAACTCCATATTATCCTTTGTATATATAGTTGGATTTGATTTGCTGAAGTTCTGTTAAAAATGTTTGTGTTTATACTCATAAGAGGTAACAGTTGGTAATTTTCTTTTATTGTCTTTGTCTTGTTTTGGTACTGGAGCAGTATTCTCATAGAAGGAGTTGAGTATTCCCTTTTTATTGGGGGAAGAGTTTGTCTAGAATTCGAATTACTTCTTTTTTAAATGTTTGGTAGAATTATTCAGTTTTTGGAAACAATTTATGTAGAATTGGTACCATTTCTTTCTTAAATATTTGGTAGAATTCCACAGAGAAGACATCTGGGACTAGACTTTTTTTTTTTCAGGAAAGATATTTAACTACAAATTTAAACATTAGGGTATATATAGGGCTATTGGAGTTATCTATTTCTTCGTGAATACACTTTGGTAGTTTTTGATTTTCAAGAAATTTGTCTTCTTTAAATTTTTCTTCTGCTTTTTAGGGCCACACCCACGGCATATGGAGGTTCCAGGCTAGGGGTCTAATCTGAGCTGTAGCTGCCGGCCTACAGCCATAGCCACAGCCACAGCAATGTCAGATCTGAGCCACCAGATCTGAGCCATGTCTGCAACCTACACCACAGCTCACGGCAACGCCGGATCCGTAAGCCACTAAGCGAGGCCAGGGATCGAACCCACAACCGTGTGGTTCCTAGTTGGATTGGTTTCCACTGCGCCACAACAGGAACGCCTTGTCCTTTTTTTCTGAGTTGTCAATTTTTTGGCAGAAAGGTGGTTATGACATTTCCCTGTATGCCCTCATTATTTATAAAATCTGTAGTGATGCCACCTCTTATTCCTTATTCCTATTTGTGTGCTTTTTTCTAATTAGTTTTGCTAGAAGTTTATCAGTTTTATTGATCTTCAAAAAGAAAGTAGCTTCTTGTGTTATTTTTTTCTCTTATGTTTTTGGTTACAGAGTATTCCATTATATGAAAGTTTATTCATTCATTCTGTCAATTGATATTTTGCATAAGAATAATCTTAATGGGAATTATGAGACTAATTTATATGATGAAAATAATAAAATGTTAAGGATAGGAGTAAATGGACACAGGTATGGTACTCCAGGATGGGAAAATTAAAGATGTAATGATATGAAGATGTCAGGTCCAAAATAATTCATGGGTTGGTTGTAATTCTACTCAGAATATTATTGGGCTTTGGGAATCATAGCAAAAGGACCCAGAAGTTCATCTAGATGATACAACATTTGAGTTGATACTAAAGTTCTGAAAAAAGAAGAATGAATGGAGAGACACCTAATAGAAGATATTAAAACATAGTGAAACTATAACAATTAAAAAATAGAGTGCTAGCACCAGAATAAAAGAGGCTAATGAGAAAATAGCCTGGAAATGGAACTTGTTGGATATAAGGATTTAATATATGATAAAGGAAGCACACATATCCATTGGAAAGAAGGATTATTTACAAATAGTGTTGCTATAACTGTAAGCAATTTGGAGAAACAAAAATTTAGATTTTTCTAAATATCACGTACTCAATTTCTAGATGGATTGATAATTACATAGAAATGACAAGCTAAGGAATTGAATTGTATAATGACTGAACCTAAGAAGGGAAACAATAAGAATTTATAAAGGAGTTGGCTGGCAGATTATACTGCATAAAACTTAACTTTTACATCATCCAAAAATATAACCAAAGTGAAAAAATAGACTGGGGGAAGTATTTGTGCCAAATTTCCAAGGGTTAATATTTTTATATATGAAACTCTTGTGCACATATAAAAATGGGCATAGGACAAGATTAGACAACTAAATAGGAAGTTCAAATAGGATTTTTTTTTTTTTTTTGTGGTGGTGGTTTGTCTTTTTTTAGGGCTGCACCCACGGCATATGGAGGTTCCCAGGCTAGGGTCAAATCAGAGCTATGGCTGCTGACCTACGCTACAGCCACAGCAATGCCAGATCCGAGCCACGTCTGCCACCTACATCACAGCTCACAGCAACGTTGGATCCTTAACCCACCAAGCAAGGCCAGGGATTGGACCCACAACCTCATGGTTCCTAGTTGGATTCATTTCTGCTGCACCATGACAGGAACTCCAGGAAAAAAAAAATTCTAAATGCAAATTAAACTACTAAGTAGTTACCCAGATCCACCCCTTAAATTAGCAACAACTCCCATGCAGGCCAGAGTAGGATGCAATTAGTAGATGCATACATTACTAATGGTCTTATATATAGTGTTACAAGCATTTGAAAACCATTCTGGTGATATGTCAAGATTCATTAAAAAGAATTTCCATACTTTTGACCTAGAAACTGACCAGGAAATAGATCCAAAGAAAATAATAATGCCCCCCCCAAGAAAAACAAACATATAAGTTCTTTTCACAGAGGTGTTTCAAATATTGAAAAATTAGAACCTAATGGCTAATCAAGGGAGTAATTATATTTTTCATATACCCCATAGATAGAATACAATGCATTAATTAAAATGTGGTAGTAGAGATTATAAATTTTTTAAAAGCAGGCTTTCAAATTATATATAATTCGATTGGAAAGAAATATGTAAAAATGGCAAGCAATTATGAGAGTATAGTGGGTAATTCTTTTCCTGTTTTCTATGATCTAATATAATGCTAGACTGCGTTAATAGAAGTATAACACCTAGATCAAAGAAGCTTCTATGTTATAAGAAGAGTGTAGGTTTTAGAAATGTATAGATCTGAGTCCCAGTTTTGCTTCTACCTAGTATGAGGCCGTACATAACTTTTGTGAACCTCAATTTCTAAATCTGAAAAAAGAGCATTACCCTTTCTGCCTGATTGTTGTGTGGATTAACAATAGTAGAAGGTAGTTGTTGATAAAAGTATTATTCTAGTCATATCACATCTAGAATAGTACACCAGTCAACATACAAGCAGTCATAAATTTCAGTGACAGACAGCAAAGATATATTTCTCACTTAATGTTACTTATTTAGCTGCAGGTTGGTTGTGCCTCTGCTGTATGGTCTCTTCAATCTAGAATCAAGGCAAACTGGGAAGAAAGATGTTAACCCAAGGATAGTTCTGAAATGTCTGCTTGGAAGTGGTACACTTCCGCTCATATTTCATTGACTAAGGCTAATATCAGGGGCACTGGGTCATAATCCTCCCATGGGGGTGGGCTAGTACAGAGGGCAGCAGATATCTGGAGAAATAGTATATGCTGTGACAGAATGTATTCAGTTCTGGCTTTCACTTTCCAAAAGAGTGATAATCAGGGATATGTCCAGAGGAGAAACATCAGAGGATGGTAAGTAATTCTGAAATCTTCCCTGAAATACAGTGGGAAGAGTCAATGGAGAGAGAGGAGCACATTAATGTTGTCTAACCTGAAGGTTGATTATGACCTGATATATGCTATATGACATCAGTGGGTAGGAGTTTTATAGCATTATATATTTTGATTCAGTGTAGGAGCCTAAGAGAAAGGGAGACAGAAAAGGAAATTGGTGCTTATTTTAAATACCTTACCACATTTATATTTAAAAGTAACCCTAAAAAGATTTTGTCTTTGTGTGTGTCTATGTTTAAATGTTGAAGAAAACAGACTTAGAGTGGTTAAGTACCTAAGGTCATATGGCAGATAAGTGGTAAACTAGTTTGGAATCCAGGTCTATGAGGTCTCATCAGTTCCCACTAAGCTTTGCTTTCCTGTTGTGCTGCAAACCTTCTTCTTCTTCTTCTTTTTTTTTTTTTTTAGAGCTGTACCTGAGGCACCTGGAGGTTCCCAGGCTAGGGGTCTGATCTGAGCTGTAGCTGACGGCCTACGCCGAGCCACATCTTCGACCTGAACCACAGTTCATGGCAATATTGGATCCTTAACCCACTGAGCAAGGCCAGGGATCAAACCTGCATCCTCATGGATACTTGTCAGATTCATTTCTGCTGAGCCACAGCAGGAACTCTTGTAAACCTTCTTAGAATTACATTGTTCATCACCAGTCATCTTCTGCCTGACAAGGTAATGACCACTCTTCTCCCATCTCTAAAAGGATTCAAAGTATAAAGGGAAGAATTGAAAGGAAAGTTGAACTCTATCTAGATCAGTGGTCTTCAGACTGACTGCAAAATAGATCGTTTTATCCCTTAGCAAAATAATTTAGCTTATACTATATATATGCTGTGTGTAGATATTAAACTATTATCCTAATGTATGTTATAAAACATACCAAAAATAGTTAAAAAAAGTTAAGATTTGACATAAAATTTTAGATGTTTTTGTCAATTAGGTTTTATGTGAAATCTCAACTTTTTATAACTTCTGTTTTATAGGTAGATGCTTTTTTCCCATTTATCTCTACAAATTGTCTTTGTACCCACTGAGAAGCATACCCTCAATTGACATTGGAGGTCATTGTTTTAGATGGTTTGTAAGACTCCTTTTTCAGTATGAAGATTCCATAATTCTGTTTGGCCTGAATTTTTCTGAAAGGGATAATGATAACTTAATTCACTTTTAGAAAAGTTTTTAAAATAATCTATTATCTAAGACCAAAATGTAATAAATTCATTGGTATTCATAGCAAATTAAACCTGAAAATCAAATAGCACAAAAGATGCATTTTCAGGTAAACAGTAATAACCCCATGAGCATTCCAATCTACTATATATAAAAGAGGATGTAAAAAGGGGTTCTATTAAGTAATAAACCTGATTTTTGTATGTGGCTCAAGAAACAGCTTCGTTATTTTAGCCATGTCTTCTCTGTCTAAATCTGCCTGTGTGTGTGTGCAAAACTTACTAGGCTTATATATTCTAAAAAGAATCTGAAATTTTGCCTACAGAAAAATTTTAATTTTAGTACTTGGGAAATTATTTTAGCACTGTTTTAGAACAGAGCCAGAACTCTAAATCACACTAAGCCTACTGGACTAAAAATTTTTTTACAGATATCTCCTTTAAGAAGCAAAGGTGTTACTTTCATTGCCTGACAGAGTTTGCTTTTCTACATTCTGGTCCTTGGTCATCTGCCTTTTTTGCCAGGTTGATATTTGATAATTAAAATAACTTTCTGGTTAAGAACTACTTCTTGGCAATAGTGTCTTTTAAGAAAAAATCCTTCCCAGTTGACAGAAAGCAGAAACACCAATATAGACTTTAAAAGATACTCCTATATTGACATGACATTGTAGATCACCAGTGCTCTTTTTCATTTCTTTCTCATAGTGAGACATTTGTAAAGCTTTCTTAGCAAGACATTTGTGTTTGGTGGTTGTTTTGAAGGAAGTGTTGCTTGCCAGTAAAAGATAGCCAAGTTGAGCTACTTTTTCTGCACAGGTTTAAGTGGTCCACAGGCAGGGAGTTCCTTGATAATAACTTTCAGTGATCCATTTGTACTGGAAAAGTACAGTTTAAATAATTTAATGTGGTATTTCTTAATTTTCAGTCTTTGTTTCACACTCTGGATCATTTGGGGGGGATTTTTTAATTAAAGTATAGTTGATTTATAATGTGCTAATTTCTGTTCTACAGCAAAGTGACTTAGTTATACACATATATGCATTCTTTTTTTAAAATATTCCTTTCCATGAATGTAGTTCTCTGTGCTATGCAATAGACCTTGTTGTTTATTCTCTCCATGTATAATAGTTTACATCTGCCAACCCCAAACTCCCACTCCATCCTACCCTCTTGGCACCCACAAGTATGTTCTCCTTGTCCATGAGTCTTTTTGTTTTGTAGATGAGTTCATTTGTGTTGTATTTTAGATTTCACATATAATTGATATCATACGGTATTTGTCTTTCTCTTTCTCTTATTTCACTTAGTATAATAACCTCTAGGTCCCTCCTTGTTGCTGCAAATGGTATTTTTTTCATTCTTTTTTATGGCGGAGTAGTATTCTATTGTATATATGTACCACATCTTCTTAATCCATTCATCTGTCAATGGACATTTAGGTTGTTTCCAAGTCTTGGCTATTGTGAATGAACAAGGAACATTGCATGAACTGCAGTGAACATTGGCATGCACGTATCCCTTTGAATCATTGCTTTGTCCAGGTGTATGTCCACAAGTGGGATTGCTATATCATGTGGTAATTACGTTTTTATTTCTCTGAGGAAGCTCCATACAGTTTTCCATAGTGGCTATACCAATTTACATTCCACCAATACTGTGGGAGTGTTCTTTATTCTCCAGAGCCTCTTCAGCATTTGTTATTTGTAGACTTTTTAATGATGGTCCATCTGACCAAAGTGAGGTAATACCTCATTGTAGTTTTTATTTGTATTTCTCTAATAGTTAGTGATGTTGAACATCTTTTCATATGCCTGCTGGCTTAATTTTCAGTCTTTTCTTCGTTTGGCAAACAGTTATTCAGTGCTTCTTTGTGCCAAGCACTAAAGAAACACCAGTGAACAAGAGGGATATTGACCACTGATTTTTTAAGATATATATAATGTGTATTAAAAGCCAATAGATCCAATAATTTTTTTTAAAGCCAATAGAACTATTGTTACTACTCACAACATCATTTTGTAGGAATCCCAGATCTATACTGACCTGTATTTTCCTGCCTCTTGCTTTTTTCTCTCTCCCTATCTCCACATTCCTCCTTCCCTTCTCTTTTTCTTAAAACTTTTCCCTCATTTGAGATAGTGACCACAGGCAAATTTTAAAGTCAAGCCATCTAAGCACTGGAGAAACTGTAAATGATATTTATTATGTAAAATTTGCATGGTATAGTTAGATGGGAGATGATAAAATTCTTAATTTACCTTAAAAATCAAATGTCATCTCATCTGTGCAGATCCTCCTACTATTAAGTAAAATTCACATCATGTTTTTATATGTGTGCTTTTTATTTTTACTTTTTTTTTTGTTTGTTTGTTTGTTTTGTTTGTTTGTTTGTCTTTTTGTCTTTTTGTCTTTTCTAGGGCCGCACCTCCAGCATATGGAGGTTCCCAGGCTAGAGGTCGAATCAGAGCTGTAGCCACCAGCCTACACACAGCTCACGGCAATGCCGGATCCTTAACCCACTGAGTGAGGGCAGGGATCAAACCCACAACCTCATGGTTCCTAGTCAGTTTCACTAACCACTGAGCCATGACAGGAGCTCCACAAGTGTGCTTTTTAGGTGCAAACATTTATATGATTAAATATTGGCACATTTCTTATTTTTCAGTGCCTTGTTATCTAAACTCTAGAATCTGTCCTAGTTAATTAAAGGCATGTGAATGGTTGGGGTTTTGGTTTTGGTTTGGGTTTTTTGCTGTTGTGTTTTCTGTTGATGAATTTGAAGGTAATTAAAAGTGTAATTATTTTCTTCTTTAGCATCAGACAACAGTCAGCGCTTTCGAGAAACCTGTTTTGCATTTGCCTTGACACCACAACAAGTGCAGCAAATCAGTAGTTCCATGTAAGTTGTCAAGTGTAACTTGAAGTTTGACCTTTGAATCCAGTTTTGTCTATAATAAGTGACTTTTTAAAACAGTGTATTGGGTATTAGTGTCATGCAAATATTAATATTATGTTACTATTATAGTGTTAGTTACCTTAAGAACAGTATCTCTGATAAATTTGAAATAGTTTCTGGAGTAACAGTGTCTTTGAATCAGCTTTCATGTGCTATCTTTAAAATAATTGTAGTTCTTACTCTGTCTTTTCTAGGGATATTTCTGGGACCAAATGTGACTTCACAGTGCAGGTCCAGTTAAGGTATAGTGTTGACTACAGGATATATATCCAAAGTTTAAAAGCTAACATTTCTTAAAAGATTTTTTTTTTTAACCTACCTAATTTTCAATAAGTATATTGAAAGTATTGGGTTTAGGCATTTGGGTGAGGGAAAACCTTTTCCTGTTATGAAATACCCTAATTATTATCCAATTTAGATTTTTATATTGCAGGTCATGTACCATATACTTAACCACATTCTTGATTTTTGTTGCCCTTGGTTGGTTTAGAAGCTCCAGCTAATGATATGTTTAAATATAGTGATCAGCTCTTCAGAAGTACCAAGTTTTATGAAAGCAAAGATCTTAACTGCATGAGTGGCAAACTACTGTACTATAGATAAGAAACTAGTACTTGAGTTAAGTTTACAGTGTCTTATGGATTAGCAAGAGCTAAAATAGCCTAATTTGCTTTGGTCTGTATTTTAAATAATTGATTTAAGTACTCTCTAATTTAGATTCCATGTGAGACATCTCTTCATAGTTTTGCAAAGACAAAAGGAAAATTTTCCAAGATGGTACTGCCCCATATTATTTCCTTTCTTAGCCCATTTCTTCTAAGAATATCTAAGAAATCTTTTATGTTAATATGTCTGTTTCTCTTGCTTATGTAAATCATCTTATGCTGTTCTTTTTACTCAGTGACTATCCTTGTGTAAACCTAAGTGCCCCACACTGTTCTTGTTACAGTAGTTGTTTTCCTCAACAAGCTGTTTTCCCCATATAGTGGGAAGGATCAAACAGATGGCCCAGTCTCAGTAATCAGATACTAAGTGGTATGTACAGATTATAAATACACTAGGAGATCAGGAAAGAGATTAAAGCACCAGCTCAGTGCCTCTGTGTAAAGCTCTGATGTAGGCTTTAAAATAGTGTGATGAAAACTGAGAAAGCAGAGGAGAGATTGCTTTGGGTCTTGGTTTTAGAAGGCACCAATAAAGGTGTTTCTATGTAAAAGGTACTTTACTCTGTCAGGGAAGACTATGATAATGACTGAATAAATGAAAGGACTAGAATCCTGGGAGCATATAACTACCTGCTATCCTAATCATAAGTCTTTTTCTAAAACATGAAAACAATTTGGTTAGAATTAGATATTTTCTCTATTAGATTTCTAATCTATTTTTATTTAATCTGTTTTCTCTCCCCACTCCCATGAACTCCTATATAGAAACTTTCTGCTCTTGTTCCCCTTTTTAAAAATCCTTTTTTCTCTTTGGTTTATTAGGGTGGTTTTGATTTTCACTTTTTGTTTAATCGAAAGTCAACTCGTCATATACATTATTCTTCTTCTGTAGGTTCAGGCAGCCAGGTCCATTTTTAAAATTTATCACTGCATTGGCATAATTGATTTAAAACTTTATGAGAGTTCCCATTGTGGCTTAGCAGCTTAAGGACTCGACACTGTCTTTGTGAGGATGCAGATTCAGTCCCAGACCTCGCTCAGTGTGGTTAAGGATGTGGTGTTGCTGCAAGCTATGGCGTAGCTCATAGATGCAGCTCAAACCCACTGTTGCCATGACTATGGTGTGGACAACAGCTGCAGCTCCACTGACCCCTAGCCTGAGACTTCCATGTGCTGTAGGTGCGGCCATTTAAAAACAACAACAACAACAAAAACCCAAAACTATGGCAGTCTCTTACTGTTGCACTGTAAAGAACTGGTCTGTAATAGAAGGTTTTGCTAGGGCTAGAGGTGATCCTATGAGCTTTGACATCTCTTTGCTAAGTACATTTTGAGGAAATCTTTTTAGATTAGTAAATCTCAACCTTTATATGGATCTTTAATCCCTTTGAAAATCTGATGGAGTATAGGTTGTTCCTCCTTAAAGATGATATACGTAGGTACCCATTAAATTTTACATAGCAAATTGTCCCATTTTGTGGACCTTCCCACACAGATTCCATGGCTGACAGATCAAGATGTTGAGAGAAGATGTTTGTACATGGTGACTTTCACAGAATTCAGAGATAGTATTGTTCTTAACATGTAACTCAAAGCTGCTGTGAACATTCTGTAAAGGTGGAATAATCCTCAGATTTATGTTAGTAATAAGGATGTAATTATTGAGTTGCAGGTTTGGTCCCTGGCCTTGCTCAGTGGGTTAAGGATCTGGTGTTGCTATGAGCTGTGGTGTAGGTTGCAGACACGGCTCTGATCCCACGTTGCTGTGGCTCTGGCGTAGGCCAATGGCTACAGCTCTGATTGGTAGGGCCTGGGAACCTCCATGTGCCATGGGAGCAGCTCAAGAAAATGCAAAAAAGACCAAAAAAAAAAAAAAAGTTGTTTTAAATAGCAGTTAGTAATTTATTTCTTGATCTATGAGTAGAATGAAAATTTACAAATTATTTGGCTGTCCTTGGTTTTCCCAAAAGCTCAAGCATTTAATTTAGAAATAAATGTTTTCATAAGTTTCTTTTTTCTTTTTGCCATTTCTTGGGCCGCTTCCACAGCATATGGAGGTTCCCAGGCTAGGGGTCGAATCAGAGCTGTAGCTGCCGGACTACCCCACAGCCACAGCAATGCCGGACCCAAGCCACGTCTGCGACCTACACCATGGTTCATGGCAACACTGGATCCTTAACCCACTGAGCAAGGCCAGGGATCGAACCCACAACCTCATGGTTCCTAGTCGGATTCCTTAACCACTGAGCCATGACAGGAACTCCTTCAGGAGTTTCTAAAATAGTATTCTAAATACATGTGGATATAATACAAATAATGTTATTGTTCAGTATCTTCAGTTTGCAGGGTATAATGGAGTATCTGGGTTTAGTGAAAAGAATTTGATCCTATAGGTGGTCTTTAGCATTTTCAGCTCAGAACCAGAAAAAAAATGCTTCATAGACAAATAAATTTGAGATGCGCCAAATATTTCCCTATTAAAAAGTTATAGTGCTTATTAGCCCCACTCTAGGAAGTTCTATATTAAGGAAACTTGATTTTTTGATTCAGAATTTCTTAAATTTATTCATAGAGCGCCTCCCCTTCCTCCCTTAAAAAAAAACAGGCTTAAATAAATGATTGGAAATATTATAAACTACTTGGTAGTTGTGACTACTGAAACTCTACAGTGACAGAATTATTTATTTTGAACCTGTTCAAAAATGTTTTTTCATCTTGCGAAATGTCTAGTTTTAATAGGTTTTTTTTTGTTTATTTGTTAATAAGTTTGTCCATCTCTAGATTAGCTATGGAACTGATAGCTCAAAAATATTAATAAGGCCATCTTTTAATAATGAAAATTAAACTTACCTTTATTGTTTAGGTTTTGTTTATCAGAAACCAGTTGTCCACAAGAAGATCACTTCCCACCCAATCTTTGTGTGAAAGTGAATACAAAACCTTGCAGCCTTCCAGTAAGTCCTAAAAGCTGTTTTTTAACTGCATTGACAGCATAGCTAGCAAATGTCATCACAGCTGTTGTTAATCATAGTTTTTCATTAAGAAAAACCTCTTTAGATATATATTCATGTGACTAAGTGAAACACTTGTATAATTAACAGCTGTGACATTAGCTATAGAGATAAAGTCTAGGACTTGGAGTTGGATGTGGTAGCTTTAGTGTTGTACTGAATTTTGGGAAGAAGAGATTATTTCAACAAAACCTCGGACATATTTGTGTGAATCTGGAAGCTTGTGGTAAAATAGAGATTTGAAGAATGCTGTGCCTTTAACAGAGGAATGGGGGTTGCTATTATTCATCTTTAAAATCGTTTTTAAATACTTACTCAACTCTTTTATGAATTCAGCTGGATTCTTAAATTTTAGAGAATTTTCAGTTCTATTGCCAATATTTTTCTCAGGCTTACTGTAAAGAAGCTATAGAGTTGTTTAGGGAAACATACAGGTAACTCTTCTAAATATTTACTTAGCTACTTTTAAATGAAAATACTCATATTTTCTAATATGTAGCTTGTAGGATTTTTTTTTTTAAGGAATGGAAGTTGAAATGACTGTGGAAATATTAAGTAAAAATAAATTGTATCTCATCCTTAGGGTTATCTTCCACCTACTAAAAATGGTGTGGAACCAAAGCGACCCAGCCGACCAATTAATATCACCTCACTTGTCCGATTGTCCACAACTGTACCAAACACCATTGTTGTTTCATGGACTGCAGAAATTGGGAGAGTAAGTAAATTTTTATTTCTATCAGATTTTTGTATTATAAGGAAGGGTTAATCTCCAGGGCTACCTGAACTTTATAAAGAAGTGATATTATAAAATGAGTTACAAAAGGATTTATTTTTGTCTCATAATGAATTTTCAAAATTTCTCTTTAAAAAAAAATGGGATCTTGGAGTTCCCCTCATGGCTCAGTGGTAACTAACCCAACGAGGATCCATGAGGATGCAGGTCCCATCCCTGGCCTTGCTCAGTGAGTTAAGGATCTGGCATTGCCGTGAGCTTTGGTGTAGGTCATAGACGTGGCTCAGATCTGGCATTGCTGTGGCTGTGGTGTAGGCCAGCAGCTGCAATTCCAATTCAACTCCCAGCCTGGGAACTTCCATGTGCCGCACCTGCTGCCCTGAAAAGACACACACATACACAAAAGGGATCTAAAAAAGGTATCTGGCAGTATCCAGTATTTTATAACCTGATAACTCAGTCATTTTCATAAACACCATCCTATGTCATTTTGTATTCATCTGTATGATTTTTAAATGGCTACATCATATTACAATATGAGTATCCGTAATTTAGCCTATTACCTAATGTTAACATTTATTTGGTTGATTCATTAATATTTCAAAGGACATTTTGAAGACTATCCTAGTAGTTAGAACTTTGCATACATACATGTTAATTTCCTTACAGCGAATACCCAGAAGTTGAATTGCTGCGTCAGAGTATGCAGAATTTAAAGAAATTTTGTGTACATTGGCAGATTGCCTTACCAGAAAATGTTGTACAAATTTATTCTCTGACTTTCAGTGTTTATTCACATGCCTGTTGACTGATAACACTGAGTTTTATTTTCTTTAACATCTCTACTAATTTTAATAGGTAAATAATGGTACCACATTGCTTTAATTATTACTCCTTTTATTATTACTGAGATTGAACATATTTGTGTTTGTGATTATTTACATTTTTAAATTATATCAATGTCTATTTCTCTAGTGCTGCTTTTAATTCTTATTGATTTATGAGTTCTTTATATATTGGTTTAACCCTCTTTCACATGTTACAAACTTGTTTCTAATTTGTTACCTCTTATTTTTATTTATATGATTATTTAATGTGTAGAAGGTTTAAATTATTATGGAGCCAAATCTTACTCAGTTTTGTTTCTCTGTAGTCTTTCCTCTCAACCCCCATCATGCTTAGGCAATCTGCCCTTCTCAGTCTTACATAAATATTTGTTTATATTTTTGTCTCTACTTTTCAGTTTTCTTATTTTACCTTTACATATTTAATCCATTGTAAATTTGTGTGTGGTAGGAAATAAAAATGTATTTTAATATTTCAAATAGCTAGTTCTAACACCATTAACTAAATAGATGCCAATTCAGAAACTACCATTAATATATATTTGATTTTCATTTATCTTAGGTACGTTTCAGAACTTTTTTATATTGTTTCTTAGCCTAGCATTCTTTTGCTGGCACAGTTTCAGAATGGTTTTCATTATTACAGTTTTTGATACGAGCTCATGTTATGTTCACTAACTCATAAGTACTATAGAGGAAAGGTATATGGTGGTTTTAAAGCATATTAAAGGACACTTTGAACCAGAGAAAGGTCAGGCAGGGTTTCCCTGAGGAAGTAATGACTGAGCTAGGAGCTGAGAGAAGGGTGGAAGGAATCAGTTAGGTGAAGTTCAGAGGAAAACAACCTTCAGAATAACCCACTGGCAGGAGTGAGCCTAGTTCTTTTTAAGAAAATGAAAGGGAACAAGTATGGGCTACAGCACATAGATTGGGGAAGAGCAGTATACAAGATGAGGCTAGTAGAGGGGTAAAAAAGGGCCAAACCATGCAGGCCCTTTGAGGTAATAATGTTAAGGATATATCTCTTTTTAAGCAAAAAGTTTATACGGCTATATTTCTCTTTAGCAAAGGCTACTCTTCAGAGTAATGAACAGCTTGAATGGAGGCCAAAATCCTGCAGAGAATTTACCTCTTACAATTGCTGAAGTATTAATGAGAGAAACAGTATATTAAAGTGGTGGCATTGAGGATGGAGGTCAGTAGGTAGATCTGTAGGACTAAGTGATAGATCAGAAGCAGGGCCTAAGAGAAAGGGAGAGATCAAGGATGACTCCTTGGTTTCTGGCTTGAGGGACAAAGTAAATGATGATATTGCTAACAAAGAGTAAACACTAAAAAAGGACTGAAATCAGGTGTGTTTTTGCTTTGCTTTGAAGGATGGAATATTAGAGGACTACATGAAGACAATCATGAGTTCAGTTTTGAAGTTTTTGAGTTAGAGATGCCTTGAGACATTCTGAATAGACAGTTAGGTTATCCAGGTTCAGAGGATAAGTTTAGGCTAGAGGAAAAAAATGTGAGCCATCTGCATATTGGTGGTTATTGGAGCCATAAAAGCAGGCTGACATTGTTTATAGAGAAAATATATTGAGTAGGGGAAAAAAGAGTGTTGAAGACTTATTCTTGAGGAACTATAACATTTAATACTGAATAGAAGGGAATGAACCTGCAGAGGACATGGGGAAGTAGTACTGGAGAGGTGGGGCAGAATGGAGGGTGGGTATGAGAATCCAGGGAAAGAGTTTCAAAAAAGGAGATGGTAAGCAATATTGAACAGATGTTGAAAAGTCAAGTATGTTGAAGCCTAAAAAAATACTTTTTGAGTTAGAAACTGAAGGTGACTTTAGCATGAGCTGTTTTGATGTCTGATGGGAGGAGAAGCCAGATTGTGACTAGGTGGAGGTGAGGCAGTAGAGTTAGTTGTAGATGTGTGGCTTTGCAAAGAGGTAAGTGTGAGCTGGAGGGAAATGTGAGATGAAAGTTGTTTGCTTTCATGGGAGAGTCTTAAATGTGTTGTCATCATCATCATAAAAGATGATGGCAGGTATCTTCTTCAGAGGAAGAGATAAAATATATACAAGAGAGAGAAAGGATAATCAATAGTTAATTGCATAGTAACTCACTATAGTTAGGAGGACTTCTTTATTAAATGGAAAAAAAAAAAGGACTGGATGAGTGAGTATGATTGGTACTGGAGAGATGAGTAAACTTTGATCTGCTGACTTCTCTTATGTCTGTGAGATAGGAAGTGAGATAAGTCTGCTATGAGTGAGAGAAGAAATGGGACCTCGAGGAAAGTGGAAATATTGGGAAAGTAATTACTGGGAGTAAGACATGTTCCCCCTGCATTATTTCCCCAAATCTTTCTGGGAATGTGAATGAGATTGCTTTTAAATTTGTATATCAACCTAGGATTAATTTATTTACAATATTTAATGTTCTTATTCCATGAATTGTATGTTTCTCCATTTATTAAAATCCTCTTTTATGTTCCTTAGTAATTTAATAGGTTTCTTCTTATAAATCTTTTTTATTGATTCCTCTTGTTTATTTTTATTACTGCTATTATAAATCTTTTTTCTATTACATTTTATGAAAAATATATTTATTGTTTGTTTACTTAAAAGCTAGTCATTGTTGAATATTCACTTAATACATAAATTCATGTATTGGTTCTGATAGCTTTTTAGTTTTTTTCTTGGTATTTCCAGAAAGGCAGTTTTGCATTTGAGATATATCATTATACAAATAATGATAATCTTAATTCTTATGCCATAATTTATTGTTCTTGTTCTCTACTGCTGTCTAAAACCTTCAGAACAGTGTTAAATAGTGTGAGTGCTAGTGGACTGCTTGACTTGTTCTTTATGTTAATGAGAATACAACTAGTGTCACAACATTAAATAATGTGATTGCTATTAATTTTTGATAAAATTTAATTACATCAATAACATATTCCCATGATCCTCCTTTTTACTGGATAGCTTTGAGAGAAATGGATTTCAAATTTTATCAAAATCCTTTTTTTTCATTTATTAAGCTTATTTTTTTTCCTTTACCTAATTAATATGTCACCATTAGGTTTATAAGATTCTTTAAAATGGTTCTTTTCTAGTGCACCTTTCCCCTTTTTGTCTTTTTGAAGAGAGTGTTGCACATGTTTTGGATTTAGTCTGTTTGTGATTAGTATAGCCTACCAGGGAAGTGTATAAACACCAGGATGTTTACAGTGAACTATGAAAGAAGTGTGAAACTGAAAGAGTAGAGAGGTGTGGTTGCTGATATATAGCACTGGGGGCGGGAGGGATAGGATATTCTTCCATGGGAGGCCTTCTGCATCTCAGGAAGAAAACAATATCTACAATGATTTGATTAGTCTACCAGGTGAGATCTTTGTGTAGACCCTGATCACAAGTTGGAGACCTTCTTTTTAAAGTAAAACATTGAAAGAAAATCAGTCTTTCTCTAAAGCCCAGAAGATAACTTATTAGATTAGTTTCTGATCACTAGTTTTAATTCAACTTGTGAAGATGCTCTGAATAATACATGTAGGATCTCTTACTGTTTGGGGGAATTAACGTCTATTATTAGTTACCATTGAGAAATGTTTGTATTATGTCTTCAAAGGAAGTAAATGGAAGAGCTGGTGCTAGCTAATGCTGTGGTTGTAATCATCTTAGACTATTTAATTATGAAATCAACACTTACACAATGTTATACATCCATTATAGCTCAATTTTTAAAATTATATATAAAAAGAGTTGGTACAGTGCTTGAAGGAAATAAGTGAACTATATTGAAACTTCTTATCTTACCTCAGGGTAATCACTGCATCTATCATTTATTAATCTGTCACTGTTTGTAGAGTTTTTTAGATACCAGTGTAAAGGGCACTTAATGAGTAGATCATATCTTAATAATGAAGAAAATGTCCAATGAACCTGATAGACAGTTTTGAATACTTCTTAAAAAGCGTTTGACAAAACATCAGTGTAATGCAAATCCAGTAGTTGGAGTTAGGAAGTACTTTGAAGGGTTAGGAATAATATGATATCATCTACCCAGAAGAGATACTATACCACTGTGAGGATGGGGAGAGGGGCTTGGTTTATGTGTCATACAATTTAATTCCATGTTATCGGTACAGTGGTGTTAGTTAACACCTGACCTTTTGCTGCTGCTGCTTCTTTTTGTTTCCCTTCTTTTCTTATCAGGTTACATGTTTCAACTAGAGTGAACATACCTTTTCACTGAACTTGTAGTTGTGGTTTTCTACTTATCTCTCCTTAGAAATTTATATAAAGCCTTAGGGTAATTCCTAATTCTGTAAATTCAAGCTGCCACTACAAATTTTACAGTGTTAATTAGCATTTCTCTAGTTTCTATCATACTTGAAACCTTAATCAAATTATAAAAGCGAATAAGGATTTTTTATTTCTAATAGAAGCCTTTTAGTTTTAAAATTAGATTGGTATGTTGTATGCTCTAAAATTTAGGCAAGTTTGGAGTTCCCGTTGTGGCTCAGCAGTAATGAACTGGAGTAGGATCCATGAGGATGCGAGTTCAATCCCTGGCCTTACTCATGGGTTAAGGATCTGGCATTGCCGTGAGCTGTGGTGTAGGTCACGGATCTGGCATTGCAATAGCTGTGGTGTGGGCCGGTAGCTGCAGTTCCGATTGGATCCCTAGCCTGGGAACCTCCATATGCTATGGGTTCGGCCTTAAAAAGCAAACAAACAAATAAATAAAATGTAGGCAAGTTTTAAGGTTACTTGTTCCTCATTAATAAATTGTGAAATTTATTAATGAAAGTAAATTAGCTTTTTTTGATACTTCATTTTCTTCCCAGAAAAAAATGTGTAGCTTAAGAACATGGATAGGTTTCTGAACTCTAAATGAAAATTTGGTCTTCCAGAGGGTAGTGTGGGATATGTTCTCTTGTTTCCATAAGGGAGGAATGCATTTTCCAAAATAACTCAGAGTTGGAATGTACATTCAGTTAGGTTATGGAGGGTCAAAGCAGGGAGTGTATGAAATCAGCTATAGAGAACTACAGTGGCCTTGGTCATTAGTCAGTTGTCCTGACATCTTACTTTTTTCCCTTGGTTTCTAGGGCCATTTTGTCACCACGCAGGTGCATGATCTTGAGCAGATTACATATATATTTTAAATTTAGAATTGAAACTTAAAAAATTTGGGGGTACCTCTATATCATCATACTTTCATTTGGAAATGTACTTACCCTACCTGTCTCTTATAGGCCTTCTTTGAGGTTTAAATAAAGTGGATAGTATATGTTAAGAGTGCATAGAAAACTATATATAGCTATAAGTAGAAGATGGCTGTAATTATTTTATCTTTTGCCTCTTTCCAAATCTCTTGATCTTCCTCTTGATTCCAACACCAAATGAAAAGTGAGCCTTCTCACTTAGATCTCTCTCTTAACCTTCATAAGCCTCAGACTTCTTTTCTTTCTCTTATCCAGTCATGTCCCGTTTACTTTGCCTTGGCTTGTTGACTAATTATTTTCTTTATCCCCTTTCTCCTACTACCATCTGTGGGTAGTCCTTCTGCTGGTAATGAATATTCATCTGTTCATTTGCCAAACCAGAAGCTTCCCTTTGAAAATGTTTAATATTCCCTCTGCTGGTTGTGATAATGGCCCAAGTAGGTAGGATCTTTTCAAGAACTAGTTAAAGGCATATAGAGAGATTAAATGATAAAAAATAGGATGCCAATCTAATTTGTAATTTTAAAAATAACTACTATTTTAGATATATGTTAGCTACCAAATATATTTTATGATGACTGACATCTTACTGGCCTTGGTTTTTATTTAGTTTTAAAATGTCCTTTTGTATAAGTGCCTAAAATTGATTTGCTTCAAGTGTAGGTAGTATAGAAGTCAGGTAATATACAAGTGGCTTTATTGTTTGCAAGTTGTAAAGTTAGGGCAAGTTCTTTTACTTCTCTACACTTCACTTTCCTCACTGATAAAAGTAGGATTACGTCAGCAGCTTTTTGATTAGGATTAAACGAATTCCTGTTCATGAAGACACCTAAAATAGTGCTTGGCACACAGTAGGTGTTTTAATAGGCATTAGTTCTCTTTCCCTATTATTGTGGGATTAAAATAGATGTACCTATTTACTTACATATGTTGTTTGTTTTCTACATCTTTTTTTTTTTTTCCAGAACTATTCCATGGCAGTATATCTTGTAAAACAATTGTCCTCAACAGTTCTTCTTCAGAGGTTACGAGCAAAGGGAATAAGGAATCCGGATCATTCTAGAGCTTTAAGTACGTATGATAACCTTATTTTATTTATGCAGCTGAACTATTTTGGTAAGGTTGAGAATAGTATTTTCTCAACTCAAGAAATTTTAGGGGTTTTTGGGGGGGGGGTTTTGTTTGTCTTTTGCTAGAGTTTGTCACAGTGGATGAAAACACTGAAAACTTTGTTTCGCAAGCTAAAGTAAATCAAAACTTAAGAATAGTTTTAATATCTTTGTTATGATCTATATTTCATAATTTATGTTTTACTGATCTTTAACTTTGTTAAGTCAGTACATGGACACTGAAGAATATTTTATCAGAGCGTCTTAGAAATAAGTAAGTGTTCAGGAATTGTAGGAGATGGGAAGAAAATCTAGGCATATATTTTACAATTTTTTTTTTATGTTTAAGTTTATCCAGGATATGTGATGACAGCATCCTTACATTAACAAAGTAAAAAGAGAGCCAGTGAGATGGCAGATATAGTAATGAAATAGGAGTTCCCATTGTGGCTCAGTGGAAATGAACCCGACTAGGAGCTATGAGGACTCAGGTTCGATCCCTGGCCTTATTCATTGTGTTAAGGATCGGCATTGCTGTGAGCTGTGGTCTGGGTTGCAGATGGGGCTCGGATCCTGCTTTGCTGTGGCTTTGGCGTGGGCCAGCAGCTATAGCTCCAGTTAGACCCATAGCCTGGGAATGTCCACATGCAGAGGGTGCAGTCCTATAAAGCAAAAAAAAAAAAAAAAAAAAAAGGTAGATTCTGCTTTTAATCAATTATGTGGCCTTAGACAAATCACTCTACTCCTCTAAATCTCTTTCTCCTCATCTATAACAAAAAATTTATACTACATGATATCTAAGACCCCTCTAAAATCTGGGCTCTTAGGTGTGAATAACTAGATGGTTCATTTTGTCGTGTTGAATTCGAGAGGTGTTAAGGTGCAAGTTGACTGTTCAGACTTCTGTGGATTATAAGGCCAGAGGCTGGTGACGTTTCCAAAGAGGTAAACTAAGTGCTTCCTTTATTCTCTGTGAGAGAGATTTTCATGGATGGATTTGGAAATGGGGCTGGGCACTTAGAGGACAAAGTTTTTACAGACCAGGGTTAAATAATTAGCTGTCCTTTAGGGATTTTTGATGTGAGTTGATTAATGAAGCTCAGTATTGGGTTTGTAGTTAGGAACACCAAGGTGGAAAGAAGCTAAAGTAAGGCCAGCTTTCCTCTCACTTGCCTTTGTGGCATGGCTTTTATCTTTTTTTCCAACTTGTTTTTATGCCAAAGATCCCACTGATACTGAATTTCAGTATACCCTTAAGAGTTCATTGAAGGATTTTTCTGTATTAAAAGGCTCTTTAATTTTTTTTTTTTTTCCTTTGGGCCCCACCCGCGGCATATGGAGGTTCCTCAGCTAGGGAACTAATCAAAGCTATAGCTGCCGGCCCACACCACAGCCACAGCAACACCAGATCTGAGCTGCGTCTGCGACCTACACCACAGCTCGTGGCAACGCCAGATCCTTAACCCACTGAGCGAGGCCAGGGATTGAACCCACAAACTCGTGGTTCCTAGTTGGATTCATTTCCGCTGTACCACGATGGGAACTCCTAAAAGGCTCTTTTAAAAATGCAAATGTTCTGGGTGAAGAGGAGCACATTAGTGGCTAATATCTCTGTGGGTATTCCTTGATATACAGTGGGGAGCTAGATTGACAGCACTGGTTTGGGGACCAGAGGGGTAGAAGCACCATTTGGCAAGGACAAGGAGATAATAGAAGATCCTGAAAGAAGAAAAAGGTCATTCATTCATTTGAAGGAGAGTGCAAGAGCAGGGTTATTCTTTTTTCACACTCTATTCCTAGTCATTCTACTGAGAACCTTCATATTTGCAACATAGTTTTAGAATGTCATGTAGTTAGAAAGTATTGTGGAATTATGTGGGCCAGTGTGGAAAAGTTCATACCAAGAAATAAAACTGATGAAGCTGTTATATTTAACAATAATAATAATAAAGCAGGCTGTCTTTGCTTGAGCTGTAAACTCTCTCCACCTGTAGCTGTAGCACCATCTGGAGGGAGAGTGAGAAGGTGAGCCTAGAATTGTTTTATTTTCTAAAGCAAACCACCAGTAGTCACTGTTAAGCAGCAAAAACTCCTTAATTCAGAAGCTATTTATTTCATCTCTAGTACAGTCTAGAGGTAGAGAGTAGTTGCAAATTGGGTAGGTTATTTGTGGCACTTTGTATCTGATCTTACTTATTGGCTTGGGGAACCAACAAAATGTTAATTTGGATCCTACCAATAAAATATTTGTCATAATTGACTGAAAAACAGATTGTTTGCCTTTATGCTATTCTTAAAGAAATAACTTTCCTGGTGTTCCCTCTATAATACAACAGGATCAGGGTTGTCTCTGCAGCACCAGGAAGCAGGTTGCATCCCTAGGGCCCAGCACAGTGGGTTAAAGGATTCTGCATTGGCCAGATTTGGCCTCTGGCCCAGAAAATCCATATACCATGGGGCAGCCAATGAAAAAAGAAAGACCTTTCCCACCAAATAATTATGCACTTGAAAGATTGTGTGAAACAACTTGACAGAAGAACATGCTGGCAGGCTTCTCAGGTTTTTTTTTTTTTTTTTTTTTTTTTTGTTAGGGCCACACCCATGGCATATGGAAGTTGTCAGGCTATGAGTTGTATCGGAGCTACAGCTGCCGGCCTACACCACAGCCTACACCACAGCCACA
The DNA here is from genome assembly GCF_054392235.1 of Sus scrofa. Classification (NCBI taxonomy): domain Eukaryota; kingdom Metazoa; phylum Chordata; class Mammalia; order Artiodactyla; family Suidae; genus Sus; species Sus scrofa. The sequence continues at coordinate 176,858,402 of NC_139383.1, forward strand.
GCAACACGAGATCCGAGCCGTGTCTACAACCTACACCTCAGCTGATGGCAGTGCCACATCCTTAAGCCACTGAGCAAGGCCAGGGTTGGAACCCATATCCTCATGGATACAAGTTGGATTGTTTCCACTGCGCCACAACAGGAACTCCCCTCAAATTTTTTTTTTTTTTTTTTTTTCTTTTTAGAGCTGCATCCTCGGCATATGGAAATTCCCAGGTTAGGGGTCTAATCGCAGCTACAGCTGCTGGCCTATGCCACACCCACAGCTATAGCAACTCAGGATCCAAGCCATGTCTTCGACCTACACCACAGCTAATGGCAGCGCCTGATCTTTAACCCACTGAACGAGGCCAGGGATTGAACCCAAAAACGCATGGTTACTAGTTGGATTCTTTTATGCTGCGCCACAATGGGAACTCCTTAGATATTTTTGAAGAATCAAATTATCTACAAATATGTTCAGTGTTAAGTCATTCTTAATCTTATTAATAAAGTCTACTGGCAAAGTTTTATAGTCAAATCAGGTGCTGTTCTTGAAATAAAGTCAATAGTATTTATACTTTGCATAGAGAAATCCATTTTCTGATTCATTTGATTTAGTGGATTTTTGTACTATTGTTTCTGTCTTTGTGTAGAGGTATCCTTTCACAACTATCACAAAACAGTCCTTTACTAATTCTTGGTCAAGTTCCTGACTCTTCCCCCTCTTCCCTTTAGTAATCACATCAGATCTTGACCATGTTTAAACATTATTCCTCCTCCTCAACATACATTGTCAGTGTAAGAAAATTGTTACTACAATGTGTGACTTCTCCGGGGAGGGGGTTGGGGAGGGAGTGGGATGGATTGGGAATTTGTGGTTAATAGATGCAAACTCTTGCTTTTGGAATGGTTAAGCAATGAGATCCCTGCTGTATAGCACTGGGAACTATATCCATTCACTTACAATGGAGCATGATAATGTGAGAAAAAAGAATATATACGTGTATGTGTAGCTGGGTCATCTTGCTGTACAGTAGAAAACTGACAGAACGCTGTAAACCAGCTATAATGGAAAAAATAAAAATCATTATAAAATAAACAATACACTCTGTGCCTTCTCTAACTGCCCCTTTCTTCCTTAATCCTTTTTTTTTTTTTTTTTTTTTTTTGGCCTCTTAGGGCCGCACTTGTGCATATGGAAGTTCCCAGGCTAGGGATTGAATTGGAGCTGTAGCTGCCAGCATACCACAGCCACAGCATCATGGGAACCAAGCTGCATCTATGACCTATACCACAGTCACAGCAACGCAGGTTCTGAGCTGCAGTTGTGACCTATACTCTAGCTTATGGCAGCACCCACTGAGTGAGGCCAGGGATTGAACCCGAGTCCTTATATACTAGTCGGGTTCGTTACTGTTGAACTACCACAGGAACTCCCTTATTTCTTAATCTTAATGTCACGTAACTACTTTTCCACTTACCTTCATTTGTACCCATCCTTACTTACTCTCTTCAATATTCTTCTCATTCAAGAAATTATATTAAGAGTCTGCTATGTTCCAGGTACAGGAGAATATAGCATTAAACATAGCACACACTACCTCTTCATCCATCAGAAGTTTGCAGTTTGGTGGGAAAGACCAAATTAAATGATTTCATGAGTCATTAATGAATTATAGTTGTGACATGTCCTAAGGAAGAAAGACAGGGAGCTCTGAAGATAACAGCAGGAGGACATAGTCCTGTCTGGTGCTGTGATATTTAAGTTGAGACTGTAAGGATGAGGAGGAGTTAAGCCCGAACATGGAAGGGGGATATGCCAAGAGACAAGGCCATTTGAGTTGGAGTAGAGAGAACAAAGGGGGAAAGTGGCCAGAGAGATAACCACTCACCAGAGTTTATATAGGTGATAATAAAGATAGATGATAGAAGATCCATGGATTTTTAAGCAGAGTAGTATGATCAGATAAGGGCAATAAAAAATCACTTAGAAGACTGAATTGAAGGGGAGCTAGGCTGATGTAGTAAGGCCAGTTAGGAACCTATTATACAGATAAGAGATGATGGTGTCTTGAACTAAAGTAATGATGGAAATAGAGAGCAGTTGATGGCTTGAGAGGTGTCAAAGGGGAGAAATGGTGACTACACGTGGGGAGTAAAGAACCAGAAGTGAAGGAGGAGTAAGTTTCTTACTAGCCAACAGGTTACATGGTAGTGCCGTTTACTGAAATGGAAAACAGTGTTCAAAAGATCAGGTTGTAGGGGAACAATCACAGTGGACTTGGTATTTGAGACGTCTGTGAGGCATCCAGATGGAGATGCTCAGAAGTAGTATTATGTGACATGAGTGCTTCACTTATCTGCTCTCTGTCCTGTATTTTCAGTTCCTTCCTCTTTACAGGCTCTGTCAGCCTTCCCTGTCAAGTCTGTTTCATCCTTTAAAAAATACAAAACCAGGAGTTCCCGTCGTGGCGCAGTGGTTAACGAATCTGACTAGGAACCAGAGTTGCGGGTTCGATCCCTGCCCTTGCTCAGTGGGTCAACGATCCGGCGTTGCCGTGAGCTGTGGTGTAGGTCGCAGACGCGGCTCGGATCCCGAGTTGCCGTGGCTCTGGTGTAGGCCAGTGGCTACAGCTCCGATTGGACCCCCAGCCTGGGAACCTCCATATGCTGTGGGAACGGCCCAAGAAATGGTAAAAAGACAAAAAAAAAAAACAAAAAACAAAAACAAAACCAAACTACTCTAGAGCTGTGTTCCTCCTATGGTTCTCTTCCTAGTTTCTTCAAAAAGTGGTCTGTACTTCCCTTTCTACCTCCTCACTGCAACCCATTGTGAACTTTTAACTCCCATCGTTCCACTGAAACTGCTCTTGCAGATGTCACAAGTGGCAGTCTGCCACATTTAAAGTTTTGTCTTTTCAGTTTTCGTCTTAGGTATTTTTGCTACATTTCATATCAACTTTCTTCTTGAAATTCTCTTCTCTATTTTATCATAATCACTTACCTTCAATGGATTCTCTTAAGGGAAGCATCTTAAGTTTTTGTTTTCGCTGGGTTTTTTTCAATCTTTGGGCCACTTCTCTACATACTTTGCCTAGAGATAACCACATTCGCTCCTGTGGTTTAAATTAGCACCAGCTCCCAAATAGATGTTTCATCCCAGACCTTCGCCTGGATTCCAAAGGTAGATTCATGTAGCTAACTGTCTTCACTGAAACAAACCACTGGTTCCTCACATTCAAGTAGTTAAAACTGAACTCAAAAAGTTTCATCAGACATGTGCCCTAAATATTTCTCAGATCTATCCAGTTCTCTTTTTCCCTACCATCACTGCCTGCATTTAAGCTCCCATATGTTGCCTTTATTTTATTTTTGTATTACTCAATGAATTTATTACATTTATAGTTGTACAATGATCAATGATCATCACAACCCAATTTTATAACATTTCCGTCCCAAAATATGTTGCCTTTATTTTAAAAACCTATTCTTAAATGATAAATGCCTCTCCTTTCTTGGCCCCCCTCTTCATATCTCTCTTCTGGTACCAATCTAAGTGGTTAATACAGATCTAATCTTAACATTCCTTAGCAATCCATGGCCTCCCAATACCAGTGGAATAAAAATTCTACTTTTGGAGTTGCCGTTGTGGCTCAGTGGGTTAAGAACCCAACTAGTATTCATAAGGATGCCGGTTCGATTCCTGGCCTCACTCAGTGGGTTAAGGATCTGGTGTTGCTGTGGCTGTGGCATAGGCTGGCAGCTACAGCTCCAACTTGATCTCTTGCCTGGGAACTTCCATATGCTGCAGGTGTGGCCCTAAAAAACAGACAAAAGAAACTCCACCTTTGTTAGCAGGTCATCTTTCTGGTGTCACCTCTATATTCCAAAAGTAGTGAATTCTTTTCTTTCCCTCAGTGTTTTGCCAGTATTGTTCTCTATGCCTCAAAAGTTCCTGTTGCCTCTTTTTCCTAACTCTAGTTATCTTTCATGTTTTATCTTTTCTAGGAGGTATCTCAGAACCCCCAGAGTAGATACATTAATTTTTAGCTAGCTTCCATCAGAGTGTATTACAGATGATCTCACTAAGTGTCTTTGTTTTCTACTGGCCTATGAGTTCCTTTGGGCAGGAATTTAATCTTGATTCTTAGCACAGTGCCTGGCACATAGTAGATCATCAGACTTTTGTTAAGTAAACTGATGAGAAGAGGTCTTGAGTAAAAGATCAGGTTTCTGTGCTTCTATCTTCTTGCTCATAAGATGAAGTATTCTGTTTAGTATGTTAACTTATTTCCAGCCTAACATTGTAAAAAGGCTAGAAATTATTTTTATAAACCTAGTACAGGAGTTCCTTCTGTGGTGCAGTGGAATCAGTGGCATCTCTGGATCAATGGGATGCAGATTTGATCCCTGGCCTGGCACAGTGGGTTGAGGATCCAGCATTGCTGCAGCTGTGGTGTGGATTACAACTGCAGCTCAGAACTGATCCCTGGCCCGGGAATTCCATATGCCACAGGGCAGCCAAAAAAGGGGGGGAAAAAACTGAAACAAAACCCTAGAACACACCATCTAATAGAACAGTCTGTGATGATGGAAATGTTTTATATCTGCACTATCCTGTATGGTAGCCACCAGCACCATGTGTCTATTGAGCTCTTGAAATGTGGTAGTACAACTGGGAAACTGAATTTTAAACTTAATTAAATTTAAAGATAGCTGCATGTAACTAGTGGCTAACTCTCATAGTTCAGGACAATGGGGATTTTAAAAGATTAATTTTATTTTTATTTATTTGTTTGTCTTTTTTTTTTTTTTTTTCTTTTTTCTTTTCTGGGGCCGCTTCCCGCGGCATATGGAAGTTCCCAGGCTAGGAGTCGAATCGGAGTTGTAGCTGCCGGCCTACGCCAAAGCCACAGCAACACCGGATCTGAGCCGCATCTGCGACCTACACCACAGCTCACAGCAACGCCAGATCCTTAACCCACTGAGCAAGGCCAGGGATCGAACCCTCAACCTCATGGTTCCTAGTCAAATTCGTTAACCACTGCGCCAGGACGGGAACTCCAGAAAGATTAATTTTAAATGTGGCTAGCTGTTACTTTATTATAAGTCATGTAGTAAAATATTGTTACCACTGCAAGCTCACAATGACACAAGAGAACCTGAATACCTGGAAGACTTACCAGTTATTGGTTGTTGTAGCAGGTTGAATATTATATCTTGCTTTTATTCTTCATTCTCTGTCCCACAAAGGATGAATACTTTGCTTTTCCTCCATACTTTCTTGTAAAATTTAACATAATGATTCCCACCTCCTACCTTTCTTCTTTCTTTACTTTGGTTATATTTATTGAAGTAAAATTTTCAGTCAGTAAAAACTTACCTTCTTAAATGTACAGTTTGATGAGTTTGACAGGTATATACAATCATGAACCACATGCCACAATCAAAATATGTAACATTCTTCACCCCAGAAAAGTTCCCCTGTGGCCCTTTGCAGTCCGTCTCATCAGTTTACCCCCAGTTCTTGTAACCATTAATGTGATTTCTGTCTCTGTGGTTTTCCTTTTCCAGAATATCAGATGTTTGAAATCCCACAGCTTATAGCCTTTTGTTTCTAGTTTCTTTCATGTAGTATAATGCTTTTAGGTTCATCCATTTAGTTTGATCCTCTTTATTACTGAGTAGTGTTCCATTTATCTGTACTGTAATTTGTTTATTTATTTATCAGTTGATGGACATTTACGTTGTTTCCAGTTTTGCATTATCATGAATAAAGCTGCTAAAACTATTGCATTTTGCTTATGTATATCTCAGTTTTTATAAGTGCATAGTGCACATTCCATTTTTACATTCCCACCAAAAATATGTGAGATTTTGAGTAGTTCCCCATCCTCACTAGCAGTTGGTATCATCAGGATGCTTTGATTTTAGCTATTCTGGTCACTGTATAGATGATACATTATTGTGATTTTTCTTTTCTTCTGGCAGCACCTGTGGCATGCAGAAGTTCTGGGCCAGGGATCAACCCAAGCTTCAGCAGTAACAATGCTGAATCCTTAACTGCTTGGCCACCAGAGAATTCCCATTGTGGTTTGATTTGCATTTTTCTCATGACTAATGATGCTATGCATCTTTTCATGTGCTTATTTGCTACCTTTATAACTCCTTTGATGAAATATCTATTCAAATTTTTCTCCCATTTCATTAACAGTTTGCGCTTTTTGTGTACTATGATATCATTGCCTAACCCAAGGTGACAAATTTTTTTTTCCTAGAAGTTTTATTGTATTAGCTCTTTTATTTAGGTCTACAATTTAATTTTTATATATGACATAAAGTAAGCTAAGAGGTTCATTTTTTTTCCCAATGTAGATACCCAGTTGTTCCATAACATTTGTCAAAATTCTCATTTTTCCTCTTTTAAATACCTTGGCACCTTTGTCAAAAACCAGTTGGCCGTAGATATATGAGTTTATTTCTGGACTCCATTATTTTCCATTGACCTTTTTGTCTATCCTGTGACAATAACAGTCTTAATTATTGAAGCTTGATAGTAATTCTTGAAATCAGGTAGTCCTCCAACTTTGGTTTGTTTGTTTGTTTTAAGAATTACTTTGGGAGTTCCTGTTGTGGCTCAGCAGGTTACAAACCCAAGTAGTATCCATGAGTTTGTGGGTTTGATCCCTGGCCTCGCTCAGTGGATTAAGAATCTAGTGTTGCTGTCTGAGCTGTGGTGTAGGCCAGCAGCTGCAGCTCCAGTTTGACCCCTAGCCTGGGAACTTCCATACGCTGCACCTGCGGACCTCAAAAAACAAAAAGAAAAAAAAAAGTATTTAGGCTAAGTCAAAAAATTTTAAGTACAGTATATAAAAAGATAATACATAGTGATCAAATAGAATTTATTCCAGGAATACTAGGTTGATATGACATTCAAAAATTAATCAATATAATTCACCTTCTCAGCAAACTAAAAAAATCACATAATCATCTCCATAGATGCAGAAAAACCATTTGGTCAAATTCAATATCCATTACTCAGCCAAAGAGAGAGAAGGGAATTGCTTCAATGTATGTAATAAAGGGTATTTACAAAAAGCCTTTAGCTAATGTAGTTAAGGGTAAAAAGTTTCAATGCATCACCCCTAAGATTGGGAATAATGCAAGAATATCTGCTCTTTTTAAATTTATTTATTTACTTATTTGCTTTTTGAGGGCCACACCCACGGCATGTGGAGGTTCCCAGGCCAGTGGTCTAATCAGAGCTACAGCTGCTGGCCTATGCCACAGCCACAGCAACACCAGGTCTGTGACCCACACCACAGCTCACAGCAATGCCAGGTCCTTAACCCACTGAGCAAGGCCAGAGATTGAACCCACAACCTCATGCTTCCTAATCGTATTCATTTCTGCTGTGCCATGACTGGAACTCCTATTTATTTATTTTTATGGCTATACCCATGGCGTATCAAAGTTCCCAGGCCGGGGACTGAATATGAGCCACAGCTGCAGCTTATGCTACAGCTGCAGCAATGCCAGATCCTCTAACCCACTGGGGACCAAATGTGTGCCTCCACAGTGACCCAAGCCACTGCAGTTGGATTCTTAACCCTTTACGCTGCAGTAGGAACTCCAAGAATATCTGCTTTTAATACCTCTATTCAGCGTTGCCAATAGAGAACCTAGCTTGTCAAATAAAGACAATAATTATTATTCCTATCTAATCTGTATGCTTTTTTTTTTTTTGTCTCGCTGTGTTGGCTTGAGATCCTAGCCAACATAATGAGGCAAGAAAAAAGAAGCATACAGATTAGATAGGAGTAATAATTAATTTTTTTATTTGAAGGTGACCTCATTGTGTAGGAAAAATCCCAAGGAAAAAAAAAGCTATTATATCTAATGCGTGAATTTAGCAAGGTTGCAGAATACATGGTCCTTTTTTAACAACTATATTTCTACTAGTTGTGAACAATTAGAAATTGAAATTAAAAAAATAAGAATTTACCATATATCAAAAAATATGAAATACTTAGGGATATGTTACACCAAATATGTACAAGATTTGTATGTTAGAAACTATAAAATTGTTGAGAGAAATTAAAATAAGACCTAACTAATCGATCAGAACACTCAGTATTGTTATTGAAGATATGTCAGTTCTCTCCAAATAAATCTATAGATTAAATTCAATCTAATCAAGATCCTAAAATGTCAAAAGTATCTTTACATGAAAGAATTAAGATTGAGTCTATAATGGCAAAAGTGAAAGGCAAAGCTTTTTTTTTTTTTTTTAGTAAAATTGACAAGCTGATTCTAAAATAATTTCAGAAAATTCTTTCACTTCTGAAAGAAAATGAACATACAAATAACATTTTAAGTCGAAATTGGAGGTTCCATTGTGGCTCATAGGTAATGAACCCAACTAGGATCCATGAGGACGTGGGTTCGATTCCTGGCCTCTCTTGGTGGGTTAAGGATCCGGCATTGCTGTGAGCTGTAGATGCGGCTTGAATCTGGCATTGCTGTGGCTGTGGCATAAGCTGGCAGCTACAGCTCTCATTTGACCCCTAGCCTGGGAACTTACATATGCCCCAGGTGCGGCCCTTAAATTTAAAAAAAAAAGAGAGAGAGAGAGAGACATTTTAAGTCACAATAGCTGATGTTTATTGAGCATAATGTAAGGTTATTTTAAAGCATTTTTATGTATTAACTCATTTAATCCTTAAAATAATACTATGGGGTACTGTTATTTCCACTTACTAGATGGTGAGATTGAGGCACAGCAAAGTTAAATGACTAAGGCTGAATTCTAACCTAGGCTGGCTCTAGGTCCTGTATTCTGAACCACTACCTCCTGTTGCCTCTCCTCTTTCATTTCTATTTGAAATACTAACACTGAACTTTGTTTTACATAAAGCTGATACTGTGATCTATGGTATTGCTTGGTTTAAGTGGGAGTTTAAATAGACAAAGCCTAAAGTCAATTACTGTTCCCATTACTGTGTGTATGGTGGGTATTAGAGGGGTAGTTGGTGAAGACATGCTGAATGGTTAATAATCACATTAGCATTCTATTTACATTTTTGTTTTCTATGGCAATTGTTGGTCACCTGTAAAAAACTATTTATTAAATGTATCTTTATAAGAAAGGATTGATTAATATTGGGTCTGTGATGGCAAAAGCATACTTTTCATAATTTACATGTAATACTAATTCACGTAAGTGATGGGATATCTATTGTTTCCAAACTAAAACCCAAGGATTGTATGCCTTTTTACATATGATAAAATTTAAGATTTTGGAATTTCTAGGCGGTGAAATGACTTCTTAGTCTCTCATCAGAATCACATCTGGAGCTTTTTAAAAATGACCCACCCATTAGTGTCCCTCTTCTCCGTTCTGATTCAGTGGACAGTTGTAAGATAGTTCTGATGTGCATCTTAGTTGAGATCCACTAGTTTAGAACATCTAAGATTTGGACCATCTCAAAAAAAAATTTGTACTGTATAATCATCATATTTAATAAAGGCAGAATTCTTAATTCTTATAAATGGTTATCAGTTCAACAGATGTTTTCTCTGAAATCATTTTTCCTTATCCACCAATTTTTCCCTTCCTCTTCTCCCTCCCTCTTCCCCCCCCCCCCTTTCTTCCTTTCTACCTACCTACCTACCTACCAGTCTATCAACTACAACTATCAGGTCACATCCAGTTGTGCCTCAGCTCTGAAATTCTGTGATAGACTGTGCACAACTACTCAACTTGAGAGCACCCTCACCCATATAGACTTTTAAGTTACTTTGGAACAGTTTCTAAAGCTATTGGAATATTACATTAAGGCATTTTCGGTCTCACTTCTATGTTGAAGTTTAAAGTTCTGAGGTTTTGAGAAGTAACTTATCTCAGGTTTTCAGATGAGAAGTATAAAGTTAGAGTGACCGAGAGTTATAGAATGGCTTTAAAAGTAAAATTACCAGTGTGTCCTCTCTTAACAACAATAGGAAATTTGAACTGAGAAAACTTAGACTTAACTAGTCTGGGCTATTATTTTGCCAGAAGTAAAATTAAATTCAGAGAGAATTGATTTGCCCAAAGTAGCATAATTAGTTTATGGATAAGTAAATGTAAAACAAATAATTACATAGTAAAAAAGCAATTGAATGTTTATAATTTGAAAATAGAATTAATTTGTTTACAATGTTTTGTTACCTGAGCTTTGTAAAAGCTTGTGTTAGTTTTATAGTTACTTTCTTTTAAAGAATATTGTCATAGTTTAAAAGAAAGAAACCTTTATCCAGAATCTTAGGGTTATAAAAGAAAAAGAGTCTGCCATCAATTGAATATGTCAACCTGCTATAGAAATTTTCTTATATTAGTATAATACAGTTTTTGTTTCATGGGTGAGAAATAGGAAACTTAAAGGAAATGTGGTCAATCTATAGAGAGACCATTGTTTTCTTTCTTTTGCTTATTGTAGTGCTTATAAACTATATAATTGCTTTTATCTTTTCATTCAATTTATTGGAAAATACTCTGCAGATCATTTTTGAGTTCCTTTTTTTTTTAAGTTACTCATTTTAAGTTTCTTATTTTTTTCCTTTTGTTGCATCAGTGATGTCTTTAATAAACTTCTTCTGTTTGTTTGAATGTTAGTTAAAGAGAAATTGACTGCGGATCCAGACAGTGAAATAGCTACAACCAGCCTGAGGGTTTCTCTACTATGTCCAGTAAGTGTTAATACTTGCTCTCCAGACGGTTTAATGTATATTTTCTGTTTTAAGTATTTCCAGTATTTGAAAAATTCTGTTAACTTGAAACATGCCCATTTTTGTTAGAGTATATGAAAAGGGAAATACATTGTTATTTAGTCTTAAGATTTGAAATCTAAACAAATTTATGTCTGTAAAAATTTTCTACTCTAGGGGTTCCTGTCGTGGCACAGCGGAAACGAATCCGACTAGGAACCATGAGGTTGAGGGTTCGATCCCTGGCCTTGCCCAGTGGGTTAAGGATCCGGCCTTGCCGTGAGCTGTGGCGTAGGTTGCAGACATGGCTCGGATCTAGCGTTGCTGTGGCTGTGGCGTAGGCCGGCGGCAACAGCTCTGATTGGACCCCTAGCCTGAGAACCTCCATATGCTGCTAGTGCAGCCCTAAAGACAAAAAGAAAAAAAAAAATTTCTACTCCAACAAGTTAGACTTAAATATTGCTGTGGTTATTAATTGACTGTCTCTCAGACATAAGTGTAAAATCTCCAAATAAGGCATGTTTATTTTCTCAGTGTATTTATTAAAATTTCATTTTTAAAAATAGTATACCTCTGAATAAAAATTTGGCCATGATTGTTGACATATTCTTTTTTTTTTTTTTTTTCGTCTTTTCTAGGGCCGCACCCAAGGCATATGGAGGTTCCCGGGCTAGGGGTCCAGTCAGAGCTGTAGCTGCCGGCCTACGCCAGAGCCACAGCAACACCAGATCCGAGCCGCGTCTGCGAACTACACCACAGCTCACGGCAACGCCGGATCCTTAACCCACTGGGCAAGGCCAGGGATCGAACCTGCAACTTCATGGTTCCTAGTCGGATTTGTTAACCACTGAGCCACGATAGGAACTCCGACATATTCAATTTAATCATTTTTCCAATAGTGACTATATTATACCAATCCACCAATTAAAAACTTATTCTATTTAGCCTCAAGAGTTGAATTGGCTATGCATATAAAAATGAACTTTAAAAAAAAAAAAAAAAAGAGTTCCCATCATGGCTCAGTGGAAACGAATCTAACTAGCATCCATGAGGACACAGGTTTGATCCCTAGCCTCGCTCATTGGGTTAAGGATCTGGCATTGCCATGAACTGTGGAGTAGGTTGAAGATGTGGCTCAGATCTGACATTGCTGTGGATATGGTGTGGGCCAGCGGCTACAGCTTTGATGGGAACCTCCATATGCTTCGGGTGAGGCCCTAAAAGGACAAAAAATAAAATAAAAAATAAAAATGAACTAGAAATATTTTTAAACCAGAAAATGAGATCAGTTTCAATCATTTCTACAAAATATATATAAGGCCTAAGACATAGAAATCGATTAAAGTATGTGAAAAAGTTTCCAACCATGTGCTGTTAAGGTTTATTTCTTAACTAGTCTGATGTTAGGTCCACCAGTAGTAAGAATGGTGGTTGAATGATGCTTTCATACAAAAATATGTGAAAAACCAAAAGTAAATTATTTGATGTTTTGATTGCCTTTTCTATAGTTAATCAAATTAATTATATATAAGTTGGGAAGAAAGTATGAAAAATGAGAGGACACAGATGTTTCCTGATTTGCTGAGATTGTTCAGGCAAGCCTGATAGTGAAAGCTTTTAATATTGAAATCCTACTAACCTAAGGTGATGATGTTTTTTATTCTTAAAAATTTTAAGCAAAAATTAAATGTTATTTGTCTTATATTTTAGTATTTTATAATTATAAAACCTCAAGCACAATATGAAAAAGTCATTAGCTCATGAATTATTTTATAATATAGTATTTTGCATGGCTCTTTTTTAAAAAACTTTTATAGTGCATTATTAAACGTCTATAAATTACAGAGGGGGGGGACCCTGGTGATGTTAATAAAAACCACCAAATGTGTCCTTTTGTGTATATCCTTCTTTTTATTTCTTATTGTAGCCATTCTTTAGGGAAATTACTTTGATTCTAGACATTTTATGTTATTGTTTTAAATTTTGAAATTTTTTTTCCCCAATATATGATGCAATCATTGATAGAACTGAAAGGAGAAATATATGGCAGCACATCTATTCAGTACCCTACTTTCAGTTATGGATGGAATAATGAGACAGGCCAACAAGGAAGCAAAGGACTCAAGCAACACTATATACCGATTGGACCCAACAGACATATACAGAATACTACATCCAACAAAGCAGATTATATATTCATCTCAAGTATACATAGAACATTCCAAAAGAGAGCACATGTTAGGTCACAAAACAAGTCGTAACAAATTTAAGATTAAAATTACATAAAATATCTTTTCTGATCACAGTGGAATGAAACTAGAAATCAATAGCAGGAGGAAAAGAGGAAAATCCACAAATATGTGGAAATTAAACAACGCATTCTTAAACAACCAGTGGGTCAAAGAAGAAATCACAAGGGAATTTAGAACTTATCTGAAGACAAATGAAAATGAAATGCAGTATACCAAAACTTACAGAATGAAGCAGAAGCAGCAAGAACAGGGAAGTTTATAGCAGTAAGTGCTTATATTAAAAGAGAGATATTAAAATGGCAGCCTAAGAGTTCCCGTCATGGCTCAGTGGTTAATGAATCCAACTAGAAACCCTGAGGTTGTGGGTTCGATCCTGGCCTTGCTCAGTGGGTTAAGAATCCAGCATTGCTGTGAGCTCTGGTGTAGGTTGCATATGAGGCTTGGATCCCATGTTGCTATGGCCCTGGTGTAGGCCAGCGGCTACAGCTCCAATTCGACCCCTAGCCTGGGAACCTCCATATGCCACGGGAACAGCCCAAGAAATGGCAAAAAGACCAAAAAAATATATAAAAAAATAAAATGGCAACCTAATTTTTACACCTCAGGAAACGAGAAAAAAGAAAACAATCCCAAAGTCAGCAGAAGGAAATAATAAAAGATTAGAAGAGAGATAAATGAAATAGAGAGTAGAAAAACATTCCAAAAAAATCATGAGACCAAGAGTTGATTTTTTGACAAGATCAGCAAATTTGACAAACCCTTAGCTAGACCAAGAAAAAAAAAGAGGGGAGTTGTAACTCAGGGTTAAGAACACAACATAGTGTCCATGAGGATGCAGGTTTGATCCCTGGCCTCGCCCAGTTGGCTAAGGATCCAGTGTTGCCACAAGCTGTGGGGTAGATCTCAGACACAGCTTGAATCCATCATTGCCCAGCTATGGTATAGGCCTATAGCTGCAGCTCTAATTTTTCTAGCCTGGGAACTTCTATATGCTGCACATGCAGCCATAAAAAGAAAAACAAAAAGAAGAAAGAGGGAAGACTCAAATATCTAAAATTAGAAATGAAAGAGGAGACATTTTAACTTATGCCAAAGAAATAAAAGGATTATAAGAAACTACTATGCCAACAAATTGGATAATCTAGAAGAAATGGATGAATTCCTAGAAATCTGCAACTTACCAAGACTGAATCATGAAGAAATAAGAAATTAGTGAGAAGTTTAAAGCGGCAATGAAAAGGTCAGGTCTCTAGAGCTTTACTAGAGAATCCCACCAAACTTTTTTTTTTTGCTTGTTAGGGCTGTACCTGGGGCATACGAAGGTTCCCAAGCTAGGCATCATATCGGAGCTATAGCCGCCAGCCTACGCCACAGCCATAGCAATGCAGGATCCAAGCCACATCTGCAACTTATACCACAGTTCATGGCAATGCCAGATCCTTAACCCATTGAGCGAGGCCAGGGATTGAACTTAACAACCTCATGGTTACTAGTTGGATTTGTTTCTGCTGCACCACACTGGGAACTACCCCTACCAAACATTTAAAGAATTAACACCTTTTTAAAGCTCTTCCAAAGAATTGAAGACTATTCCCAAACTCATTCTGTGAGGCTAGCATTACTGACCCCAAAACAAAATGGGAAAAAAAAAAAAAACATGAAACCCCAGAAAACTGCATACTAATATCCCTGATAAATATTGATGCAAAACCCCTAAACAAAATACTAGCAAACTTAATCCACCAGCACATTAAAAAGATCATACACCAGACCAAGTAGGACTCATATCTGGAATATGAGGATGGTTCACAGAAAAATAAATCATTGTGATATACCACATTAACAGAATGAAGGACAAAAATCACATGATCTACTCAATCCATGATCTACTCAAAAACATTTGATAGAATTCAGCACTCTTTCATGATAAAAACACTCAGCATACTACGAGTGGAAGGAAACTTCCTTAGTATAGTAAAAGCTGTATATGAAAAGCTCACAGTAAACATCATCCTTAATATGTAAAGACTTGAAAGCTCTTCCTCTAAGGTCAAGAACAAGGCAGGGATGCCCACTCTCACCACTGCTGTTTGACATAGTACTGGAAAATCTAGCTACAGCAATTTAAGAAGAAAAAGTTTGGGAAAAAATTAAAATATCTGTTTCCAGATGTTAATGATATTTTATGTAGAAAACCTTAAAAATTCCATACACATACCAAAAAAAAAAAAAAAAAAAAAAACTATTAGAACTGAATTCACCAAAGTTGTAGGATACAAAATCAACAGTCAAAAATTAGTTGCACTTCTATACACTGACAGTGACCAAATTAAAAAGGAAATTAAGAACACAGTCCCATTTACTATAGCATCAAAAAGGATAAAATATTTAGGGAAAAACTCAACCAAGAAGATTGAAAACCATAAAATGTTACAAAAATAATTCAAAGAAGATAGAAATAAATGGAAAGATATCCCATAATTATGGATTAAAAGAGTTAATATTGTTAAATTGTTCATAGTATCCAAAATGATCTACAGATTCAGTGTAATTCCTATCAAATCCCAATAACATTTTTTGCAGAAATTGAAAAAAAAACTAAAATTTCTATGAAATCTCAAAGGACCCAGATTTCAAAACATGTTCCAAAGCAATAGTAATTAAGATGGTGTGGTACTGACATAAAGAAAGATGAGGAGTTCCCATTGTGGCGCAGCAGTTAACGAATCTGACTAGGAACCGTGAGGTTGCGGGTTTGGTCCCTGCCCTTGCTCAGTGGGTTAAGGATCCGGTGTTGCCATGAGCTGTGGTGTAGGTTGCAGACGTGTCTCGGATCCCGCGTTGCTGTGGCTCTGGCGTAGGCCGGTGGCTACAGCTCCCATTAGACCCCTAGTGTGGGAACCTCCATGTGCCGTGGAAGTGGCCCTAGAAAAGGCAAAAAGACAAAAAAAAAAAAGAGAGAAAGAGATGGTATGGACCAGTGGAACAAAATAGAGAACCCAGAAACAAAGTCTTGCATGTATGGTCACATGCCTTTTTATAGAAGTGCCAAGACTAATGAGGGAAAGACGGCCTCTTTAAATAAAATGGCACTGGGAAAACTGGATATTCACATGGAAAATAATGAAGTTGGACCCTTAGTATACAGTGTATGTAAGAATTATCTCAAAATAGATTAATGACCCAAAGTGTGTTATACTCCTAGAAGACATGGGAAGCGGGGGGAGTTTCACTTGAATTTGTCAAAAGCTTCTTGGATATGACACCAAAAGAAAGCACAGGTAACAAAAGCAAAAATAGAGAAAGGGGGTACACCAAACTTAAAAAAACTGTTAAAGGGAACAATTTAGCAGAGTGAAAAGACAACTCAGGTATGCAAGGACATAATTGAAAATTGTATAGCTGTTAAGAGGTAATTACTCAGAATATATAAGGAACTTTTATAACCCAACAACAACAGAAAAACCGCCTGATTAAAAATAGGCAAGAGGAGTTACCAGTGTGGCTCAGTGGGTTACAAACCTGACATAGTGTTGGCGAGGATGCAGGATTGATCCCTGGCTTCACATAGTGGGTTAAAGATCCAGTGTTGCCACAAGCTGTGGCATAGGTGACAGATTTAAAAAAAAAAAGTAGGCAAAAGGATTGAGTAGACATTTCTCCAAAGAAGATATACACAATGGCTAACAAAGCACATCAAAAGATGTTCAGCATCACTAATCATTAAGAAAATGCATATCAAAATCCCATGACCCATCACTTCATTCCTTTCAGAAGAAAAAGAAAACAAATGTCAGTGAGGATACCAGAGACACCGGAATACTTGTACACTCTTGGTGGGAATGTAAAATGCCGTAACCATTATGAAAAACAGTATGGAATTTAAAAATTAAAAATAGAATTTCCATATGATTCAGCAATTCCTCTAGGTATATATCCAAAAGAATTCAAAGCAAGATGTCAAATAATTTGTATACTCATGTTCATAGCATTATGCATAATAGCCAAAGGGTAGAAACAACCCAAATGTCCATTAAGAGATGAACAAATAAAATTAGGTATACATACATACAATAAAATATGTATGTAGCATTTGAAAAGAAGGAAATCCTATCCTATGCTACAACATGGTTAACTTCAAGAACGTTACAATAAGCAAAATAAGCTAGTCACACAACCATGAATACTATGTGATTCTACTCATGAAATAGTCAAAAATCATAGAAACAGGAAGTAGAAAGGTGGTTATCAAGGGCTAAGGAGAGGTGAATTAGTAGGTATAGAGTTTCAGTATTGCTGGATGAAAAAGTTCTAGAGATCTGTCAAACAACAGTGTGAATATATTCAGCATTACTCACTTACATCAAGATGGTTATGGTGGTAAATTTAACATCAAATTTTTTTTTACTACAATAAGAAATATTGCTGGGGGACGTGGGGTGGATTCTTAAGTAATTGGATAAATGTTATAACAGACTATGGTGTAAAGATAGGTGATGTTTTTTAGCATTTAGAAAAATGGTTCACAGAACAAGTAAATGGAGGATGGGAAAAAGAGGTTGTTTGGGGGGTTTTTTTTTTTTGTTCTTTTTTGGCTTTTTAGGGCCGTACCCACAGCATATGGAATTTCCCAGGCTAGGAGTCAAATCGGAGCTGTACCTGCTATTCTACACCACAGCCACAGCAATGAAGGATCCAAGCCACATCTTCAACCTACACTGCAGTTCATGGCAATGCTGGATGGATCATTAACCCATTGAGCAAGGCCATGGATCGAACCCATGTCTTCGTGGATACTAGTGGGATTCGTTAACCACTGAGCCACAATGGGAACTCCAGAGTTATAAAGGTGAGTGTTTACCATGCCCTCTTTTCTCCAAACATCTGTTCATCCACCCTCCCCCTCCCATTCCATTATAAAACACCAGTTTAAAGAATATGAGAGGAGTTCCCGTCATGGCGCAGTGGTTAACGAATCCGACTAGGAACCATGAGGTTGCCAGTTCAGTCCCTGCCCTTGCTCAGTGGGTTAAGGATCCGGCGTTGCCGTGAGCTGTGGTGTAGGTTGCAGATGCGGCTCGGATCCTGCGTTGCTGTGGCTCTGGCGTAGGCCGGGGGCTACAGCTCTGATTCGACCCCTAGCCTGGGAACCTCCATATGCCACAGGAATGGCCCAAGAAATGGCAAAAAGAAAAAAGGAAAAAAAAAAAGAACATGAAAAATTTAGCAAAGTGCATAAGCTTTATTATCCACTGAAATCATTGGAAGGAGTCTCGTTTTTCTGCGGTCTCACTTTTAAAATGTTTATAATTGGCTGCTATATGTGGTGTTTATTTAGATGAAGCATTTATTCATATAAATAAGCACAATATAAATCTTGATGTTTTATTTATAGAACTATTTTTGAATATCATAGTTAAGATGATCTTCTTTATTAGAAAATGTTAATCACATTTTGCTCCTCTTAATGGGCCACTTTAAAATTTTTCTTTCCATCTCCCTTCTTCTCATTTATTTATTTATTTGTTTATTTATGTCTTTTATGTGACTGTTCCCATGGCATATGGAAGTTCCCAGGCTAGGGGTTGAGTTGGAGCCGCAGCTGCCAGCCTACACCACAGCCACAACAATGCCAGATCAGAGCCACGTCTGAGAACTACACCACAGCTCACAGCAACTCTGGATCCTTAATCCACTGAGTGAGGCCAGGGATCAAACTTGCATCCTCATGGATGCTAGTCAGATTTGTTTCCGCTGAGCCACATGAAGTCCAAATAGTTTTGAAGGGTTTTTTGTTTGTTTGTTTTTTGTTTGTTTGTTTTCTTTTTAGGGCCATACTCAAAGCATGTAGAAGTTCCCAGGCTAGGAATTGAATCGGAGCTAACATTGCCAGCCTATGCCACAGCCACAGCAAGTAGGATCCAAGCCACATCTATGATGTACAGCACAGCTCATGGCAATGCAGGATCCTTAACCCACTGAGCAAGGCCAGGGATCAAACCTACATCCCTATGGATACTAGTCATACTCTTTTCCTCCGTGCCACAATGGAACTTCTTTTTCTCTTTAGTTTCAACAGTTTTAGCAGTTTATTTTAAATTGACTTATGCTTTCAAAATTCATATTACAGGAAAAACATACATATAATCCATAATTATTATACTTTGATGGATTTCTATTTGGCCAAAGGGACAATCCTTTTACAATTATTCTGGAACAGTAGGCAATATATTTTAGGTATGTTTTTACTCTAAAAAGTAAAACTTAGTAATGACAACTCATCTATATATCAAATTTATAGAATAATAAAAGAGATTTGTTCCTTTGAAATATGTAAATACGATGTCTGACTGTGCATTTGAATTGCCCTTGTGATATACACAGCTCAAAATAAATGAGTTTCTGTTGTTTATTTGCCATTTAGCTAAAGGCAATGAAAATAATTAAAAATGTTTTTGCTCTTTGGGAATTTTTTAGTTCTGATTTATTAAAAATAGAGCTAGAAAAATATTTGAGAAACCTGCTTAGTGAGATACTTCATACACCTGAGACACTTCCTAGACCTCTAAACTCACTTGGAGTTGATAGAAGGAAAACAACAAGATATTTGGAAATTTATTCATGAAATATTTATGATGATGATGATAGAAAAGTTGTGAAATTCTTAAAATCATACTATTCCTTTTTATAAAGAAAAAGTATATATATTACTGATGTTTTTAGGTTCCTTTTGGTACAAGCTGGTTTGAACTTATATATCTAGGTAGGGTATTTTTCTTGTAGTATCATCAGTTACTGTTATGTTATGGAAAGATTAGTGGCATTAGAAAACTACCTTGAGAGTTGTTTTCAAGGTGATTATTTGCAAATGATGCTTCTTTTCTGATACCAAGTTAGACAATTCAGTGTCCATTTGTAGATAAGTATTTAGAAGTTAGTGATTGTTTTTAAAAATCAGGAATATGAGGATTATCATATGACACTATTTTGTGATTCTTTGAAGCAAGGCATTTGTGTGACAGCTAATAAACTGCATTTTGAATTGAACTTTTCCTTTCTCATACCTGTTTGTAAATATCCTTCCTGTACCACTCATGTAGCAGTGTTCCATAAAAACTCTGTAGGTAAACTTGTCGGTGTGGCTTATCATAAATGTTTGAGAGTTGCTCTTTTCACCAAAAAAGATGTCACTGACAGCTGGGGATAATAGTACTGAAGGGATGTGAGATGACAGTCTTTGGAGAATAACTACTTTTGAGAGTATAAGTTTTATGGCCTATGGCTTGGATTCTGAAACAGTATTTCTAATTTTCTTATCCATTGTCTTCATGAACTATCAAAAGTAGCCCACTAGATTTGCAGTTACATTAAACCTTGTCTACAGTCACTATGTTTGTCTAGGATTTCTCTACTTAGTATTAAGGCAGTGGCAAGTATGCCTCCTCAGTAGGAATTTGCACTTCACAGATAAATTAAGGTCTTAATTTGACTTAAGATGTAAAAATTTAATTTAGCACCACTGTTTAGATCATTTGGCGAATGTTTTCAGACTAATGCAGCATGTCTTGGCTAATGGTAAATAGATGATTTTTCTGTTATAGGAGTTAGTGTGTGTGTGTGTGTCTTTTCATCAGGTACTTAGGGAAATCAAATCATGAAAATTGTATAGAAGTATAAAGTAATGAAGTTGTTGCATACTGTGTGAGCTCAGACTAGAAGACTGACTGAGCTGAGATTTGAGTGGGTCTCTTGCTCACTTACAGAGTGAGTTGAAGCAAATATGTTTCTGTACTTTATAATGTGGGACATATATTGAGCATTTACTGTGTGTCAGGCCTTGTGCAATAAATATAGTTTAGACCCCTCAATCTTGTAATAATAGTCTAGATGCTGTTTTTATTTTTTATCCCCATTTAGTAAAATTGAAGCTCAGAGAGACTAAATAACATCCAAGATTCACACCCTAAGTAGTAGGGCCAGGATTCCAACCTAGGTAGTCTAATTCCAGAACTCATACTTAGGGCTGCCTCATGAAGAGCTGCATACACCCTGCACGCTGTCCATGAATAGTGCCTCCTGGCACTGCTCAGTGTACACAGACAAAGACTGATGAATATGGAGTTCCCTTCGTGACTCAGTGGTTAATGAACCTGACTAGGATCCATGAGGATGTGGGTTCGATCCCTGGCCTTGCTCAGTGGGTTAAGGATCTGGTGTTGCTGTGGCCATGACTGTGGTGTAGGTCAGCAGTGTTAGCTCTGATTAGACCTCTAGCCTGAGAACCTCTATATGCCTTGGATGCAGCCCTAAAAAAAGCGGGGGGGGGGGGGCAAAAAAAAAAAGACTGATGAATACACCAGACTGTCTTTCTGCTGTATGTATAGCAGATACATTTCCAGGTGTCGAGGATTAGGAGATGAGCCCAGTGTGTTGCTAGCATGAGAAGAAATGCATAGATAAATAGTGTAATCGTATGCAGGGTAGAGTTGGGAGCACAGAGAAGGGAGCCGTCAGTTTTCTCTACATCCCTCCTGTCCATACTTCTGATACTGTAAACTGGCATTACTCCCTTCTCATGAAGTGATAGCACATTCTGGGTCCTTTTTTATTCTTCATCACTACATCCTGTTGAAGTAAGGAGGAAACAGTGTTACCTCAGAGATAGAAAATGCAGCCCAGCAAGGTTAAATGCCTTTCCTAGAGGCACAGTAAATCATTGGTACCCGGACAGTAATTTAGGGCCCAAAATGAAATTGCACATTTTCCTGAAATTCTCCTAAGCCAAGATCCTTTTTTTTCCCCTCATTTAACTCGTAGCCTTATCAAGTCTTTGTATTTTTCAAGCTTGCAAATATGTGAAAGATCTTATACTAATGTTTAACAGTGTGGTTACTGAAAGTGGATAATTTCTATCCTGTACAGTTATTGTGGCCTCTGGGGACCCTACAGTGATAATCCAGCTGTACTGTATGAGGTGTCCTCCATACAAGGAGGTCATGACATGGTAGCTCCCTGGGCAGGTCTCTGGAAAGCTTCTGTGCTTTGGGCCAAAGCTAGCAGTTCAGGGACCAGAAGAAGCAGATTTTGTTGTTCATAGGACAGACTCAACTTCTGTCAGCTTAAGCATTAATTGCAGGGCCATAAGAGCAAGTCTAATAACATGTTAGAGGTCCAGAGGTGTTTGCTGAATGGCCTGTGATGGTGCCCAGTGAGGGAGGAAATACAGGGAGTGCACAGTCCTGGCTTTTTCTCAGAGCTTTGCTTTGGCAGTTATGCCAGACATTGTGGGGAATACTTACTCTGTTTTTGCCTGTAAGTCACTCTCATGCAGAGATCAGATTGATGTATGTTTCTATGTTTTGTGGCGTTTAATAAAGCATTCCTTTTTCCTTTCCTAATCCCTGGTAAAGTGTTTCTTCACTTGCTTGGATTAGAGACTACTGTGAGAATTTGGTTAAAGCACTCTCTCTGTTAAAGATTTTGCATATGACTTCGCCCTATGGTCCTAGCCCCAAAAAGCTGATCTGTGAGCTGTGGATTGAGGGTAAATAACTTTTGCTGTAGACTTTTCTTAGTCTCTGTATTTTAATATCCAAAGAAATACTATAATTTTTTAACCTGTAGATGTTCCACAGAAAATGTGTTTAATGTTCTTCCATGCTGATGAAAAATAAATACAATATGCTTTTAAATCAGAATACATACATGTTGTGTTTCAGGAAGTTTTTATCAGAACTAAAATATTTGAATAACAGTTTCTAGTATTTACTTTTGTCTCCCTCTTTTAAAGCTTGGGAAAATGCGGCTGACAATTCCATGTCGGGCCCTTACATGTTCTCATCTGCAGTGTTTTGATGCAACTCTTTATATTCAGATGAATGAGAAAAAACCAACCTGGGTTTGTCCTGTCTGTGATAAGAAAGCTCCATATGAACACCTTATTATTGATGGGTATGTCAATTTAAAGTTTTTCCTTGCATCTCAAAGTAATCATCTGTTACTGGTTTTGTTATCCATTAGGTTTGGGATAAAAATTTTACAGGTAGTGTTTTCTGAGTTACGTATTTTTAAGAGTTTCATGACTGTAGAAATCAGTATCTTCCTAAATAAGTACTTAATATTATGAACATTTTTCCTTTTTAACATTATGTCCTCTTATTTTGAAAATGTGTGCCTTACCGTCAGTGCCTCCTGACATTTACCATTTTAAAACTCTAATGGTTCTGAGCAGGTTGTGTTTACCCCTTTTTCTAATATGAATCCATCTATCCCTAGACATGTAGACAATATCAGAAAAAGAATGAAAGAATTATGAAACTCTGGTTAACTTAAGCTGACCCAAAAAATCAGTCTGCTTTTGGAGATTTTCTGGTACATCATACCTAGCCTGTCTTTGTTTTCCTTCTCCACCTATAGAATCCCAACAGTAAATTAAGGTTTGTTTGTTCATTTGTTTTTTAACACTGTGGTGTTTTATGTGTCCTTCCAGACATCTTGAAATGTCCCTCCCTAAAATTGTCTCCTTTTCTCTAGCCTCATTTTTTTTTTCCCTTTTTGCCACTGAGCCAAGGTAAATTGTGAAAAGGAGAATCTTATTGAGATCACCTGCACCCTCAAGCAAAACACTTAAGGCAGTTTTTCCATAGCATTTGAGAAAACGTAGGAGCCTAAAGGTGTAATGTAAGGAATAGAGTACATTTAACAATCCAAGTGTAACCTAGAGCTTGAAAAATGTCAGACCAATCATATGGGGAAAAGTAAACATGTGACTTAAATGTTTTAAGTTTAATTTTTCAGAGATGACAGTGATCACCAATAAATCTGAATTGAATGATAATTTACCAATTCTGTGTATTATATAGCTCAATTGGGATTTTCTTTTCTTATTAGAAAAGCCATATACACAACACACCTAAAACAAACACACTCACTCCTAAAAAGATTTGGAAACCATAGAAAAATGAAAAGCTTTTATGTTGTGTTATTTTGATTTTTTTTTTTTAACCTAATTGTGATTATGTAGTATTAGTGTTTTTTATCCTTTGGGTTTTTGTTTTTTGTTTGTTTGTTTTTTGTCTTTTTAGGGCTGCACCCACGGCATATGGAGGTTCCCAGGCTAGGGGTCCATTCAGAGCTGTTGCTGCTGGCCTACTCCAGAGCCACAGCAATGCCAGATCCGAGCTTCGCACAGCAACACTGGATCCTCAACGCACTGAGTGAGGCCAGGGATCAAACCCGCAACCTCATGGTTCCTAGTTGGATTTGTTTCCACTGCGCCATGATGGGAACTCCTCCTTTGGATTTATTTAACATTACAACCTAAGAATTTGACCATTAATTTCACAGATTTCATTTCTTAGTATCAGTATGGTTTATTGAGGAGACTTATCTTTCAAAACATATTTTTTAATATATTGCTTAAGTTTATCAAATGATATGTACTTTATTGCAGGCAGTTTGGATTATGTAGAAAAGTATTAAAAAAAAGAATAAATATCTACAATGTCGTCATTCAGTGTTAACCACTATTTATATACCACTCACACATGGAATTTTATTTTTAAAATAGTTTTCTTGGCCTATTCCCACTTTTTGTGAACATATTTTTCTCTTCATATTATTAAATGTCTTTGGAAACCTCTTTTTTCGTAGGTTACGTATTATTTTCTTGCATGAAGCTACCATAATTTAAGTAACTGTTTTCCTATTTAGTCCTAGATTTTTGAGAACAAATATACCTCATCTGTTCCACTTACTTTCTCATCTATACTTGTATAAGACATAGAAAGTTGAATGTTTTTTGAACAGTAATAATTCTATCTAGTCTTAATTTAGAATGTGATTATTCAAAGAATAAATTGTTTTTTTATAGCTTGTTTATGGAAATCCTAAAGTACTGTACAGATTGTGATGAAATACAGTTTAAGGAGGATGGCTCTTGGGCACCTATGAGATCAAAAAAGGAAGTACAGGAAGTTTCTGCTTCTTACAATGGAGTCGATGGTGAGTGTTAGTTCTCCAAAAGGGTGGGGCAGTCTCCTTGCTGTTGTAAGCCTTGGTTTTCAATATTAAAAAGCATAAATTTTTTAAAAACACTCAGCAGTTTATGGATAGCTCAATAACTGTTATTAAACTATTGATTAAATGTTCAGAAGTAGTGAAACTCTTTTTAAAATCACTTTTTGCCAGCTTTAAAAATTTTGTGGTGTAAGATTTCAAAGTAACATAATCTTATAAGTTATTTGTTGAGTCATGCTTTTGAAATGGTGTCCTTTTAAATTTTTAACAGACTTGATACAGGTTAGTAAACATTCCTTTTTCATTTACATTTTTTTCACTGGCTGTTAATATGTTTCTGCTGGAAGGAAGCTATGACTTTTTAAAAATCTTTTCATAACATTTCTCAGTATATCAGGTAGTGTACAGGTAAATAAGTGTAATATGTAGTTTTTGCCTTCAGACTGCTTTTATTCTGAGGTAGACATACATTTTATTTTGGTTGTTTGCCCTATTTGGAATTGTTTTTCAAAAAAATCCTTAAAAGCTGATAATAGTAGTATTACGCTTAGGGGAACAGAACCACTGTTGCTTTTCTATTCTCTGATCCCAGTAATGTAACTGTAACTGATAAAGTCTAAACTATAACTGCTGAACTAATCCGTAGGCACACTGAGAAAAACAGAAGTCATGGGTCTTTTTTGCCTTGTGTTTTTAATCGTTTGCACACAGGATGCTTGAGTTCCACATTAGAACACCAAGTGGCTTCTCACCACCAGTCCTCAAATAAAAATAAGAAAGTAGAGGTGATTGACCTAACCATAGACAGTTCATCTGATGAAGAGGAGGAAGAGCCATCGGCCAAGAGAACCTGTCCTTCCCTATCTCCCACATCACCGCTAAATAATAAAGGGTAAGTGCTGAGATCTTTTTTTAAAAAGTCATTCTGAAAGTTAATTTTGCAAATAGGATAAAAGATGTGCCAAGTAAAATGATTATGCATGATTGTAAAACTTTGTAATCAGAACAGGTTGACTTTTTCTCAGGTTCGTTATATTCTTTTAAGAGGTTGGGATAATGTATTAAAGGGGTCACTTAGATATGATATTCATCATACCAAAAGATAAATCCAGTACAGTGGTTCACAAACTTTGATGTACATCAGAATCAGGTCAAGAGCTTACTTATTAAAACACACATTGCTGGAGTTCCCGCTGTGGCACAGCAGGTTAAGGATCCGGCGTTGCCACAGCTATGGTGTAGGTCACAGCTGTGGCTCAGATTCCGTTCCTGGCCCAAGAACTTCCATATGTCATGGGTGTGACCATTAAATGCATACACACACACACATTGCTCCCCTATCCCCTCATGTCTGATTCAGGAATAGGAACTGAGAAAATTTGTATTTCTGATAAGTTCCCAGATGATCCTAATGCTTCTCATAGGGTTAGAATATTTACTCAAACTGGAAATTGTATGCTATAAAATTAACCCTATGTATTTCAAGTAGAAATCAGAGGAAGACCAGATGAATGCTTGAAACTGCCTCAGAATGTATAAGACTGGCAGTGAAAGAAGTCTAAGGAGTTCCTGTTCTGGCTCAGTGGTAACGAACCCAACTAGTATCCATGAGGATGTGGGTTTGATCCCTGGCCTCATTCAGTGGGTTAAGGATCCGGCATTGCCATGAGCTGTGGTGTAGGTCGCAGACATGGTTTGGTGTAGGCCGGCAATTGCAGCTTCGATTCAGCTCCTAGCCTGGGCACTTCCATATGCCAAGGGTTCAACCCTAAAAAGACAAAAAAAAAAAAAAAAGACAAGTCTATAAGACTTCTGAGTTGCAGTACATAGTAGTTTCCGTTTGAAAATTCATTTCCCATACTTCCCATTAGTCTCATATCAGTAGTAGTGTACCTTGGTTATGCTTCAGTTTACTTCATGAAACACTTTTATCTACTTTATATAAAATCAAACGGGAGATTATAAAGTAAGTACAGTCCTAACCTTAAAGAGTTTAACATTTTGTAGAGGTTGATCAAACAAGTAGCTAACTTTAGCTATACTCTTAAACGGACTGTTAGTCTCATGACACTTTGGGAATTCCTAGCAAAAAACTTCATGTTCTGGGAGTTCCCGTCGTGGCGCAGTGGTTAATGAATCCACCTAGGAACCATGAGGTTGCGGGTTCAATCCCTGGCCTCGCTCAGTGGGTTAAGGATCTGGCATTGCTGTGAGCTGTGGTGTAGGTCGCAGACGCGGCTCGGATCCCACATTGCTGTGCCTGTGGCATAGGCCGGCGGCTACAGCTCTAATTCGAGCTCCATATGCCGAGGGTGCAGCCCTAGAAAAGACAAAAAACAAAACAAAACTTCATGTTCTGCTGAGGCACAGTTGTTGCACACTGAAGTAAATCTAGAAATAGATGTGACCCCTTTAGGTATATATATCAGGAGAGTTATGTGGCCTGATATAATTGAATAAGAGTTATTAAAATCTTCTGACGAACTGTAGTGCCTGAAAGAAGAATGTGAGAGGAGGGAAGTCTGCAGAAGTTGTAACAGATTTCAAGGTTTAAGAGGGGAAGTTAATATCAGACCAGGAGAGGGCATTTCTGTGCGAGTCAGATTATTTTCAGGCTTGATACTGTTTTGAAGGTAAAAGATCTATTTAAATATATTTGTAGTTACTTGAAAGATGAAGTTGCAACAGTAAAAGCACACAATCATGATTTGTAGCTCCTCTCATTAAAGGACTTTGACTATTTCAGGAGTCTTCATAATACAATCAGATATATTACACATTGATATTTTCACTCCAGAGTAGCTTATTTCAGCATACAAACAAGTACACACATTAAAAGCAGTATCATTATTTTAAACAAAATAAATATTTGAACACTAATTCTGCTTCCCATCCTACTTCATGAACATCCACCTCTGATGAAAGCCTACCTTGATGGCTATTATCCACCAAGCCTGACCTTGTTATTACACCAACTTCCCCAGTTCAGGGATCGAACCTGAACCAGAGCAGTGACAATACCAGATCCTTAACCCTCTGAGCCACCAGGGAGCTCAAACACCAACTCTTTTATAAATCTGAGTGGGAGAAAAAGAAAAGTCAAAATACCAAAAGCTGGCATAGTTAGAACAAATTTCTATTGAATTTTAATTCTAAGATATTTTATATTTAATAATATATATATATTTCAGTACAGTATGACTGTATTTAACATAGTATGGCCAAAAACATATCATCATATTATTACTTTAAATGCATTAAAAGATATTTTGTAAAACTGGTTATAGAAATACTTTATAGATTAAATACATCATTTTATATATTTCACTGTTTAGAATATTGATAGTAGTCATATGCATGTAAACACTTTTCCTTAAAGGAAATTTTTTGAGTGTTTAGAAATCTGATTTTTCTTTGTCAAATATTTGCTTTGCTATTTTTCCAAAAATAGCTTGTTTATTATATTTGGAAAATTACATTAGATGCATTAAGTACTTCCTGAGCTTCCCAGTGACTAATTGAACCCAGAGAGAACATTTGCAAATGCCAGACCTTTTTCTCTTTTCAAATAAAAATAAGCAACTTGAAGGTTTATGGCATTTTTAGAAGGATACCACTACATTCAGTATCATTGACTGTTTTACAATAACGACTAGCCAATAGAAACCTAAACCCAGCATGTTGTGTTATTGTTCTGTGTGAAGGTGGAAATGCGTTGTTAGAACATTATCACAAAATTGAAAGAAAAGGAGCCAGCCAGGAATTAGAAAGAGGCACGCATCAGCAAATATAAAACATTTTGCTGCCTTCAACCACTGTTTAGTATTTATCCAGAAATTTCCTTCGCTGTTTGGTATACCAAGATGTTTTCAAAGACAAGCATTTCAACTGCTTTAGTCTCTCTTATAATCCCTTATGCATTGTCAAAGGAGATAGCTAATGGAAAGTGGTACTTTTTATAGATGTAAGAGGTTTAATTGAGCTTCCATTAGAGAAAACATTTTTACGAGGTGGATGAGAGAGAGTATATTTTATGCTTCATATCCCATTGATAAAAATATGGTAGAAGGTCATAGCTAGAACTCCATTCCAATCTTGGCAACTTTTGAAATATTCTTTACCATTGAAATTGCATCTCCATACCCCCTCCCCTGTACCTTACATGAAGATTTAAAAGCAAAAGACAACCTCTTTCTGCCTTATTTTCTCTTTACTTTCTATAACTTATCTGTTAGCCTCTTGTATGATTGGGATAGTATATGACCCTTATGTTTTCATTCAGGACTATTAGAATCCTTTCTTTTTCTTTTCAAAATAATTTTGGTTCTTCCTTTCCTTTTTCCTTTCTCCCTCCTTTTTGCTTTTCCTTAATTTTTTGTAAAGAAAGGGGGGAAAAAAAAAAAAAAAAAGGAGTTAACTAATTAGCTACTTAAATATTTCGTTCTGCTCTTCCAGAATCCCTCTCTCTGTTCTTTTTTCTTTTTCCAATTATACCTCTTTTTAAAAAGGCTTCATGGAGTTCCCGTCATGGCGCAGTGGTTAACGAATCCGACTAGGAACCATGAGGTTGCGGGTTCGGTCCCTGCCCTTGCTCAGTGGGTTAACGATCCGGCGTTGCCGTGAGCTGTGGTGTAGGTTGCAGACGCGGCTCGGATCCCGAGTTGCTGTGGCTCTGGCGTAGGCCGGAGGCTACAGCTCCGATTCAACCCCTAGCCTGGGAACCTCCATATGCTGCGGAAGCGGCCCAAGAAATAGCAAAAAAAAAAAAAAAAAAAAAAAAGACCAAAAAATAAATTAATTAATTAAAAAAATAAAAAGGCTTCACCACTCTTGTTCACTCTGGAGCACCACTGCTACTTGTCTTGCTGTCCTCCTTCATTCAGCAGGCATTTTGTGCAAACAGTGTGCTAATGACTGTGCTGGGCAATATATATATCAGGATAAACAGTACCTAGTTTTTGTTCTCATAAATCTTATAAGTCTAGGGGCCAGCTGTGAACTCCTCACTGCAGATTGATGCATTCCTCTAGTCTTGTTTGTATATATTTTCTTTATAAGGATTTACCTATACTTTTTACTTGTCAATACTCTAGTGCTTATTTTTTAAAGGTTTCAGAATTCTGTCTGCTCTAGATTCTTTTCACTCGTATCCCATTGAAGTGGTTCAGCCATGCCTTCCTCCTGCATTCTGAAAATGTAGATGATGTTCCAAAGACATCATGTGATATATGAATGTTGGATGCCATTGCATCTATCTCTCTTTCCCTGTTGCCTCTGCAAGATGCTATTAAGTTTACAGATTATTTCCTAATAATTATGGTAGTCTAAATTATATATTGCTTTGCTTATCTTTTGTTTTTATTTACAGCACAAAAACTGGGACTCACTGTCAGATGCACCCCTTTTGTTAAATTTAAAAGTTCAACTGACTCATGAAAATTTTGCCCACCTTTTCTTCTTCTAGCATATTGAGTCTTCCACATCAAGCATCTCCAGTGTCACGCACCCCAAGCCTACCTGCTGTAGACACAAGCTATATTAACACATCCCTCATCCAAGACTACAGACATCCTTTCCACATGACACCCATGCCTTATGACTTACAAGGTGAGTCAGTGGTTCTTCTCTGTTGTCACATAGCATTATGAATGCCTTTGATCCCTATAAGCTGCTTTTGTGCAGTCTAAGGAAGAATTGAAAGATTGAGAAAAGAGGAATTCCCTTTGTGCAGCAGAAATTAATCCGACTAGTAACCATGAGGTCGTGGGTTTGATCTCTCGCCTCGCTCAGTGGGTCAGGGATATGGCGTTGCTGTGAGCTGTGGTGTAGGTCCCAGACGCGGCTCAGATCCCATGCTGCTGTGGCTGTGGCACAGGCCAGCAGCTGCAGCTCCAATTCAGCCCCTAGCCTGGGAAGCTCCATATGCCATGGGTGCAGCCCTAAAAAGCAAAAAAAAACAAAAACAAAAAAAACCAGAGGGTTGGATCTAGGAAACTGGAGGAAATATAATACTGCAGTCATAAATAAATACAGACTCAGTTCCTTGTTAGTACCTTCATCAATAGCCAGTGTTTTACACCAATGGTAAAAAACAGTGCAATGACCTTTAGGTTTTATGGCTTCAAAATAGTCTGCAACCTGTTTCTGAATGACTTCCTGCATGTTGCTTTGAATTTTGATATTTATGAAAATTATGTTTTGGGAGTCCCTGTTGTGGCTCAGCAGTAATGAACCTGACTAATTTCCATGAGGATGCAGGTTCAGTCCCTGGTCTTGCTAAGTGAGTTAAGGATCTGGAACTGCCATGTGCTGTGGTGTAGGTTGCAGATCCTGCATTGCTATGCCTGTTACGTAGGCTGGCAGTTATAGCTCCAATTTGACACCTAGCCTGGGAACTTACATATGCCGCAGGTATGGCCTTAAAAAGAAAAAATATTTTTTATTCCCTGAATCTGGTTATAATGCAGCAGGATTTGTGGGTAGTTATGTTGTGTTATCTTTTAGATAATGCAGAATTGAAACAATGGAAAATTTTAATTTTTGTTCTGGTGAAACTGACTTTTCTTTCTGAAAGTAATTTGAAATGTCATTATACTCAATTCTACAATGTATTTTGAGTCCTTAATCACTTACATTTACATTATGCAAAAAATTTACTCTCATCTTTGTAATTGAATAATTTGTATAATAGCGAATTGAATAATTTGTGTTTGAATAATCTAAAAACATTTTTTTAAAATGGCCATAAACGCATAAAGTAGAACTTTTCCTCCACCCCTTCCCTGCACTGAAATTCAGGGTCACTGGCAAGGATTCTTGGGAACTGAGATAGTTGAGTAGATTTTTTTTTTTTTTTTTTTTTACCTTCTAGGAATATTTAACATATTTATTCATACAAATGTTCCAAGGAATATGTACATGAATATTTCCTGTAGTATTATTTACAATAAAAACCCCTGATAATCTGTTTTTATTTGTTAAAATTTTTTTGAAGTATAGTTGATTTACAATATAAACTTCAGTTGTACAACATAGCGATTCAATATTTTTACAGATTATTCTCCATTTAAAGCTCCCTTTAAAGTCATATAAAACACTGGCTGGGAGTTCTCTTGTGGCTCAGTGCCTTAAGGATCCAGCATTGTCGGTCACTACTGTGGCCCTGGTTACAGCTGAGGCACAGTTCAATCCCAGGCCTGGAAACTTCTACATACTGTGGAGATGGCCAAAAATAAATTAAAAACAAAAAAAAATGGCTGTATTCCCTGTATCCCTGAGAATATCTTAAAACCCATTAGATAAAATACAACTAAACAAAGAAATGTTGTATAACTATTAAAATGAGTAAGATAAATCTATGCATTAATATATCTACAAGATGAGATGAGGACCATATGAAAATATTTTGGAAAGGGAATTTCTTAAAAAAATGATTTTTGACTATCCATGGTTTATATTTGTAAGCGATCATGTCTTTTTAATTTTATACATTTTACCACATTAAATTAAAACCTTTTCATCAAAAGACCCCAAAAGGATAATAGAAAGAAAAACTGTAGTGTGGGAGAAGATATATGCAACCTACATGACAACAAATGACTAATATTCAAAAAGTATAAAATACACGTATGAATCAAAAAGAAAAAGACAGAAGTTCCCTTCGTGGCTCAGCAGTTAATGAACCTGACCAGGATCCATGAGGTTGTGGGTTCTATCCCTGGCCTCACCTAGTGGGCTAAGGATCCGGCATTGCCATGAGCTGTGGTGTAGGTCACAGACAAGCTTCAGATCCTACACTGCAGTGGCTGTGGCACAGGCCAGCAGCTGCAGCTCCAATCTAAGCCCTAGTCCGGGAACTTCCATATGCTGCAGATGCAGGCCTAAAAAGCAAAAAAAAAAGGTAAGAAAGAAAGAGACAGATAACTCAGTAGGAAAATGGGCAAGAAGCTTGAGAGGCACTTCACAAATATTTTATAATATTTAAATAATTATGAAATATTTCATGGAGTTAAATTATTCCAGTCAATATTGAATTCCATGATATAAACATTATGTCATTAATAATCAGTAAAAGGCAATTAAAATAACAATGAGGACACAGTCTTTAGGGCATTAGCCTGCTGTGGCCCCCTTTGCCTAGCAAAGCAACAAAGCTATTTTTTCTTCTTTGCCAAAAAAAAAAAAAAAAGAAATACCAATGCATACCAACCTGATTGGTAAAAAATGGAAAAGTCTAATAATACCAGATATTGATGAGCTGCAGCGCAAATAATTATCCTCAATGTTAGTGTAAATTATTAAAACTACTTGGAGAACAACTTAGTAGTAAAATCGAATACATACATACCCTGTGGCCCAGTAACTCCCAATATTAGGTGTGTTCCCTAGAGAAACTCTTTCACTTATGCAACAGAATACAGTAATGACATTTGCCAAATTAGTATTCAGTGGAGTAGATTTTTAGTGATTGTTATGAAGCTGCCTTTCAGCTCTGTTCAATAGAACTTTCTGCAGTGAGAGAAATGTAATCTGTACTGACCAGTACAGTAGCCACTAGCCACCTGTGGTTATTGAGGATTTAAAATATGGCTACTGTGACTGAAGAACTGAATTTTTCATTTTACTTAATCTTAGTAAATTTAAATAGCCACATCGGATGATGAGTGGCTACCCTGTTGGACAGTGCAGCCCTATTTCTCACTTAGCAGACTGCTAAACTCATGATCACAAGACACAGTAGTATACATTTTACAGATCCTTATATATAATCTGTTCTAGTGTAGGCAGTGAGTGGATCCCTGAAGTATTTGTGGCATTGTCATATTTTTATCTATATCTGCTTGTTGTACTTTTGTCCAAGTTTAGGTATCCTAATGATGTCTTTTATTCACGTTGCTTTTCTTGCTCTTTGTCATATTACATGCTGAGCAATATGGACGTGAATGTGAATTGGAAGAGGCCAGCTTGTAGTGACTTCCTGGCAGCCAGGGATGAAGGCTGGTCTTTCTGTAATAACCTCCATGCCAGCAGTCAGACACCTCTCCAGATCTCTTGCCCCCTCATGTCACTCAAGAGTCTTAATTAGAATCTGGGACAGATAGTGGAAAGTGAATGAATTTGAGAAAGAAAACCCATCTTACAACTTGCTTAATGACTTTCAACTTCAAACTTTCTCATCCACAAAATGAGGCCAAAAATAATGACATACCTCATGGGTTACTTGTGGGGGGGTAATGAGAGTAGTTTGAAAGGTTGCTTAGAGGAGTAAGGGAGAGCATTTTGTGAAAAGTGTTGTATCAGTTTAAGGGATCAGTGTTAGATTTAACAGGTCTCACAAATGGAGTCACTGGGAGCCCAAAGCACTGCTAAAGCTTGGACTTCAGCCTTAGTAATCTAGAGATGGGAAAGACATAAAACATTCAGCTTAACTCTCTTTGTTTAAATAAAATTCTAAGTGAATTTAGATTTAGCTTTTAAGATTTTTTTTTTTGTTTTTTTGTTTGTTTATTTTTTGGTATTAGGGCATTTGGGAGGGTGTTTTCTTTCTTTTTCTTTTTAACTAAAATATTTTTCTCCCCACAGGATTAGATTTCTTTCCTTTCTTATCAGGAGACAATCAGGTATGTTATATGAAAAAAAAAATTACTGTTATTTTAATTCTACATTAAAATACTTTAAAGTATAATATATAGCCAAGAGAAAGAAAATAAATTTCCTTAGAAAATTCAAAATAGTCATACTTACTATTGTTAAGGTTTTAAATTTTTAGTGGCGTTCCTTTTGTGGCTCAGTGGAAAAGAATCTGGCTAGCATCTATGAGGATGCAGGTTCGATCCTTGGTGGGTTAAGGATACGGTGTTGCTGTGAGCTATGGTGTAGGTTGCAGATGTGGCTCGGATCCTGCATTGCTGTGACTATGGCGTAGGCTAGCAGCTGCTGCTCCAATTCAGCCCCTAGCCTGGGAAACTCCATATGCCTTGGGTGTGACCCTAAAAAAAAATTTTTGATTGAATTAAAAAATAAAAAATTTTTTAAAAGTCCCTTTGTTTCAGCTTTGCCTGAATATATAGTAAGAACAGTGTCTATTTGTTGTTTCCCAGTACTGTTTTATAAAGAAGCGGGGCAGGGAGTCATATTGACTGATAAATTTCTTGGCCAACTATCTTCAGAAGAGAAAGAAAATGGACTGTCCTCTTTCCTGCTGCTTCTGAGCATATGTCTGTTTGGAAATAGCATTTTGAGAACTGCTTGCAATACAAATTAAAACAAAAAACAATAAAACTTTTATTTTGATATCTCCCCACATTTCAGATATAAAAATGTCTTAAAATCAATGATATGATCCTTGTATAAGGCCCATTTATTTGATTTTGCAAAATGTTTCACTAAATATTTCAGAAACATCAGGTACTCAGAAATGTTAAATTTAGGACTCTGCTCTAGTGAGAAGAAAGTTTGTTAATTTATGAGTATAATTAACATTATTTTTTGTCTTTTCTTTCCCCTACCTAGCATTATAACACCTCCCTCCTTGCTGCTGCAGCAGCAGCAGTTTCAGATGATCAAGACCTCTTACACTCGTCTCGGTTTTTTCCATATACCTCCTCACAGATGTTTCTCGATCAGTTAAGTGCAGGAGGCAGTACTTCTCTGCCAACCACCAATGGAAGCAGTAGTGGCAGTAACAGCAGCCTGGTATCCTCCAACAGCTTAAGGGAGAGCCATAGCCACACCGTTGCAAACAGGAGCAGCACAGACACGGCATCCATCTTCGGCATCATACCAGACATTATTTCATTGGACTGATTCTCTTGCCCCTGCTGCTCCCATCCCCATCCCAGATTAAATGAACTTGGCAGAAAGAAGAGAACTTTGTGCTATGTTTTACCTTATTCTGTTTAGAAAAGTACACAAGCGTGTTTTTTTTCCTTTTTTTAGGGAAAAAATTAAAAGAAATGTACAGAGAACAAAACTATATTTTCAGTTTTACTTTTGTATATAAATCTAAGACTGCCTGTCTGATAAAACACTTGTTTAAAAAAAGAAAAAAAAAGGAAAGAAAAGAAAAAAAAAAAAAAAAAACAAGTACCCACAAACCACCTTCGGTTCATTTTTTCTGGATTCTGAAGATTTTTTTCATCATTTGTCTTATGGTTTTGGTTTTATTTTACTTCAATGGCATTATTTTATTTGCAATAACAGAAAAGGAATTGCATGTATGAAGTTTTAAATTGTGGGCTTTTCTTTGTTATGGGGAGGGGCTGGGGGGATAGTTTTAATTTCTATTTTCTAGAAATGACAGACTTGGATTCTGTTTGTGTGTATGCATATTTTATCCAGCCTTAAGTTATAAAACTCATCTGTCCCACTGCATTCCCTATGTATTTTCAGGACATAGCTTGTGGGTGTGTGTGTTCAATGTGTGTGTCTGTGTGTATTTTTCTGTCATTACTGTTCCTTCTCCCGAATTTGCATTCGTTGATAAATCAGTTGCCTGCTTCTTTCAAAGTGCTTTGAAGGTTTTGAACTCACATATGAGCATTTTTATTGACTATCCCAATTGCATGTTCTCCATCACATATTCTCTTTATTTGCTAGATACCCCCTGAGAATATGTTTCAGAGATTGGAATAAAGCCGTCTGGGTAAGGAGTAGGTTTAGCCGACCTGTGAATAATACACTTTAGTCTAGTTCTTTACTCTAAATTTGGATTGCCAGTATTATGTATTTAAACCAAGTCTGTGAACACCTGCTTTTTTTGGCCACAGAGTAACAAGTTTTCATGTAGGATCTTCATACCAAAGTAGGAAGTAAAAATAGCTTAGAAAACCCTGTTGGGTGTCCTGTGCAGCTAACAGAGGTAAGGCTAAATCACCTCAAAAAAGAAAGTCAGTTATCCTGAAAGTAAATTCTCTTCAGAAAATACTATGCACCATACATGTCAATCTGTAGAAATCTATCCATCTGATAAACAGTTGAAATTCAAAATGAGCTTGATCCTTAGTAGTATTTACTCTCTGGTTCCAAGTGTACTTATTTTTTTAGCCTAGTTATCTTGTTTGGTTTTTTTTTTTTCTCCTTCACCTTTTAAAGACAAGCATGACATAGGAAAGTCAAATTTTTTTAAGAATTCATGGATCTGTCTGATCTATTATTAATAATGGAACATGTAAATATGTTGAAACTGTTTTTCAGGAGATTGAGTGAGGGTTGGAGGGAAGGAAAACGTGGTTTTACTTGTGTTCCAAAATCCTCGTCAGAGAAGATGACATTCTTCAGGTAATAGCTGAAGGTGTTGAAAATACTTTTTAGCTGATTGGTTAAGCAGGTTTAACAGAAAAGGTAAAGAAGGGGCATAATGATTACCACTTTTCCAGATTGGATTTTTTTATATCACAACTGTCAATGTTCTCAGAGTTGATGAAGGACCACCTTTGTGTATAAAATTGTCATTTTAAACCTTGCAGTGGTAACAGATTGACCTACTACTTTAATCCAGTTAGAATTCATGATGGCTATATCTTCAATTGTATGATAAAATGAATGGTTCACATGACTGTGTGGCATCTAAAAATACCTATTTTTACAGCATCACTCTGCCACTAAATTGTTGACTTGAATTTTGAAAAACAAGTTGGTATTGATATGTATATGTGTGTGTGTATATATGTATTTATAGACATATGTGCGAGTGACAAGTGAGTTATATAGTCTTCCCCTACGCATGTGTATTTCACACATACATGGCTGAGTTATAGTCACTAAACAATTTGCAATAAAAAAAAGTTCTTTGTCAGTTAAAACAGGAAATAGTTAAGTTTTTAATGAATCTGGTGTTATGGTGAGTAAACACTTTAGAGTTCTCATTACCATCTTAACTTAGGCTAATATCTAATAGTATTATAATTTGTGTCTAAATTCAGATTGGGGTAGAAATTGAATTGTGGGGAGTTGCTTCTTACTTCATGTTGTAATAGGAAATGTTTCTATTAATTCAGCTACCTAAGATAAAATGAATAGTTTTGGTTTTTTTCTTTTCTTTTTTATGTCATTGTTAGTGAGCTCAAAATTCTGATCAATAACTTTGTGTATGATGCTGAATTACAAACTCTTTGAATGATCCAGTTGAAAACCCATCCCTCTACTTTCTTCAGCCCAGTTTTGGAGAGGGTTATTTTCCCTCAGTGTCCTGTGTTACACCAACCCAAGGGAAGAACAGGTAACAGGGAGAAATAAATGTCTGTCTAGTGGCTTTGGTCATGTCTCCACAAGAGAAACTAACCATTCAGTTGTCTTTTTATTTTAGTTCATTCCACTCTAAGGAGTTTGTTCCCTTCAGTTGTTAAGACTTTGCAGCAGCAGCAGCAGTAGTAGTTATCACTCTGTTGGTCTCACAGCCGATATGTCAATGGAAATTTTATGCTCCATAGTAATTATTAGTGGAGTCATGCACTGCATCTTTATCTTCTAAGCTAAAAAAAAAAAAAAAAAAATTACGTAATCATTTATTTTTTTCCTTAGCCCACCATCACTCCCACACCCATGCTAATAACACTGACATGCTGTCTGTGGACAAATAAGTCTCAGAATCTTTAGTCAAGTTGCCACCACCCCCCTTGCTTTGGTCATTCATAATAGGTGTGCATAAGTTTGTGTTTCTGTATAGTACCCTCTGTGTGTGTGTGTGTGTGTGTGTATGTGTGTGTGTGTACACACACACATCTTTGATAAAATAGCTGTTTGACTAGCAGGGTTGAAGTGGCTTTTAATTATTTTGTGGGCATTATTTGAACACATCTTTTGAAAACAATCTGGACCTTAGCCATGCCACACTTGGTTGACTAATTTATTTTGAGTGTTAAAAATTTTCTACTTCTTTTAATTTAGATTTATCACAGTTCTCTATTATTACTGACTTACTTAGCAAAGATTCATTTAAGCTTCTGAAAAATGTGATTTCTTGGCAGATTTTCCTTTGACTCAAATGTCTGAAACTGAATGAAAATGTATCCTGAGTTTTAATTCCTAATTGTGGGAAAAAAAACATTGTTTTTAAACAGTTCCAATTTTAAACACATAAAAAACACTTCAAGATCTTCAGGACTTTAAAGCATATTTGAAATTATTTTAGTAAGAATTTTGTTTTATCAATACATGTTGATTTCTGTTTTTTAATTAAAAGAAAACAAAGATTTCAGAAAGAGGGAGGGAGAATAGCTGGTGGTCCGGGAGTGTGCTGCTGTTAATTGTTTAATTAACAAAGGGGAAAATGTATATAAACAGATATAAAAGTTACCATAAATTCCATGAACTTAAAATCTGTGATTCATTGCCTTAAAACTTTCTCTCTTAGAATTTCCATACCGCATGCCAAACCAGTAAAATGGCTTTTAAAAATGTATAGTAGACCAATGTCAGTTTGTATAAAAGTACCAAGTGAAAATATTTATTACATGCATTGGAAAAAAAAATTGTTTACCTATTGAATGTTACCTGTTTATGTAGAGCTCTTTAGATGTAATAAAAGAAAACCCTTCAGTTAATTTGTCTTCTGTAAAATGCACTGCTGCGTATACAAGGTAAAGGTCCCTGTGAGAAAAAGTGACAATGCTTTGTGCTTCCAGGGCCCCTTTGATCCAGAAATTTCAAAGCAGGACAAGTAACCCATTCTCTTGCAACATGCTTTGAGGGTAAGTAATGAATATACAGCCATCGTTCCCCTTTCTTACTCAAATTTGGCTAGCTTTGTAATGACCCAGAGTCTATTTAGTTTTAAATCTGTTTAATTAATCTGCAAGTTGATTGTTAAGAGCACTGTGGCCTTTTTTGCAAACAATACTAGGTGCTGGGTAAACCAAGTGGAATTTCAGGAATGTGCATGAAACCTGGACATGGGGTGGTGTCAAAGCCTTTCCTGGAGTAGAGA
The DNA here is from genome assembly GCF_054392235.1 of Sus scrofa. NCBI lineage: Eukaryota > Metazoa > Chordata > Mammalia > Artiodactyla > Suidae > Sus > Sus scrofa. The sequence goes on from NC_139383.1 coordinate 176,898,325, forward strand.
TTTAAGTCACTAGAACATCTAAGATCTTGGAATCCTACCCACTGAACATCCATAATTAGAAACACAGTCAGTGGACGCGAGCCCCAGGTTCTAATGGCCATTGCACACCACTTGGGTGTTTTGGCAAGGTACACTTCAGATTCTTGTTAGGCAAATAAGATTAATAACATGCGCTTTAAAACCATACAGGTACCATTGTATGTGGCATATCAAGATGTAAAGTTTTGGAGGAACATACCCTCACTGTTATAGCCCAAAACTTGCTTTGCCTCTACCATCTAAATCACAGCTATCTACTATCCAATCTTTCACATTCCAGATTGGCTGTGCAGGACTAACTTCCTCATATCCATGCTGAGTTAAAAAGAGATGTGGAGCTAGGACCCTTGAGCCTTGCCTAAAAGTGAAATAGAGCGGTTGGTTCTCCGTGGGGTGCCAACATCTAACCAGCCAGCTCACAGGTGGAGTTACCTTGAAGGTAATGAAGTTTGAGCACTGGGGCCCCTCACTTGCTCCGGCTTCTTCCAGGTCCTTAGACCCCACAAAACCTGGATCTCTTGTAACTGTGAACCTAGGATCCCCAGCTAGACAATCACAACTTCACTTACTTTGTGGTTTAGGAGGCTTTTTATTGCCTCCCCCCACAAAAGCCTGCTCTGCTGCTCCTAGGAATCCCTGCTCACTTCCATTGGCAGTTACGCTGTTAGGGAAACAAAAGCAGCTCTCCTTTCTCAGGCCCTCCATTTGGTCTGAAGCCATGCAGCATTGTGAGATAGTTGCACCATGACTGTTTTCTCCCCTGCAGTTTCCTTTGTGTCTGGCCCTTAGATTTGTGTCATGGGTAAATCTCTGAGGGACACACCTCCCTCTTAATTTGGTTTTCTTTTGCTTTAGCCACTACGGCATCGTTAGATGAAGCCACAGCCCAGAGAGCCCAATTTCGATACATATAAGGATGAAAATCTCTGTCCTTAGAGTTCTGCCCTGCTCCCCCTTCAACATGCTGGTGTGTGACTCCAGCCCTTTTTAGGGCTGTCCTGACACTAGCAGTGGATCCACAAGTTTGATGAGTGCACAGCCAGCACCAGCCTGGCACCTCCTGGTTACATAACTAACTTAAAAAGCCGCTTGAGCTGGAAAAGCTCCCAGCAGGACCAGTACCCCTACTGCTGTTTTCTGGAGCTCTTGCTGTGCCATGGCAATGGCCTGTTCCACCCCTTATACTTTTCCTTTAGTCCTGAGGAAATGGCTTGAACCCTGTGATCAATTCTGCCCACTTGAACAGACCATCCTAGTTCCGTGAACCTCTCTGATGTGCCAGGGGAACACTCAAAATCCTGAAGTATCATTAAGGGTCTTCTCAAACTCAGCAAAGCCTCAGTGAATGCACCTCATTACATCTGGTTTCCTTTGGTTTGGGGTATAAAGTAAGATCATGCTTCCCAGGGTTTAGCTGATGCTGCCTTGTTTTAACCTGTTTTCGCCCATATTCTGTTGAGGAATGAGTCTTCTGAACATCACTATGCATTGGGAATGAGAATTCGCATGTGGCCCTGTGGTGCTCCAAGAAATGTTGCCATGGTTTGTTTGAGCTCTTTGCTTGTTGCTGTTTCTCAGCTAGCACTGGCTTTATCTTGGGAATGTGCAAGATGGTTCCAGAACCCAGATACGGGATATATTTCTTTTGGTAAATTGCCCTTTTTAGGAGGAACCTACCCTGGCAACTGAGGATTACACAGTGCTCTGCAATTTGCAAAGACATTTTCAAGACCATCCTCAACAGGTTCCATGAGGTAAGAAGTAGGAATCCAACTTTATTGAGGATCCTAAGGTTTTAAGGGGTGAAATGATTTGCCCAAAGTCACGTTATAGCTGGGAAATGGCAGCCAGGACTGGAACCCTGGCCCACCTTGAAACCATAGGCTCATGCATGTGTAAAGGGCCGGACTCAGGGTAGTAAAGTCAAAAAAGTCTTTTATTAAAATACATGCTGTTTTAGCTAATACCATAGCCGAAGTCATTTAGTTTCCTTACTAAGCTATTCTCCGCTGTGGTCAGCTCTGTGTGCTTGCTGGGTTTGCCATCTCCCTCCAGTGAAAGGAACACATTTCTTTTTAAAAATGCATCAGTTTGAGTTCTCAGGCCCAGGGGAGGCTCTCTCCTTCTCTTGATTCAGTAGTCCTGCACGGGAATGGTGACCTTGTGGATGAATTCGTCATACTTCACTTTGCCATTAGGTTCAATATCTGCTTCCTTGAAAAGATCATCCACTGCAATAAATCACATTAATTTTTTAGTTTGGCTTTAGTGTTAGGCTATGGGACATCCAGTTCTTGTGGGTTGGGGATGGGGGGCGCCCTCCCCAGAGGTCTTCCCTGAGCATCCAATTGACCATTCCCATAGACGAGGAAGTAAACCAGTGAGTAGAACAATCCACCCTCGTCCCCTTAGAGACTATGGATTCAACTTTGAGTTAGGCTTTGTGCAAGGACCCAGGTAGCAGGTATACTGGTAAGGAATCAGTCACTCAAGTCATGGTACAGGTTTTTTTTTTGTTTCTTTCAGAAAAATATCTGACCCCTGTGCTAACATTTCCAGGAAGCTTAGGCATGAATTTACCTTCCACAACCCACCCTCAGCCCCCTGCAGAACAGACACCCTTTGCCACTCCGTCATGCCACTCCCCTTATCAGGCTTTGGCCTGTCCCTAGCCTGCGTGCCTGTCTTTCCAACTTGAAGTCTCCCACCCCGGGGGGGGATTTGTGACAATTATCTGCCACCATCACCCCTTTTAGAAATGTGTGTTTTGGGAGTTCCCGTTGTGGCGCAGTGGTTAACGAACCCGACTAGGAACCATGAGGTTGTGGGTTCGGTCCCTGCCCTTGCTCAGTGGGTTAACGATCTGGCGTTGCCGTGAGCTGTGGTGTAGGTTGCAGACGCGGCTCGGATCCCACGTTGCTGTGGCTCTGGCGTAGGCTGGTGGCTACGGCTCTGATTAGACTCCTAGCCTGGGAACCTCCCATATGCCGTGGGAGCGGCCCAAGCAATGGCAAAAAAAAAAAAAGACAAAAAAAAAGAAAAAAGAAATGTGTGTTTTGGATGTGGGGGTAGTATAAGAGAAAATAAATTCAACTGTGCCTAAGCACAAAGCCTGTAAAATTGCCCTTGTTCTCTGATGTTTCTCCAATATTAAAAAAAAAAAAAATTCATTTACTTGTTTCTTCAGGTTCTGGCTTCCTGGTACAAAGTACTAGCTTGTCCAAGAAGAGCCATTCCAGCTTATATCTTCCCCCAGTGGCCTCTCAGGACCATCCTCACCGTCATACAACCCTGTCTCACTGCTCCCGCATAATTCTGGGCAGTTAGTTAGAAAGTATCCTGTGACTTCCTGCTTAACCATCCTCCTCCAAAGTATAATTACCTGCTCTGTGCTTAAGCTGATAGTACTTCTCAGCATTTTTTTTTTTTTTAAGATTGAGACTGCAGTTTATATTATTTATACCCATCAACCACTTGGTTAAACTGTCCAAATGGACAGGTCCAACATGAGTTCCAGCACCAACCACTACAGCCTGTAACTGTCCTGAAGATGAGCAGCAGAAACTAAGGATGCCCTCTGAGCAGAATGGCAGTTCCTTGTAAACCCATAGAGCACCTCCCTGGCAGCCATCTCAACTGCTCCAAGGATGCTTCTGTTATCAAACCGAAGCTTTTTCATCACCGACAGTAAAGGAGTCTTACTTCTAGTATCATCTTTCCTATTTCCCACAGCCAACGGAAGGGACATCAGTCTCTGCTTGCCTGCAACCCTGGCCAATTTCTTTGAAATGTTTGTTTTCTGGTTAAGTGAGAGATGTGTTTAGTTTGAGGGCTGTTACATTGCTTTAGAGATCATTAACCATAAGAATTAAGGCCCCTCTGCTAACACTCCACCTGGTACATAAAAGGCCAAGCAGTGTCCACAGAGCCAGGGAGGGAATGAGAGCCCGTATTTTCCTGTTCATACAGCCACAAGGAAAGATGAGATCGTGCTAGCTGCCAGCCTGAAAAAGCTGGTGGCGGTGGGGGGGAAGAAGCTCCATCTGCCTTCTGCAGCGCTATTTTTACATGCTTTGCACTGTGCCTTTGTGACTGCAGATAAAATCTCAGCAGACTGCTTTATACAATGTTAGCTCTTGGAAGGACCTTAGTGATTATCTATTGTAGCCTTGTTTCCCAATGAGAAGACAGAGGAGGGTGAGAGAGGTTAAGAAACTCATCTGAGGTCTTGTAGAAGGAGGGGGAACCAGAATTCAAATCTAGTTCAAACCACAATCTTAAACACCCTCCAATGGTTTGTTGTGATTTAACGAAAGACTAAAGGCTCATTGCTACTGAAGCCTTTTTCCCTCTACTCACTGTGTCCTCCTCCCCTGATCATAGGCAAGCCCAGAGCCCTAACTAGAAATCCCAGCCTCTGGTGTTGGTGGCTGTGGGCTCTGACGGTGACCTGGGATGACTGCTATGGCTGGACTGGGGAGCCCATCCGGCAGGCTGGAAAAATGCTGGAAAAGGGCCCAGCACTGGGGTCGCCCTTTTCCATGGACCTCAGGCTTTCCCAGAAGACCTGAGTCCTTCATCCTGCTCTGAGGCAGGAGGGCAGGGAAGGTGTGAGGCAATGGCCACCAGAGACACCTTCTGGAAGAGCTCTAAAAACTGGCTTGGTCATGAGGAAAGGAAGCAAAAGTAACACCTCAATTTAGAAACTCTTGGCAGCCACGGAAACTCTAGAAGATAGCTATGGTGTGAGGAAAGAGTCTGAGGGGTGCTGGGGTACAAGTGTCTAATAGACTTGCATGCAGCTCCAAGCTCTGCCGCTCATAAGCTACACACTGCACCTACTGCTTTAACCAGTATGAGGGGGGCACTAGTGTGCCCAGGAGTGTCACAATCTAAATGAAAGCACACAGTGAAAGTTTTAACACGGAGTGATGCCCAAATAGATCCCAACTTGGTTTCCCCAGGTTTAAGGCCAGAATTCACCAAGCTCAACATCTAGTCACGGCCTTCTGAGGCATCCATTGGATGCAGAGCCTGCACAACCTTGGTGACATGGATTGGGCTTTGATAGCCTTCCGCCAAACTCCCTAATCATCTCTTGCTGTTGGGGGAGGAGGGGGATCAGGCCATTACCTTCCTTGTGGGTGAGCTTCTCCCCCAGTTTCATGAGTTTGGACCGAAGTTCAGATGCCATGATGTATCCTTTCTTCTCCTTGTCTGCCATCAGCATGGCCAAAAGAATTTCCTTCTTTGGATCCTCTTGTTTCATTTGCATGTGCATGATGGTCAGGAAAGTAGAGAAATCCAGCTCTCCATTTTTGTCTGGGGGAACCCCAAACACAGCAGAGTGAGCAAAGAGGAAAAGGTTCCTCTTGGGGAAGCCAAATGGTCTCCTGCCCAAGCCTTCATGGCCAGCTCAAGGGCCACCTAACTCTGGAAGCACCATGGTGGTGGCAGTGGTCATGGGGAAGAGGATGCAGCCTGTTCTGCTGAGTTCCCACCACCGGTATGCCTCACTTAATCCTCCCAACAAGGTTATCATCTCACTTTGCCCACTAAGGAGACAGAAGAGCTCAGAGTGTAGAGTCACCTCTGAGCAGTGGCAGGACCAGAATGAAGCACTGCCTCCTCTACTCCCTTCTAGATGCTTCTGACCTGAACTGGCAGGAATTGCACTGACATGTCTGTCCCTCTTTAGCAGCTACTGTGGCACATCCCTAAAGACGGATGGATGACCCCCCCCACCTGGGGCCTCAAGCCTCCAACCTCAATCTCCTCCCCGGGATGTTTACCTGCCCTTCCCTTCATTGCAGCCTCCACCTCAACCTCCCCAGCCCCTGCCCTTCCTCCAGGCATGCCTGGGGGCCCTCAGCCCTGGCTCTCGCTGGACGGCAAGTGCAGGAAATCAGAACTGCCTCTGACCACAGTTTCCTGTTTGGAGGAGACAAACCAAAGAAAACCGCCACCCTTCAGAGCTGGGTCTCAGTCACTGAGGACCCCATCACTGAGCTTAAGGCCTTCAGAGGCTCCTCCCCACCCCTCCCGAGGCTGGGCTCCCAGCACTGTGGCAAGCGCCCTCCAATGGGACCTCAGGATAACCCAGCAGGCAGGTTGGGAGAGGTGAGGAAAGGAAGTCCAGACAGGTGCTGAGCAGGAGTTCTTTCCAGGCCACCCCATCATTGTTCCTGCCTGAGTGTCCACCTGCCAATGCAAACAGCCATCCCAGCCTCTGACACCCCTCTCTCTTTCTCTTAAAACAAAACCTTGTTTGTTTCAGGTTTTAAAAGTCCTGTATGGGAGTTCCGGTCAAGGCTCAGCAGTAATGAACCCAGCTAGTATCTATGAGGACTCAGGTTAGATCCCTGGCCTCTCTCAGTGGGTTATGGATCTGTCATTACTGTGAGCTGTGGGGTAGGTCGCAGATGCGGCTCAGATCCCATGTGGCTGTGGCTGTGGTGTAGGCCACTGGCTACAGCTCCGATTTGACCCCTAGCCTGGGAACTTCCTCCATATGCCACGAGTGTGGCCCCAAAAAAGCAAGACCACAAAAAAAAGTCCTGTATGTTCCCATTGTCAAAAATACAGGAAACAACAAGGGAATGAAAATCATCTATAATTCTATCACCAGAGAGAAACACTTGGTAATGTTTTGGGTGGGTTTTCCTATATATTTTTTCTTCCAGTTTCGCACTGTTTTTAAGGAGGTCAATCCTGGAAATTAGAATTGGAGGTCAATCCTGGAAATTAGAATTGGGTTCCAGGAGTTCCCGCTGTGGTGCAACAGGATCGGTGGCATCTCTGCAGTGCCAGGATATAGGTTTGATCCCTAGCCCAGCACAGTGGATTAAAGGATCCAGCATTGCCTCAGGTCGGGTATAAGTCACACTTTTGTGGCTCGGATCTGATCCCTGGCCTGGGAACTCCATATGCCAAGGGGCAGCCAAAAAAGGAGAGAGGGAAAAAAAAAAAAAAAAAAAAAGAACTAGGTTCCAAGCCTGATCCCAGTGTTGGCTTAAGCACTCGGGCAAGTTACCTAATGTGCTTTGCATCTTGATCTTAATCTGTAAAACTTGGATTAGGATAATGCCTCCCTCACTGGGTTGTCGAGCTAAGCACATGACAAATAGTAAAGAGCCATTGTTCTCTCAAAACAATGTTAGCGCTGTCTGGACTGCAGGTTCGCAACAACCTTGTTGGAATGGCCTAGATCCCCTGGCCCTCCGAGACAGGGGTGGCACTGGGGCTGTGAGGATTCAAGGAAGCCAGAGCCATACACAGCACATCTAGCCATGTGTCCACAGCTCCCAGCCCTGAACTCTGACCACCACCTGCCCCACAAATTTCTGAGCTGTTCACACCCCTACCATCCGCCCCCACCTGTTGGGCCCTCCCCAGGAGCACTGCTGTTAGACCGAGCACCCACCCACCAGCCCAGACTCCTCCTTCTCTGGCAAGTACCTACTTACCTATCTTGTGAGTCTGCAGGTGCCTCTGTGCCTCCACCGGCGTCGGGCTGGCCCCCAGGCACCTCATCACAGTCAGGAGGTCAGTGGCCTTAATCTTCCCTCGCTGCTGCTTGTCGTACAGGGAGAAGCATTCCTTGTACTCTGCCACAGCCCAGAGAGAGAGTCAGGAGCACTCTCTCACCCTCTGCCCCCCCATCCTCTCCCTGGCCCTCCCCCCGCTCCTTTGGCCTCCTCCTGCTCCTCCCCTCCTAGAGCAGTCAGATACAGCACAGAAAAATACAGGGCTGCCCAGGTAAAGTCAACTCGAGATAGACAATGACTATTTTTTTATTGTTAAGTCAATCCCAAGTTTTGCGTGGGGCTTACTTTTAACTATGCAGTAGATATTGGTTTATCTGAAATTTGTATTTAACGGAATGTCAGCCCTATCCCTTCCCTCTACTGACTTTCCTTCTTCCGCCTCTCTCTCCCTCCTTGCTCCCTTCCTCAACTGACAAAAACCTCTGCAAAGCCTCTCTCAGCCTTGAGAGGCCCAGCCCAGGGAGATCAGTAGCCCACAGCAAGGGGTCCAGACTCGTAGGAGGTTTTGCAGGAAAACTTATGTGATAAAAAGTACCTCTGGGTTATTGGAGGACCAGCAATCCCTTCTGGGAAGGCCTGGCAGAGAGTCTCTCACATGTGGTGACAATAATCACAGCTGTGAGCACTTCTTCAGCCACCGGCCTCCAGGCTGCTGGACTCTCAAGATATGCTCTGACACAGGCCCTGGCCCTGCTTTTTAAGACTTCAAGGGACACTGCCAAACAGGCCTTCCAGGCTCTGCCAGGATCCTGCCTGCTGCTCTCCCCGAACCCTCTCTCCCCTGCTGGAGGCAAAGTGGCTGTCAGAACCAAGGCCTCCAGATCCACAGCCCCTGAGTCCAGCTGAGCCGGCCCCCACCTGCATCTCCCCATGGCCTCAGCCCTTGATGCACAGTGAGGTCAGCGAGTAGCTGGGCAAGATAAGGGGCTCCTCACAGGTTCTGACCAGGCGTAGGGGTGGTCCTGGGGCTCTCATCAGAATTGGTCAAAACTCCCATCTAATCCCTGGGGCCTGCGGGGTGGGGTTCCTGTTTGAGGACCACTTGACAACGTGCAAGACCCTGCATGATCCTTGTCAGCGCCCTGCTCTCTCCTGCTTCTCACGCCACCCAGCTAGTCCCTGAGGCCTGGGCCAGCTGCTCTTTAGCTGATGGTAACAAAGCTAACATGGCAGCTTGTACTACTGAGCACTTTACCCCAAGGCCCTTGAGTAATCCTCACTGTGACCCTACGATGTGGTACCTTTGTTGTTCCCATTGTGCAGAAGGGCCAAGGAAGGCTGGAGCTGCTGAGGGTCTGCAGTGGGCAGCCTGCTTTGCCCTTGAGGCCACACGGGATCTCCAGTCCCAGGCAGAAGCCACCAGAGGGCAGCAGAGCAGAAGCGAGAAGGCAGGCCCTGCCCCCTAGCCCAGACCTAGGTAGGGCCTCTTCATGTTCCCTAATGAAGGCCTCCACTGGCAGCGCAGGAGTTCAGGGAAGTTGCTAAGAAAAAGCAATCTGGCCAGCAAGGTTTAGGGACAATTAGCTACTTTTGTGCCTGTAGGGAGGTTGAAGGGAAACTGCCCACCTTTTCAGAGCCTGGGCTTCTGGAGGGGCAGACCACCATCAGGACCTGGTGGCAGGGACTGGAGTGGCCCAGGGGAAGCAGAGCCAGAGCCTGGCCTAACCCCACCTTGGGTTCCTGCAAAACCTAATTCCCTCCAAGAAGGCCCAGTGCCGGTGGGGATGGGGTCAGAGAGGGCCGCCCTGCAGGAACTCAGCTCTCCCCCTGCCCCTCCTGGGGCCCTCTCTTGGCCACCCTGCTTCATCTTCCATCTGGGTTTTCCTCTATTGAGCAGTGGGCCTTCTGCCTTCCTGAGAATTCATCCTATGACAGCTGTCCCCACCTGGCCATTGTCAGGAAGTGATTGTTACACTCTTGGAGCCTAGAATCCACCAGGCTCTACAGGCGGGTAAACTGCCCCCCTCCCTCGTGTCCTACATCAGAAGGGCCTGTGGCCCCTGGTATCAGAGGGCTGGGGTCAAACAGGGGCCCATCTCCTAACAGTTACATAAAAAATGTTCTGTCTTCCTGCCTTTAAAGATCTGGAAGGATGGATCTGACCTTGGAATCCTGTGCTGGAACAACACAGCTCCTCTCCTTCCACCCTCTCCCCGGCCCCACACGACCTCCACACTTCCTTCCCCTCCTTCCCGGCTCTTCTCCCTGCAAGCTGCCCATCTAACATCCTGGGTTTTTTTACTACTTCCCTTTGTTGTCCCCTCCCCCTGCAAGGGGAGCCCCATGAGCACAGAGATTTGGGGCTCTTGTGTGCACTGCTGTATTTTTAATGCCTAGAGCTGAGCTGGCACAAAGAAAGGACTCAGATTGTTGAAAGAACAAGTTGGCTTCAATAAATTGAATTTAAAATCCCCTTTAGGTTCTCCCCTTGCAAATACCAATACCCCAAAGTGAGAAAAAAATCCTACCCTGGGACCTAGGATAAGACCAGTTTTGTGCTGGCGAATGTAACAACCAGCTCTGGTGATATATGTACGTAGCATAAGATTTATAGACTTAGGATGTGCGGCTAATTTACAAATATTCAATATTCTTGATTATACATTCCATCTAGCTAATCAGACTCTGAGTTCTGCCAGCTCTTGTACCCTTTGCCAAACTCAGTTTCAATTTAACCGTGACAGGAGGTGGCATGCTGGTGAATGCAACTCTTTTCCCAATGACCATGTTGTCATTAAGCCTGATGAGTGACCTTCTATTAAACTATGTTACCTTTGCGCAAATTATATTCATTAAATGGAAATCTGTCAAATCTTCAGCACTATTGATTGCTATAAAGCTATCTTAAAATGTTTTGTAGCAGAGAGAGAGGTTGGAACATTCTTTCATCTTCCATTATTTAATGGCTGATTTTAACAACCTGCTCCCAAAAATTCCTAAAACTGTACCAGCTGGCTCAAGCTAGGCAGGGAAAGCTGGCTCCAGCACACATCTAGGTGACACCTAGGCCCCATGTCAGGTTCATGGCTGACATCCTCTGTCTCTCATGGCAGCCTGGTGAGGCAGTGTCTTTGTTCCCACTTCACAGATGAGACAACTGAGGCTCACAGGTGACTGGAGCCAAGATCTGCTGCCTCCAAGTTCCCTGGGTCTTCCCACTCCATCCAGCCACCCTATCTAATCATTCATTAAACATTTGTTGTCACTTTCTTTGTGTCACATATTAGGATACAAAGGGACTCACTCTTACCTTCTTCCTTCTGGGAGAGTCAGAGGCCCCAGAGGGATGGTCACTGAGGCTCAGAACCAGGTATTGGTGGGGTGATGGGGCTGCAGTGCAGCTGTCAGCCTCAGTGAGACTCAGCCAAGTCTTGCCTTGAGATCTGGGCAAGAGAAGCCCCTGCTCTGGGCCCTCTTTTGGGGTAAGGATATCCAGCGGTCTATGCAGAGGTGCCTACTGGGAACTTGCCATCCACCCACCCATTCTCCCTCTTAGATCAAGCTCCTGGTACCCAGAACTCGGGAATCCCTGCCCAGGCAAGCCTCAGTTTACCTCCCAACCTGAGCCCTGCTGGGCCTCCCCTATCAGATCTGGGCCCCTGCGTTCTGTGTAACCCAACTCTCTGGGCTTGGCCTTGGGAAACAGAACCAGGCACAGTGAGAAATAAAGGGGACCCGGGGGATAAAGTGCTCCCTACACCAAACTAGGCTTGGTCACAGGGCAGAGGGACCTCAGAGACCACTTAAGCTGATCCCTCTTTACAGATAAGGAGACTGAGGCCCTGAGAGTAGATGCAACCTGCCAGAGAATGCAGACCTGGGCCCTTTTTCTCAGCCAATGACAAAGCCCCTTCTTTTTTCAGGCCCTCAGCTGCAGCCAGTGGCTGGCATCTCTCGGTCCACCCCCTCTCCCCTTCCCTCCCTAAACCCAACCAGCAGGTTCTGGAGGAAAACCTAGTGAGCGCCCTCTTCCATCACTGTCTTGTAAATCACACTGACAACATAACACTGACATTTCCTTCCTCCAAGCCTTGCCCCTCCCCACTGCAACCTGCCTCCACCCAACAGCCATCCCCTTGCCCATGGGTGGGCCCAGCTCTCCCCCTGCCCTGAAGCCGAAGCTGTAGCCGCCTTCCTACCCACCAACAAAATGTGAGCAGAGCAACTCGCCTAATGAGACCCATATTTCGCTGTGAGTTGCTAGTGAAAAAGAAAACTCAACCTACCATTAATTTGGTCCTGGGAAAGAAACTTGGCCTGGAGCAGAGAGAGAAAAACCGTCAGGGAGGGACCCACGAACACCCCCTGCCCCTGCCAGGCTACAGTGACCCCTACTTACCATCACGCAGGGTCCTCCGGCTGCCACCCGTGCACTCTCTGTCCCCTGCACCGCCTTCTCATTCCTCTTCCTCTCCACTTCAAGTCAAAAGTCCACCAAGCTGGGTGGAGGCCCGGGTAATAAATCCACGGCTGCCATGGAGACCAGGCCCAATGCCAGGGGTCAGATTCCAGCTTCCTGTGCTCTGCTGATGTTCCAGGCCTGCCTGCTTGCCTCCCTGGGCCGGGTAGCAGCTTGGGGTTTGAGAGGCCAGAGCTGCACAAGGGCTTCCCCTTCATACAGTCCTGCATCCGGAAGTTGATGCTCTGTAGCCAAGGGACAAACGCTATTGTTCCTTCCTAGGAACCCTCTGTGGACACTAAGAAGGGGTTGGTGACACACAGAAGGGGATGCCAGGGTCTTTCTCTCTGGAGGCTGGTAGACTCCACCTAGGTGTCAGGCACTTGGCACACTGCCTTAAGGCTCTTCATACACCATCTTGTAGGTGAAAGAAAACCCGGCCCTGATGGCACCCCTGTGACAGCCACCTCCACCCCCAGAGTCAGGGGATGCTATGGACAGAAGGGACACAGGCCCTGCTGATCTCAAGCCATTTGCTGAGTGACCTTGGCATGTCATTACACTGCTCTGTGCCTCACTGTCCTAGCCGGACCTCATCATAGGGCTTTTTGAGAGTCAAAGGCCAGAGTGCTGTCAGTTCTCATGTGTGAGAGTTCCCTCCCCTCCTTCCAGGGACTCAGGCTGGGTCTGGGGGTGAGGGGTAGGTAACTGCACTGGGAGATCTGGCCCCAAGACAGGCTACCCAGGGGGCTTAGAAGGGGCCTCTTAGGTGACTTTCTCCACCAGGAAGCCTCCCACTTTCCTTCCTTTCCCTCCTCTTACCACAGCAGCCCCCACCCTTCCTGCAGAAGCTGCTGACTCCCCATTTCCTCAGTGGTGTGAGCTCTACCCCCACAGCTGCCCATAGCCCCTGAGGATGTGAGTGGAGCTGCTGGACCCGGCACAGCTGGGCTCTCCCCATTGGGCACCCAGATACCTGCTGTATCCTTGTCCACGGCTGGTGGCTGCCCGGCCTGGGGGCCCCAACTCCAAGGTCCACCCACCTTATTAGGACCAGCACAGAAGGCAGCACAGGTTGTGTGCAGCACCAGAGCTCCCAGCCCAGGGACAAGTGAAGCCTGCAAAGGGGCTGCACATGCACAGAGGAGGGACCTGTTGCTAATCTGTGGGGACACATGGACAGGTGGGGCCCTCCTTTGCCCACCATTCTCCCTCCCTCCTCCAACCGCCTCCATATGGAAGGTTCCCTTTACCTCTACACTATCAGTCACCTTCACACCCATTTCTAGACCTAGAGATGTTCAGCTGGAGGCTTCTGACCCCTCCCTGTTGGGGCTGAGAAGAGGAAAGTTTGGTGGAGAGCAAGAGAGGAGGGGAGCTTCTCATTAACAGCCTTGGGGTGGGGGGAGGTGGGGAAAGGAGATGGGACCATGGAAGTGCGAGAGGGGCACAGAGTGGCAGCTTGGGGGCCAGGGGGTTGGGGGGGGCTGGAGTGTCCAGGCAAAAATGCACTCAGAATCGTCCTGCCTTTGGAAAGGGACTCTCAGGGGAGACGTGGCTGGGCTTCATCCAGCTAAGGGCCAGAGACACCAGTGATTTACTGGACAGGGCATCTTGTCTGAAGCCAAGTCCTGGAGTGGCACCCCACTGTGTATGGCAGATGGCAGGTAGGACATTTCTTGCTGGGGGGTGGGGGGGCATGGCAGAAGCTACTCTTTATAGGGGGAGTTGACATTGGGTTGGCTCATCAGGTACCAGGGAAACCAATGGCTGGGGCAGGGGGCAAGTGAAGAGGCAATTACTAATTAAGCCCTATGATTAAGAGGATTGGATAGTCATGCAAGTAGGATACAGGTGAAGCAGGAAGTGGTCGAGCAGGGGCTGTGCAGAGAGCAAGAGAACAGCCATCTTGAGTGGCTGACCATACACTCCATCCCTACATGCCCTGCAGTCTCAGCCCACTCTTTTCCACTATATTCCTGGGGGGAGGAACAGAGGTGCACTGCAACCAAACCCCACAAATGCAGTGCAGACAACTCAGCAGCTAAAATATCAAGAGTAAGATAGTCAGGATACTAAAGATAGTAATTCACCGGGGGGGGGGGGGCAAATTTTGGAGCCAGGTGCTTATTGGGTCGATTTTTCATGAAGTCCAGAGGAGGATGACAATGGCGTCTCGCTGTAAACTCAACAATCAGATTCATTTCCAAGTGAGGCCACCGCTGTGGCCCTCCGCTTGGGCTAGGGATGAAATTTAAGGCACAACACAGGAGAAACCATAACCATTAAACCAAACACAACCCGTACCAGCATCCTGAGAAAATAGCATCCCTGCCCGTGGGTTTGTCCTGGCCAGGAGGACCACACCGCCCATCCACCCTCAGTTTCCACAGCTGGTGCCAAGCACTGCAGAGATGATATACCAACTAACCCTGGGGTAATATAATGGTGCCATTCTTAGCAGCCTGGATTAATTACCTTAGTGGTCTTAGGTGGGGCCAGGTAGAAGATACATGAAATCACTAAATCCCTTTCTAATCCTACTCCCCACAGGGCAGCAAACCCCAGCCACGGGGATGTACCTGCCAGACCCAGGGCCATTTTCTAGTGTGTTCCCCTGGGGGGCGGGGGAGTGTTAGAGTCTGTGGTATGGGCAAAAACGAGTTATTGTCCGGATAGTTGGCAACGGTCCTTTGGGAGTCAACAGTTAAACTTGGATGGTATTGACTAGCTGCTTCTGAGTTAACATGGCATAGACGCTGGGATGCTCAGTTACGGCTCAGAGAGCTTGAGTTAGCCTCCTGGTCTGCATGTTGGGAGAGCGAGTGTCCCGTCTCAACTGTTGTGCAAGTAGTTCATCATTTCAGTTAGTCCAGCAGCAGTGGGGTCGGGGGAAAGGGGATGTCCGTGACCATCATTTTTTTCCTTTTGCTTTTTAGGGCCAACAACCATGGCATTTGGAGGTTCCCAGGATAGGGGTCTAAGTGGAGCTACAGCTGCCGGCCTTCGCCACAGCAACAGCCACGCAGGATCCAAGCCGTTTCCGCAACCTACACCACAGCTCACGGCAATGCTGGATCCTTATCCCACTGAGCGAGGCCGGGGATCAAACCTCATGGATCCTAGTCAGGTTCGTTAACTGCCGAGTCATGAAGGCAACTCTGTCCATCATTTTTACCACCCCATTGCTGAACGTCCTGGCTGGCAAAGTGGGTTCCTTGGTCACTTTCGAGGTCCTTTCCCTGTAGGAGAAGCCCCGGAGTATATCTATCCATATCGTGTCCGTCACAGGCTGGTGGCCCCCGCTGTCCACCCACGTGAGTTACCCCAGGCCGACACCAAGCTTCCGAAGGGGTGGGGCCTCCACCTTCCTTCGCTAAAGATGGTATCTCGGGAGGATCAGCTGTCTTGTCAGGCTGGTGGGGGCCCCAGTGATGCATGTAACTGGACCTAAGACAGCATGTAACTCTACACTCAATGGGCTGCTAGATAAAGTGCTATGCAGACTTCAATAGGCATGGTACTTAGCTACTATGGTTTGGATTGGGGCAGGCCTGGACTTGGGCTTCTGGAAGGCATCCTCTACCACCCAGCTACAGGATAAGTGACTACATACAAGTTACTAGGGTACCTTTCGTGATGTCTTTCACCTGCTGTCAAACATTGTGTAGATTGCACACAGCTGTTGCTCTATCACGCTACATCCTTCTGCGCCCTTCTATTGCTGGGGCCAGAAGCCAAAGGGTACTCTTGTAATTTTGCCATCACCACAGGCCCCAACCCAATCCTTCCAGGTAGCTGGGGTCACATTCAACTTAGAAGCCTGTCCCCGAGTTAATATCCCTAAAGCCTGTGTCTGTTTAACAGCCACCTGGGCTTGGGTGAAGGCATGTTCCTCCCCTGGATCCAATCCCAATGAGCCCCCTTCTTCACAAGCCTATACTGTTGCAAAGGTTGGGCCAGATGAGGGATGAAAGGCCGTCAATAGCCATGGAGCCCTAGACATGTTTAATTGTTTAGAGCTGGTGGGATGGGGGTATGCTTGCATTTTGTCAGTAACTGCTGAGAGTGCCACTTTTGTCTCACCCCAACCAGATAACACCCCAGTATCTGACAGATAATCCAGGTCTTTGCACTTTGTCTGCATTCACCAGCCAGCCCTATGCGGTCATGGGAGCCTCGAGCGTGGAGGCTGCTACTCTTTTTCCCATCTCAGTTCCTTCCATCTTTATAGTAGATGATCCGAGGGGGCTGCAGCTTTTATCCTGGAAGGCGACCCCAGGGTTATCGGGATATCATCAGCGTGATGGATGAGGGACATCTCTCCTGGTGGTCAGCGGCCTCCGCTCTGGGGCGGGGATCGGCCCTTCATCTGCATCCTGTGGGACGGAGGCTCTCAGCAGGATCCCACAGCTCGAGGGTCCCCCCATCTTTTTTTTTTCTAGGGACACACCCATGCTATGTGGTGGTTTCCAGGCTAGGGGGCTGAATCTGACCTGCAGCTGGCAGCCTACACCACAGCCACAGCAATGTCAGATCCGAGCTGAGTCTGCAACCTGCACCACAGTTCAAGGCAATGCTGGATCCTTAACCCACTGAATGAGGCCAGGGATCAAACATGCACCCTCAATGATACTAGTCAGATTCATTTCCACTGAGTCACGATGGGAACTCTGAGGGTCTCCTTTGGATGGGCCATGACCACTCGAGCCTTCTTTCAGGGAAGCTGCCTTCCTTCAGCCAGGTCCCTCGGCAGGCAAACATCTCTACTTCCCATTTTATTTCCTCAATCTGGCCATTAACGATTCAGCAGTT
Organism: Sus scrofa; assembly: GCF_054392235.1. Lineage (NCBI taxonomy): Eukaryota > Metazoa > Chordata > Mammalia > Artiodactyla > Suidae > Sus > Sus scrofa. The sequence goes on from NC_139383.1 coordinate 176,915,125, forward strand.
TCGGTTTGGGCCGGCCTAGAGTTCCTCTTCTAGGCTCCTAACCTCTGCCTTGGCCACTAGCTCAGTGTCTGTGGCCTTTCTCAGCATCCAAAGCAGTGGCCAGCTCACAGCCACGGGCACCGCCTTGCTGTCTAGGTTCTTTTCCCGACAGTAACAGCAGCCAACAGTTCACAACTCCCTTAGGGAGTCAAGGGACTTCCTGTAGTCTCTTGTTTTTTTTTGTCTTTTTGCTGTTTCTTGGGCCGCTCCCACGGCATGTGGAGATTCCCAAGCTAGGGGTTGAATCGGAGCTGTAGCTGCCAGCCTATGCCAGAGCCACAGCAATGCGGGACCTGAGCTGCGTATGCAACCTACACCACAGCTCACAGCAACGCCGGATCCTTAACCCACTGAGCAAGGGCAGGGGTCGAACCTGCAACCTTATGGTTCTCACTTGTTAACCATTGAGCCACGATGGGAACTCCCGATTTCCCGTAGTCTCTTGGCGGCCCCCATTCATCAAGGAGAGATGCCAGGGTTCCCTGGTGGCCTAGCAGTTAAGCATTGGTCACTGCTGTAGCTCGAGTTCAATCTCTGGCCCAGGAACTTCCATGTGCTAGGAGTGGCCAAAGAAAAAAAAGAAAAGACAGATGTCACAGGGCTCCATACTCGAGTAGACGACCACCCCTAGTTTCCCCTAAAACTTTCCATTTTCCAGTGTTCATGGGAGCTTTGTTGGCCTCTTGGCTGGCTTGCCCATTGGTGGCCCAGCCTTCAGACCAGAGAAGGAGCCTGGAGACAGTAACAGAGAAACCAACAATTTGTTGGACGGGAGAACTTACCCATCCAAAGCACCATCCTGGAGCTGCACCCCTACGGTGAATAGCAGGCAGAACAAAGCAGCAATCCTCTCCACCCCCAGGACCAGAGGCTACCAGTTATAGGGGGAGTTGATGTCAGGTGGGCTCATCAGTTACCAGTGACTAGTTAAGCCTTATAATTAAGAGAATTGGATAGTTATGTGAGTAAAGCAGGGGCCAGTTGAGCAAAGGACAGAGAGAGCAAGAGGACAGCCATCTTTTTTTTTTGTCTTTTTTGTCCTTTTTAGGGCTGCACTCTCAGCATTTGGAGGTTCCCAGGCTAGGGGTCTAATTGGAGCTGTAGCCACCAGCCTACGCCAGAGCCACAGCAACGCCAGATCCAAGCTGCGTCTGCGAACTACACCAAAACTCACAGCAATGCCGGATCATCAACTCACTGAGCAAGGCCAAGGATCGAACCTGCAACCTCATGGTTCCTAGTCGGATTCATTTCCACTGCGCCATGACGGGAACTCCGAGGACAGCCATCTTGAATGGGCTGACCACACACATGACATTTCCTTGGCTTTAGGTCAGTGTGTGCTGGGGTTTGGGGCTGTGTGTCTCCAAAGGCACCCCAACTGACATACCCTTGCCAGCTCCTTTTTTCTGTTTTTAGGTATCGCTCCTGATTGAAAACACCTGCACAGGGTGGTGGTTCCCTTCGGGTCCAATTACACAAAAATTCACCAAGCTGTATGCTTTACTGTGCTGTATGTGTGCTACACTTCAACTCAACCTGAGAAGCAAAACCCACCTCAACATAATTTGGGGGCAGAGATTTTAGTCACCTGAAGGGCCCCGTCGCCAGAATTTCTGATTCAGTCAGCAGAAGAGCAAGAATTTCCATTTTCCTCTGCCATCCAGATGCTGCCCATCAGGGCCCCACTTTGAGGACCACTGACCTAGAATCTTCTAGGCAGGGTGAAGCCAGGTTGCAGTTAAATATTTCTAGGGAATGGTTTTCACTAAACTGCCCAAAGAGACCTTGGTCAAGAGAAACACAAATCTCCAAGGCTCCAATAATTTGCTGTGATTTCCTTTCAATTCTAAACATCATTTTTAGATGTAATTTATTATTCACTTTTTTTGTTTGTTTCTTATCAAGCATCCCCTAAATTGTATAAGCTTCAGACCCCACCTAAGCAGGCCTGCACCTGCTCAGAAGATATCTATAAAGAACTTCTGTGGAGAATAGGCCCTGGAGAGGCTTTGGAGGAGCAGTGGCTAGAGGTGGGAAGGAGTCAAATGAGGTTGCTGGGCAGGTGGGGGCCCTTGTGTGTTGAGAGGCCAGAGCCCACCCTGAATTAAGAAAATGCAGATTATGACCTGCTGAGTGAGGGCACGATCCACCCACATGGGGGCAGCAGGGAGCTCCCTCCACATCCAGCTCCCACTTTGGGGAAGTGAAACCCATGGGGTCATTTTGACTGAATGCACAGTCTCAATATATCCCCACAAAGGAAGTAAAGTCACAAGATTTATTATTTCAGATCCCAGAATCCAGGGGGCACAAGGAGCCGAGGGAAGGGCCATCCTCCATCCCAGGCCTTAAGGGAGCAGGAGATGGAGGACAGCAAGCACCTGGTATTTATAAGGTGGGGGTGGGGACAGAGGCTGCTAACTTTTCATGGGTTTAAATTCTTAGGTGGTTATTTTATTTATTTATTTTTTTAAGGACCACACCCACAGCATACGGGGGTTCCCAGGCCAGGGGTCGAATTGGCGCTGCAGCTGCCGGCCTACACCACAGCCACAGCAACGCCAGAGCTGAGCTGGATCTATGACCCACACCAGAGCTCCCGGAAATGCCGGATCCTTAACTCACTGAGCAAGGCCAGGGACTGAACCTGCATCCTCATGGATGCTAGGCAGATTTGTTTCTACTGTGCCATGATGGGAAATCCCTTAAGTGGTTATTTTAAAAGGTGCCCGGGAAAAGCAAAACAGGAACTCACAGCTGGAATCCTAAACTCCAATCTTTATGTCCAGACTCTGGGTGGGAGAAGGGTGATCACACTAGAATGCAGAGGCAGCAATTCTGAAAAACAAAGCTGCTTTCATCAAAAGGTGTTTTTCTCATCACAACATGGCCTATGATGGTGCAAGCATTTCCTGTCCCATGCAGCCTCCTCTGTGTTTTCTGCTAAGAGTAGCTCAGTAAGTCCCTGGTGGCTGCACGGTGACTCTCAAAGACCAAGAGCTGAGGCTCCAAGGGATCAAGTGATTTGCCCAAGGCTAAGTGCCAACTTCCCACAGACCAGCCTCCCTGCCTTTCCGCCAAGGGCACCCTCTGCTTCAGCCTCTGGAACAGGCTGGCAGCACAGCCCAGGGGATCAGAGGAGACATCTCTGAGGGGCAGGTCTGGAAAGGCCCAGTCCCAGCCCCCAGACGCCTCTGAAGACAGCTGGCACTAAGAGGCCTTGCTTCCTGGCGGCCCCCCAACCTACTAAGTGGCATGGATGGCAGCACCTGCTCTCAGATGGGAGCATAAGGGGCTGAGTGGGCCCTCAGGGTCTGCCCAGGGCTCCTGCCTAGGCCCCAGACCAGCCACTCCTTTCTCTGCTTCACCCTCCTCCTCCCAAATTCGCACCCCAAGAAGCAGCAGCAGCAGCAGCAGCAGGCAGGCTTGGATTCACACCACCTTTATTCACACCCCTCAGCCCAGATGCTGCCAGCAGACAGGACTCACGGGGCTGGGAGGGACCCCTACATGAAAGGAGAATCTGAGGCACAGGGCTCCCTGAGAGCACAGGGGAGGAGGCGGGGCCTCTGAGCCGCCCGCAGGATTCTGCTGGGAGATCAGCTGTGGGAGGAGACCTGGTCCAGTGTCTGGGGAGGTGGGGGCAGAGGGGGTCCCAGGATGAGGCCTCCCTCTTCTGGGCGCAGGGCCTTGGTGTGGGGGAAGGTGTAGATTCAGGCTGAGACAAGATGTCCCCGTCCCTGCTGAGGGGCTCAGGACACAGTGCAAGTAGGGAGAACTCTGCCTCCAGCTGCCACTAAAAACCTGTGGTTGCGGGGAGAGGGTAGAGACAGCTGCTGGCAGAGCTACGTGGCTGGGGCATAGCCACTGCCAGGCGCCAAGATCAGGTTAGGGGAAGGGCTGGTCTCTGGCTCCCCGCAGCCTGAGGTTCGGTGAGGATCTGGGGTGTGTACCCTCCCAGGGTAGGAGGGGGCAGGGGCCGGGTAGAACCACTCATCCCTCCCGAGGGGTGCACTTTGCTCATGAACACACAGCAAGTTCATGTAACCTGTGTCATCCGGCCTCCAGGGTCGGGGCGGGTCTGAGCAGTGAGCCAGGTCAGGGGGTGACAGGCCAAGTCCCCTCCTGACCTCTGCCCCACTCAGGCCTCTCTTGTGCAGCTACTGGAAGACCCCCAGGAGAAGAGACAGCCCTGAGCAGTGGGAGTGAGGGCCTGACTCCAGTCAGGTGCACAGGAGGACAGGGCCCAGGGCCTGGCCGGGACACACTGCCTCAAACCAGATCCCGTCCTGAGAAGAGCCAAACCGCAGAGACTTGACCAAAACAAGTGACTCTCACAGTGACACTCACTGTACGTGCACAAGCCAGCACACGCACACACCCCATCCATGTGCACAACGCAAACTCACGCACCCGTGCTCTCAGCCACGCACACATGAGACAGACACAGACACACACCCACATGCTCAGACACCCTCAATGGCCCACCTCCCACCCGGCAGAGCACCAGCAGCCAGGGCCGGGGGCTCAGTGTCGGCTGCTGACATGGAGCGTGTAGAAGGCCCAGGGCTCAGGGACGTAGATGACACCTGGGTACTTCTTCCTTAGTACAGGGTCATTCCACAGCCAGGCAACCCAGAGCGCTACGAGCAGGAGCGTGATGGCAAAGGAGTAGAAGAGGAAGAGGCCGTTGCTGTCCAAGAAGAGGCGCTTGCGCTTCTGGTGCAGGACCAGGGCCAGCATCGCGAAGAAGGTGAAGATGAAGAGGATGAAGATCTGGCCCTCGGTGACCAGGTACCTGAGGAGACCAGTGGAGGAGGGGAGGTGATCGCCACCATAGCCCACCCTGCCCACATCCCTTCCTCTACCCAAGTACCAGGCTGCTGGTCCAGTCAGTCCCAACAGCAAGTGCATCGAGTGAGGAACCACGTCGCCCTGTGCTGTGGTCCATATGCAGCATAATGATTTGCCTTGGAGAGTTACTGTTATTTATTTATTTACTCACTTATTTTTAGGGCTGCACCTGAGGCATATGGAGGGTCCCAGGCTAGGGGTCAAATTGGAGCTACAGCTGCCGGCCACAGCCACGGCAACATGGGACGCGAGCCGAGTCTGTGACCTACACCACAGCGCATGGCAACGCCAGATCCTTAACCCACGGAGCGAGGCCAGGGATCGAACCTGCAACCTCATGGATACTAGCTGAGTTTGTAACCTGCTAAGCGACGATGGGAACTCCTAGAGTTACTATTCTTTAAAAAGCGAAGTTAGCTGCCAATATTCAAATGGATCACCTGCAGATGAGGAGCTCTGGTTTTCATGGTAGGCTTGTATTCCCTTGTGACAGGGAACTGATCAGAGGAGAAAGCAACAGCTGTTCTGCAGCTTGCCACAGTCCCCACCATTCCCTACTGCCTTGCTTGATGCCTGCTTGATGCATTTGAGTTTGGGGATGCAGTTTCAGTGTATGGGGTTGTCATTACTGTCTCCCTGTGGACTGGGACAGTCTTATCTCCCAGGGTTCCCTCCAGCTCTTAAGGCAGTACCTACACATGGCCAGGACTCAGAAACACTTGGGAGAGGGCTTCTGAGAAGCTATCTGGTCCACCTGCCCCTAGAGAAAACCACAATGCTGACCCATAGCTCTGCAACCTAGTGGCTGTGTCACCTTGGGAAATTCACATGACATCTTGGAACCTGTTTTCTTACTCATAAAGGGGGCATACGTGGCCCTATCTCTCAAGGTTAATGACAAAAAACCATACTCTTGGAAAAGCATATCATTCAATAAGCAGCCTTCTGCAGTCGCCGCTGCACTAATGCGCCGTGGGTAAGAGCGGGCCGAAGCTCCTCTTGCCTCCCTCTTCCCCTCCAGCTGTAACTGCCACCCATTCTTTTTAATCCTGTCCTCAGCAGGTGTACAGATTCGCCCTGGCACCCCTGGAGGTGGGTTGGAGCTGGCCCCAGGACAGGAGGCCCGTTTCATTTGGCTGGAGACTCCCCACCAGAGAAGGGTCAGTCCTTGACAGGATACCCACAATTCCCAGAGGAGCCTGTCCCCAGAGCGGAAGTGAAGAGGAGGGTTAAGAGCCTGACTAAGGCCTGGGTCCTCTGGAAGGGGAAGAGAGAGCTGGAGGGAAAAAGAAACCAGGCGGGGAGCCCCTAAGTCCACAGAATCCCCCCACCCCATCTGTCCTTGTCATCTCCATGATGCTTTACAGTTTATGGAGCCCTCTTCTCTCTCCCGGATTCTCACTGTGTCCCACAGAGAGACAGGCAGGTGTTTCCCCCACTTCACAGAGAAGGAAACTGAGGCCCCTACAGGCCTTGGCACTGCAGATGGATTCTATTGGCCCCAAGACAGCACTCTGAGACCTGGCTTTCTGGTAAAGAACGGTCACCATAAGGCAGTGTCACAGTCCCCATTAGAAGAAGAGAAAGAGCAGGGACCTAAACGGGGAGCGTCTCACCCGGGGTCACACAGCAGCTCTGTGCTCCAGTGCACACTTCACTACCTGGCTCACCGAGTGCCCCGCCCCTCTCCCACCCCAGGTCCGACGTCCACTCACCAGTAGTACAGGCCACTGGGCACCACCAGGAGCAGGGCCGCCCCCGGCATCACACTCTCAGTTTTGGTGGGAGTGAAGCAGCCGCTGAAGTACATGAAGAGGATGAGGAAGAAGGGGATGTACCTGCAACAGGGAAGCCGGTGTCTCTGAGGCCTGCCTGGCTGCCCTGCCCACCTGCCCACCCAAGGGCCTCGTCCCCACCCCTTCTTGTACTGGTTCCCCACACCATCCCAGGCAGTGTCACTTAACGGTTTACAAAGATGCCTGATTTGGGTGAGGGCGCTCTTCCCTGACAACCCTTCCCAGGTAGGGGGTCCAGAAAGGAAGCAGGATGTTGGGTGGGCCTCTGATCCCTGAGCACATGAGGATCAGAGGCCCACAGGCTAGGGGGTGCGGGTGGGGGGCAGGTCCCTCCCATACTGCCCTGGCCACCTCGCCCACTCCATGTGCAGGTGGGGTACCTCTGCTTCACTGACGCACCCAAACACCAGCAGCCTCAGACTCTCACTGGCCTGGAAATGGGTGCACCCAGCAGGGCTGAGGAGGGAGAGGTCTGAGGTCTGTGTTTTAGAAAAAGGGTGGGGGGCAGAGCACCTGTTGGAGGCCTCCAAGGAGCTCTGTGAAGACACAGCCTCACCCTCTTTCCAAACACACGTCTGGTACACTGTCTCCTGCCTCCACACACAGGCGCTTGCCCACCGCCTGTGCTGTCTCTCCCGAGCCCTCCCTCTTCCCATGCACCACCTGGTCGCATGACCCGCTTCCCTCTGCCCCGCCTGGGGCCTCCACGCGTTCCCACTCCTCTCGGCTCCTTCATTTCTCCAAGCCTCTGCTGCTCTCTCCTCCTCCTTTCCCCCTCCTTCCAAGGGTAGGGTCCTGTGGCCAAGGCCGGGGAGAACTGCCAAGAGGCCAATCTATCCAGGGACCCACTGACTTTCCAGGCCCCCCACAGACCACGTACAGGGCACATGTGACATGAGGGTCACTAACTTCAACCCACGGGTCACAACCCCGCCCACAAGATGCCAAGCTCATCTTGTTTATAAAATGGGGGTCGGAACAGATGCCTGCCCCCAGCCAGGGCCCTGAATCTCCTGTAGCTGAGCCTGCATTTGTGAGGTTTGTGCCACAGTGGGTGAAGGGGTAGGAGGAAGAAGCTCCTCTGGGAGTTTGGAGGAGCATGGTGGGGTGGGGGGGCGCTGACAGCACCCCCACTCCCACCCGGCCCCCCAACCTGGTCCAGCCAGCCCTCCTCACTCAAAGCTTCCTCTCCTCCTCCACGCCTAAGACCCCAAGACCCAGACCGTGGCCAGACAGGGCGGGGTCCCCTCGCCTTTCTCATTCCCATCCCCAGAGCTGGGAGGGAGGGGGTTGTTTACGGCGCAGCAGCCTCAGCCCAGGGAGCACAGCCGCTCGCTGCCCTCTAGTGGCCACCGCGGGCACCGCGGGCTGGAAGGGGCGGAGGGCTTCGCGGCTGGAGCCAGGGTCCGGCTGCCCCGCGCAGCCCAGGCGCGGCGCCCCCACCCCCACCCCCGTAAGTGCACGCCATTCCAGCCGCTGCGCTGGAGACCTGGAGACCCAAGGCTTCGGTGTCACCAAGGCCTGCGAGGCAGAGCTGGCTGGGGCCATGGGGCCCATCACTCACCACAAGGAGTGGCCCAGGTACTCGTCGTAGTAGTAGAGCAGCTCAAAGGAGTCGATCTGGGGGCAGCAGAGGCGACACAGGGGAGAGGGGGAAGGGCTTCAGCGAGGGTGCCCAGGCCCGCGCAGCCCGCGGGCCACCACTCCCCTCCCCCACACCCAGGCCTCCCCAGCCGCTCTCAGTCCCTCCCTACCAGGAGGAGGGAGCCCAGGTGGGACCCCGTGTGCCGTCTCCTGGTAACACAGGAGCATCCTGGCCTGGCCACTGACCTTCCCTCCCCAGGTCACCGGGATGGGTAGGGCAGTCTCTCTGGCCTCCAGGACAGACTGTGCCCGGAGGGCTTGTATGCAGTGAAGCGGTCAGGGGTGCTCACCAGCGTCTCTGGCTTGAGATTCTTGATGATAGGGTTCTCTCGGACCGACAGGTGGTTCTGGTAGCCGCTGAAGATCAGGCGGTGGTTTACGGAGTCGCCCACCAGGTGGATGCTGGCGCCCATGATAAAGGTGATGATGCTGACGTAGATCATGGAGCGTGGCAGGGTGCGGGGGGACCGCTCGATGAGCTGAGGTCAGAGGGAGGCCGGGCAGCATGACCCCTGCCCCTGTCAGGATAGGAGACACCCTCTGCTTCCCTCCCTCACACCTGCAGTGAGAAGGACGCCACCAGCTGGAAAGTCACTCTCAAACTGGTGGGTCCCTTTAGTGGGGGCTGGTGAGTCTCCAGAGTCTCACTTGTTCCCTGTGAACCCAGCAGGGGCTGGGGAACAGCGCCTTCTTTTCCCAGAGAGGAAACAGACTCAGCTGGGCCAGCTCATTGCCCAGCATCACACACAGCCATGTCCTGGAGGTGACCACCAGGCCTTCAACACAGGCATCCAGGCTCCAGGCCTTGCCCTCCCACCACTCACAGTTCTGCTCCCGGTTGGGGCTGGCCTGCTGAGACCCACTTCTGGTTTTTTGTTTGTTTGTCTGTTTTTTGTTTTTTTCTTTTAGGACCGCACCTACAGCATATGGAGGTTCCCAGGCTAGGAGTCTTATCGGAGCTGTAGCCGCCAGCCTACACCACAGCCACAGCAACGCCAGGTCTGAGCCATGTCCGCGACTTACACTACAGCTCACAAAACGCCGGATCCTTGACCCACTGAGCAAGGCCAGGGATCAAACCCGCAACCTCATGGTTCCTAGTTGGATTCATTCCTCTGTGCCACGACCGGAACTCTGACCCTCCCATTTCTGAGCAACTGACCAAACTACTTAAAGACTCCTCAGAATTCTGACATTATATCTTCTTACTTTCTGGAGATTTGAAATGTTTCTCTAAAAACAAAATGATAGGGATAGTAGAAGGTGATAGTTGTTTTAAAAGCCCTTATTTGGCAAAACACAAAGCCAGTAGATCTGCCGGGAGCTGTGGTGGAGGTGGCATCTCCCAGCGCCCTCTAGGAGCAAGCTCTGTGCTCCCAGAGGTCTCTCAGGTAAAGAGTTCACCCTCCTTTGCTGCCCTTCCTGCCATCTGCCCCCCACCCCGCCCACCTTCTCAGCTGGTCCCTGACCTCTCCCTGGGCAACCCAGCCACCCCTTGTGCCTGAGCCTCCCCAGATGTGTTATGGTTCCTCAGGCATGGCCTTGTCTCAGGTCTTCCTGCCTGAAGGTCTCCCCCAGGCACACCAGGTGGAGGCCCACATCAGAGCCCCTCCTTGGGGAGGCCTTCTCCATCCCTGCTGGGCAGAGACAACCCTGCCTCTCTGGGGGCCCTCAGGGTAGAGGAAGGGGTGAGGCTGGGAAGCGGGGGCAGGGAGCCTAGGAGTATACCTTGAGCAGGAGAAAGGGTGTGATGATGTTGTAGGCCATGTGAAAGTAGTCCCCCACACTGGGCTTGCTGAGCGGAAACCATTCAAGAGGGAACACCAGCTGCGGAGCAAGGGGAAGAGTGACATTCACCGGGCACAGCCCCAAGGCCCTCAGAACCTCCTTGGCACCCACTGAATTCTCTGCGATCTCTGGGGATCCTCTCAGCAGCACTGAGGTGAAGGTGTCTTCAGACAGACAAACTGAGTCCCAGAGAAGGTAAAGAGACTTGTCCCCAGGCTCATGGCCTGACCCAGTGTCCCCAACTAAAGGTCCCTGGGTTCCAGCCTTAGTGTGGGAAACTCCTTTGGTGGCAGAACTCTGTTCTGCCACCAACTTTCCGGGTGACCTGGGCAAGTCCCTCCCCTCTCCAGGCCTCGGTTTCCCCATCTATAACACAAGAAATGTGGCCCGGGGGTCTACATGGACTCTCGGGATCTGGCATGATAATATGATCTCCTGGCCACCTGGGTGTAGAAAAAGACCCTATCCCCTGAGCAGAGGGGCCACTTCCACATCAGGCTGAAACTACACATTATGAAACAAAGGAAAAATAAGTTCTACACAGCAGCTTCAGTTCTTCTTTCCCTACCTTCCCCAAGAGAGGCAGGGGAGCCAGGGCCGTCCCTCTGTCTGGAATGCCCTTGTTCTTCCTACTGGTCTACCCCAGGAAGTCCCAGCCTTGTCAGGTCAGTGTGAAAACCCCTATTTGGGGTCAAAACACTTCCCCACCCTCATCCTGCCAAACTGTACCTCCCGTATCTGCTGACTGAGAACATGTGTAATCATCATACATTTCAATCAAAAATTTAAATATTTACCTCTTTTAATGAAAAAAATGCCATGCTTGGAGCTCCCATTATGGCTCGGTGGTAATGAACCCGAGTAGTATCCATGAGGATGCAGGGTCGATCCCTGGCCTTGCACAGTGGGTTAAAAGATCCGGCATTGCCATGAGCTGTGGTGTAGGCCACAGACTCAATTCAGATCTGGCATTGCTGTGACTGTGGCATAGCCTGACAGCTGCAGCTGTGATTTGACCCCTAGCCTGGGAACCTCCATATGCTGAGGGTACAACCCTAAAAAAGAAAGAAAAAGAAAAAAATGCCATGCTGGATAAAGCCAACTTACAGAAATAAAACTCCCAGGATACAGGAATCTCAATCTCTTTCTTACTTGCTGTGTGTTTGCATCTCTGTATCTTTATCTATGGCAAGATATATATTGTGGCTGAAATACTCTTTGTGATAGAAAAATACCAGAAATAAACAAGTCTTCAACCAAACAGGGCTAGCTGAAAGCACTATTTTTTTTTTTTTTTTTTTTTTTTGCTTTTTAGGGCCGCATCCGTGGCATATGGAGGTTCCCAGGCTAAGGGTCAAATCAGAGCTGTAGCTGCCACCCTACGCCACACAGCAGTGTGGGATCCAAGCCATATCTGCGACCTTAACTCACTGAGCAAGGCCAGGGATTGAACCCACAACCTCATGGTTCCTAGTCGGATTTGTTTCCACTGCACCATGATGGGAACTCCTACTTTTATAATTTGTAAAAAGTTTTATTTTGTAGTTATTAGAAATTTGGAACTATCATGTATACATTTGAAAAGCTCCAGTGTATACACAAGCTTTTCAAATGTATATTCTTCTGCTGAGCCTACTTAGGGTTACAGTGGCTACAGCAACTCTGAGCAGGGGGGGGAAGTGATTTGCCCAACAGGAGATCTATTAGGCCAGATGAGGCTGAATCCTAGTGAGATGGGACAGCCATGGAGCTCACACCTGGTCTCATCTCCCCTCTCCCTGTAACACAAGTTTGATGGGCAGCTCCTTTGTCCCTCAGTATCTGGGACCTTCATGCTGCAAAGGGGCTCAGAGCAGTTAGTCCAACCAGTCCTCTTAGAGGCGAGAGAACCAAAGCCCAGACAACAGTGATTTGCCCAACATCACTGACAAACCTGACTGGTTGCACTGACTCATGGCTCAGTCCCTTTTCTTTCACCCGTATTTTTTTTTCCTTCTTTTTTGACACCCTGTGACATATGGAATTTCTGAGCCAGCGATCAGATCCAAGCCATAATTGCACAGTTGCAACCTATGCTACAACTGAGGCAATATTGGATCCTTATCCCGCTGTGCTGGGCCGGGGACTGAACCCGCATCCCAGTGCTACAGGGATGCCACCAATCCCACTGAACCACAGCGGGAATGCCTACCTTTTTTTTTTTGGCTGTGCCTTTGGCATGTGTAATTCCCTGGCCAGGGATCAAGCTGGCACCACAGCCACAACCCAGGCCATGCAGTGACAACACTGGATCCTTAACCCACTGAGCCACATAGGATCTCCCTCACCTACATTTAAAAAGCAACATAGAAACCTTATGGAAAGCTTGCAGAAAGGAGACCCAACATCTGCCATACCTCCTTCCCAACACTGCAGCCAGGAAGCTTTTCTTCTTCCCTTTCAACACCTTGATCCAATGTGTACACAATTATCAGCGTTGTTACTGACTGGACATCAGTATGCATGCCACTTAGGCATCTTTTTTCTCCTTAAATCTTCCAGGCTGTTCTGTAGTCTCCACAATTCCTGTTTAATCCCCAGGGAGCATCCCCTATACCGCATGTAGCAAAGTTGATTTACCAGTCCCTACCGCTGGACAATGAAGTCACTTCCAAGTTGCTATTGTAAGCAACACTGCCATGAACACCTTTGGTACAGAGACTGTCTTCTTGCTGATTATATCTCCAAGGAAGATTCTTGGAAGGGGTCTTACTGAGTCAGGAGAGATGAACATATTAGGGTTCTGGATATTTACATGACAAAAGCGGGTGGCTCTAGGGGCAGATGCTGGCTCCTTCACTTGCTGGTTGGGTGACCCTGAGCCAGTTACTTACCCTCTCTATCCTCAAGTCTTCTCAATTATACAGCTGAGATTAATAATAGCATTGACGTGAGAACTACCTACGTTTAAACACATAAAAAGCTTGGAACAGACTAAGCACTCAATGTATGTTAACTGCTATTTCTACCTTACTGTTGTTATTAATATTCATTCAGTACAAGTATACTGAGCTCATCTCTTGCTAGGCACTATTCTAGGTATTAGTTATCACCTTGACAAACTGCCTTCCCTACGGGCTTTGCATTACCACATTAGCATGTATGAGGTGTCAGTTTCAGTGTTGGATATTGTTATTCTTACCACCCACATGCAACAATTAACTCATTAATGAACATGACGTTGTAAAAGAGGACATCAAAAGCATAAAATGTGGGGGAAGTAAGAAAATGCAGATTCCCCCCCCACCCCGCTATGATGTATTTGAGCCTGTATGACTACCAGTCTAAAGCAAGTAGCTATAGGAAAGGGTTAATATATTTGAAAAACAGGGCAACCACAAATCAAAAACATACAGTAGATTCACAAAAAAAGCAAAAAGAAGAGGCCATAAGCATCTAATGCAAAAACACACTTATAGAGAGCAGACTTGTGGTTGCCAAGGGGCGGGGCCGGGGGGGAAGGATTGGGAGTTTGAGATGAGCAGAGGCAAACTATTATACAGAGGATGGATAAACAAGGTCCTACTGTCTAGCACAGGGAACTATATTCAATATCCTGCGATAGACCATAATGGTAAAGAATATGAAAACTGAGTCAATTTGCTGTAGGGCAGAAATTAACACAACACTATAAATCAACTACGATAAAATGTTTTTAAAAATTAACATCTTGGAACATGGTGGTCCTCAATTTTTTCACCTTCTATCTATCTATCTATCTATTAATTACAAGTCAGGGGCTTCAGTGGCCTTCCAGTATTAATCTCTGTAGAGGCTACTGCTGTACCATGATGCATGAAATAGCCTTACAGGGAAGGGGACAGTTTCACCAGAAGGCACTAAAAATTACTCAAGACTCAAGTCATACGATATGCAAAGTCAGCCTATACCCTTCACCTCCAGAAAAACAATACAATCCTAAGGCTCGGGGACGGCTGATGGGATCCTTTCCCATACCTCACTCTCTGACTTGGTGCTTTGCTTAAGCCTGGATATGGGATATGGGGGAGGCAGGTGCACAGTATGACTATTCAGGCCCTCCAGACCCCACCCTCCTCAATGATGGCTGGTCCCAGATGTAGAACTAAAGGACATGAAAGCATCCAGGTCTATTCTCAGTTTTCTGGTAGGGGCAATGGCTGGTCTGAGGCCACTCTCTTAATTCATGTCACTCTGTCTCTTCACTGCTGGCTCGGGCTCTGTCTACAACTTCACACTCACCATGGCAATGGGGCGGCCAAAGTCCAGAATCCAGTTCTGCAGTGTGAAGTAGAACCAGAGATCAAGGTGGAAGGGAGCTGTGCTGGCAGCCTCATCAGCCTTGACGGAGCTGTGCCTGGGAAAGGAGTGGATGAGAAGGCTCAGCTTTTCTCTCGTGGGAAGCTTCACTCCTCGGATGAGCCAGAGATTTGGAGGCAGGAGGAAACACACATGATTAAGTTCTAGGAAAAGGTTCTGCTGGAAATACTGTGGTCTAGGGGAAGGCATCCATCTGCCCTAACCTTAGTTCCTCTATGATTCAAAAAAGAAAATGCCCAACAGGTAAACCTGTTGGGCTTCCTCACCTATAGAATGATGGAGAAGTCAGATGGGGCAAAGAATGCAAGTGTGGCTGAAAAACATGGTGATGGCTAATCTTCATTGAACACTTTCAATATTCCAGGCACTATTACAGCTGTTCACATGTGTTATCTCAATTAACTCTCTTAATCCTCAAAGAAACACTAGAACACTACTCTGATTTCACACATGAAAAAAATAAGGCCCAAGATGTTAAGTAACTTGCCAAAAGCTATAGAGCTAAATATTTGATCCTAAATGATGACATTCCAGAGCTTTTTTTTTTTTTCATATTTTGTCTTTCTTTCTTTTTTTTTTTTAAGGGCATATGGAAGTTCCCAGGCCAGGGGTCCAATCGGAGCTACAGCTGCCGGCCTACAACACAGCCACAGCAGCGTCAGATCAGAGCTGGTCTGCGACCTACACCATAGCTCGCGGAAACGCTGGATCCTTAACCCACTGAGTGAGGCCAGGGACTGAACCTGTGTCCTCAAGGATACTAGTCAGGTTTAACCACTGCATCATGATGGGAACTCCCCAGAGCTTACTTTTTTTAACCTCTAGCCCATCACCATATCCCCAGTGATTGGTCCACAGGATGGGCATGTGACCTGAGCTGGACCAATCAGAGCCCTCTAGTGAGACATGCCTTATAGACTACAGACTGGGATGAACAGGGGGCCTCCCTTTCCCTTGGTTTCTGAACCATGAGGAGGTCGGAACAGGGCTCCTGGTGTCCTCCTTCTCAGCAATCCAAAGTGAAACCTAAGAAGGAAGTCAGCAGGGACAAGGTGAAGCGAGAGACAAGAGACAGATCACCATCTGACAACACATCTTTGGATGCCTATCCCTCCTGCAACAAACAGATCAGCTGAAGTTCAAAGAACATGCCTGTGCCGCCACCTCCAAGAATGCTTCCTTGAGAAAGCTTTTCCCAAAGCTCACCACAGGGAGCGCTTCATCCCTAACTCCCAGTCCGGCCATGACGTCACAGAGCTGGAGATTTGCTCTTATCTAGACCCTCAAGAAGGGTGATTTTAAGGTTCTCTCAACTCACCAACTTCCCCAACAGAGGACAAATCCTCTTTACAGCGTCCCTGCCACTACGTGCATAAGCAGCCCGCTACTCCTAAGATGACGGATGTGTGAGTTTTGGTGCCCTGTTAGTGCCAAGACCAGGAGCTATGTCATGTGACTCTGCAGTCTCCAGAGCCCTCAGTTAAGTACCTGATTACGGGCCAATATAAAACAGTCTCAATCAGCAGTTACTCATTCTTTTCAGTGGCAAACATCAGCTTAGAGGCACCGTGAAGGTTTTCCTCTGTCAACACTTACTGCTTCTATAACTTTCTGGGGCCCCTTTCAGCCAGTTCCAAGAATGGTCCATGCTGGGCTGTAGAGCAACCCAGAGACAGGGAGGCAAGCTCTTAGGGGATCTCATCATCCTCTGGTGGCCACAAGACAGATAGAAGGGGGTCTTTCCTAGGTCAGCTAAGTCTGCCTGTCCCCTCCTCTACTCAGCACTCCAGCACTTACTGAGTGCCGACTGTGTGCTACGCTAGGAGCTTCATCTGCACCTTCTCATCTAATCCCTACAGCAATACCGGGAGGCTCCCACTTTGCAGATGGGGATACTGAGGCTTAAAGGGTTAAGGGCTTAACCAAGGTTACACCTCCAAGAAGAAGCTGCATCACCTATTCCTTTTTCAGCCTATTTCCCACTCCTTGCTTCTTCTGGTGAGGTATGATGTTTCCTGAGCCACAGGGAGGCCCAGTGATCCAGGCCAGCCCAGTGGGACTTTTTCAACTAGAAGTGGAAAGAGCACCTTCCTTTCTGGTATGGGGGTGCCAAGGATGAGAGCCCAGGGCTGCCTGTGGCCAAGGTTCCAGCCTCAAGGGACAGCCAGGCAAGAACGAAGCAGCCTTGCAGAGAGGAGCAGGGGAAAACTACAGGCAAAGCCCTGAGAGGGTTCACATTCCCAGTTCCAGGCATCCTCAGGGCCATGGTTTGGTCACGTGAGGCAGTACATTCTGTTTTGCGAGGGGCGCTTTCTGTTACTTGCAATCCAGGAATCCTAAAGAGCAGAGAATTCAAATCTGGGTCTATATGGATTCAAAACCCGTGCTCTAAGTAGCGTGATATTCTGTTTCTGATTATTATAAGCTATGTGGCACAGCAGGAGATCAAGATAAGAGAGGGATCAGTGTGGCCTGGAGCAGGATGCCTAGCCTGCAGGAAGGAAGGGAGCCTGGGAACCCCAAAGGGTGGAGGTAACTAGGCAGAAAAGCAGCAAGGGAGCAGGATCCAAGGCCTGGAGTTGGAAGTGAGAAAGACACAGCAGGGAGCAGAGCTGCCTGGCTTAATGCAGAAGGAAGAGAAGGGAAGGGAGGAGCTGCTGGGCCTTCAGACTGGGCAGATATTCAGAAACTAACCCTGAAGAGTGTCTGAGATGCATCTAAAATGAGGGACTGATTTTTGGTTCTATACACACAAGGGTGAAATACCTGACCTGATGAAAAGTGGGGCCCCACCCTGCCCCTTGCCCTCAATGACCATCAGGGCAAGACCTCACAAAGCCACCGGTGACAATCCCCAAGCCTGAAGAACTTGGACAGAGACGGAGTATAACAGCCTTCAGTCTTTCATTCTGGAAACCTCCAAACTGGGCCAAGAGCAGGATGTCTGGTACAGGAAATAAAGGCATTTGGAGAACCTGGGGAGCACCACAGGGTGGTCTCGGACAGGGTGGTGTCCGCTGTGGACACCAAGCAGAGACTAGGGGCAAGGGAACTATTTCCTCCTCCACTTCAACGGGCAGCTCGGTCAGTGGGGATCCCTGGCATGTGTCCAGCCTGGCTGAACAGGGCAGGAAGGAAAAGAGCAGGTGCAGGGCAGACACCAAGCTTGGGAATCAAGATTGGTGAGCATCTGACTGGTTTTTGTCTGCTGGGACTCTGAGCAAGGGAGGCAGATCAAGGAGGTGAAGGTGTCCTCCCCCGAGTCCCTGTCCTGGCGTTGAGCACCTTCAAGCCCAACCCAAGTTCCTCACTCCACAGACTCCACACACTGAGCCCCCAGACTGCCAGCCCGAGGCCTCCATCATCAGAAACTCCTGATGAGAGCAATGGTGAAAGCACTGTGGCAGGTAACCCAAGACAAGGATGGCCTGTGCTCTCCGCCACAGCTTTACAAGTCTCCCATCTGGGAAAGCGGATACCACGACAGTTGGGGAGCGTATACCATACAGCACACAACACACAGATGAAACAAAGCAGCAGCAGCACCTGCAGGACCACCTGGCAGAAAACGGAGGCACCTCGGCCGTGGTGAGGTCAAGCAGGGACCAGTGAATGGGGACTACAGAGGAGCCGATTTTGGTTCTGTATACACAAGGGTGGAATACCTGACGTGATGAAAACTTTGAACAAAAAATGAGAAAACAAAGGCAGAAAATGAAGGGGAAGAAAAAAAAAAGGAAAGGCAATTAGCAACGCCAGGAAAAACAAAAGTAATATGAGAAAATAAATGTTAAACATTACTCCATTATTGCAGGGAACAATATTTACATGGCTTAACTAATAAAAACATTGTATAATGATTTTCAAAGTTTAGACTTAACAATATATGGAAATGCTTAAAAAAAAAGGAGGAAATACTGTCAACTTTGATGACTTGAAAGTAAAATTGCAGATGACAGGAGTGGAGAAAGGGTAAAGAAAGGTAAAGGGCTGAGTAGGGTACTAATATTCTCCTTCTAAAAAGGAATCGAGATACTGCCCTTATTGTAAATCCACTATACTTCAGTAAAAAAACAAACTTAAAAAAAGAGAGATAGTCTCATAGTTGACTAAAAAAGAAATAATGGTATATACATATTCCCTAAGGCTACAAAAGTAACATAGAGCAAAACTAAAAATGGTGATAAAAAGAACCATCTCGGAGTTCCCGTCGTGGTGCAGTGGAAACAAATCCAACTAGGATCCATGAGGTTGTGGGTTCGAACCCTGGTCTTGCTCAGTGGGTTGAAGATCTGGCATTGCTGTGAGCTGTGGTGTAGGACAGCAGCTGTGGCTCCAATTGCACCCCTAGCCTGGGAACCTCCATATGCTGCAGGTGCAGCCCTAAAAAGACAAATGACAATAAATAAAAAGAACCATCTCATGAAGATGGGGGACGTAGAAGTGAACCAAATCATAACAGAAAATTAGTTGGTAACATTAGCTTAGAGGCTAAAATTGATAAACTAAGAAATAGTAATTGAGCACAGCTTTTAAGAGCATGGACTTTAGAAACTTCCTGGGTTCATATCCCAGCTCTACCAGTAACCAAATCTTGAGCAAGTTACCTCTTGGGCCTCAATGTTCTCATCCGTGAAATGGAGGATAACAACACATCCTACCTCAAGAGCTGTGGTTGAATTGATACATACAGAAACTTAGAACAGGGCCTGGTCCATAGAAAGTGCTACATACATAGCACTTGTTACTATTATTTAGAAATAGGAATTTAATTCTGATAGAAACAGCTAGGAGTTCCCTGGTGGCCTAGGAGTCTAGGATCTGGCATTGTCATTGCTGTGGTGTGGGTTCAATCCCTGGCTGGGGAACTTCCGAGGGCCACAGTGCAGTCAAAAAAAAAAGGAAAAAGAAACACCTAAAAGAAGCTAACGTGGTTGTCTCTGGTGCTAGGGAGAGGTGAACAAAGGACCACTGGTTTTTGCTTTAAGCCCAACTGTGCAATTTTAATCATAGACATATACTACTTTGACTACAATAATTAAAACAAAACAAAACCAAAAAAAACTGTCGCCATAGCAGGCAGAAGCTGGAATAGGCTCCACTGAAAGGTAGTGAGCACCTTGTCATTAGAGGTAGGTAAGCAAAGTGTGGAAGCATCAGTGGAAATCCAAGCATCCTAGGAGTTGGACAAGATGATTCTGTCTACTGTCTTCTGCAGTAATAATACTGAGAATCGGCCTAGAGGCAGCCAATGAGGGGGGCAGAGACACCCTGGAAGAGAGCCAGCCCTACATGCCACCCTCATTAGCACCCTGGCTGGTGGGGAGCTCATGCAGAAATAAAGAGGGACATCACTTCTCAGCAGCCAGAATGGAGTAGTGAGAGCAGAAGCCTGAAATCAGAAGCCCTGGGGCTAGGCCCTGGTTCTTGTACAACAAATGATGTAACCTTCTCTAGACCTGTTTTCATATATACAAAATACAAAAAGACTGAGTAGGATTCTGCATGTGGAAACCCCACACTTGAGATAAAGTGCTGACCATATCTGATATTCACAGACCGTTCCAACTGGGCTATCCCAGTTTAAGGCTGACTCCTAAGTTGCAGGGGATCCAAAACAAGAGCTGTCCTTCAGTAGCGGAAGAAAGCTACTCTCAGCCAAGTGTCTCAGATTTCTTCCCTCAGCCCAAATCATACCACAGACTTCCTAAAATTGACTCTGAGCATGCTACTGCTCAAAAACCTGCCATGGCTCCCCTGTGCCCTACAGAACAAAAACTGCATCCTTAACCTGCCATTTAGGGTGAGGCAATTAAGGCACATAGGCCCAACATTTAAATAGGCGCAAGGGAGCCATGGAAGGTTTTTGAGTGTTCCAAGAGTGAGCGTCTCCTTAAATTTTGCACTCTAGGCTCTCATTCAGGTTCCAGCCTGCAACCAGTCTGCATCCTCCTGCCACTGTACACATGGAAAGCTCCAGCACCACTGCACCGCTTGCCTTTCCTCAAGCTGGAACAGCCTTTCTTCCCCTGTCACCTACTGAGTATTTTGAGATGCACCTCAAATGCTACTACCTCCAGGAAGTCCTCCAAGATAACCTCTCAGCCCCTGCTTGGATTCTGTCCCTCCCAGGTCCTTCTGGACTCTGGGACTCTCCGGCTTCACCTCATCCACCATTTCAGCGCCTGACACAGAGCGGGGCACACCAGAGATGCTTAATGAATGCCTGTAATAGGCAACGAATGTTTCGGGATGAAGGCAGAGTGGAGGGAAAGATTTAAAAGTTGCTTCTGGCAGAGCCTCCTTGCCTGCCCGCTTGCACGTCTCACTAGCGTCCTATCTTAATAAATCGATTTTTTCCCTGAAATAAAATAAAATAAAAATGACTTCTGTACCTTCCCCCGCCCCAAGTGCCTCGTCTCAACTAAATAAACCATTAACTTCTTCCCGAGAGAACAGCAACCTTGTGAGAAAAGCCCTTCCTCATTTTCTCCCGAGGGGAGCTTCCACACTTCGCTGTCTTTCATTTACATTCCCACATTCTTGGGTTCCTTGAGGCAAGGAGTGAGCCTCATGTTAACACCAGAATCCAACTCCTATTGATGGCTGAGGGGGCAGGAGAACTCGGGGTGGCGCCTGGGGCTTGCAGGAGCCTTGGGGACTCAAGTGAGCGGGGGTGTCCTCTAGGCTCACCACCCCCACCCCTCCAGGTTTCTTGGACCCCTGAAGACGTCCCTTAGCTGACAGACTGTCCCAAAGCCGGTCAAGGCTGCTGAGCCTCCCTGGGCGGAGGGCTCGCCCGGGAAGAGAAAGAGCGCGGAGGCGGGGCCCAGGCGAGTGGGCGAGAGAGCAGCTGCAGAGCCAGAGGGGGAAAGACCCATCCCGGGCTCCGCAGCCCCGGCGCCGCGATCCCGCCCGGTCACGTGGTGGGGCCGCGGTTCCGCTCCGCCGCCCGGCGCGCGCCCACCTGGCCTGCAGGAAGGAGGCGCCCGGCTGCGCGCCCGGGCCGCCCGCCGCTCCCGGTTGCTGCCGCCTCCGCGCCGCCGCTTCCATGGCTGCCCCGCCGGCAGGCCGGGCCCTCCACCACGCTGTCCCGAGCTGGAGACTGGCTCGGTGGGCCCGGCGGCCGCTACAACACAGGCCAACCGCTGGGGCGGGCCCTCGGGAGAGCGCGGAGAGGGGAGGTGCGGGCCGGAGGCGGGGCCCCGCGGGGCGGGGCGAACGGCGGGTGCTACTCCGAGACCGGTGGATGGAAAGGGAGGCGGGGCGAGCTCCACACGAGGAAGTCGGGGCGGGAGGTAGGTGGCGTCCCCAGCGGGGAGCGGGGGCGGAGGCAGAGGCAGGCGCACCCTGCCTCGGGCCAACTGGGGCTGGGATTTGCTGGGAT
This sequence comes from Sus scrofa, assembly GCF_054392235.1. Lineage (NCBI taxonomy): Eukaryota > Metazoa > Chordata > Mammalia > Artiodactyla > Suidae > Sus > Sus scrofa. The sequence goes on from NC_139383.1 coordinate 176,936,974, forward strand.
CCGCTCCTGACAAGGGGCGGGAGGCTTTGCCTAGGCTGCCTGAGACTCAGATATTGGTCTAAGGCAGACTAAGCACGTGGGAAATGACTCACCCGACCGGAATGCTTCCCTGAGGAGGAGGCAAGGCGAGATTTCCTTTGTCCTTGGGGAGAGGGGTTCATGTCCTTTCCCCACTGTGCTACGCACCTTCATTCCGCAGATGGAAGATGTCGCGTCTGAAAATGTCAACTTTGTGGCACTTGACGCTAGGCATTAAATAAGCCGTGGGATAGGAAGGTCGGATGCACAGGAGCAGAGACTTTTTTTCCAAGCTGGGGGGCGGGGGCGTGGGATGACGCAGATTCCAATTCTGGCTTTGTCACGCTTGGGCTCAGTGGATTCGGAAAAGTTACTTCCTTCTCTCCCATTAAAATTTGTATTAACTCTTGCTGTGAGCAGCGCACTGCGCATACAAGAACAGATGAATCTTGCTGTAGTGGGGCTTACATTTGAGGGGTGGTGGGAGGAGGATTGGTAAGTGATGTGCTGGGGAAAGTACTGAGTATTGTGTGCGCAGAGACTTGGAGAGGGTGGGTTCAGACAGGCTTCTGGAGGACCCAGTGGGTGTGCTGTGGACCTGCAGCAAAGTCAATCTGCTGACACCAGGTTCTGGTGAAGGATAGAGGGTTTACTGCAGGGTACCAAATGAGGGAGTGAGAGACAAGCCTCGCTCAGTTCCACTCCAATTTAGTCATTGAGTTAGAGGAATTTTTTTTGTTTTGTTTTCCAAAAGAGAAGAGCAAAGAAGCTGTAATTAATCAGTGTCTTGTGACATTTGTTAATTGTAGTTTCAGGAATCAGGGTAGCCCTAGTTTAAAATTCTCTGGCAGGGTGATCCATCTTGCCCTGGAGAAACGACCTGGGTTTGTATATTCATCATGACATCTATAATAGTAATTTTTGTACATTAATGACTGTCAGTTGAAAAAAAGCACAACCTGAACGTTGAGAATTATGTTGTATTTGGGGACCTTCCTGAGGGTTATAGTGGCAGCTGGTAGCCTCTCAGATAGCTCTGAGAAACTGTTCCACCCACAGAGGTTAAGGGAGGAACCAGGATAATAGAAATTTTTGCTGAAAAAAAAAAAAAGAGTCAAACATCAGAAGATTACCATTAATCAAGTGCTTTTCTATTTTTTCTCTTTTCTACTTTTTCTGGACTCATTGAAATCATTCCTTTGATGTGTCCCTTAACTATCAAGGGCCATTATCCTGTTTTTCTCCATCCTTAATTCACCTCAGGGTGCACCTTCGGGGCAGCTGCCATGGCTCGTGACTTTATGGCTGCAACATCCTTTGTTTACTGAAATGACAGGTGACATTTTTTTGACCACTTGATGTTATCAACAGTAACAATTTTAGTCACCTGACTGGTTGATCAGTGTGTTCCATTAGCACAGAGTTGAAGTCAAAGTGGGCTAGTTTGGGATAGATTAATCATGAACTTGGTTTGGGGTACTTGATTTCAGATCGACATTCTAGCTGTGACTTTGGACTTCTGAGCTGACAGTGAGGTCTGAGCAAGAGTCAGCCTAAAACACAAGGGGTGGGTAAGAGCATTCCTGGCAGTCAGAACAGCCAGTCAGGAATCCAGAGAGACCCTCTTGTTTGGAGGAAGGTAAAGAAGGTCAGTGAGTGCAGCAGAGGGCCGGGGGCCAGGGAAGAGCCACAGGAATTCAGCTGGAGAACAGACCAGTGCCTTTATCTTGAGAACAGTGAGAGGCAGTGCAAGGCTTTGGGGCAGGGGAGTGGCACACACGCAGTATTTGGAGTTTAGACCCTTCCCTCCAGAGCACGGGGCAGGGGCAGGGGGTGAGAGAGAGGGAGATGGAGGAGAGGAGGCAGGACTGGAGACTCGGAGGTAGAGCACTGTTGTTCTAGTGAGGGTCTTGGGCTGGTTACAGGGACAGTGGGAAGGAGAGACATGATGACATCAAGAGTTGTAGGGGAGGGAGTTCCTGTTGTGGTGCAGCGGAAATGAATCCAACTAGGAACCATGAGGTTGCAGGTTCCTTCCCTGGCTTCGCTCCATGGGTTAAGGATCCGGCATTGCCGTCAGCTGTGGTGTAGGTTGCAGACTTGGTTGGATCCACGTTACTGTGGCTGTGGCATAGATAGGCAGCTGTAGCTCCGATTGGACCCCTAGACTGGGGAACCTCCATATGCCATGGGTGTGGCCCTAAAAAGCAAAAAACAAAACAAAACCAAAAAAAAAAAAAAAAAGAGTTGTACGGGATGCTGTGACTTGGATGTCAGGGGTAAGGAGGGAAGAACTTAGGTAGTTGCCATGTTCTGCAGCTGGGTGGATGGTGGAGGGGCCCCTTGGGAAGTGGGTTAGAGCAGGTTGAGGCTAACTGAGAATTCATCCTTGGACACATTAAGCTTGAGATGGGTCAGGAAGGCTGTTGGATCCATGGACCTGAAACTCAGGCCAGACTTGGGAGCTGGGCAGATGGACTAGTAAGTCATGGGATATAGAGGAGAATTAGAACCTTGGAGGATGCCTAGGAGATAGCATCCCCGTGAGCAAAGAGAACAAAGGGCAAAGAACTATCTGCCAGGCCGACTGCCTGGGTTTCAATTCTGGGACCCTTGCTAACTAGCTGTGACACTTGGGTAAATTGCTCAGTTTACTCATCTGTAACAAGGAGGAGCCTGTTGCATCTACTGCATTGGCGTTGTGATGATTCCATGAAATAAGGCACCTGAAGCACTTGGCACAGAGCCTGGCACTTCTGGGTTTGTTAATTACAATGGTCTGTCTTTGGACCTGAGGTCTCCCACTATGTGTGAGTGGTTTGAGCTGTGCCTAATTCCATTCTATTTTCTTTCCTATCTTTTCTTTTGAGAGATTTTTAAAATTGGGTTTATTCCTTCTCCTTTTGATTGAGCCCACATGTCCCATCTTGGTTGTGGCTGGTGCCCACGTTGAGGCCATTTTCCATCAGCCCCATCTTGGGCTCCAGCAGCCCACAGACCATACCCCAAGGCCCAGCTCTGCCTCACTAAAGGACAGGCTTTATAGCTTGCTTTCTTCGCCACATCATAAGCAGAACAGGGGCTATTCTATTTTGCAGCAGAAAAAGCCAGTGTCCTGAGTGAATTAAAAAGGAGCTGTACGAGGTCAGCCTGTAACATCACTCAGATTGGATCTCAGGATTAATTTTGGTGCGTCTGATCTTCCATCTACAGATTGATCTCTGCATACACCAGAGAAGAAGGATTGAGGCTTCCCACTCTGAGCCGACTCTCTCATTCTCTGCTGGCTTTGGGAGCCTGCTGGGCTCCAAAGGAAGGGGCGTGCAGTGCCCTGGGATGTAATCATTGATTTAATAATACTCAGGGGGTGGGCTTCCAGCCATTAGAGGATGAGACTGTGTGGTGGGGGCCTCTCTGGCCTATTTAATCCTCCAATCCCTTAAATACCAACAAATCTGCCTTCTGTCTGGAGCCAACAGCTGCCCCTTGAGTGGAGTGGAGTCCAGGCTGGCAGGGAGGCCAGGACTTTCTGAATGAACAAAATTAAAACTCCCCCCACCTGCTTGGATTATCAGCCCCCCTCTTTCCTGTCCCATCGGGACTCTTTAAAAACACCATCTGCCTTAGCCTTCCTGTTGCATGGGAATTGGGAGATGCCAGGGGATAGAGCCAAGTTGGCACCAACTCTTGGGCACTGAGGGGTACAAATTTCCAGGGAACTTGCTTGCAACTCCCTGGGGACATGGTTTCTGACCACCAGAAGGGCTAATGGTCTCAGGAATCTGAGCTGCCATTTCAGTGACCAGCAACAAAGAAATTTTCAGCTGGGTAGGTCCTTGGGGATTATAGAGCCCAGCGGTTTTGACTTTCATTTTAGCAGATGTTTGTGCCTATGGCATGCAGAGGTTTCTAGGCCAAGGATTGAACCTACACCACAGCAGCAACCCAGGCCACAATAATGACAGTGCCAGATCCTTAACCTGCTGAGCCACCAGGTTATGAGCTCCTTTTTAATTTACTGCCTAAGATCCTCAGCTACACCTGTCTTCCAGGTCTTGCCACTTGTTTCCAGCACAAGCAAATGGCAACCCCATGCTCCCCCAAACTCCTGGCTTCAGTGCAGGAGTGTCACACACCCCATGGGTCTCATCTTTGACCAACAAAAACAGGGGTGCGCAGATGAATTCCTTTCTCTTCCTCTTTCTTGGTAGCCTGTCCTAAGGTTCATATGGCCTCTTTAAAGAAGGTCCTGCAAGATCTAGCATCAGGGTATAAGCAGCTTTTGGCAGGAAAGAGCTCTCTGCAGGTCGCCCCTTGGTCTTGTCTCTAACCTTAAACCAGGCACCCCTATGCTCTACTCCTCTGGCCCTGGCACCCCTCTCAGATCTTTTGAACACACAATACCTTGCCTAATCTGTTGGTTCTTTCTGTAGATCAAAGAAGTAGAAGTGAAGACGAAATAATTAACAGATGGCCATATCTCCTCCCTAGCTTCCCCTCCAGTAATCTCATGAACAAACTGTGTGAACAAGATAGTACCAAAAGAAAAATCACAGGAAGTCCAGAAGCCTGCACAACAAGCCTGCACACGGTGGGGGACAGCAATGACTCTGACCCCATCTCAATGATTAGCTGAAATCACTTCCCCTTTTCCCTTTAAAAACTTTCATGGCTGAGCAGACTCTTCGGAGATGGTTCCTGGGGGACGATGAGTCAGTCCACCATCCCCCCAGAATGCCAGCATTCTGATTCAAAGCAACTTGTCTTTCTACCAGCTTTTGCAAGGGTTGATTTTTTTCAAGTGGTGAGAAGCCAGACTTGATTCAGTAACCAGGGGATGCTTATGGCAGCCAGCTCAGCAAAGCCCCTGTACCATCTCCTTCTCTCTCATCCCACCTTTTCCTCACTTAGCTTCCTGGCACGGTGCTTTCTCATAGAGTGTTCACATGTGTGCTTCTGTCTCAAGATCTGCTTCTTCGGAAACCTGGGCCAAGACAACATCAAAGAAGGATACTCGGTGTAGAGAGCAGATACTCCGCGTGAAGGGAAACGGGGCCCCAGGGACCATCTCTTTTGCCCCTTACCATTTCCAAGGTGCTGACCGAGGTGCTCTCCAAAGGCTCCCAAAAGCCTTTCATCACCTTCAATTCTGCCATTCTGCTGCTGGGGAAACTGAAGCTGGAAGTCACACAGTGAGTCAGAAGCAAAGCCAGGACTAGTCTCATCTTCTCACTCCTAATCCAGTGAGATTAATCCTCATGTCTCTATGAAGTTTATGTAAGAACTTAAGAACTTCTGGAAATTTTTTCTTTTCCCAAAACATCAACCTTCCAGGTTGACCCCTGGAAGGCTTCCCCCTGTCCAGCTTTGTTGAGAAATAACTGACATAACATCACTGCACAAGGTTAAGGCATGCAACATCTTGATCTGATTTACATATAGTCTGAAGTGATTACCTCAATAGGTTCAGCTATATCCATCATCTCTCTGGAAGGCTCTGAAATCCCGTTAGACTGTAGCCACCACCTGGGAGGCCTGATGCACAGACCTCTGAACTCAGAAGTGGGGACTCAGGAGAGCAGACAAAGAGGAAATGGGACAGAGACGGGGAGAAAGGTGGTCAGGAAAGGCCAAATTTAGGGACCTCTGCATGTGAGCAACTGGGCTTACGTGGTTTGAAGGCTACACAAGGACAGACCCCAGGGGAGAGAAGACAGGCCTGGGGAAAGGGGGAGGGACTGTGGAAGGAGGTGGAGACTGGCTCCCAACCCTCCCCCAACCCCCTCGGCCAGCTGGGGTCACCTGTAGGACACCCTCCTCCAGGCTGAAATCATGCTTAAATCATGCTTAAAGAAGCTGGGAGGGTGACCTCACTGTGGGGAAAAAGACAGAAGGAGGTGTTTGCTTCCAGTTGTTTTCATAAGATTCCTGTGGTTGTGACTGCTAGAAACAAGTTGGGGCCAGGTTGATGACAAAAAGCATTTTTTTTTGGTTTTGTTTTTTTAGGACCACACCCAGAACATATGGAAGTTCCCAGGCTAGTGGTTCAATCAGAGCTATGGCTGCCGGTTTATGCCAGAGGCACAGCAATGTGGGATCCGAGCTGCAGCTGCGTCTACAACCTACACCACAGCTCACTGCAATGCCAGATCCCCGACCCACTGAGAGAGGCCAGGGGTCGAACCCATGTCCTCATGGATGTTAGCCAGGTTTGTAACCTGCTGAGCCACAGTGAGAACTCTCAGCCATTTTATACTATAACAATAGAGGGGCTTCTTAGGGAATCTAAGTACAAGGATGCACTAAAGCTCCTTGGGGAACAGATAAGAACCAGGGCCTGAACTCAGAGAACCCAGAAAGCCACCTCCCTCCAGCTCTGCTTCTGTTCCAGCCTTTTTTCTCCCTGAAACTGGCTTGCCCTGTGTCCTAGGGAGCACTGGCAGCAAATGGCCTCAGCTAGCAGCTTCCAAGTTTACTTTGCTTACATCCAGGAGACAGGCAGAATGAGCCTGGACTCCTCTGAGCCAATTCTAAGTTCTCATGGAGGGACTGAGGCAGGTGCTCACCCCAGGCCAGTCAGTGAGGCCAGATGCTGTACAGTCACGGCTGCTCCCTCTCTAACCAGACAGGCCAGGGAAGGAGTGGACAGTTCACTACTTTGGGCCTGTGTTTTTCAATGAAAGCCCCACGAGGAGGTTCTGTGCTCTTTTGCACTACCTTAATGGAAGAGATCAATCTTTACTACGTGTGTTACAAATTCAGACCTTGTCCAGAAGTCTGCCTACCCCATCGGAGCCCAGCTGAGTTGTTCTCAGCCAGCCCCTCCCCCTCCCACCTGCTTCTGGTGGGGTTGTGGGGGCTGAGAGGGTCCCAGGGCTTGCCACTGCCATGATGCCACATCTTGAGCTCTCACCTGAACATTAGTTAAGTTTACTTATGTTTAATCTTAGACTTTTTTTTTTTTTTTTTTTTTTTGGTTTGTGGCTGCAGCATACAGAAATTCCTGAGCTAGAGATCAAACCTGCGCCCTAGCAGTGACTGGAGCTGCAGCATTAACACCAGATCCTTAACCCAATGAGCCATCAGGGAACTTCTTAGACTCATTTTTAAAGGCAGGTCAGTGGGCCTCAAATTTCTCCCTTCTAAAGAATTTCTAAGGACCTGCTTCTGACTGAGCCCATGATGGAAAAAACTGATGCAAGCTTCTAAATCCAGAACTTACATGGTGTTTCCTGCTTCAGGAGTTCAGGGGTGCAAAGCCCAGAGAAGAATTCAGGGTCCTTTTCTTTCACTCTTAACAATGGACATTTATAGCACAGTTGCTGTATGCTGGGCTCTGCTTTATGTGTCTGACCTCATTTGATTCTCGCACTAGCCCTAAACAGGAATAACTTTTGTCTTGCTTACAGAGGAGGAAACTCAGGCACAGAGAGGCTGAGTCACCCGCCCAAGACCCCACAGTCTGTGCTATTAATGGTATAGTCCTCACTGAACCAGGCAGCCAGCCTCTGGGGCCTGCACTCTTTAGATACCACCATACGAACTGTCTGACCAGGCAAGCCATGCAGTTTTCGTGATGTGGAAGTTCCCAGGCCAGAGATCAAACCTGTGCCCTAGCAGCGACCTGGGCCACTGCAGTGACAATGCCAGATTCTTAACCTGCTGTGCCACAAGGGAACTTCAGGCCATGCAGGCTTGCAGGAGGTTTCTCCGTGGCCATGGTAAGCAATGAGCGGTATCTGCTTTTAAAAACTGCTTAGGAATTGTCAAGCCCGAACTCTGTGTTATTAGACTTTCAAATTTAATCATCTGTTCAAGAGACCCAAAACCGTCAGAAAATCTACACTAGTCTTTGGAGGCACATTCATAGGCCTGATCTTTAAAAAGTAGAAAAGTCATCCCTTCAAGTGGATAGCCACACTGCAAAAAGCAACGGCTTTGAACAGAGAGGCCTTAAATAGGATCTGGCCCCACTGAGGCTGCTTTAGGCCGTGTGATCTGGGAAAAGTCACCTAAGCTCCCTAGTCCTGGTTTCCTTACCTGTAAAAATGTGATGATCATAACAACCCCCTTCCAAGGTTACTGGGAAGCTTTACGATGGTGATATAAGCCTGGACAACTCATGATCACTGTCCTGGTGGCAAGAAATGTGTTTCCCTGGGCAGGAAGCACTGGGAAGGCAATGCTCAATCCAGAGGGAGCAGGAAGACCAAAGTTCAGGAGTTCCTGCTGTGGCGCAATGGGATTGGCAGCATCTCGGGATGCAGGTTTGATCCCCGGCCCAGCATAGTGGGTTAAGCATCCAGTGTTGCCACAGCTGTGGCTTAGGTCATGACTGTGGCTCAGATATGATCCCTGGCTCGGGAACTCCATAGGTGACAGGTGGCCAAAAATGAAGGAAGGAAGGAAGGAAAGGAAGGAAAGAAGGGAAAGAAAGAAAAGAAAAGAAAGAAAAAGAAAGAAGGGAAAGAAGGAAGGAAGGAAGAAAAAGACCAAAGTTCGGCACCAGTTTGGGGGCCACCTGAAGGCCAACTTCCTAGATCCCCTCCAACCCCACCAGGTGGTCAGTGTCCTGCTTCACATCGTAAGAGGGATGGTGGATTCCTTTCTGGGCTTTGAATCCATGGACTACTGAAGTAGAAAACATCAGGAAGTTCTGGGGGGTTATTTTTGTTATTTTTGTTTGCTTTTTGGCTGGACCCATGGCATGCAGAAGTTTACAGGCCACAGTGGCAACCCAAGCTGTAGCAGTGACAACACTGGATCCTTAACTTGCTGAGCTACACAGAAACGCTACATAAGGTCTGGTTTTAGAAGTCCACATCAGCCTTTCCCACCAGTGGCTCAGAAGCAGGTCTGAGGCCCACTGACCTGCCTAGAAAAGGAGTCTAAGATCAAACTTAAGTAAATTTTGCTAGTCTCAGTCTTAATTGAGAGAGAAACATGATAGCTTCCAGTCACAGTTTTAAAAAACTTAGCTATGCCTTGAGCTGTGGTGAAGGTCGCATATGTGGCTCAAATCCCATGTTGCTGTGGCTGTGGTGTAGGCCAGCAGCTGTAGCTCCAATTCGACCCCTAGCCTGGGAACTTCCATACACCACAGGTGCAGCCCTAAAAAGAAAGGAAAAAAAAAAAAAAAACAGCAAAAAAACTTAGCTATATTGAGGTGTAATTTTCACACAATAAAACTCTTTCATTTTAAGTATAATTCAATGATTTTTTTTTTTTTTTTCTTTTTAGGGCTGCACCTGTGGCATATGGGTTCCCAGGCTAGGGGTCAAATTGGAGCTGCAGCTACAGGTCTATGCCACAGCCACAGAAATGCTGGATCTGAACTGCATCTGCAGCCTACACTGTAGCTTGCAGCAATGCTGGATCCTTAACCCAATGAGCAAGGCCAGGGATCAAACCTGAATCCTCATGAATACTAGTTCTTAACCCACTGAGCCATAACGGGAACTTCTCAATGAATTTTGGCAAGTGTATATTCTCATGTCACTACTACCACAGTCATGATACAGAATAATTCCATCACCTCAAAAAATTACCTCCTGCCCCTTTATCATCACTCCCTTCTACCATGACCAGCCCCTGACAACCTATGATTTTTTTTTTTTTCTTTTTACGGCAGGTACGAGATATGGAAGTTCCTGGGCTAGGGGTAGAATCAGAGCTGCAACTGCAGTTGACACCACAGCCACAAAAACACGGGATCTAAGTTGCATCTGCGACCTATGCCGCAGCTTATGGCAACACTGGATCCTTAACCCACTGAGTGAGGCCAGGGATCAAACCCACATCCTAATGGAGACAGTGGGTCCTGAACCCACTGAGCCACAATGGGAGCTCCTGATTTTCTTTAGTCATTACAGTTTTGTCTTTTCTTAAATTTCATATAAACAGAATCATTTAGCTTTTTCATTTGGATTTTTTCACTAGTATGATGCTTTTGAGATTCATTCATATTGTGGAATGTTATCAAGAGTTCAGTTCTTTTTTTTTTTTTTTTTTTTTTTTGCCATTTCTTGGGCCGCTCCCTCGGCATATAGAGGTTTCAGGCTAGGGGTCCAATCAGAGCTGTAGCCACAGGCCTACACCAGAGCTACAGCAACTCAGGATCCGAGCCGCGTCTGCCACCTACACCACAGCTCACGGCAATGCCAGATCGTTAACCCACTGAGCAAGGGCAGGGACCGAACCCACAACCTCATGGTTCTTAGTCAGATTCGTTAACCACTGTGCCACGATGGAAGTGTTCAGTTCTTTTTATTACTGAGTGGAAGTCTATTGTCTGGGTGTACCACATTTTGTTAATCCATCTGAAGGACATCTGCATTGTTTCCAGTTTGGGGCTACTATGATAAAGCTGCTAGGAACATCCATGTGCAAGTCTTAGGTAAACACCCAGGAATGGGACTTGTTGGCTCCTATGGTAAGTATACATTTAACTTTATAAGAAACTGCAAACTGTTTTCCAAAGTAGCTAGAGCATTTCAAGGTATCCTTAATCTTAAAATAATTTCAGATGCCTTCCCTCGAAGTAGGAGTCCAAAAAGATTACCTTCTGGATGATAGCAGAGGTAACCACGGCAGCTTCATTCTGCTGATGAATCAGGTTGAATGCTTAACTCCCACGGCCTGGAGGTGCCTCATCCCTGTGATGTGACAGGGAAAGTTCTAAACTGGGTCATTCACCCCCATCCTATGTCTCATCCTCCCCCACCTTTCCATGATCTTCCCGCGCTGGGCTCTGGCCTGAGTGCCGAGTGCAGAAGCAGGTCGAGGCAGCCTATACATAATGTATGCCCTCTCTGGGAATTAAGTTTCCACCCAAAGCAAAAAGTCCTAGTTGCCTGACTTTAAATTAAATATTCATTTGTTTGGCTACAGGATCCCCCATTGAACAAAGGGCAAGTCGTAATTCTGAATAGACCCTGCAGACGAAGCGGGATCCCTTTTCCTAGATGGACAGCTAACCAGAGCCAGTTCTCAGTTACCCAGTCAGCAAGCATGTGTTGAGCTGCACCAGGATAGTGCATATGGAACCAATATTTCTTGCAACCTTACTGTCCTTGCCCACCCAGTCTGTGGGAATGGCCATTACTCCTTGACAGATAATGAATCGGTAACGGGGAGATATAATGCCAAGACCACCCAGCGGAAGCCAGAATGGGCTCCCAGGTCTTCCTGCTCTGTTGTCCCTTCCCTAGGGAACATGTAAGGTAGCCAGGGTTGGGTTGGACGGGGGAAAAGCTGAAATGCACGAGATGAGACAACCCAGTTTTTCCCCCAGGGCACTCCTGAAAAAATTGACCATTGCATAAAACTGCTTTCCCCATAAGACGAATGAGTTGGGAGTTTCTGATTAAGGCCTTGACATAAATTAAGTGATGAAAATGTCTTACAAGTAAGGCTATTACAAGCAGAAACCTTTATAGTAACTTGTTAGTAAAGCCAGGCTTAGTACTTGTGAAACAGACATGGAGGCATCATAGATATTAATTACACAAGGGTCCTCTTCTACGGCAAATTTTTTAATGCAACATGAAAAACTTAATATAATTTAAAACTAATATGCTAGAAATGGTGAACAGTGAATATTTAATTAGAAACGTTTTTATTTGTGTTTAGAAAAGCTTAGGAGGAAAATACCAATGGCTTTGGCCTCTTTTGACCTTATTTCTCTTGTTGGTTCTTTCTCTCCATGGACAAGGTCCTCAGATGGGCATCAGGGGACTTTGGAACACCTGAAGTTGTATGCAACATGTTTTGAGGATACATATTTTTCTGGAAACTTAAGCTTTCAAAAGATGCTCACAGGCCTCTGTGATATAGCCATAAGTTTGAATCACTTATACCTTGGGTTTCTTTCTGTTGTGAGCAATGGCATTAAAATTATTCCACAGACTTTAGAGCTGTGGTCAGAGTTGGAATCATTCTTTTATTTATTTATTTATTATTTTTTGCTTTTCAGGGCAGAACCAGAAGCATATGGAAGTTCCCAGGCTAGGGATCAAATTGTAGCTGCAGCTGCCAACCTACACCACAGCCACAGCAATGCCAGATTGGAGCCGTGTCTGCCACCTACACCAGAGCTCACGGCAACGCCAGGTCCTCAACCCACTGAGCAAGGCCTCAGATGGAACCAGAATCCTCATGGATACTAGTCAGGTTCATTACCACTGAGCCACAATGGGAACTCCTCTTACCTTCATTTTTAAATTTTTAAAAATTTTTTTGCTTTTTAGGGCCACACCCACGGCATATGGAGGTTCCCAGGCTAGGTGTCTAATCAGAGGTACAGCTGCCAGCCTATGCCAGAGCTACCGTAATGCAGGATCCGAGCCGTGTCTGCGACCTACACCACAGCTCATGGCAATGCCAGATCCCTGACCCACCAAGTGAGGCCAGGTATCGAACTTGCAACCTCATGGTTCCTAGTCAGATTTGTTTCTGCTGCACCACAACAGGAACTCCTCCCCTTTCTTTTAAAAGTAGCCTGAAGAGTTCTCTGTTGACTCAGCAGGTTAAGGAACCAGCACTCTCACTGCTGTAGCTTGGGTAACTGCTATGGTGCAGGTTAGAAAAAATTAGGTCGCCTAGATCTTCTGTTCTTGGCAGTGTGATGGACTAGATTCCTAGAAGGGCTTCCCCCCCTGTAAAACAACTGGATTCTAGGAAAAAAATAATTTTAGTGCATTGTTTTGTGTATGCAAATAGTAGAGGAAATCACCAGGGTTCCTCACCACTAAAATTAAACAAACAAAAATTATGGACGTGAGACTGGAGGAGGGAGTCCTGATTAGAAAGCAAAGGGAAGGTTGGGTGGCCTGAGGACAAATGCCCATTTCAGCTGGTCCTGGGAAGCCTGCCCTGGGGCCAGTGGCAATGTGGGGGATCTGCCCCAGGACTCCACCTTTGCTGAGGTCTCTAAGGGACTGTGTATTGTTCTGGCTCCCCTTCTGAGATCTCCTTGGCATGGCTAGGGAGAAGCAGAAACTACATTTCCCAGAATCCTCTGCCTCGTGGGGTTCCTGAAGAAGCTGCAAATGAGAGGCCCTTTGGCAAGATCAGGTAGGCAGGTGAAAGGGAGGAGGCACAGTCCTCCAGAGCAGTTCACAGTAGCTTTAGGATGTGCTTCTTGAAAATTACCTGCAATGTGCTGCTGCCTGAGAGTGTGGGTGGGCACCTCCCAGAGGCTCTTGAGATTAGAGTGTTCTTGGGGCAAGCATGAGAACTGCCTGTGTGGGTGCTGCACTGAAGTTGCAGTTGAAGGCTCCCTTACCTGTGCTCACCCAACCTTTCCAAAGGTTGTATAAACCTTTATTTCCCTGTATCCAAAACTGGTACTTGGCATGCCAGCTATCAGTTTATTGCCTCTTGTTCCAAATTTACTTTTCAATACCTGTCCTGTGATTATGGGCAAAATTCCTTTAAACATACCCCCTTTTTTAAATTACTCAATGAATTTGTTACATAGATAGTTATACAATGATCATCACAATCCAATTTTATAGGATTTCCATCCCACAACCCCAGCGCACCCTCCCACTCCTCGAACTGTCTCCTTTGGAAACCATAAGTTTTTCAAAGTCTGTGAGTCAGTATCTATTCTGCAAAGAAGTTCATTCTGTCCTTTTTTCAGATTCCACATGTCAGTGAAAGCATTTGATGTTGATGTCTCATTGTATGGCTGACCTTACTTAGCATGATAATTTCTAGGTCCATCCATGTTTCTAAAAATGCCGGTATTTCATTCCTTTTAATGGCCGAGTAATATTCTATCGTGTATATGTACCACATCTTCTTGATCTGCTCCTCTGTCGATGGACATTTAGGTTGTTTCCATGTCTTGGCTATTGAAAATAGTGCGGCAATGAACATTGGAGTACATGTGTCTTTGCGAGTCATGGTTTTGTCTGCATAGATGCCCAGGAGTGGGATTGCTGGATCAAATGGTAGTTCTATTTTTAGTTTTCTGAGGACTCTCCATCCTGTTTTCCAGAGTGGTTGCACCAATTTACAATCCCACCAACAGTGTACTAGGGTTCCTTTTTCTCCACACTCTCTCCAGCACTTACTGTTTGTAGGCTTTTTGATGATGGCCATTCTGGCTGGTGTAAGGTGGTACCTCATAGTGGTTTTGATTTGCATTTATCTAATAATGAGTGATGTGGGACATCTTTTCATGTGTTTTTTGGCCATCTGTATGTCTTCTTTGGAGAACTGTCTGTTTAGATCTTCTGCCCATTTTTTGATGGGGTTGTTTGTTTTTTTGGTATGGAGCTGCAGAAGGTGTTTATAAATTTTGGAGATTAATCTCCTGTCAGTTGATTCATTTGCAAAGATATTCTCCCATTCTGTGGGTTGTCTTTTCGTTTTGTTTAGGGTTTCCTTTGCTGTGCAGAAACTTTTAAGTTTGATTAGGTCCCATTTGTTTGTTTTTGTTTTTACTGTCATTACTCTAAGAGGTGGATCTGAGAAGATGTTGCTGTCATTTATGTCAGAGAGTGTTTGGCCTATGTTTTCCTCTAAGGGTTTTATGGTGTCTGGTCTTATATCTAGGTCTTTAATCCATTTTGAGTTTATTTTTGTGTGTGGTGTTAGGGAGTGTTTTTTTTGCTATTTCTTGGGCCGCTCCCACGGCATATGGAGGTTCCCAGGCTAGGGGTCTAATCGGAGCTGTAGCCACCAGCCTATGCCAGAGCCACAGCAACGCAGGATCCAAGTCGCGTCTGCAACCTACACCACAGCTCACGACAACGCCGGATCATTAACCCACTGAGCAAGGGCAGGGACCGAACCCGCAACCTCATGGTTCCTAGTTGGATTCGTTAACCACTGCGCCACGACGGGAACTCCTAGGGAGTGTTCTAATTTCATTCTTTTCCATGTGGCTGTCCAGTTTTCCCAGCACCACTTTTTTTTTTTTTTTTTTTTTTTTTTTGTCTTTTTGCTATTTGTTGGGCCGCTCCCACGGCATATGGAGGTTCCCAGGCTAGGGGTCGAATTGGAGCTGTAGCCACCGGCCTACGCCAGAGCCACAGCAACACGGGATCTGAGCCGCATCTGCAGCCTACACCACAGCTCACAGCAATGCCGGATCGTTAACCCACTGAGCAAGGGCAGGGACCGAACCTGCAACCTCATGGTTCCTAGTCAGATTCGTTAACCCCTGTGCCACGACGGGAACTCCCCCAGCACCACTTTTTGAACAGGCTGTCCTTTCTCCATTGTATATTCTTGCCTCCTTTGTCATAGATTAGTTGGCTATAGGTGCATGGGTTTAATTCTGGGCTTTCTATCCTGTTCCACTGATCTATATTTCTGTCTTTGTGCCAGTACCATACGGTTTTGATGACTGTTGCTTTGTAGTATAGTCTGGAGTCAGGGAGCTTGATTCCTCCAGCTTCATTTTTCTTTTTCAGGATGGCTTTGGCTATTCTGGGTCTTTTGTGCTTCCAAACAAACTTTAAAATATTTTGTTCAAATTCTGTGAAAAATGTCCTTGGTAATTTGACAGGGATTGCATTGAATCTGTAGATTGCCTTGGGTAGTATAGTCATTTTGATGATATTGACTCTTCTAATCCAAGAGCCTTGTATGTCTTTCCATCTATTTATGTCATCTCTGATTTCTTTCATCAGTGTCTTATAGTTTTCAGAGTACAGGTCTTTTGTCTCTTTAGGTAGGTTTACTCCTACATATTTTATTCTTTTGGATGTGATGGTAAATGGGATTGCTTCCCTAATTTCTCTTTCTGATCTTTCATTGTTAGTATATAGAAATGCAGTCGATTTCTGTGTATTAACTTTGTATCCTGCAATTTTGCCAAATTCATGGATGAGCTCTAACAGTTTTCTGGTAGAGTCTTTAGGATTCTCTAGGTATAGTATCATGTCATCTGCAAATAGTGATAGTTTTACTTCTTCCTTTCCAATTTGGATTCTTTTTATCTCTTTTACTTCTCTGATTGCTGTGGCCAGGACTTCCAAAACTATCTTGAATATCAGTGGCGAGAGCAGGCATCCTTGTCTTGTTCCTGATCTCAGCAGGAATTCTTTCAGCTTTTCACCATTGAGAATGATGTTTGCTGTGGATTTGTCATATATGGCCTTTATTATGTTGAGGTAGGTTCCCTCTATGCCCACTTTCTGAAAGGTTTTTACCAGAAATGGGTGTTGGATTTTGTCACAGGCTTTTTCTGCGTATGTTGAGAGGATCATATGGTTTTTATTCTTCAGTGTGTTAATGTGGTGTATCACACTGATTGTTTTGCAGATATTGAAGAACCCTTGCATCCCTGGGATAAATCCCACTTGATCATGATGTACAATCCTTTTAATATATTGTTGGGTGTGGTTTGCTAGTATTTTGTTGAGGATTTTTGCATCTATGTTCATCAGTGAAATCGGCCTGTAGTTTTCTTTTTTTTGGTGGTATCTTTATCTGATTTTAGTATTAGGGTAGTGATGGCCTCATAGAATGAGTTTGGGAATATCCCTTCCTCTGCAATTTTTTGAAATAGTTTCAGAAGGATAGATATTAGCTCGTCTCTAAATGTTTGACAGAATTCACCTGTGAAGCCATCTGCTCCTGGACTTTTGTTTGTTGGAAGTTTTTTATAAACATACCCTTTTACTATGAGCATGACAGTATGAGATTTTTCAGTAGACAGCACTGGAAAGACACTGGAGGCGGAAGGGTTTCTCTTAATGGTTCTGGTGCTCTGTCTTTGGGTAGTGGTATGTGTGAGAGCAATTCCAGTGTTGTTCTTCCCAGCTGCACACCCAGAACACATAGTTGCTCAGTGACCTTGCAGCCCCTGCTGAGCCTGGAGATCCCTTCCCAGGACACTGCAACATAGGCAGTGGGTGTTCCAGGTCTTCCTCCTGCAGTGGTGCCAGATTCCCTTTGTGCACCTGCAGGCCTGACCACCTGTCCCCAACCCCAGCCCCCTGGCACAGTTCACCTGTGCTCCAATAGATTGCTTCTTGCTTTTCCAGAAACTGAGGACAGGCTCTGGACCAGGTCAACTTGCAGACTTCTCTGCCATGTGGGCTGCAACCACATCTTCTCCAGTGAGGTCTGAACCCCAGCTTTGGGCAGAGAGCTCCCTTCAATGTTTGTCCTTCCTTGGGTACTTTCTCTCAGCCCTGCAGTTCTTTTTATATCTCATAGTTACTCTTTTATCATAGCTTAATAATTTGTTTTAAACATCCCCTGTTTAAATCACTGTGTGGTTTCCATTTCCTGACTGGACTCAGGTGGATACACTTGAAATACATAGTGTATATGGCTTCTGTTTTCAAGGACACCCTGAATGATAGAAGCTAACATAGTCCTGGATCTGTAGACATCTTGGCCCTGAGTAGAAGCAAATGCGTATCTTCTCTGGGGTTTCCTTCCTGCTTAGGTCCTCAGAACTCATTTGTTCACTCAAAGATTTGCTAAGTACCTGTTACCTATCAGTCACTGTTCTAGATGATGGGGATATAGCAATGAACATGAGAAAAATCCTACCTTATATTTTCACAAAAATGTATCATCAAATATAGAAGGAAATAAGTCACCATGAATAGAAATAAAAAACCTCACATTTAGATCCCTATCATTTTTAGTTATTGCAATTATCCAGATAGAATAAGATATAAAATAACTAGATAGGAAATGTTTAAAGAAATAAAAGATGGGATCATATGAATAAGCAAGAGATCAAAAAGACAATAAGAATTGTTGGGGAAGATACGGAAAAATTGGAAGCTTTACAAATTACTAGTAGGATTGTAAAATGGTGCATCCCCTTTGGAAAACTTTCCAGCAATTCCTCAAACTATTAAATATAGAAGTACCACATAGCATAGGTATATGGGTATACAACCAAGAGAAAAGAAAATATGTACCGACACAAAAACCAGTACATGAATGTCCATGGCAGCATTACTCTCAATAGAAAGAACAAAGGTAAGAACAACCCAAATGTCCATCATGGTAAATAAATGAACAACACAGGGTAGACCCATACAATGGAATATTATTCAGCCATAAGAAGGAACAAAGTACTGATATTTGCTACGATATGGATGAATCTTAGAAACATCTTGCTAGATGAAAGGAGCCAGTTACCGAAGGCCATATATTATATGATTCTACTTATATTAAATGTCCAGAATAGGCAAATCCATAAATAGGGAAAAGAGAATTAGTTATTCAGGGGAGATGAGGGTAGAAGGAAATTGGTAGTGACTGTTAATAAGTACAAAGTTCCTTTTAAGGATGATAGAACTGTTCTGGAATTAGTGGTAATTCTTTCACAATTTCTGTGAGTATGCTAAAAACCAACGAATTGCACACTTTCAAAGGGTGAATCTTATTTTTTTGTGAATTATACCTCAATAAAGCTGTCTTTTTTTTTTTAATTAGCAAGGCAGAGACTATTGTAAATGACCAGACATATCTAAAAAGGAAGCAAAAAAACTTAACAATTTAATTGTTGAAATAAAAACTCAATGGACAGGTTAAACAACAGATTAAAAACAGCTGGACAGTGAATTAGTGAACCAGAAGATAGATCTGAGAAAACTACCCAGAATGCAGTACAGGGAGTCAAGAAATATGACTGGGAGGTTAAGAGAAGGGAAGATGGAATGAGAAGATCTAAATAAAGTCCAGTCAGAATCCCAGAAGGAGAGAATAAAAGAGAAGGAGTATTTGAAAAGTTAATAGCTGAGAATTTCCAGAGCTGATAAAAGATGCAAACCCATGGAAAGGAGAAACAGACAATGCATCAAGCAAGTTAAAAAGGAAAGAAACCCACACCTCTTTATATCATAGAGAAACCACAGAGCACTAAAGGCAAAAATGTTAAAAGCAGTTAGGGAGAAAAGAAAGATTGTCGTCAAAGAAATAAAATCAACAGTGACAGCAACATTGAATCTAAAAAACAGAAAAATTATCTTCATAGTACTAAGAGAAAATAACTGTTAACCCAGGATTGGATACTCAGAAAAACTATCTTTCAAGAATGTGTGTGAAACAGACACACGAAGGTGAAATAGGGACTTTTTTTTTTTTTCTTTTCTTTCTTTTTTATGACTGCATCTGTTGCATATGGAAGGTTTCCGGCCTAGGGGTCAAATCAGAGCTGCAGCTGCCGGCCTTTGCCACAAACACAATTCGGGATCCGAGCCACAACTGCAACCTATGCTTCAGCTTGCAGCAACACTGGATCCTTTACCCACTGAGCAAGGCCAGGGAGCAAACCTGCAACCTCATGGATACTATGCCAGGTTCTTAAACCTCTGAGCCACAGTGAGAATTTCTAATAGTGACATTTTTAAAAAGAAAGAAAAAACAACAACAACAACAGAGATTTTACCACTAATGGACCTTCACTAAAACAAATAGAAGATGTTCTTCATGACGAAGGAAAATGAGCCCGGAAGAAAGGTCTCAACTGCAAGAAAAAATAATGAACAAAGAAGTCGGTAAATTAGTAGATAATTCCAAACATACTGTCTGTAAAAAAAATTACTACAAGATGGTGATGGCATGTAACTTGTGGGGTTGAAAAAGGACAGGCACAAATATAAGACAATAATAATTTATAGGTGGGGAAGGAGAGGTGAGGTTAGTGAGAGGAGGTAGAGTGTTCTGAGTTCTTCTTGAAAAGATTCAGGTATTGTTCACTTTAGACTTTGTTAAAGGTGCTTGGTGAAATTTCAAGGGTAGTTACTAAAAATAGAAAAGTATGACTTCCACACCAGTAGAGGAGAAAACAGAATAAGGAAACAAAAACAAAAAGTCAATTTAGGGGGAAACAAGGGAGAAAGAAGTTTAGAAAAGGAGAATAAATAGGAAATAAAAAGTAAGATGGTAGAAATCTAAATATTATCAGTAATCACAATAGGTATAAATGGGATAAAAAATTAAAAGTCAGATTCTCAGACCTAGATTTTAAAAAAATCTAGAATAAAAGGACACAGGGGTTCCTGCTGTGGCGCAATGGTTAACGAATCCAACTGGGAACCAGTTACAGGTTTGATCCCTGGCCTCACTCAGTGGGTTAAGGATCCAGCATTGCTGTGAGCTGTGGTGGAGGTCACAGTCGCAGCTTGGATCCTGTGTTGCTGTGGCTCTGGTGTAGGCCCGCAGCAATAGCTCCGATTAGACCCCTGGCCTGGGAACCTCCATATGCCTCGGGTGTGGCCCTAGAGAAGATAAAAAGACAAAAAAATAAAAAATAAAAAAATAAAAGGACACAGAAAGGATGAAAGTTAAGTGATGAACAAAAATATACTAGGCAAATGCTAATTAAAAGAAAGCTGGTATAATTATATTAGATAAAATAGGCTATAAGGCAAAACATATTATTAGGGCCTTTTTTCATTATAATGATAAAAGGTTTAATCCATCAGGAAGATATAACAATTATAACATTGTGGGTACCTAGTAAGATAGTATCCAAATACCCATAAATAAAAATGTATAGAACTATGGAGAGAAATTAACTAATCCACTAACATAGTGGGAGATTTCAATAGAATATTCTCAATTTTTGATGGGTCAAAGAAGATTTGAAGGTGTTCCAGTGGTGGCTCAGTGGTAACAAACCCCAACTAGTATCCATGAGAACGTGGGTTCGATCCCTGGCCTTGCTGAGTGGGTTAAGGATCCAGTGCTGCCATGAGCTGTGATGTAGGTCAAAGACATGGCTTGGATCCTGCGTTGCTGTGGCTGTGGTGTAGGCAGGCAGCTGTAGCTCTGATTCAACCTGACCCTTGGCCTGAGAATTTCCATATGCTGCAGGTGTGGCCCTAAAAAGACCCCCCCCCCAAAAAAAAAAGAAAGAAAAAAGAAGAATATTTGAATAATTTGAATAACACAATTAACCAGCTTGATTAATGGATATTTATAGATTACCCTACATCCAACAATCAAGGAATAGACATTCTTTTCAAGTGCACATGGAATGTTTCCAAAAACTGACCATATAAAGGTTCATAAAGACAGTTTCAACAAATTTCAAAGAATCTGATTCACATAAGCCAATTTTATGACCTATGACCAGAGATATAACTTACGCAATTAAATTAGAAGTCTTTAACAAAAAGATAAATTACACTTTCCTAAGTTTTGAAAATTAGAAAGTAGACTTCCATATAATTTTTGAATCAAGTAAGAAATCATAATAGAAATTGAAATGCCAGATCCTTAACCCACTGGTGGATGGGGAGTTCCCATTGTGGGTCAGCAGGTTAAGAACCTGAAATAGAGTCCATGAGGATGTGGGTTCAATTCATGGCCTTGCTCAGTGGGTTAAGGAGCCAGTGTAGCTGCAAGCTGTGGCTCTGATTCAATCCCTAGCCCAAGAACTTTCATATGCTGAAGGTACAGCCCTAAAAAGAAAAAAAAAGAAAATCTGGTGGATGAAGCAAAAATGACAATTATACGGAAACTTTAGCTTTAGATGCTTACATTAAAAAAGAAAAAAGGCATGGAGTTCCTGTCATGGCTCAGCAGTTAATGAACCTGACTAGTATCCATGAGGATGCAGGTTCAACCCCTGGCCTCACTCAGTGAGTTAAGGATCTGGCATTGCTGTGAGCTCTGGTGTAGGTCGCAGATGAGGCTAGGATCCTGTATAACTGTGGCTGTGATGTAGGTCGGCAGCTACAGCTCTGATTCCACCCCTAGCCTGGGAACCTCCACATGCTTCGGGTGCAGCTCTAAAAAGACAAAAAAAAAAAAAAAGGCTGAAAATTAATAAGCTAGCTTCCATTCCAAGAGGGGAAAAAAACACAGTAAACAAAGTTTAGAAAAAGATATAAAGAGCAAAAATTAATGAAATGAAAGAAATATATAATAGAGATGATAAATAAGTCAAAGTCAGACAAAATAGACAAATTTTTGGTAAGTATCATTAAAAAAATAGGGTAGTAGCATGCATAAACAAGCAATAAAAGGAATGGAGATGGAAGAAAGCTAGAAATACAGAAGAGATTAAAAAGATAAGATGAGCATATGATGAATAACAACACCGGCGAATTTCAAAACTTATTAGAAAGGGAAGTATTTCTAGAAAAATATAACTTATCAAAGCTATAACAAGAAAACTTGAATTTCCAACAGTATTAGATTGAATCAACAGCTTAAAAAAAAAAATCAAGTCTTGCTGGTTTTCAGCAATTCCTAGCAGATTTTCATAGAACAAATGATTCTAATTTCACACAAAGAATATCAAAAGAAGCAATACTCATCAACTCATGTGAGGTTAATATAACCTTGAAATAAAATCAATCAAGAAATGTATGAGGAGTTCCCGTCGTGGCGCAGTGGTTAACGAATCCAACTAGGAACCATGAGGTTGCGGGTTCGATCCCTACCTTTGCTCAGTGGGTGAACGATCCGGCGTTGTCGTGAGCTGTGGTGTAGGTTGCAGACGCGGCTTGGATCCCGAGTTGCTGTAGCTCTGGCGTAGGCCAGTGACTGCAGCTCCGATTCGACCCCTAGCCTGGGAACCTCCATATGCCGTGGGAGCGGCTCAAGAAATAGCAAAAAAGAAAAAAAAAAAAAAAAAAAAAGAAATGTATGAGAAAAAAAATAACAAACCAGAATCCCTCTTTTTTTTTTTTTTTTTTTTTTTTGTCTTTTTGCTATTTCTTTGGGCCGCTCCCACGACATATGGAGGTTCCCAGGCTAGGGGTCCAATCAGAGCTGCAGTCACTGGCCTACGCCAGAGCTACAGCAACAAGGGATCCGAGCCGCGTCTGCAACCTACACCACAGCTCACGGCAACACCCGACCGTTAACCCACTGAGCAAGGGCAGGGACCGAACCCCCAACCTCATGGTTCCTAGTTGGATTCGTTAACCACTGCGCCACGATGGGAACTCCCACCAGAATCCCTCTTGATCATTGATGGTTTTATATATATATATATATTTTTTTTTTCTGGTCTTTTGTCTTTTTAGAGCTGCACCCATGGCATATGGAGGTTCCCAGGCTAGGGGTTTAATCGGAGCTATAGCCCCCAACCTACGCCACAGCCACAATAATGCTGGATCTGAGCCTCATCTGCGACCTACACCACAGCTCACAGTAACGCTGGATCCTTAACCCATTGATTGAGACCAGAGAATGAACCTGCAATCTCATGGTTCCTAGTTGGATTCCTTTACGCTGAGCCACAATGGGAACTCTGATTGATGGTCATATTATAAACAAAATATCAGCAAATCAAATCCAGTAGCATGTGATAAAGGCAATTCATCATGATCAAGCTGGATTTATTTCAAGAACATTCAGGAAATCCATAGTGGCTCAGTGGTTAATGAATCTGACTAGGAACCATGTGGTTGTGGGTTCAATCCCTGGCCTTGCTCAGTGGGTTAAGGATCCAGCGTTGCTGTGAGCTATATAGTGCAGGTCGCAGATGTGGCTTGGGTCCAGCATTGTTGTGCCTGCGGCATAGGCTGGCGGCTACAGCTCCGATTAGACCCTTAGCTTGGGAACCTCCATATGCTGCGTGTGCGGCCCTAGAAAAGACAAAAAAAAAAAAATAATAATAAAAAAATAAAATTTCAAGAACATTCAGATGATTGAACATAAAAACCTGTAATTTTAATTCATCACATTAGTGGATTAAAAAAGTTATATGATTATCTCAAAAAATGTAGTAAAGGCAGTCAGTAAAAGTCAACATCCATTCTTGACAAAAAAAAAAAATAGTAAAGCAGGAATAAAACAAAACTTCCTAATGTTAAAAGGTAATTTTTAACAAAAAGCCTACAGTAATCATCATTCTTAATGATGAATCATTGAAAGCCTTGTTCCTTTAAGAGCAGAATAAGACTAAGTTGTCTGCTATTACTTCTTCTCCACAGGGCAAGAATAAACAGATATGAGGCAAAAGAAGGAAACAATACTGTCATTAGTTGTAGCTAATGTAATTGTATACGTAGAAAACCTCCAAAGAATTTGCAAATTATGAAAATTAATGAGTGTTTACCAAGTTTGCTAAACACAGAAACTGATATATATCTCCCTAGATTAAGTTCTTAATATTAAAATAAGAAAAAGACAAACCAGTAGAAAATGGGCAAAAGACAGGAATAGGCACTTTACAAAAAAGGAACCATAAATAGCCAATAAAAATTAAAATATGCTCAACCTCATTGACAACCAGGGAAATATAAAGCAAAGCCAAAATAAGAAACCATTTTCTAACTCCATTGGCAACAATTAAGAAATTTAGTAACACCAAGTGCTGGTGGGACCTTTTATATACCACAATTGGAGTGTATATAGGTACAACTTTGAAAAACACTTTGGCTATATGTATTTTATAAATCTGAACTAGATATATTACAAAGACACTCTTGGAGTTCCCATGATGGCACAGCGGGTTAAGGATCTGGCATTGCCCCAGCTGTGGGTCAGATTTAATATCTGGCCCAGGAACTTCCATATGCCTCATGTGCAGCCAAAAAGAAAGAAAGAAAAGAAATTCTTGTATATGAACATATAAAAATATTCACTTCCATAGTGTTAAAATAGCAAAAAATTGGGGGCTACCAGTGTCCATAGATAGGAGACCGCATAAATAGATAGCTGCCTATTCCTACAGTCAATTAACTACAGCTACTTACATAACATGGTCAAATATAATACATGAAAAAGGCAAGTTGCAGAAAATGACACAAAATCATGACACTTTTATAAAGCTCAAATGAGTAAATTAAACAATATTTTGTTTAGAGATGCATATGAAAAAACAACCTATTTTTAAAAATCAAGGGGGAATTCCCATCGTGGCCCAGTGGTGAGGAACCCTACTAGTATTCATGAGGTCTTAGGTTCGATCCCTGGCCCTGCTCAGTGGGTTAAGGATCCGGTGTTGCTGTGAGTTGCAGTGTAGGTTGCAGATGCAGTTCAGATCTGATGATGCTGTGGCTGTGGTGCAGGCTGGCAGCTGCAGCTCCGATTTGACTCCTAGCCTGGGAACTTTCAAATGCCGCAGGTGCGGCTCTAAAAAGCAAAAAAAGCAAAAAAGCAAAAAAAAAAAAAAAAATCAAGAAAATGATCAATATTAACTTCAAGATAGCATTACCTCTGGTGAGTAGGTAGGATAAAATAGAAAAAAGGCATACAGGTGAATGTATCAATAGGCAATTTTCTAGTTCTCAAGTTGGATGGTTTGTTTCCAGTTGTTTATTTTAATGTTGCATTTATTATTTTGATGTATCAAATAATGCTCGGTATATGATTAAAAAGTGGCCTGTAGTTTCTCCCTTTCACCACTACATGGCAGGCAAGTCCTTCAGTAAAGTAACTCTTGACTGGGAAAGGAAAATGGAACTGTACCTAATGGCTGTGTTCTAGTAGCATTCAGTTTCCCCTACAGGAGCATATGTAAAACAGGGCTTTTTGTTCTGAGTGTTTACATGCATAACCAGGGCAGTTCAGGGGCACCTTACTCTGACGTGGATCTTGCAGCCCTGTGGCCAGGTTTGGTTTTTTTTTTTTTTTCCTTTCTTTTTGCCTATGTAACCATCTTTGCAAACTTAAAAGTATATCTGCTTAAATGCTGATTTTTATTTCTCAGAACTTTTCAATTATTTTCCAAGGTGTTCATTCCTAAAATAACAACATGGAACATGCGGTTGGTTATTTGGCTTCTTTCTTGGCAATGGACACATCTAAATTCTCCTTCTAATGTGTATTGACTACTGGCTGTTTTTGCTGTTTGTTAGTGTTTTTTTGGCTATGCCCAAGGCATGTGGAAGTTCCTGGGCCAGGGATCGAATCTGTGCCACAGCAGCGACCCAAGCCACTGCAGTGACAATGCCAGATGATTAGGGACTGTTTTGTACCATTAGCATTATAACCACTGTATAATGAATTCTGGCTGGCACTGTTACATACAGGAATATTTTAAATTTGGTAGCAATGATAAAATAGCAATACCATAGTCACAATCATCATTACAATCACTCACAGGAATTCTGGTGCCAAATTGCACCAGTCACAGGAAGGGACTGACAAACATTGGTAGGTATTTCTGTTTCAGCAGCATATGTTATGTCACCAAGTGGCAATAGCACAAACCTTTCTCCAGCCACCCACTTCCATTTTCATGCTCTAGACCTGCCCTGTCCACTCCATCAGCCATTAGCCACATGCAGCAACTGAGTACTTGGAACTAGATATTTCCTAAACTATACACCAGATTTTGAGGACTTAGTATGAAGAGAAAAAGTAAAATGTCTCGGTAATTTTATGATAATGTTGAGATGATAACATTTTGGATGTGTTAGGGTAAATAAAATATATTAAAATTAATCTCAGCTGGTTCTTCCTACCTTTTTAATTGGCTACTAGAACATTTAAAATTACATACGTGGATCGCATGTGTGTCTCACATTTTATTTCTATTGGACAGTGCAGCTCTAGAGGTTATCAACACTTGTGATCCTCACCTACCAAAGTCGGCTTCATTGGTGTGTGGCTGATGCAGTCAACACAGGGAGCCCCCATCTTCACAAGTGCTTCGCCTTTGATTTAATTCTCTGCTGTAACTGCCTTGAAATCCTTAATTGCTATTTTTGAATTTGCGTTTTAGAAGGAAAGCTCCCAGAACAATGGAATATGCGCTAGGGGGGCTGAAAGCCTTGATTCATGCGTCTTCACGGCTTCAGTCAACTCCCGGTGTCCCTGCTCCTGCCCCGCGACTGCTGCCACCTTTGGTCTGCGTCACGGTTCTGGGCGCGGTTGTGGGAAAGGTCAGGGGTGTGATGGTGGCTATCCCGTCTCCGGGCTGACTGTGCAGCGTCTCTCGCCCACCTTGACCCAGGGGCGAGAGCGCCACCAGCGCCGAGGTCGCAGAACCCTTGGGAGTCGCCTGTCTGCCCTGGTTTGGGGGGGTGGGATCTGGGGAAGGAGAGACACCTGGCCTGACGTCGCTAGACTCCTCCCACCAGGGCGCGGCGCTGTGGTCAGCTGCAGACGGGGACCGGACCCTGCAGCCCGCAGGGCTGAGCTCACTCGCAGCCGCGGGGAGGGATGCGCGCCCACGCGCAGCGGAAAGACGCTTGGCTAAAGCGCCTGAGAGCATCGGGAGCGCGCCCTAGTCTGGCTCCGACCTTGAGGGAGAATTGCGAGGACCGTTTCCTCCTTCCAGTCTTCTGTTTGTTTCTTCTGGACAGCTCAAGGCACCCCCTGGGGACAAAACGTAACTCACAAATTGTGTAATTTCTGTAATTGATTCCACGGGAGTCACTATGACGACTGAAATACTGTGATATTTGCACTTAGAACTGCCCTTGCACAATAGAAAGATGAATGGTAAAATTCACACTAATAATTACAACTTAAAATTGTAATTCACTTTACATTTTTAAATGATTAAAAAATTGAAAGTTAAATTGTGGCAAAATAGACAAGGTAAAATTTACCATCTTAATTAACCATTTTAATTGTATAGCTCAGGAGTGTCAGGTATTTACATTGCTATGCAGCCAATCTCCAGAACTTTTTCACCTTGCAAAACTAAAGCTCTACCTGTCAAACATCAACTCTCCATTTCTTACCCTGGCAACCACCATTCTACTCTCTGTTTCTATGACTTTGACTGAAATCATGGAGCCTTTGTCTTTTTACAACTGGCTATTTCACTTAGCATAATGTCTTCAAGTTTCATCTATGTTGTAGTGTGTGTCAGAATGTCCTTCCTTGTTAAGATCGAATAATATTCCACTGTATGCATATTTTATTTATCCATTCATCCTTCAATGGGCATATGGATTGCTTCCACTTTTTGGCTACTGTGAATAATACTGCTATTAAACTATGTATAAATATCTTTCCATTTTTTTGCTAAAATAAGACTGCAATGGATACCTTTGTACACATAGCACTTTGCATACCTGTAAATGTATCTGTAGGGTACATTCCTGAAAGTAAAATTGTCGGGTCAAAGGAAACGTGTAAATATTGCCAAATTGCTGTCCATAGATGTTGAACCATTTTACACAGCCTCACAAACACTGTATGTTTTCAGACTTTTGATCTTTGACAATATGATAGATTAAAAGTGGTATTTACATCAATAAGAATGAGCAGAAAAATGTGAAGTCTGTTTAAATCCATAGGTTTGTAATAATACAGTAAGCACCTGCCAAATCTTCAGTGTTAACTTTTGGAAGATGCTAGGAAAACAATTCATTATTTTGAAACAAACAAAGGAAAACAGAAAGAATCAAGTACGACCTGGCTTTTCTACATGGCATAAGCCATATGTCAGATAGCTAAATAGTCAATGAGAGGAAGTTTCTTTTTATAAAAGTATTTTCATTATTACATAAAGAAATAATGCAAATACTAAGGAAATGATGGATGTAGGCTATGATCATCAATGGTTACAGAGAGAGACCAAGGCAGAGAAAGAGATGACCAGACATCCATTCTATACCTTCCTTATAATAGGAGACCACTGTGCTACCTCTCAACTACTCTTGCCTAAACATTCGCACTTGAATCTGATCATCATCAGGTCTAATGGCCAACAAGTTACAGAAAATACAGCATAAGAAGAACATGTTAAATCACACACAAAAGGGGATACAATCAGCAAAATTCAGACCGTACTAAATGCTAGAGGACAATTACTATTTCTTCAGTAAATAAGAAAAAGGAAAGAGAGGGAATTTCTAAATTAAATTCAAGGTACATAGCAACCGAATGGATCTATATGGGCCTTATACAGATCCTGATTCAAACAGAAAAAAATACGTGCTGTAATTTAGGTTGGGAATTTGAACACTGATTGGATATTTAATGATATTAAGGAATGAATGACTAATCTCAGGTATTATGGTCTTATGCCATTTTTTAATATGATATTTTAGATAATGTGTTATTTTTCAGATTTATGGTATTATGGTTAGGTTAAAAATTTTTTTTTTTAAAGATATATATGAAAATAATTGGAGTTCCCTTCGTGGCTCAGTGGGTAACAAATCTGATTAGGAACCATGAGGTTACGGGTTCGATCCCCGGCCTCGCTTAGTGGGTTAAGGATCCCGTGTTGCCGTGAGCTGTGGTGTAGGTCAAAGACGAGGCTTGGATCCCGCATTGTTGTGGCTCTGGCATAGGCGGGTAGCAACAGCTCTGATTCGACCCCTAGCCTGGAACCTCCATATGCCGTGGGATCAGCCCTAGAAAAGGCAAAAAAGATTAAAAAAAAAAGATATGTATGAAAGTAATTATTAATGAAATGATACATGTCTAAGATTTCCTTCAAAATAATACAATGAGAATGTGTGTGGGAGGGGGTATGGATGAACCATGAATGACTATGAACTTATGATTGTTGAATCTGGGTGATGCGTACTCTACAGTTTTCTCTACTTTTGCTTATATTTGAAATTTTCCAAGTAAAAAAGTTCATTTCAAAAAAAGAGAATGAAAAGAGAGTAATTAGAGGCAATGAATACAGATAGCTCTCTTATTTTGAAATTTTGATGTAAAAAGGAGCAAAAAGGAAAAAGAATCAATAGCTATCAGGGTCAACAGAAGGGTATTTTTATTTTTATTTTTTTTAATTGTTTTGTTTTTTTTGTCTTTTTGCCTTTTCTAGGGCCTCTACCGCGGCATATGGAGGTTCCCAGGCTAGGGGTCAAATCGGAGCTGTAGCCGCCAGCCTACACCACAGCCACAGCAACGCGGGATCCGTGCCGCGTCTGCGACCTACACCACAGCTCATGGCAACGCCTGATCCTTAACCCACTGGGCAAGGCCAGGGACTGAACCTGAAACCACATGGTTCCTAGTCGGATTCGTTAACTATTGCGCCACGATGGGAACTCCGAGAAGGGTATTTTTAAAAAAGAAACTTAGTTATTCAAGTACTACATACATATTCAAAAGGAGTTCTCAAGAGTTCCCATGTGGCTCAGTGGGTTAAGGACCTGGCATTGTTATTGCAGTGGATTGGGTTGCTACTGTGGTGTGAGTTCCATCCCTGGCTTCGGGAATTTCTGAATCCTATGGGAACAGCTAAAAAAGGGAATTTTCACCAATAACTCCATGTATGAAAAAAGGTATATTATTTATTTTTGTAAGCATCTTTGTTGAAGTATAACTTACATACAGTAAAGTGCATAAACATTAAGTATGCTAAACTCCATGAATTTTAAGTATGCTAAACTCAAATGAGTATCCCCATGTAACTAGCTACTCAAGTCAAGAATGCTAGACGCTTCCTCCATGCTTCATCCCAGTCAATACACCCTGCAAAGGTAACCTCTCTTCTAACCTCTACTATCAACAGTTAGTTTTGCTTTCTTTTGAGCTTCATAAATGGACACATACAGTAGTTAATCTCTTGTGTGGTTTCTTCTGTATCAGAAAAGAAGGGAGAAAAAAAGGGGAAAATTATGAGCGAGCCATTGTACCAAACTGTGAGGACAATAAA
The DNA here is from genome assembly GCF_054392235.1 of Sus scrofa. Lineage (NCBI taxonomy): Eukaryota > Metazoa > Chordata > Mammalia > Artiodactyla > Suidae > Sus > Sus scrofa. The sequence goes on from NC_139383.1 coordinate 176,967,467, forward strand.
CTATGGACTGAGGAGTGTGATTTATTCACTCTTTGCACCTGAGGACCTGAGCTCCAATTTAAAAGAAAAAGAAAACGAATAATTTCAAAAATTAAATATAGCTGGAGTTCCCACTGTGGTGCATTGGTTAAGGTTGCAGCTGTGGCTTGGATTTGACACCTGGCTCAGGAACTTCCACATGCCATAGGTGCAGCTGAAAAAAAAAATTAAATATAACTATGGAACAAATATATGAAAAATCCTAACATTTTTAGGAATCAAACAAATACAAATCCATATAATAATGAGCTATCACTTACACTGTCAGATTACCAAGTATTAAAAAAAATTAATTTCCAGTGTTATGGAGTTTAGTGAAATAGGGTTCCTTAAATGTGGCTAGAAGGTGCATAAATTGGCAAAATTATTTAGGAACGTGTACCATTTATTAAGATTCCAAAAATATTGGTGTTCCCGTTGTAGCTCAGCGGAAACGAATCTGACTAGTAACCATGAAGACACAGGTTCAATCCCTGGCCTCACTCAGCAGGGTAAGGATCCGGCATTGCCATGAACTGTGGTGTAGGTTGCAGATGTGGCTTGGATCCCGCATTGCTGTGGCTGTGGAGTAGGCCAGCTGCTGTAGCTCCGATTCACCCCCTAGCTTAGCCTGGGAAACTCCATACGTAGCGGGTGCAGCCCTAAAAGAAAGAAAAGAAAGAAAGGAAGGAAGGAAGGGAGGGAGGTAGGGAGGGAGGGAGAGAGAGAGAGAGAGAGAAAGAAAGAAAAAGAAAGAAAGAAAGAAAAGAAAAAGAAAAAAGAGAGAGAAAGATTCTAAAAATATTTATAACTTTGTTCTCACTAATTCTATTTCTTGGAATATGCTAAGGATATATTCCCTAAAACCCAACATTCAATAATAGAACCATTGAAAAGGTTTTTATAAAGCTTGTATAATATGATGAGAAATGTTTATGATACAATGTGAAGATTTTTTACAAAGCAGGAAATAAAGGTGAATATTATAACTACTGTATATTTCTACACTTTGAGTAAAATATATAAAAACAAACCCTCCATCTAGGAGTAAAAGATTGAGCCCCCACCCATGGCCGATTCACAGTATGGAAAAGACAGACAGCAAAAACAGGCAAAAATAGGCAGACCTCGACTTTTGTGAGAAAGAGGATTTCATGCTAAGAAGTTGGTCTTGTTAAGTAAGAACTGAGACCACCCATGTCAACATGACACAACGGCTCCAGGAAACACTTGTCCAGGAACACAAATAGAGTGATGATTTGCTTCAAGAAATTAACTTATCTGAGCAAATAGTTTGCTCATCTGGGATAGGACAGATGATTGTCAGGACCACAGACTGCCCAGAGAGGCAAAGAGCTCACACAGGTTTATTTAACAAGACTTGCATCAAGACCCCTTCTTCTTCTGTGTCTACGAACACCAAACTGTCTTAAATGTCCCAAACTGTGTCCAAACCCCATCAAGGTGGGGGTTCTTGCTTTGAAAAACCACCTTGAACAGCTTGAGCCTAGGCCTCCAAACCCTATAAACATCCTTTCTTGAAATCCCCCTTCATAGAAACTACATGAATCCTCTATCAAGATGTTCTTCTCCTTTATTGTAGTAAATAGCAAATTAATTTGGACTTCTTCTTGATCAACAGGTTTTACTGGCCTTCTTAGGAGGAGCTGGCAGTAGCCAAGAGCTCTCATAAAACCAATGAACTTGAATGAGAAAAAATCAAAACAAAACTGACATTTTCAGAAAACTTTAACTGAAATTGAGCATTTCCTTCAATGATGACTGTAAACAACAAACCACGGTGACTTTTTCAGCAGAAAAAAATTACAGGTCTTATCACTCTGTGTTATAGCTGTTATACTCAACACTACTTTGAAATTAATGGTAGGGTCAGAATTGTGAAGGTTCTGAGATTTTACCCTCCCTACAGGCTAACAAGTAAGCCTGCCAAAGGTTCCTGGACAAGGGCAAAGAACACAAAACTCCTGGATAAGAGATGTAAGACTATCACTCACAGAAAAAGGGGTAGCTAGAGTGTCAGCATATTTGTGCTGTTTCCCTGAGCTCTAATTCCCATGGGACAAGACAGGGGCCAGGTGCCTCAAGCACAGCTAATAGATTATGTTACAAAAAGGGAACACAGAGCCAAGGGCCCAGCACTTTTTGAGAAAGCAGCAAACAAGCTAGTTTGTTTCTTAAGTAACTATAGCCACTGAAACTACAGCTCAGTATTACAAGGGTGGATTCAGCTACAATATACAGGAAGGAGTTCCTGTTGTGGCTCAGTGGGTTAAGAACCTGACATAGTATCCATGAGGATGCGGGTTCAATTCCTGACTTCACTAAGTGGGTTAAGTGGTATTGCTGCAAGCTGTGGTGTAGGTGGCAGATGAGGCTCAGATCCTGCATTGCTGTGCCTGTGGTGTAGGCCGGCAGCTGCAGCTCTGATTGGATCTCTTGCCTAGGAACTTCCATATGCTGCAGGTACAGGTAAAAAAAAAAGAATGTACAGGAAAACTCAGGACCCATGGCAGACTGCCTTTCCTCCATGACTACTAGATCTTGTTACTGATGCATTTATAAAGGACCAGATGTATCACCCTATTATTATTTTGCTTTTTTTTTTTTTCCTGTCTTTTTGCCTTTTTCTAGGGCCGTTCCTGTGGCATATGGAGGTTCCCAAGCTAGGGGCCTAATCAGAGCTGTAGCCACCGGCCTACACCAGAGCCACAGCAATGCCAGATCTGAGCCATGTCTGCAAACTACACCACAGCTCATGGCAACACCGGATCCTTAACCCACTGAGCAAGGCCAGGGATGGAACCCACAACCTCATCGTTCCTAGTTGGGTTCGTTTCCACTGCACCATGACAGGAACTCCTTATATTTTTAATATAATTGGTTTTCTTTATAATGCTATGCACTTTTTAATATACATATGAATATATTATTTGAGAAGTGGTTGGTAGGCTTAACAAGGCTGTCATGGCACAAATAAGGTCAAGAAACTGAAGATTTTCAAAAATATTTTCACCAAGAAGTGTGGATATGAACAATTTTATATACCTCCATTACTCAGGAAAACCTTTTCAGGGCTCTTCTTGTTTAGAAGGCAGAGAGGGAAGGGCTCTGGCACCAAATCCAGGACATTGGAGTTTGACTAGTTGTAGTTACATAAACTCTAGTTACATAAACTCTAGTTACGTAAACTCCAGCTAGTTACGTAAACTTTCTGTGCCCAGTTTTCCTCATCTGTCATATGAGATGCTTGTTACCTAGCTCACTGGCTCAAAACAGAGACTGAGATGTATATTGTCGCTCATTGCTGCTCAGAGGATCAATGGAATACATTATTATTATTATTATTATTTTGTCTTTTTAGGGCCACACCCGCAGTATATGGATCCCAGGCTAGGGGTCAAATTGGAGCTATAGCCACTGGTCCACACCACAGCCACAGCAACGCCAGAGCTGAGCCTCATCGGCAACCTACATCCTAGCTCACGGCAACGTGGGATCCTTAACTCACTGAGTGGGGCCAGGGATCAAACCAGTGTCCTTATTGATACTAGTTGGGTTCCTTACTGCTGAGCTACAATGGGAACTCCCTGAATACATCTACACCACAGCTCACGGCAATGCCAGATTCTTAACCCACTGAGCAAGGCCAGGAATCAAACCCAAAACCTCATGGTTCCTAGTCGGATTCATTTTTGCTGCACTACGATGGGAACTACCTAGGCCTCCAATTTTAAATGACCTGTAAATGTACATAGGCTCAGAAAAAAAAAAAATTACTGAAAATGCTATTGCTAGTGGTATATTATATACATATTTGACATTTTGAAATTTACATTTAAAAACAGTTTCTAGTATTCCTCAATAAGCATGTGATGCTTTGTAATAAGAGAAGCAAGTTATTTTAGAAAGCAGCTCAAAATTGAAGTCATTTATGTGAACTGCTATGAAAATCACATTGTGCTACACAATTGTGAAATGTTACTAGTGTTTTTCTGGGGCTTTAGAGGCACGGTTGGATTCATATTTAAATCAATAAGTTTGACTGCAAGGAAGATAAATTGGTCAGTGGGCGGCTGGTTTTTGTGTAGCCTCTCCGGCAGGCAAGATTCCTCTACTCCTTCCTGGCTCCCCACCCCCTGCAGCCCAGCAGCTGTGAGATCTGCCCAGCTCTAACCTGTTTGCTTTTCTTCTTCATCTCCATCCACCGACCCAGCCCTCCTTTCTCTGGTGCAAGTCTGTCTGGTCTTGTCTCCTGGGCTGAATCATGTCTTAGAACTGGAAAAAGCCTCAAGGCCAGGGCCTGTCTGTTGGGGCCCCGCTTGAGGGTGACATGAATGTACATAATGAGAGTTTTGCTGCAGATTCCAGGTTAGAGGGCTGCATGGGCAATGCCATGTTTATGGGCTTCTGAGCCCGAGCCCTGATGGAATGCCAAAGTTGTCTTTTCTTGTTTTTGTTTTTTTTTAACTTTCTTTTTTTTTTTTTTTTTTTTTTTGTCTTTTCTAGGGGTCTAATCGGAGTTGTAGCCACTGGCCTAGGCCAGAGCCACAGCAACGTGGGATCCGAGCCACATCTGCAACCTACACCAGAGCCCACGGCAATGCCAGATCCTTAACCCACTGAGCGAGGCCAGGGATCGAACCCTCAACCTTATGGTTCCTAGTAGGATTCGCTAACCACTGAGCCACGATGGGAACTCCCCAAAGTCATTTTGACACAGGTGAGGAAAAAGCCACTTCTATGGTACAATCTGAGGACATCCTGTAACCTCCTTTACCCCGAGTTCTCTGGCGCCAGCTTATTTTCTCCCACTCTTGACATCTCTGCCACAGGAGAAAAGGCTCCTGTTAAAATGTACATGGATTATCTGGGGTAGCACCGTATCCTAATATGAAGACTGAGGCTCTGGAATCAGACTCAGATTTGGATCCCAGCTCCACTACTACTTGGGGATGTCACTTGGTGTTTCTGAGCTTGCGTCTCTTCATCTACAAACAAAGACAAAAAGCACTTACATACAACAGGGATATGCCAAGTACAAAACCACGGGTCTTTCTTATATTAACTCATTTGCTCTATGCAACAATCTTATTTAGGCACATGCTGTTATCATCATGCCCATTTTACAGATGAGGAAACTGAGGCCCAGGGTGGTTAATTAGCTTATGAAGTCTCACAGGATCAGCACTAGGATGAACCCAGGTGGTGTGGTTCCAGAGTCCATGTTTTTAAGGACCATGTTTGGGAGTCTCACTGTAAGATGGAACAACAATGGTAACTATGATTTATTAGGAGCTTACTTAGGGCCAGGCATTGTGCTGAAGGCTATACAGGAATTTCTTATTAGTTCATCCCATGGCCTGGATGAAGGAGGGACTATTGTTATTTGCTAACACAAATCTGTCAGGACAGCCTAGTGTATACAAGGCCTTCTATTAAGGGCTGGACCTTCAGGGGTTTCTACAGCACAGAAGTTGGATGTGTCCATAAATAACCACGATTCATGGTAGAATCAGAGCTTGATGGAGCTGGCAGAGAGCTTAGAGATTATCTGGCTTAAACTTATTTTTACTGATGACAAGAACGGACTTGCTTTGTTTTTTCCCACAGGTTTTGGGGACTTAATGAGATAATGATAACAAGAGCCAACACTTAATAAATTGCTTGCTGTGTATGTGTATGTGTGTGTGTTGGTGTGTGTGTGTGTTTGTCAATCTCATTCAACCCTCACAACAACCAGATAAAAAGCACTATTATTATCCCATTTCACAGATAAGAAAACTGAGTTGGAGAAGTTAAATAAGCAACTTGCCTGGTGTTAGCAAGTCATGGAGCTGGGATGCTGGTAGAGCAGGCTCCAGAACCTGGAGGCTAAACCTCATGTTCTGTCACCCCATTCACAGAAGGTGGTTAAGAAGCCTAGGAGGCAGGGGCTGGATTGGGTGGATCAGAAAGTGTCATAGACTATAAAGGGCCACACAGACATGAGCTATTATTAGAAAGAGGCAAGGTCCCAAGAGAGGAATAAAGTGGAGCTCAGTGCAAAGTCAAGGAAGATCTCTAGGATGAGAGAGCATTTGTTTCGGATTTGGACCTGTGTTCCCCGGTAGGAATAAGGAATGCCCAGGGGAGTTCCCACTGTGGCTCAGTGAAAGTGAAACCCACTAGTATCCATGAGGATGTGGGTTTGATCCCTGGCAGTGGGTCAGGGATCTAGCATTGCCATGAGCTGTGGTGTAGGTGGCAGATGCAGCTCGGATCCTTCGTGGCTGTGGCTGTGGCTGGTGGCTACAGCTCCAATTAGACCCCTAGCCTGGGAACCTCCATATGCTGCAGGAGCGGCCCTAGAAAAGACAAAAAAAAAAAAAAAAAAAAAAGTCAGGAATGCCCAGGGTGTGTGAGGGTGGCCAGGTGGGAAAGTTTCCTTTAGGTCTCCCCCATTAGCACAGCTTGGATGATTGGATTACCTGATTGGCACCTGGCAAAGTGATCAGGACCATAGAAAGCCTTGGGACCTCCAGCCCAGCAGAGAGCACTCAGAGGGAGATAAAGAGGGAACAGAAGTCTGGTAGCAGGGTCAGGGGTAGGGGGCTGACAGCTGACACCCAAATCCTCACATTCTACCACACTCTAGTTATGAGGCCATGGGCAAGTTACACAACATTTCTGTTTCTTCATCTGAAGAATGAGAATGATAATAACGGCATGTCCCTTGAAGGCTTTTGCAAATTTAACATGCTAATCTGTGTAAAATGTTTACTGTGACAGCTAGCACAGGGTAAGCACTCAATACAAGCTGGCTCTTGTTATTTCTGTTATTATAAGCCCAGGGTACCCGACTAATCCACAATTCAGGGAGGAATGGGGTTAGAAGGAAGACACATGTCTGCTTCAGTCTTCTTTCCTGGTAAACCCAAGTCTGGGAGGGGTGAACTGGTTTGGGAAACAACACAGACCAGCTGCCCCCTCTCCTCCACCTTAGGTTTTTTCTTTGAAAATCATTACATCTGCTTTTCAGGGGAAGGCAAGGGGAGACAGGAGGAGGAGACAAAGGCCAGTGGGTCGCTAGTCTTCTGAAATTGGGCAAATAGAGACTGGTCACCAGTGATTTCTTGGTCATCACTGATTTCTGACATCTTCCTTTCCATGGCTTTGTTACAATTTCTGAGCTCTTGTCAATTACTGTCCCCAGCCCCTTGCATACTATGGATTTACTCTCCATATGTGTCCAGAGGTGGACACATTCCTGCAGGAAAAAGGTAGATGGGGTGGGAAGTCCTTTCCTGAGCAGGTTAATGGCACAATAGCAGTACGAGTGTGGGGTCAGAGCTAGGGTGAAGGGAAATATTATGTGCTGACAGGAACTCCTTCAAGGACAAGGCTGGTGAAGGAGCTTGCATGTCACCATCACACCAGCCCTACAAGGAAAGTATTTATTATCTCCATTGTATAGATGAAGAAATTTGCCCAAGGTCATAGCTAGCCCATAGAGAAGGGGGTCTAACCTCAATCTATCCAACAAAAGTCATCTTCTTGCATTAGAGTACGTGGGAAGGTTGCAGGACTGAAACAAGTATCTTTACTAGTGCCCCAAAAACGACATTTCGAACATACTTTACACAACATCAGAAAAACTCCATTGACTCAGAGCTGTAGGTTGGGTTGACTTGGTTTGGCAAAAGCAGTGCTCCATGGAAGGTACAGATAAGTCTGCTCAAAGGTCACCTCCAATCTCCAGAAAGCACAGTGCTGGAGGCTGGTGCTATCTTTGGTCCAGGTAGAAGGTTGCCATCAGCAAATCAATCTCCATCATGATATAACTATTCGTAGTTATGTTTTGCATGGTTCGTTTGTCAGTGGCTTTCTATTAAGGGGAAGGGAATAGGTCAGAAGCAGAAGGAACTATTCCTGGGCTCTGGCTTTTTAGGAAAGCCACCTTGTCCTGTTTACACATCCTCTCTCCCCGATTCGCCCAACCTAACTGCAGACATGTCATCCTCCAAGCCCAAGTAAGACAGGCAACCAAACAGTCTCCAGTCAGTCAACGGCTATTGTACAACCAAGGGGGCCCAGAACTCTATCACCTGTGATAAAGGAGAGAGCAGCCCAAGGCTCCTGACCTTGGGCTGTTGGAGGAGAAGTGTATTCCCACAAAATGCAAGTTCTGGGCTCCTCTCTGTCATGACTCTTGGTTTAGCCACCCCTCCTGGCGCTCACCCAGTTACACCAAATTGTGTGTCAGCACCAGGATGGACCCTAGTTCAGCTTGAAAGGGTGAGAGGAGGAAGAAGTAAGTTTCTTAATCAGCAATGAATAGCTGGATGAATCAGGTCTCCTTCAGAAAATGGAACCAAAGGGAAGAAGGGGCCTGTGTCTGGATCACCTTCAAAAAGTCGGGTGTGAAAAGAATGATGCAGGGCAAAAGGCTGCAAGAAGAGGGAGGAAGGAAGGGGGAGGGAGAGAAAGGGAGAGAATGTGAGGAGCCTGGTTGCACTGCAGAGCCTGGGAATAAAGTCAGTTGGAAGGCAGCACCCAGGTCACACATCTGAACGTGTCACTGCCAAGTGCCCAGAGGCCAAAAAGCCTGGGTCAGCCTGTCAAGAACTGGAATTTTTTCCCTAACCCTGAAGCCCTAGATTGATAACAACTAGTTTCGCCTTCTTTTCCACCAGCTATTTCAGAGACTCTACAGGTAGAATCTCATCTTCAGCTCTGATTTCCAGTGTTGGTTTTGTTTGATATGGAAGGGAGAAAAAAAAAAGTTTGTGTAGAGATCTGAGAATAGGTAAAGTTGTGCTGCAGATGGAGAAGATGGAGAAGTGGCCCAAACCCCAGACAGCCCAGCAACTGAGATGAGGCCTTCATCAACTAGGACTGGAACCGTGCGGTTCAAATGAAATACTTTATGTGAATCTGTTGAGTCCAGCCGGTCCCTTGGGACCAAATAAATGTATTTGTTCTTTTTCTGTGGTAGATATTGTCCTGTGTGTGTGTGTGTTGGAGGTGGAGGTGTAGATATTGTCCTTTGTGTGCATGAGGACAAAATGACCTCCATAAGTTGTACTTTTTGTGACTGTCCCACCAGCTTCATTACCTGCACTCCTACCACCCTAGTCCAAAACTTTATCTCTTAAATGGCCTTCCTGCTTTGACTCTTGCCTACCAGAGTTTATTCTTCACACAGCAGACAAGAGTGACTTTTTAAAAAACATAAAATTTTATCTTGTCGCTATTCTGTTTAAAACTCTTCGAATGGAGATCCTGTCATGGCTCAGCAGTAGCGAACCTGACTAGTATCCACGAGGATGTGGGTTGGATCCCTGGCCTCGCTCAGTGGGTTAAGGATCCGCACTGCTCTGAGCTGTGGTGTAGGTTACAGACCTGGCTCAGATCCCAAGTTGCTGTGGCTGTGGTGTAGACCAGCAGCTACAGCTCTGATTTGACCTCTGGCCTGGGAACTTCCATATGCCCCCGGGTGCCGCCATTAAAAACAAACAAACAAAAAACCTCCTCAAATGTCCCCACCACACTTGAGGAGATTTTAAACACTTTTATGGGTTATTGGGCCCTAACATGACTTGCACCCAGCAGATTTCATCTCCTATTACTTCTATAGCTCACTCTGCAGTGGCCACCCTGACCCTCGTTTCTGAACCCACCAAGACTGTTCCTCCTCAGATTTGTAACAGATATTCCTTCTGCCTAGAATACCCCCAGCTCCCCTCACCTGTGGGAGGTCTCTGAGCACCCTAGCTAAATTAGCTCCGCCCTTCACCCACCCCCCACTCTGTTTCTTTTGCTTCCTAGCAAATGCTAATGATATGAACTCAACCAGTCTTGTCTATTATTTACTTGTTTATTGTCGGTTTTCCCTTCAACAACAGTCCCTGAAGGGGCACTGTGTCTCTGTGGCCTATCACCCAACCCCTAGTGCCAAGCCGCGCCTGGAACAAAGTAGATCTCTAATATTCGTTGGATAAATGATCTTTTCAAATCCTAAGAATCTTGAGAGGTCTGGGAGAAACCCGGAGTTTCTGTCAGGCTCAGGATTGGAGTCCTGTCTGTCTGAGCACAGCCCTCGCCTTCCTTCCCAGGGTATCTCGCCTCTTTCCACAGTTCCCTATCTCCCCCCACCTTTCTCACACACTCAATCCTCCTCTCCAGAGCAGACATGCTGACTTCTAGTCTCTTTTCAGGGCTTGGTGCCGGTCCTCCAAGCCCTCCCACATTTCGGGGGCTCAGAGACGCCACCCTGTTCCTAAAATGGACCCTGCCGGCTGCGCGAATCCCCCTCCCTGGGCCCCCAATCAGGGGCTGTGAGGGGTCCCACAAGGTCTGTGGTAAAACGGAGAGCGCCTCCCTAGCCCACCGGTAGTAACGGTTCGGCGCCCTCTTTCCCACTCACTGGCCAAGTACCTCCAGGGCCTAGTGGGGGTGAGTTGGAAGCTCCAGGAGTCAAGGGCAATGAGGACATTCAGGGCCGAAATGGGTTTGGGCCACCTTCGCGCAGCAGAACCTTTCTTCATCGGGTCTGGTTTGCCGGCCGGTCGGCTTTGTAAGAGACACCCCACTTAATCGTCCCCCGCTCGCACCCTCCCCCTCCCGTCCTTATCTGCGGAGGCCCGCCTTCCTCCCGGTTCCGAGCCCAGGGGCTGCTGCCGCCCGAGCGTTCAGCCTCGCTCCGGGGGTCTCGCCAGGCGCGGACTTCCAGGCCATCATCAGCGTCTAGCGCTTCTGAGCTCCAGTGGGCTAGGGCCTGCGGGATTCCTCCAGCTGGGGAGGACGGAGAGCGGAGGCAGAGGCAGAAGCAGTTTCAGGCCTTAGGCCCGGCGGTCCGGGTTGGGTGAGACGCTGCCATCATTCGCCATCTGGGGCACGCGCGGGCCTCTTGGGACCTCGCTGGCGACCCGTAGCTCGGGCACGCGCCTGTCGCAGCCCGCAGGAAGGAGGGGTCCGGCCTGAGGCCCGGGGCGGCGGCCGCCATGGAGATCCCCTCGGCCCGGGGCCGGCGCCTAGGGCTTTGGGGGCGGCCCTGACCGCCCTCCTCAGTGCCCGGGCTGAATCGCGGACGTGCCCCCGGCGGCATTGGGCCACCTCTGCGTCTCCACCCTCCACCGGCCGCACTGCTGCCTGGGCGCGGCGGCGGCGGCGGCGGCGGCGGCGGCGGCGGCGCCCTGTTGAATGGGCTGTGAGGGCCCAGGTTTGAAGCGCTGGCGAACGCGGCCTCCGGGGGCGCAAGGCAGCAGCAGCGGTGGCGACCAAACGGGTATTGGAGTTGGCGGCGGCCATGGAGGGCCTGGCTGGCTATGTATACAAGGCGGCCAGCGAGGGCAAGGTGCTGACTCTGGCCGCCTTGCTTCTCAACCGGTCTGAAAGCGACATCCGCTATCTGCTTGGCTATGTCAGCCAGCAGGGAGGGCAGCGCTCCACGCCCCTCATCATCGCGGCTCGCAATGGACACGCAAAAGTGGTGCGCTTGCTGTTAGAACATTACCGGGTGCAGACTCAGCAGACTGGCACCGTCCGCTTCGACGGGTAGGTATATTCTAGTCCCAGCCTCGTCTCTATCGCGCTCGGACCCATGACTCATGGGTCCTCCGCTCCCTCTCTCTTTCTTCATGGAGGTAGCACTTCTCCCATTTTGTACCTCCTGACCTGCCCCATTAATGCCCACTTCGTCTTCTAAGGCTAGTACTCCATCCCATGTTTTGCTGCTCATCCTCATTGGCCCCTACTCATTATTCCCTCCATAGGTAACTAGCCACACCCTCTGTCTTGATACCTAATAGGCATTCTGTATTCCTTACTAGATGGTCTGTGAACAAGCAGTATGGGGGAAGTTGCTGCCCTTTCAGGTTTTCCCATTATCAGTACCGGGGTTGAAACCGAGGTCAGAAATTAACGAGGTCATCAGCTAACATTGAAGACCTCTGTGGAATTATTTGGTCACCCAATTTTTACTCCTTTGAGTGTCCGATAAAGTCCTTAGCGGGTTGCGGAAGCTTCATGTCAAAATACGCCTCTAGAACTAGCATCACCATCAGCTCTTGAGGGATTGTCATGCAGCCAGACATCCCAAGACATGATTCTGATTCTCACATTGCTGGGGGTAGATATGTTGGCTTTGAAAATGGCACTGGACCTGGTGTAGGAGGAATGATGCCGTTGTTTCATAGGTGTTATCTTGTGATGTTGTGGGGAAGCTTGATAATTTACTGTTATTCCAGGTGGGAGGGGGGTTCAAAAATTCATATTGTTACAGTTAAAACTTGCCTTTTAGGTTTAATTGTACATATTTTGGGGCATGATAATGTTGAGTACAGGATTGTCAGGTTTGACATTATCTTTTCTGTGCTGGATGATTGTAACCTGTTTTACAGATTACAACTGCATGAAAATTTTGCTTCATTGATTGCATTTGTTTTTGTTGACTTGTGGCAAGATATAAGCTATTCTAGGATTTTTCTTCTTTTGAGGTAGATGTGGTCCAAACATAAAATATATATTTTTAATTTTGGTGATTGAAAACTGTTTGGTTAAAACCTGATTAAAAAAATAATTCTTCTTGAAGATGACTACGGCATTGTTGGATTGTGATTGATCCTTTTTGTAGGTTAAAATAATAAGAGTTTTTCTTCTGTTTTAGATGAGAGGGAAATAGTTCAGAGTATTACATTTTACTGAAATGATAGCCCCTGGGTGGTGGTTAATCTCTGGTACCACCTTTCCAGACATTAAGGAGATGGTCTTTTTCATGTTAACCAGAGATGGCAACCTGATTCTTGTTTGTTTTTCCTTACTGCTTCTGTGTTCTTTCTGTAACTCCCTGCATTCCCACAGCCTTTACTATACCCAGAGGAGTGAAGCAGAATGACCCCTGAACTTCCAGCACCATTCCCATTGTATAGGCACAAGCATCCATTGAAATATGAATCTGCAATAAGAGCTGCTTGGGAACACGACTGCTAAGGAGCTTGCTGAGTCCTGTTCTGATGAGGGGAGAATAGTGGCAAGAAAAAATAGTTTCCTAAAACATTTGGAAAGGCTTTGCTTTCCTTTCTTAACCATCAAAGGGAAAGGTATTTTGTGGTGGCAATTGAAGAGAACCTGAAATGACTAGAAATGTAGTATTGAGCAGGTATATTGGTTTACCTTGCCCAGTATTCTGCACTGGGCAGTGAAATTGGGAGGTTCAATAAGCAAACGTATTTTGAACACTTACCACCTTCCATGGTAGGGATTAGGTATGCAGAGATGAATAACACTGTTCTTACTGCGGAGGAAGACAGTCTGGTGAGGGAGGGGGGTGAGAAATGGATGAAATGAGTAATTGCAGATGGCATGTCATTCAGGATTACAGAAATCTTTTGGACTCCGAACGGAAGTGGACAGGAAGAGGAGGTGCTCAGCTTCACCTGGGAGAATCAGGGAAGACTTCACAGCTGAGGTGATGCGTGAGCTCAGTCTTAAAAGGATAGTGGAAAGTGGAGAAGAGGGGCAGCAGTAGGGTGTATTTGTAATGACAAGTGTTTCAGTGCAATTGCAGGGAGGGATTCAAGCCCTTGAATTAAGAAAGAGATTGCGAGAGACTGTAGTGAGCTAGAGGCCAGATTTTGATGATCTTTGTGTAAAATATCAAGTCAGACTGATGAGACTGTAATTGCAAACATTTCTATCATTTGAGATTTTGTCTAAGCCTTCTTCAGTCTTTTGTTTATAGATTTTTGCAATTATGAATTTATTAGCCGCTTTGTCAAAGGAGTTTAGTTTTTTGTTTTTGTTTTGTAATTTATTAAATGCCTGTGATGGCCTAGCCCTGTGCCACTCAAATACTATGGATATAGTAAAAAGATATAAAAAAAATGTAAAGTTTCTACTTTCGAGGAGCTTACAAATTAATTAACAGAGAAGAAGAATTGAAATTTATGGCCACCTTTCTTCCCACTCACACCACTCTGTGAGGTAATTTTGCAGTTTGTTCCAGTTATTTAGGCATTTCAGAAATAGATGTGGAGAGTGTTATTTGCAAATGTCATGATTTCACTTTACATTCATTCTAGACACTGTGAAAATGTTAGTCTGAGTGAGGTGTTAATAATGTGAAGCTCACTCACTCCTTGGGGACTGGAATTTTAGAGGTACTTAGCCAAACCCCTTTCTTTAGATTCCATTGGTACCTGAGACCCATGGCCAGATAGGGATAAAAAGGTTCTCTGTGTGCTAGGTGCATTAGTGTTTTCTAATTTTCAGTAATTTATGTACCATCTTCACGCTTTTTTTTGCCAAATTGTGTACCATCTTGCTCTTTGCCTAATATTAAAAAAAAGAGGACTCATTTGTTAGCTTGATCCTAAGCTACAGTATCTGTGTAATTGTGGGTTTGATATGGCACACTGTGTGTGTATATGTGTTTAAGAGAGAGAGACACACAGAGACATTAAAAGCAATAACTTATTTTTTAAAGTCTATATTCTGCCTAAAAACTTCTGTAATACCTTAGAAAACTAAAGTGGATTTCTAATAGAGCCTCAAGGGGAAGGGACCACCCACCTAGATTAAGCCTCATGCTGATATTTGAGTCCTTGTCATATCTTTAGGATAATATTTGAGATTATTTTATTTATGGCTAACTGTGTAAAGACTAAAATTGACATAGATGAATGGATAAGAAGAGTCACATAAAAGGGAATGAAAGCAGAACCTTTAAATGGAGAATGGGAAGCTTTAAAAATGTTAGAGAAATGGAACAGAACAAAGGGGAGGTGTCATGTGACCATGGAATGTTGTGCTGGCTAGAGTTCTAAGGGTCTGATTGCTCTGTGTCAGGGTATGTTGGGAATTCTTCACTCTTGTGTGAGAAGAGGTTTGCTGACATGGATGCAAAGGAGAGCAGGACCTCTGGGAATTCTGAGGATTTTCTTGAGCGGTCCCAAAGTCAGTTCTAATACTAATACTTTTAGTAAATGTCCAGGTGGAGGAAAGGCATAGGGGCACAGCATCATTTGAAAAGCTATTTCCAGTATATATTTCAAGGAAGTACATATGATCTAATAAATGACTTTAGAGACTTTGATTAAAGGGCTGGTCATTTACATTTTATGAATTATTTCCATTTAAAATGCTTGAACCAGACATTTTTATTTCAGATTGAACCAGGAAATAGATGAGTTTAGTTTTGTGATCAGAAATGTTATCTTTCATTGGGAGACGTTTCCATCATCTGATGCATACATTTTGTTTAGAAAGGTGAATATCAGATTAAAGTTTCTTGATTTTTAAGGTGAAATACCTAATAGAGAATTTGCATTGTGATTTTTAAACTGAGTCTAGAAAGGTCATTGTTTTATAGTGCTTCCCCCATAGGCATTAAGTAAATATTGCATTAATTCAATTATATTTTTATTTATTTTATCTTCATTTTTTGTTATAAATGTGTTTGATATTTTGTTTTGCGACAGTATTTGGCTATTTTAGCTGTATTTTATGGATGGAAATGTCATAGATGTTAGGATTATAAATTCCTTTAATCTTTTTAATGTTTTTGTTTGGACATAGAAATTTAAAAATCACTAAGGCTAATGTATCTGAAGGACGAGTCATTTTATAACACATTTTACAGTGAATATTTTTATCATAAACTGTTGAAAATTTAATTGCCTCAATAAAAATAGATAATTGAAACTTTTTTAGGCTCCTGTCACATTACTGTAGGGAAAATGGACATTATTAGATTATACCAGGAAAAGTATGAAATGATTATTAAAAAAACAAGTGAAGTATATACTTCTAATTTAATTTTTACTCTTATGTCATTAATTCTGGTAAATGAGGCCAGAAAAAACTTTAATCATTTTTTGCTCTTTTCTCCCCCATCTTGAAATGGGGGTCCTATTTATCTTGTATAGTTATTGCAAGAGTTAAAGATAATGTATGTGAATGTCTATTTTAATGTAACATTTCTTCAGTCTTTATTTAGTTTAGGTTCATGTACCTGGTATGTAACAATTTTATATTTTTAAAGAGTATAAGGAAATATTGTAACTATGTAAATGTAACTGTATATTAATTCCATAATGATTTCTTGATAGATTATATTAATAAGCAGTTTGAAAAAAAGCTTTTTTTGTTTGTTTGTTTGCTCTTTAGGGTTGTACCTGTGGTGTATGGAAGTTCCCAGGCTAGGGGTCAAATTGGAGCTACACCTGTGGGCCTACACCACAGTCACAGTAACTCGGGATCCAGGCTGGTCCACTACCTACATGACAGCTCACGGCAATGCGGATCCTTAAACCACTGAATGAGGCCAGGGATTGAACCTGCATCCTCATGATACTAATCGGATTCATTTCCACTGTGTGGCAGTGGGAACTCCCTGAAAAAAAGCTTTTTAAATTGAAACATGTTTGAGCAATGACATACTGTTTCTTTACATATGATGCATTATGTAGTTTTCAAAGTACTTTTGTATTTTTTGAACACAAAAGTATTTGTATTTGAATAGGCTCATGTAAGCCTTTTAGTTATATATCTGTAAAATGGGCATAATATCTATTTTAGGATTATTGGGAGAAGATTATGAGAATTAAATGAGATATACTGCATATTAAGCATGTAACACAGTGCTTAGCATATTGAAAGTATTTATTAGCTATCTGTATTTATCTAAACTTTTTTTTTTTTTTTTTTTTTGCCATGCCCCAAGCCACAGCAGTGACAACACTGGATCCTTAACCCACTGGGCTACCAGGGAACTCCTTAACCTTTTTCTTTAAATGGATTTGTGTCTCTTTTGTTTTTGTTTTTCAATTATGTAAATTAACTTTAATTAAATTGGATATAGAAATATGTATTTTTAATTAGTTAAGGTCACATCTAATAAAGTGCATAAATCTTAAGTGTACAGTGTTAAAAAATATTAATAGTTTACATCCATGTAATCACCTTCTAGATTAATATGCAGAATATTTCTGTCACTGTGAAAGTTTCCCTTGTGCCCTTTCTCAGTCAGTTCTCCTCCCCCACCAAAAGTAATGATTATTTTGACTTTTATCACCATAGATTAGTTTTGCTTGTATTTGAACTTTCTATCAATGGAATCATGTAGGGTACTCTTTTCTGTCTCACTTCTTTTTGCTTAACATAGTATCTATGAGCTTCATCCATGGAATCACATGTATCAGTGGTTTATTATTTTTATGCTTTGTAGTATTCCATTACATGAATATATGGCAGTTTATTTATCCTGTTGGTCGTTTCTAGTGTTAGACTATAATGAACAAAGTTGCTATGAATGAACATTTTTGTATATGTCTTCTGGCGGACATTTGCATTTATTTCTCTTTGGTATATACATCAAGGGGCGGAACTGCTGGGTCATAACGTTAGTGTACGTTTAACTTTAGTTATTGTCAGTCAACCTCCAAAGTGGTTGAACCAAATTACATTCCCACTCTATCAATGAGAGTTTGAGTTGCTCTACATCCTGGCCAATACTTTATATTGTCATCTCAGTGTTATTATTTCAGCTATTCTACTGAATGTATATTGGGAACTCCTGGTTTTAATTTGTATTTCCCTGGTAATTATCTTGAACATCTTTTCATATGTTTATTGGTTATTTCAGTATCTACTTTTGAAGTATACTTGTTCAGTCTTTTCACCCATTTTTTAATTGGGATGTTTGCCTTTTTAGACATTTGTCAAATAAATCTATTGCAAATGTCTTCTCCCAGTGAGTGGAATGCCTGTTTGCTTTCCTCACACTGTCTATTGATGAAAAGAGGGTTTTTTTGTTTTTTTGTTTTTTGGTCTTCTTAGGGCCACGCCTGCAGCATATGGAGGTTCCCAGGCTAGGGGTTGAATCAGAGCTGTAGCAGCCTGCCTATGTCACAGCAACTCAGGATCCCAGCTGCATCTGCAACCTGTACCATAGCTCATGGCAGTGCTGGATCCTTAACCCACTGGGCAAGATCAGGAATTGAATCTTATGGATACTAGTCGGATTTGTTACTGCTGAGCCATGATGGAAACTCTGAAGTTTTAAATTTTAATGAAGTCTAATCAGGTTTTTTCTTTTATGGTTAGTGCTTTTTTTTTTTTTTTTTTTTTTTTTTTTTTGCATTATGTTTGAGAAATCATCAACCACAAGATCATGAAGGTTTTCTTTTCTTTTTTTTCCTGCTTTTTAGGGCCACACCTGTGGCATATGGAGGTTCCCAGGCTAGGGGGCCAATCGGAACTACAGCTGCCGGCCTATACCACAGGCACAGCAACCACAGATCTGAGCCACCTCTGCAGCCTACACCACAGCTCATGTCAATGCCAGATCCTTAACCCACTGAGAGAGGCCAGGGATTGAACCCGAAACCTCATGGTTCCCAGTTGGATTCATTTCTGCTGAGCCACGATGGCAACTCCTCCACTTTCTTTTCTTTTTTTTGTCTTTTTGCTATTTCTTTGGGCCGCTCCCGCGGCATATGGAGGTTCCCAGGCTAGGGGTCTTATCGGAGCTGTAGCCGCTGGCCTACGCCAGAGCCGCAGCAACGCGGGATCCGAGCCGCGTCTGCAACCTACACCGCAGCTCACGGCAACGCCGGATCGTTAACCCACTGAGCAAGGGCAGGGACCGAACCCGCAACCTCATGGTTCCTAGTCGGATTCGTTAACCACTGCGCCACGACGGGAACTCCCCACTTTCTTTTTTAAAGACGGTTTTTATTATTTTGCTTTCCACATTATAGGTTTATGCCACTTCTCAAATATTTGTGCATAGAGTCAAGGTTAATTTTTTTCCAAGCAGGTATCTAGTTGCTGCTTCCTCACTATTTATTAAAAAGACTGCACTTTCTACCTGTACTTTAAAAAGTTTTTATTGAAGTGTATTTGATTTGCAGTGTTGTATTAATTTCTGCTGTACAGCAAAGCAATTCATTCACACACACACATATATATATATATGCATTCTTTTTAAGTATCTCTTCCATTATGATTTATTATAAGACATTAAATACAGTTCTCTGTGCTGCACAGTAGGATCTTATTGTTTATCCCCTCCATGTATTATAGCTTCTATCTGTTAACCTCAACCTTCCACTCCATTCCTCCCCACCCTTGGCAACCACAAGTCTGTTTTCCTTATCCATGAGTCTGTTTCTCTTTTGTAGATAGGTTCATTTGTGTCATATTTTAGATTACACATATAAGTAATATCATATGATATTTGTCTTTCTCTTTCTGACTACCTTAACTTAGTATAATACTCTCTAGGTCCATCCATGTTGTTGCAGGTGGCATTTTTCATGGCTGAGTAGTATTCCATTCCAGTAGTATACCCAGTGAGTGAGGCCAGGGATCAAACCAAACCCATGTGGTCATGGATACTAGTCAGGTTTGTTACCACTGAGCCACTATGGGAACACCCAAATTTATTTTAAGTCATGACTTCCATTACAGTGAAAAGCACAGATCTTTTGTGTGAGGTTTGATAAGTTTTTTTCCCTAAATATTCATCCATGTAGTCACTACACAGATCAAAATATAGGACATTTCTAGTTGCTTTAAGCCTTTTCAGAGTCAATCCTATACTCTCCCCCATAGGTAACCCAATAGGTAATTGTTACCGTGAATGTTTTGCCTATAAGATTTTTCACCATTATTTGGAACCGAAGAAGTAATTGCTTGAATGTTTATAAAGTGGGTCTTTTATTTTCAGCAGAAGTGATAGATGGTGCTGTTAATCAGGGTTATCTGCCTGAATGCTTTTCTTCCCAAAACAGTGTCTAACACAGTGTTATTGCAGAGATTGGGGTGGCTTTCTTGCTAATGTATTAGAGAAACTATGGTACCTAGAGGGTGCTGGGAAGGAAGAACATGTTGTGCTCCTAGGAGACAGCGAATCCGCATACATCTCCTCTTTGTTTTCTGAAATTTATTTGCTTTTGCTAGTAGAAAGTCAGTTATTCTTCCTTTCTTTAGGTTTTTATACTTTAGTAGTAATAGCTAACGTTTACTGTGCTCGTACAAGTACTATGCAAAGTGCTTTACTTAAATTACCTGATTTTATTTTCACCCAAGCTAATGTTTTACTAGTGTTTCTGTAGATTGAGGTTTTGGTCAGAAAATAAATGAATACATCCTTTAAATTTGTGTTAGGGCAGGTGACCTCCATTTTCTAACTGTGTTCTCTTCATGAACAGGTATGTCATTGACGGCGCCACCGCTCTTTGGTGTGCAGCAGGAGCAGGACATTTTGAAGTGGTTAAGCTTCTAGTCAGTCATGGAGCCAATGTGAACCATACCACAGTAACTAACTCGACCCCCCTGCGGGCAGCATGCTTTGATGGCAGATTGGACATTGTGAAATACTTGGTTGAAAATAATGCCAACATCAGCATTGCCAACAAATATGACAACACCTGCCTAATGATTGCAGCATATAAGGGACACACTGACGTGGTCAGATACCTTTTAGAACAACGTGCTGATCCGAATGCTAAAGCACATTGTGGAGCTACAGCGTTGCACTTTGCAGCTGAAGCTGGGCACATAGATATTGTGAAAGAGCTGATAAAATGGCGTGCTGCTATAGTAGTGAATGGCCATGGGATGACGCCATTAAAAGTAGCAGCTGAAAGCTGTAAAGCTGATGTCGTCGAACTGTTGCTCTCTCATGCTGACTGTGACCGGAGGAGTCGGATTGAAGCTTTGGAGCTCTTGGGTGCCTCCTTTGCAAATGACCGTGAGAACTATGACATCATGAAGACATACCACTATTTATATTTAGCTATGCTGGAGAGGTTTCAAGATGGTGATAACATTCTAGAGAAAGAGGTTCTTCCACCAATTCATGCTTATGGGAATAGAACTGAATGTAGAAATCCTCAGGAACTGGAATCCATTCGGCAAGACAGAGATGCTCTTCATATGGAAGGCCTCATAGTTCGGGAACGGATTTTAGGTGCCGACAACATTGATGTTTCCCATCCTATCATTTACAGGGGAGCTGTTTATGCAGATAACATGGAATTCGAACAGTGCATCAAGTTGTGGCTTCATGCCCTGCACCTCAGACAGAAAGGTAACAGGAACACCCATAAGGATCTTCTTCGATTTGCCCAAGTGTTTTCACAGATGATACATTTGAATGAAACCGTGAAGGCCCCAGACATAGAATGTGTTTTGAGATGCAGTGTTTTGGAAATAGAGCAAAGTATGAACAGAGTAAAAAATATTCCAGATGCTGATGTCCACAATGCGATGGACAATTATGAATGTAATCTCTATACCTTTCTGTATTTGGTGTGCATCTCCACCAAAACCCAGTGCAGTGAAGAAGATCAGTGCAAAATTAACAAGCAGATCTACAACCTGATTCACCTCGATCCCAGAACTCGTGAAGGTTTCACCTTGCTGCATCTAGCTGTCAACTCAAACACCCCTGTTGATGATTTCCACACCAATGACGTCTGCAGCTTTCCAAACGCGCTTGTCACGAAGCTCCTGCTGGACTGTGGTGCTGAGGTGAATGCTGTGGACAATGAAGGGAACAGTGCCCTTCACATTATCGTTCAGTACAACAGGCCCATCAGTGACTTTTTGACCTTGCACTCTATCATCATTAGTCTAGTTGAAGCTGGCGCTCACACCGACATGACAAATAAGCAGAATAAGACTCCACTAGACAAAAGTACAACTGGGGTGTCAGAAATACTACTTAAAACTCAAATGAAGATGAGTCTCAAGTGCCTGGCTGCCCGGGCAGTTCGGGCTAATGACATTAACTACCAAGACCAGATCCCCAGAACTCTTGAAGAGTTTGTTGGATTTCATTAAGTGACTGGATATGTAAAATCGTTTAATGTGGTGCTAAAAAGTAAAGGACTTTAATCACAGACAATAGAATTATGTGTTCATAAATTCTACTTTTCTTTCCACTACTCTTCCTCCCTACCCAGCCTTCCTTAGTTTTGTATGTGGTCTTCTTGCCTCATATGGTAATTGATTTCAAATATACTTTAAACAAAGCCACATTGTTTAGGTGTAACTATAATTTAATGTGTTTGGATATTGGTCACTTAACTTTTTTTTTTGAGGAATGGATATAAAATATTTTGTTTATGTAACAAAGGACATTTATGATTTGAAGTTGATAATGTTTTTTTTTTTTTTTTTTTAAAAACTGCCTACAAAAGTATTTCTGTTAAGCCTGTGTCAGCATGTTATCCTTTGCAGCAGTTCTGAGGATTTCATGAAGAAAAGCAACTAAAAGTAATAGATTATCCAGATGTTCTGCACATGCCAAACTGCTATAGGTAGTTTTCACTCTTCCATTATTTATGTGAAGTGATAACAACACATTAGAACATCAGGAGGGTTTTAAAAAGTATAGCTGCAGATTAATCTGAAAAAATGTGCTCACTTAATAATAGTTACAAATTTATAAAGTTAAATCCATTGAAATTGTTGAATTATGCTGGGTGATACATACAAAATAGTAGTATTCTTAAAGCAACTTTTCAGAGACTATTAATGGACTATTTGCTTTTAGGCTTGGATTCTAAAATTTGTGGAAATCTCAGTTTTAATGTAATTAATCTAAATTGTAACAGCCTGCATTTGAGTCAGCTCACAGACATGTAAAAATTATGAATGCTTTGTTTTCTTATGAAACAAGTAGTTATACATTCTATTTTTGTCCCCTTTGCCCTTTCCTCCTATGTGGTATCTTTTAAAATTGGAAACTACTTTTCCAGAGGGCATTATTTGTGCCTCCCTAAGATGGTGTTTATGACAGATGAAGAGGAACTGGATATTTTTAATGTTTTCACTTCAGTCTGTGATAATAAGTAGAAAAACCACTAGTGTGGTATAGGAAGTTCAATGTTTTTGATGATGAAAATAATTCCCAATGACATTTTGAAAGATACTTCTGTTTGAGGGCAGCACATTTTGCAACCACAAAATGTTACTTTTTCTGACAGGCTATATGGAGGTCTTAATGTTTTTTGGTTTATTTTTAATGGCAACACTTTAACTGTCAGACTAAAAGAATATTCCGTGATTATCTTTTAAGCATCACAGAAATTCAAGTAAAGGTACACAGCTATTTCTATTGATGTTAAAAATGATAAATAAAATTAGCTATATCTGTATTTTTCTCTCTAGTGCCAAATGAATGCCTTAGCTACTCATAGTGCATGGTACTGTAAGTGAACACCTGCAGCTTTTTTTCTTTAATGAAAAGCACTATAAAGATGTAACAACATCAGATATAAACAAACAAAACTTGTAAAGTTTCAGTTAACATTTTATGTATGGCTATTGCTTTGTGAAGTGTAAGAAAAAGTTTGCAGTTGGACAGTATAGAACATAATGACCAAGCCAAAATCAGCACCTAGGGCCTTAAATAAAATAGAGAAACCCCATGAAATGAAATACTTTGAAGGGTGGGAGGGAATGGATGGAGGGACTTTAAAAACTTCTCCCCCCAAGAATGCAAGATACTTTTACTGTTGTAGTTATACTCTGCGTGTCTTCTTGCCTTAGGAGTGTTTTGATGGTGAGTTCTGTCATGGTAATATATTTGTGTTTCTAACCTGAGATTTTTACAAGGAAGGTTTTTTGGATGGTTTGAGTCAGACCTAAGTTGAAAATTACTGGCCTTGATTCTTGGCAACTCTCATGATCTGAAAGAGGAAATGCACATTTTCCAGGTGAGTGAATCACACCTTTTTCACAGCTCAGATCAGACCTTGTATTTTTTAGACTTCAAGGCCTGCTTTTTTGACAGTCTGAGGAATGGCTATGATACTTGGTATTTACATGGTTCCATTCTTAATGTATATTCTTTTTAAACATAATATCAAAACTATCAAAACTTAAAATATCAGATTATGTTGCATGTTTTAAAAACCATTTCATCTCTTTGGCTACCCAGGACCAGAACTATTTTAGATATTTATAAAATGAGGATAATGATTATCTGTACATATTCAGACATCAAAACTTAATGACATAGTTTTTGAGACAGGAAGACTGAATGCTGGAGAGATTAAAACTGCTGATTAAAATGTTGACAGAGTTGGAGAAAGAATTTGAAGACAGTGGAATAGACTATGAACTCTGCTAATGAATGGTAACTGACATTTTTTTTTAAAAAACTATAGTATAGCAGTACATTGTACACTATATTGCTAAGGATCTAATTTTGTCTTGTAAAATAAATCCAAATATGTATTGTGAAACACCTGTATAAAACCATTCTTGAAACAAGTGATCTACATGCCTGTTTTTTTGTTTGTTTGTTTGTTTGTTTTTTGGTAGAATTATTTTAAGATATGTTTAGCCAAACCCTTCCAAACTTATTTTGTTTTGTTTTTAAGGAAAATAGATAGGTAAGCAAGGTGATAGTTGTGTATCTCATCTCTGAGAGCACTAGGCTATTGCCACTTTCTAGCCACTTTTGTCATTTTTATATTTATTATTAGTAGAATTATGCTTTGGATAAGTCTTCCTTGATAACATTACAGATTCAGTCAAAACTTCTTGGTCTTGCTCAGTAATTGTCATATAAATTTGGTTGAACTAGAGGCCTGGGTGGATGAATGCCTGGGCAAACCATGTGAAATCTGGGTGGGTTTTGTACTTCAGAGTTGGTAAAATTGAACTCTTGAGTTTAGGTAAGGAATGGGCATCAAATCCATCCCTTCAACTGCTAAAGAAGGGGAAGTTTTTTGACCTAAGAATTTGGACACTTTAGTTTTCAGTCTACCTTGGATTGCTCTAGTAGGCCACGGTCTAAGTACCTTCAGGTTCTGTGCTGTGGGACCTTCAGACAAACAAACCAAAAGGCAAGCTTTGGTCTTGCTTCTGGGAAGGGTTTTATTTCATTACACGAATAGTTGATTCATAACTGGTAATTATGAGAAACTTAGGTATGATAGCACTGGTTGAAGTAAAATATAATTTGTGGGCAGCAGCTCCATAAGTATCAACTCTGTATTTGGCAAGTGTTTTTGAAAATCAAAATCCCAAGGGAACAATATCCTGTTATAGGTCTCCTCAGTTGAGGCAGCTACTTTAGGGATAAGGCCACTTTGGATTATTCAAGCAGAAGCATTTCTTATTTGGGGAGTGGGGCGGGGTAAGGATTGAGTTGTTGGACTTTGGATTACAGTTTGCTGGTTTTAGAAGCAGCCAGTGATTGAACAGAGAGTGGATGGGTAAAAGTTTAAAGGACCTGTTTTTATGGTAGATTTTTCTGTAAAAATCTTAAATGTTCCTTTTCAGGCTAGCCAGATATATCAATGTACAGATGACTACTCCATTTTCCTGACTATACTATAACATTAAAATGAGTTAAAACCAAACTCTGCGTTTTGCTCTATGAAAAGTTATTAGTCCATAAGATTTTAAGCTGTGTGTTCACTCCTACTCTGAAAATGCACAGCCCTGCTCTGGATACCTTTTTGGAAAGTAGAGGGCTCCTAATGTGTATGGCACATTGCTGGGCTTTCTCATACATTCCTGGCAGACTTGCCCAAATCCTCAGATGGGCTGGGTTGTACAGTATCTTTTCCCCCAAATGTGGGATCTGAAATAAATACTACATGGATAGTGGTGATAGATATATTAATTTTTAAAGCTATAAAGTAAATGTGGTCTTTAGTCCTAGGTTTGTGGTGTGTTCATTTGTGTTAACGTGTAGGGAAGGGACACTGACTCGATGGTTATGGGGAGTGTTATCTTGATTATGTGCAGGGGTGCGAATTGCTCAATTATTAACAGCTTTTCATTTAGGGGTGAGTCATGTGATGAGTGGCCTAATCAGAAAAATGAAGGAATGAAGATGCAAGCTTTGCCAAGTGATCACGTGAACAAGGTTTTGTATCTTTTTAAAATCAGGTGTTGTAAAATTTGTGCATGGCCTTTTTTGTTGTTGTTGCTTAGTAATTGATAGAGGAGAAAAAAATGAGGGGGACAAAAAAAAAAACCCCTCGGCTTTGCTAACCAATCTTTTCAGAGATACATGGCTGAGGAGTAAAATCTGACTGGCGTAACGTGTTGAAAGATCCTCTATAATATTCACCCTATCCTGCAATCTTCCATATAGAGGACATACATTGTTGTATTCTAGTAATTCACTGTGATTTATAACAAACCAGTGATGTCATTCTATTGTGCACTTTTGTCAAACCATTTATGTGACTTTAATAAACATAGTAAACTTGCTGACTGCAACCAGAGGTCTGTTAGTGATTTATATATTGCATGACATTTTCTATTTGAGTTTGACTATTTTTAATTTCATGATAACTGACAGTCCTAATAGCCCAGCTAATTTGAAACTAACAATATTGCTGTGTAAAAGGAAAAATTGGTGTTTGTGTTCAGTAAATGTTTGGAAAAAAAAACTACCTTGAAGTGTGTGTCTTTATTGTTCAGTGTGCTTTAGTTGAGATGATCTTCTGTTGAATTCATTTTTAAAAAGTTGTCAAGGTTATATATACATGTGCCTGGGGAAAAAATTCAGACAGTAAAGAAAACTTCAAATATATATATATGTGTTTTTTTTTTTTAAAGTTTCCTTTTCTTGTCTCCCACCTGGACTCTTGAGAGGGCACTCACTAGTTTTTTGAGTAGCTTCCCAGGATTTTTGTGTGTGTATATGTACTTTTTTTCTTTTTGTTTTTTAAAAAATGCAAATAGACTTTTACCTTTCCTACACAATTCTGCATCTTGTCTTTTTCATTTAATGTATCTTGGATTTTTTGTTTCATTGTGGTATGTATTGATTTTTTTTGTTTTTTAGGGCCGCACTCACAGCATGTTGGAGGTTCCCAGGCTAGGGGTTTAATTGGAGCTGTAACTGCCGACTTACGCCAGAGCCACAGCAATCCCAGATCCGAGCCGTGTCTGCGACTTACACCCCAGCTCACAGCAATGCCGGATCCTTAACCCACTGAGCAAGGCCAGGGCTCTAACCCGCATCCTCATGGATACTGGTTGGGTTCTTTACTGTGGAGCCACGACGGGAACTACCTGTATAGATTTTTTAAAGAAACGATTTTGTAGCATTTAATTCTACAGAAGTACTTTTTTTTGGCCGCTCCAGGACACATGGAGCTGCTGGGCCAGGGATCAGATCTGAGCTATAGTCAAGACCTAAGTTGCAGCTGTGGTAACGCCAGCTTAACCCACTGTGACAAGCTGGGGATTGAACCCACATCCCAGCACTCCCAAGAGGCTTCGGATCCTGTTGTGCCACAGCAGGAGCTCCAGGATGGATTTAACATTTATTTAATCAAGGCTTACTATGGGATTTTCAGATTTCAGTTTATTGATATTCCAAATACTGCTTCAGTGAACACACTTATAAATTGTATTCAGAAGAACAAATTCATTGCTAGCCCTGGAATGTCTGGTTTAGTGACCAAGTATTAAGAACCTTGACAGGTGATCCAGTTCCCTTCCACCTCCCTGCATTCCTGTGGGCATCAATGTTATCTAGTCATTTAGTTTTGGCCAAGATGATTAATGGAAAATATTATCTCATAGTTTTGATATGTGTTCCTTAATTATGAATGGACTTGACAGATATTTACTGACATTTTGTATTCCTTTTGTTTGCTTTTGGGTTGTAGTCTTTTTCTTGCTAGGTGTTAGGAATTCCTTGGAAGTTTAAGGCAATTTTCTCTGTCATATGTCACAGTTTGTTATTTGACTTTAAATATAGTAGTTTTTATAGGTACTAAGTTTTTATCTTGCTTGTAAACTTGCCTCTATTCCGAGTTCATATGTATTTTTACCCATGTTTTCTTATAATGCTTTTATGGCTTTTCCCTCCCACTTCTCTCTTCCTTCCCCTTCCTTTTTGCTTTTTTTCTTTCTCCCTTCTTTTTTTTAAATCTTTTATCTACCTGGAATTTATTTTGATTAGGAGTCCAGCTAGCCAAGAACTCTGTCCATTATTTTCCACTGATTTGAATCAAACCAAATCCCTTTAAGTGATATGGATCTATTTCTGGGTTCTCTCTTCTCTTCTGTTTGCCTATTCTTTTCTGTTGGTTTTCTGTTCTATTCTGTGTGGTGGAACCCTGGGGATATTGTCTGGGCTCTTTTCATCACTTATTAACTCTGTGACCTTGGGCAAGTTAACTTTTCTATCCAAGGCTCAGTTTTTGTGCATTGGGACAATAATACTTACCTAAGTTGTGGTGAGCAAATGGGAGAATTAAAATGCTTAATGTTGTGCTGACACATAGTGAAGGGCCAGGTAAATATTAAGTATTAAGATTAGTTGGGGCTAATGTTTCTTCATTTGTCCTTT
Organism: Sus scrofa; assembly: GCF_054392235.1. Classification (NCBI taxonomy): domain Eukaryota; kingdom Metazoa; phylum Chordata; class Mammalia; order Artiodactyla; family Suidae; genus Sus; species Sus scrofa. Next base: position 176,995,833 of record NC_139383.1, read on the forward strand.
TTTAAGGAGGGGGAATAATTTTTTCATTCTTGTATGTTTTTTTCCCAGATGAACTTTGGTGTCATTTTACCACATGGAAAGATTTTTGTTTAGACTTCAATTAAGAGTTTAATTTAGGGAGACTTGCCATTTCTAAGTCTGAGCCTTTTTATCCAAAAGAAAGATATGCCCATTTAGTGAAGTCTTAATGTCTCTATCCAGAATTTTTTTTTTTTTTTTTTTTTTTGTCTTTTGTCTTTTCAGGCCCTCACCCCGCAGCATGTGGAAGTTCCAAGGCTAGGGGTCGAATTGGAGCTACAGCTGCTGGACTACACCAGAGCCACAGCAACGCCAGATCTTTAACCCACTGAGCAAGACCAGGGATCGAACCTGCCTGCGTCCTCATGGATACTAGTCAGATTTGTTTCTGCTGAGCTCTGACAGGAACTCCTTAAAGTTTATTTTTAGTGAAGGCCTTACAGTTATCTTCCTTTTATTATCATTAGTTTTTCTGTTTATATTGTGGATAGGAGCCTTTCTTCCATTAGGTATACTTCTAAATGTTAATGTTTTTATACAACCATTTTAATGGATTTTCCTTTTTTATTTTATTTTTTTATTTTTTTGTCTTTTTCCTATTTCTTTGGGCCGCTCGGCGGCATATGGAGGTTCCCAGGCTAGGGGTAGAATCGGAGCTGTAGCCACCGGCCTACGCCAGAGCCACAGCAACGCGGGATCCGAGCCGTGTCTGCAACCTACACCACAGCTCATGGCAACGCCGGATTGTTAACCCACCGAGCAAGGGCAGGGACCGAACCCGCAACCTCATGGTTCCTAGTCGGATTTGTTAACCACTGCGCCACAACGGGAACTCCCGCTTTTTTTAAAAAAATAATTTTTTCAGTTGCTCCGTTTGGATGTCCCAGATATACTAATCATGATTTACAGGCAATATTCATGCCTCATATTTCTTTCTTTTACCTAATTATAATAGTTAAGGTTACCAGAAGAGTAAGAAGAGTATTAAATGGCGGTACTGGAGCATGTTTGCTTTCAAATTTAGATTTAGGGAGTCCCTTTATGGAGATCTGAAAAAAATCATTTAGTGCAACTTTCTCACTTTATAGTTGAGGATTCAGGCCCACAAAGAAATGACTCATACATCTAAGGTCACACAAGGACCAAGTGTCAGAACTGGGGTTAGGCCTTGGGTTTCTTGACCCACCGAACAGTGCTCTTTCATTGTAAGACTCTCATGCCAGTACCAGAGCTTATCTTAGGATTTCTGCCAGGTCTGTATTTGGCAGCAATATCCAACTAGACTGCAAAAATCACCCGAGAAATTCCAAATCTTTTTTTGTGTGCTTCAAGTAATGCCTGCTGTATTAAAGTGATACCCACCAGCACTCCCACTCCTGGGCATATATCCAGACAAAACTACAATTCAAAAAGATAATGCACACCTATGTTCATAGCAGCACTACTGAGAAGAGCCAAGACATGGAAACAACCTGTCCATAGACGGATGATTAAGAAGATGTACATATGCGTAATGGAATACTACTCAGCCATAAAAACAATGAAACAATGCCATTCTCAGCAACTAGAGATTATCATACCAGGTGAAGTAAGAAAAGAGACAAATACCATATGGTATCGCTTACATGTGGAATCTAAACTATGGCACAAATGAACCTATCTACAAAATAGAAGCAGACTCACAGACATGGAGAACAAATTTGTGGTTGCCAAGGGGGATGGAGGAGGGAGTGGGATGGACTGGGAGTTATTAGATACAAACTATTACATTTAGAATGGACAAACAATAAGGTCCTACTGTACAGAGCAGGGAACTATATCCAATCTTCTGGGATAGACCATGATGAAAAATAACAAAATGAAGAATGTATATATGACTAAGTCACTTTGCTCTACAGCAGAAATTGGCACAACACTGTAAATCAACTATACAATAATTTTTTTTAAAAAGTAACACCCAGACTAAAGAAAATGCTGGCAGTAATACATTTCATCAGATACTTAATCTGGAAATTTTCAGTATGAATGCAAATTTCAGGTAGCTCACAAAATCTTAACTTTTTGGCCAGCTTAGAAAAAATTATGTTATTCTAATTTGGCTGTGGTTTGTAAATTTGATGTGTGCTCAGTTCTGGCTATGGTTTGCTTCTGCCTCATCTAGTGGGAACAAACTTGGAAATTCGTGCTTATTGAGCACCTACTGTGTATCAGACACTATACCAGGGATGTGCATGCCGAAAGAATGATTCTCTGCCCTCGATAAGCTTGTTGTCCAGGTGGATGCCCTTATTTGAAATCTGATTTTCTATTTTTCCTGAGATTTTAATTTTAAAAGTTTATGATGTTACCTTTGAACTATGGCTTGGGCCACCTCCTGAAAATGTTTCAGAAAACTACTATCATTTTTTATGTAGTACTAGGGAGCCAGGAACAAAGAACATGCAGGACTGATTGGAAAGGATGAGTCCTTAGGGCATGGTGTCCTGCGCCTATCTCTGTTATTTAAAAAAAATATTTTTTCTGCTTATACCCTACTTTGAGCCTCTTGAATTGGCTAGGTACATTTCAGTCTGTATCTTATTGAAAAGCTTCCGAGGCCAGGTGCCAGGCTTCTAGCCCTCCCTTCACACTAGAGCAGCAAAGCTCCTGTTCCGGTTTCAGTTTCCGTTTGGAACATGTTGTCCTACTTCAGTGTGATGTCGAAGCTAGTGGAATAGATAGTGATACAAAAAACACCCTGCAGATTTAATGGGGTCGATTAAGCTTGACTGTCCTTTGAGAGGAATCTAGTTGACATTAATACTAATAGAAGGATAATTTGGAGGGACTTTTTTTTTTTTTTTTTTTTTAAAGGGTAAGAAGTAGTGGAGAATAAAGGGCAACATGACATTAGCTGAAGGTAAAAACAAAGGCCAGTGTGGTGAAAACGGGACATTCACTTCTAATGGCTGTACTGTCACTCAGGGCGTATCTGGTGGTGGAGAAACCTGGCCACTTGTTTGGGGAGAGGTGTGGTTGCGGTGAGTCACTATGCCGGAAAAATAGCACAATGAAGCCAGGTGCTTCTGATACAGGCTGCCCGGCATCTTAAGGCTTAAAGTCCAAAGTCTAGTGTCTTATTTGGGGAGTGTATGGATGCTAAAAGCTCCTGAGTACGGATGGAGAGAGCAACTTGTTTTTTCAAGACCTAGGAAAGGCGACTTCCACGTCTCATGGGAGCTTGTCCACATTTCCCTGAGAAGAGTTATTCTCCCTCTGTTGTGGTTGTGTTAGCACTTTGCCCCCTTCACCTGATACCCACCTGTTAAGAAATACCACCTTCCTTAACGAAAACCCAGAAGCTCTACTGTTGGCCCTGGAAGGATGTCCCGTGGGGGTCTTGACTGATTACTGCTGCCACCAAGATAGGCTGAAAAGGCAGCTGGGAAAGGCCAGCTGTGAGAAACTGATGTGGAAGTCTAGAGAATAACAGAATCTAATGGCCCTAGATTTTGCTGCTTCTATACGCTTAATGTGCTTAAGATCATCTCACAGGATTGGACCTGCGGATGGGGTAGAATGTGGCCTGTGCTTCTGATTTAGGTAGCCCTGGGACCCCACTTTGAGAAGCTCAGCCCTGGAGAGATCCTCGGCTTTAAGAGGCACACTTGGCCATCCAAGCTCTCGCGCCCACACCATCTGATGCCAGAAAGAAGTGCTCTTACCTGGATTCCTTCTTTTCAGCTCTCAGCCGACTGGCACTGAGGGATGCTGTAATTGATATGCTCTTCCCCACAGAACACCAGACGATGGCACAAGGGCCTGAAGCCTCTCTCGAATCTACCCAAGGTGTGCCCTTCGGCTTCTGTATCTTCTCTGAGGGCCGGTGCCCCTCCGGCATGGGCCTCACCATTTCAGTCAACAAAGAGACCCCCCAGAACCTCCTGCACCTCTCAGTTCACGGCTCCTTGTTGGAGGTCTTTCCCTTCTATAGACAGAGAGCCTAGAACTGAAGAAATCCTGACCAAACTCTAGAAGCGCCTTGCTGTGGGTAACTTGGTTTGCAGTCAGACCTCGGCCCAGGCACGCCGTCCTCCTGCGCACTGGCTGCAGAACTGCCTTAGTACCACGGCCCCACCTGGAAGTCGGCGCAGCTGTTCGGAGTAGTGTCCAGGACCAGCTGATGATGCTTTTAAAAGACTGAATCGTTTTTAAGTTGATTATGCTTCGTGATAACACTGGAGCTCAGCCCTTAGCTCCATCATAAATAGTACTTCTTTTTTTTTCTTTGTCTTTTTAGGGTCACACCCACAGCATACGGAGGTTCCCAGGCTAGGGGTCTAATCAGAGCTACAGTCACTGGCCAGAGCCACAGCAATGTGGGATCCGAGCCGAGTCTGCAACCTATACCACAGCTCATGGCAAAGCCAGATCCTTAACCCATTGAGCGAGGCCAGGGATCGAACCTGCATCATCATGGATGCTAGTCAGATTTGTTCCTGCTGAGCCACGACGGGAACTCCCATAAATAATTACTCTTAACCAGCAGACAGCATTGCTAATAACGTCCCTCTATGAACCATAATATGATTTTTATGTTGATTTGAGGTTGTCGTTTGGCTACTTGCCACCAAATACTAAAAATGCTTCAGAGACTGCTGTCCATCTCCCCTTCTCAGACATTAGCAAATGTGCCCCCAACTCCTCAAGGAGCCCCCTAGGGGCTCTGAGGACCCTGGAGAACTGAGTGATCTCCTACAGCAAATTCCACTCTGGAGACTTGCTAAACAAGAAAGTTTTCCAAACTGGGCTGGAGCAGAGTAAACCTGAACAGCAGTACGATGACAGCACAGCTCCTATTCCTCAGCATAGAAGGGTACCTGTGCATGTTTTCTAGACTGTCCATTCACCTCTGTCGACCTCATCTCTCAGCGCACTAGTGTTGCCTTTGAAACAAAAATGATGCCCTGGCCCTTCTCCCAACCAATTAAATCTGACTCCCGGGGATGGGCTCTGGCATAGGTAGCCTGTAAAGCTCTCAGGTGATTCCGATGTGCAGCCAGGCCTGAGAGACACTGCTCTGGCATGAGGCGCTTGGCTCCCGGTAAAATGCATCTTCTTTGCTTGCCCTACCAGCACTTAAGGCCAATCTTGGACATTTATACCCCAGAGCAAATAATTTCAGAAAAGGAGACTTGACAAGAGAGAGAGGAGAAAAAGAGAGCGACACAGTGTGAGGGCTGCAGGTTTGACAATACACATAAGCCTCCCAGTTTTTCCCACCTTTTGACCATTTAGCTCTTCTTGGTGTAGGGTGGGGAAGGGCAGGGAAGGACTGTGAGCTTCTGGGGATGAAGGGAGCCTCTGACCCACAGGTGGCAGTTGAACTCTGGGCTGCATCTGACATTTTGCTTGGCCTGCAGAGTGGCTGCATGTGGCAATTAAAAAAAAATGGGATGGCCAATCTCTAAAAGTCAGGTTTCACATGAACACGTTCTCCAAGTTGATGGTGTTTGATAGAAGACTTGGTGCAAGACCAAACAATGCATGTCTGGGTGCAGAGTCACATCTCCTGTAGCCAGGTGACTCCATTCTTTAGGGCAATGACTCAATAAAATATGATTTTAAAATGTTTCCTTTGAATTTTGGTTTCACCGTTTGAGAAAGAGAGTATCCACATAAAGGGGGACTTCATATCAACTCTTTAGATTCCTTCCCTTAGGTCTTCTAAGGCGGGGCTAGAAAGGCTGTTTGGCTTGAGAGCATGCAGTCCTGGGGGAGTCTGGATTTTGCTGTGGAACTTGGGGCTTTGTCTTAACTTCTCTGCTTCTGAGCATCCCCATCTATGGGAGAACAGAACCTCATAATTTCTAAGGGTCTACGGGCTTCTTGGGATTCCAACACGATGAGAATAGAATGGAGACAACTTAAATTTAAGAGTAGCTTGTGGGTAAAGGTGAACCTGTAAGTCAGGGTATGAGTGTCAGCACTGAAACGCTAAACCTACACAGTCTGGGAGGCCTGCGAGGAAAGAGCAGGAACAACGGTGTAGAAACTACTGTGACATGCAAGTTTCAACCATCCAAACTGGCCAAAGGTAGAATGGGTGGGCTTGGGAGGGAGCGAGTGCTCCGTCACTGCGGATGTCCATCCCAGACAAGGCAGCCACTGGGAGGAGATGTTGTAGGAAGCAAAGGGTGGACAAGTCCCTTCCCAACACTTCGAGACAGTGGGAGGAAGCAGGGAGCCCCTCATCCACCTGTTGTCCTCAGAGTGTGGCTCACTGGGACATGCTCTGCCCACAGAAGGGATGGCAGCCTCTTGGTTGTTTTTAAACACTGTATTTTTTTTTTTTATAATTTCTTAAAAATATTTACGACAGTAAAGGTCGTACTGTGTGACAGGGGACAGATGCCTTTGATGTATCCCCCTTTCATTGCTACCTCAAAACAAAGTTAAGGCATAAATTACTTGGCTGGGCACCAGGTGTGCCTCTTGTCCTCGGGGTGCCATCATTGGTGATACCATTCGTCCCATGGGCTGGCAGATCGGACATTTGCCACCGAGGTTGCACAGGCTCCAGAGGTCCCTGCACCAGCTTTATCTGTGCTTTCCAGAGAGGAGCTCTCAGCGCCGATCCAGCCCTTCTCTCGGGCACGGGTGATGGTGGGCGGAAGGGGGGGATGGGAGGGAGGGTGCGTGTGTGGAGGGAGGAGGCGAAGCAGAGAGGGGAGGCTCCCCACCCCTACCCTTGCCTCTGGGCCGGGCCATTGCGTAGGGAAGCATGAAGCCCTGGGGATTGTGCCGTCTGCACGCTTTAGCAGGGCACCCTGAACAAAAGCAGTGGAGGAGTGGGAGTCACAGGCCGGCAGTGGCCGTGAGCACTGTGGGAGGGGGAGGGGGTGGAGGTCAGTGTGAAAGCGTGGTGGGGGTGGGGGTCGGGGGGAGGGCCCACCCACCTCCCCATCTCGGTGGGCACCCTGTCTCCTAAGCCCCAGCGGCCCGTCTGTCACATTCTCTGCATCCCAGAGTCTGTCTTCATCCGGGGCCAGCAGCCGTCATCGCCAAGTCTCTCACTCAGGGGGCCTCCGGGGACCTACCTCCAGCCTGGGGAAGGGGTGGGATGTCTCTGGAGCCATGGGCAGGCAGCTTGAGGGAGGGAGGACAGCGCAGAATGCAGATCTGTTGTCCCATGGGGTCCTACAGGAACTAGGGGCCTGGGGAGCGCAGAGTGGGCTTTTGTAGTCTTGCTCTCTGGGTTTCTTCTGAGGATGGGGTGGTGGCGAATTCCTAGCACCATAGTGGTGGGGGCAGCAAATGCCCCTACAGAGCCTGGGGGCAGCTGTGTGGTGTACCTCGGGAGAGGTCCCTTTAAATCCCTAGGGATCTGTGTTGGAGGTGCCTCGGCCTCCCAGTAGGACAGTCCCTCTTCAAACTGGCTTGAGTTCCTTTCGGGAGGAGCAGACTCGGTCTCTCAAGAGATGAGGTCAAGTGGAAAGTGAGCTGGCGTCCTCTCCACCCCAGCTCGGTGGGCCACGGGCCTGGGCCTGCACCCCGCCTGGGCCCGCGTGCTGGCCCCCGTCAACTCACAGCCTCCTCCGGAGCCTCACTCCAGCACTTTGGGGGTGGGATCCAGGCCGGGCTCCCTCCTGCGCTTGGCGCTTTTAAAGAAGCCGAGCTGTGGGGAGGCACGGGGCACATCTCAGGAGTGGGCAGGGTGGACAAGGCCTGCCTCCCCTTCCTGCTCTCCCTCTGCCAACCCTCCTCAGGCTTCTTTCCTCCCTGAAGGCCCAGCTCTCCCCCACCAACCACGACGCTGCGCAGTGGGCCACTTCAACCCTAACAGGGAACCACGTGTCAGGAAGCCAGCAGTCGTGCTGATGCTGCCCCAGTCAACACTCTCACTGGGCTTCCCTCCCCTCATCTGTAACAGGAGGAGACCAGGGTTCTTTTGTTTCTGTTTTGCTTTTTAGGGCCACACCTGCGGCATATGGAGGTTCCCAGGTTAGGGGTCCAGTCAGAGCCACGGCTGCTGGTCTATACCACAGCCACAGCAATGCTGGATCCGAGCCGCGTCTGTGACCTACACTACAGCTCATGGCAACGCTGGATCCTTAACCCACTGAGTGAGGCCAGGGATGGAACCCACAACCTCATGGTTCCTGTGTATCTGCTTTTTCTTCTGATCAGAGGAACCCTAGCCTTCATCAGGTTCTCAGAGGGACCTGCCATGGGTTGAGTGCCCCCTGGTGGCCCTGGCCAATCTGCCTCCGTGGCTGGCAAGCTCTGGGGAGGAGGCTGGATGGATACCAGTCCCGTGTGGAAGAGAATATGGGGACTGGCCACAGAGCTCAGAGGCCGGAGCCCCAGGCCTGGACAGCCAGGATGCTGTTCCCCACCCCCACCCCGAGGGGGCCCTCACCTTCCACAGCGCCAGGACCAGCAGGGCCAGCAGCAGGAGGCCCCCCAGGGTGCTGCCCACGATGATCCAGATGGGGATCTGGGAGTCTTCTTGCTTGGAGATCTCAAACGTGATCTGCAAGGGGAGCAGTGGTGGCCAGGTCAACAGCACTGCTGTCGAGGGGCCCAGATGGCAGCATGGGGCAGGGAAGGAGGGCGGGAGGGAGGCAGCTGGCACCTGGTGGGAGAGCTGCATCCCCTTCCTCAGGGAGATGCTGGAGGGTGGGTGGCACCCAGCCAACAGAGAGGCCTGCACAGTGGACATGTGTGTTAAGTGACCAGGTGATCCCCTGGCCTCTTTGAGACACCACCTTCTGCCTTCAGCCTCAGGCCACTCCACTGTCCCTGGATTCTCCTTCTATCACATGGGCTCCTCTTTCTTGTTGTCTTTGCTTCCCTGCCATCTCCTAAACTTCTGACTGTTGGTGTGACCCATGGTTCTGTCCTCGGACCTCTTCTTTATCCATAGTCACTCCCTGGTGAGCTTGGCGCTGACTTAGAGAGTAGGTACAGGGGTCACGGTGCCCAGGGTCCATGCTGCTTTTAGGGGCCCACAAAAATGTTCTGATTTCTTTTAAAGTTAGAATAAAAAAATGAATATGATCATGCCTTTATGCAGACTGAATCATAAAATAATAATTAAAATTTTTTTCTAGTATGGAGGAAGGTTCTGCAAGCAAAAGTGCCCTGGGCAAACTCACTCAGGCCTCGGGCTGTGACCATCTTATGCTGAGGATGCTCTCACACTTCTACCTTCTAGTGGGTCTCTCCACTCCATCCCAGACTCCTATCCAACTGTCTGCTCAGGCTGCCTAGCATCTTCAACCATCCCAGAACAAACTCTTTTTTAAAAAAATTTTATTATTATTTGTCTTTTTGCCCTTTCTAGGGCCACTCCCAAGGCATGTGGAAGTTCCCAGGCTAGGGGTTGAATCAGAGCTACAGCTGCCTGCCTACACCACAGCCACAGCAACGTGGGATCCCAGATGCCTCTGTAACCTACACCACAGCTCACAGCAACGCCAGATCCTTAACCCACTGAGCAAGGCCAGAGATTGAACCTGCAACCTCATGGTTCCTAGTCGGATTCGTTAACCACAGAGCCACGACGGGAACTCCAGAACAAACCCTTGATCACATTCTTCAGCCTCCAACCTGTTCCTTCAACATCTTTCCCATCAAAGCAAATGGCAGCCTTGTCCTTCCTTGCTCTCGCTTCTTGTATCGGTCACGGACTCTTACTTTCACACCCATAGGGACTCCAGCAAAGTCTATCCGCTCTACCTTTGAAACACCCAGGATGTGGCACCTCCTCCCACCTCCAAGGCTATCTCTTTGGACTGGCACTCTTGTCTTCCACCCAGAGACCACCCCACCCCACCCCACCCCACGTAGCTGCCCAGCTGGCCCTTTGTGTTTCCTCGCCCCCTACCGTCTGTTCTTGGCATAGCAGCCAGAGGAAGGATTTATTCTCTGCTCTTTTGCCATCTCAGAGTGAAAAATAGAGTCCTTGTCCTAGCCTGGGAGGTCCTGTACCTCTGGCCCTGCTTATCTCACCGGTCTCAGCTCCTGCTCTGCCCCTTGCTCTACTCCAGTCCTCCAGCCACCTGGCTGCCAACATGCCCAGCACATGCCTGCTGTTGCAACTTTGCACTGCTGTTCCTTCTGCTGGCAGGGCTGTGCCAACCCCATCACGTGGCACCACTGCAATCGTCCTGGTCTCTGTCTGCTGTCCCTTTATGGGAGAGGCTTTCCTCCATCTCTCTGTATAAACGAGCACCCCCTCGTCTCCACCCTTAGGCGCCTGAGTTTTTCTGAGCAGAACTCATTACCACCGTCACTGTATATATTTGTCATGGCCTCTTCTTCCCCATCTGCAGTGTCAGCTCCAGGGAGAGCCGGGGCTTTATCTGTTTTGCTCACTACTGTATCCTCAGTGCCTGGAAGAGTGCCTGGGCCGGAGCAGGAGCTCAGTCATGGTGCTGAAAGCCTGAATGAACACACCCCGAGACAGCTTGCCTGCTACTGACTCTATTCAACTCGAGGCAAGCCTCCTCCCCCGCGCCTCATCTCACACAGCCTCAGTATCACATCTGAAAAATGGATGTGGGGACACATCTCACAGTGCTGAGGATAACATGGGATGTGTCTGCTGTGACACATAATAGATGGCAGGTCCCTTCTACGCTCTCTTTCCATCCCTGAAGGCTGGGACCTGCCCCTGCCTTCCCACACCTGCACCTTGCACAGAGCCAAGCCAATAGGAGCTTAAATTTGGGGTTGCTGGGTTTCCAAAAAAGAAAAGAGGCATCCTGAGGGTATAAGAGGGGTTTTGGGTGGCAGGGGGTGGGAGTGGAAGGAGAAGGAGAAATCACTTAAGCTAGTAAATGACAGATGAACGAGTGTGGAGAGAAGGGTAGTTTGTGTGTGTAGGGAAGTGCCTGAACCACAACTCTTGTCACCTGGCTGCCTGGAAAATTCTTACGTGTCTCTCAAGATTCAAGTGGACTGTCTCAAGAAAGCTTTCCCTAGATGGTCCTTGCTCTGATCACCCCTTACCCTCAGGACCTGGGCTCACCCCCCGATTGCACCCACACTTTGTTGTCCTCATCCCCTTTTCTGCCTAATTCATCCCTGTATCCCTTGGGAGGCCTGAGTCATAGGGGGACCCCCAACAAACACTGAAGAATGAACAAACCACTTCTTGGGTAGGTCCCCTGAGTGCTGCTTCTGGACCTCTTTGGGTTTTTTTTGTTTGTTGTTTTCTTTTTTGCTTTGTTTTGCTTTTTAGAGCTGTAGCTGCCAGCCCACGCCACAGTCACAGCAATGCCAGATCAGAGCTGCATCTGAGACCCACACTGCAGCTTATGGCAACACGAGATCCTCAACCCACTGAGCGAGGCCAGGGATCAAACCTGTATACTCATGGGTAACAGACGGGTTAGTAACCTACTAATCCACAGTAGGAACTCCTGCTTCCGGGCTTTTGCACCTGCTACCCCTCTTCCTGGCACGCCCCCTCCTTGGAATCTGTGTTTGTATTTTATTTATGTCTGGCTTCTTGAGCTGGCCCATTCTGCTCTCCAGCATTTCCTGGGGCAGCGGGTTAACTGGGTATCTGATGTGGGCTGCTCACCTGGAGCCCCGGCTGCACTTTGGGGATGTGGCCAGTGGAGGGCAGCAGCATCCCATGTCCAGGATGCCTGGCTCCTTCCAGAGGCCTGGGCTTTTCAAGACCCTATTTCTCATCTTCCCAGAGAGCACCGCACGGAGCCTCACACCTTTCCTGGACCCTGATTCAAGCTGGTCTGATCTGTGACAGTCTGGTTTTACCCAATTCAAAAAGCATCCCCGTGCAGAGACATCTCACAACCCTGGTCTTCATACATTCAATTCACTCCAGACTCTATTCATTAGATTTCAGGAGGGGATGGATGGGGAGGGAAGGGTTGGCTGGCCACGCTAGGCTGCCAGCCTGCTAAGACCCAGCCTTGCCACTGAGGCAGGTAGGCAGGCAGGCCTGGGCTACATGTCCACTTCCTCTAGTGTAAAACACACAGGTGTCCCTCCTTCCTCTGCCTCCATGGGGCTGTTGCAATGAAGAGCCTGGTAGCCCTAGGCACAGGGTGAGTGCCTATTTCTGGCCCCTCCTCCCCACTTTTGCCCCTAACAGCCTGTTGGTCTCTATTTTCCCTCTCCTCTGATGCTGCACCAGCCACTGGCAAGCCTGTCCCTCTCTCTCCCGCAGGGGGTGTAGGGAAACTCAAGGGGAAGGGGCACCCGCTCCCCAGTTGGCCTGGCCGAGCCCAGGTCTGCCGGGTTCCCAGGTGCTCACCTGGCGGCTGGGATCCTCCTCTCGGAAGATGAAAGGGCTGTGGAACTGCCTCTGCAAGGCTGCGAGGACCGTGATTCTCATCAACTTGTACTTGAGCTGTGTAAGCAGAGGCCTCGTCAGGAGGTGGCCCCTCCCCATGGGGGAGACTCCTCAGCACCTGCCTCCTCCAGCCTGGGCCCAAGCTCTACTTACTGCTTTTAGGGACCTCAACCACAGGTTCCCCAGCAGATGGAAATTGATTTCCTGGTTGGGGGCCAGCCTCACGTTGCAGTTGATGGAGACGACGTCAGAGTTGCTGTGATTCTGAAAGAGGTGAGTCTTAGGGTGACCAGGGGCTTGGCCACCAGAGAGATGGCTCAGCTGCCCAGCTTGACCAAGTGGGGTTTTGCTCCTGGGGAAGGAGGGGCAGAGGACGGGAGGCAAGGAAGGAGGTGGGGGACACATGGGCTGGAGCTGCCAGCGGATGGCTGGAGGACAAGGTAAAGATGGTATATATCTTTTTTTTTTTTTTTTTTTTTTTTTTGTCTTTTTGCTATTTCTTTGGGCTGCTCCCGCGGCATATGGAGGTTCCCACGCTAGGGGTCTAATCGGAGCTGTAGCTACTGGCCTACGCCAGAGCCACAGCAACGTGGGATCCGAGCCGCGTCTGCAACCTACACCACAGCTCACAGCAACGCCGGATCATTAACCCACTGAGCAAGGGCAGGGACCGAACCCGCAACCTCATGGTTCCTAGTCGGATTCATTAACCACTGCGCCACGAAGGGAACTCCAAAGATGGTATATATTGATGCCCCATTTGAAGTTGTGCAGAACTGGCTGTATTCCAGGAACAGAACTTTGGTTTACTGTTAGGAGGCCTATAAATATTATCACCATACAAACACATTAAAGGGCAAATGATAAGATTATTGCAACAGACGCAGAAAAAACATTTTAGGAAATCTAACTTCTGTTTATGATAAAAACTCCCAGGGCGCTTCCTGAATCTGAATAAGAGCATTTATGGAGAAAAAAAAAATAAATCTATGGAGGAGTTCCCGTTGTGGCTTGACAGGACTAGCAGTGTCTCTGAAACCCTGGGATGCAGGTTCGATCCCTGGCCTGGTGCAGTGGATTGCAGCAGCTGTAGTATAGATCACAACTGCAGCTCAGGTCTGATCCCTGGCCTGGGAACTCCATGTGCCGTGGGGCAGCCAAAAAAGAAACAAGAAATGTGGAGTTCCTGTCGTGGCTCAGGGGTTAACGAAACTGACTAGCATCCATGAGGATGTGGGTTCGGTCCCTGGCCTCACTCAGTGGGTTAAGGATCTGGCGTTGCTGTGAGCTGTGGTGTAGGTCACAGATGAGGCTCGGATCCCATGTTGCTGTGGCTCTGGTGTAGGCCGGTGGCTATAGCTCCCATTCGACTCCTAGCCTGGGAACCTCCATATGCCACAGGAACAGCCTTAAAAGACAACAAGGCAAAAAAAGAAAAAGGAAGAAAAAAGATGCAAAAACCTATGGCAAGTATCACATTTCATAACAAAAAATTAAAAATAATTCCTTTAAAATCAGGATCAAGACAAGACTGTCATCATTTCTATTTACCATTTGCCCTGGAGGTCCCAGCCAGAGCAATAAGATGAGGAAAACAATTTAAAAGGATTGAGTGGTAAAACTAAAGCTAATACTACTTGCTGATAATACCACCCTAATAGAAAACCCCCACAAATCATCAAATAATTAGAATGCATGGGGTTAAACTTATTTGTGTTGCTCTCGAGCAGCCACCTCACCTCACCCAAGCTCAAGTCTTCAGTAAAGTGACAACACTCTAAAGATGCTTTCTGTGAGAACTTGTTCAGGGAAATAAAATGAAAGCAGCTCAGATTTTTGTTTGGGTAAAGACTAGCAAAGGCAACCTCAGAAACTGGTATGTGGAGACAGAGGCAGCTTTGAGAATGGAAACCTGGACCCCAGCTGGTGTCTTGGGGACGGCTTCAGGAGTTGCAGCTGGACTGCCTTCCGTCCCCGGGCAGGTGTAGGGAGGCCCTGGCTGACATGGTCCGTGTCTCCAATACAAGCCCCGTGTGGTGTGGCTCCTCTTCCCTCTGCCTGTTTGTATCCCACTGGTCCTTTCAGACGCAGAGGCAAGTCCACGATCCCCGCTCCTTTACCCAACGGGGTATGCTCCACCGCTTCTCCCCTGATGCGTATCCCAGCCTTGTTCCCTGGCTTCTTTGCACTTGATCCCGTGTAAGCGCAAGAAGTATCCTTTCCTTATTCTGTTTCTCTCTTGGTTTGAGGCTGACATGGAGGTGCTCAACAAGCTCTTATTGACAAGTTATTGCACAAGGAGAGAAGCCTCGGAGCGCAGGCAGCCCCCTTCTCCTCATCCCCCGGGGCTCTTGGCAGCTGGCGGGGGAGGGTGGGGAGGACAACACTCACCAGCTGTGGGGCACGACTCAAGTCTTCCTCTGTCGGGGTGCGCCGGTACTCAGTGCTGTTCCCCCAGACGTTACAGGACGTGTTGGCCTGCACAAGGACACACGCACCCAGCCTCACCACCAGCACTGGTAGACTCGGTGTCCCAGACACGGTCCTCTCTCCTCCTCTTCCCAGAGGAGGCCCAGCTGGCCCTGGGCCCGGGAGAAGGAGCTGAGGTCTGGGGACTTGGGGACACACCTAGGGCTGTGTCTGTCCCCCCCCCCCCGCCCCAAGCCGGCACCCCCTGGCCCGGGTACCTGGTCAGTGAAGAAGTCTCTCAGCAGCAGCAGCCGGTTGCCGCCCCTGGTGGCGATGGGAACGGTGATCTTCATCATCACTCCGTGGATGGGGAACAAGCCCAGGTTCTGGATCTGTGGCCGGGATGGGGAGGAGTCCGTCAGGGGTAGAGGATGAGGTCCAGCAGGGCAATCCTCCCAGCCAGCCCTGGGAAACTGGCCCCTCCAAACCCCCAGGCCTTTTCATGGTGGAAGCTCTAAAGCTCTTCCAGACCTTGGCTGGGGCTGCAGGGATGAACATGCCTGAAAGGTGAAAGGGCTGCGCTCCTGGAGGCTAAGGGGGCCACTGGGGGCTGTGAGACTGAGAGCACGCATTACTGAGAGCAAGGGTTACTTCCCCTTTTCACTTCTCTTGGCCCTGCTGGCCCTAGACAGAGGTCGGAGTGGAGATGGTGACAGCAATTCATTTCTTAGGAGATATAATCCTTAATTGCTAAAGCATATACATCGGGAGTTTGCATTCTAGCCACAACACATTTGGTGTTACAGCTGCAGTGATTACAAGCAGGGCTTTGGAGTCCGGAAGCCTGAGCACATGACCCCAGGCTACTGCCATGGATGAGCTGTGTGGCCTTGGGCAGTTACTAAACCTCTCTTGGATGAGCCATCAAGGCACTTGTGTGTTTCTAGCTGTCTTCCTGCCCCAGCTCTCGCCCAGTAGTTCAGGACTGGGGAGATCACAGGACCCACCACAGCAGAGACTCTAAGCTGCCTCCTTATTCTCCTTCTCCCTCCTTCCTTAGTGACAGAAACTAAGACAAAAAGGCACATTTCCTAACTGCCCTTACAGCCAAATCACACTGTGCTGGTCAACGAGAGGTAACTGGAAGTGCGAGGAACTGCCATGATGTTTCCTTAGTAGGGAGGAATCTGGCCTGCTCTTTTTCCCTTCCTTCTGCCTGGAATGAGAACATGATGGCTGGAGGTGCAGCCACCTTGGACTATGAGGTGAACTTGAGAGGCTGATAATCACATGTTGAGGATGGAGGCACAGACAGAAGGAGACCCAATCCTGGATGTCTTGTAAAGATGCCAACTCTGGGCTTCTTTTATGGGAGAGAATAAACCCCAGGGCATCTAGACCACTGTTTTTTTAAATATTTAAATATTATATTCAGTTACACCTCATCTTCACTGACACTTCCTCCCAGTCCAGCCCTGTTATTTTGCAGATGAGAACCGAGAGGCCCAGAGAGGGGAAGGGACTTGCCTAAAGTCACACAGTGAGTGGGTGGAAGGGTTGAGGTCGAACCCCAGGCACTAGCCATGATTCAAGATTCTTCTCTCCCCAAATGGGGGATCCTCAGCTCCCACCTTTCCCTGTTTGCCTGGCTCCCCTCCAGCCTCACCTTGAAAATGCAGTTGAAGGGAGGCCCGATGCCCTGGTATCTCTCCAGCGAGCTGTTGGGCTTGACCTCGTAGTGGCTCAGGCTGCTGCTCCTGCAGGGACAGAGGACAGGGCCACCGTGAGCTCAGTCAGTGTTGGCTAGATGGATAAAGGGATGAAAGAGGGTGTGGGCCTGGGCCCACCTAACCCGAGATCACAATTAGGTTTCCTCTGTGTCTACTGGGCGTACGTGTTGGAAGGATTCTGAGGCTCAGTAGGAACAAACACTAAGGGCAGTTATCAATGTCTGCCTGGGGGTGGGGTGGGTGTGAACCAAAAGAGCCAGTTATTTGCCACCCCTGTCCTTGCCTCCTGCCCAGGGGCATGGCGTCTTCTGATCATGAACATGTACCGTTCTAGCCTCAAGCAGTGGCTGTGAGATGGCCTAAACCTTCTGTCTGTCTGATGCTACCTTCTGACTTCTCCACCCACCTGGGAGCCCTTGGGAGGGGGGCAGCCTGGGGCCAGTGGCAGAACCAGGCTTGTGGGCAATGGGAGCAGCCTGCCCTGCAGGGAGGGGCACTTTCTCACCGATGCTGTTTAGAATTGCTGGTGCAAGGTGGTAATGAAAAGCAGATGGACTTTTAGCAGGTTCTGGAACTGTTTTAAAATTCTCTGCAGACCCTGCCCCCACGTTGAGCCCGCACCTGGGGTGGACACTGCCCGCTCCGGCTTCCTGCTGTGGGGGAGCTCCTTGGGAGCCAGGTCTGTGTTCCCTCCCTCCTCTATGTTGACCCTGCTCTCCCTCCATGGACGGGGGGGCTGCACTCTTGGGGACACACTTGGCTCCATCCCACAGTCCCTTAGCACCAGGGCCCTGGGGCTGCGGCCCACCTGGTAAAGAGGACATCGGCCTCATACTTGAGGTGGAAGTGCAGGAGGGCTGTGTTGTCTTCCTTAGTGCTCTCCTTCTCATCGCTGTCACTGCAAGGAGAGCCGGCAACATGCGGTCAGGAAGGGGCAGCCCTCCCTCCACCCGGCTCACGCGACTGGCTCAGGCAGCAGAAGGGGTCCAGGTCAGGCGCGTCCTGCATCCCAGCTGCCGGAGGGCTGCTGTGCTGGGCAGCCGGCGGGCAGGGCATCTGGGGAGTCTCCCAGGAGGAGAGGGGCCTGGAGGCAGGGGAACTAGAGAGCCCAGCCTTTCCTGCCTTCTTTCTGGGCACAGCACATCTGGCCTTGGGTCGGGGCAGGGGAAGGAGGGGTCCAGAGGCTGAGAGAGCCGTCAGCTTGGTCACAACTGCCTGTGTGCCCTCCTCCTGTGTCCGATGGCCAATCCTATGCTGAGGTCCCCAGGGGAGATGACGCCTTTGGGGAAAGGTGCTGCCCAAGGGAAGAAGGCAAGAGCACCAGGAAGTCACGGCGGAGCATTATCTACCCTTGAACTAGCCCTTCTGAGCTGGTGGCGGGTGGGGTGGAGAGGGCAGTGGCCGAGGGCTTGAGGGCCTTAAAAAGGCCCCGGGAGGGAAATTGAGAGGCATTAGAAGGAGTTTTGTCAAATAAGCTTCCCTTTCCCAGCACCATGAGCTACCGGGGCAAATCATTTTAGATGTAAAAAGATAACAGTTTCTGCCTGTTACAGACACTACGTTTCATTTCCTTTGGAAGAAACACCAGACAGGTGGTTTAGTGAGAAAAGGGATACGTGACACACACAGACACCCCATGTCCCCATCCTATGTCCTATACATGCCCAACTCACAAACACCTGCTGACACCCGTACTGCCAAGGGCATTCACTGCTCTGTGAGAATGGAACTGTTTTCTAAGGGGGAGGCCTTAAGATAGCTTACAAACTTTTGCCTCGTGTCAAGTGAGAATTCCAGCAAAGGGCACAATTTGGCTAACTACTACCAGACACAAGCACACGCTGGTGTGTTTGTTGATCCCTGGTGCTCCTGTGACTGATGACTTGTTCGTGCGTGTGTGTGTGTGTAAATGCTGGTGCTCTGTGTGCCTGTAGTATTTATGTCTCAGGTGTAGTTCTCTGGAGAGTTTATAAGGCTCAGAGCAGCCAGAATCCCTCTTTGCCTCCGTGTGTTTATTACTGACATAGATGATTCGTGGTATCAACCTATAGCCGATTCCCTCAGGAAGGCTATAGGTTGATACCACGGAGACAGACTCACCCAGAGTAAGGGAAGTTCTTTTAAAATTGGAAATTTCGGAGTTCCCTTCATGGCTCGGTGGTTAACGAATCCGACTAAGAACCATGAGGTTGTGGGTTCAATCCCTGGCCTTGCTCAGTGGGTTAAAGATCCGGTGTTCCCATGAGCTGTGGTGCAGGTCGCAGACGTGGCTCAGATCCCTCGTGGCTGTGGCTCTGGTGTAGGCCGGTGGCTACAGCTCCGATTAGACCCCTAGCCTGGGAATCTCCATATGCTGTGGGAGCGGCCCTAGAAAAGGCAAAAAGACAAAAAAAAAAAAAAAAAAAAAATTGGAAGTTTCTTACAGGAGAGTAGTGACCAGGACAGAAAGAGCACTAGATAAGGGGTAGGAAAACTAGTGTTTAGTTTCCAGTTGTACTATTTACATGCTGTGTGTTGTTGGGAAATTCACTCAACCTCTCTGAGCTTTCCTTTTCTTACCAGTGACTCAGGAGGTGGGGTAGGGAATAACCTATCTTAAGGGGCTGTTGTGAGAATTGACTGAGATATTATATGCACAGTGCTTCATAACAGGAGGGCTTTTAAATAACTGCTATATAAAAAGCTACAGACAGGTAAGGGTAATATCGCTTATAGCCAAGCTGCCTAAGAATGAAGATTGGTGGCAGTGCAGCAGGTTGACCAGCACCTGGGTGCTGACCCAGGGCCCTCCCAGGCTGAGGCAGTAAGGGATGGAGTTGGTGGGGGGGGGGGTGTTCCCAACAGCAGAGCAGGGCCAAGAGCAGCAAGCAGGGAGGGAGAGGGAGCGGGCAAGGCCCTGACCTGCCGGCTGTGAGCTGGATCTCCAGGTGGTGCAGGAAGACGGATTTGCTGAACTCAAAATCGAGGCGGAAAGCCACCTGCAAGGAAGAAATTGCTGGAGCTGAGGTGGCCAGGAACTGTCTGGACATTGTCCAGACCAGTCCTGGCCCAGGCTTCCCAGCCCCGGCCCAGGCTTCCCAGCCCCTGTGTCCTCTGGGTGGACCCTGCTGGCACAGAATGGGCTGGGGGAGGGAGGACCAGGTGCTGGAGTGATGTGAGCTGAGCTTGTGGACTGTGGGGAGAATGCAGCCAAGGTCAACAGCTCCCCTGATGGGGCTTCTTGGCTGTGGGGCCAGCCCTCTGCCACCTACTTTTTTATTTTTACCTACAGGCAAAGAGAAGGCAACAAATCCAACTTCAGGCTCTTTCTGCAGGAATTTCTGGGTGGGGGACTTGATGGTTGGAAGAGGAGGTGGCCATCACCTCCATGTGGGGGCCAGAGGTGAGTGGTAAGACTGCCTCATGCACCTTGTTCTTGCGGGTGAACAGGTGTGAGGTCTGGAGAAGGGTGAAGACTGTCCCGGGCTACCCAAGAGGCTAGCAACGCACCTGTCTCCTGGTCTGGTGGTCCTCCCGCCTCTCTGATGGCCCAGGTTCTGGTGCTTCCCTTGGCCTTCACCCAGGATTAGGGCCTGGGTCCCCTGACTGTGCCCTATGGCATCTGACCCTCTATGCTGCCTTCTGTCCCACATGGTGGCAATACTGGGACTTTGCACGGGTCCCTTATGTTCTTCCCAGGTCGGACCCTCACGGGGTTTCCCAAGGAGTCCTCTTGGGGGCCCCCTCCTCCTTGGGCGGCTGCAGGGTCAGGTGGAGAACCTTGGATTGTGTGCTGTTCCCCCTGGGTCTTTACCCAAGAGCTCCTGGTTCCACTAGTGCCTCACCTCAAAAACTACAATCTCACTGTGTCCCACTGGGGAGGTTCTTCTAAGGAGCCCTAATCCCCTCCCCCATGTTCCCCCCACCGCCACCCCCCCTTGCAGACCCTGCTCCTGGGAGCACACTCCTGCTCTCTAGGTGGCTCCTGCTTCAAGCTCTTCTGTCTGATTCCCACTTAACAAGCAGCTTGGCCTCAGTTAGGTCTCCTTTTTTTTTTTTTTTGGCCACACCCACAGCTTGTGGAAGTTCCTGGGCCAGGGATCAAACCTGGGCCACAGCTGTAACCAGAGCCACAGCAGTGACACTGCCAAGTCCTTAACTGCTAGGCCACCAGGGAACTCCTTTATAAAGTATTTTCATTAATTTTTTGGCCTTGGTGTGCAGTGGCTTGATGTAGGATCTCAGTTTCCAGACCAGAGATTGAACCCAGGAACAGTGGTAAAGGTGCTGAGTTCTAACCACTAGTAGGTCCTCTCTTGCAACAGAACCTTCAGTGGCTGCCTACTGCCTGGGCTGATGGGCAAATGCCCCTATAATCTGGAGTCTACCTTCCTTTTCTGGTAATTTGCTTCTCCCTTCCCTACACTCTTCACTTGTACTTTAAAGCACATGGTAGGTGTTCAAGAAACGTTAATCTTTCTCTCCTTCTCTCCCCAGGTACAGCACAATGACAGGCGCTGGACATTTTAAAAATGTGTTAGGGAGTTCTCATCATGGCACAGCAGAAATGAATCTGACTAGGAACCATGAGGTTGCAGGTTCAATCCCTGGCCTTGCTCAGTGGGTTAAGGATCTGGCGTTGCTGTGAGCTGTGGTATAGGTGGCAGACATGGCTCAGATCCTGTGTTGCTATGGCTGTGGTGTAGGCCGGTGGCTACAGCTCTGATTAGACCCCTAGCCTGGGAACTTCCAAATGCTGTGGGTGTGGCCCTAAAAAGACAAAAAAAAAAACAAAAACAAAAAAACAAAAAAAAAAAAACAAAAAACCCCACAAAAAATGTGTTAGGATACAGGACACTGGGATGACTGTCCAGGAGGAGGTGGGAGAGTGGTGGGTGGGAATAGTAGGATTCCCCTGAAGGGAAAGGAGGGCCGGTGCTCTCCTGGGGTGGGTGCCCAGCCGCGGGGAACGGCTCACTGGTAGGTCATTTTAATGTCATTTCATGGGAGAAAAAACTAGCCTACTTAAAAGCCACTCTCAGGCCCCTCCATCCCTCCCAGTCCCCCCTCTGTTCACCTCCATTTCTCTTTCTCGCCTGTGCCTCCTGCCCCCACCCCTGGTCCCACCCCATGCCGCCCCAGCTTCAACCTTGGCCTTGGCCCGGAAGAAGGGGTAGCTGACGTTGCAGACTTTCCTGTGGAGCCTCTTCTCCTCGTTCACACACTCGATGCTGCCGTCCGAGTCATCCTGGGGTGGGTGGGAGCATCACGGGCAGCAGTTAGGTAAGGCCCGTGACCCAGGACTGGGGGCCACGCTTGCCTCTGCCCCCCAATTGCCCATCTGAAGCTGCAGCATGGGCCGCAGATGCTGGGCCCCCCTAGGGGCTTGCGTGTGTGGTTCCAGTTCAGTAAGTATGGTGGGGGCCCAGGGCAGGGGTGTGGGACTGGCTCAGTGGGGCCAGGTTGTGGAGAGCAAGCAGGTGCCCACATATATGCTTGGTCACTCTCTCTGTATCAACCCCCGAGGCAGGACTTCTCATCTGGCCTTATGGTGGAGACACTGAGCCCCAGAGATGGGAGGTAACTAGCTCAGAACACCAGAAAGTGGCTTCCTCCACTTGATATCCTCTTGTTGGATGGTAGGGGTGGGGGAGAGGAAGTGGGGGGGTGCAGACCTCCAGATCAATGAGAACATCTGGGAGAAGGCTGTACACAGGTATCTTTGAGCTCCCAGGTGATTCTAATGGGCAGCCAGGCCCCTCTACCTGGACCCCTCCTTTCCCGGCTCTGTGTGTCTCTTCAGGCAGGCCAGGCAGGCTGCCAAGGTCTCACCTTCTGGATCAAGCTAGCAAACTGCAGGTTTGCTGACTGTGAAATATTGAGGACTGTGCTGTAGGCGTTCTCGCCCTTGTTCTCTAGCAGGGCCTCCACGGCCACGCGCCGCCTCGTGCTCTCTATGATGAAAACCGTGGTGTCAAAGGACAGTGTGTAAGCAGAGCAGTCCTGGGCGGGCTTCCGCAGCACCCTCTGGCAGTACTCCCTGCGGGACAGAGACCGGCAGGGATCAGGCACGGGGAATGGGGAATGCAGGGGGGGTCCTCACCACACAGGTGTCACCTCTCCAATCAGCGTGTTTCCCTTTTGGCGCTGGCTGCCAGGAAGCTCAGAGTTCAGTTTGGCGACAATCCTGCTTATTAGCCTAGATGGTCAGAATCTGCATCCTCATCTTTCTACAAGGTTTGGATGTGTTATTTCTATCTATTGTACATGTAGCTTTGATCTAGTCATCACATAGGTGGATAAAAGTTGAACATAAATCATGCGAAAATATATAAATTTAAAATAGGGTCATTATTTTTCCTTGTCTCTAGTTGATTTCTTCCAGGAGACTGTGCTCCATCCTCTGCTAATCTCCTTAGCATTGAGCCCAGGTGGCCAGTCGGTGGACCTCAGGGGTCACCGAGTCTGGGATGGGCGGCTGAGCACTCAGAACTCCAGATCCTCAGTATCCACCTTTTATCTGTTTGGTAATGTGGGCTCCAGAGAAAGGATTCTGTTTCTAATCAAAGTTTAAGGAGGCTGAAGTAGACTAACAGCATTCATTTTACAGAGGAGATAACTGAGGCTCCGAGAGGGCAGGGGTCTTGCCTGAGATCACCCAGGAGTTAGAGGCAGAGCCTGAGCTACACCCATGCTCCAAGTTCAGTGTTTGGCCCATGCTGCCTATTGAAAAGCATGTGCAGGATTGTTCTCCAGGGCCCTGGGAGCCCAGATCCACTAGGAGGGGAGGGAAAAGAGTCAGGGTGGGGGCAGGGAGGAGATGACTCACATGGCTGTGGGCAGGTCACTGCGGGCATCCAGCAGGAGGTCAGGGACACAGTGCTCATCCTCATTGCAGCCATTCCAGAAGGGCACCTGGGCCAGGGAGAGACCGCCATGGGTGGCTGGATAGGGGACCCGCCCTGCATCCAGCCCCTGTCTTTGCTGTGGGCTATGCCTCACCCCCACAGCTCACCAGCTCCTCTCTCTGAGGTGCTAGACATGGGCTTCACTGTTTCTGTCCTTTTCATAGATGCTTTTTCTCCTGCTTTTGCATAGATACTCTTTTCTTTAGAACCTGGCTGAAAACTCAGCTCCTCCAGGGTTCCTTTCAGTCCCTAGCTGAGCTGGTAGCACAAAACACCCATTCATCCAGTGCCACACTGATTGATCATTTACTGTGGGGAGCAAGCTCTCTGGGACTGGGGACATAGGACGAGGAAGATTCAGCCTCTGCTCTCAGCTCATGGGGAAGATTCGTGTATGAACAAATAATTAGTGCGAAATGTGCAAAAAAAAAAATCTGTATAAGGACTAGAAGAGGAAGAAAGGAGGAAACAATTATTTTGGTCCATGGGTGGTTGGGAAGGCTTCAGGGACGTGACAGTAGGTCAGTGTTCTGAAGGATGACAGAGTTGGCTGGATGGAGGAGGGGGAGAGGGAAGTCTGGAAGGAAGGACGAGCCTGTGCAAAGGTCATAAGGCATGAGACAGCATGGTCAGTCTGGGGAATGATGGCTCTGCAGGGCCGGTGTAGTAAGAGGTGCAGGAGATGGAGGGATAGGCGAGTCATGTCACTGCTTTTGGCTGGGAGTGTCCTCTGTCTTCCCAGACCTGCGTGTTGAAGGCTCCCTCTGGCTGCTGGAAGGTTCAAGAATAGAGGCAGAGAGAGCACTGAGGAGGCTGCTGCAATGTTCATGCAAGAGATGATGATGAGACGACGATGACGACAACGGTGTTGGGGTGGTAGTGGGTGTGGAGGGGGAAAAATAGGTTAGGGATTTCAGAGCAGCAGGACCTGGAGCTTGTCAGGACTAAGGAGAAAAGGGTCTGGGTGTTGAGTTTCCTTTTTCTGGAAGGAAAATGTCTGGAAGGGTGGCCCGCCATTCACTTATAAATTGTGCAGTTACACGGAGTTGTGTGGGGCACATGGAGTTTGCAGTGCCTGTGGCCCATTCAGGGGATGTGCTCAGCAGGTGGTGGGTGGCCAAGTCTGGACCTGAGGAGCAAAAGCGTCTCCAAGAGCACAGCCAGGGGTCTCTTCCATTCCCTAAAATCTCAGAGGCGAGCTCCCTGGCCCTCATTAGATCCACGTACTCTTATTTCAGACAAATTTATATCAAGACCGCCCCTTGGCCTCCCCCATCACATGGTGGATTTGTAGCTTGAAGTGGGCACACTGCAAAGGCAGCCAGTAAGGAGGACAGCAGAGCCACACAAAGGAGGGCAAAGCCAGGCACTCAGGGATGGGTCATGGCTCAAGACTCTCTGGGGGATTCTTGGGGGAGTCACTATATTCCAGAGCCTGTGTTCATCTTAGTGATTTCAAGTCTCCAGTGAAATACCCAGCACCCCCGCTCAGCATACTGTTTAAGAAATGTGAAAATTATGTAATAACCTTCAGAAAAAATTCTATCCACTTGATTAAAAGGGATAATTTAATATGATGAGAAACTGCTACACTCAACTGCATGCTCATTCCTTCAAGAGGCAAGATGTCTGATATCAGAACAATTCTGGGCATGGAACAGAAGCTAAAGGAGTTCCTGCTGTGGCGCAGCGGAATCTGACTAGGAACCATGAGGTTGTGGGTTTGATCCCTGGCCTCGCCCAGCAGGTTAAGGATCTGGCATTGCTGTGAGCTGTAGTGTAGGTCACAGAAGCGGCTCAGATCTGGCGTTGCCGTGGCTGTGGTGTAGGCTGGCAGCTGTAGCTCCGATTAGATCCCTAGCCTGGGAACCTTCATATGCTGTGGGTGCGGCCCTAAAAAAAAAAAAAAAAAAAAAAAAAAAGAAGCTAAAGAAGAATTTGTAGCAAAGACATGGGAAGAATGGAAGAATGTTTCTAATTTGCTGGGGGCCAGAAATCTGTATTAGCAAGATTTTGAGACAGTTAGCTGCTACCCAAAGGCCTTGGTAATATGCCCAGACTGACTTTTTCAGCTCTATTTCTCACCCTTTCTCTACACATCTCTTCACCCTGCTTGTGCCCAAGTCCACACCTTGGCTACACTGTCAGCTTTCCAAGAATAAAAGCCCACCGTCCCCATCTCTGCATATCTGAATCACGCCTTTTCTAAAGGTCCAGGGGAAAGCCACCTCCTCCAGGAAGTCCCCCTGCCCTATCATCTGACTGCCTGGTAACACTATGAGCTTACTCCCGTCTCTGACTTGGCCTATGACCCTTGTCATCACCTTGTATCCACATCATCAGGGTCAGAGCAGAGAGTACTCTGTACCTTCACCTGCATCATGGGCTTTGACATGCCGACAGAATGAGTGACAGGTACTCATTCATTTGCTGTGGTGGCTTTGTAATTACTGTGATGGGAAAAAATATTAAGACTCAGTATATCCAGCTCTCCCCATCTCTGAGCTCACTAATGAAGATTCCAGCTTTGCCAGGCCAGTGTCCCCCCAGCCCCACCCCCCCTTGCCCCCACCCCTGGCCGAACTATATGTTAAGATAGCCTCTCTTATGTGTTCGTGATGCAGAATCAGGAGATGAGGGAAGGTGTGAAGATTGGGGGGTGGGCGGTGGGATGCAGGAGGTCTGGGACGAGGGATGCTGGAGGAGGTGAGGGAGCTAAGAGGGGAGAATGAGAACAGATGGGGGATTTTCAGAAGCCTTGCTGATGACAATACAGTTCTTTTATGTTGAAGAATTTACGAGCAAGCACGTGAGTAATTCTGAAATTGTCGTTTGCCGGCTGGATTCTATATAATTCCAAGACATGGCTCGAAGGCTAGACCTCATAGGTCACGGTCCTAAGAGCACTGTGGTATATTTTAAAGTTGCTTCCTAAATCCTCAGGGATTCTTTTGCCTGCTTTCCTAGCACGGCTCAGACAGAATTGAGGACAGCTCGATGTTTTCTTTGTGTGGGATTTATATGGAGCTGCAGATGCAGGGAGCATCTGAATATTAGATACCAGAAAATTCCGATGCCCCCAGAGCTGGGGATTAGAACATATGGTCATGGGTGTGCGCAGATGAGGCTGGAACCACTTGGTTTGGGGATACCTGGAGCAGGCTTGGAGAAGTGTCTATTAATCAGTCAATCATTCCATGAGCACAGACCAGGCTCTAGAGGTTGAGTCACTCTCTCTGGCCTCTAGTATCCTTGGCTGTAAATGAGGGAGGTGGGTGACTGAGAACGAAGGTCCCTCTGGGCCTGTGGGTCTCGGGACCCACTCCGTGCTCACCCTCGCTGGGGATGTGGGGTACCTTGGAGAGGCAGAGAAGGCCAGGCCCTTACCTGCAAGACATTCGTTGGTCAGCGTGGGTCGCAAGGGAGGAGGGAAGGAGCCTGTTGGGGGTTTGTGGGGCCAGAGGCGGGAAGGCGCGGCAGAGGAAAAACTCCCTTGTGCCCGTGGCACTCTGGCCTGGGCTTCTGGGAGGAGATGGGGGTGGGGGTGGGGTAGGTGCCAGAGTTGCCGCCCCAGGGTGTTAGGATGTACCGAGACTCTGAGGGTCGTGGGCCAGCCGTCGTCCAGCATGGGGCCGTAGTCGGGGTCCACCAGGGAATACTCGACTGAGAAGGTCACTGGCTTCACGTAGTCAGCCGTGTCCTGAGTGGGAGGAGATGAGGACAGGCTGAAGGCAGAGGACATGTCCGTGTCTGGACCGGGACCGCTCAGAGAGAACTTCCACCTCCCTAACCTGGAAGGGCAGGGGCCCCATCAGCCCTGAGCATAAGTCAGTGGGGCTTTAGTACTTATGAGCACAGGGAGGTTCCCCAGGGGTCCTTAGATGGAAATCGTGCCTCCTGAAAAGGGCCCTTGACTCAGCGTATGCCAACCCTGATGCCTGGATGTTCCACCAACTCCTACTCATCCTTCATGGCTGGGAACTTGTGTCCCCAACACCCCATCCCCATACTCTGTTCAGACCTGTTACTGACACTCTTACACAGCCTCCAAGCTATCTGATTGTGTATCAATCTTCCTCCCTCTGAAGACTCTTAGCACAGTCCTAGCACTATGACAAGGCTTAATAAATGTGCTAAATCAATGAATGAACAAACATGAACAAAATAGGAGTGATTCAGGTGGTTGCTCAGAGCTACCTGAAAAATCCTCCAATCCCTGCCATGGAACTCAAAGCTTGACACAAGTGCCTTCCTTGTGTTAAGGCAGGAGCTTACATCAGAATCGCACCCTGACTCCGAGGAGGGTCTATTGAAACACCGAGTCCCATCTCTAGAGGTTCTGCTTTAGTAGGTCTGAGATGGAGCTTGCACACATGCATTTCTAAGTTCTCAGGTGATGAAGATGCTGCTGGTCTGGGGACCACACTTTGAGAACCAGCCCACAAATACCTCTGAGGGGCAACATATTCATAGACACCAGGACTTCTTGCTTTTCTGACCTCTGCCCATTGAATACTGGGGTCAGGTGGGCTCTGAGTGCCCCTGGCCTTCATCTCTGAGGCTAAAGTGTGGCTGGGGGTGTGGAGTTTCTATGTGGAGGCACCAGAACCCTACTGGTTCTTCCCTCTGCCAGTCTGGCCTCTGTTCCTCCCCAGCCTGCCTGTGTCACAAGTCCGTCTTACCTCATTTTCAGTTTTAGACAATGCCTGCTTATCCTTTCCTTCAGAGCCATGGCCCCCACTGGCTGACCCCATCCTCTCTGCTAGATGTCACTAAGCCCACCGCCCTCCTCAGGGTTCATGTAGAAACGTGGGCTAGAGTTCCTGTCTTGTGGCCCAGCCATACAGAAGCCGCTAGTATCCATGAAGACGCAGATTCAATCCCTGGCCTCACTCAGTGGGTTAAGGATCCGGCGTTGCTGTGAGCTGTGGTGTAGGTCGCAGACGCAGCTTGGATCCCGCATTGCTGTGGCTGTGGCCGGCAGCTACAGCTCTGATTGGACCACTAGCCTGGGAACCTCCATATGCTGCGAGTGTGGCCCTAGAAAAAGAAGGAAAGAAACATGCGCTGACAAAAAAGGGATGCCAGAGAAGGGTACAGTGAGGCGGTAAGTAGTGTGTCCCAGTGGCTGTTCTTCTGGGCTTGAGTGTGGGTGGCCAAGGTCCAGGACACTGGCCGCTGCCTGGCTCCTGAGGTCTCCTGAGCGCCTTGCCTCTCCCATGGCAGCACCTCCCCCAGTTCTGCGTTCCCTTCCTGGAGGAGCCTGAGCTCTGCTGGTGGGGCTGCTGGGGCTGCCGGGCATCAGGCTCACCAGCACATGGAAGTTGATCCGGTCACAATGCTCCTGGCCAGAGGAGAGCAGGGCGGCCCTGTTGGTGTATCGGTCCCCGCCCTCATCCAGGTGGGCTCTGGGTGTGTACCGCCTCTCATCCATGGTGGCGTTATACCTGATGCCTGGAGGAAGGAAAGGGCACGACTATGGAGGTGGGGCCAGCCACGCTCCAATCAAAGACATTTTGCCTCTCTTTAAAAATAGCCTCTGGAAAGTCAGCCTCCTCCAGGAAGCCCTCCAGCCTGGCCAGGCCAGAGCTACTTCTCTCCCCTCACAGGGCAGGAAATTTCCACACAGAGAGTGAATGATTCAGTGAGAAAGAGTAAAGGAAGGAGCTAAAGAGAAGAAGGTCAAAGAAGGAACAAGAAAGTTGGGGCTGACAGTGAAGGGATAAAGAAAGTGGGAGAGATGGAGAGGAGGCAGGATGAGGGGTCAGGGCGATGTCCTCATGTGAGGCCCTCCTGGAGGGAACACACCTCTCCACCTCTCCTGTCACCTTCTGGGTCTCATCCTCGGCTCTGGGATCCTGCCAGGTCTGGGTCAGAGCCTCTGCAGGTGAGTTTCCATCACACCAGCTCCTCAAACCTAAGGCTGTTCTGGGGTTTAAGGCCTGCAGCCTCCTCCCCTTCAACTAGGCCATCTTTTGCTAAATGCAGGAAAGGCTCAGCCCCCTCTCCGGTACCCCAGCAGCACTCTGGGCACACCAGGTTCTTGCACGGTTCTCCTTTCAGAGAGAGAAGCTGCAAGAAGCAAACAACAGCCCAGACCTGCCTTTGTTCTCATTTTCCTTCTGGGACACCTGAATTTTAATCATCTGATTGGCCCTGCTCTTTGGCTGAGGAGGAACCAATTTCCTGCACAGGCCTAGCCTGGTCCTGGAACCTGTAGCTGCCACTTGCTGGGGCTGCCTGGGCCCAGGGCTGTCATGAGCTGGGAGTGATGGACTCTCAGAAGGAAACTGCCCAGCTGTGGACCCATGCCCACGCTGAGCAGTGACCACTGCTACTCGGTTCTTCATCCACCTGAGCCCCTGGTTTCCAGCTCCCCATCCTGGTTCTCTTTCTCTCCATCTGACTCCACAGCTTCCATATCCCAGATTGTTCCACTGCTTCTGGTCCTCTGTTCTGATCCAAACTCTGCCTCTGACTATTTCCTTCTTCCCCGGCCTCTCCGCCTCTTGGTCACCATGGCTCACTCCCATCCTTGCTCTGGTGCAACATCCTCTTTCTGCCCCTCAGACTTAGGGCACCAGATGAGCATCTAGGAGTCCTCAAAGGGGGCTCTAGGTATGACCTGGGACTTAAAACCCATTTTGGCAAGAGCCCGGGTTTGAAAACTGACTGGAGCTGGAGAAGGCAGAGGGGCCTGATGTACCAACAGTTGCTGTTTGGATATGGGGTGCCAGGAAGACGGGTGTGAAGCAGAGGAAGGCGGCCAGGCAGGTGGCGTCTCTGCCGCTGCGTTTGCAATCCCTGTGAAAGATGTTGATCTTGGATGGCTCGAAGTGGAGGCTGGCATTGATCTGAACCACAGGGCGGGACCTGGGAAAGAAAGGACAGAAGCTGAGGCGGGTGGGGCACGAGGCTGCTCTGCTGGGACCCAGGAAGTACAGAGAGTCAGACGGACTGGGAGCTGCAAATCCACCAATGGAGGGTGAGTAGGGGTGCTAGGTGTCAGTGGATTGGGCAAAAAAAGTGCATTGGTGGATGAAGGTCAGGCTCAGCCCATCGCGGCAGCCCTTCATCATTTTCCTGGGGGTGGTGCTTGCTGCAGACCGTACGGACCTCCTTTGCTTCTGCATCACATCTGCCCTACATGTACATCAGAGTAATCTGGAGAGCTCTAAAAAAATCCTGATGCCCCAAGTTCCCAATCCGTCCCACTCCCTCCCCCTCCCCATTATATATATATATTATATATATATAAAATCCAGATGCCCAACTTGCTCTCCAGGTCAAATCAGAATCGGCATCCACTTGTCTTAAATCAGCACGTCTCAGATTTTTAATACGTTTGCACATTTTCTGCAGATCTTGTTAAAAATGCAGATCCTGCATTTCTAGCAAGCTCTCAGGGGATGCTAGTGCTGTTGGTCCCTGGACCACACTTTGGAGAACGTGGGTGTTAAAGCACCTTGGGTGATGGCAATGTGCTGCCAAAGTAGAGAACAGCTCACTGTTCTAGAGATTCCCCACCCATCTGACACCGCCCCATCCAGGCAGCTGAGGACATGCAAATTTACTCCTCCATTGTGCAAGTCAAACCAGGCATTTATAGAAATGATTACATAAATGTGGTGTGATTTAGATGCTTCAGAGTTTTACTGTGTGTATCTGTGCTAATCCCCTGCTCTTCTAAAATGTAAGGGGGATGTACCTCCTCCGTGATCTGGAGACAAAAGGGTGGGTTTGAGTCTTGGCTCCACTGGGGAAGGTCACCACTTTGACGGGGGATTGCCAGCATCAAAGCAGGTAAGTGGGAACACCCTCTGATGATGCAGATTGCTGTGTAAACATAATAGCTTACATCAGGGGTTCTTAAATTTAACTGCCCATTGGAAACAACCACCTGGGGAAGTCTTTAAAAATTACAGCTGCCTGGGCCCCTCCCCTGGAAATTCTGCCTTAGCTATCACTTACAACTACCTAAGTGCTCCCACTTGTGCAGCAGACCTTCAAAGAGAGGTGGGCTGTGGCACTGGTGCAACTGCTGGGCTGGACCCTGATTCCCCAGGGTTGCCCAGGGGGCCAGGGACCCCATCCGGAGGTGTGGGGCAGCTGATGCCTTGGCCATCCACATGAGGGACATTAGGAGCCCGAAGATACACTGCTGCCTGTTACTCCCCTAGCGGGCTGTTACAGGAGGCAGAGGCTATATTCCAACTTTCTAGAGATACTGGAGCAAGGATCATGAGGCTACATGCAGCTCCTTCAGTAACAGCTTCGTGTCTCTCTCCTCCTTTCCTGCTTCAGTTTCCCTTGACCTTCACTTCTGCCTTTGGGATTGAAGCCCCTCCCATAGTGTAGGAGCAGGCGCTTTAGCCTCAGGCTCTGTTTTCTAGGGAACCTAGGAGGACATTTCCTGTCCAGATGGTGATATTCTGTTTTTTCCTAGGGCCGCATATGAGGCAAATGGAAGTCCCCAGGCTAGGGGTCAAATCAGACCTGTAGCTGCCAGCCTATGCCACAGGCACAGCGACATGAGATCCAAGTCATGTCTGTGACCTTCACCACAGCTCATAGCAAAGCCGACTCTTTAACCCACCAAGCAAGGCCAGGGATCGAATCCACATCCCCATGGATACTAATTGCATTTGTTTCCCTGTGCCGCAACGGGGAACTCCTGTATGGTGATATTCTTGAGGACCAAGAAGCTAAAGATTCTCTCCGTGAAGTTGTAGGCTATCTCTGTTAAGTACTTTCTTAAAGATGTATGAAACATGATTGTGTTGATATCAAACTATATGCAGGTAGAAAAAGACTGGTAGGAAATATGCCATAATGTTAATAGTGGGAACATTAGGGTGATGAAACGGTGAGTGCTTTATTTTATGAAGTGTCTTTAAGTTATTGCATTTATAGCAAAAAATTAACATATAGAATTAGCTCATATTAATATTTTTTGGCTCAAATGGTAGCTGACATCACATGGTAAAATAGATGAACTTTTAGAAACCCCCTTTAAAAAAAAGGCAGTAGACCATTGCAACACAGAGATTGCCAAGTACAAATGTATGACAAATATCTGATGGTGTAGTGCAGAAGTGAGGCCCTGAGAAAGGAAACCAGGGGTTTGGACGAAAGAAATCTTTCACACTAGGGGAGAAGGAGATCCTTTCAGCTGATAAGCATATCCTTAGCCTCCCTTTAAGTAGCTTGAGAAGCTAAATGGAAGAAATGCCCAAGTAGCCAGAACTTTAAGGAAAAATGCCAAGAGGGGCTTTTTTGCATTTAGAAGAGGGATTTGGACTTCAGAATAACAGTGGTTCTATAAAGAGGAAATCTGTAGTCATGACAGGAAAAGATCAGGGTGAGTTTGGCTGACAGTGATGAAAGACAAGGGACAAACATCCCAAAGCAGGTCTTTCAAACCCTGTGTCCATCAGGACCCTCAGGAGAGCCCAAGGGTCAAGAAAAGCAGGGGAACCAACCACAAAATCACGGCGTTGCCAAGGGCGCCCACTGCCAGGTCCACGAGCCCGTCTTCGTTGAGGTCCAATTGCCCATGGATGCTGCAGCCAAAATACTGGAGGCCTGGCGCCAGCTCTGTGGCGGCAATTCTCTGTGGGGAGTGGAAGGAAAGAGCTAGGCATGAGCACTGTTAGCACAGCCCAGGGCAGGGCCACACCAATGGGTGGATGCAATTGGGAGCCCTGGAGAAAGCCTGTTTGAAACCATCAGGACACTTCCTCAGCCGAAAGCTATCTCCTCTCCTGATCTTTCATGGTACCTGAAATTCCTATCAAGAAGTCATTCTTCAGGACTAAAATAGTGGTCATAAAAGAGTTCCTCACTGAAGAGGGAAGAGGGGGCAAGACAGGGGTAGAGGATTAAAAGGTACAAATTATTAGGTATAAAATAACCTCCAAGGATATATTGTACAACACGTGGAATATAGCCAATACTTTATAATAATTATAAAGGCAGTGAAGTCTTTAAAAATGGTGAATCACTATTTTGTACACCCGTAACTTATATAATATTGTACATTAACTATATTTCAATTAAAAAAAAGAAGCTGGAGTTCCCTGGTGACCTAGTGATGAAGGGTCTGGTGTCGTCCCTGCTGTGGTGTGGATTCGATTCCTGGCCTGGGAACTTTGGAATACTTCAGCGGCCAAAAAAAAAAAAAAAAATTCCCTGGTGGGTGTAAATACACATTAGCTGGCAGGTAACCCATCAGTATCTCTAACTGTGGTATATTAGACTATGTTATTGATAAAATAGATAAAATAAGTAGCGACCTTGGGTAAAAAAGTGATGACCCTGAAGGCATGGGACTTGAGATGGGTCACTCAGGGGGACAGCACTGTTTCCAGCCTGAGGCATTTCCAGGGAAGAGAAGCCCAACTAGGCATCATTTTCCAAGTGTAGGCAACTGCATGAATGAACGCACATGGAGGGTGAGTGAGGTTCAGGTCCTTGGGATGTTGTTGTTGCTGATGGGGAGATAAAGTTAAGCAGGGAGAGGGTGTCCAAAGGGATAATGAGAAAGTCTTGAAGATGAATGCACTCATTGCAAAACTTGGATGAGAGGCAGCAGAGCTAGGATAGAAGGGACTCCTTTCCTCTGTGAGCTACCGGGACTCCAAGTCCTAGCTCCGCCATCCACAGGGGTGGGGTGGGGGAGCATTACCTGCTTTGGGGTCTTCAGGAGGCTGCCTTGGAAGCCGTGGAAGATGTAGATGGCTCCTCCGTGGTTGTCCTCCAGAGGGGCTCCCACCACCACGTCGTTGTAGGAATCTTGATTGAGGTCCCGGACCGAGGCGATGGAGGAGCCGAAGCGGGCATTCTGGTAATTGTGCGAGTCCTCCAGGGTTCCATCATAAACAAACTGGTTCTGCAAAACCAGGGGCAGGAAAAAGCTCAGGGGGACTCAACAAGGGCCATCAGGGTTGTGGCCTCCTCTGGCCTGCAGCATCCCCACTCCACCCTTCTTCCCCAGCAGCCCCTCTGCGTTTCCCCTTTCTCTCCCACCACTTAAGCCCAAAGACAGAAGGGCTTCCTATCCTCCCTGGCCTGGCTGCCCAGGCGGATGCTGGCCCCAGTTTCCCCTCTGGAAGTTTCTCCCTGATCAAGGCAGGGGTCCAGTGCCCCGGGAGAGCTGACCGGCTCCCTGACTCAGTACCTGTCTCAGGTTGTAGATGTACACTCTGCCCCGCTCTCCACCCTCGCTGAAGTACATGGGCGCGCCCACCAGTAGGACATCAGTCACGCCATCGCCGTCAATGTCCACCGAGGTGATCTCACTCCCGTAGTAAGAGCCTATCTGCGGCACAGGGATGGGGACAGGGGCGTGGGGCTGGGCTGCTGAGAGGCCTCGCCCCACCGGCGGATGGAAACTGAGGGTAGCCTCTGACTCAGGATTTCTGAGGAACAAATGAGAAGGGCCCTCCTTCTTTTCTCCTTCTGCTATCCATCCCGCCCTACTCAGCTTTCCGTTATTTAATTTCACTGATTGCCATTTATTTTGTCTGCAAGTGATACTTTTTTTTTTTTTTTTTGCCATTCTCGGGCCGCTTCTGCAGCATATGGAAGTTCCCAGGCTAGGGGTCTAATCGGAGCCATAGCCGCTGGCCTACGCCAGAGCCACAGCAACGTGGGATCCGAGCTGCACCTGCAACTTACACCACAGCTCACGGCAACACGGGATCCTTAACCCACTGAGCAAGGCCAGGGATCGAACCTGCAACCTTATGGTTCCTAGTCAGATTCATTAATCACTGAGCCACGATGGGAACTCCTAGTGATACATTTTAATAGCAAAAAAGTGAGCAAAAGAAAAATAATAAATGAAGAAGAAAATAAAAGTTATCCATAGTCCAAACATCTAACTATACCGTGGATGTTTTTGTATATTTTCTTCTGGACAGTTTTCTCTAGGGGGGCTGCATATGTGTACATGGTTTTATTTTTACAATCTGAGACCATACTGGATGTATAGTTTACATACTAACTTAAAAACAACAATGGATCATGAGGATTTTCTTATGTCACATTTTTTTCTACTGCATTATCATTGGTGATTCTATAATATTCCACATTATTGGACATTTAGCTCATTTTCAATTTTGAATGTTCCAAATAACTCTGGAATCAGTACCTTGGATGGTGACTTATGATTTCGTTTCAGCCTTTGAGCACTCACTGAGTTCCTCTCCAGCCTTGGGTGCTGTGTCCCCACTTCAGTGAGGGCACCCTCTACCCACTCAGTCAGAAACCTGGGGGTCCTCCCTGGCTCCACCCTCCACCTCTCCTGCAGTCTCCTCCACAAGTCCACCTGGTGGATGCCAAACTCGTCCTGAATCCATCTACTCTGCTCCTCTGATTCTGATGCTGCTTCTCCAGGTGAGGCACCTTCTAGCACCCCCCCCCCCCAATCTCCAGGCTGGCCCCTCCAGCCCACCTCTGCAGGGAGCTAGAGTGGTGTCCAGCAGCTGACCATGCTGCTCCCTTGCTTTGGAGGAAAATGCCCAAACTCTTCAGTGTGACCCTCCTGAACTGGCCTCCCTCCATCCCCAGCCTGTGTCCCCCACCCTCTGGTTCCCACAGCCCCTCCTAACATACCACATGATTTCTCATCTCCAGAAGCCCCAGGCCCTGGCTGGGTTCCAGGCTTCCCCCTCAGATATATTCCTCTTGCCTGTGCCCCTCTTCTCTCTGCTCTTTCCAGGCGATGACTGTCGTCCTAGGTCACTTGCTGTTGGAAGCTACCCCTGCCCTTCCCCACTCTACTCCCTGCAATGGGGTCCCTCCTCCATCCTCCATACACCCCCAGCCCCCTCTCCAGCACTTGCTCCTCCAAGGGCACTGCTGACCATGGGTGCTGTGCCTGCCATGTCCCCTCTGGGCCTGGGTGCCACACCTGGCACGCAGGAGGTACTAAATGTTTATAGGAGCAAGGGGTCGCTTTAGGAAAGAAAAGGAGCCCTTTCCAAGGACAGGCCCTGTGAGAGATGCTTTACAGCCTGGGGTTGTGGGAACTTCATGCTGTCTTAGGAGAGATCACTGTCCTTTTTACAGGGAGGGAAATGAAGCTCAGAGGACTCCAGTCCCTTGCCCAAGGTCAGAAGGATG
The DNA here is from genome assembly GCF_054392235.1 of Sus scrofa. NCBI lineage: Eukaryota > Metazoa > Chordata > Mammalia > Artiodactyla > Suidae > Sus > Sus scrofa. The sequence continues at coordinate 177,032,318 of NC_139383.1, forward strand.
GTCACAGCCAAATTGGGCTGGAATGCTAATCCATCTGCACCCGAGCCCAAGATTCTCCCTCCCCAGCTTAGTGTGTTTTCAGAGGAAATCTATCCTCAAGCATTAAAAGCTTTTACTAAGGAGAGCAATAAAAATACAGAAGACTAAAGAAGAAACATGGGGTGGGGGAGGAAAGCGATGTGCCTACATAAAGTAATGAAGAGGCAGACAGAGCAAAGAGGGAGGAGGAGAGAGACACCGTCTAAATATGTGGCCTCAGCTATGTGGGTCATGGTGATTTGGAATCCACTTAACTTCGCTTTCTTCAGCACTGCGGTTTCTCATTCGGATGTTGGAGGCGGAACCGGGCAGTAAAAATGTCATAAATTCATCAGTGAATTCCCTCCAGCTCTCAAGGACTAGCTTTGAATTCCCTAAAGGGCCAGGCCTGGGCAGATTGTGGGCGGGCAGGATGGAGGCTGGGGACAGAGCAGTGCCCAGGTCCTCCTGTGCCCTTGGGGTGGGAGAGGAGTGGTGGGAGAAGGGCTCCCTGCAGCCAAAGGGATTTAGGTTAGACCTGGTGAAGAGTTTGTCCTCACAGTGACAGGTCAAAGGCAGCAGAAAGCGCAGCAGACAGGGCTGTTCCCAGGCTCTGGAGAGCCAAGGGCGAGCCAGAACAATGATAAGCTCAGCTCAGGCCCAAGGTGCCAGGGATGCTGGATGCTGCCAGGCAGGAGGAGTCAAGGCCTAGTTTGGGGATTGTCGGGAGTCAGGAAGTAGCATAACGCAGAGAGCCCCACAAGAGTCCTGGATTCTGAACTTGAACCAGCCGTGAATCTGCTCTATAACCTTAGAAAAGCTATGTTGCTTCTCAGGACCATGCTAGTCCTGTGCTGCTGAAATGACTTGAATCAGAACCCTGTTTCCTGATCTTTTCACCCTCAATGACTCTTTCCAACTTGCATTCCTGACCGTCTTAACGGGACTCTTAACAGCACAGCCTAGTTACCCCCTACATCCTGTGGTGACACTGACAGCTGTACAGTTCTGCACTGTGCCCATTCCAGTGAAGGAAAGAAGTTGGCATCTTTTTCCTTTTTTGTCCTTTTTTTTGGGGGGTGCACCTGAGGCATATGGAGGTTCCCAGGCTAGGGGTTGAATCGGAACTACAGCTGCCGGCCTACACCACAGTCACAGCAACTTGTGATCTGAGTGGCATCTGTGACCTACACAACGCTGAATCCTTAATCCCTGAGTGAGGCCAGGGATTGAAGCTGCACCCTCATGGATGCTGGTCAAATTGTTTCCACTGAGCCATGACGGGAACTCTGAAGTTGGCATCTTGATGAACCTAGGGGGCCTTGCTGTGGATAGAGGCCTGATTCCTCCCACTTCTGGCAGTACCAAGGTAGGAAGGCCCCTTCAGGATGCTTAGGGGCCCTGGCAGCCCAAGCTGGGAAGCCATAGCCTGGATGCTGCCTCTAGCCCAGAACTCTGGACATGACCAAAGAGAGACTAATGGTCAAGGGTAGAGTTTGGGTGAATGTGCCAGACAATGCTCCATGAAGTTGGGGGCAAGTGAATTCTCCTGGGGTTCTCCTTGCTGCAGCAGGGACAAGGGCCTGGCTTTCCAGGGCAGGAATGAGCTCCAAGGTGGGTCTGAAGGAGACATAAGCCTCCTAACCAGGAAGGATGTTTGTGGGTCTGGGGATAGTCCTGAGAGGGGAGAGCTGAGCTGCAGTCCCATCCAGCCCGACCGTTCCCTCCAGCTCTGCCTCCCTCTGCCCCGCCCCCAGCCTCCCCTGCTTTACCTGCTCGCCCTGCAGGGCCTGGTGGATGGTGAGACTCCGGTTGTTGTGCATGGTGAACAGGATGGCTTTGCCTGTGTGGTTGAACCGGGGGGCTCCGGCCACGTACACCCGCCCCTGCCCAGAGGACACCACCGACGTGACTGTGTACCCTGCCACAGGAGGAGACAGGCTGGTCTCTGGCTCTGGGTCCTCGCAGACCCTGCTGGGACTCGGCATGTGGCTCACAGCTGTGCTGGAGGGCTGGCCGCTGAAGGGAGCGCATTCAGAGCAGACAGGGCACAGCTGGGGAGGCCTGGAATGGGCGGGGCTTGGGGACGGGGTGGGGAGAACTCACTGTGCCCACCCACTACTGGTGGGCATCAAGGATCCAGGTGGGGCCACTCAAATGCACTGCTGACCTGGAACGGACACATCACCTGCTTCTCCTGTCTCACAGGTGAGCATGAGGGAAGAGGGAGGAGAGAGGAGGAGGATTCGTGCTTCTTTTTATATTGGGTAGGCATTGTTTTGGATCCCCACCGACTGTCTCTCTGGGGACAAACCAGTGTTCTCTTCACTGTCAGAACCCCCTGCTAAGGGGTCATTGAAAACTGAAGGGTCAGCTGTTCAGAGACAAGGAACTGCTCCGCTAGGGGCATTTAGGAGGGGTCTCAGGGATTCCTGCAGCCCCAAAGCTTTGCAGACTCAAAGGAAGCCTAGGCTTCTTTCAGTCCACAGGTACGCCCTCAAAACAGAGGGAAATGGAAGACCCAGGGGCTATTTGGGGAAAGGCTGCCAACCCATGTTCTCGGGATCTGTGCCCAATCACTGTGAATTTCGAGCCACCCATCCATCTCTGGGGAGTGACTGCAGCATCTTTAGGTACTGCTCCTGAAAGTGGGGCCCTGGCAGGTGTGCAAAGTGGAGTCCCATGTTCTGCCAGCTTAGCTGGATACTGGATCCCAGTTTTTAGATGGACGTCAGGCCTTGTTGGCAGTTTCTGAGCTGTTTCTGGAAAGTGGATGTCTCCTTCTGCCATGTGTGTGTATGTGTGTGTGTGTGTGTGTTTAACATTCTCTCTCTGGTCTTACTGGTTGCTTCTAGAGTGGCTGTGGGATTCACAGAAAAGCCGATTCCATGGCTGGGAGGTGGGGTACTCTGGTTCCAGACACCCCATCTTTGACTCTTGGAAGTGTATTCTGGGAAATGGGGCTTGAAAGGTACATCGCGTGGGGATGTACTTAGCGCAGCTGTAAGTATGTGAGGGCGGGGTTAGGTTAGCCCCGTGGAGCCAAGATTTCTTCCTAGCTGAGCCCTCAGTGGCACTACTGAAAATATTCTCAATTGATCCTGGGTATATGTGGGCTTCCTCAGAATGAGGGACAGTGGTGGGGGGAGGGTCTTGGGGGCTGAACCTTCTAGGGGGATGCGTGGGCCGACTCTCAAAGCTCCAAGCAGTGCTAAGAGCTTCCGGCTTCCCAGCTGTCTGCTGGCTGTGGTTTCAGTTCCCATGCGGCTCTCGGACCGGCAGGGCCACCCTGAAAGCTGGACAGCCTCCCCCAAGGCCTGATAGGAGGACCCGTGGCCAGAAGTCTATAAGCCTCCCCAGTGTGGGGGCGGAGAGCCTCTCCCCAAGTCTCCTCCAACTTCCCCCTCTCCCTTGGGGCACAGAGGGAGGAATCGTCCAGAGATCCCAGACACTGCCCTCACTGAACAAGGGAGGAGGAGAAGGGCACTCTCTCAGGACTCCCACCCAAGGCCATGACCATGGTTAAGGCAAGACAGTCGGGCCTCATGAAGGCCCTTCATCCTGGCTCTACCCCACCAGCGTCTTCTGAGAGGAGGAGGATGGCCCTGCCGGGCCGAGGGTGGGGAGAATGAATATTCCACCTACTGCCCCTTCACAGATACCTTCACCATCTCCCTACTGCTGACATGAAAAAGCTCAACCCCTTAACCTGGCATTCCAGGCCTCCTGCTGCAGCCTGGCCTCCCCTTCCCTCCCTTTCCCATTTCCATTGCTCCCTTCTGTGGCCACCCTGGTCTGCTTCCGTGTCCTGAATGCACCCGGCACTCCCCACACCTCCTTCCTATGTCTGGCCCTTCTTGGCATATTCAAATCTTTTCCTGCCTTGGAGACCTGTGCAGACCCCAGCTCTGGCACATGGAGCCACAGTGTGCCAGCCCGCTGGGCCACAACCACCCACTCCCTGGGGCCCTGGCCATTGCTGACGTTATCTGCCCTATTATTTAGCACTGCACCTGTGCCCCTTACTTGGTGTCTCCACTGTGAGCATAATGCAACGCGGTGGACTCAAAGGAGTGCTGGCCTTCATCCTTCTGACATCTTGCCTAGTGTGTGAGTGTGTGCCGATCTCTCCCTCCTTTATTTGTGTTTGTATCTGAGCTCCTACCTCACCTGTGTTATAATTTCTCTGTACGTGTCTCTCCACAACTCCTACTGGCTGGGCAACAATGGAAGGGCAGGGGCTGTGTCCTGCGGACCATGAATTCTGACAGCATTGACCAGGTGTTCCTTACACGGTCCAGGTTTCACAGCTGTTGGATTAAGTGGAACCCACACCCTAGGGCGGCCCTGTTGTTGGCTGAGAACCCCAAGGCTGGGAATGGAAAATCAGGTAATTACAATGTGCGCAGTGTCACAGGCAGGGCGTGTGGCTGGAGAGCTGAGGGACAAAGGTGGGGCTAGGGTGGAGCATTAGGAGAAGATGGACCTGTGGATAGAGCCCCTGCCGAGTCTGGATGGCCAAGGTTCACAGGGAAGTGGGGTCTGAGGCAGCATCAGTGATGAGCAACTTCACAGCTGGTAGACTTGGTTCTGAAACTCAGAAAGGCCCACTGACAATGGGAGCCCTGGGCATGCGCCCCCTGCTCCTTTGCCCTGGGTTAGCCTTTCAGAAAGGCTGGGGCAGATGGGCCTCAGCAAGGGGGGCCAGAGGTCTGCGCCTGCAGGAATAGAGGTAACTGGGATTTGGCGGGTTAGGGACTGCAGCTGGGAGGCAATGACTGCACCATCAGGGCAGTGATTCACACTTTTCTTTTTATGATTACCCTATGGGGCTTAATGGGAACCAGCCTCTGCCTTGACTGTAAACCTTAACACATGAAAATATGTAGGTTCCTTCTTGACCTGCATTTTGCCTTGGGGAGGCAGGCTCAGTGCGCTCAAACCTGAAAACACACAGACGACTAACTGCCTTACAGTCTAGAAGCATCTACTGAAACACATTTCAGGCCAGGGTGCACTGCTTGTCATTTTTTCTACCTACTTATTAAGAGCCTCTGAAGTGCCAGGCATGGTGCTGGGTGTGGTGGATGCCAAGCTGGAGAGGCAGTGGCCCCTGACTGTGCTTGAATCAGCATAGAATATGCACAGACATGCCCCTCATTTTGGGTGTGGGCCGGTCTGGATCCCCCAGGTCCCCTCTATGCCCACCAGCCATCAGCCACCCCTCAGCTCCGGCTCTTACCCAGGTACGCGCCATGGTTCTTGAGCTCCTCTGGGAACTCCTTCAAATAGGATTCTCGGAGAGGAATGACCTTCCCGCTGCTGGTCTCCTTCAGCACAGCTCCGTTCCAGTCATAGGCGCCAACGGCTCCCAGCAGAATCCCGTCCTGATGTTGGGGAGGGGATACACATCAGCCTGTGTCCCTGGGTGCCCCAGCCAGGAAGCCACACCAAGTCCTGAAACCAGGAAGCAACCGCTGCCCCCTTGGCCACCTTCTCCTGGGTTCATTATTTAATAGCTCAACTTTCAGCCAGGATTCTCAGCTTCTGAAGGAGCCATGGAGCTTCTTGCCCCATCCTATTCTTAGCACAAAATGGGTCAAGCTGATACCAAGCAAGGGATCTTGGGAAAGAAGGAATGTTCTAGTTACCACATCATCCGGCAATCCAATTCCTGGGCATATATCCAGAGAAAACCATAATTTGAAAGATCTATGCACCCCAATGTTCACTGTGGCACTATTTACAATAGTCAAGACATGGAAGCAACCTAAATGTCCATCAACAGAGGAATGGATAAAGAAGATGTGATATATATAAATACATATATATATACACACACACATATATATGATGGAATATTACTCAGCTATAAAAAAGAATGAAACAATGCCATTTTTTTTTTTTTTTGCCTTTTCTATGACCGCTCCCACGGCATATGGAGTTTCCCAGGCTAGGGGTCAAATTGGAGCCACCAGCCTATGCCAAAGCCACAGCAACGCAGGATCCGAGCTGCATCTGCAACTTACACCACAGCTCATGGCAACACGGGATCCTTAACCCACTGGGCAAGGCCAGGGATCGAACCCGCAACCTCATGGTTCCTAGTCATGTTCGTTAACCACTACGCCACCAAGGGAACTCCGAAACAATGCCATTTGCAGCAACATGATGGACCTAGAGATTATCATACTAAGTAAGTCAAATAAAGACAAATAGTATATTATATCATTTACATGTAGAATGTTAAAAAAATGATACAAATGAACTTACAAAACAGAGACAGACTCAGACTTAGAAAAAAACTACAGTTAACAAAGGGGAAAGGTTGTGTGTGTGTGAGAGATAAATTAGGAATTTGGTATTAACATATACATACTACTATATATAAAATAATCAACAAGGACCTACTGCATAGCACAGGGAACTCTACTCAACATTCTGGAATACCTATGGGAAAAGAATCTGAAAAAGAATATATATGTAAATGTATAACTGAATCGCTTTGCTGTATACCTGAAACTAACACAACATTGCAAATCCACTGTATTCCAATATAAAATAAAAATAAGAAGGAATGTTCTAGAAACAAACTCCAAATCCAGGACCAAAGTTCCATTCCATTTTGGGCTTCACAACTTCTCTAAGAAATCTCATCACCATCCCTTCCTTCTGACACTCCTTCAAGCGGTGTCCCTATGCCTTTCCTCCTTCCATGTTCCTTTGTAGTAACTGAGTTGGCTTCCCTGTGTGTAAATCCTACTTCTTCATTTTGTCAGTAAAAATTCACTGTGTGTCTATTTTGTGCCAGACACTTGCTTGGTACTGGGGATATTGTCTCTACCCTCATTGAGCTCATAGATCCCAAATAAATTTACAAACAAACATAATACTTGCAAACTGTGATAAATGTCATGGTGAGGTTTAATTTAGATTGAGATGGGAGTCAGGAAAAGCGTTTTGAGCAAGCAATGCTAACCCCGACACCTGGAGGGATACAGGACAACCTATGCAAAGGCCCTGAGGTTGGAGAGAGTTCAGAGCCTTTGGCTTCAAGGAACCGAAAGCTGTCTGATGGCGCTGGAGCCCTGAGTGAGAAGAGCAGTGGCTCCTGAAGAGGCTGGACAGAGAAGGCAGGGCCACATTTATGACAGCCAGCACCCCAAAGGCAGGAGTTTGTCTTTAGTTGCAGGGTAAACCGATGCTGTGATGCCTAGGCAGGAAGACGGGGAGCTCTGGCTCCTTGAGGGGAGGCCTCCAGGGTCATTTCCAGTGGACTGGGTCCGTTCACTCTCTGGGCTGCCCCTGCACCTATGCCCCTGCCCAAACCATGCACATCAAGAAAGCATAGGAAGACAAAAGGCAAGCACTCAGAAGAGGAAGAGAAGTGACTAGGGACACTGAAGGGCTCAAGAGGGGGGTGACAGCAGGAAGGAGCCACCTTCCTGGGTCACCTTGGTAATCATGGGCCAGGGCATCCAGCTCTGCCACCCAGCTTCGGGCTCTAATGGCATAAGCCAGTGAAGTCCACCTTTCCCACTGAGCCCTCCTTAAGCCCAGCTGATGGGTGGGATTTCAGGTCTCCCCCACCACGTGGGGCCCATGGCACTCAATTTTTCCTTGCCCCCCAAAGTAATGGTGCCAATAGAAAAGCGTGACTCTGGCCTTGGGACAACCAGAGCCATAAGCACACAGGCTGCACCTAGGCACTAATTTCATTGGCAGTGGTGGAGGGGGCAAGATTGTGAGGCTTAATAAGCTAAGCTTCCTTTCCTCATCTCTGAGATGTCATTTTCAGAAGTAACATTGGCGTTATATAAGGATTAAAAAGCCCTCATATTCTAGAGGTAGAACTGACTGTTCAGACTGAATGTTTTTACAACTATAAATAAGCTGCTCTTGGGTGAGTCTGATGTGCCTGGTTGTGTTTAAAGTCACACTTTTTCATTAGCTTTCTCCCTCCTACTCTGTGTGCCTCAGCCTGGGAGAGTCAGACAATCGGCTGGGGCCTGGATCCCAGCCAGGGCTTCAGAGACTCGCTGCCAACACTCCTCGCACTTGGGGTGTGCTCCATTTTTTGCGGAATCCTTTCTCATCCAGTCACCCATTTGTGGGAGACCAGCAGGACAGATATTCATTATCTGCCCTAAACTAATGAGCACCCGGGGTTCAGAGAGGGAAAGGGGGTTGCCCAAGGTCACACAGCAAGTCAAGAGTCTCGGCTGGGACTTCAACCAGGAAGGGGGTTGGACAGAGGAGAAAATACCCATCTGCTTCCCCTAAAGTCCCTGGATTCTGCTTCCAAAGCAATAGCAGACCAGGCTTCTCTGTTTCACTGGGAGGCCTTTGAAGATGACTGGCTGGCTTTGCAGATGACCAGAAGCCTCTGCCATGTATTGAGAAGGGCTGGTTCAACTGGTGGGACCTGAGATTCAGCTGGGGGAGATCTGATGCCAACTCACCACATGTGGGGCTTGGGGATTCCATAGGGATTTCTGCATTTGGCAGCACCGGGCGGGGTGGGGGCTTCTGGGCTCTCACCTTGTGCCATTCTATCTGGCAGTGGCTGTAGGCTTGTGCTCCAAGTGGCAAGGCCCTTTCCTGAATGGGGTCTGCTAGGGGCTGGGGAGACCTCTGCTGGGGATGGGGTGCACTGTGAGGATTGGGTTGGCTGAGAGGGCAAGCCAAGGCCACTAAGGCAGGTCTTAGGTTGTCACAATCTTCTCCCAGCTGGGGGAGGCCAGATGTTTAAGAATTTGGAAAAAATCTGGATGTGGGGCCAAAATAGAGCCAAAGCTTTGAGAGAAGAAGCCAGACATGCAAACCCAGCTGGAAAACAAAGGGCAGGGCATTCTGGGGAAGAGCAATGACCCATGCTCCAGGCCTGGCACGGACTCCTGACTTATGGCTTCCTTTCCTAAGAAGCCACTGGGGCTCCCACCAGATATGATCAGATTGTGCCTGGGTGGCCTTGCACAGATGGACCCTTAGCACTAGCTGACTGTCTTGGTGCTCTGTGCAGAAATGAAGATGCAGGCTTGGTGGCCCTCAGAAGGTCTAAGGCCAAGTCCATGCCCTCTAGGATGACCTGTATCTGTACTTGCTAGATCTCAGCCCACCATCAGATCCTGCCTTCTCAGCTCTCAGCTACCATCTGCCCTGCCCTGCTGAGCTGAGTGCTCCCCTGTGTGTGTTCTGGCCAGGGTCGGGCCACATCCCCAGCACAGGAAGTGACATAGTCTACAACAGTGGTTCCCAGCTGTGAGTGGTTTAGCTCCGCAGGCAATATTTGGCATAATAATGCTTGGACAGAGTTTTGGTCATCACAGGTGGGGGTGGTGCTGGGGTTGCTATGGCTTTTGGTGGGTGGAGGCCAGGGATGCTGCTGAATACCCATCACGTTGCACAGGACACTCCCGCAGCAAAGAAGCCGCCCAGCCCAGGTGTCAACAGGTGGAGAATCCTTGGCTTGGGGGTTAGAGTCTGACCTCTGGTGTCAGACATTCCTGAGATCTACTTCTAGTGCCAAAGCTTCCAGCTGTGTGAACTTAGAAAAGTAGCTCCCTACTCCTCTGGTCCCCTCCCAGCCTAAGGGTCCTCAGCTATAAATAGTTTTGTTGTGAGAACCAGCAGTTTGAATCCTTGGCAGCCAGTAAGGACTGGGTACACAGTAGCTCTTCTCATTCATTCATTCACCCATAAAGCACTTCCGGAGAGGCAGGAGTCAAAGAATCAGATCTCACAAGAAGTGGAGACCAGCTGAGGGGGTGGGTGCATAGTGGAGTTAGGAAAAGATTTTAAGAAAACTGTACTTATTAGGAAGTCTCAAAATGCACACTTCCAGTTCCAAGCCTCAAGATTTAATTCCCACACACAGTTTTCAGACATCTGCTCAAAGATTGAGGTCCAGAGAGGTTAAATGATTTGCCTGAGGCCACACAGCCATGTGGTGCTTCCCTCTTGCCTGGCAATAGTGGAATGAGAACAGCAGATGTTAGTAGTTCTTGGCCCTGGAGGGCTGTGCACAGGGCTGTGGAGATGGCCCCTGGTGGTCCTGTGCACACGGAGACCGCCTAGAGGGCACTGAGCCTTGGCCTCCTCCCCCAGCATCCCCCATGGCTCCCTCACCTGTCTGTCCATCACCAGAGTGACCTTAGAGAGGGCAGGACTCTTTCCAAGAGCCCCTTTTAAGGCAAACGCATCATTAAGAGGGTGGATTATGCTTTAACTAGTTGCTCAGATTCTCTCAGTAGAAGTCATGTTCTCAACAAGCCGAAGTGGAGCCTCAGGCAGGGATGAGTGCCTGGAGGTTTAGATGGGGTTGGGCAGGAAAGACCCAGAAACAGGAAAGAGGCCCCTGAATGCTCCTGGTGCTGGAAGCCGGTGGCTGGGCTGTTGAGGAGGGGGCGTGGGGACAAGGGGTACACTGCACTCGACAGCTCTTTCCAGACCTGAGGGTTGGTTATTTCTGTTCACAGGTTCTGGAACAAGGCCCAGGAGTGGGCTGCTGGGCACCAGGGCACAGCCTGAGGACATGGGACTGGGCTTAAGAAGACCTCGATGAACCAGAAGTGATTCTTTTTTTTGGCCAGGCCATGCAGCAGCTTGATGTGGGATCTCAGTTTCCAGACCAGGGACTGAATCCCCAGGCAAGGTGTGAAAGCACCGAGTCCTGACCATTACACCACCAGGTAACGCCCCAGAAGTGATTCTTGCCACCAGGAATCAACTGACAAACAGTCCAGAACAGCATGGCAACTACCATGTTTTGGCCTCATGGGGTGGGGACCTTAGAGCCCCGACTGGCTGCCTGAGAGCTGGTGGGGCAAGAGTCCACGCTTAGGGCTAAGGGGGCCCAGGAGGGGTTTACAGCCTTCAGGCATCACCCCCTCATTTCACCATTATGGATGAGTTTCTTTTATTTTTGACTGAATCAGATATGCAAAACTAGTTCAAGTACAAAACTCTTAGGAAAGATGACAACTTTAAGGCTTCAACGGCTAAGAACCTTGCACAATAGCCAGTCACCTTAGCGATCCCATCTGCAAACCCATGAGGGCTGGTGTAAAGTGTACAGGCTGGGGCTGTTGCCTGGGAGGTGTAATGGTCCTTGCTCCCATGGCCTGTTTCAAATCTAACTGAGGGCGGTTCCTGCTGGACCATCATGTGTCGTTTATTTATTTTTTTGTCTTTTGTCTTTTGAGTGCCACACCTGTAGCATATGGAGGTTCCCAGGCTAGGGGTCTAATTGGAGCCGTAGCCACTGGCCTATGCCAGAGCCACAGCAACACTGGATCCGAGCTGCGTCTGCAACATACACCACAGCTCATGACAACACCAGATCCTTAACCCACTGAGAGAGGCCAGGGATCAAACCCGCAACTTCATGGTTCCTAGTTGGATTCATTTCCGCTGCACCACAATCAGAACTCCTCCTGTGTCATTTAAAGGAAAAACGATCTGTTCCCATCTTGGGTGAGTGGCCAAGCCGCTCGCGTAGATGAGATCAACCCTAGTAAAACTGCTTCCTTCTGTAAATATTTGGTGTTAGGGAGATTTATGGAGTGCTGTGTAGAAGAGTCCATCATGGAGGGGGGCACTCCTGCAGCTCCATCCATCACCAGGGCATCAATTATTAATGGTCTTCTTCCTCCCTCCACACCTTCCCCTTGTGGCCCATGGGGGTTATAGACCCGTAAGAGGTATAGATCCCTTCTGCAAGCTTTCTGGCAGATTCATGCAGCTTTTTCTTGGTTACCCAGCTTGACAGGGAGTTCATCACCTCAGCAGGTAGCCAGCACTAATAGAAGCCACTCCAGCTCTTAGAGGCCTTTGCCTTCATTTCCGAATGCTAATGGAACCATTGGCTTACAGATTCATTTTAAAATTTGGTCAGGGATCCATAGCTGGTCTTCCTGATAGTAGTGTCCAGAATATCCCCTTTCTCTTTTTTTGCAAATCAGGACTAGAGTTTCCCGGGGCTCCTCTGACCTTTGGCCATCAACCTGGGATGTAAAGCCTGGGGCCTGGGGCTTTGGCTCTTTTGGGGGCTGGGCAATGTCTTGGGCTCTGGTCCTTCCTTCCTCTTATGGCTGTTACCCTTCCTAACTTGAAGGCTGGTTTCCTTGTTAGGGAGGATGGCAGCAGACCAGGCGATCAGACCCTGGGCCTTTCCTCTGCCATCTGTGACCATTCTACTGGGTCCTTCCCCAGGGGACTAAGGATCTTTCCTCTGACATAGCTCAGCAGGCCCAGGGCAGCTGAAGACTCTTTCAGTACACTGGCAGGAAATAGCTGTCTGAGGCTGTCTGTGGAGCATTGCCAGAGGATACAGATCCTGGGGCTCCCCCAGGAGATGGACTCACTTGGGCTCAGGATCTGTTCTGAGTAAAGTTGAAAGTCTGGGCTCTCCGGCCCCCTATCCCCAGAGAGGTCTGAGTGACCCAGGGACAGGACGGCTGTGGCCAGTTATGATAGCATCAGTAGCCTGGCACTGAAAGACTTCTGTGCTCTAAAATAGCAACCCAATGGCCAGTCCTAGAGCCAGATGGCCCACCATCATTGCACCATTCTTCTGGATTTGGAAGGATTTTATTTATTAAAAAATTTTTTTTTTAAGTTTTATTAAAGAGTCTCAGAGTCAAATGTAATCATTATCGCCCTCAAAGTCCTATCAGATAAAAACTTTCAGATGCCTGTCACCTGAAAACAAGACATGGGGTGAGAGAAGAACTGGGGACTGTAGCTACAGGGTGGGGAGAGGCACCACCTAATCCTGGGTCTCTCTGATTAGGGGAAAAGAGAGTTGAGCATGTGGAAGAAGCTGCATTGGGCGGCATGTGACCTTGACCTCAACAACAAGCTAAGGGTACTGGTTGACCCATTGATCCCGCAAGGATTCATGTTGCTTGACACACTCAGCTGCTTGGGCCTTCGTCAGAGTTCAGCTAAATGTCCCCAAATCACCGAAGCTTGTCTTAATCTCCCTTCTCTTTAGGTTCCCCGATTCCTGGGCACCCACAGATCACAGTAACAGAAGCAGGAGACTGAACTTACCATTTAAGAGTCTTTCTCCCTAACTAGGATCTTGAGCTACTGTCAGCCGAAATGTCACCTTCACCTCTACCTACTTATTTATGCCTAGTGCCTCACACAGGGCCTGGCACTCAGGGAGATGCTCAAAAAATGACCACGGGATTGAAGATGGAGCCAAGGGATATCTACCCTCTCTCATGGTCCCTGACATCAGGACTGGTGCCTCATCTGTGCTCAGACTTCCCCCAGTCTTATGCTTCCTCTCTTCTGCTTGATGCAACCCATAGCTGCTGAAGTCCTTGTCCTCCAAGACCTGCCCAAGTGCCAGCCTCCCCAGGTCCTTCCCTGACACCCACCTCCCCTAGCCTGGGCTTTTCCTTCTGTAAGCCCCCAATGACATGCTGCCTTGATTAGCATTAGAGGGGAAGCATTTCATAGTGGTTCTATTGAGTAGGGGCTCTCCACAGGGGCTCCATGGATTGGGACTGGGGGGCCTCCTGAAGTTGTACACTGTGTCCAGGAGAAGTATACAGTTTCTGTCATCCTACTCTCCAAGCTCAGGACTGTTGTTGTGCCTTGTTTGCAAGCTGACTCCTGTTTGGCAAGAATAATTTCCACTTCCCTTTGTTACCTTAGTTGCATCTGACAAATGCCTATTGGATTTAATGAAATCAAATTTCCTTGTTGCATTTTCTAATCAGCCCTGACCCCAGAGTCAGAAGACTAGGGCTAGTCCAGCCAGAGCATAGGACCTGCCATCTGACTTGTGCAAATGGATGCTCTCAGCCCTCCTGGTACCCGGTCCCTTACTGTCAAACTGAGAATTCCTTGAGGGCCGAGCTCTCACCTCTGCACCTCTGGGGGTCCAGCACAGGGATCAGCACAGAAAAGCCACTGAAAAGATGTGACCACTTAAAATGGGACAACTGTTAGCACCTGCTGACTTTGCAGGACTGTTTCTGAGCATGAAAGAGGAATTTAGGAATTTCCTGGAAAAATTTAGAATGCTCTGTACATATTACATGACTGCAATCAATATAGGGCAGTTATATTTATATCTTGCCATATTCAAGCGGGCATGAGAGAGTCCAGATGTAGCTCAGGAAACGCTGAGCGTGAGTGGAGTTTCTGTCCATCTGCCTGCTGTGTGCTATGCATCTGTCCCCCGCCCCTCCGATATGGGATCTGACTCAGAACCCCTTAGATTCGTCCGCTCTCATGGAGCCAGCTGCCTGTGTTGGGGGTGGAGAGTGTAAGAATAATATTTCTCTCACTTATGTCACTTTAGGTCACTCAACCTTCCTGGGACGCGGCTTCTTTACCTGGAAACTGGGAACAAGGAATCCTGCCCCGTCCACCTCACAAAGAAGTTGGGAGAATTCAGTGGGTTAATGAAAGTGATACATACATGGGATGGACTGTCCGGCCTTTCTGGCAAATTGGTGGGCATAAGTCTAATCCCATGGAGCCATGGATGCCAACTTAGAGGACACCTGTCTGTCCAAAGCATGCCCATAGGGGCACGTACTGCTATCGACCACACAGGCGATGCCTGTGTGGTGCTCCAGGCAGGGCTATACTCCCCAGCTGCTTACTAAGTGAGCTCACAGGTATGGACGCCTCTGGCCCGCTGGCAGTCCCTTGAGGGTGCAGCCTCATCTTGAGAACCAGAACCAGGGAAAGCATGTGCCCCAGACACAACATGATGTGTGTGACAGCTCATGACCGCCTGGGACCTCTGCAATGTGACACCAAATCCGCATGTGGGCCGCCTGCCGGAGCACATCTGGTCCATCTGGAGACCCTGCCAACACTGATGCAGGGCCGTGCCTATACACACAGGCTACCTCAGGCATGCAGGGCACTAGTAGAGCCCAGGCAAGTGGTTTGGCCTAGTTTTTGCACAAGGCTCTGTGGACTGAAAGGGACCCTTGGTCCTAGGCGGAGGGAGGGCTTGAGACAGCTTATCATAAGTTTGATGACCTGATTTCCCTCTTCCAGCTAAAGAACATGCGAGGCAGAGAGACCCCAAGAAAGACAACCCAGGAACAGCGGGCTAACAACCTGGAGAGCTGGGAAGGGTGTGTGGGTGGGAGGGCAGCTCTAGACCCGTCCTTACCTCCACCACGTGAGAGGAAAAGCCCGTTTGAGACATCTCCAGCCCGAAGGAGGTTTCGTTCTTATTCGTGCCTGAAGCAGGGATAGAAAGTTGTCAGCGCTGCACCTGATTTCTTAGCCCAGACAGACCTGCAGCTCAATCCCCAGTGCCTGTGGCATGAAGCACCCTTAGCGAGGTGAGAGGGGCCCCGGGGAGTCTGAGCTCATCTGCCCCAGCAGCAGGCACCTTCCTGGTGGCCATGTAGGTTTATTATTAGTAGCCCTTTTCCCTTCTGAAAAAGGCTTAGGACACAGGGCACGCTTACTGTAAGACTGTCAAAATGGGGGAAAGATCCAGAAAAGTGCATGGAAAGAAACAGTCTACATTTTTGGCAAGAAATGGAATTTCCCACTTTGTGCATTCCTACTAGTCACCAGATTTGGTTCCAGATGCCTCTGGATGGTCCCCAAATATCGATCGACCCTTTGGAGGGAGACCTGTCACCACCACAGATTTGTGCAAGGAATCCCATGTGTGCTGAAAGCCCCTCCCTGCAGCGTGTCAGAGGAGCCAATGTTCTCGTCACGCAAGGCCACTGTTTCAAGAATAAATGCGCTGATTTATTTAATTCCAGGGTGAGTGTCAAACTCAGGTTCACACTTTGTATTCCTTTATCATCATTTATGAAGGTTTTTTTTTTCTTTTCCTGTGTCTGCAGCTCGTCATTTCCAATGCAGAGCTGACTGCTCGGGCTCTGGGATGGGATGCTGGCCTCTATCTCTTTTGGCAATCGTCCCATACATGGCAAGGGCCCCTCTATGGCAATATAAGGTGCAAATGAGGTCTGTGCAAATCACCTCTGGAGTCTGAAGCATAAGGAGAGAAGCCGTTTGCGGGAACCCTGCAAAAAGCTCTCTCCATGGTGGGGGAGGCAGTGGGACACAGAGTGAGCATTTCAGTTGTGGAGAGGGGCTCCCCCGGGCTCAACTAGGGTTGCCAGATAAAATACAGACACTCAGTTAAATTCAAATTTCAGATAAACAACAAATGGATTTTCAGTATGTTTGCCACGAAAAGGGTATTTTACAGTTACTAAATCTGACAACCCTCCTTCAAACCCCAATTCCTTCCCAAGCTGTGGGAGCTCTGGCAAGTCCTTTGGTCCCTCTGAGCTGCAGTTTCCTGCAGGGTAAAAGGCTGTTTGGAAAGTGCATAGCCTCAGGGCCAGCACAGGACCACTCAGGTGTTGGCGTTTATCACTGAGGGAGGACTACTGGGAAAACCATCCCATCCCATGGGGCTGCATTTTGCTCTGGGGGCTTCACTTGCCGCGTTGAGCCCTGGAGTTTGGACCCCTCTCGGTGAAGCATCGCTCACCTTCCAAGCTGAAGATCCTGTCCCCCAGGGCATCGACAATGTCCTTCAGGGCTGCCTCGTCTGTGACATTGAAAAAGTGCTTGTCATCCGGGTCACTGGCGATGTACTTGATTTCATTTAGAAAAGCTTCTGGGTTGATTCCCCTGCGGTTGTAGTAGCCCAGGACCTGCCAGAAAACAGGGGCAGGGGCAACAAAGCAGGACATAGCACAGACCTCCGCACACACCCATGACCCTGGACCCTGGGTGGGCTGGAGCCCACATCCTAAGTTGGGGTTCTCAGTGTTGGGAGGCTTGGGGTTTTTCCCTAGTTTTCTGAGGGTTCAGAACCTCCCTGGCAACAGAGGGAAAAAAAAATACCCACAACTGTTGTGGATAAACCTGGGCAATATAGAAAGAAGATTCTCAACTGCTTTTTAGGAGACGGTGTAGCAAGGAGAGCCCCATTTGAGGGCCTGGATAGCTAGTTCACTGCCCAGAAAACGCCCCTCCTCCTGAGTCCCCAGGGGGTTGATGGCAAAGCCTCTAGAAGATGGGTAGGGGCAAGAGGGGTGGGATGGGACTCACGGCCACAGCATATCTGGTCACGTTGTCCTTCTCACTTTGCTGGATCACTTTCTCCAGGTCCGGGCTGTCGTGGGACTCCCCATCCGTAATGACAATCATCACCTTCTTGGCCCCTTTCCTTCCGCCCTTCTGGAAAGCCTCTGAGCTGGAACCAGAGCACAGGGGGAGGGTCACAGAGGGAGGCGGGAACCGGGCAGTCTCCGAAGCCAGGGCCAAGCCTCCAGGCAACCCAACAGGTGTTGGGACCTCGAATCTCAGAAGAAGCTGAATGGAGAAGCCCAGACTACTCTTTTGCCAGCTGCTCAAATGGGTCTTAAGTCTGCTTGTCTTTAAAAAGCCCCTCTAGAGTCCTGACTAAGCTGTTTTGGGCAAGCAGAGGGGAAGGGGTGTGTCTGGGAGGGGAGTTCAGGGTCAGGTGGAGACCTTTAGAGGCTCTAATTTCATGGTTCGAAAACCCAGCCACATATTAGAATCACCTGGAGAGTTAAAAAAAAAAAAATACCCAGGCTTCTCCTGGACTCATGAAATCAGAATCTCTGGAGCGTGGCCTGGGCCCTGGTATTTTCCACAAGTTCCAATGGACCTCAGAGTTGAGAACCACTTCCCTAGGTTCTGAAAAGCTGATGTGCCAGAGCAAACCAACACTTAAAAAACACCAAGCCACAAAACGTGTGTGATGAAGCCTGACAAAGTTCAGATTTTTCCCAGAAGAACTACTTTGATTTTATTTGGGGGACTATTAAATATCAAATTCGATGACAAACGTGCCTCTTCTCGCTTTTTATTTTGTTTTCGGTGGCTGGAGCAGGTGCTTGGCTTGCCTGCTGGGCACTCTAGCCAGGGGCCAGAGGGCTTGCATGCTGTGGAGAGACTCCTGCAGCTGGCAACCTGTGAAGTGGGAAAAACTGGCTTCTGAGCCACCGCTGGCTCTTGATGCCTGTGTGGCCAACTCTCCTTCAGACTGCAAGGTTCTGAATTTTCCAATAAGGACCTGAAAGTGAATGCTACCCTTAGACTCTACAGCGAATCCTCATGGGTCTGACCCACAAATTTAAGCATCACAATGTCAGGTTAAATCCCATCTCGGAGCCCCAAGGCTTTGGTTACCAGAGGTATCTTTTACACGGCAAGATGATGAGCATGATTTAAAAGTTGAAGAATTCACAAACCTTGGAATAATTTAGGTCAGAGCATCTTTAAACCACCAGTTAAGAGAAACAGACCATCTGCCATTCTCTTAGCTATTCTATGATATTCTGGATATGCTGGCTTAAGAAACGCCTCTAATTTTAGTATGAGGTGTGGACTGAAGGGGGGCAGAGGCACACTCAACCTAATAGAGAATATTTTGGACTTAAGCCTAATTCAGTGGAGGAAGAATGCTGCTAGTCCCTCAAAGGAGAGTCTAGGTGCTTCCACAACCTCACTGGAGGACCAGGTCCAGGAGTAAAACTCCATGAGAAAAAAAAAGTATGGCAAGCGGAAAACAGGCTTTATTACATATGGAGCCAAGGAAAATTTCAGGATCATATTTCCATAGAGTAGAATGGTGCGAATATCTGTAAGAATTTGTAAGAGTGTAAATATTGGCATGAATCATCAGATTTAAAACAGTGAATTTGTATTATGTAAAAGACTTGGATTTGTTGCTTTGTAAATCAGACTATGAATTCCTAGAGGGCAGTAAGAGCTTTATACTCAGGACAGGTCCCATGTACCTGGAAGCCAGCCTGTGACCTGGTGGAAAAAGCAGGTCATATTGCATCTCCTTTCTGCTCAAAAGCTGCCCTGGCTCCCATTTATCCCAGGTCCTGATAATGCCCGCAGACCCTTGGTGATCCCTCTGCGCCCTCCTCCTGCTGATCCTGGGACCACCAGGCATGCTCTTATCTTAAGGCCTTTGTCCGAGCTGCCCCCTTTCCAGGAACCTCTCCCGCCAGGCACATACATGACCAGCTTCCTCACCTCCTTCGAGTCTCCACTCAAACAAACGGAAGCCTTCCCTGACTACACTGCAAATGCTGATTAAATACCTGCCCTCTCAAACCTGCCTGACTCATTTTCCCGGGTTCTACCCCCCACTCCCACCCCTGTAGCTTGTATCGCCCTCTAGCATGTTATACTATTTGTGTGGGTTGGTGTTGTTTTGTTTTGTTTTTGTCTTTTGTCCTTTTAGGGCTGCACCCGCGGCATATGGAGGTTCCCAGGCTAGGGGTTGAATCGGAGCTACAGCTGCCAGCCTACACCACAGCCACAGCAATGCAGGATCCAAGCCATGTCTGCCACCTACACCACAATTCATGGCAACACCAGGATCCTCAACCCATTGAGCAAGGCCAGGGATCGAACCCGAAACCTCATGGTTACTAGTCAGACTCGTTTCCGCTGTGCCGTGATGGGAACTCCAGTTTTTGGGTTTTTTTTAATTGTCTGCCTCACCCTCTAGAATGTCAGCTTCACAGGGGCAGGGCATTTATCTGATCTCTATCCCTAGTGCCTAAAACAATGTGAAGCACATAGCAGGTGCTCAATAAAAAGTGTTACATGAACGAAGGTGGAATCATACCACTGTCCTGACCCCTCCCCCCAGAGCCACACTTGACTGCCAGATTCACCCACATTGAGCATCTCATAACATTCTTGCCCTCAAGAGCTTTCAGGGGCCACTCATACCCGTCTTAGGCACAATGTTATCACTCTCACAATCTTTGTGGCTGCAGGCTCACTACCCCCCCAGCGTGCACCATGGTTACAGCATGGCTTTGAACATAAACATTCCTCCATTTCCCTCTCCTCCACCGTTATCAGGGCAGAATGTCTTTGGTGGAATGTCTTCTCTCCAACTCTCCCTACTAGAATCCTGGGGTCTTCCCAGGACAGGCCAAATACCCCCCATCTTGGCCGTCCTCCCTGGCCCCTCCCTCTCTCATCCTCAGTGAGTTGGGCTGATGTTTACCAGAGCTCCTCTATAAGCCAGTGGGCATGGGTTACCATCCTTACAACCCCTCAATCCATGGCCTGGATCTTTGCATTTTAGTAGGTGTACAGAAAAACATGCCTTATGAATAGCCGAGTAAGGAGGGAAAACCTTTTACCTTAAAAGGCACCGGCTGGGAGTTCCCCTTGAAAAAGCAAAGGAAACGAATCCAACTAGTATCCCTGAGGATGCAAGTTCGATCCCTGGCTTTGCTCAGTGGGTCAGGGATCCAGCATTGCCACGAGCTGGGGTGTATGTTGCAGACTCGGCTTGGATCCCGAGTTGCTGTGGCTGTGGCGTAGGCTGGCAGCTGTAGCTCCGATTCAACCCCTAGCCTGGGAACTTCCATGTGCCGTGGGTGCAGCTCTAAAAAGCCAAAAAAAAAAAATAAAATAAAATAAAAAAAATTGTAATTTGGGGCCCAGATTTGGCAGGCCGGGAAGTTCAGTTTCACAGTTCACTTAACATGCAGATTGCATACCTCAGCAGTGCTCATGAGTCACAGGGGTTCAAACTACAAGGTAAGTCACACACTTATACTTGGCCTGGGGGAGATGGGCTGTGAAATGAGACAGAAACTGTGGCTCTGTCCCTGTGGAGTCAGTTGGCTTCACACTGATAGCTCAGTGGGCGTGGGCTTCCTCTGTTCCCCAGCTGTTACTCAGGGGTCTGCTTGGGGGGTCTCAGGGGCTCACCATCATGGCGATGAAACTGCAAAAGGACCCATTTCTCGTGAGGGTGAGTAAGAGCTGTCTTTACACAGAAAGATGCTCTTTTAGGAAAAAAGCTTGAGCCAGTCTTATCAGCGAACAGAAATACGCTGGTGGAGCAGTAACTTAATCATAAATAGTTGTGAAGTTGGAAAAAAATCTTTTGATTAGATGAAGTCATGTTACTACTAAATACCTCTCACACATTTAATTCTGTTAAACACATTGACTAGCCCCATGTGAGGTGGGATTATAACGTTATGGGACTGTGGTCTCAGTGAACACAGCAGAGCTTACATCTGTAGGTGTAAAATATATACATTTAACATCTAAATGCCTTGGACATGGTCATCTTAGGAGTGTAAGCCACAGCTGGAAAGATCTTGGGAAACTGCCTTGAAAATCATTCTCTGATTTCAGTGGGGATGAGCACAGTGTTCTGAGTGATGGCAGAGGCATAGGAATAAGCGCGTAACTCACTGTCTGGAAGCCTAGAGATAGTGTTCATTATTGTTAACTAAGTTTTGGTGGGATGTTGAGGGAACCAGCTTCATTAGTCTATAATCTCAGCATGTTTAACTATGTTCTTCACATTCCACTGAGGACAAACACCCCTCAAGAAGATTCTTGTCTCATACAACACACACACTTTTTTTTTTTTTTTAAGTGGCTGCACCCCTGGCATACGGACGTTCCTGGGCCAGGGATTGAATCCAAGCCACAGGTACAGCAATGCCAGATCCTTTAAACCACTGAGTGGGGCCAGAGGTCGAATTCTAGCCTCTGCCAGCAACCCGAGCTGCTGCAGTCAGATTCTTAACCCACTATGCCACAGCGGTAACTCCCAACTCACATACTTTTTACTGCATCTCTGTAGTAGAATGTATGTCCCAAAGTTGGCTGCAGAAATATCCTCCAACCCCCAAATGCTCTTCTGTAATGCGACTTTGACATTCCTCCACCAAGGGAGGAAAGTTAAATTCTCTTCCCCTTGAGCCTGGGGTGGCTTCAGTGACCTGTTCAATCAAGAGTCAGTGGCAGAATTTATATTCTGGGGCCTCTGCAGCTAGGTCACAAGCAGTCTCAGAGTTCCTGCGTGGGTTTCTTAGAAAACTTGCTCTTAGGATTCTTCCTCTCAAAGTCCACCTGCCATACAGTTAGCAAGCCAAGCCACACGGCCATGTGTGTGTGCTCAGATTGCCAGCATCAGCTGAGCTCCCAGCTAACAGCCCGCATCCACTGCCGGCCATGTGAGTGTGACAATCTGGATGTCCAATCCAGTCGAACCTTCAAATGACAAAGGCTCCAGTTGACACTGGACTTCAACCACATGAGAGAACATAAGACAGAACTGACCAGCTGAGCCCAGCCCAATGCCCAGAACTTTGAGGGATTAATTAATGACAGCCTCTTAAGACACTCAACTTTGTGGGGGGTTGCTACATAGCAACAGAAAACTAGAATGGTATCTGAGATTTAGAAACATTAATTTTTCTTTTTTACCGAGCAAATTCAATGCCAAATGCCGTCCGGGTCTCTGTTCCTCCTCTCTGCTCGATGTGGCTGGCAGCTTCCACCACATCTTTTACAGACCGGTAGTCATTGAGGTGAAATTCATGGACCACATCTTCTCCGTACTGAACAACTCCAACCTGTGAATCAGAGGAGAGGGCAACATCTTGACCCCTGAGGGCTGGCCCTCTGGTGGTGAGGCTCCCTGAAGTCATCTCTCTGGGACTGTTCAGGAGTGAGGAGGCTGAGGACCTTCCCAAGGGAGAGGAACTAGTAGGAAGGGAAGCAGGTTCTGCAAAGTTCTGGGAATGAATGGACGGCCTGGTGAAACAAATGGGAGGGGCACATCCAGAGAGAAGACGATGATGGAAAGAAAGGCCCAGCAGATTAAGTTTCTTGTTTAAAAAGACTGGAGTTCCTGTTGTGGCACAGTGGTTAACGAATCCGACTAGGAACCATGAGGTTGCGGGTTCGGTCCCTGCCCTTGCTCAGTGGGTTAACGACCCGGCGTTGCCGTGAGCTGTGGTGTAGGTTGCAGACGCGGCTCGGATCCTGCGTTGCTGTGGCTCTGGCGTAGGCCGGTGGCTACAGCTCCGATTCGACCCCTAGCCTGGGAACCTTCATATGCCGCGGGAGCGGCCCAAGAAATAGCAACAACAACAACAACAACAACAAAGACAAAAAGACCAAAAAAAATAAAAAATAAAATAAATAAATAAATAAATAAATAAATAAATAAATAAAAAGACAAAAATTGTGCATAGAATTGAAGCCTAAAATCTTAAGAACAGCATAGGTAGAGGGCATCGTTCACCAAAGTCTGGAACTTAGATTCTTTCAAATTTGGAAAAGAAGTTTGAAATATTCGGTTTGGTTCAAAATAAGCCAAAACCTTAAAGACCTATGGTATGGACTAGAATGATAAACTGTTTCTATTGGATGGGCCCGCAGACTTTATTCCGTACAAGTGCATTTCCAATGCTGGACTTTCACACACCATACCCTCAAGGAAGATCTCCCAGTGGTGAGATCATGTATTACTTCATGAGAAAACCCACTCCCTTTTGAACAGCTCTAATTGTTACAAAATAATCTCTTAGATTGACTTGAAATCCACCACCGTGTCCCTTCACTTACTGGTCTTATTTTGGCCTTCCAAAAAAATACAGAATAAATCTAACCCCCTCACTAATAAGGCAGCATTTCAGATACCTACTGGCAGCTATGACTTCCTCCCCAGGTTCTTCTCCAAGGTCAAGATGTCTAATTCTCCCCTGTGTCTCACCCAGCAGCATTCTAGCGCCTCTTCAACCTTCCCTGCCTTCCTTCTCCCGAGTGTCCTGGCTGATCCAGTTTTTCTTAGTAGATGCTGTCTATCCTACAAGACAGTGTTTGACCCATGCCTCTCCCACATGCCTTTGAGTGCCCAGTGGGTCTCTTGGGTTGCAGGGCCTCCATGCTGGCCCTTTCACCTGCACCTTCCCAGCACATGCAAAGATGTTCCCCTACACCCCAAAGCAGCATTTTTGCCAAGGGCTGTTGGGGGCCCTATTTGGAGGAGGAAAGAGTGCCAGTCGTGCTCACCTGGATCTGCCCAGGGCCAATGTAGAACTTCTTCAGGATGTTGATGAGGAAGTGCTGAACCTCCACCCAGGGGTAGATGCTATTGGAGCCATCCAGGACAATGACGATGTCCATGTAAGTCTGGCACCCTGGGAAACAGGGACACAGTCACAGCTACCTAGGGAGCCAGCATCTGCAAATCTCTGATTCTCTGGATGACCATCCAAGGAACCCTGGACTGGGAGCCATCCTCACGCTCAACATTTATTTGGGCAACATGAACGAGGAGCCCAGAAATTCCTGGCTTTGCTCCGCTGCTCTGTACTGGCTGTCTAAACAAAACATAAATTAAGCCCGACTGTTTCTGCTCCTCATGAGGGACTGACCACCGTCAACTGCTCAATGTTTGGGAGGCAGCCAGCACTGCCCATATCAGTACCTCGTTATTGTTTATTTTACTGTAATGCGCAGGCTGGTATTTACCACTTTCAGCCCAACTGAATGGGTTTCACTGCTTAGGAGAGAGCCGCAGTGTAAATGGCTAAGAATGTACAATCTGGCATCAGACTGTTTGACTCCTGGCTTTGACCCTGGGCAAGTCACTTAACATTTTGGCATCAGTTTTCTCTTCTGTAAAAGAGTCATAATATAGCAGGGGATTGCCATGAGCAATTAACGAGATGATGCTTCTAGGGCTGAGCACAAGTAAGTGCTCAAGAATCTTAGCTGATCCTCCTTTTAGTTTTTTTTTTTAACCAAACCACTTTGTTACCATGGCAATGACATCAATAGGTCATGCTCTTGTGCCTTTATCTCTGCTCTGAGCCTAAAGGTTTCTCTATACATTTGTAATATTAATACCAAATGAACATGAATAATAGTAACCAACCAAAAAACTAATGTAATATTGGTATTATAACAAAAGTAAAAAACTTATTTTAGCATCTAAATAATTTCTTTCTGTTTCAGTTAGGGTTACTTTGAAATAGTTTATGCTACAATATGATATATATATGCTATATCACATTGAAATATTGGGCATCTGCATATTTTTACCGGAGAATTTTCACCACTGCTTTCAAGTCTACTTTTTGCCAGTACAGCAGTGGCCTTTGTGAATTAACCATTCCAGTAACTACTGCGACAGTATGTTGATGTCAGTGCTCACCAGGAGAGGAAGGTAGTGGCTTTGAGCTCAGGTACCCCACACAGGCTTTGTGTTTGGGAGAGCACTTTAGACGTGTTTGGGTGACTCAGATGCTCACAGTCATCTGTGCTTTAGGAGACGCTGTGTGGACACTCGGGTCCCATCTGCATGCCCCCTGTAGCATGTGATGGCCCTAAACCTCCAGGCTGATGGCGCCTGATAGCTTTGTCCTCTGCAGTGTGGCTGAGGCTGTCACCTGTGGACAGAGCACCTGCCACTTGATGGAGCAGCAGCACGTGGTGTGGGCATCTTCAAGAAGACAGATGGAAACTCCTTGATTAGGAGGGGTTTCCAATGTAGTGGTAAGGACCAGGTTTCTTTTATTTTTAAAGCCAGTTTTATTAGTAGAATGCATGTATTAAAGACAAAAAAAAAAAAAAGAAAAAAGAAAAAGAAAAAGAAAGAAAAAAGGGAGTTCCCGTCGTGGCTCAGCAGAAACAAATTTGACTAGCATCCATGAGGACACAGGTTCAATCCCTGGCCTTGCTCCGTGGGTTAAGGATCTGGCATTGCTGTGAGTAGTGGTGTAGTCTGGCAGCTACAGCTTTGTTTTGACCCCTAGCCTGGGAACCTCCATATGCCACTGGTGCAGCCCTAAAAAGACAAAGGAAAAAAAAAAAGAATGCATTTATTAGCACTGATTTCTTTCTTATGATTTCAATTTTTTCTTTTTAAGACCTTTTAGGAAGAACCTTGCTTTAGCTCTGTGGCTCCTAAACATGGCTGACCAGGCCTCTGAAACACACATGCAGTAGCATGCATACGCGCACAGGTACACACACCTTGGGGCTTATCTCAGACCTGCTGAACTAGAGCCTCCATGATGTTGGTGTGGGGGAGGATGCCCTAGGATCTGGATCTGCTGAGCTCCTGGGGCACTGCTACTGGTCAGCAGGGCGAGGAGGCCTCCACCACAGGAGGTTCTGGAGGCCGAGATGGTCACACCTTGGTCCAGAGGAAAGAGCCACCCTAGGGGGTGACCATCCCTTGGCATACTTTACATGACTGCTTGCAGGCCTCCTCCCCAGCTCTG
Source organism: Sus scrofa (assembly GCF_054392235.1). Taxonomy (NCBI): domain Eukaryota; kingdom Metazoa; phylum Chordata; class Mammalia; order Artiodactyla; family Suidae; genus Sus; species Sus scrofa. Next base: position 177,058,414 of record NC_139383.1, read on the forward strand.
GCACTGCCTCTGCCTTTCCTTCTGTCATTTTTGTGAGAATAGAACCAGCACCTCCTCCCTGTCCCTAAGAGGACCACCTTCTAGCCCCTGCTGGACTGGCACCTCCTCCTCCCTCCCCCAGGTCCCACCTTCCCATCTCTGTCTGGGCTCTGTTGTTTGGAGGGAAGCTGCCTCTAGCCAGAGGTGCTAATCCCCTCACCCTCAATAAAATGGGCAGCAGCTGCTCAGGCGATGGTATTTAGCCCACAGGAAATAGTGAGGCTCGGAGCCAAGCAGTCTGGGCTTGCGGGAGGCAAGGTCTGAGCGTTATTTCCCTAGATTTTCCTGGCAGGTGGGGGGTGAGTGTGAGGCTTTATATTCCATGAGGCTCTGGGAAAGCTGGCCGAGCTTTCTCATGTCCAGGAACACCAATTAGATGTTCCTTTCTCCTTGGCTCTCCACCCACAAGGCAACTGCACTACGTAACCCTGCACCATTCACACAGGAGTCTAAGTGAACTATGTCCCCAGAACTGTGCAGTGCACAGGTTGCTTGCTGAGATGGTAGCCCAGCAACCTCATCCTCACTCAGGGTGGGTTGGAGGTGAGCCCCTCTGGCTGCTAGGATGGCCTTCATTATCTTAGCACAGCTGCCCCCGCCATCACTCTGTGGCAGAGGGTCGACCAGGATTACCCACAGGTTACCCAGAGAGCTGGAGCAGGGCGGGGCTAGAGTCCAAGTTCTGCTTTGTAGCCACGGGAAAGTGGTGATCAGAGCTCAGAGCCTCCCATGGACTGTTGGTCACTCAGCCCAAGTCTGCAGATTTGAAGCCACTTACTTTGAAGAGCTGGGGCCACGGTCTTGGAGAACCTGAAGTTGGAGTTGACTCGGGAACACATTCCTGTGGTGTAGTAGGAACTCCCACACTCATGAGACCAGAGGGGGCTGCAGGCCTGTGAAGCAAGCATGGCCCCCCAGTCAGTGGGGAGGGGGCTCAGGGAGAGTCCAGCCCCAATAGCCTTTGGCCCAGCCCCAACTGTACCACCCAAGACAGACATCCTCTGAGTGCTGGTAGTCCTAGCATTTAGAGGGTCTTCTTTGAGTCTAACTGAATTCTCTCTGGCTGTAACACGTACAGTTCCCTTGGTTTCAGGTGCCATGGAGGAAAACTAACCTTAGAGTCCTCTGCTGTATTTTCAAGGGTCCCATTCTTCACCCCATCATCTGAGTTGTGACTCTGCTTCGCCTTGCATGTCCACCCCACCTACCACGTGAGATCCGGGAAAGCCCTATCATCTGAGAGTGGACCCTTCGAGGGTCTTTCTGAAGAGGTAACCTGATGGTCATTACTGGGCAAACTTCCGGGATAGGGTCCCTATAACATGCCCATGGCTCTTACTAGGGAAAGGAAAAAGAGTATCTCTGCTCTTCGTCTGAAATTTGCTACCAAAACATTGAGGTCAGCCCCTCATTTAAAGACTGATTGATGAGTCCCTCTCAGAGTTAGTGTCATTAAGAAAAAAGTGAAGGCCCAGCTTTATGGCTCCATTATTGTTCTGTTCCTGAGACGCCCAGGACTAAATTTTTTGTGCTGTAATTTCCTTTAGTTTGGAAGAGTAACTATTCCATTTACAATCCCTTTCTTTAATTAGCTTTTTTTTTTTGTACTCAGATTTAAAAGTTTTTGTTTTATCTGTGTTCTTTGTTGAAGCGTCTGTAAATTATTTTTGGAAGTAGGGAAGAATGAATAATGGGAGAGTAATGATGGACAATGGCTGCATGATAGAAGAATGATGGATGGATGGGTTATAGATGAATTAGTGGATGGATAGTTGGATGAATGGATGAGTGACAGATGGATGATGGATTGATGGATGATGGCTGGATTAGATGAATGGGTAGATGGATGGATAGATGAATGGATGGGTGATAAATGGATGATGGATTGATAGATGGATGGATGATGGATGGATGGATGATTGATGGATGATGGAATGATGGATGGGTGATAGATAGATGATGGATTGATGGATGGATGGATGGATGATGGATGGGTGGTGGATGATGGATTGATGGGTGGATGGATGGATGGTATATGCATGAATGGATGATGGATGGATGGGTAGGTGCAGGGTTGGATGGCTGTAGGGAGGGATGGAAAGATGGATGATTAGATAGGAGGATAAGGGAGTGGATTAATATGCAGACAGATGGGTAGGTGAGTGAATGGATGAATGGATAGATGACTAGAGGAATGGTCATTTGGTTGGGGGATGGGCTGATGAGTGAATGGATGAATGGATGAGTGAATGAGTTAAAAAAGTTGCTACTTATAAACTAGGGTCTTAACCTACACACAAAGGCCCAGGGGCTGTATCATACCATCCCTCTTGGACCTTCATTCCATCCTGTGAAGTAGGTGAAATCAAGTTAGTAAGAGTATGACGAGAAGCCTCAGCGGGGAGAGGGATTCAGACCGAAGTCCCTGTCAAGTATGTGTGGACAGGGCCAGGGGTCCTGTTGCCCTTGGTTGGGGATGATGAGGGCTGTGGGACAACCACACACTGAGGCACCTTGGGACATTCCCTGGCAGAGCCACTATGCCCTCCTCAAGTTTCTGAGCCTCCCAGTCATCTCACTGCACTGGTGGTTGCTGCTCCATACCCAAGATGTCTCATCTGTCAACAGAAATGAACTGATGACAAGAACAGAGAGTGATACAAGCTCTCCCATCTTAAAATGAGTGGTGCATGTCATTGGGCTTTCTGGGATAATTTTTCCTCTGAAATCTTCTCTTGCAGCTGTTTCTAGGAACTATCAGTCCCAGCACCACCCACACTTGTGGTCACTTGAACATGGTAGCAAGGGTCAGGCAGCACCAATCCATCACGCCCCCCACATTTGCCCACTGTGTGCAAAGCTTGTATATGCTCACCTGGGTGGGGTGCAGAGGCCTCTCAGCCGGGCTGGCTGCTGCTGCCTTTCTGACCCAACATCATGTTCGCATTGCTCATTTGCTTACTGTCTCTCCCTCAACCAGAATGCGAGCTCCAGGAAGGCAGGCACTCTGCTGACAGCTGAATCCCCAGTGCCTGGCATGGGGCTCACACGTTGCAAGTGACCCAGCAAGAGTTTAAATGAATGATTGTCTCTACCACCTCAGTGCAAGTACCCCCTTCTCTTTCTTCCTTGCTAAGACTAGTCTCCTCTTTCAAAACAAAACAGAAATCTCCTCCAGGAAGCCTTCCCATCTGAGCCTGTACAGTCCAGGTGGCCCGTCACTCTGTATCGTCCCCTCGGTGGTAGTAAATCTGCGTTTGCTCATTTATGGCTTCCCCTCAAAGTCTTCTCAAGGTGTGTGATGCGTCCTGTCTCTAAGGTCAAATCTGGAGCAGCAGAGTTCCCATCGTGACTCAGCAGTAATGGACCCAACTAGTATCCATGAGGATGTGGGTTCGATTCCTGGCCTTGCTCAGTGGGTTAAAGATCTGGCATTGCCGTGAGCTATGGTGTAGTCACAGATGTGGCTCAGATCCCACAGCACTGCTGCGGCTGTGGTGTAAGGCGGCATCTGAAGCTCCGATTCAGCCCCTCGCCTGGGAACCTCCATATGCTGTGGGTGTGCCTCTAAAGAGGAAAAAAAAAAATCTGGAGCAGAGATTTGACCTGTGCCTTAGAAATCTGGTTCCCCAAAGGAAGAGATAGGCCCCCCCGATTGGACTGTTAAATATCTTTATGTATTCTTGTTCCCTTTCAGGCTGTCTGCCTCACACTCCCCTGCCCCCCCAGAGGGACTGTGCACAAAAGGGCTCAATCCTTTTTCCTGCCTGAACTGTCCCCCCAAAAGTTTAGGGCACAACAGGTTGAATGGCACAGGCAAGAAGCCAGGGGAGGGCTACTCCCCAGGCATAGGAACAGGCAGCCTGGTGGGTGGACATGCTCAGCCACCCCAAGCCCCTCATGGTCCCTGAGAGGGCTCAGGGGGCAGGAAGGGCTGGGGCTTGGAGAGGGGGTGGGCAAGGGGCACTTACCAGGAAGCTGTTGTCCTTGGGGTTGGTGGCCAGGCTCAGGCCGAGACGCATGTTGTCCTTTCTCTCAGACACGTTGGATAGGGTGACCCTTCCTGGAATGGGAAGGAGAAGCTCAGCCTGCAGCTCCCCTCATGCTCACCCTCTGCCCAGGGTCTGCTGCTGCTGCTGGCCGCCAGAAGGGCCCGAGGCAGTAAGTACCAGGCAGGGTCCTCCCTGATTCCCCTGCCTCTCTGGACGCCCCACTCACCTGTGGGCCAGCCCTTCACGGTTTACCAAGACCTTGCCCAGATTCCACCTAATCACTTCCTCTCAACTCTGGGAGATGAGAACTATGAGTTTCAGAGAGGCCAAACAAGCTGCCCAAAGTCACACAGGAAGCACATGGCAGAGCCTTCCACCTCCTAGTCTAGAGCTTTTCCTCCTCCAGCCATCCCGCTGTGTCCCACCCCACACATACCAGGGCACCTGCTGAGGTCGGCGCATCTATGTGGGGTCTCCTCCACATTTTTCTTCAAGCCGACCTGCTATCAAAACTTACCAGTCCCGGAGTTCCCGTCGTGGCGCAGTGGTTAACAAATCCGACTAGGAACCATGAGGTTGAGGGTTTGGTCCCTGCCCTTGCTCAGTGGGTTAACGATCCGGCGTTGCCTTGAGCTGTGGTGTAGGTTGCAGACGCGGCTCGTATCCCGCGTTGCTGTGGCTCTGGAGTAGGCCGGGGGCTACAGCTCCGATTCTACCCCTAGCCTGGGAACCTCCATATGCCGCGGGAGAGGCCCAAAGAAATAGCAAAAAGACAAAAAAAAAAAAAAAAAAGAAAGAAAAAAACTTACCAGTCCCTGGCCTAGCTCTCTCAGGGTCAGATACTCTGTTCAGCTGAAAAAGTGACACGTGAGAGCAGATGCTTTCTCACAGGGAGCAAAGAGCCAGCTTCACGAGAGCCTGCTATAGGCACAAGGTCTTGCCCAAAAACGTCATTCTGTGGCTCGTCCCCAGAGAGAGATTCAGGGGCAGGATTATCAGCCAATGCGGTGGAGGGAGAGGGTCGTGGCAGTTTGAATTACTAAGCAAATTACATTGGGGAAGGTTTCATTAGCTCATTCTGTCAGGCACCCAAGGGAAGGGAGTGAATTCCCCAGACGTGTGCTGGTGTGTGCGTGTGCGTGCATGTATGTGCACGCATGCGTGCACTAGGGGTAAGTATTTAGGGGGAAGTGAGTTGGCCATTTCGTTAAGCCCAGCGCAAGCAGCCCTCATCCACTGTGAGCAGGATCTAGATGTCTGCTCTGCTTGGGCGGAGGGAAGTGATGGGAGTGACCTTTAAGGAGCATTCAGCTTTGCTGGCGACTGGCAGTGTCAAGAGTTGGCCTGCCCTCGGGGGCCCAGGATCTGGGGCCCATATGGCAGAGGTCTGAACTTCAGAAGCTTGACTGTATTGTGGGCTGGGGGTGGGGGCAGCTGTGTTTGTTGTTTTTTCCCCTTGGTTTCCTTCAGTTTGTAGTAAGGCTCCTTTTGAAATCCAGCCCCTCTTGGCTGTGCCACGAGTGCCTGGATTGTTTTCTGTTTTGTCTGTCCAAACAAGCCAGAGGGAAAATAATAGTAAGAACCCCAGTGTTTTTACGGTGCCTTATCCTTTGCAAAGTGCCGCCCATGCCTGCTGTCCCAGGACCTCCTCTAGGGGCACTGGCTTCTCCTCTGCCTGGAATGCTCTGGTCCCACCTGACTCCATCTCACCATCAGACCTTTGCTCATCAGACCTTGGTCCTGGGAGGCCTGGGGGTCACCATTTCCATTTTACAGAGGAGAAAGTTAGGGTGCACAGGGGGTTAGTGGCTTCTATAAAGTCAATTGCTGGTAAAGGATAGCATGGGGACTTGAACCTGGGATGTTCAGTGTTACACCCTGAGTTTCCCCGTCTGATGGTAGGGCTGGGGCGGCAGAGGGATGCAGTGAGAAGTCTGGAGAGGAAGCTCCCACTTCCCCTCGACGGCTTGGTGAATTCTGCCCTCCATTTTTTTAAGGGATGGATCCTTCACCTCACCCTGTCCCCTCTCTTCCCTCCTTGTCTCAGTGACTGAGGGCTTCAGTGAAACTGTGGGCCAGGAAGCAGACGGTATGGCAGGGAAGACCCTGGCATCGGAGTAAGAAAGACTCAGGTTCCAGGGTAGCTTCTGCTGCTTGCGAATTTGGAGCAATCGCTAACCTCCCCTCTGTGACCAGGAGACACTAGCACCTTTCTCGGTGGGTCTGTGTGAGGGTCTGGGGCACAAGCCTCTCCTCACACAGGACCTGTCTTCCAACGTCACACAGCCTCTCCCGAGCCCCTGCCCCTCATTAAAACCCTGACTTCATCCAGGTGTTGGGAAGGAAGCACCAATGCCAGTGGTAGGTAGACTTTTCAACACTGAGGTGTGAATGATTGACACCCACTTCCTTGGAGAGAGGAAAGAATATTCCCAGCTCAGAGGAGCTCAGAGCCTGGAAAGACCTTAGGAAAACCCAGGACTCAGGTTCCCTGCCTTGCATTTTCCACCATGGGGATAAACTGCTTCCTCATGGGGAGGGAAAGAAACTCCCCTCAAAGGAGGTGCTTTCTGACTGGTACTTTGCCTTGGCCCCACCCACCATGCTGCCCACTGCCTCCCAGCATCAGCTCCATTTCAGGAATGTTCTCCAGGGTCTGATGGCTTCATGTCTCCAACTGCTAGCAGAGACTCTGCTTCCTTTGTAGGGAAATCAAATCCACATTGGAAATCAGAGAAAACTAAATGATGACCTCCTGTGTCTGGGTCCTTACCTGAACCAGGAGCTCTTCTCGGGGACCCAGGCCCCAAGGTTCATGTGCACACCTCCCCCCTAGTTCCCTCTGCCCCAGCCACACAGCCCTTCTTTCCGTTCTTCAACAAAACAAGTTCATTCCTACCACAGGACCTTTGCACTTGCTTCTCCTCTGTCTAGAATGCACTGGTCCCACCTGACTCCATCTCACCATCAGACAGATCTTTGTTCAAAAGTTACCTGCTCAGGGAAGCCTTCCTGACCACCTTGCTAAGGTAGCACCTGCTCCCTGCCTCCTCCCCACCCAGCCTCTCTTATCACAACACCTGGTTTATTACACAGCATCCATCCCTACTTGAGATGAACCTGCTTCGAGTTTGCCGACTCACTAGAGTGCCTTTCCAGCAGAGTCCTGGGATCCTCATTCTCTGCTGCATCTCCAGTAATGAGCGTTGTGCTTGGCACATACGAGGTGCTCGTGAAAGGTTGGGGGACATATTAGATCTGGAATGTATCCTAGGGTCACACCCGAGTGAACAGAAGCTCTGAGAGAGGACATGTGCTCCCCCTGGACACAGTGAGGAAACTGTGCAGCTGGAAGGAGAATCCAGCTCAGCCGTTCAGGAGCCTGAGCTCTCAGGAAAGTGATGACTGGGATCCATCATCCCACCCGCCCTAGACCATTTCGTCATTGAAGTCTGGGCTCCGACTGTGCTGGGGTTTGAACCTCCCACCCGCGGTGCTGACACAGATGTAGCCAGCGGGAGTGTCCAGCATCACGTGCTGGGCCAGCTGGCTGCCCTGGGGATCTGGGTTCTCAGGCTTTCTCTTTGATGTGGCCTTTTCATCCATCTGCTTATCTCTTGAAGCTCTGCCATCTCCCCCTACCAGGCCCTGCTCTTCCCCACCCTCCATGGCCTCCCCAAGGAGCCCCACCCCCCAGGTCTGGGATGGAGGCTTCCCTCCCTGAAGAGAGGGAGACCCAGGGTCCTGCCTTGGAGGAGGCCAGTCCTGAAATTGAGACTTCTCAGTCCAAATAGGACTTTGGCTCCCCTCTGAAAACAAAGCAATGGCCTGGCCACTGTCTGCCCTTTAGCACAAAGCAGAGAGCTTTAGAGGAGGGGTGTGTGTGTCTTCGCGGACACACGCTGTGCACACAGGCGCACACAGAGATTAACAAGGGCTTGGAAGGCCTTGAGGCTCCTCCCAACCTCTCCGGGTGCCCCAAGCTCTTCAGTGAGGAATGAGGCTGTCATTTCAGAAAGGCAGCACATGTAGTGGTTGAAGTGTGGCTGCAGACTGTCTGGGTTGGAGTCCTGGGTTGGAGTCCCAGGGGAGCTGGGTGACCCCAGGCAGACACCCTCATGGGGTTGTCGGGATTAAATGAGTCAAAATACCTAAAAGTGCTGAAACCAGTGCCTGGCACGTTGTAGACAGTATGTAAGATACACAAATGTCAGCTATTGTTGCCAGTATTTCAAAATCAGAAAAGATAGGAAATGTTTCTGCTCCACTGTGTTGAGGATTGGTGGATAAGTCAGAAAGAGCAATGGCCTGGGACACTGGAAACCTGGGTGTGACTCCTGGCCAGCCTGACAAGCTGTGTGACTGTGGGAAAGTTGCTTCCTCTCTCTGGTCTCAGTTTCCTCATCTGTAAAATGGGCAGGGCAAGAGCAGCGGGGTAGCCAGGGGAGGTAGCCAGGCTATCTTTCAGGGTAGCCCTGGGGAGCCAGTGTGACCGTGGGTGTGGACATGCTTTAGAGCCCTCCCCACCCCCAACAACGGCTTGTGGAGAGGCCAGCAGCCCGAGTTACCCAGGTTGAGCTTGGTGCAGTTCCCTTGGGTCACTGGACATTTGTACACGTCTCCCGTCTTCTGGTGGCCATTGGTTTCCAGTGGAGCGCCGACAACCAACCTAGGAAGGAAAAGAAGGCGAGTGAAGATGCTGGGGGAGGTTGTCCTTCCCAGCAAAGAAGGAAGCTGGAGGGCAATGTTGAGGGCTGGATGGGGTAGGGAGGGTGGGAGGGAATCCTGAAAGGGCAGCCGGTGCAGATCCTCAGACTCAGACCTTTGTGTCCCTGGGGAAGGGACATTGTGGTCTATCTGGGCCCTTGTCCAGGATCTGGAAACACAGAGATGAAGGCCACATGGGCCCAGCAGCAAATGGGATGGAGGCTGTCCCTGAGAGAGGAGGGCAGGGCAGATGTCATGGAAGAGGGTGCTTAAACTGGGTCTTAACAGATGAATATAGGATGGGCACAACAAGACCTTTCTGGAGCCCTGCTCTCCCAGCAGCTTCCCAAAGAAGAAGCAACTGTTTTCTGTTTTAAGATGGTTAATGGAGTCCCCATCATAGTGCCCGGGAAACGAATCCAACTAGGAATCATGAGGTTGTGGGTTCGATCCCGGCCTCACTCAGTGGGTTAAGAATTTGGTGTTGCTGTGAGCTGTGGGTGTAGGTTGCAGCTTGGATTCAGTGTTGCTGTGGCTGTGGTGTAGGCCGGTGGCTACAGCTCCGACTCGACCCCTAGCCTGGGAATCTCCATATGCCTCGGGTGCAGCCCTCAAAAGACAAAAGATTAAAAAAAAAAAAAAAAAAAAAAAGATGGTTAAGAGGGACGAACCTGGAGGTTCAGGCTACACAGGACTTAAATGGCCTCTTGAGGTCAACTATCCCCCTGCCCTGCTCCCACGCACCTCTCTGTGCCATCAGGAAAGAACTAAGATCCAAAATGGGAGTTACAGCTCTGTTTGAAATTAGAGTCTATGAAATAAGAGCTAAGGTTTCTCCCTTGGGAACCAGATAATGACAGATTCTAAATATATCTGCTTATTAGGCATGCCTATTTTTGACTGGCAGGAGTTAATTAGACCCATAAAGTCTATTTGTCTAGACAGATGTGATTTTTGGCTACTTAATTCTGCGAGTGACTGTGTGGTCAAGGCTGTTCCTTCTTTCCAGGAGAGTGAGCGAGAGAGAAAGAGAGAGAGAGAGAGAGAGAGAGAGAGAGAGAGACAGAAAGACAGACAGGCAGGGAGACAGAGAGAGATTCAGGGAGGTGTCAGTAAGCAAGTTTGGGCTCCAAGGTTGCTTTTCTGGCTGTTCCTATTTTCAGGGTCAACCTGGTATGTGACCAAGTGTCCTTAGAGGAATGTTCCCTCTAGGACTCCACTGTCTGACGGTGAGTGTTTTCTGGAAAGAGTGACTTTGAGGAACACCTTGCAGGGCGCCTCTGAGACAACCAGGCACAGCAGGCTTTGGACTAGAAAAGACAAAACCTTGCCGTCTTCTAGAAAAGCTATCCCCGTGTGTCTTCGAGAAAACACCCCTGCAGCCTGACAAGGCAGGATCCTCACAACTCTCCCCATTTTATAGAGTGGAACTCTGAGCCCCCATAGTGGGACCCCCGATCACAGGGCAAGATCTTTGGGCTGGGTCTTTCTTCATCCTGATTCTGTCGCCAGCTTGCTGTGTGTCCTGGAGACACTTGGTGACCTTGGTTTTCTTGGCTGTGAAATGGGGTTAACAGTTTCAGGACTGCCCACCTCTTGGGGTCACCGTGGGGAGTCACAGATGCCACAGGGCACCGGAGAAACAGAAGTGGGCATACCTAGGTAAGCACCACACAAAGACTGGAGGCTTCCTAGGCATCATCTGTGCTGGCAACAGCCAACATGCCACAATCTGACAGTACATACATCAAGTTGTCCTGACCCCACATTTGCCCCAAGACCAAGCGATGTCCTTTTCAAAGAACAAGGACTGCCCCCTACGTCCCATCCCCATTTTCCCAAACCTGATTTCCTCTGGGGTTCTTAGCACTTCATGAGGTAGCAGTGCAGGGTTTAGTGTTCTCACAGGACAGATGCAGAAGCTGAGGCTGGGAGAGATGAGTTGACCCAGCCCCCACAGTTAGTTTGTGGCAGAGCTGGGGACCAGCTCTCCTGGCGCAGCTTTCTCTGAGTTGCCCCAAATATCTCTTTGCCATGAAGGGAGGGCCTAGGTCAGCCCTCTTTGCCACTCTTGATTCTCAGCATTACGTGTGCCTGTCGGGCTTGAGGTTTTGAGGATATGATTCAGTCTCACTGTGAGGGGATAAGTGCCGAAGTGCAGGGAAAATATTTGCGTCACCCTTGAGAGCAGCCAAATTGCTCCTGGGGTCTGGCACCCCTGCCACCTCCCACGGCCTCAGCCTTATATAGCCAACTGCAACCTTGGGGCCCATTTGCTTCTTGGGGGCTGGATACCCTATACCCTATGGCGTGGGCACCAGATGGTAAACCCCAAAGGTCGTGGCGAGTGTCGGGCCCTTTCCATGGGCTATATGCTGTGACTCACTGGCTGTGGGCTCTTGGCCTTCCTCCATGGAGGCGGGTACCAGGGCTGCTGCGGATGGAAGAATTAGTGGCAGGCTTCAGCCACAGCCTTGGAGGACCCCTCCCTGGTTGTCGCTTTCTCAGCAAGGCCTTGCCAAGGGAGGAGACTCATCGTGGAGATGGCCACCTGAGGAAGGTTGGACATGGCCTTGCTGGGTGCTGGGCTCCTGCAGTCCCAGCAGGATGTAGTTCAAGAGAAGGGGCCCTGAATCCCTACCTCACACCCTCTCCAACGAGGCTTTCCAGGGTCGTTAGCCCTGGTTCGATCCTTCAAGGCAATTTAATCTCCGAACATTTTAGATTGCACACTCTTATTAGGAAAAAAGGTAACATGCAGCCCTAATATGTGTAAATTTATATGTGAATGATACCAGTGTACAGCTGTCAGTCTCCGTATTAAATTAAACATCGGTAATCCTGTGTTTGTTTTTTTTAAATACAAGTTAAACTTAAACAGAGCTTGAGCCCTTTTATTTCTGTATTCCAGAACACTGTCCTGGGCTTCCTTCCCCTGTGGTGTGCATATCCCACCTTGGAGACCATCTCTTTAGGGTTCAGCACAAAGTCCCACCTCCTCTAGGACTCCCTCACCGATTAGCCCAGGCTTTCCTGTATAGACCACCATGTAATCCCTGATGTCTGCTGTGGCCAGCACTTTAGTTTCATAATTCCTTGAGGACCAAGATACCCCCGTCTGCCCTACTGCACTTGTGTGGGTGGTCTTGAAGCCCAGGTTAAAATGTCCCCAGAGCCCGATCTGACCTTCTGTCTGCCAGTCTATAGCAGCAGCAGCGTCAAGAGCTTTGGCTTTGCCTCCAGCCTAAGAGGAGCTTCCAGAGTCAGTGTCTGGATAAAATATGTTCTGTGCACAGAGGTTCAATGCAGTGACCCAGCTGCCATTTCAAGTCAGTGTTGCTTACTTCCCTGGTTTCTCATTTCCCTTTTCCCAACGGTCCTCATTTCTGTTTGGGGATCTAGGAAGTCTGATTCCTTTCTCAGTTGTAGGGACTGAGCATATATTGCAGGCCAGGCCAGTGTTAATCTTGGACTGAAATGATTAAGTCAGGGCAGGCCAATGATGTAAGCCACCCCAGTCAGAGTGAACCTCAGGACCTCCTCTTGGGACTTTGGGACCCAAGTGGTCCCTTTTCTCTGGTTGCCCATAGTGTGCAGATGAAGGGCCTGGAACTGCTGGCAGCTGCTTTGTCATGATGAGGAGTATGAGCTGAGGCACTGAAAGAAGGAGAACTGAGAGAAGCATCAAGAGAAAGAGCTTAAGTCCCAATGATACTGTGAACTTCTGGATCAAACTATACCTGAAGCTTGACTGCTGCTGGACTTTTCAGATATATAAGCAATAACTACTTTTTACTGTATAAGTCTCTTTGAGTTAAGTTTTCAGGTATTCATAGCTGAAGACATCCTACCTAGAGTGTGTAAAGCAAAAAAACCAAAAACCAAAAAACAAACAAACAAAAAACACGTAGTTAAAATTACCCTTAGAAATTCCATATATTACCATGTTATAAGAGGAAGATAATATCCAGGACCAATGAAAGAGGAGCAGATTCACATCCCACAGCTCATGTTCCATCTGGGGCATATACTCACTGTATAAGTGGGCAGACTTACCAACATGATGTGTATTATTCCTCTCTGGTTGTTTAACTGAATGCATAAAACTGTCTCCTGGCCTAGCCTTGTGGGAACAGCAATCCTTTTGTTCTGGGTGCATCCCACTTACAACCATCCCTTGGATAGGAAGCCCTGCACTCCAGATGTTTCTGGTTACCTGGTAACTGGCCTTGCAGACCATCAGAGCTGGGAGGAAATGTGGAGTTTCCTTGGCTAGGCTTGTCACATACCAATGAGGCATCAGAGGCCTGGAGCAGGGAAGTGTTGTGTCTGAGGACTCAGAGGAGATGGTGGCAGAGCAGGGCTGGTGCAGGATGTCCTGACTCAAGCGCAGTGCCCACCAAGGTAGAAAGCCTGGAGGCAGGAGCTCAGGCTCTATGCTCAGCTTGACCTTTTACTGGCTGTGTCTAAGTAGGCAGGTGTGAGCAGCCTAGCTCCCCAGAGAAGCCATGGGAACAAAAAAGGCCATCAGCTGTTTGGGAAGGAAAGAGGACACCTGCAACCAATAGGCCTGCCCCTGGAGGAGACCCTGAGCCCAGAGGCCTACAAGAATGCCTAGGAAGGGCAAGATGTGGGTTTCATCTCCTCCTTGGTCAGCCTCTTTGCCCCTCTTTGCAAGACCTGGACCTCATATCCCAGGAAATCCAGTTCTCATTGCCTATTCTTTTCATTTTAATGAATCCCTTTTGATGAAACTGAATTGTGTTTGATTTTGATCATCAGGACAGCTTTGGAGCAGGAAGGGCAGACTCTATCTGAGCCTCAGAAGGTGGATGTGACAAGCCCTATGAGGAGACACTCAGTTTCAGAGCAGGACACCAAGTCCAGTGTCCTTTCCACCACTGGGAAGGACTGGGAAGTTCGGAAAGCCCAGCTCTGGGGGCTGGGCAGCACCCAGCATGGGGAGAACACTGCCTTCTCCTAAGCCAGCTGGGCCTGCCCCCCAGGAGCCTCTTCCCTTCCTCACCTGTTCCTCTCTACCAGCACCCCTCCTCCACTCCAACCCACTCCAAGCCCTTTATTCCGTTTCTCTCCTGGCTTCATTTCCTGTCCTGAAATCAGAGAGATGCATCAGGGAGGGGCTTCCACTTGAGGAGCAGGGAGCTCAAGGGAACAAAGAGAGACTATTCCTCTAGCGAGGCTGTGTCTCTCCCTCTCTCTCTCCATGGAAAATGTAACCTCCTCCAGCCAGCCAAGGATAGCGGCTAATGTGTTCAAGATGGGGCTGGGGAAGTGCTGAGCACAGCAAACCCTGGTCCTGGCGGGGCGGGGGGGGGGGGTGCGGAAGGAGAGACCCCCACCCCCAAGGACCAGCAGAGGGGAGTCGGCACCTCCAGGTCTCCCTGGGCTGGTTGGAGGGCCTTGTGGTTCACTGTGGCTCAGATGCCTGGCAGGCCTGGACTCTGGCAGCCAGGAAAATGAGAAGCCCTCTGTTTGCCAGCACATTCCTTACTCTCCCTGTCTCTAGAAAACCCTTGTCAGAGATGAGAATTCATTGGCTGAATTTTAAATAACTATTATACTCTGATGGTTCATTTTGGGTGTCAACTTGACTGGGCTGAGGGGTGCCCAGATATTTGGTCAGACAGTATTCTGGGTGGGTGTGTCTGCGAGGGAGGGTCTTTAGATGAGATGACCATTTAAATCTGTAGACTGAGTAAAGCAGATTGTCCTCCTCAATGAGGGTGGGTCTTGTCCAATCAGTTGAAGGCTCCAATAGAACAAAAATGCTGACCCTCCCCTAAATAAGAGCAAATCCTTCCTAACTGACTATCTCCATGCTGAGACATTGGCTTTTTCCTCTGCTGGACTCAAGTCAAAATGTCAGCTCTTTCTAGGTCTCCAGCCTGTTGGCCTTCAGACTGGAATGACACCATCAGCTCTCCTGGGTCTTCAACTTGCTGACTCAAACTGCAGATTTTAGGATTTGCCAACCTCCATAATCATATGAGCCAACTCCTTATAACCCCTCTCTTCCCTTGTATATCTATGTATCTACCTACCTACCTACCTATCCATCTCATTTCTCAGAAGAACCCTGACTCATACATTTACCTGGTACCTCTATGTTCTAAGGTCTTTACAGCTATTACTTCATATAATACACACCCTCACTCATTCACTGAATCTTGAGCATTTACTGAGCTCCTATAGAGGCACCAAGCACTGGGGGCATGATGATGTACATGATGTGATCTCTGCCTCCAGCCTAGTGAAGGGGACAGGCAGGTCAACAGGCCATTACAACACATCAACAGTCCTCAAAGTGGTTCCAGCCCAGCAGCATCAGCTTTCCTTGGAAGCTTCCTAGAAATGCAACATCTTGGGCCCTACCTGAGACCATCAAAGAAGGGAATCAGAGATTGGACACTGGCCTGGGGGGATCAGGGGCCCAGCGTGTGTGTTAACAAGCCTCTGGGGGATGCTGACACACACTCATGTTTGAGAAGCACCGTATAGGGAAAGCAGAGGCATGGTGACCACAAACCTTGCTGGGCTCAAAGCCCCAAACCCATTCCATTAAAATCCAGCCTCTCCATCATGTCTTCTGAGGCTCTGTATTACCTCACAGCAGCTCACCTGTCTGTTCCCACCTTTACCAATGCTGCTATGGATGTTCTGCCCAGCTGGGTCATCGTTTAGAGCTCAGCTCCAACGTCACCTTCCCAAAGAGGCCGTTCTTGACCACCTGTCACCCCCCACCCTCCCTTATCTTCCTCATAGCACTTTGTACTCTTGGATGCTGTCTTCTCTATATACCTTCAAAAATATATTTTTCTGCCATGCCTGTGGCATGTGGAAGTTCCCAGGTCAGGGATGGAACCCATGCCACAGTAGTGACCTGAGCCACAGCCATGACAATGCCAGATCCTTAACCTGCTAGGCCACCAGGGAACTCTCTCTATATGCCTTTTAACCATCTTTATCTCTCAGTAGAATTAGAGCTGCAAGAGAGCTAGGAACTTGTCAGTCAGGTTTGCAGCTCTAGATAACCCAGCACCCAGAACAGTGCCTGGCACAGAGTGGGTCCTCCAAATACACTTATTGAACAGATTAGCTTATCACCTGGTTTAGTGGGACCACTAATCTGAGAGCCCGCAAACTGGGACCACGGAAAACAGGTCATCTTCTGTCTTCCAATACCTGTTAACTCAGCTGGGCGAGTAAAACTAGTTCTAGCAGAGGAATCAACAGACTTCACACTCTGGCCTGAGGCAAAGCTGCTAACTGCACTGGGCCTCAGTATTCTCATCTACCAAATGGGACTGAACATACCTGGGCTACTTATAACCAGGGTTTTGAGGGCGGTGGGAACCAGCCCCTGCTGGTCATGAGAATCACCTGGAGAGTTAGAAATGCATATTCCTGGGGATAACCTCCAGAAGATTCTAATTCAGCCAGTCAGGGGATGGGACCTGTGAATCTATTTTTAGAGTGCCCAAGATACATAGACAGGACTGGGAGCCCTTGTATGAAAGATCTGCTGGGAGTTTCCATCATGGCTCAGCAGTTAACGAATCTGACTGGTATCCAGGAGGACGCGGGTTCAATCCCTGGCCTCATTCAGTGGGTTAAGGATCTGTGCTGTGGCTGTGGTGTAGGCTGGAGGCTATAACTCTGATTCGACCCCTAGCCTGGGAACCTCCATATGCCATGGGTGCAGCTGTAAAAAAGCCAAAAATAAATAAATAAATAAATACATAAATAAAAAGATTTGCTGAAGAGGCAGATAGGAGGCCCTCTGGACATGCGAGGAAGCATATGTGTCTGGGAAATTTTTACTGCATCTGGGGGCCACGACCACAGCAACCTCCATGACTATCTAGGAATGATCCAGGATTTTTTCTTTTTTTAATTTGTTTTGTTTCTTTGGGTCACAAGAAAACACATTAGAAATACCTACCTTTACTGGTGCCAAAGAGTATTAACATTTAAAAAGTATTATTTACAAATTTTTTAGATTATAAAAGTAACACATGCTTGTATAATGTTCGTAGAGCTACACAAAGTATAATGTGCAAGGCCCTTCACTACCCATCTTAACCTAGAAGGAGCTGTTTACAGACAACCACCATTGGCAGCAGGGATGCAGAAAACCTTCTAGGTAATCATACGGGAATTTTTTTAGAAAAATGAAATCACCCTACATGCATGGTTTTGCAGTGTGTTTTCCACCTTATTATCTTATACTTTCCATGTCAGTATATATCAATGCCACACTGAGACCTGGTCACAGCGACCTCTGCCCTAGGTCCTGAGCTGACCTTTTCCTGGCTGTGCCTCTTTCTACGGGGTGAGGAGTCCTAGGGATCAAGGGAACATGTACCTAGAGCCCACATCCCACCCCTCTGGGTAGCTGGGACCCAGAATCTCCTAGTCCAGCAGCTCAGGACAGGCCTCTTCTCTGGATCAGTCTTGCCGGTGGTGAATCACACCACTGACTGGTTAGCCAAGGAATGGTTGATAGGCCAGGGCTGGACAGAGCTTGCAGATATAGGGTGGGTGTCCATATGGACAAGGCCCCTTGATCACTAAGAGGGAACTGGAGGTGGGAAGAAAAGATGGTGGGCTATGGGCTGAACCCCCATTTGTTTTCTTGAGCCAGGCCCCTTGGATGTTAGAGGTGGACCTGGCATAACTGGATGGTATAGCTCCACCCCTTCCTTTATACTGGTTGCACAGTGATTTTTTTTTCTTTTTAATCATTCTCCTATTGATGGATATTTCAATTGTTTCATCCCTTTCCTCTTGATAAATGTTTAGGTGCTTTTAGAAAGTTTTTCCAGGGGTTCCCATTGTGGCTTGGCATAAGGAACCCAACCAGTATCCATGAGGATGCTTGTTCCATCCCTGGTCCGACTCAGCAGGTTGAGGAGTGGCATTGCCATGAGCTGTGGTGTAGGTTGCAGATGCGACTCGGATCCTGCATTGCTGTGGCTGTGGCGTAGGCTGGTGGCTGCAGCTCTGATTCGACTTGTACCCTGGGAATTTCCATACGCTGAGGGTGCGGCCCCAAAAAGCAAAATAAATAAGTAAATGAATGAATGAATAAATAAATAGGGCTTTCTCTATAAAAAATAATATTAAGAAAAAATTTTCCATCACACAAGGCTTTTATCAATCCTAGTGAACAGAGAAGTCTCTGTGCACAAGCGGCGATGCATAGCAGTGCGAAGAGTGGGTACAAAGCACCCGCCTGTTCCTATGCAAGCTGGCCCTGGAGCCATCCTGTCATCTTGGGCACAGAGCCTGCTGACAAGCATCATCACAGCTGTTGATTTCACAAGCTTGGCTTTCTGCTTTTGTTCCTGGAAACTTCTGGGTCTACCTCAGCATACATCCAAATAGCATTTTTTCCTAATGTGCAGAAGTTCTTAGAACAGAAGAGAGAAGAGGGAGGGAAGGTGACCGCAACACACACTCTCAACCCATTTGAAGGGAAAATGAGATCTTGACCCACTGACTGTGAAAAAGAGAGTGGCCAGCTTGTGCCGTCTAGTTCAATGTCCCTCCCTTTCTCACATCCCAATGCCAGGTCTCACAGGGCCACTGACCTGTTTTCACACCTGGCATTCTCATTCCTGCCTTTGTGCATGCAGTCCCCTGATCACAAACCATTGAACTGGCTCCATTCCATCCACTCGTCAGTCCCTCTTTCTCCAGGAAGTCCTCCTTAATCTCAGCTGAAGGCTTTCTTTCAATTCACATGAAGCTAGGGACCTCTCTTATCTATTTTTCCTCTCCTATAGATATTTTGCCTCTAGAAAGCAGAGAGAGAGAGAGAGAGAGAGAGAGACCCTGATTCATCTTTAAATCTCCCCCTCAGTACTGATCAAATTACCATGAACACAGTCAAGGCTCAGTAGTTGTTGAGTGAATAAACAGATGAACAGGTGGAGGAAGCTGCTCATTTTGCAAAGACAAGCTGAATATTCACTCTGCGTCTTTTTCTTCTTCTTCTTTTTTTTTTTTTTGTCTTTTTAGGGCCAAACCCATGGCATATGGAGGTTCCCAAGCTAGGGGTCGAATTGGAGCTGTAGCCGTTGGCCTACACCACAGCCACAGCAATATGGGATCCGAGTCTCGTCTGCGATCCACACCACAGCTCATGGCAACCCTGGATCCCTATCCACTGAGCGAGGCCAGGGATCGAACCTGCGTCCTCATGGATGCTAGTCAGATTCATTTTCGCTGCACCATGATGGGAACTCCTCACTCTGCTTCTTGAGATGTAGCTGGAGGCAGAGCTGGCCTGAGCTCTTCTGGGTGCCATGTGCAGATGGCCCACCAACCTCGGGGTGCCCTTGGCCCAGCTCACCCCAGGAAGGTGGCTATGGTCTGGTGTTCCCCCAGAGAGGCTGGGTCTACAGTGTAAAAATCTCCCCTTCTCTTTTCAAAATGTTTGATAAACTCTTGCTTGATTTTCCCAAGTCAGGCTGAGTCTTTCCCACACCCTCAACTCCTCCAGTTTTATCACAACTCTTTCCTCTGAAAATGAAACCTAAACACAGCAATATGTTTCTCAGTGAAATGCACGGTTTTAATTTCTTGGTATGTGCTAGTCTGATGGTGCCCCAGGGAGTACTTGGTAGCAAGGACAGGGGCCTTGGAATTGCCTGTTTTCCATCCCGGGCGGGCCTGTTTCCTTCGGCTCATAATTAGGATGGTGATACTTTATGTGTGACCAGTGTACACACTGAACAGCTCGTTTCATCTCACCCACTGCCAGCGGGGGCAGACAGACAAGGAGAGGTGGTCCCAAGTG
Source organism: Sus scrofa (assembly GCF_054392235.1). Taxonomy (NCBI): domain Eukaryota; kingdom Metazoa; phylum Chordata; class Mammalia; order Artiodactyla; family Suidae; genus Sus; species Sus scrofa. The sequence continues at coordinate 177,077,977 of NC_139383.1, forward strand.
ACTGGAGAAGAAAGCAAGGCCCAGAGATTGTCCAGATTCTCTGGGTAGAGGCTGAGGCACGCCTGGGACACTCAGTGTGCTGATTGTGTCCACTGCTCTTTCCACCAGCCATGTGGACTCAGAGGAGGTCAGAGAAAAGCAGATGGCCGGGAGGCGAAAGGACAGATACTCTTTTTCCGTCTTGGGCCTGCTGACCCGTCTATGGTGAGCTCTGATCTACACCCAGAGGGTCTCAGTGGCCTAGGGTGATCCACTCTCTGTCTCCGGGCCTCAGTTTCCTCATCTACAGAGGCTTGGACAAGTTCAGTTCAAATTAGTAGTTACTGAGAACTCGTTGTGTGCCAGGCACTGTGGGCTGGAGGTGAATGAAGCTGAGTCCACACCCTTAGACTGGTGGGGCCGAGAGACCCACCCCCGATGACCTGTGTGGAGGACAGCCCTGTGAGGGGGGCCCATGTGGGTGGGGCCCAGAGGAGGGGCTCTCTGGGAAGCCTTCCTGGAGCAGGTAACTTGAGGGTGGATAGAGCCGGGTGAGGAAAGGGTAGGGCCCAGGGGGAGGGCTGGCAGCTGAGGCCTGATGGGGCCAGCGTTTAGGTCTATTATCCAATGCGCCTCCACAGTGAAGGCTGGACCCAGAAGGGCAAGACCAGTCCTTGTCTTCACAGAGCTTGTGGTAAAGCAGTCCTCACCCCACCGTTCATCCCTCGTCCTCCTCACCTCCCTGACATTCCAAACCTGCTCCCTTTTCCTCACTTGCCCAGAGAACTCTATCAGGAGTGGCTTGAGGTGTAGCCAGGTGGTTAGATGCCTGCATGGTTGAGAAGAATTGCACAGTCCCCTCTGGTCACCCTATGCTTTCTGGGTCTCTATACTCCTGCCGTTGGTCACTCCTTTAGATTCAGGCACTGAGGGTCACTCTCAGCGTAAGCCTGGAAAGGAGCTAACCTCTGAATCCATGAAAACTGACAGGTTCTTAAAAAAGGATCTAGTGGTTCCAGAACCTGGTTGGGCATGAGACTTGCCTCGTAATATTTAAAAACGTAAATTTCTAGGAGTTCCCATCATGGCGCAGTGATCAGCGAATCTGACTAGGAAACATGAGGTTGTGGGTTCAATCCCTGGCCTTGCTCAGTGGGTTGAGGATCCGGCGTTGCCATGAGCTGTGGTGTGGGTCACAGACGCAGCTCGGATCCCGCCTTGCTGTGGCTCTGGAGTAGGCCGGCGGCTACAGCTCTGATTCGACCCCTAGCCTGGGAACCTCCATGAGCCGCGGGAGCAGCTCAAGAAAAGGCAAAAAGGCAAAATAAATAAATAAATAAATAAAATGTAAATTTCTACCTCTAGAGATTCAGATTCTGTAAGTCTTGGATTGGGATAAGGGATCTGCATTTCTTTTTTTTTGTCTTTTTAGGGCCGCATCTGCAACACATGGTAGCTCCCAGGCTAGGGGTCGAATTGGAGCTGCAGCTGCTGGCCTATGCCACAGCCACATCCACAGCCACAGCAGTGCAGGATCTGAGCCACCTCTGTGACCTACACCACAGCTCACAGCAAAGCTCCCGGCAACACCGGATCCTTAACCCACTGAGCAAGGCCAGGGATTGAACCGGCATCCACATGGATATTTGTTGGGTTCGTTACTGCTGAGCCACAATGGGAACTCCAGGAATCTGTATTCTTTTATTAACTTTCATAGGCAATTCTGTTCTGACAGTTGGGAAGCCCTAGATTATCAGGTGATTACCAGGCTTTGAAATAATGGAATCGGGTGCAGGATGCCCAATTAAGAAACAGCTGACAAAACTGGGTTTTGCATTCATCTATGTTCAAAGCATTTTATACGAATAAGTAAATAAATGAATACATCCAAGAATGAATATTTGGGGGCAATGTGCTTCAGGGATTGTGCTAAGTGCTTCCCCCAATATTACCTTCATTAACCCTCACAACAGCCTTGTGAGGGAGACAGCAGCCCCACCTTGAAGCTGAGGAAACTGCAGCCCAGAGAAGCTAAGCCTCTCACCCAGGTCACACAGCTGGCTAAGGGGCAGCTCCCTGGCCTCACTCTCCTGCCTGGTCCTCTCCCCATCCCCGGGGAGTGGGTGGGGTATAGAGGAGCGGAGGACAGAGACACCAGCTTTGTGTTCCATCTGGGAGCCCTGTGTTGCTTCAGGGAATCATTGACTCTGCAGAATCCTTCGAAGTACTTTCTTCCGTCCTGTTAAAGCTCAGATTGCTTTCCCTCCTCCCGCCGTGAGTAACGGCTACTCTGACAGCATTATTCTTATTTTGAGAAGCAGTGAGGAAACAAAGACTGTGGACTCACTTAAAGTGCTGGAGGGTGAAGCCTGTCATTACATTTTTGGAAACATCCTCCTCCTTGGGTTACAAAATCATTGGCTCAGTGGTTGGGAGAGGCAGAGGGGCCAGTGCAGAGGAGAGCTACTGTTGCAGGGAAAGCCACCCCAGGTTGAGCCAAGCCACCATACACCACCCACCTACCCTCGGCATGGCTTCGGCTGGGCCTCTCCCAGGTTTTCAGGGGAAAGAAAAAGACAGGAAATCTCAGCCTCTCCCATTGGAGACCACCATCCCCAGACCCTTTATAATAAGAACGTCCGGCTTTGGGCTGCCCTGAGATTAGCACCCAGACGTCTAGAACCATTCTCTCCTTCTCCTGTGGCTTGTGCCAAGCACCAGAGATGCAAAGACAAGTAAAAGGCATGCGGTACCCTTGGGGGCTCACGGCCCCCTTTCTCTCCTACCCTCCTAGCTCTTTATTCTCCACCCCATCTTTTCTAACCTCTTTCCCTTCCCCCACTTCATGTTCCATTTCTCTTCACTGGCTTTTTCTACAACTTTCTCTCCATATCTCTCTGCATTATGGGCTCAGGATGACTCATCGCTGCTAAGCCAGGAAGAAATGATTCAAGAGAGAAAGTGGGAAGGGTTTAGGAATGCCACAGAAAATGACAGAAACGTTGTCCAGACGGTCTCAAATCAATAAGAAGCATTTGCTATTGGCCGTGGGTCTGAGTGTTGCCACCGTGTGGAAGAGAAGTTGATGAAAGAGAAGAAAAAAAAACACCTGGGAGAGTTTGAATTCCTGAGGAGCCCTTGATTCTCCACAAAACAATCAGGGAAAGTTAGAAGAAGGTATTCTCTCCAAGCCTGGAGAAAACAAGGATCAGGTTAGTGATCAATCACCAAATTAGTGAGAGAAAGTATGTGTAGCACATTATCTGTTTTTCTAATAGTATATAACTTTCAAATGATTCCATGTTATGATTTTTAATAAGGAATTTGCTTTTTCATATTTTATAGCCTAACAGAATGGAAGCAAGTGTACTCCTTAGTGACATCGGTGAGAAGCTTAGATGACTGGAGAGAGGAGCTGGTGGCGGGCAGCCTTGCTCCCCCTAGTGTCAGCTGTGATGATTGCAAGTAAAGTACCAAAGAGCCATTAAACGCTGAAAACCAGTCATGGCAATTCAAACCTGTGAAATTACAGAAGACCATTCTCAAGATGGAGTGAATTTCAGCTTTAGTTTATTCTCTGCTTCATGTGAGGAGTTCCCCTTTTCTCCCCTGAGTTGGACTTAGGAAGGACACTGGAGTCACAGAACAAACAGCACTGGAGGCTGGAATCAAAGAAAAGGGAGGTCGAAGGGCCCATGGACGGCGGATAAAGAAGATGCTGAGCTGGCAAATAAATCCCTTTGGTTTCCTTGAAATGCCCAAATGAGATTTATTTTCTTTCTTGGATGTTAGAAACCAGAAGACTTTCCCTTCAATGTTTCCACTACTGAGATTGTGTGTCTTACCCCCAAAGCACACAGAGGTTGGCCCCCTGCCTCTCCGGGATCAGCATTATGGTTGTTCTATGGCCTTGAGGACTGGCCTTGGCTCTTTTTCCGGTTGAGCAGATTGTAAATGTATCAGAGATTAGCTAGGCCCTCACTGACATACGCTTCAAGTTTAGGATTTTCCTGATTTTTTTTTTCTTTTTTTTTTTTTTTGGTCTTTTTGCCTTTTCTAGGGCCGCTCCCACGGCATATAGAAATTCCCAGGCTAGGGGTCTAATTGGAGCTATAGCCGCCAGCCTACACCACAGCCACGAGGGATCCGAGCCGTGCTTGCGACCTACACCACAGCTCACTGGCAATGCTGGATCCTTAACCCACTGAGCAAGGCCAGGGGTCAAACCTGCAACCGACTAGTTCCTAGTTGGATTCGTTAACCACTGAGCCATGATCGGAACTCCTTTTTTTTTTTTTTTTTAAAGGAGAGAGCATGAGAGGGAGAGCTAACAGAGGAGAGAAAAAAATCTCCTAGAGATGAGGAAGCATTTGTAGGCTGCATCTTAAATGCTCGCGCTGTCCCCAGAATGTGGCTGTGCTCTGGGGCCCACAGGCTTTCCTTGTCAGCTCTCAATGCTGCTTTGTATTTTTGAGGGTTTGAAGGTGCCCCCAGCTCCTGCCTGTGAGGATAGCTGTCTGGATTTCCACTCCTCCAGCCCTCTGTGGCTCACCCTCTTCTTGTCCATACGCTGTGTGGCTTGGCCTGGGGCCATGGGCCAACATTTCCCCATGACTACAGTTTTTTCTTTCTCCCTCTCCTTCGTGTGTTGGGTGGTTTCATCCTATCCTGGGCTTTGCTTCTGTAGTGATTTGTTAACCAGCATGAGTCATGGTGCTGGATTTTTATTTGTTCCAAGAGAAAATAGCAGAGGGCACTTATGCATGGCGGTGTTGGGAGCCTGCTCTGAGGGCCCAAGCCAGGAAAAGAGCTTAGGATGTCCCTTTGTGAGATTGTCACAGCAACAAAGGCCGAGGCTGCCCTGGGCCTGACAACTGGCACTGTCACTGAGAAGGAGGGATGACTTGGATAAGATCTGTCATTCTGTCCCCCCAAAAAACCACGTCCCTGGGACCCTTTTCCTGGAAACCTCTTCTAGATACCATATTCTTTCCTGGGGAAGAGGCTAGAAAAGGGAACTAACTTTCCCATCATCTGTCCATGGTATGCACCTCACACACCCCCTCCTGTTTCTTCCTCAAGGAACTCTTAGGGGTTTGCACCATCATGCCCACTTTACAGATGAAGAAACTGTGGTCCAGTAAGTGGATGTGATGTGCTCAAGTTCCCACGGCTCAGAAAGTGGCTGAGCCCAGGTTTGCATGGTTTTAAAGCCTAGATTAGACCCTAATGCGCCTTCATTTGTCTCTAAGGCAAGAGATCTGTGCCCATCCTGTGGTGCTGGATAACCCCGAGGAAAACGGCCACAGAGGAAAGGCTGGGAAATCTTGGGTGTGGAAAGGAGGGAACGACAGGGCCCAAGGGCATCGCCCCCAGACCTAGACTTGCCAGCCAGTTTTTTGTGGATTTATTCTTCATGGATTTCCTTTCCAGCCAACTCCAGATTCCACCATCAGTGGGTTTTAAACATGGAAGATCCTAGTGAAAATGTAAACTTGTTATCTGGGAAGGCAGCACATAAAGGCATGGTAGAAAAATTAATGTCTTACTCAAGTTAGAATTTAGTTTAAGTAGATACCACCTAGTGATCTTGAAACAAGGGACCCAGGATGGTGGGTGGACTAACCCGTTCGGCAGTTTTCACCCACACAGCAGGTAGAAATACCACAGGAATCAGAAGTGATGCTGGACTGGGAGGTGGGAGAGTTTAGTTTCAAGGGTGTCCTTGGTCTCTTTCCAGCTCTGGGCCTTAGTTTCCTTTCTTGTAAAATGATGGATTGGGGCTAAAAAATTTCTAAGGCCCCTCTCAGCAATGGGGGCGGTCCTGAGACCCCATATTCACTGCACGTCCACCTGCACCTCCTGGGCCTGCTCCTGGCCACCTTGTCCCTTCCCAGTCCACTCTGCCTCTGAAAATCAGGGTCTGCTGAAGACCCCAGCAATGGTGACCCTATTTTCAAGCTAAGGAGATCGCTCTGTGTGTGAAGACACCACGTCTTCAGCGAGGTCTCCTGGGAGAGATGGAGTATGAACCTGTATTGGCAGGTGCCTTGCCCAACTCTGTCCACCTTGCGGGCTGAGGGTGCCCATCCTATGCGGTGTGGCCTCTGGGAGGAGGTGGGGGTGGAGCTAGTTTGGGGTGCTGGCGGGAGGTTGCACTTGGCCCTGGGAAGAGAGTCTGCTTCCAAGCCTGTCTCCCTCCCCACCACCTCAAGGGCTGTCCACAGGGCATCTCCTCATGCAGACCCTTCAGCATCTCACCACCCAAACTTTGATTTTGATTATTGCAAAAGAATCCAAAAGGATCCTTGAAAGAGATACAAGACTCCTGTCTAGGTGACTTTGAATGAGCCAAGCCACCAAGTTTGTCCTTCCATTGTGAAGGGTGATGACAGTTATGTTTAAGATGCTCCCTTTTGCCCAAAAGAAACCTCTGTTTCCCATCAGAACACCCGCTGGGGGGAGGGAAGAATTGGGAGGTGGGGAGTAACATATACACACAACTGTATAAAATAGCTGATTAATGAGAACCTAACCGTATAGCACAGGAAAATCTTTTCAATGTTCGTAATAACCTATATGGGAAAAAGAATGGATATAGTTATAGGAATGAATGATTCACTTTGCTGTACACCTGAAACTAATACAACACTGTAAGTCAACTATATCCCAATAAGATTAAATAAAAATAAAAAAGGACACCCCAGAACTGGGGAGACCAAGGCTCTGGTATCATTCTGCAAGAGCCAGTACATCTAGCTTCCTTCTCAGTCTCCCCTCCCCTGGATGCCCCTTCTGCATTTTCTCTTGGTTTCCAGGCCCCTCCCTCTCACTGCCCTTGACCCCCCCTAGCAACTAGGTAGTGTCCTGAGGGTGGTGCCTCAGGCCAGGTGGGCAGGTGCCAGGAAGCCTGGGATAGGCTTCTTCCCCTTCCTACGAGGTTGTAGTCAGGCTCATGAGGCTAATATCACTGGTGGCTGCTTCAGAAGCAGGCTGACAGGGTACAAGGACACTCTTGGCTTTGGCCACCCGCTCAACCCCTATCTTGTCCATTTCCATCAGAGACTCTGATGCAGGAGCCAAGAGGGGAGTGGAAGAATCTCAGGTCCCACCAGATCTGTGGAATCAGAACTCTGGAGGTGGAGCCCGACACTCCAATTTAACAAGCCTCCCAGTGGACTGTGATCCACGCTGAGGCTTGAGAACCAGAGGTCCAGAGTGCTAACTGCAGATGTTTCACATACACTGCAGTGAGTCTTGGTAAGAACCCTAGACCTATTCTGTGCGCATGAGTGTTCCCCACGAGTTTTAGTTATATCTCAAGGGCTCTGGTCCTGCAGGCATTTGCCCAGCACTGCAAGCTCCCTGGCTACGTCCCTCTCGGAGAGGCAGGCACAGATAAGCCCTCATAGTGTTACACCCCACCTCCCCATCTGGGAGCAGGCACCCCTCCCCCGCTTTACTCTCTGCCCTCAGGGACAGACTCTGAGAGTCTATGCCCTGACCTCCCTCGCAAGCTGAAGGTCCCTGTCCCCTGCTGCCAGCTGTCCAGCTGCACTCAGAAGACCCTAGGATACTTCAAACCAATGGGACCAAAGCTTTGCTCACCTGTTTCCCCAAAGTCTATCTCTTGTTGCTGGATTTTGCTTTTCTGCTTTTATACCATATCTCCAGTCAGCAAGACAAGTCCTCAGTCATCCCTCACCCTGGTTCATCTCTGACCTAGTCCCCTTCCATTCTTGCCCTGCTCACTCTACTCCACAACATGCCAAGCATCTTCCCACCCTAGGGCCTTTGCGCTTGCTGATTCCTTCCACCTGGAATACTCTTTTCTCAGATAACCACAGTTGTCTCAGATTCTCCCTTACCTTAAGGGTCACTGACTACTGTCACCCTTAGCACAAGGCCTTTCCCGACAGCCTGTGTAAGAGAGCAGCCCTCACCCCCACCCACTTCTCCTAAGTCCCCTTATCCTTCTCTATTGCAAACTAAATGCTTCTCTATTGCAAACTAAAAATGTATTTTGCCCCACCAGTAGAGGAATCCCATCAGGACAAGGACATTGCAGTTTGGCTCACCATTGAATTTCCAGGATCTAGCACAGGTTCTCAAGAAGGAATGAATGAACTATTGACACTCATAGAGCAGGCCCCTTCTTCCAAGCCCCACCCCTGAAGCTCTCCACCCACATAGACTTCTATAGCTTTCCCACCACACTCCTCACCTCCAGGGTCTACTCCCTCAGTTCCATCCTCCACATGGTACAGCCACTCTCCTGCTCTAAAACCTCCAATGGCTCCCCATGGCCTCTCAGATATAATCCTCATACTCTGGTATTTAAGAACACCTATGGTGGAGTTCCCCTTGTGGCTCAACGGGTTGTGAATCTGACTAGTATCCATGAGGATGTGGGTTCGGTCCCCGGCCTCACTCAGTGGGTTAAGGATCAGCGTTGCCATGAGCTGTGGTGTAGGTAGAAGACACGGCTTGGATCCTGTGTTGGTGAGGCTGTGACATAGGCTGTTAGCTACAGCTCCCATTCAAACCCTAGTCTGGGAACTTCCATATGCTGCAGGTGCAGCCCTAAAACAATAAAAAGAGAACCTCTATGGTACTCTCCTTGCCCTCTCAGCTTCTGGTCTACTGCTTTCCACACCTTCTCCTCCAGCCACACGTGACAGTGTCCTTTCTTTAAACTTGACCTCTGCTCTTCTATCCCTGTCCTCTTACCCATGCAGTTCTCTCCATCTCTGTTATACTCTTCTCATCCATGTCTATTCTACATGTATAACTCTGGAAGCCCCCTCCTCGACAACCTCTCTGCTGAATTACAAATTCAATCCCTTGCACGAACTCCTGCCATCCTGTCTGTGTGCCCTTTCTTGGTTTTTATCATCTGGGATTGGGGGTCTGGGAGCATATGCCATCTCTTCCCAGCTGGGCTCAGCATTTCTATGTGAATCTGCTGTGCCGGGTCCTGGGACATCACAGCCTTGGCTCTCATGGGGCTAGCAGTGTGGTTGGTGGGGAGAGGCACTACCCCTAGAGACTGTAGGTGCCTGGCCAGCCTCTGGGCTGGGGCTGCTTCTGCTCTTTGGCCCCTTGGGCCTAATGAGATCTGGGTTCCAGACACAGCTCAGACACTTACTGATTATGTCACTTGGACTCTGTCCAAGAGAGCCTGGACAGCTCTCATCTGTAAAATGGGACAAGCCTACTTCTCTTACAAGCTGCTCACGTCCCTGAACCTGTAGCCCAGGGAATTCACTATGCTTTCTTGTTCTTAAAGCCCACTGACCTACAAAGGGGTCCTGTTTAGGAAGCCACTGGGACTATCAGGCTCCTGCTTTCCAACCCCCTGAGGGGAGGAGGTGAACTGCTCTGCTTTGCTGACAGCTAAGCCTTCTCTCTTCGGGGTGAAAGTGTCAGTGACAAATTGGAAATTTGTGGGGCCCAGCTCTGTTTTTTCTCAGCACCACGAGGCGTCCTGCTCCAGAGGACCAAAGGCTTAGAGAGGCCCTCTGCAAACCCTACACCGGAGTTTCTGGGACATCAAATGGTCTTAAAAACCAACTGACTTAATGATTTCAATGTACATGCATTAGAGTCATGTGGATTAAATTTCTCTGAAAATACACAAGGGCTTAAAAAGCAGGGGCAGAGAATACTCAGCCCAAGAGGAATTTGTTTTCTCTTTTCCTTTTTGTGTGTCTGTGAGTGTTGTTATTGTTGCTAAAACCAAGGCATGTGGAAAACTGTTCAAGATGTCTCCAGTACTGGTGTAAGTCAGTTTTGCCGAGTTTGGGTTCTGAGTTGGAAATGCGGTAGGTAGGAGGTGAAGGGTCAAGAGAATAAAGCAGCAGGCCCACTAGATCTGTCCCCTCATCTTCCAACCACTTACATCAGGATCTGGTGCCCTTGACATTCAAGGAGGCTCATGGCCTGAAATGGGGCCAGAACTTATTGGTGCCTGTGGTTGGAGAGAGCTGATGGGTCCTTCTCTGCGGCAGTGTTGGGACCTGGATTTGGGGGCAGGGGCCGGGGGCTGATGTTCTTTCTCAGTGGCATCTTCCTACCCTCAGTGGAGATTGTGGACCTTAGGAGGCCCCAGTCTCCCTGCTAGAGTCTCCTGGGGAGTGCTTTAAAACACAGATCTCCTGGCCCCCGAAGGCCCAGGAGATGCACACCAAGATGCATCTCCTGCACCAGACCAAGACTTAAGGGCTAGAAGCTGGGTCCAAACCCAGGGGATAGAAGAGGCTGGGTCAGAGGGAGCCTCTTGATCAAGTCACTAGGGACCTGATTTCAGGGTTGGCTGCTTGCTGGCTGCAAGCAACTCAATCCTCCATTTTCTGCTTTACTGATGGCAGAACACTTTCAAGGTTTTGGTACTCTTTGATCTTTCCTACCACCCTGAGATAATTTCATATCCATTTGGTGCATGAGCAAATAGAGGTGTAGGGAGGCTGAGAGAACTTCTCCCAAGGTCTTCTTCCAGGTGGCAATCTTGGACTTCAAACCCTTGCTCGTGTCCTTCCTTTGAGGGGCCTCTGGGCATGGACTTCAATCAACATGTACCACTGGTGTCATTTCTGTGCATGACTGCCAGCCAGTGTCCCCCACATGACCCTGACCTTGACTCTCTTTTTCCATGATCACTATCCACAGAGTCTACATCTGTATAAAACTCTTGGAATGCTACCTACAGGACAGGAAATGGGGGCTAAGGGAGAAACTAGAGGTGAGAAGCAACCAAGTAGGATATGTAGCATGGTCCACATAGGGACATGGATTCCTGAAAGGTCCTATATGCTCCTGTCTACTCTGCAGGAGGTGCAGCTCTCTGGGCCTCCAAGGCCTCTCTTTTTCTCTCAGCCCAGCTGTGGGAGAAAACATGCTCAGGTCCAGCAGCTGCGGTGCAGCACTCAGATCAGCAAGAGTGACCACGAGTCAATTCTATTGTACCATTCTGCTCATCAAAGCTTATCAAAACCCCATTCAAATGTCCTTCTTCTATGAAGTTCTGCCAGAGACCCCAGCCACAGAGATTTCTCCTTTCAAACTCCGGCTGAGTTTCTGCAGTGAGGGAGACACCAAGCTGGCTGCTCCAGGTGGCAGAGGGAGGTAAGGCTAGTGTCCAATAGGGAGGGGAGCCAAGGGCCTAAGTGACTGCAACGCAAGGTAGGAAGTGATATGTGCCATCAGAGAGAGGGCTTGGGGAGGGTAAGGCCATTTAGACTAGGAGAAGGATCCAGAGAGCCTTATGGAGAAAGTGATCTTACAAAGATGAATATAATTAGCACCAGGTTGTATTTCATCTTGCATTGTTTTTTCAATTATTTCAAGGATATTAGTGTTGACTCCTCAACTGGCCTGTGAATTATTTGAGAGTGAAACCATGCCTTACTCATACCAATATTTTTCGGAGTCTAGTAAAATTCATTAACAGAAGCTTAATAAACAAATATTGGTCAAAACAAATTCAGTTTTGAAAAAGTCATTTCCATTTCATCTTTAGCTTTTCATATCTTGTAAAGAATATAAATGTTTTGCATCTTATGTTTGGGCTGGTTTAGAGACGCTCAAACCATTAATTCAGTCTTTCAAAGTATGTTTTTTTGAGCATCTACTAATTGCCTGGGAGCATACCTCTGATTTCAGGAAGAGAGACAATGAAACAGGCAATTACTATCCATCTTTGATAAATACTATGAAAAGGAAAATACAGAAATTGATGGGTACAACTAATCTAGTGATGGGAAGGGATAGTCAGAGAAGGTTTCTCAGAGGAAGTGATATTTAAGTTGATTAAAGAATATGAAAAAAGGAGTTCCCGTCGTGGCTCAGTGGTTAACGAATCTGACTAGAAACCACAAGGTTGTGAGTTCGATCCCTGGCCTTGCTCAGTGTGTTAAGGATCCGTGTTGCTGTGGCTGTGGCATAGGCCAGTGGCTACAGCTCCCATTAGACCCCTAGCCTGGGAACCTCCATATGCCACAGGTGCAGCCCTAGAAAAAGGCAAAAAGACCAAAAAAAAAAGATATGAAAAAAGACTTACAATTCCAGCCATAAACAACTATGAATGCTAGATAAAATATACTAAACAACTATTTTCAAGCACTAGACAGCACTAGAGAGCTCAATACATGAGAAAAGGGAAACATAGGCACTAAACCCACATTCACCCAGCTTTCTCTATGAGGGCACTTTCCTACTGCAATGCAGGGAAACTGAGTCCAAACAGAGAGCAGAAATTTTGCAGGGTGGAGGAAAGAGTGATTGGAGCTGGGGCTGCAAAAAATGACTAGGATTTGGTGGGAACAGGAATTAAAAAGAGAGTCGTAGAGAAAGAACCCCCAAAACTGCTAACATTTTCCTTCAGGGCTGACCCCAAGCTATGCATGCATATTGTAAGACTCTGGACAATCTATGAGAAGAGCAGTGGGGACAGATTTTAGAGGCTTCCCTTGCAAGATGTTGGGGTTCATGGCCAGTCAGACTAGGGAATTTATTTATTTATTTATTTAGTTATTTAGTTAGTTAGTTAGTTATTTTGTCTTTGCCTTTTCTAAGGCTGCTCCCACGGCATATGGAGGTTCCCAGGATAGGGGTCTGATTGGAGCTGTAGCCACCGGCCTACACCAGAGCCCCAGCAATGTGGGATCTGAGCTGCATCTGCAACCTACACCACAGCTCACAGCAACGCCAGATCCTTAACCCACTTAGCAAGGCCAGGGATTGAACCCACAACCTCATGGTTCCTAGTCAGATTCGTTAACCACTGTGCCACGATGGGAACTCCCAGAATAGAGAATTTTTAATAAATGTTGTGGGCTTTCAGCTGAGACCCCAGAAAATCCATGCCCTAGGACTAAAGATTACACCTTAGGAGTAAAGGCAAAAACAGATGATAACTGCCCTAACCATGGCTCAAGCCAAGCTGTGGTAAGATCTAGGTGGTTTTGCCAGTATTTTAACTGCCTATCAGAACAAAAATGTAGAATTATTTAAAGGAAGGTAACACAATCTATAGATTGTACTGTGTATTATTCACAATGTTTAGCATAGAATAAACAAATATAAAACAGGCAAAGAATCAAGAAAAAGTGACTGAAAACCTTAAAGTAAAATAGTCACTAAAAGCAGACCCAGAGATGATCCAGATATTAGAGTTATCCAACAGAACTTCAAAATAACTATGATTAGTATTTTTAAAAAGTAGAGTAAAAACTGAAAAATGGGAGAAAGATTTATTTTAATAGAATTAGAATCGATTAAAAAAAGAATCAAATGGAAACTCAGGTCCTGGTTATTGCAATTAGGCAAGAAATAGAAATAAAAGCTATGAAGATTGGAAGGAAGAAATAAAACTGCAATTATTTCAGATGATTTGTTTGTACACATAAAAAATTCAAAAGAATCTACAAGAAAACTATTAGAAATAATAAATGAATTTATTATTGTTGTGGATATAATGTAAACATACAGAAGTCAATTGTATTTTCTATACTAGCAAAAGATTGGAAAATGAAATAAGAACATTCCATTTTAATTAGCATGAAATATTGAATACATAGGAATTAATGTGAGAAAAGATATGCATGAATTTTACAATGAAAATTTCAAAGCACTATTTAGAGAAAATTTTTAAATAACTAAGTACATGAAGTATTTACATGTTCATGGACTGGAAGACTCAGTGTTGTTTCATATCTCCCCAAATGATCTATAAATTCAATGCAATCCCAACCAAAATCTCAGCAGATTTGGTTAGGGGGAACTGACAAGTCTATTCTAAAATTCGTAAAGAAATACAAAGGACCTAGAATAGCCAAAACAATTTTGTCAGAGAAGAGCAAATATGGAGAACTCACACTTGAAGCTACAGTAAGCAAGACATCTTTCTGATCTATGGAACAGAATAGAGGCTAGAAACAGACCCACACAGATAAAGTCACCTGACTTTCAACAAAGATGATACTACAATTCAGTGGAGATATACTCTTTTTTTTTTCTTTTATGGGCCACACCTGCAGTATATGGGGGTTCCCAGGCTAGGAGTCAAATTGGAGCTGCAACTGCTGGCCCACACCACAGCCAGATCTGAGCCACATCTGCAACCTATACTACAGCTCATGGCAATGCCAGTCCTTTAACCTCCTGAGCCAGGGATCAAACCCACATCCTCATGGATACTAGTTAGGTTCTTAACCCACTGAGCCACAACGTGAACTCTGAGACATAGTCTTTTAACAAATGATGCCAGATCAATTAGATATACACATTTTTAAAAAACTACCTTTGACCTTGCATCTCATACAAAAATTAACTTTGAGATAAATCTCTCAAATGAGAAAGCAAAAATACCAAATATCTGGAAGAAAACAGAAGAATATTCTTCATGATCTTGGGAGAAGCAAAAGTTTCTTAAATGGGACATATAAGAAACACTAAGCATAAAAAGATTGATAAATTAGACTTTATTAAAGCTAAGGACTCCTGTTCATAAAAAGATACCATTAAGACAAGCTATAGACTGGGGAAAGTTCTTTGCAAAGCTTTTCTCTGACAAAGGATTTGTATATAAAATATATATATATTTTTTTACTTTTTTGCCATTTCTAGGGCCGTTCCTGAGGCATATGGAGTTTCCCAAGCTAGGGGTCCAATTGGAGCTGTAGCCACTGGCCTACGCCAGAGCCACAGCAATGCGGGATCCGAGCCGTGTCTGCAACCTACACCACAGCTCACGGCAATGCCGGATCTTTAACCCACTGAGCGAGGCCAGGGATTGAACCCGCAACCTCATGGTTCTTAGTCGGATTCGTTAACCACTGAGCGACGATGGGAACTCCTAAAATATATTTTTAAAAAGTTCTCTAAGTCAACAAGAAAAAGACACACAACACAATTTTAAAAGTGAGAAAAATCAGACACTTTACAAAATAGGATACTGAAATGCCAATAAATTCACAAAAATTTGTTCAACATTATTAGTCATTAAAGAAATGCAAATTAAACAATGAGATACCATTACATACCACCAGAATGGCTAAAATTAATAAGACTGATAACAGTGAGAATGGGAGTATCTAGAACTCATGTTACTAGGAAGAGTTTAAATCGGTAAACCACTTAGAAAAAATACTTTGCAGGTTCTACAAAAGCTAAACATATACCTTCCCTGGGGTTCCCATCGTGGCACAGAGGAAATGAATCCGACTAGGAACTATGAGGTTGTGGGTTTGTCCCTGGCCTCGCTCAGTGGATTAAGGAGCTGGCATTGCCGGGAGCTGTGGCGTAGGTCGCAGATGCAGCTCAGATCTGGAGTTGCTGTGGCTGTGACTAGGCCGGCAGCTGTAGCTCTGATTAGACTTCTACCCTGGGAACCTCCAAATGCTGTGGGTGTAGCCCTAAAAAGCAATATATATATGTATATGTGTGTGTGTGTGTGTGTGTGTATAATTAGAAGACATATATAAGAATGTTGACCTCTATAACATTTTTGGAAACATCCTCCTCCTTGGGTTACAAATATATAAGAATGTTAACAGGATCTCTATTTGAAATAGCTCCCAATCGAAACAATCCAAAGAATCCATCAATAGTAGAATGAGTAAATAAATAGTGATGCACTGCTACAGTGGAATACCATACATCAGTGAAGAAGCACGGAGTATGAAACATTCAACAATATGTTAACCCTCAAAGACATAATGTTTAGTAAAACAGGCTGGGTACAAATGAGTACTTACTGTGTGACACTATCTATACGAAGTTCAAAAACAGGCAAAATGAATCTATGGTGACAGAAGTCAGACGAGTGGTCACCTGGAGGGGCACTTACTGGGTGGGAGGCACAAAGGAGCTTTCTGGGGGGCCAGAAATGCTCTATATCATGTTCTGGGAGGTGATCGCATGGACATATATGTATGTAAAAGTTCACTGAGCTGGACACTTAAGATGTGTACACTTCATTATCTCTAAGTTACACCTCAGTAGAAAGTCAATAAGTAAGACATTCCTTTACAAGGAAATATAAGAGAGAATTATCTGAATGGTGGGCTGGGGTGAGTGGGGAAGGTGGGAAAGGACATCACGGGAGGAGGGAACGTGTGTGCACAGAAGGTCTGCAGAACCGGAAAAATGGAAATAATGTAATTTGGTAGAGGTTTGAGCGCAGGAAAGGAGGTGGGGGAAGCCTAAGGAGAAGAGGTTGGGAGGCTAAGCAGAGGCCAGACTGGGAGGAGGGCAGGCAGGACACTTACTGCCAGTGTTCGCGTGGTCCCATGAGGCGCCAAGGGCTTCTAAGGGGGTCAGTAAAGACCCAGCCCTTTCCATCTCAGGAAGGAAGGAAGGCCTTGCCTTTTGTCAGCCAAAAACCAATCGGCAGGAAGAGATTAGTTATGAACAGTGCAATGTGTTAATAACTAACAGTACATGTGCCTGAGAAAGCTAGCCGGGAGGAAGAAAATGTTCTAAAACTGATTTGTCGTGATGGCTGCACAACATGGTAAATTTTACTTTTAAAAAAATCACTGATTTGTACACTGGAAATGAGAAGCTATGTAATAAGTAAAATATAAGCCAACAAAATTGTTTAAAAAAATCGGCGGCAGATCCTTCCCTCCTGTTGACTACCCCAGCCCCAGAGGGGTCCTTGGGCTCTTTCTGGCCCTCTCCCCTGACTCAGTCTTGCTCTCACTTCCCTTCACCCCACTGTTGTCCATGTTTTGGATCTGAGCACACTCACATCCACCCCCTCAGAGACACACCTCAGCAGCTCTCCAAGCAGCCAGGACCAGAGCCACTGCCCCCACTGATGAGACCCCGAGGCCCCGAGAGGGGATGGAAAGGGGTAAGTACTGGTTCTCGGCACCTGCTCTGTGTTGTTCCCCTAACCCAGAGGGGGGGGGTTTGCTCCCATGTCTCGGATGAGAAGATCGAGGCCTGTGAAATGGGATGCTCCTGTTTTCGTAATCAAGGGGAGATTCCATGCAACCTCTCACCGGCCAGGATAAGAAGTCAAGGCTCTGGGAAGCGGGGTGTCTGCATGTGAGGGCCAGTGCAGGCAGCTGGTGGAGGGGCTGGGGCAGGGAGGTGCAGGGCTGGGCAGGGGGCAGTCCTCGCTTACCACTTCTTGCCACTGATGTCATGCTGCTGCACCGTGTAGCCAAAGAAGGCGGCCCTGGACCCGGGGATGACTCGGGGCTTCTTGGTGTCCATGTTGAAGGTGTCTGTGAATCCTGGGTGGGGAGAAGAGAGGAGTCAGGCAGGCGGAGGTCCCAGCCCCGGGAACATGATGGGTCCCCCGGCAAGTCACCTACGTTGGAGGGTCTTGGCTCTGCATGGAGTATATTCCCCTCTCCTTGGGGAGCCCCCAAGCTTGTCTGTCAGAGTCCCTGTTTGGGGAGCCAATAGGCGGCTGGGAAAGGCCCAGCCCCTGCCCTGGGGGAGCCAGTCTGATAGGGGATGCATAGGCATAAAACCTGCTCTTGGGAGAGACTAGGCAGGTCTGAATGGGAAGCCCTAGTCCATTCCCGAGAGACTTCCTGGTCTCACGAGGAAGAGACAGTTCCCATCCTCCGCCATGCCTCCTTCCTCCAACTCTGCTTCTAGCTTCTGCTGGTTTCCTCTTTCGATTTTCCCCCTCTTTCCCTCCTCTCTCCTCCTTTTCTCCCCCTGCCCCCTCTTTCTTTCTTTCTCTCACCTCTGCCTGCAAAAGAGTCAAGGAGCTGACTTCCCACCTCTCCTGTCCATCCCCTGCAAACCCAGGGTCCTAGTGGCTCCAGCACTGCTGGCTGACCCCTCCTTCTAAACCCCTCTCAAAGCTCTGCCTGGTTTCAGCTGGGGCCACTGCTCAGTTGGGGTGGCTGAGGCAAAGCACAGAGAAAATCTCCTCGCAGCCCTTTCGCCATGGCCTTAAGGTCTTTGCTGTTTGGTTAAGTCACATGTCAAATAACTGACTCCACCCGGTGGAGGGCCTTGGTGTTGGGCCAAATGCTTTGCCCCTTTGGCATTCTTGTGCCAAATCGTAAGAAATAGCAACTCACACCTTGGGTTTCTGGGTCTCCTCACATTTGCCATCATTTATGCTCCCAGGACCTTGGGAGAATGGCAAGCACCATCCACATTTGGCAGAGGAGGGGTTCAGAACGAGAGAGGTTAAGAGGCTTAGCCAGGGGTACATGGTGGGTCAGCAGCAGCATCAGAGCCAGGACCTCAGAAGCCAGCTCTGTGACTCCTTAATCCCCAAGGCATTTTCAGGGCACATCTGGCCTCGTTAAGTGTCAGTACTAAATGCCAAACTTGGAACCCATGGGATTTAAAGGGTGGAATCCTACCATGAGCCCAAACTCTCAGATAACTGAAAACCAATCCAGCAGAACAGAAAAGACAGACTATCACAGTTGTCCCTTTCATGTATAGGGTATGCTATAAATTTTACAGAACAGTCATTTCTGTGATCATTGGATCTCCACGACAACCCGGGGATGTGGGAAAGCTGAGAATCACAGAGGTGAACTGAGCTGCCCAAGGTCCCAGAGTCTGCCCGACAGGGACCCTGAATCTGAGGCCTGTACCCTTGAGCATCCCACTGTCCCTCCCCTAGGCACTGCCCCCCCACACCCCGGATCTAAGCATTTAAGGGCGATGCCCTGGGGTACATACTTGAATAAGGCCTATTATACAGGATCAAGTGGTTTCTTCTACCCTTCCTTATTAGCTCAGCAAATGGATACAGTGACCAAAGTTCCATCATTAGAGTTACAGAATTAGAGTCCCCAGACGTAACATGGCAACATCATTCAGATCTGTGCTATCTCACTTATCCATATCAATTAATTATTAGCGATGCCCGAAGCACCAAGTTAAGAAAGATTCTGAGGTCAAGTCTAGGCTTGGGGCAAGACTAGTGTGATTGATGAACAGTAGAGGATACAGGAGAGGACAGGGGCAGCAAGGGGCCATGGAGCTGCTAAATCTATCTTCATAACTGCTAATTTGCCACATGAAATTAGCATCTTGGCCCTATGTGGGATGGGGGAAGAAGTGTATGTTAACCATTATTGCCTTATTTACAAAGCCCAGCCCATGAATGGACTTGTCAGCGTGGTTAGCAGCAGGCAGCTTTGGGGAAGTGGGGCCTGGTCAGGTGAGCACAGGGGGATGAAGCAGCACAGGTCCTTGGCCAACAAGGGCATGTCACAGAGGAGAGCAAGACACCAGTGTCACCTTTGCAGAGCTAGGAGGTGCACAGAGAGGAGTCAAAGAAAAAGTGGAGCTACAGACAAGGAACTCTCCAACTCTGTCCCAGGAATGGACATGCACATCCGCACATGCCCACACATGGACACATACACATACATGCACACACGGGCATGGGAGGTGACACTTTATCTGGCTCTCTGGCACCCCCTGGAGATGTCCCCTGGCAGTCCCTGGTCCTTCCCTTCATGTATCTGAGCCCAGCAGAGGAAGGTGACCATGAATAAGGAGAAGGCATGCTGGACAGTTGGGAAATCCGGACCCACCTGCCACTCCCAGGCTGGCAGGGAGGTGAGGGCCAGTGAGGCCAAGGCCATAAATCGTGTCTTCGGAGCCTTCCCTATCTATGTTTCTTGTATAAAATATGGCCAGGATCTTTCCAACTCCTCAGCTCCACAGGCTGCATCAGATTCCCTCTCACTAACAGTCAAAGCCAAACTCCTTACCTGCAAGGCCCTGAGGGATCCCACCCAGTTTCCTCTGCCCCTCATTTCCTGTAATCCCCCTCCATCCATCTGCTCCAGCCACACTGTCCCCCTTGCAGTTCTTAGTACGTGTCAGACGCTCAGCATCTTTGCCCTGGTTGTTCCCTCTGCCTGGAATGCTCCTCCCTGGGTTACCCACAGGCCTCACTCCCTTAAGCCACTAGGATCTCTGTTTCAAAGCCATATTGTCCATCACCAGGACACCCTTATTCATTTGTCCTCATAGCACTTATCACTAACATGTTACATGTTTATCTCTTTATTGTCACACAGCTGATATTCCATAACATTCTTATGTCCTCTAAGTGCCAAGAGCCACTGCTATCTCCTCGCTGTTGTATCCTTACTGCCTTGAATAAAGACCTAACTTGTAGTCAGTAGTCAACAGATATGGGTTGATTGATTGGTTAGAGATCAAGATCGCTTCAATGAGAAACAGGAGAAAGAATATTTATTGAACACTGATACGTTCTGGACACTATTCTAGGTATCTAACCAGTAATTTCATATTACTTAGTTAAACCTCACACCAGCCTTGTGAAATAGATAGTATCATACCTCTGGGAAGTTAAGTAACTTGCCCCCAAACCAGCTGGGGTGAGGTTAGAGCAAGTCCATGATCAAATAGTTTGGGGTACTGGGGTGATGTGTCACTTGTGGGAGAGCAGGGAAAATTCTTTTTCTTTCTTTCTTTGTTCCTTCTTTCTTTCTTTTCTTTTTTTTTTTTTTTTTACTTTTTAGGGCCACACTGGCAGCATATGGAGGTTCCCAGGCTAGGGGTTGAATCAGTTACAGCTGCCGGTCTACACCATAGCCATAGCAAGGCAGGATTCGAGCCACATCTGCAACCTACACCACAGCTCTCAGAAATGCCAGATCCTTAACCCAGGGATCAAACCTGTGTCCTCATGGAAGATAGTCAGATTCATTTCTTCTGAGCCACGATGGGAACTCTGAAAATTCTTTTCGGAGAAGGGAGTCTTCCCTCCTACCGCAGGTCTCATCTCCCCTGTCTTGGGGTTGGGTTAAGAGCAGCAAATGGAAGAGGAGGCAGGCAGCCCTGGGCCTCTTCCCTCACCCTGGTGGGGGGCTTTGTCTAGGACTAAGTCTGTCTCCCTCAGCTCCCTGGGATGGGACTGATGAAATCTGGCCACAGGGAAGAGGACAAAAGCTCTCTGGGCTGGCGCATTAAGTTACAAAGTGCTGGTTTCTTCCCAGAGTCAGCATTTGCTTCTGACCAAATTGAACCAACCAGAGAACCGATTTCCTCAAAGTGATGTCAGGTCCAATACTTGGACCTTGGCTCCTGACAAGATCTCTGGCCCACTCCCCTGATGGCAGGTGGCTTTCATGCTTGGGGAATGTACTCTCTCAGAGACTGATGAACCCCAAATACCAACAAAACAAAACAAAGTTGTTTTTGATGGGAATCAATAGGCCAACTGCAGAAACACTGGGAGCCTGGTTGGGCAGCTTGCCATTTTTCTGCCCTTGATACTGATGACAGAGGGGGAAAAATCCCAAAGTTCGTGGGCTGCTTTCCTGGGGACTGTGGCCAAAGTTACATCAGTGGCTGCTCCCTTTCTCAGAATCTTATCTGTCTTTAAACAAGCATCAGCCAGTCCCAAGAAGGCACCAAAACCACAGCATGGAGTTTGAGCATCACTAGACCTCAAACTCACCACTCCAGGCTCAGGTGGGGGCCATTGTCCTATCACCAGGTGGGGCAGTCACAGTCCCAAATGCTGGCACGGGCTGGCTGACACACAGTATGGAGCGCCCACTCATTAGCTTCTCAGGGAGAGCTCACTAGAGCTTAAGGAAGCTCAGCTGAGCATCCATGCTGGGCCATGTCACGCTCCCCCAGCCCCATCCCCACTGCTGCCACTAGCTTCTCAAGGATCTTGGGAAGAGTTCAAAGTCTCCATGTGGCCCCAAGGCCCTCTGAGCCTCCCTAGTCTGTCTCACCTAGTTTTCTTCTGGTTCCCAAAGGTCCAGGCCCCAGGGCTGCCTTTCCATTCTCTCTCTCTCTCTTTTTTTTTTTTTTTTTTTTTTTTTTTTTTTTGCTTTTTAGGGCTTCATCTGCGGCATGTGGAAGTTCCCAGGCTAGGGGTTGAATTGGAACTGTAGCCACCGGCCTATGCCACAGCCACAGCCATGCTAGATCCAAGCCGCATCGGCAAACTACACCACAGCTCATGGCAACGCCAGATCCTTAACCCACTGAGTGAGGCCAGGGATTGAACCCCCATCGTCATGGATACTAATCTGATTTGTTACGGCTGAGCCATAGTCGGAACTCCCCTGCCTTTCCACTCTTTAGATGGACGTTACTTCCTTCTGTTTTGGGGCCTTTGCACCTGCTATTTCTTCTGTCTGATCCTCTCTGATGAACTTCTCATGACCTTCAGATCTCAGCACACATATCTATCTTCCTCCCATCCCCAAGGAAGCTTCCCCAAACCCGATTACATCAGATCTTACCTAATGATCTCAACACCCCTTGTACTCACCAACAGGTGACCTGTGACTTATTCCTTTTCTTTTTTTTTCCTTTTTTCTTTTTAGGGCCACACCCACGGCATATGGAAGTTCCCAGGCTAGGGGTCGAATTGGCGCTACAGCTGTGGGCCTATACCACAGCAAGATCAACTCAGTATCCGAGACATGTTTGCGACCTACACCACAGCTCATGGCAATGCCAGATTCATGACCCACTGAACAGGGCCAGGGATTGAACCTGCATCCTCATGGATACTAGTCGGATTCATTTCCACTGCACCACAACGGGAACCCCCAACTCCTCCTTTTCTTAGCCCAGTTAGTAATTATACCTAGTAGGTGTGATCATTTGAATAGTCTTATCTCCCTACCAGGACAGCAGCTCCACAAGGGCAAGATGAGGTCTGTGTAATCATTGCTGGACCCAGCACGGAGCTGGGGGCTGGCCTCCAACAGTGCTTAGGGGCCCGTGGAAACCTTGCAGAGAGAAAGTGCAATGTGGCCACCAGAGTGCCGGGGTTGGGAGAGAAGGACAGCTGTGAGTCTGAGTGTCAGGAAGTGTCTGGAGGTATGATCCAGCCTTGCAAGGTGATGTGCAGGATTGGTGAGGCGGTCCATAGGTGTCAGCAGGAGTTCCTAATGTGAAGGTGGAAAAGAAAACAGCCAAGGAGAAGAGAACACCTGCCTGGGCCGAGGTGTCAGGAATCACCCTGCTCCTCCCGCTTTCTGCCAGGTTCCCTGAGGGTGAGGACAGGCATGGAGAAAGCAGGCCTTTGAGTCCAGGGTGGGGGAGGGGCTTGTTAGAAGCCTGGCTCTAGCATTCATCCCCTAATGCGTGACCCTGGGCCAGCGACTTCTTTCTTGTCCTCAGTTTACTCATCTGTAAAATGGGAAGAAGAAGAATAATATCAACCACGAAGAATGGTTGAGAAGACTAAAGGCAGCGACTAACAAAATGTATGGAGAGAAAGAAGAAGAAAGGGTTACATAAAGAGAGTTTTGTTTTTTCATTTTTGTTTTTGTTTTTTTTTTTCAGCAGGAGCCTTTATCACTTGATAGCTGGCAACAACTTGATTGGAGACGTTTTATCCAGATTTCGTTATGAAATTCACTTGCAAAACCAGGGCTTTTGCAGGCTGAAGAATGAGTGTCCGTAGCTCTCACGGCGTCCTTGGCTAAAAGGAGCCATCTTCTTAGGCAGTGGCTGGTCGGCGAAGTCCTTGGCCAAACCCATCAGGTCGTTTTCTGGCCCTTGGTGGCTGCGGGAGGCTCGGCTTGGTCGCTCGCTCCCCCAGGGCTTGGCCCATCAGTGCCCTCGCCTGTGCCCGCTGTGGCCTCCACAGGAAGTTGTGATTCTTACTTTACAGGTGAGGGAACTGAGGTACAGAGAAGGCAGGTAACTGGCCCAGGTCACGCAGCTACGAAGTGCAGGAATGCACTCAGGCCTCATCCGTCCTGCCCCAGGCTGCATGCCCCTTCCTCTCCCCTTTGGTCGCTTGAGCTCCTCACTGTGGTGGTCTTACCCAGGCTGGTCCTCCTCCCATACACCTCTTAAAAACTCACCCATTCTGAGTTCCACACACCCAGAAACTGTTGGCTGGAGAACCGACAGGGGAAACCCTGATCATAGCAGATGGAATGCAGGGCACCAGGTGTGACAGAAGGACACAGCCAGAGTCTCGAGGGCCGTGAAAATCTGGAAGAAGCACCAGATTTGACAGCAACAGGAAGCGACCCCGGGGAACCTGAGGGGAACCACCTCTCAGCTGCCTTCCACCTGCTGGGCCTCAGTTTGTTCCCTGGGCCCTGCTCCAGGTTGCAGGCACACCTGTGTAAGCAAGCCCTTTTTGTTTTCCTTGGATGCTGGGAGCTGAGATGGGGGCGAGGGAGAGTGAAACATTATCAAAACTCTCTCCTGTTATCTCCCTCTTCCCAGTTCTATTTGAGCCCCAAGAATCTTCAGGTCTAAAGGCAAATCATGGAGGGGGGTGGGTGTGGAAAAAAGACCCAGGCACTGGCCCAAGCCAAATGGTAACGTGGACCTCCCTCTACTATGGAAAACAAAGCTACACATTCCAACCTGAGACAGAAGGAGCTGCAGATGCCTGACTGTTCTGCACCCTCTGCATTGCTACCCCTTCTTCTGTGGCAAATAATGAAAGCTTGGTGGTTCTTCCTCTGCGGCCGGGCCTAGCCATCTTCCCCTTCCTCTCTGAGGCCACTATTGCAAAGACAGGCATCTAAGAAGGTAATGCCAGGTTTGGTGGCATTGCTGGAAAGTCTCCTGTAAGAGGCACTAGTGAGATACGAGAGAAGGAACGGGGTGAGGGAGAACGCAGCCCCCTCATCAGAGAAGCTTCTGCCAGTTGAGGGAAGAAGGTCTCCATTGGAGAGGAGGTAGCTCCGACTCCAGGGATCATGCCCTTGGGGTCTGCAGCCCTCACAGGAGGCCTTGGAACCATGCCCTCCCCACAGGAAGCCCTCTGGAGGATGGGGATCTGGGCCCGGCCCTTGAGAACAGTCCTTCCCCTGTAGGAGCTGCTGGGGCGACAGGGGAATTACAGTGGATCGTGAGTTCCTTTCTGCCTCTTCCTCCACTGGCGGAGGGCGCTAGTGAATGCTTGTTAAGGGTCGGGGTTAAACCTCTACACTGAGCAGAATGAATTCCATACATCTTCTCCCCATCCCAGCACTTAGCGATGTGAGGACAAGGACTGGGTTTCACTTATCTCTTCATTCCGGCAGCAGGGTTGGGACACAGAAATGCTCAATAAAATGTGTTGAACTAACATAGAGGATTCAACTCTGCCTGACGACAATAAACAAAGACTGTGAAGCACCCCCTCAGTGCCTGGCTGGGCCATATGAGGCAGAAATGTAGTGTGTCAGTTTTCATCTCAGGGCTTAGGATGCCTCATCTGTTGCTATTTGCCCACTTGCACCTTGGCCATCAGTGTGAGAAGTATTTGCTCGGTTGGCCCACTGATCCCAGGAAAAGGATGAGAGACCAGAGCTGAGCTGCCCTAGCCATACCCGGTTGGGGTCAGCCATCCTCCAGATGCATGCGCAAAGCCCGTGAGGCCAGCAGGCCACTCAGTTTAGGACAGCGGAGGTCAGCTGATGTCCAGAAAACTAAATAATTATTGAGTGTCACTCAGATTTGGGGGGGCAGTTATTTGTTAGACAGCATTATTGCAGCAACTGGTAACTGACTCAGTCTAGCTCTTAAGTGATGGACAGTCAGGAGGAGGAGGAACAATTACACAGTGGGGACTCGTGGTTTCTGGGGTAGTAATCCCATCATTCCCTTCTCAAGAGCTCTCAGGGAGGCCTGGACCTCACTAGTCAGGGAGCAGTGGGGCCTAGCAAGCAGGTCATGACCTCTCCTGCCTGAGCCACACACAAAGACTTGGAGCTGGGCTGTTCTGCCTCCTTAGGACACAGAATAGCAAAGGTACAGCAGACATACAGACAGACCCCTAGCATTGATTCTGGGCTCAAAGGGCCCTCCTGTACCTCATTTTCTCTCCTCCCCATGACCAGGGGACATGAAGCCCTCCCCTCTCCAGACAATTTTTTAGTGTGCAAGAAATACATTATCAGGGAAGGGTAACTTATTAGGATTTTTTTTTTTTTTTTTAAGAGCAAGCAGGGATCTTAGAGATAAATAGCTAGTTCTCAAAACTTGTTGTTTTCTACAGTGAATCCCACCTTTTGGGACCAGAATTTATACAGTGGAAAGCAGACACAGAAAGCTGAGGTTAGATTAGGGCTAGGGGACTAGGAGTAGCTCCCACCTGCAGTAACTGTTCTAAGACCCTTCCTTAGAACCCTAGGGTGTCCTGGAACATAGTTTGAGAACCACTTGATTGGGTTTAAGAGCCATTATCCGTGACAGAACTCAGGCTAGGAAAGGGGTGGCATTTGTCCAAGGCCACCAGCTTTTCTTCGTGTCCACCTTTGCTCACCACCACTCCCTCTCCTGCAGTCCTTCAATTCTACAGACGTCTGTCTACTTGGGGCTATGATGCTCCAGGTTCCATGCTGGGTAGTGGGGACACCAAGTCACACTTGTCTTCAGAGTCTGTAGCCATGGTGGGGGTGCCAACAGACATGTTTGCACATCACTAGAGCCCAAAGTGAAGCCAAGAGAAGGTTGGACCACTAACGTGGCTGGGTGTCCATGGAGAGTCACTATGCTCCAGCTGCCTCTCTCCCTGCCTGAATCATGGAGTCCTGGCCCCAGGGCCCTGCTTCCCTGGCTCTGGGCCTCAGAGACCCCATCTGTCAAGTGGGAGGGTTCAGCTCTCTGCTACCTAAGGCCCAGCCCCGGCACATGTTGGAGAGATTCTCTTGAGCAAACACGCAGCCAGCTTCCAGTTGTCGGCACGCGAGCATCTGTCTTGAGTCTCCGCAAACAATTTAGAATTGGAGGCCAGGCAGTGTGGAGGAATGCAAGCTCATCTTAATGTCGGCTGAAGCCAAACACACTTAGGAAGGGAGCTCTCCAGGCAAGAATGATCATATTTTGCATTCCCAAGCCAAAGGGGAGGAATGAAGAAAATCATCGTCTATTGCTTTGAATTATCCAGGCTCCAGCTGCCTCTCCCCCTGCCTGAATCATGGAGTCCTGGCCCCAGGGCCCTGCTTCCCTGGCTGTGGCTTCTGGGCACACCCAGATATCAGAGGGACGGAGGCCTTGGTGGGGGTCCAGGCAATGTGGTCACCTTTCCAAGAAAGCCTGGCCTTGCCCTGAAGCTGGACTGTACTATTGCAAATGTTAGTGAGGAAATTTACAGCAAGTGGGTAGGAGCACCACATTCCCTTCAGACCCCTGCTATTTAAAAAATTAAGGACATCAGAGGGTGTGAACTGACTCCTTGAATCTATGGTTATGTGGCCTTGGGGTGGCCAAGGCTTCTCTCTCCCTGGGATCTTCTAGGTGTGGAAGCCATGATCCCTTAGGTGGCAAGAAGTGACTAGGTCAAAGGCCAGAGGATGGACTCCTGACTTTGGGACAGCTGGTTCTAGGACTCAGAAAAGGGGACATGGGAATGCAATGCCTGTCTCCTGAGAGCTAGGGCTGCTGTGATTAGTAGAACCATGCTGGGCACCAGGAGACCTGGGTCCTCCCCTGGGTTCTGCCACTGACGCTGAACGTTGAACACGACACTTCTCTTTCCCAGGCCTCAGTCTCCCTACAGAACTTGAGGAAGTTGGACCATGTGACCTAAAACCCTTTACTGTCAGGATATTCTGAGTCTGTGTGACCCTTCTCTCTGGATTCATTTCCAAAACCATCTCCCTTCCAAAGGGAGGAGTAGGAAGGTGAGCACTGGGGCACCCCAAGGAGGTGAGCAGATGGCTATTGCCCCTGCAGGTCTCTCTCAGGTTGGCTGCTGGGACTGGGGCCACTTCCTCCTTCCTCTCTAGCACTTGTGTCCAACACAAGTGCCTCTCAACTGCAAGCCACTTACAAAAGTGAGCCCCCCAGGGGCTCAGCCCTGAGCTGGAAGTGCCCTGCTGCTAGAACTAGGGCCATGAGGGAGGGGGGCCAGGTCTGGTGACACCAAGCCAGTTCTTACCACCAGGCTCTGCCACCCCCCTGGTGCTTTAGAGCAAACTTCCCCAAAGAATCCCATTTCCCGCCTTCTCTAATCAACTCATCAGCATCTTATTTCTTTACAAAATGACTACCTTCTGGATGTGGCTTCATATCTCTCTGCTAATTGGTCATTATCATACTGCCCTTTTCTCAGCAGGAAACACCATGGAGTTCATTCTGCTTCATCTTCCTAGAAGCACAAATATCACCAGCCAACCACCGTCCTTCCTTTTCCTTCCCTCTGTTAAGTAGGAGAGAAAAAAAAAAAAAAAAAAAAAAGAAGCAGGAGAGAACCTTATCTCTGGATGGAGTGTCGTATCCTTGGCTCCCCCGGCCTCGTGCAGGTCAGAACACAGTTCACTGGGAGTGTGTGTGTGTGTGTGTGCAGGCGCACGCGTGTGCACACGCATGTGCATGTGCACACCAAGGGATTAGCCAGAGAGACAGGTGGGGATGGGTAGAGACAGGCAGCACTGGAGTCCAGAGAGGGGAGGATTTAGGGGAAGAATATCCCTTCTGTCCGAAGGACCAGCTCTATCCCCTGCCTGGACGGAGAGGGAAGTGGCACGAGGCTTCTGCGGAAGGGCGTCGTCCCTCCCCACGGAATGAGCACAGCACTTGTTTCCTAGGGAATCTCAGCAAAGTGATCTCATCCGGGAGCCAGCACATCCCTGGCCCACACCCACTGCTGCTCCTGGCAGGGAGCGGCTCGGAACACACCAGTGGTGGTGCCATGGGTGGCCGTGGCCACATGTCCACCTTCCCAGGAGGAAGAGCCCAGGATCAACAAGTACTTTGATGTTCCCTGAATGTTAAATGTGTGAAAAAGAATGCATCAGAACCAGAAAGCTTCCTCGTTTGTGCAACGACGGGATAGGGGGGCCCTCTGTCTCTGGAGAATTCTAGGTTCCCCTTGAGCTGAGTCTGAAGAAAGTCTTCACCCACCTGTCCCGCCTCCTCACCCAACCCTCCCCAGCTGGGAACAGAACTGTGCCATGTACTATACCTACAGCCCCTTGGTGCCCAGAGTTACAAACAGGAGGCACTGGACAAATATAAAGTCAGCTGGCACAAAGGGTGGGCTTGGGGCCCTGTCACCAATGGGAAACGGAGCCTCAGGAAGGTTACCTGCCAGGACCCAGGTCTTCTAGCTGGTGGGGCACATTTAGAGCGGGGATCCAGCCTTCCCAAGTCCCCTGGAAGGACTCTTGTTCCCTTTCTTCCCCAATCTCCCAGCAGGATTCAGCTGCCATTCTCGGAGCACCTACAAGTGCCAGGATGGGCCTGGTGTCTTAGAAAAGTATTTCATTTAATTCAAGCAAATGATTAGGGATTTTTACTCCCATTGCACAGGTGAGAGAACTGAAGGTCCGAGACTGACTTGCCTGGGGCCCAGGTGCTGCTGGCAAGGTCTCATCCTATTTCCCAGGTTACACACCCTCCACTTTTTTTTTTTTTTTTCTTTTTCTTGGGCCGCATCAGTGGCATATCTCCCCTTCCCAGGCTAGGGGTCTAATTGGAGCTGTAGCCACTGGCCTACACCAGAGCCACAGCAATGTGGGATCCAGGCCACGTCTGCGACCTACACCACAGCTCACGGCAACACCGGATCCTTAACCCACTGAGCAAAGTCAGGGATCGAACACACAACCTCATGGTTCCTAGTTGGATTTGTTAACCACTGAGCCATGACGGGAACTCCACACACCCTCCACTTTTGAGCATCCTCATCAAGGCCAGCAGGCAGATCCCTCCTTGGTAGGGTTGGGTATGACCCTCTACTCATGCCCAGTGGTGACACCTCTCTGCCTGGACCAGCAGTAGCCCTCTTTGTAAAGCTTGCACTTGGGTTGAAGCTTTGGTAACCCTATGCTCACCTTACTTTTGGTGTCAAAGCAAAACTAACTGAGCCGAGGGGGTTCCGTCCCTCCTCACCCCTGTGCCCTGCACAATGTCTGGAACACAGCAGGCTCTCAACAAAGTGAACAGAACAAACTCGTGAACGAACAAGTGAATGAATGACCATGGATACGCTTACCAAATTAACTCAGTAGTCATCTAAGAAGGAGGTAAGCAGAAGGGACACAGGGCAGCCTTCCTTTGACCCACAGCCCTCTGTCAATTCACCCATCACTCTTCAGCCAGGCACTGCTGTATCCTCCTGATATGCGCTGGGTGCTGATAACCCCTGGGCCCCTCTATCCTGGCCTGCCTACCTCTCTTCTCTACTTCAGTGTTCTCGTCTCATCAAAAGCCAGTTCTGTTCCCTTAGTGTCCTATTTTGTACTAGATAAATAAATGCTTGCTAGGGTGCAACTTATCACAACATCCCTTCAACTCACCAAAACACTTGCACCCCTACAGGAGGAAGAGTTCTCTAAATCAGGAACAATCAGACATGTGCTGGGCAGCCTTCTACATTGGTGAGGTTTGTGAAGGAGACCAAACGCTTGCTGGGCAGGTGGATGGGGGCTGAAATAGAGACACTCATGTAGGAATCCAAGAGGCAGAATCGCTTCTCGGCCTTTTGGCTAAGATCATGTGTAGAATCCAGAGGGGGGTGGTGGAAAGACAGAGCAAGTGCTGGCGAGAGCAGGTCTGCCCTTTTCATTTTTTTTTTTTTTTTTTTTTTAAGAAATCAAGAGTTAGCCAATGTGCTGGTTAAGCAGATGTCAAGCTCATGGAAAACAGGCCTAAAAATTAGAAGCAGATACACCAAGCCGAAATTTGCTGTAATTAACATTGTTTTTGCTCCCAGCCTTGGACAGCCATTCCACGCCTTCGGAGAACACGTGGCTCACCTCCATCAGGATTAAGACTCAGAGTTTTATGACAGCCAGTGTATGTTTCTGCCTTATATCACTTATCCTTTTCTCTAAGTAGGAACATTGACCAAAATGGAATTCTTTCCTTAAGCTTAAAAGAGCTGCTACGCAGGATTGGAAAAACACAACAACAGTTGATATTTTGAATCTCTGTGTTGTAATTTCATTTAAAGTGCAATGAAGTCTTGATTAACTAAAACACATACACCACACACCAAGCTGTGTGGAAAACTAGAGTCAAGAGATGTGACTCCAAATATCCACTTTAGGATCTGGCTGAGCTTGGGAGGCCTTGAGCTCCTGCCTTCCTCCACTCCCCTCCAAGTGGCCCAGGTTCCTGAGAACCCCAGATCACACCCCAGCCCAGCCTAGGCCAGCCCTGCCTTCTGAGTTCCACGGTCAACATCTGGCTGCCTATAGAACATTTTCACCTAGATCTTATATATCTTTCATTTTACATGACCATAGAGGTGCCCTAGGTTTTCAATTCCAAACCGGCTTTTCCACCGATTGCTCAAGTCAGTAGCTTGGAGGTCCTTCCTTAGGATTTTCCTTCACTTCTCATCTGCAAATTTTGTAGGTTCTACCCCTTCCATTCCTCTCAAGTGCACCCACTCTGTCTATTTCCTCTGATATCACAGCCCAAGCCACTCTCATCCTTTTCTGCCTGGACTTTTGTAAGAGGCTTCTAATGGTCCGCAATTCTAATTTTGCTCAGCTGCAAGCTATGTGCTTCACAGTGGAATAGGAAAGAATCTTTGTATTCTGTTACAAGTTAATCACTAAAGGGATGCTGCCTATAAACTTAAATGATACATAATGGCCCAGCTCTGGCCACCCGGCCTCCCAGGTAATGGGCATTCAGCTAAAATACCTTTGCTTAGCTCACACGAAAAACCCCACCAGGTCCACCTGCGAATGATTGCAAGAAAGAAGAAATTAACACATCCCCTCAGGAGTCTGACCAGGAAATGTTTGACTTCACTCTCTCCCCTTTTAGTATAAAAGAAGCTTGAACAACTTAGGCAAGATGGTTCTTTGAGACACGAGTCCATTATCTTCTTAGTCCGCTGGCTTTCTGAATAAAGCCACTATTCCTTGTTCCAACAACACATCTCTCAATTTACTGGCCTGTTCTGCGGTGAGCAGTATGAGCTTGGGCTCGGTAACAACAGCAGCCAGAGCGATCTTTTGAAAATGCCCATCCAATGATGGCACTTTCCTGCTTAAAACTCTCCAGGGTGCTGCCATTGCATGCAGGGTAGATTTCAGACCCTTTCCCAGGGCTCACTGGGCCCTGCAGAATCTGTCTGCTCCTGTGCCATGAACTTCATCACTGATGACTTCTGTCCACACTGCCTTCTCTGCTCCTCAAATCAAGCTCTTTCGTTTTGTGTGGAACTCTCTTCCCCAAATATTTGCTCATCTGGCTCCTTCTAAACCTCAGAGAAAACATCCCTGACCGTGCTATGGAGAACAACACGTTATTCTCCCTCGAAGCATCTTCGTTATTTCTTTTATAGTTAAAGATAATTACAGAGGGCCATGAGAGCTATTTGCTCCTACTCCCCCTGGAGTTTAAGTTCCACAAGGGAAGGGACGTGTGGTGTGCTGGACCCTGCTCGTAACAGACAGTTGTGTGCCATCTTCCCACCCAGTGCTGCCACGCTGGTCACTTAAAGTGGCCCATGGTGGGTGGATTCCATGGTGGGTGGATTTATACCATGGCAATTGGCGAGCACTACAAAGGAGGAATTTCCCCACCCAAGCCAAAGAGCCAGAATCGGTTGTTAAAACTACCAGCACTCCACTGGAAGAGACTGTTTCTGTCTCTCTCCCCACTTTATCCTCAGGATTTTGAACAGAGCACATAATAGGGGCTCAATATGCATCTACTGACATATAAGACAGTATGAGACCAAAAAACAAAAACAAAAACAAACAACCCAAGGGAGAACAGAAACATCCAGGCTTCCAAGAATCTTACACGCTAACCTGCCAACAAGGAGTAAAAGAAATGTGATACTTGGAGCATCAGGGAGGGAGGGAACTTAGAGCACCGAATATGGCTTCAGAAGCCCTGGTTCTTCTGATCCTAGCACAGTTTCAAACGTATTCGACAACTCTGGACCAATTTCTTCCTCTTCCTGGCCCTCAGTTTCTTTATAAAAAGCACACACTGGACTGTGCTGGTCCCACTGGACAGCTAGATACTATATCTCTAAGTCCCTGTGTTGGATTGAATGAAGCCCGTTTGCATACTCTGTCACCAATTTCTTTACCCCCAACTCCCCGGGTCACTGCACTACATTACACAACTGCAGAGGGTGCTGTTTACATCATAGTGGGTGGAGCGGTGCAGGGCACAGCCTGGCGAGCTGTACGTGGCGGCCCTGCCCACTCTGATTCTGGCCACTGCCCATTTCAAGGGGAGCCGAATTGTAGAGTGAGTCCCTCCTTTTCCTGACATACTAACCAGCTCAAAGAGCTCAGACAGTTTGGTTTTGGTTTTCTAAGTCCTAAGACTGTCATGAATGTGTGAATCAAGAGTTCTGGGCATCCGGGTTTAGCCCCAGCCCAGGGAGTGTTTGGGCAAAGTAAGAGCAAGACAAGGCTCAGGATATGCAATTTGTGGCAAGGCTTTCCCTTGGAGGAGAGGAAGTAGGGCAGTGAGGACCCAGAGAACTGCTGGGCCTGTCTGCCCCGGTCTTTGAATGCAAACTAAAAAAAGGAATTGTGGGGGCCCGTCCCTTCCAAGGCTGCAGGGCCCGCCCTACAGTGGATATACCACAGCCATTTGGAAAGTTCTCCATCTGCATAGAGCTCAACATAAATCCGCCAGAACTAACTGGAGGCTATTGGCTAGGCTTGGTGAAGATGGAGGATGCTGGGGAGTGAAAGTGTTTGGTTTCCTAAGGGATATGCAGAAGCCCTTGGGTTTCTGATATATGTCAGTTACTCATGCTTTCAAAACTATCCCAAATATCTAATCCCACATGTGGGTCCTCAGGAGAGTTTCAGGCTTATTACTCCATCTGTCTTTGCTAGAAAACAAAGACCTGCCATGTGAGGTGGTGAGCTCCCTGTCACTGGAGGGGTGCAAGCCAAAGATAGCCATTTATCTGGGCTGCTCAGGTTCCAAGTTCCCTCCCAGGTAGACACTTGACGCTGAGGCCTCTTGCGAGGCCTCTGAATCCCAGGACTCCTCATGAATCTGCAGTTGAGGAAGGGCCAACCATACACTGGGTACCCCCATGCTCTAGATGAAGTTGTTTTAAAATAGAATTCCTGTTTTCAACTTCTTTCATGTGTTACATGTGACTTTATAACCAGAGTCAAGGTTCTGGCTCTGGAAATGCTTACAGAAGCATGAAAGCACAGCCACTGAAGAGCTTTTAGAAACATGAAGGCCAAACATTTATTTTAGAAGTGATTGAACAGAAGGCTTAACAGGGCACACGGCTCACTTAAGTTTAGATTTGGAGCCTGAACTTGACCCGGAGGTCCTCATCCACAGTTCAGGGCTTTTTCACTACCCCAGGCTTGGAAGGTCCAGTTAGTGAGAGATATTATCCAGTTCCAGGCTTTGGTTTCCACTTCTGCAACATTCCGTGTTGGCCCAGATTGGTCCATCTGGGCTAAGTCATTACTGGTTTCAAACAGCTTCTCCTATAAAATCTATAAGAGGCGGGGCAGGTCTAATATTCTATTAGCCATGAACTCCTCTGTGTGAGCAGACTGAGCAAGAGTCAGGGTTTAAAGAGGAGGGGTGCTGGCTGGTGTGAACTACCTGAGGCAGACAAGACCCTAAGAGTTGGAGGTAGGGCAGGACGGTGTGATGTAACACAGAGGAGGAGGGAGTCAGAGGGAAGGAGGCCAACAGCACCCACTGCTCAAGGGACAGGCAGCTATAGCTGATAAGATGATAGCTGATGAAATGAAGCTGAAGTGACAGAGAAGCTCCCAGAAATTTGATCACTTTGGCAGTGGTCTGGGAGGGCTTCTTGGAAGAGGGGGCCTCTTTGGAGCTGCCAGGGCCCAGAGAAAGCAGAAAGCTTTTCTCTACTGTAACATACCAGGAAGAACATTTACTAGGAAGATGGGGGGTGGGGGTCTCCTCTTCTTTCATGAAGACAATGGACTTTTTTGGACCACTCTCCCCAGCAGTTCCTCACTCCCATCACATCCCTCTCCCTGCTCCCCCCAACTCCAGACTAACCCCATGCTCAGCAAAGCTTTGATCTAGGGCTTTTGGCCTCTGGTACCACATAAAATCTCCCTCTGCCCTCATGAGTGGGGCACCCTGGGCAGACCCCTCTTCCCTGGCCCGACTCCATCAGCAGTGGGCACCAGTCTAGTGGGTTGCTGCCAAGCCAAACAGCACTGCAGAAATAGCAAGGGATATGCTTCCAGGTGGCGGGAAAGTGCCCTCCTGGGCCTTACCCTGGAGTGGGCTTAGCATGAGAGACAATGGCCACATCTGCCAGCTTCTCTGGGCTCTTCCTGGAGTGTGCCAAGGGGACGCTAGCCCTAGAGGGGACCTTGAC
Organism: Sus scrofa; assembly: GCF_054392235.1. NCBI lineage: Eukaryota > Metazoa > Chordata > Mammalia > Artiodactyla > Suidae > Sus > Sus scrofa. The sequence goes on from NC_139383.1 coordinate 177,113,189, forward strand.
CAAATCTCCACAGAGACAGAGCCAGGGCAGTTGAGACCTCACATCACAGATAAATGGAGTCTAGGTCTACGTCATCAAAAAAATCGCCTAGTCAAACCTGAGCCCTGTCACACTTCAGTTCTGGTGAGTAGGGACTAGGAGGCATCTATCCTTCCTGTGGGCTGCGCAGGGTGACCTTGTGTCGCTCATGGCGTATGGGGAAGAAGGGTTTAGGTGAGAAGTGGGTGAACATGAAAACTTGACAACTCATGCATAATGGATATTAAAAAATTAGAAGCAAATTAAACTTTAGGCTTCACGGCAATTATTGCTTAGAATGAGGGTAAGTGAAAAGACTGAGTTGATGTAAAGTCAACTGAATGAAAATTATTAGTGAAAGCAGTCAAGGGGTTAACACTGATATGGCCAGAGCCACGTGGGCAGTAAGAGAGAGCAGAAACGCAGGTGGGCTTTCAAGATGTCAAACCTGGGTCTCATATTTCTCGGCAGCTGCAAGACCTAGGGCAAGTCCCGTGACCTCTGGGAACTGCAGTTTCTGAAGTCAGACTCCCTGGGTTCAAATCTCAGGCTGTGACTTTATGACCTGGGTGATCTTGGGTGAGTTATTTTAATGGCATGCCTCCGTTTCCTATCTCTAAGATGGGGGTGATAAGGGCACTCCTCTCGCAGGATTATTAAGAACATCTGAGCTTAGCACAAAGCCTGATTCGTGGACATCTTCGGTGTGTCAGTAGTACACAGTTACTGAGCACCTCTTCCCTGCCAGACACTTTGGTAATCCGTATCATTCCTCATTGTTCGTACTAATTCTACAAGGTAGCCATTATGATTTCCATTATACGATCTAAAGAGGGGATGTGACCCGCCCAAGGGCACACACTTAATGAGTGCCAGGGCCAGTATTTAAACCCCAAGTCTGTGGAACATGCCCCAGTATGAAGCTCGTTGGGCTCGGACTCAGTCTCCCCACCTGCACAATGGGTGTCACATCATCTCTGCAGCCACCAGGGCAGATTCTGGTCTGGAAGATCCCAGGGATCTGACCAGAACCTGGTCCACTATTGGGGTCTACTGTTTAGCCCCTGCCATCTTCTCTGGGCACTCCCAGCTCCTTGTGGGGTACCAGAGGACATGGCCACATTCTGCGGTCCATGGGAGATGTCTGAATCACTGCCCTTCTGTGGGAAAAGAGGCATTTTAAATTTCTGATCCGCCCCCGTGTTCCCTGGGAAGTCCTGTTGCATACCTAGGTTTACATTGTGTAAAAACAAGGCCTGTCCCATGTCTCCTTGCATCCTCTCTGAGTCACAGTAAATAATACTGAACAGCATGGGGCCAGCTGGGCCGGCCTGGGCTGCCCACTGCGCACGATTCGCCCCTTTCAAGGCCCTTCTCCCTTTAAGAGCTTCTCCTCCCCCCTCAGCAGCCCCCCTTTCCCTGCCCACCTGCAACTGCCTCACCACCAACCTCTTGTCTGGAAAGAAAACCTTTAATAAAAAATGGCCTCGAAAGTGTCAGGGCTGAACGCGAAGGAGACCGGTATCTTAGGAAAGGTGACTGGGGAGAAGGTGATACTTATCTCAAAGAGGATTCATTAATGGGGTTTCAGGCTATTGAAGGCTGGGGGGGGGGGGTTCATTGATTAATTCTTTCCTTCCATAACTACTTATTACTAAGTATGCCTTCTCTAGCCTGGCAGTGCTCTGGACTCTCTGGACCCTTGGATACACATGTAAAACATCATAAAAGAATCCTTGCTCCCATGATTACATTCCATTGGAGGAGACAATGAACAGGTGAATAAGTAAAATTGGTAATAATGCTGGATAGTGAGAAAACTCTCAGCAGGACCAAAGTATGGAAGGGGGTTTATGTAAGCGAACACATAGAGGGAGGGGGTTGGAGTGAAGACCTGAAGGAAGCAAGAGAGGCTCTTCCGTGAAGAGTATCCCAGGCAGGAGGAACAGCAGGTGCTAATCTCAAGGTGGTGGGGATGTTTAAAGAACATTCTGGGAGTTCCTGTCGTGGCGCAGTGGTTAATGAATCCGACTAGGAACCAGGAGGTTGCGGGTTCGGTCCCTGCCCTTGCTCGGTGGGTTAATGATCTGGCGTTGCTGTGAGCTGTGGTGTAGGTTGCAGACGCGGCTCGGATCCTGCGTTGCTGTGGTTCTGGCGTAGGCTGGTGGCTACAGCTCCAATTAGACCCCTAGCCTGGGAACCTCCATATGCCGCGGGAGCGGCCCAAGGAATGCCAAAAAAAAAATAAAGAAAGAAATAAAGAACATTCTGGAATCTGTGTGGGCAGAGCAGAAGGAGCAAGTGCGGGAGAAGTAGAGGATGAGGTCGGAAAGGCAGAGGAGCCATGTCACACAGGCCTCTTACCCAGAGAAGAAGGGGAGCCCTGGAGGGTTTGGGGAACAGGCTGGGACTCAACCTGACCTACATTCTCACAGCATCCCTCTGGCAACTGGGTGCAATAACTCAAGGGAGAGGGGTCAAGGATGCAGGAAGACCCATTGGGTGGCTGTTGGCACAAGCCACAGGAGCCTTTCTGGGTGGCTACCCCCACCCCATGACAGCCTCTAGACCCCTGCCTGACTCTGGGTCCTAGTTCTCTGGGCTGAGCAGAGGTGGGAAGACAGGTGGCAGACTAGAGCTTCCACAGCAAGGACGTGGGACCAGTAAAACTTGAGGGATGGGGGTGGGGGGAGGGGCTTGAACGTAGGCAGGTCCACACTGAAAAGAGAGGAAAGAGCAGGGAGCGTCCTGGTGACCACTCTGACACATTCTGGACAACCAGAGGGGCCTCTTGCAGAGCCTGCCAGCCTCTCTGCCCCTGGCTGGCCTCACCGTCAGCAGCAAGCACATTCCACAGCTGATGTTTGGCTTGTGGTCTGGCCTGGTCTTCTTGTTGGTTTCTTTTGCTCTGAAAGGTTTTTAAAATCAGAATCTGGGTTCTCTTTAAGTTTGGGGCATGAATCACTGCCTCTGGGCCTGGAAAGGGGGAGGAGGGGCGGGAGGCCCTATGCCACGGGTGCTCCCTCTCACTCAGGCCCGCCTGCCACTAAGGTGCGTATATGTGACAGGCTCCCATCACACACTCGCTTCCAAGCTCGCAGCCGATATTTGATATTTCCACCTGCCCAAGAGCTCCACAAAGTCAGGATCGACTCAGCTTCCCCGTCCTTAGTCCCCACCCCCAAACTTCTCTCCTTTTCCTTCCCTGTTGACCAAGGATGTTCCGTTCTGTCCCTCACCAGCGGCTCCTTCTTCCCTCTCTGCTCACCAGCTTTACATCAGGCCCTGGCGTCCTCCAGCCTGGGTTGCTGCAGTAACCATCTTAGCCACCCACTTGCTCCTACTTGTTGCCCTATCACATTCGACTTCCCCTCACAGCACCTCTCCCTGCCCCGACCCAAGAAGGAGCTTCTCAAAACAGAGATCAGAACATGCCTCTCCTCTCCCTCAAAAGCCTTCAGTGGCTCCCACCTGCTACATCCAAATGCCTTGGATGGCATTCGGTGCTCTCTCATTGGCCTCAACCCATTTCCCATTCTTTTTTTTTTTTTTTTGTCTTTTTTGTCTTTTTTGTTGTTGTTGTTATTGTTGTTGTTGTTGTTGCTATTTCTTGGGCCGCTCCCGCGGCATATGGAGGTTCCCAGGCTAGGGGTTGAATCGGAGCTGTAGCCACCGGCCTACGCCAGAGCCACAGCAACACGGGATCCGAGCCGCGTCTGCAACCTACACCACAGCTCACGGCAACGCCGGATCGTTAACCCACTGAGCAAGGGCAGGGACCGAACCCTCAACCTCATGGTTCCTAGTCGGATTCGTTAACCACTGCGCCACGACGGGAACTCCCCATTTCCCATTCTTGCAGTTTCCCAAAGCACACACTCCAGTGTCCTGCCGACCAAACATCAGGCTGTTTGCCAGATAATACTCCCTGCCCTTCTTGCATTTACAAATAATCTCGTTTCCACTTCTCAAATCCCAGAGTCTTTTATCTGGACCTCTCTTACAGCTTTTAGCACTTCCTCCTTGGTATCAGTTATTTATCCAAAGACGTTCTCTCTCCTTTTAGACCATAAACCCCTTAAAGGACCAACTTATCTATTATCTTTTATTCCCTAGAGCACCTAGCATAGCACCTAATATAGGCCACTGTGTTAGGACATCCTTGCATGCATGTGCAAAGAAATTTCAGGTATCTGTCTTGCCCTTAAATATCTTTTGGTTTCCTTGGATAGACAGTTCTTATATTCATTCAATACATATTATTATTTTTTAATAGTGATTTTTATTTTTTCCATTATGGCTGATTTACAGTGTTCTGTCCATTTTCTACTGCACAGCGAGGTGACCCAGTCACACATACATGTACACATTCTTTTTTCTCACATGATCATGCTCCATCACAAGTGACCAGACAGAGTTCCCAGTGCTATATAGCAGGATCCCATTGCTTATCTATTCTCAATACATATTATTTGAGCAGTACTAGGGCTGGCACTGTGGGAGAGCTGGGGATACTGGGACTGACAGATGTGGCCCCTGCTCTAGTCCAGTGGGGGATGTTCAGGCTACTATAATATGGTGTGGTATACGAGGTGTAACGCTGTGGGAAGTATAGGCATCTCTGGATCACGCAAGTGATTGATCCAAGGGCTGAGTCAGGTGAGGCCTTTGGGAGGAAGATCTGAAGAATAAGCCAGGAGGAAGGAGGAGGTTGAATGGAATTTAGGGGAACAGTATGAGTGAAGGACAGAGAGAGCTGGTGTGTCTGAAAAACTAAGAGGCTCGATTTAGTGGAGGTGCCTATGCATGTAGTGCTGCTAGAGGGGAGTCCTGAGTGCAGGTCAGGGCCAGTGATTCAGGGTCTGGTTGGCTCTATTAAAGAGGCTAGACTCAACCTAATGGCAATAGGGAGCCACTGTGGGTTTTAAGTGGGGTGGTGACTATACACTCAGTTTGTGCTTGGGTCTCATTCATCTGCTATTGGGAAAAGTCTGGGTGGATGGGAGGAGGAGGGAGGATGACACCTGAGTTTGGGCTGGGGCCTCAGGCTCATCCAGGGGCTTCTAGCTCTGCCCCCAAGCAAGCCTCCCCTCTCTTCCTGATGGGGCGTCCCTTCCCCACCCCCCTGGGCTTCTCTTGGCCAGTCCCCCTCCTGAGTCAGGTGCTTCCTTCACCTAAACACTCACAACAGCTTCAGTGGTGCCCAGAATCACAAGGTTGAGATGACCCCAATGGGCTCTGTCTAGCCCTTGCTGGACACCTCCCACCATGCCAGTCCATCTGTCTGTGAGCAGTTTTCACCAGGATCCTCGGCCAAATCAGTGTTTCCATGGCCTCCCTTTGGCTTTCCTGGTTCTCTCCCTTGGGGCCACATGGCCCTGTGGGGGACACAGACAGGGTCACCAGTGAACAACCGTCTAACTACCAACTCTCATACCAAATTCCTCTTGTGCCTCAGCCTCTCAAACTCTGATTCTGGGCTGTGTCTCCAGCCTAGCCTGGCTATGAATCCCGTGAAATTGCAGGCTGGGGAGGTGGACTGGAAAACTAGAAGATAAGAGAACAGGTTACATCTTGGCTTCACCACTGACAGCTGTGTGACTCGGCAAAAGTCGTTTCCCTTCTCTGAACAGTGTTTTCTCTTTTGCTTGACTGGGGATTGGGTTTAGTAATCCCAGTGTTTTTTCAGCCTTGGCTGCTCATTAGAATGACTGTGAGCTTTAAAAAAAATAACAAGGCTGGGCTCCACGATGGAGAGTGATGGTGTGTTCTGGTGGGGCCTGGGCACAGGTTTTGTTTTACGCTGTCGTTCTCTTGTTCACCCAGAACTGAGGACCACTGGCTTTGCCCATCACCTGCAAAAAAGGAAAGGCTGAAGTGGGCAGGTAAAAAAAACCCCAAGAAGTGACCCCTTATTTAGAAGGGTTGGCCCAAGAGAACCACAGCAGTACGAATACCTGGAACTGTGGAAAGGCCAGCATTTCAAGTTTTGGCTTCTTGCTTTTACCAAGGGAGCTACTCCAGAGCCCAGCATCAAATGCTTGAAGACTCCCCCAAAAGGTTCTCAAAATAGTCTTGAGGAAGTAACTGGAGCCAGAATTCCATAGCTTAAAAATCATCCCACAGCCCTGGCTGTCTGCCTTTAAAATGGCTCCATGGGGACCCCTGCACCTATGCACAGCAGCACTTTGCATGGGCCTTGCATCTTGTGTGTGATCTGTGCCTTCTCACCCCCATTGTGTTCCCTGTGGCAGAGGCTGAGACTTATCTGACTTGGAATTTCCAGAACCTGGAGATGCCCAGGGTTTAGTAGGTACTGAGTACATACTGGCCAAATGGACAAGCCACCCAGTTTCTTCATCTGTCAAGAGGGATCCTGGTGCCTTCCTTGCCATATTATAAGCCTACAGGGAGAACTTTGTGAGGAGTTGCTCAGGGCCCATACTCAGAAGGGTCCTGGCTTGGTTTAGTGCTCTGTGGTAGCCATACTGAAATTCTTAATCGTTTTTAAAGAAGGGGCCCTGCATTTTCGTTTTGCACTGGGCCCCACAGATTATGTAGTTGGTCTGGCAAGTGTGGTAAGTGGTAGGAATAAACTCAGAGAAGAGTTCTATCTATACACTATTTATGAGACTTTATGATTTTCAACAATCACTGAATATGAGGGGCTATGAGCTCCAGGCAAAGAGCAGTTCCAGTAGAAGGAGAGGAGATGGGTATTGCTTGGTGGGTCTTCTTCCCAGTAGGAAGAGGAAGCAGTAGTCTGAGGGTCAGGAGATGGGCGAGATAGAGAGGATGGATGGTAGAGACTGGAGACATTCCCCAGAGGTCTATAGAGAATGATTCCAATTATCTTATCCTACCTGCCTGCCGCAGATATAGAAAATTGACCATTAGAACTTCATTCCTTTGGCTGAAGCCCTGCTTGTTCCTTAAGTTCGTTCCTCTGATAGTGTGGCAAATTGGATTCCTAATCTCAACTTTGATCATAAGTTCAGCTTCTAAAATCTTAGGGAAATCACTTAGCTTTGAAGAATATCAGTTTCCTCTCTAATTAATAGACATACCAGCTTTCACAGGGCCTCTGACCTCATCTGGCTTGTCCCAGCTGATAGAACAAATACATGGGAATGCTCTTTGCAGACTGTTGGGAACTATACCCACTTGCTCATTTCATGATTTTTCCATGGCCTTCCTGAGGCCCATTTTGCAAGGAAATAGGACTTGGAAATTTGCAGGGTTAGGATTCCTAGTAGCCTAGCCCAACTGGGTGATGCTGCTGGGGGAAGAAAGCTGTCAGCCCCAGCTGTGGAGTCAGGAGCCCCTTCTCTGTGTCATCTTGTTTGGAATCCTGGAGCACATTGCTATAGCAACTTGCCTAACTCACCCCACATGCCACGTGGAAAAACCTCTGCCCACTTTAGAGCAGCATCACCCAAGCCACAGACTGGCTTCTCCTATGTTACAGGATGAAGCCACCCACAAAGCACAAGGGCCCAGGTAGAACGCATCTGACCAGTGATGGAGTAGTAGACTTAGAGGGTTGGACTAGGCCAGGCAGGTCTCTCACCTCAGCTCTTTGGTCTCACCTATTTCAGGTCCTGGTACCTGGAATTCCAAGACTGGTCCCTTGTTCCTTTGGCCCAAGGCACAACTCCATTAAAATGCAAATCCCTTTGGGTGGGACACATGAAGCTATCATCACTTATTAGTGTTGTTTCCTTACTGAATTAACTCATTAGGCCTGGAGCTCAGAGCAGGTTTTGATTAGAGGGATGGGAACTGAGATGGGGAAGGGAGGAGACGAATGGCCACCTGGACCCTGAGAATGGGCTGGAGAGGCAGCTGGCGTGGCTCAGAGTATTGGCACTTGGGGGCAGATGGGAGAGCCCCACTTGGGCCTGAGTGGGAAGGCAAATGAGGGAGAAAGGCTCTCATATTACAAGGCACTGTGTGAAGACCACTTCTCACCAAGCCAGCATCAGGATGGAGAAATCACTGTCTAGCTAAGTGATTAGGGAGGAAGATGCCTCCTCTGGATCAGTGCCACTGTGAGGATGGCCATTTACATAGAGGTCTCATTTTCCCTGAAGACAGTATCTTCCAGCAAGGGCACCTCATTCCTCTTTGTGTGCCCTCCAGACCCATTTTCTTTTTTGGCCACACCTGTAGCATATGGAAGTTCCCTGGATAGGGGTTGAATCCGAGCTGCACCTGCTGGCCTATGCTACTGCCACAGCAACGGCGGATCCGAGCTGCATTTGAGACCTATGCTGCAGCTTATGGCAATGCCAGATCTTTAACCCACTGAGCGAGACCAGGGATCAAACGCACATCCTCATGGACCATGTTGGGTTCTTAACCCGCTGAGCCACAACAGGAACCCCAAGACCCATCTTCTAAAGAGACAATTTGCATGGATTAAGGGCAAACACCAAACACCAACTCTTACTCAATCAGCATGATCCTGGCTGAGCCATTTAACCTCTCACGAGTAACATGGTGATTTCAGTAGTGACTTCCTGTAGTCACAGCAAGGCCTAACTGAGCTGTGAGAAAGTGCCTGGTATCAATCAAGTGAATGGTGGGAAGAGTGATTAAAGAAATGCTACTGTTCGCTGAGGGCTTACTGGGTGCCAGATGCTGTTTCAAGCACTTGACATGAACGAACCATGTATATAGATCATCTAAAGCACACATCAGCCTGTGAAGTTGCTATTCTACCTATTTTACAGATGAGGAAATAAGGCCAAGAGGGGCTTATCCAGGGTCCGCCAAGTAGAACAGATTTGAATCCAGGCACTTGGGCCCCCAGGCCACACACATGCTGACCATTGCTTCTGCTCAGTGAAAGTGCAGGTGACAGAGTAAGTATGGGACAGAGGTGGCTCCGGGGTTGGGGCGGGGTATGTTCAGCTGCATTGACTTTTTCCTCCAGGTGGTATTTTATTCATCTTGTGATGGTCGTAAGCACAGATGAAAACGCTTCTGGAATGTGGGGGGAGCTTATTTGTTTTTGGTTTACAAGAGGACCAATTCCAGTCTCCTCCCCTTCTCCCCTTGCCAGTAACCAACATCTGGGCTTTCAACTAAGAATTTGTACAATTAGGACTTACACGTTGGGGGTGAAGGCAGTCCCCGCCTGGACCACAGCTCCCTAAAGCAAGCACTCCACCCTGACGGCATGTGGATGACTTTGAGGCTCATAATTGTTTTGGGGAAAAGAGTTTCAAATGGCCATGAATTCCTGGTAGTGGTCCGTGGTTTGATGGTGGTGGGGGAGGGGCATTAAGCTATGAGGGTGAGCAGAGATATTATTTTTGAAATGTGTTAGTGCATATTTGAAGGTTGTTTTGTAGCTGACCCTCCCCAAGTCAGCCAGAGGCTGTCCCTGTCGGGGGAGGATTATGATGGAGCCTTTCTCATTGCAATTGCAATAGAACAACGTAAGGAAGACCCTGAAGCCTGTAGTGAGACAGTAATCCCCAAAGTTAGGCATTAAGGAGAGAAAAGAGGGCTTTTTGGATTCTCCAAACTCCCTTCTATATAACAAGAGCCAAGTCAGGTCAGCTTAGACTGTAGTTTTGTCCTAAGCAATGAGTGGAGAGGATGGGAGGGAAGCCCCCTGCTGCTGGGGGAAGCTTCCAGCACAGGAGGGGAGAGAAAGAGGTTCAGAGAGGGCCAAACAAAGGTGAGGTGCTGTCTGAGCTCCTCCAGAGCCCACACCCCTGTGTGTGTGTGGGCTGTGGACAAAGAGAAGGGCAAGGAGATAGACATCCCATCTCTGGGGGTGGGGGTCCACTGCCAGGTAGAGATGGGGGGATGGTGAATAAGGAGAAAGAGGGTCGAACTCCATTCCCATCTCTTTAGGGCCCCCAGGGCCTGCTGTGGAAGGGTCCCAAAGCTCCCTGGCTGTTGGTAGCTGAGAGGCTGGGTCGAGGAGCTCCCAGTAGAGTGGATATTGGGGAGGCAAAGTGACAAAATTTACCTCCTTCCCTGCTCTTCTCAAGCTGGAGAGAGGGGCTTGGATCTTTTTAGTCTTTGCACACCTGTGGTGCCTAGTACTGTACCTTTTCCATACAAGGCTGTTCTCCTGAATAACACCTCCACCCACAAGGACACACAAGAGCCACCCTGAGTGGTACAGTTCTTCTCTCCAACACCACAAAACACTCATGCCAGGATCATATCTACTTCAAGATAGTCTCAACGGCAAAAACAAAACCAAACCCCTGAGTTCCCATTTTGATCAAGACTTTGGACCAGGCCTTTGGGGGGAGGGGTTGGGAAAGTCTAGGTATATTTAGGGCCCTAGCATGTATGTCTCCTCTGAGCTGCCAATACTCCAGCACTTCCTCTAGCCTTCTCTTATGAATCTGAGTTTGAAAGTTACATCTTTGCATCCTTAGATCCCTTACTCAATGGTCAATACTCCTGATGATGATGGAGAAGAAAGACAATCTCCTAAATGCTCAATATGTGCCTGGAACTATCTAAACACTTTATATACACTACACATCTTTGAATAACTCCTTAAGTTCTATCACCCCCCACTTTGCAGGTGAGAAAACTGAGGCACAGATCTGGTGAGTAATTCACCAAGGGAACAGAAGCGCAATTAGCAGAGGTCAGAGCCATCCCAGGCAGTGAGACCCTAGGGCCTTCACCCCCAGGCTGTGCCGATCTCCTGTGTGTCTTTATGTCACCTGTCAGGTAACAAGTGCTCAGTAAAGACTGAGTTTTTAAAGACTCTCCATCTCTTCAATCCTTATGACAGATATATTAGGAAAGTTCTGATTAATGGATCTGTTCTTTATAAACGATAGTTACAAAAGTCTTTGGACTTGTCTACTTCTCTTTTTTTTTCTGGCTTTCTTGACAGTTTTGCCCACCTCATCACCCTCCAGCAGAAGCTCTGGAAAAATTGAGGTTTTTGAATTCATAAAAGGCCTCAAAGAGGACTGACCAACAACTTGGCCTGTGACAGGGCCTCTATCCAGCCAAACTGTGCCGTCACCAGTAGGCGAGCTTCCTGGTAATCCTCACATTGAATCCATGTGATGCATAGAGGAGAGATCACGTCAATCCTGCTCTGGAGGCAGAGGAATGGACCCAGTGACTTCTGCGACCCTTCTAATCTTCAGAGTCCATAATGACCAGTGATCTTTGTGGTTTTAAAATATTCACCTTTTTGTTCTTTGACTAGTTCCAGCAAATAACACTCTCATGTACAAACAGTCCCACTTTAAGTTTTATCCACAGTCTATACACCCCTGCAAGGCCCAGTTCAAATGATATCTCCTCCTCCAGGAAGCCTCCCTTGTCTGCTCAAGCAGAACTGAACTGCAGCCCTTAAAGTCTCTATGCCATGTACTCCCCAGTGCTTCTATTTAGCTTTCCCTGGTCTCCCCTTGTTCTCAGCAACAGCTCAGACTGCATTCATACTTGCGCCCTACCCCCAGCTCCTTGCAAGCAGATGTCGTTCCAACATTGATTGATATGTTTAATGAATCCCATATTTCAAGAACCCAAACTGACCAGACATAACACAGGGGTGGTTTTCTCCATATGAAGGGAGCTCTGAGTCACAAATCCCGTCCCTCTCCTTCATCCACTCCCCATTCCCCTTCACCCCTGCTTTATCATTATTATTATCCAACACTGATTCAGCCCTACTGTGCACCAAATCCTGTGTTAAGAACTTTTCTTACAGGGCCAGCCTCACTTAATTATGCCAACAACTTTATGGTCTCAGAATATCTATCTCCAGTCAGAGAAGGAAACCTATTGGAGAGATTGCATAGCCTGTCCAAGGTGGTACGGCCACAGAACCAAAACTGGAAGCCAGGTCTGATTTCAATGCCTTTGCCCCTAGCTTCCTGAGGTCAGGCTATGGCTAACCTCTAAGGCAGCCACTCCAACTCAGGCTCTGGTGGGGCAATGTATCTGGAGTCACACAGGACTGCATCCCCTTTTCCTGTGGCTGGCTCTCCTAGTGATTTGAAGACAGTTCCTAGAGTTGTCCCCTCCTGCCTAAATGACCTAGAGTGGGCCTTACTACCTTCTCTAGAAGCTGGTTTCTAGGTATATGCTGGCCTGGTCACAGCTCTTCCCCTGCCTTCCCGAACGCTCCTCTCTCCCCAACTTAAAGCATCAATGTTTTTCAGCTGTGACTCTAGGATCTGAACTGAACCCCACCAGCAAAGGCCTTTTCAACTGCAGGCCCTCCCAGAAGCTCCGCTTTACACAGACGGGGAGGGGGTGTGTGTGTGCACTTGTTTCCTCTGATACCCCAAGACTGGGACGAGCGAGCACGGGCTGGGCTGGGGGATCTCCTTCTGCGCCCCTTGAGGGCGCCTCTTCCCCTGCCACTGGCCCCAGCCCGGACCTAGAGCCCACGCAGAAGGGGAGGAAAGGCCCGGCGGCTAGTCCCTGAGGCTCCGGTCCCCGCCGCAGCGCCCGGCGCCTCGGAAGAGGGTCCTGCACCCTTTGGAGATCAGTAAAACAGCGCCGCTATCCGCCGCCCCCGCGTGGCGGGTCACACCAGGTCGCCGCGTGTGGGGAATCCCCGGCCCGACGGCCCAATTCGGAGAGCACTGGGCTGGCCTCTCGCTCCCCACCGCGCACCCCGACACCTGGAGTGCATTAGGCGGTAGCACACTTCTCGGCGACGGCGGCGTCCTCCAGTCGATTGAATGAGCGCACAATTCAAGCGCGGATTGGGGACGATAGCCAGTCCCTACCTCGAGTGTCAGGTAACGTTCCCAGGGGCCCTGGACTGTAGAGCTGCGCCCCGCTGCCTTGGGCCCGTCCGGCCACGGCTCGCCCCAGCCTGGGCTCCGACCGCCACGAGGCTTCGCCCTGTCCCCGCCAGAGGGACTAGAGGCGGCTTTCGGCTCTCGGCTCTCCCCCGGCCTACCCCCACCGCCCGCCCCCTCGCCCCCGGAGCCGCCGCTCCCGGCTCTCCACACTTAGGGATGCTCCCTCCGAGTGCCCTGTCCCCTTCCCTTGCCCCGGCCGGCCGCGCGGCTTCCGTGCTCCCAAGCGCCCCCACTCCTCCGGGGCTGCCTGGGAAGCCCGGCGGGGCCCTTGGAGGTACCCAAGGCGCCTTCGGGCCACCCGACCTCCGGCACTTTTCAACTCAAGCCTCTTCAACTCTTCCCAAACACACCAAAGTCCCGGCTCCAGGCCGCCTCCACGCGCCTCCCTCTTGTGCGGAACTTGGCGGAGTCGCTAGACTGCAGCCAGTTCCTGCGGGGACCCACGTCCCCAAGAGCCGCTGAGGTCGGACCCTGGGAGCGCATCGCGTCCCATTCCTGGAAGCCGGATCTGAGGCCTCAGCGGGCCAGGGAGGGGCTCCCAGAGGCCAGGGGGGTCCAGAGGGGTCACGTACCTGGCCACAAGCTGAGGGCCCAGGCCACCAGGAGGCCCCTGGGCAGGTCCATGGCCCGCGGCGCGGCTGCGGGGACCTGGTTGCGGAGCGGCAGCGGGGGGCGGCGAGCCAGAGCGGCAGCCTCCTCTGCGCGGCGCCCGGAGCCTGCACTGCGCTCGGCGCCCGGCTCCCTGACAGCCGCGGCTCCTTCAGAGGAAGTGGGAGGGCCCGAGCGGCGGGGAGGGGCGCCCGGACACCGCTGGGCTCTGGCTGCGATCCAGTCTCGGCCCCTCTGCCACCTGGGCAGGCGGCAGGCTTCGGCCTCAACGCCTCTCCAGATCTCTCCTGCCCCCATCCCGCCTTTGCCTTAGGAGAAAACCCCAAGAGAACCGCTTCGGGGAATCCGCTCAGCACGCAGCCATCTCCCTCCACACCACCGCCCCCAGATTCAGAGTCTGTTCAGGAAAAGTGGCTTAGATTCCTATTTCCCAGAGGAAGGAGCTTCAGAAAGTTCAGAGGGGTCCCTCCGGTGACCTAGGACACCGGCCATGAATCTAGTCTCCCTTGGCCAGGAGACGTCCCTTCAACGCCCATTCTGAGACAAGCCCCTGCTCTCCTGCTTGTCCCCTGCTCACCCTGGGGCTTGGAGTGGAAAGGCCACAGTGCTTCTCCTGATCCTGGGATAAATGCAGAGGCCCCCCCACCCCCGGCACCTCCCACACCTGAGGCATTCCAAAGCATTCAGGAGGACCCTGTACCCACTTGCTACCATAACAGTGAAGCTCTTCTTTGGAACCTAGCCACCTTCCTTCCCAGCTCTCCAAACCACTGACAATTAAATTCAACGCACATTTGTTGCACAAGCTTTAAATCAGGCCCTGGACCACAACCCGTGGGTGTGGAGGCTGGCCTTTCTAGCAAGGAAGAAAGCTGAGACAGAGGGTAGGATGGCCAGTGTGGTGAAAACTAGACCAGAAGTGCGATCTTCCTTTCTTTCTCAGGAAAACCTTCTCTCAACTCTCCCTCCCCTGTACCATATCCTGACCAGGTCAGGTCCCCAGACACATGCTCATTTTCTCTCTCTTCCCACTGCCCCTCCCTCATTTTTTCAATGTACTTAGTAGAAACTAGCTATTAATTAGTGTAATCATTTGATTAACTTTTCTCTCCTTGTCCAGACTAAAAACACCATTGGGCTAAGAATCCCTCTTCGATTCACAACTGAGCACTTAGCTCCCAGCAACTCAGGAACATCCTAAGTGGGAGGATGGATGGATAGAAGAGGGCAAGTGATGTGTGGGTGCAGTGGGGGCAGAGATTTCTGTCTGGGAAGAATGGGTTTCCCAGAGGAGGTGACATTCAGGTTGGGTCCTGGAGGAGAAGGTGAGTTTTGAGAAGGCCCAAGTTCACACAGGGCATTGTGCCTGCCTCCCCAAGAACATTCTACCTTGGTTTTCATTCTGCATCTTCACCTCTCCTAGTCAGCCACAGTCTGTGAAGGAAGATGATTCCATCTCTGGTGAGTGTGTGTGTGTCGGGGCGGGGGTGGGGGGCAGGCATGTGGTTTAGGCTGAAATGAATCAGTGTATTGCCATCCTCTGGCCAGAGTTTAAGAATAAAGGGCAACATGACAAAGGAAGAAGGTTTTCTGGGAAATAAGCATTCTTGCCCTTCTAAACGAGCCCCTAGAATGAACTACCTAACTAGCTAACTAACTCTCCTCTTTTCTCCTACCCTCGCAGCCCGGGCTGGGACAAAGAATCATGTAGGTCTGGAAGTTGACAGGAATTGAGGTAGGGAAGGGAGATCTGGTCCTGGGATGGGGGCAGATGCTGGATGACAGAATGGAAAAACCAAGTGCAGGAGGGTTTTACTGGACCCCTGAATTGAGCCACCCCCTCAGTCCACTCCCATGAGGACTTTCCAGTTAGGCGACCAAGAGTCCTCTTTCTTGTTTAAGTGGGTTTGAGTCACAATGCTTTGCATTTGGAGCATCCTGATAACAGCTCTCCAAGGAGCTGCAAACCACTTCCCTGCCTTATACAAATCCATGCTTTCCCCAGTGTTCTCAAATTGCAAGTGCATGGGAGTCGCCTGGCACACTTGTGAAGACTTTCCCTTGAGATCAGGAAGTCCCGATGGGTATCATAGGGACTCTGCTGTGCCGATGGGCTGAGGACCCCTGCTGAAACGGCCTGCTGCTTGCCAAAGGTGCTCTCCTTTGGCAAGTAGGTGTGTTGCTGCTGGTCTTAAGGTAACAACTCAGCCATTCATTAAACTCACATTGTCCTCATCCGGGGCATGAGCCTCGTGAATATGTGATATGTGCCTTTGTGTGATCTGGGGGGTGAGGAGGGGGAGAGGTGTGCCCTCATTTATTCTTCCAACAAGTACCTGAGTGCCTACTGTGCCCCTGTGCTCTGCAAGTCACACAAGAGAAGCTGAGATGAGACATAATCTCATATTTATTGATGCAATCATTATTTATTATTTAGTCATTCATTTAAACCATTTATTATTTAATGATTATTGAACATTATTTAAATCACACAAAGCAGCAGTGTGTGGGAGATAAACACAAGATCCAGAGTCAATCTGGAGATCAGAATTGGACAACATGCTATATGGAAGCCGGGATTTGAGATGAATAATAATTACAACAATCATACACACATACATACATACATAGCATATTTATTTATTTAATTATTTTACTGAGGTGTAATTCACACACCATAAAATTCACCATGCAATTCAGCAATTTTCAGTATACTCACAAAGTTGGCAACTATTACTACTAATTTCAGAATATTTCGTCACCCTCAAAACAAACTAATCATTAGTAGTCTCTCCCCATTCCTTCACCCAAGCCCCTGGTAAGTACTAGTTTGTTTTCTGTCTGGAGTTGTCTATTCTGGACACTTCATGTAAACGGAATCATATATACAATATGTGGATTTTTGTGTATAGCTTCTATCACTTAGCGTGTTTCCAAGGTTCATCCATATTGTAGCATATCAGTATTTCATTCTTTTTTATTGCCAAAAAACATTCCATTATATGGCTATAGCACATTTTGTTTATCCACTCATCAGATGGCGGATATTTGGTTGGTTCCACTTTTTGGCTGTTATGAATGATGCTGTTACGGACATCTTTGTGCAAGTTTCTGTGTGAACATATGTTTTCAGTTCTCTTGGGTATATACCTAAGCATTTAAGGTATACTAAGGAGTAGAATTTCTGGGTCATAAGGTAACTCTTCGTCTAATCATCTGAGGCACTGCCAAACTATTTTACAGTGGCCACACTATTTTACATTCTCACTGGCATTGTATCAGGGCTGTACATGGTGTTTTATTAACTTTGAAATCTGCTTCACATCTATGATCACATTTAATAATAGTAATAATAATAATAATAAAGAGGGTCACAAGGGTCCTGCAAGGAATTATGTTCATTTTTATAGATAAAGAAATTGTGTCAGTGAGGATTCTTTCAGTTGCAAGGAATAGTAACTCTACACAAATTTACTGAAGCATAAAAGGGAATGTACTAGCTCATGTAAATAGAAAATAGAAAGGTGACTGCCGCAGGTATGGCTGGATCAAGAGTCTTGAAGGAGACTCTTGTCTTTTTCTGTCTTCTCTTAGTTTTGCATCACTCTGCTTTCCTATTCTGCAGCAGACAGGATTTCTCTGACTACCAGAACGATGTAACCAGGAAACCCAAGCTTAAACTTTTGTAGATTCTAAAGGGAGAGAGATGGTCTTCTTTGCTAGATCTAGCAGAAAAGTTCAGAGTTTTGGTTCACGCCTGCCCCTGAACCAATCATTGTCTGGAGAATATGGTACTATAATTGGCCCATCTGGGGCACACGCCCAACCCTGAGGAATTGGGAAGAGAAGGGCATTATGAATGATGGCCCTAACAAGACTACATATTATAGGAGAGAAGTTCCCTAAAGCAAACAGAAAAAGGGGGATGACAAAGTATACTGGACAGACAAAATCCACAGTTACTAACTCCACTTTAGAAATCTAAGTTTAAAGCAGCAAGAGAGTCACCCAAGATCCCACAACACCCACATGGCAAAACTGGGATTAGAATTCAGGTGTTCTGGCAGCATATTCTGAACTCATCAGAGCATCACATTTGGATGGGGGAGGTAACCATCTCAGGCCAGGAATGCGTGTGCAAATTTAGCCCAGAGAGTCATGTGGGCAGATCCTCTGACTCTTAAGCTCTCAGTCTAGGCACCCTCTTCTGGAGGTCCCTTGCTTCTCTAGGAAGGAAAGGTGGGAAAGATGCCATCCCCTCCCAAGGAACCCACAACCCCTGAGCACTGACAACAGAAGCCTAGTTCAGTTAGGACTCACATATTCTTCTTCCAGGAAGGTACTTGGGGCAGCCCAATCTGCTTTCATTTTGGAGGGCACCTCTGTCTTTTTACTCAGAGGGAATTTTCTCACCTCTGTGACCTAGGTTGATCAGCTGTCCTGGTTTGCCTGGGACCAAGACGTTCCTGGGGCCGCTAGACTTTCAGAGTCCAACTAGGGCAATCCCTGGCCAACTGGACAGACCTATCCCCCATCTCTGTTTTGGACTTCTGCCTCATTTTCTTCCATTTTTATCTCCAACACTTCCCTCTCCACCCCTCCCCTCTCAGGTATCTCTCTTTCCCATTCTCTGGGTATTTCTCTCTACCTTCTCTGATCTCAGGTGTTTCCCATACAGCCACTCTCCATGTCAACATGGCAGTGGGGGTTGGGGGGTCTGCTTTGAGGCACACTCTGGCTCCCCAGCTCCTCTCTGCCCCCACAACCCCCCATCCTCCATGGATCTGGCCTCCTCCCTATGCCTTGTCTGTCACTTTGTACTTCAGAAATGCAAAATCTTTTTTTTTTTTTTAAAGATTAACTTAAGTAAACTTACAGTTGCTGGGAAGGCACATCTTCTGCCAAAAAACGATATAATAAATTCCAAAGCCAAAAAGAAAGAACAAAAAGATGTAGAAAAGAAAGCTACAAGACTGCTTTAGTTATCTGTTGTTTGAATGACACATGCCAAAGTTCTGGAGCAGTAGTGTGGATGATGGAACGGGGATTGTGTTTGTCACATATGTAGGGCTTAGAGGGCTTCCCTTGGTTTCTGTTTGTCACGCCAGGTCTCATCTCTGCCAGCAATTTGAAGGACATTAGCTTTGAACAAATGTGTTTACACCAGGGAGTTCCCGTCGTGGCACAGTGGTTAAGGAATCTGACTAGGAACCATGAGATTGAGGGTTCGATCCCTGCCCTTGCTCAGTGGGTTAACGATCTGGCGTTGCTGTGAGCTGTGGTGTAGGTCGCAGACGCGGCTCGGATCCCGCGTTGCTGTGGCTCTGGCATAGGCTAGCAGCTACAGCTCGGATTAGACCCCTAGCCTGGGAACCTCCCATATGCTGCGGGAAGCAGCCCTAGAAAAGGCAAAAAGACCAAAAAAAAAAAAAAAAAAAAAGTGTTTACACCAGTGGCTTACGTTTGCCTCAGGCACTTTCCACTTGAAGTAGAATGTCCATTCCAAACATTGGGGTGGGTGGATGCCACCTTCTACCAAGTGCTGCGCCTGAGCCCCAACTTCAGTCTCGCTGCCAAGAGTCAGTGACTGGGATTTCTGCTAGGACCAAGCCCTGTATCTGACCTATACCAAATCCAGGAAGTTATTTTCTGATCTCCACTTCTCAAGCCACAAGTATGTACAGCATTTGCAGTAAAGATATCAAAGAGAAGGAGTATGGCCACAGCACAAACAGAGAGCGGAATGGATAAGGAAACATCTTTTTGATGAAAAATATGTCAAAGAGTATGAGAGAATACAAAGCACCTTAACAGTCTAGAGGTAGCAGACAATACACTGGTTAAGAGGCCATTTCTGATGAAGGTAGATGAGCTAAACCCTTGACATCGGACCAGACTGGAAAAGCCACATCAGAAACATCTATCCCCAGCGACAACCACATGAAGAATAACTGCCTTCAGCTGAGCACTTGATATGGCCAAATGTAACTCCTCCATCATTCCCTTTAGTCATCAGTGCAGCCCAGGTGGTTGTCCAGGACTTTCATCCTGGCCCTGGCTGGGCTGAGATACCAAGGAGAAGCCCTGAGAGTTCGGGGTCTGGATGGAGCGCACAAGAGTAAAGATGAGCTTACACGGGGCTCTCAGGAAGCAGTCATGACACTAAGCTAAGACAGCAGAGAAAGGGATTCCCACAGCTCATGGACAAGGGGCAAGGGATCAGACGCTGAGCCCTTCAAGAAGTGTTTTACGAAGTACCACACTAGGGATGGAGTGACACACCAGATGTGGTTCTTCCCTCTCTATGAAACTCCTAATCCAGGAGAGGAGGCAAATGTGTACACTACTAATCAGGGGCCACTTATTGACCACTTACTGCACTGGATGCTTACCATTTCCTTTAACCCTCGTGACAATACTGCGAAGTGGTATAATTATTACCTGCCTTTTACACAGGAAGACCTAAAGGCTCAAAGAGGTGAAGTTCCAGAACTTGTACAGGGCAGACCTAGGATCTGAATGTGGTGTGGTCTGATCCCAGGTTCTGAACTCCTAATCCCTTGGTTTCATTGGTGTTCGGTACTGGAGGTAGATGGCACTGTGATAAGTGTTAGAAGAATGACCAAGTGCCAGGGGAGCACAGAGAAGGGTCAGGGAAGGAGGTAATATCCGAGCTGGCTTTGGAAGTAGGAATTTTTCAGAAGGAAAGTGGGGAAGGGCATTCTAAGTAGAGGAAGTGGTAACAAACAAGACAGCAGGAGTTCAAGCTGTGCCCGGGGAATGGTAAGCAGTCGAAAGCAGTTGAAAGTGGCCCAAGTGTAAGAACAGAGGAAACACCAGTTCTGGGTTTCTATCCCTTCAAGAGTCAGCTGCCTCTGGGGAATTTGGGGAGAGGAAATCTGCTCCCGAGTTAGCCCACAGAAACCACTTCTTTGGTATCACAGTCATTGTCAATACTCTAATGTATTTGCTTAGCATGCACCATTCCTGTGAATGCTTCTACCTGCAAGCCCAAAGGTCCTCTGGTCCCTGGAGCTCTTGCAGCAGGCTGGGAGTGCTGGAGAATTAGTGGCAGCAGGCCTCAACCAGTGACCCAAGCTCCCACACCTCTTGCTGTGGACTAACATTTGTGTGTCCCCTGCCCCCAATTGGTATGTTGAATCCTAACCCCCAAGGTGATAGTATTAGGAGATGGAGCCTTTTGGAAGTGATGAGGTCATGAGGGCAGAGCCCTCATGAATGGGATTTGTGTTCTTAAGAAAGTGGTCCCAGAAAACCCCCTTACTTTTTGCACCATGTGAAGTTACAGCCAGAAGTCACTATCTACAGACCAGAAAGCAGGTCATCACCAGACCCTGGATTGCTGACATCTTGTTCCTGTTATTTAAAAGCCACCCAGTCCATGGTGTCTTTGTTACAGCAGCCTGAATGGACTAAGACATTCCTCCCTAGGGACAACTCTGAAGCATGCTCTACAGCCTCCCAGGGAGCCCAGTGGACTTGAACCTGTTACCCACAATGGCAACTTGCTCACTACCGCATGCAGCACTGACATCCTTCCCTTCCCCTGACAGTGCTTCTTGGGATCATCTCCCTCCCCATCTCCTGGGTATTTTCACTTAAATTCTTGTATCAGGGTCTACTTAGAGCAGAACCCAACATAAAGCAGATGGTTTAGAGAGGTGAAGTAACTTGCTCCGAGTTTCACAGCTAGAAAGTGGCAGCACTAGGATTTGAACCTGGGGACATGAGAGGAATTCAGATAGTGCCTCCAAACCACTCTAATTATACTGCTTCCAGACTTTCTCACATCTGTTCAAGCATCTGGAATACCTGGGGATGCCTAAAATTCTGCCATTTGAGTTTCTGGCTCCAGGTATACTTATGGAAAAAGAAAATTCTCCTTGGGAACTAGATTAGCCTATTAGCTAATATCAGCCATTCACATGTAGTATGAACTTACCACATTTTCTTCCTTAAGGTCCTTGAACAGAGGAGCAACTTTAACAGGGAAGAGAAAGGAATATGATTTTGTAGGGAACGTGGGTGAGGAGCACCAACTTTTATGCTGCTGGAGGGATCAGGAGGAGAAAGCAGACCCTCAGAAAGGCAGCTCAGAAGGTGATAAAAATGAGCACGTCCTATCCACATTTAGTGGAGAGCCAGTTCTAGTCCTCTGCTCGCTGACATCCTTAGCTCGCAGGGGTTTCTGAATGCCACAAGTTGCATAAGTGATTTTGGAAGGTGAAGAGGAGAAATAGGGGAGCACAGCCCAAGACAAACCATTAAAAACATTTGTGACAATGTGACCACTGACAAAACCCACTATCTAATCTCTATTTCCAGCCAGTCTCGCTCAACCCAGTGACCAGAATTTTAAAAGGATGCTACCTCCTCTTCTGCCATGGGCTTGAGGGGCCAGCCTTGTCCCTGTGATCAAATGCCTGCCAGGCTTGGGAAGCCACCAGTGGGTGCTTGCCTGGAGTCTCTGTCTATCCTTATTTCTACAAAGAAGACTGATTTGCTTTGCCAGGGAAAGCTGTCCCCAGACTGCCCCAGCTGCTGCTGCTCATCCTCAGGCATGTACTAGAAATAAACATTTCCCAAGCAATTTGCAGCTGGGGGCAGAGGCCAAGTGGTGGTGGCTGGGGATGGGGAGATAGGTATGGTGGGTGTGGATGTTTTAGTTGATATTTGGGTAATGAATACTTCTGTGAACATTTTTGTCTTTGCTGAGTATTAGTGAGAAAAATGTGGGTGCAAGTGCTAGGCTTAGGGCCTCTTAAGAACTTCCCCCTCGGTGAATGCCAAAAAATTAAGCAGAGGATTATTGCAAGGGAAATGGAGACAGCAGCTTCCTTGGTGTTTGCAGAATTTCAAAACAGGCTCTGCAAATCACTGGTGGTCCTTGCAGTTTCTTTCTTTCTTTCTTTCTTTTTTTTTTTCCTTGCAGTTTCTCATGGGGCTGTGCGGTAGGGAGTGTAGTGGTTACACACACGGCCCTTGGGCTCAGAGAGACCTGGGTTAGAATTCCTGGCCCTTCAACAGAAGGGTGACTTGCAACTTACATTTCACCACCTATTGAATGAAAATGATAAAAAAAAAAACAACCCAGCTCCTATAGACCACTTACCAAGTGCCAGACACAATTCTAAACACTTGATGTATATTAACTCACTGAATCATCACAAAAACTGTATGAAATTGTTGCTCTCATTATTCCCATTTTACAGATGAGAAAACTGAGGCACAAAGGGGGTCATAACTTGTTCAAGGACAGTCAACAGATAAGTGGTGGAGCCTGGAGATGCCCTCAGGCAGTCTGGCTGCAGCACCCTGGACCACTCTCTGCTTCTTGGGTTTCTGTGAGGAGCAGATGAAATGCAGCCTGTAAAGGGTTTGGCTCAGTGCCCACCACATGGCAAGCTCTCAATAAATGTTAGCTTTTATTATTAACAACATATGAAATGAGTTGAGCTATCTGCACCATTTGAGATTCTTAACAATGCCTGACATTCGTTTCGCTCTGTATATAATTCAAAGAGCTTTCCCAATTATGTCCCCTATAATCCTCCCTGATGCCCTGTGAGGGCAGTGGGGCAATTTAGAGTGGCATGATTATTGGACAAGCATGCATACAGAAACCCCAAAACAGTCAGTAACTTGCATGGGGTCCCACACTAGCTCTCTGCTCATACCATCCTTCAGCAAGCTTGAACTGATATCCCACAGCCTGAACTACAAACGTGTGGGCTGCAAAAAAATACCAAAGAACCATCGGCATGGACACTTTGGTAAGTGTAATTCATATTCTATTTACTCAAACATTTTTATACCCAACTGTATGACGTGTGATACAACAATAACAATTAATTGTGTATACTCTAGGTTTTTATCATAGGGATCTGAGGAGATTACAATAAATGAAGATGTGACAAACCCAGTAAATCACCAACAAGTGAAAAATAAACATAGAAGACCAAGAGGCAAACAATAGAACTAAGATTGGGACAGCATTCTCCAGTTTCTGAACATGTATGATGTCATTTCAACATCCCAGCAAGCCCCTACCAAATAGCACCAGCTTCCTAATTGTGCCATAAAACCTGGGCTGAGGAGAGTCATGTGACTAAACTCAAATCTTCTACTCTTGTTGAGTTTCGCCTGAGTGTTTTGTTCGTTACTGAAAGAGCAGTGTTAATGTCTCGCACTACTTTTCAGGAAGACTCTAGAGCTGGAATGTTTGGCTTCAAATCTCAGCCCTGACAGTTAGTAATCTGGTGACTTTACTTGAGTTACTTAAGCTCTTGGTGTTACAGAATTCTCACCTATTGAGAACAACCACCTCATGTAGCTACTGTGAGGACTAAATGAGTTAACACATATAAAGTGTTTAGAAAAGTCCCTGGCATGTAGTAAGTGCTAATTGCCTTTATAAAAATAGAAACAAAAAATAATCTCCCACAGAGATTGTAGAATCACGTATCCTTCTGGCAAGCCTGTATTTTGCTTTATAGATTTTGAATCACCAGGTGCACACAAATTTAGAATTGTCACACCTTCATAGTGACTTGAACCTTTCGTTGTTATAAAGTGTCCTTATCATTAAGAGTGCTTTTTGCCCTAATATCTAGTTTGTCTGATATTAACATAGTTACAGGGCTTTCTTTTGGTTAGTGTTTGCATGGAATATCATTTTCTGTTCTTTTGCTTTCAACTTTTCTGTATCTTGGTGTTTTAGACCTACTCATGTCACTAGCATTTAATTATTTTTAGGTTTAATTTGTTAAACAGTTTTTTTTTTTTTTTTTGGTGTCTTTAATTTTATGGCTGCACCCTTGGCATATGTATTGAATCCGTGGGCCAGGGATTGAATCCGAGCCACAGCTGCAACCCACACCAGATCCTTTTAAGTCACTGCACCGGGTTGGGGATCAAACTCCCACTTCCACAGTAACCCAAACCATTGCAGTTGGATTCTTAACCCACTGTGCCACAGTGGGAACTCCTGTTAAATTGTTTTTTAATTGGAGCACTTGATCCATTTACATTTAATTGTCACTATACCTTAGTTTAAATCTACTATCTTAGTATTTTCTTTCTATTTGTCCCGTTGATTCGTGCTTCTTTTCCTCTTTTTCTTGCTTTCTTTTTGATAGGTTATTTGTAATTATTCTATTTCTCCCTCTGTTTGGTGGAAAGTAATAGTCATTTGCTATCCATTAATGATTCCCTATAGAATCCAGCATGCATCTTTTAGATTTATGAAAGTCTAATATTAAGTGCTTTTATCCCCTCTCAGACAATGCAAGGGCCTCACAACATTTGCACTGCTAGTCTCCTGATTTATATACAGTTGATTTTATTTTAATTCTCATTTATTTTATTTTATTGTCTTTTTAGGACCACATCTATGGCATATGAAGGTTCCCAGGCCAGAGGTCGAGTTGAAACTGTAGCCTCTGGCCTATGCCACAGCCATAGCAACATCAGATCTGAGCCATGTCTGCGACCTACACCACAGCTCATGGCAATGCTGGATCCTTAAACCACTGAGTGAAGCCAGGAATCAAACCTGCATCCTCATGGATACTAGTCAGATTTGGTTCCATTGAGCCACAACGAGAACACCTCCCTTTATATTTTAAACACCAGGGGACTTTAGTATTTTCTTAGTCAGTATTTAGATTTATCTGTATATTTACTATTTTTTTTGCTTTTCCTGCATCTTTGTCTTTCTGTATGTGATAATTTTCCTTCTACCAGAAGAATACCATTTAGTATTGCCTTTAGGAATGGATTTTCTGGTGTCAAATCCTCTCAGTTCTTGTTTGTATGAAAATAACATTATTTTGTATGAAAACATTATTTCTTTTTTATTTCTGAATGACATTTTCTCTGGGCATTATTTTTTTTTCCCATCACATTGAAATTATGATACCATTGTCTTCTGAGTCATGTTGTTTCTGATAAGAAGCCAATCATCAGTTTAATCATTGCTTCTCTGAAGGCTTAAATATCTAATTTTCCTATAGCTGCCTTTAAGATTTCTCTTATTCATTTTGGCTTAAGAAGTTTTGCTATAATGTAAATTTATTTTTATTTATCCTCCTGAGATTAATTTGGCTTCTTTTACCTATGAATTTAAGCCTTTCATCAGTGTGGAGAAACATAAGCTGTTGCCTCTTCACACATCTGTGCAAAGGGATGGAAGTATCCATCCCATTTTCTCTCTCTTTTACCACTGGGACTCCAATAAACATTTATTAAACTTAACAATGTATCTCTTATAGACTGAATGTTGTGTCTCCTCAAAATTCATATGTTGAGATACAAGCCCTGATGTGACCGTGTAAGGAGGTGGGGCCCTTGGGAGGTGATTGGGTCGATGGTGGAGCTCTCATGAATGGGATTAGTGGCTTTGTAAAAGAAACCTTGGAAAGCTCTCTTGCCTCTTCTGCCACATGAGGACTCAGCAAGAAGGCATCATCTATGAAACAGGAAGTGCTTGTGCCTTGTTCTCAGACTTCCCAGCTTCCAGAACTGTGAGAAATGAATGTCTGTTGTTTAAGCTACCCAGTTTATGGTATTTTTGTTACAGCAGCAACCTGAATGGACTAAGACAGTATTCTTCATATCTTATCCTCTCTTTGCATTTTTTGATTATTTTTTCTTCATATGGTTCATTCTGGATTTTTTCCTCTGCTTTATCTTCCAAATTATTGCCTTTCCCTAGCTGACTCAAACCTATTCTTTAAGTTCTTATTTTGGTTAATTTTTTTATTTTGAGAATTTCTATTTGGTTCTTAATAGTTCTCTGTTAAAATTTTATTTTATTTTGTTTTGTTTTGTTTCTCTGTTTTTCTTCTGGGTCTTTTATTTTATTATTTTATTATTATTATTATTTTTAATAGTTATTTCCTCAATACATTTTTTTCCTGCTGTACAGCATAGTGACCCAGTTACACATTCTATTTTCACACATTATCATGCTTCATCATAAGTGACTAGACATAGTTCCCAGTGCTACACAGCAGGATCTCATTGCTAATCCATTCCAAAGGCAATAGTTTGTATCTATTAACCCCAAGCTCCCCAACCACCCCACTCCCCCCCCCTCCCCCATCCTTGACAACCACAAGTCTATTCTGCTAAAATTTTAAATCTTGTCTTTTATCTACTTGAACACTGGAAACATCATTATTTTAAGGTCTGAGTTTGTTCAGCCAGTCATTATGGTCTGTTTCTATGTGCAGTGTTTCTCCTGATCCCCAAATATGATGTCTTGTCTGCTCATGGGACTGTTTATCTTTGTGAATGGCTCATTATACTTGTAAACTGAATGGATAAGCAATGAGATCCTGCTGTCTAGTCACTTATGCTGGAGTATGATAATGTGCGAAAAAAGAATGTATACATGTATGTGTAACTGGGTCACCCTACTGTACAGTAGAAAATTGACAGAACACTGTAAACCAGCTATGATGGAAAAAATAAAAATCATTATTTAAAAAATTGAATTGAAAACTTAAATTTTATCTTCCAAAAAAAGGATTATTTGCTTCTACTAGGCTCCTAAGGCCATTCAGATCACATGCACACCGTTAATACAGGGTTTTGTTTTGTTTTGTTTTTCCACACCCACAGCATATGGAAATTCCCAGGTCAGGGATTGAACCCATGCCACAGCAGAGACTCAAGCCACTGCAGTGACAACACTGGATCCTGAACCTACTGAATTACAAGAGAACTCCTATTAATACTGTTAATATTGTTATGGGATTGAAATTTTCTTGGGTACCCTGATGACTAGGAGCTAGGTTGCAGTCTATGTGAGGGCTGGTTTACTGACAGTTTCCCGGTTACTCTTAGAGGATAGCCCTTCAGTGTTTAAAAATGTTAGAGGTTTATCATGATCCCCATTTTTGCAGACCTTGAACTACAACTTTTTCCCTTACCCACACACAAACATTGTCAAAAATGTTTTCTAATTTTTCAGCTGCATCTTCTAGGTTTGCAAATAAATGGCCCAAATGCCATTCTCCCCTCTTTGGTATTCTTTCCTTTTTCACACCTCAGTCCAGAAATTTTTTAAAAACTACTTTTAATAGCTTTTCCTTACTTTCATGTTAATTTCAGAAAATATTTTGTCCAGTTTTTAAAATTCTTCTCAGACAGAAATTCTGTCTACATTACTCAACCTGCCCAAATTGGGAGTGTAATCCAAAGTATGACAGTGTCATTTCCTCAAGATGAACTTTAATAATATCTCATAAAACTTAAGAATTTCCTGGTGAACTTCCTAGAATTTCTTTTATTTTTATTTATTTATTTATTTGTCTTTTTGCCTTTTCTAGGGCCGCTCCCACTGCATATGGAGGTTCCTAGGCTAGGGGTCTAATCGGAGCTGCAGCCATTGGCCTATACCACAGCCATAGCAACTTGGGATCTGAGCCACATCTGCAACCTACACACCACAGCTTACAGCAACGCCAGATCCTTAACCCACTGAGCAAGGGCAGGGATCGAACCCACAACCTCATGGTTCCTAGTTGGATTCATTAACCACTGAGCCACGACGGGAACTCCAGAATTTCTTATTGAAAAGCAAGTTCCTCTGGAATGGTGATTTTATCCAGTCTTATCTAATAACAATTGACCACTAGAAGATTGGTTCATTCATTTATTCAACAAATTTCTATTGAGTATTTGCTCTGTCCTGGGCACTGACCTAGGCTTTGGAGATAGAACAGTAAGTAGAGTAGACACTGCCTCATCTCTCCCAAACTTTAAGGGAGAGGGGGGAGAGAGAGAGGAATGGAAAAATAGCTGCAATCTAAAGTGATAAGAGATTAAGAAGAAAATTGAGAACAATTGATCGAAATAGGAAGAGCAGGAGGGTGCCAAGTACAAGAAAAATTACATCAATTGTGATGCTTTGTCTGCAAGCACCAGAAAACCAGACCCAAATGGGCTTAAATAATGACTGAATGTATTATTCATCACAAGATACTAAGACAAGAGGTGGAGGACATCAGACAGAGGTCATTAGGACTCAGCTGCTCCCCTGCCTTTCCCCTCATTGTCTTCAGGCTGGTCAAGGCGTCAGCTGAAGTTCCATTTGTCTCATCCAGCCATGGAAACATCTAGAGGAAAAACAGGAAGCCCCTGAGCACTTCTCCTCATTTTTCATTGGGCAGAACTGGGTCACATTCCCTCTCTTCAACTAGTCACCGGCAAACAGAATGAAATTACCACAATGAACTTATATAGTCACAAGTTGTCCCTGGCTGGGAATGAGGCCATCTTCCCTGGTTTCATGCACAGGAGAGGTCAATTCCTCAACAAAATTGAGGTGCTGTGAGGAAGGAAGAAAAAAGGAACAGAATGGATGCTGAACAGCCAGCCATCAGTGTCACCACAGGGAGTTGGTAGTAAATGGGGGAGGTCACCAAAGACAAACTACCCATTCCACAGTACCTCTTGGTCTTTTATATGTGCATGCTACTCCAGAAACCAATAGTAATGGCTAACATTATTTAGTGTTCATGCTTGTGAATCCACTTGGACCTTATGACAGCCCCATGAAGTAGGTCCTCTTATGATCCTCATTTTATAATGGTCAGACTGAGTCACACAGAGAGTTGAAGATGTTGTCTAAGTATTATAAGGTTGGTGAAACCTGGATTTAAGCCCAGGACATTTGGTTCCAAAATTAATGATTTTACCCTCTTTGATGAAAACTGTCTCCAGCAAGGTAAATGGAGATGATTATTCTGATTTTTCAGGTGAAGAAATTGAAGTTTAGAAATGTGAGGTGAGGAGTTCCTGTTGTGGCATGATGGAAACAAATCCAACTAGGAACCATGAGGTTGTAGGTACGATCCCTGGCCTTGCTCAGTGGATTAAGGTGCCGGTGTTGATGTGAGTTGTGGTATGGGTCACAGATGTGGCTCAGATCTGGCCTTGCTGTGGCTGTGGTATAGGCCGGCAGCTGTAGCTCTGATTCAACCCCTAGCTTGGGAACCTCCATATACCGCAGGGGTGGCCCTAATATCAAAAGCCAAAAAAAAAAAGTGAGGTTCATTTATCTGCTTACTCACTTAACAAAACTTTGTCGAGTCCTTTAATACTCCCAGTGCTATGCTAGGCTCCAAGGGTGTGGTTCTGAACAAGACACTGCCCTTGACCCTATGATGCTTACAGACTAGTGGGATGGTAATGACTGAATGCCCACTGTGGCACAAAAGCAAAGGGAAGGCTGTAGGCCCTGGCATCAGATGCTAGTGTTCAAGTCCCAGCTTTGTGGCTCATTAGCTGTGGGCAAGTTTCTGTTTTAATTACCTCTTCTTCATCCCATCAGTGATGGAGAGGTTACCTTTGTAGTGTTATAAGGACAGCTACATGCACAGTACCCAACATGAGACAGATAAGAGTGACAGTCATTTACTAGTCATCTTTACTCACGGCCTTGGGAGGACGCCACGTAGCACCGCAGGCCACATAAGGGTTTCACTCAGGAATAGAGTGAATAACTGAGGGGCTGAGGGAGGCAGGCTTTGTTGTGTCAAAAGGGTGCAGTTCTTTTGGTTCCTGCAGGAGGATGTGATTGGCTTGAGTGAATAATTCTGCAGGCTGGCAGAGAACTGTAAACTGCTATTTGGCGATCAGCCAGAACTGCTCCTCTGATAAGTGTTGTTTGGTTAGAGAACTTTATTCAAGAGAGCAGAGTGAAGAGGGGAGCCTGCTGTTTGGACATTTAGGGCCTTCTTAATTTCACCAGGCATTGAGGCAATACATAATATTGAACTTTAATTTCGGGGCTTATGTCGTTATTTCTTAACCCTGTTGCACCTTTACTTTTTCTTCAGTAAAATAGGAACAATAGCACTTAATTTATTGGTTATTCGTGAGTTTTGAATGAGGCAATGTGGGTTAAACATTTAATACAGGAACTGGCACATGGTGAGTGCCGCCATTGCCATGTGACCTGAGCCTGAGACCTGGGTAATGTCCTAAGACTCATAAGCAGTGAGATCAGATTTAAACACCTGCCTTTTGTTCCCAAATGCTGTGAACTTGCTACAACCTGACCTGAGATTTTGTTCACCGAGAAGGTGCTAGTTTGTTTATCCATGCATCTACCTAAATACGCACGCATCTATCCAATTATTTATTCATTTATCCAACAGACATTTATTGAGTGTCACCATGGTGCATTGTGCCGGCACTGTGAAGATGGCTTTTAGAAACTCACGGTCCGATGGAGGAGACAGGCGTGACCCAGTGCAATACAATGGGATAGATGCTATACAGCAAGAGGTCAATGCCAAAGATAAACCAAGGGGAGAACCCCTAGAAGTGGGGTGTGGGCAGCAAAGACCCTGGGAATAATGCCCAAAACAGCCCACTGAAATATCTCCAGTTCTCTCCCCCACGACAGTTGGGGCTGATGAACCCCATGTTAATGCTGGAGATGAATTTCCCATTGAGGTTCCTGGCTGACAATTGTCAGACTGCGAATAAACCAAGACTTTCCCTGAGCGGGAGGAGACTCTTTCTGTCTCCTACACTGTAACGGCCACTTGCTGGTGATGTGATCTCAGGCAGTCCCTCCCCTTGCTGGCCTCAGTTTCTTTACTTGTAGAATAAGGGCACTGGGCTGGGAGGTCTGGCAGGGTCCCTCCAGTTCTACCTGAGAATATGTTTTTTAAACACTGTGCCTCATGAGATTCCCTTCTCCATGGAACCACAGCTTCCTGAACTGGCCCTTATTTGCCTTCCCCCACCCCTACAAACAGCACACATACCTTTCTGTCTATAGTATACACTCCTCTGAGCAAGGACTAGCTTTTCCAGATACTGCTTCTAGAAGAAAAGTAATGTGAAACAACAGCAATACAAACAACAAAACTGAGGAGAAAGGAGAAAAATTGTTGCTTGCCCCTTTGTCTGTCTTTGGAGGTTGGCACGCTTCATTCATTTGGACAGCTTGACTTTTCCTCAAATGATACTCTCATCGTTAAATCAGATTGTCCATAGCCTGGCAGCTCAGCTCTGTTTTTTACTCCATGCTTGGTGCTCCACAGGATTTCAGAAAGGAGAGCTAATTTTTTAGCTTTCTCCAAATTTGCTTGTTGCCTGAAGATCTGAGAGGGAGCCTTCCAAGCCTGGACAGGAAGATGGAAATCCAGCAGCATCTGATATTTCCCAGGCTGGCCTGACCACAGCCTTGTGGGTAGGCAGCAGGCAGGCAGCTGGCTTGGAAGTTGGAGGAGGACCCATAGAAGGAGGCAGAGAATTTGCCTCCTCCTCCCCCTGGGTGTGTAGGAGATAGGAAAGAGAGCACCTGTGCTGGGCTCTCTGGCTTCTGTGTGCCTGGAGTCTAGCTGGCATTAGGGTTTATATAGGGGCAGTGCTGTGAGACTCTCCCCCAGCCTGTGACCTCTCTTCTCCCTGGAAGAAAAATAGGTTCTTCTTTATCAATGAAAGCACTCAGATGCCTAGTAGGGAGGTAACTGAAAAAGATTTCAAACTGTCCAGACTAAACAATGCGGTTCACCAACAGCCAGCCCCTTGGAAGGTATAGAGAGGGTTTCCACACCTGTCTGTTGCTCCTGAGGCATGAAAGGGTAAATCACGCAAGCCTGATACTATCATTGATAAGCTGTGTGATCTTGGGCCCAATGCTTTACTTCTCTGCATCTCAGTTTCCTTCCTTACAAAAGGAGAATATTGTATTAGATCATCAAAATGATCACTTCAGGTTATAAAGTACTATGAGGAGGTTAGGATCTTGGTCTCTGGAATCAGAGGAATCCAGTTTGAATCCCAGCACTATTTACTAATAGAAGATTTTGGGTAAGTGAGTTAACCTCTCTTAACTTCAGGGTTGGCTTGAGAACTAGATGAATTACTGTATGTTAAGAGTGTGGCACAGGGCCTACTATAAAGTAAATACTCAGTAAATGAGTTATGAATTTTCAAGACAATGAGGGTCTGAGTGCCCAGCTCAGCTTTGTTCTACGCACTCTTCCTTGGGCAGAGACTGGAAAGCAGGTGCAGTGAAGTGGTCAGGAGCCAGAGGTGGCTCTTTACCCCGTCAACTGATATCTCCTCCCCAGGCACCCAGGCCAATATCAGGCTGGCCACCAGAGGGCCAGAGGCTAGACATTTGGTGGCTGCTGCTAAGTGGAAGGCTGGGAGCCAGGAAAGGCCAGCTGAAACTCCGCAAGCACTGGTGGATATGAAAAGAAGCAAAGTGCATTTTCTGGAGCAGATCATAATTGGAAAGAAGCCCATGATTCCACCTCCAATTAGAACAGCCTTGTCCTCCTGGTGTGTCCTAAGCTAACCTCTTGAGAAGTGGAAGGTGATGGCATACACAGTGGGACATAAATCTGGTAGGGGAAGACCAGGTTTGGAAGGGTAGAAGGGTTCTTGGGACACTGGACCCTCCTCAACCATAAATCAGAGCCTTTTCTTGGCCACACTGTCCACGTTGGCCAAGGTGACCAACTTGCCATGTCAGGCCTTTGTCCTGGGGATCCTTCTATGAGCAGTGTTCTCAGTGGACTCATTTAATTGCTGTGGTGGTGCCAGCACCTGTGTGGGTGGTTTCTTCCCCCTAGTCCCTAGGGTCCCCTTTTGTGAAGTGATGGAGACTTCATTTCCTGCTTGATGGCAGATTGGAGGACATGCATGACTCTACCAAGTGAAATAGCGGACCATGTTGTATAAAAAAGAAAAAAAAGTTAATTGCACCACTGAGCTGGCATAAAAGTAAGGAATCACAAATGAGATGAAAACAAAAATCCATGGACGTCAACTGGTGCCAAAGCTCTCTTCTGAGTTATGAGTTTCTGTCAAAATTTGGGGAACTTGAGCTTCTGTTTCATGGTTCTATAGAAGCAGGGAATAGAACAGAAAGCCTAGGGTATCTCTTTGCATAAAAGTACAACGTCCCTAAAAAGCTTTATCTTCAGTGTAAATAAATAAGAACTGAACTCTGCAAAGAGAGTTGAGCATGCAAACTAGTCTTTTAAAAATCTTGATTATGGATAGAGAAGGAAAAACTCAGAAAATTCCAAACTATAGCTTTTATATGACTTTGCCATCCAAATTCATATTATCAGTGTGGCTCAAAAACCACAAATGGAGAATTGAATTTTAAGTAGTCCTACGCTGGAAGAAGCAAATATAAATACTCTCTGGAGGAACTAAACTTAAACATAGTCTTCAAAGAAATCCCACAAATAAACTTCCAAGGAAAATGAGCAATTCCCTTCTAAGGAAAATGAGCAACTTTTGATTCAGTAAAGATAAAATAAAACAAAACACACAAGGAAATAAGGCACTAAAAGCCAGAGTCAGCAGGAAAAAACACAAAGCAGGGACAGATCCATAAAGACTTCATGTTCTGAAACTGGCAGACAGAAAAACTAGGGTTAATACATTTAAAGAAACTCTAAAATCTTATAAATTTGAGCAAGAAACAAGCAGGTTTGAAAGAGAATCAAGTAAGGTGAAAACTGAAAAATGTTACAACAGAAATAAAAAACCCAAGTGAATTGGTTAATGAGCTGATTAGACACTGAAGAGAATTTGTAAATTGGAAAATAGTTTCAAAGAATAGCCAAATGTAGTTTAGCAACACAAAGAGCTAGACAATATGAAAGAGTGGGAAGTATTAAGAAAAATGGAAGACAGAGTGAGTAGTTTGTGTTTTTTGTTTTAAATTTCCTCAATACATTTTTTTTCTACTGTACAGCATGGTGACCCAGTTATACATACATGTATACATTTTTTTTTCTCACATTATCATGCTCCATCATAAGTGACTAGACATAGTTCCCACTGCTACATGGCAGGATCTCATTGCTAATCCATTCCAAAGTTAATATTAACCCCAAGCTCCCAATCCATCCCACTCCCTCCCCCTTCCCCTGGGCAACCACAAGTGTATTCTCCAAGTCCATGATTTTCTTTTCTGTGGAAAGGTTCATTTGTGCTGTATATTAGATTCCAGATATATGTGATATCATCTGGTATTTGTCTTTCTCTTTCTGACTTACTTCACTCAGTATGAGAGCCTCTAGTTCC
Source organism: Sus scrofa (assembly GCF_054392235.1). Classification (NCBI taxonomy): domain Eukaryota; kingdom Metazoa; phylum Chordata; class Mammalia; order Artiodactyla; family Suidae; genus Sus; species Sus scrofa. The sequence continues at coordinate 177,147,739 of NC_139383.1, forward strand.
ATCCATGTTGCTGCAAGTGGCATAATTTTTTCTTTTTTACGGCTGAGTAATATCTCATTGTGTACATATACCACATCATCTTAATCCAATCATCTGTTGATAGACATTTAGGTTGTTTCCATATCTTGGCTATTGTGAATACAGCTGCAATGAATATGCGGGTGCATGTCTTTTTTAAGCAAAGTTTTGTCCAGATATGTGCCCAAGAGTGGGATTGCTGGGTCATATGGTAGTTCTATGTATAGTTTTCTAAGGTACCTCCATACTGTTCTCTATAGTGGTTGTACCAACTTACATTCCCACCAACAGTGCAGGAGGGGTCCCTTTTCTCCACACCCCCTCCAGCATTTGTTATTTGTAGATTTATTAATGATGGCCATTCTGACTGGTGTGAGGTGGTAGTTTTGATTTGCATTTCTCTAAAAATCAGGGATGTTGAGTTTCATGTGCTTGTTGGAAATCTGTATATCTCCCTTGGAAAAATGTCTATTCAGGTCTTTTGCCCATTTTTCCATTGGGTTGTTGGCTTTTCTGCTGTTGAGTTATGTAAGTTGTTTGTATATTTTAGAGATTAAGCCCTTGTCAGCTGCATCATTTGAAACTATTTTCTCCCATTCTGTAAGTTGTCTTTTTGTTTTCTTTTTGATTTCCTTTGCTTTACAAAAGCTTGTCAGTTTGATTAGGTCCCATTGGTTTATTTTTGCTTTTATTTCTGTTGCCTTGGGAGACTGACCTGAGAAAATATTTGTAAGGTTGATGTCAGAGAATGTTTTGCCTATGTTCTCTTCTAGGAGTTTGATGGTGTCTTGTCTTACATTTAGGTCTTTAAGCCATTTCGAGTTTATTTTCATGCATGGTGTGAGTGTGTTGTAGTTTCATTGATTTGCATGCAGCTGTCCAGGTTTCCCAGCAATACTTGCTGAAAAAACTGTCTTTTGCCCATTTTATGTTCTTGCCTCCTTTGTCAAATATTAATTGACCATAGGTGTCTGGGTTTACTACTGGGTCTCTATTCTGTTCCATTGGTCTTATGTCTGTTTTGGTACCAGTACCACAATGTCTTGATGACTCTGGCTTTGTAATATTGCCTGAAGTCTGGGAGAGTTATGTCTCCTGCTTGGTTTTTGTTCCTCAGAATTGCTTTGGCAATTCTGGGTCTTTTATAGTTCCATATAAATTTTTGGATTGTTTGTTCTAGTTCTGTGAAAAATGTCATGGGTAATTTGATAGGCATTGCACTGAATCTGTAGATTGCTTTGGGT